>NC_090450.1:534308288-535798913 GCF_031143425.1 Pleurodeles waltl | reverse complement strand
CGCAAATTGGACCTGCAGAGAGAGGGGACGTCGTGCAAGACAAAGAGCCCTCACTGAAGCAGGTAGCACCCGGAGAAGTGCCAGAAACAGGCACTACGAGGATGCGTGAAACGGTGCTCGCCAAAGTTGCACAAAGGAGTCCCACGTCGCCGGAGACCAACTTAGAAAGTCGTGCAATGCAGGTTAGAGTGCCGTGGACCCAGGCTTGGCTGTGCACGAAGGATTTCCGCCAGAAGTGCACAGGGGCCGGAGTAGCTTGCAAAGTCGCGGTTCCCAGCCATGCAGCCCAGCGAGGTGAGGCAAGGACTTACCTCCACCAAACTTGGGCTGAAGAGTCACTGGACTGTGGGGGTCACTTGGACAGAGTCGCTGGATTCGAGGGACCTCGCTCGTCGTGCTGAGAGGAGACCCAAGGGACCGGTAATGCAGCTTTTTGGTGCCTGCGGTTGCAGGGGGAAGATTCCGTCGACCCACGGGAGATTTCTTCGGAGCTTCTGGTGCAGAGAGGAGGCAGACTACCCCCACAGCATGCACAAGCAGGAAAACAGTCGAGAAGGCGGCAGGATCAGCGTTACAGAGTTGCAGTAGTCGTCTTTGCTACTAGGTTGCAGGTTTGCAGGCTTCCAGCGCGGTCAGCGGTCGATTCCTTATCAGAAGGTGAAGAGGGAGATGCAGAGGAACTCGGCTGAGCTCATGCATTCGTTATCTAAAGTTTCCCCAGAGACAGAGACCCTAAATAGCCAGAAAAGAGGGTTTGGCTACCTAGGAGAGAGGATAGGCTACTAACACCTGAAGGAGCCTATCAGCAGGAGTCTCTGACGTCACCTGGTGGCACTGGCCACTCAGAGCAGTCCAGTGTGCCAGCAGCACCTCTGTTTCCAAGATGGCAGAGGTCTGGAGCACACTGGAGGAGCTCTGGACACCTCCCAGGGGAGGTGCAGGTCAGGGGAGTGGTCACTCCCCTTTCCTTTGTCCAGTTTCGCGCCAGAGCAGGGGCTAAGGGGTCCCTGAACCGGGGGAGACTGGCTTATGCAGAATTGGGCACATCTGTGCCCAACAAAGCATTTCCAGAGGCTGGGGGAGGCTACTCCTCCCCTGCCTTCACACCATTTTCCAAAGGGAGAGGGTGTCACACCCTCTCTCAGAGGAAGTTCTTTGTTCTGCCATCCTGGGCCAGGCCTGGCTGGACCCCAGGAGGGCAGCTGCCTGTCTGAGGGGTTGGCAGCAGCAGCAGCTGCAGAGAAACCCCAGGAAGGGCAGTCTGGCAGTACCAGGGTCTGTGCTACAGACCACTGGGATCATGGAATTGTACCAACAATGCCAGGATGGCATAGAGGGGGCAATTCCATGATCATAGACATGTTACATGGCCATATTCGGAGTTACCATGGTGAAGCTACATATAGGTAGTGACCTATATGTAGTGCACGCGTGTAATGGTGTCCCCGCACTCACAAAGTTCAGTGAATTGGCTCTGAACAATGTGGGGGCACCTTGGCTAGTGCCAGGGTGCCCTCACACTAAGTAACTTTGCACCTAACCTTTACCAGGTAAAGGTTAGACATATAGGTGACTTATAAGTTACTTAAGTGCAGTGTAAAATGGCTGTGAAAGAACGTGGACGTTATTTCACTCAGGCTGCAGTGGCAGGCCTGTGTAAGAATTGTCAGAGCTCCCTATGGGTGGCAAAAGAAATGCTGCAGCCCATAGGGATCTCCTGGAACCCCAATACCCTGGGTACCTCAGTACCATATACTAGGGAATTATAAGGGTGTTCCAGTAAGCCAATGTAAATTGGTAAAAATGGTCACTAGCCAGTCAGTGACAATTTGGAAAGAAATGAGAGAGCATAACCACTGAGGTTCTGATTAGCAGAGCCTCAGTGAGACAGTTAGTCACTACACAGGTAACACATTCAGGCACACTTATGAGCACTGGGGCCCTGGGTTACCAGGGTCCCAGTGACACATACAACTAAAACAACATATATACAGTGAAAAATGGGGGTAACATGCCAGGCAAGATGGTACTTTCCTACAGGGTGGTGTAAGTTGGGGCCAGCGCAGTAACTCCATTGCCTATTCACTTTTCTAATAAATGGATGAACCCTTCTTCAGAGAGTGTACAGGGAGCTTTACATATTAAAATAATTTTGTAGTACAACTTTTTTTCCATGTGAATTTTTAGTCCCAAATTATCAGTGTTCAAAAAGTCACTGCCTCTAAAAGAAGCTTCTTCTGTTAGTTGTTTAAAAAAAAAAAAAACTTTGCTGTCAAACCATGATAAACCTTAGTGTGATTTTTACCATAAAATCAAGTTGCTAAAACCTTGAAAGTGAGTATCTATCTATGACCAATGCAGCTTGAACTGCTTGGGTGCTACATATGAATGAACGCCTAATGCCAGATCTCTGGGTTCTGTCTGTTTTGCAGGATTTGGAGAAAGAAAACGATACTCCTTTACAGCAAGTGTCAATTGAAGAGATTCTGGAGGAGCAGCGGGTGGAACAGCAGAGCAAACAGGAGGCAGAGTGTATTAAAATACAAGCCCTAAAGGAGCGTGGGCTCTCCATCCCACGAGCAGATACGCTTGATGAATACTGAATGGAAGTGCTTGTTGGACTAGCTCAATCTGCTGTAAGGAAGCAGGGGGCACCTTCGGAGTTGGTGCCTGTTAATTGATAGGCCATGGTCAAGTAAAAAAAAAAAAACATGTTTTGAGAGGGAAAAGTTGTTTTTTAAAGTTTTTTTTAATTCATTTTCCCAGTGGGTCACTGCTTATACTGTGAAGTGATCATGCTTGATTGTTGTTTTCTCTTTGTAGAATCATTATTTTGTAAAGGACAGACCTGGTTAAAGAGCACTTATGGGTTTTGATTATGGCACCCAACAAGCAACCGTTTCTATTAGGGATAAATAATTTAAAGTATTATTTTTGTTATGCCTTGCTTCATGTGAAGAATTTTCTACTAATCGTGGTGAAAAACATGTCGACAGGTGGCTACATGAAACAAATAAAAATAAGACTGTGAACAACTTTACTTATTTTTAAGCTATAACACGTTCACATATCAAAGTCATGGCGGTGTTGTCTGTCTAACTAACCTTTCTCAATGTGTTTGATTTTGTTGCAGTATTAGTTTGTTGGCTTGGAACATGATATTTTTAGGCAAAAGGCCAAAAACCTCCTTGTCCTATGTGCAGCTACCTGAACCAGTTTAGTTTTGCACATGACTGAGGCATGCTTTAAGCATCTTTCCAGAGCTCCGCAAAGTCAACCTACATGGCTCTGTAACCCATCATTTACAATCCGATACCGACTTCTAGTTGCAGATTCCTTACATTAGAATTTTTCCCCAGGCGTCAAACTGGACCTGAAGATTTTTTTCTTTGAGCAATACCCTTGCGCGTCGTTAGGGGGCGTCGTAGTCGCCGTGATGATGTTGGGAGTAGTACATAGACGCCACCTCAGCGCAGTGATGTCAGTTGTTTTCTTTCCGCACCACGCACTAATCCAGAGAGAGCTCCCCTGGTCTCCTTTTGACCGATTTCGACCCTTTTGTCGAGTTTTTGGGTGTGTCGAGATGTCCCCGAAGACCGGTTTCACATTGTCACCGCATGATGTGGGTGTCTGATCCACATCAGGTTTGTTTGTGGTGCTTGGAGCGCAACCACGACCCGAAGTCATGCTCAGAGTGCCGAACCATGAAACCAGAGGCCTTGAGGGAGCGGTCCCTCAAGCTCATGGCGGTCCGGCGCTCTACTCGCGTAGGTCTTGGTCTCGCTTGAGTGGAAGGTCTCGAGACTGCTCGCTGAGCCACCAGCATTCTTCTTCCTCCAAATCTTCGGGCCCAGGTAATAAGTAGTCGTCGAAGCGGTCCCGCCACCCTTCGACTTCATCCTATCACTTGGATGAGTGATGCGGGAGGAGCGTTGACGCTTGAGTACTCAGTCTTAGGAGCCTGCTTCTGGGTCTGTTCCGTGCATCCCCGAATTTCCGGAAGACTGAGCGGCCCCTGCCCAATTGAAAGAGTTTTATGAGACTATAAGCCTCATTTTTAGGCAGGCCGACCCAGATACGGCGCCTCTGGGCTCAAGGAGTTCGGTCAGGGGGCCTTCGGAGTCTGTGCCGGCAGCTTCAGTTCTGGCCACTGAGATCCCCTCCGAATCCACTCTCGGATCTGCATAGACACCAGTCGAACCTTCCCTGGTTCGATTGTCGACGCTCCCGACGTCGGTGGTGCCCAACATTGACGTCAACCTGATCCTCATCCCCTATGACTCGAAGTAAGAATGGCGTCAGCCAACGCAGTCTCTGTCTTCGATAGGGCCTACTCACCCCAGTTTGGATTTGGACCCTTATATTTATGGGTAAAAATTCGGCAAAGGATTGGAGGGGTCCCTGGACCCTTATGAATACAAGGATGACCCTAATTTTGACTTATTCTATGGTGGTCAGTAGGGTGGCTGAGGTCCTTGGCATTGAGCTGCCTCCTGAACAGGTCAGGTCAAATCTTCTGACGAAGGTGCTTCAGCCAGGGGCTTCCACATCTGAGCCCCTTCTGCCATTCATTGAGGCTCTCACAGATGTCCTCTTGGGTACTTGGTACAAACTCAACACAGGGGCTCCTGTGAACAGGACTATCGCACGTAGCCATTGGCCTGCCCCAAACAACCCTAAATTCCTGTCCCAACACCCCACGCCTGAGAGTCTTGTCATCCAGGCTTCCTCTTCCTCAGGCGCATTCCCTTCCGCACCCCCGAATAGGGAATCAAAAAGCCTGGAACAATTTGGTAATATGTTTTCTTCCCCCAGTCTTGTGCTGCGGTCTGTAAATACCACATGCCTTTTGAGCCGCTATACCCCATCTCTGTGGGATAGGGTTACGCAAGTTCTGCCACAGATACCGGAGGGGGCCCGTGCTATTGTCTCCCAAGCTGTCACCGATGGGAGAGATGAGGCAAAATTCACAATCTGATGTGGGCTGGACATGACTGACTCTCTAGGCAGATTGGGTGCGACGACAGTGTCCTTGAGGTGCCAGGCTTGGTTGCATACTTTTGTTTTTTTTGGGGGATGTCCAACAGTTTCTTATGGAAATGCCCTTTGATTGCTCCCGTCTCTTTGGAGACAAGGTGGACTCGACCTTGGAGAGGTTCAAGGACTCTTAGGCTACAGCTCGGTCCCTTGGCCTTTCCACTGCCCCTCACCCCCAACAGTCCGCCTTTCTCCCCTTTTGTGGCCACGGAAGGGGCTCCCTGGCGCGTCCCCACCCCAGCCACTGTGCCACCCATGCTGTTCAGCTACTGTGTGGCTAGGGACGCGGAATCCCGCATGGGATGGGGAACCAGAGGTCTGCCCTGTCCACCCCTGCCCCCGCTGCAGCCTCCAAACCCTCCTAGTCCATCCCATCACTCCGATCCAGTTAGCAGCAGGATTCGCCAACACCTGTCCCACTGGGATTCCATCACTATGGACAGGTGGGTTTTGCAGATAGTTTCGAAAGGGCTATTCCCTCCCCTTCGAAAATGACCCACCAGCCATGCCTCCATCAGACAGCCATCTTCCAGAGGATCATTTGGCACTTCTCCTCCAGGAAGTCACAGCTCTCTTGGTCAAGGGAGCCATAGAGAAGGTCCCTGTGCCAGAAGTAGGGCATGTTTGTTATTCTCGCTACTTTCTGGTGCTGAAAAAGGACAAGAACTTATGTCCTATCCTAGACCTTCAGGACCTCAATTACTTCCTCAAGAAGGAGAAATTCAAAATGTTCACCTTGGCTCAGGACCTGTCTGCCTTAGACCCAGAAGACTGGATGGTAGCGTTGGACATGCAGGATGCTTATTTCCACATTCCCATCCTGCCTGCCGACAGACTTTACCTGCGATTCGTGGCAGGTCACGAGCACCACCCGTTTACTGTCCTCCCCTTCGGCTCTATCCGCGCCCCTTCGGTGTTCACAAAAGTGATGGCGGTGGTTGCAGCTCATCTGCGCAGGTTAGCTGTTTCAGTCTTCCACTACCTCGACGACTGGCTGTTGAAGGCGGACTCTCCCCTGAAAGTCTTCTCCCACCTTCAGACTACGGCGAGCCTACTACACACAATGGGGTTGACTATCAACGTGCCGAAGTCACACTTGACTCTCTCTCAGACGCTCCCTTTCATCAGAGCTGTTCTGGACAAAATGCAGTTTTGGGCTTATCCTCCCTTGAAGCGGGATATGGGCTATGATTTCGATCTTTCAGCCTCTGTCTTGGGTTTCGGTGAGAATTACTCTGAGGCTGCTGGGCCTCATGGCTTCCTGCATCCTGCTAGTAACACATGCCAGATGGCATATGTGGGCTCTGCAGTGGGACTTGAAGTTCCAGTGGGCGCAGCATCAGGGAAATCTCTCTGACATGGCCCAGATCTCGGAGGCGACTGCAAAAGACCTGCGGTGGTAGCTTTCGAATCCGCATTGGGTCCAAGGCAGATCCCTCTCCCTTCCCCAGCCAGATCTAGCCATAGTGACAGACGCATCACTTCTGGGTTGGGGCGGGGACATGGGAGAGGCGGAGATCAAAGGCCTCTGGTCTCTGGCGGAGTCTGGGCTCCATATCAGTCTTCTGGAGCTCAGGGTGATCAGGCTTGCGTTGAAAGCATTTCTTCCCTCTCTCAAAGGGAAAGTAGTGCAAGTGTTCACAGACAACACTACTGCCATGTGGTACTGCAACAAACAGGGCGGAGTAGGGTCCTGGCCCTTTGTCAGGAGGCACTCTGCCTCTGACATAGCTGGAACATCAGGACATTACCCTAGTTGTCCAACATCTGGTGGGCTCTCTGAATGCTAGAGCAGACGAACTCAGCTGTTGATGCATAGCCGATCACGAATGGCGTCTCCATCCGGAGGTGGCGCAAGGTCTCTTTCAGCAGTGGGGATAGTCTTGGTTAGATCTGTTCGCCTCCGCAGAGAACGCCCAATGGCAGCTGTTTTACACGTTGGCGTTTCCAAGGCGGCACTTGCTAGGAGAAGCTTTTCATCTTGAGTAAAACTCCGGCTTCCTTTCCACCTATACCACTTCTGCCAAGGATTTTCAAGAAAATCAGGAACGACCGGGCCCAAGTTATCTTGGTGGCCCTGGACTGGGCACAGAGGGCATGGTATCCAGAGCTATTGAGCATGGCCACAGATCCTCCACTCAGACTGCCTCTTTGGGAAGATCATCTGTTGCAGCATCAGGGGACAGTTCTCAAGCTCCACGCATGAAGGCAGAGCGGCGGCAGTTGGCAGCTTTTGATCTTCTACCCAAAGTCTGTGCGGTTATCTTGGCAGCCAGGCGTCCCACCACCAAAACGGTATACGCCTGTCGTTGGCATAAATTTGTGGCATGGTGTTCCAACTAATCTGTTTATCCCCTCTCTGCTCGACTTTATGAGGTTCTTTTGTTCATTCTTTCTGTGGCTCAGCAGGGCTCTGCTTCGGGCACCCTTAAAGGGTATTTATCGGTTATTTCAGCCTTTCTTAGGTTACCTAATCAGCCTTCACTCTTTAAGTCTCCTATTGTCAATCGATTCCTTAAAGGTCTCACCCACTAATTTCCTCTCTCCATTTATCATGCCTCAGTAGGACCTCAGTCTTGTCCTTACTAAATGTGTATTCCCTTTGAGCCAATGCACAATTACCCTCTACGGCTCCTCACTTTCAAGACTGTCTTTCATTTTGCCATCACTTGTGCTCGCAGAATAAGTGCGCTTCAAGCTCTTTCTTCAGAGCCCCCACATGTCTGTGCACCCTGACCTAGTGGTGTTGAGCGCTAAGGCTTCCTTCCCAAGGTTGTTATGCCTTCCCATGTAGGCCGGTCCATCACCTTGCCTACTTTTTATGCACCTCCCCATTCTTCTCTTGAGGAGGGGAAACTCCACTCTCTGGACCCAAAAAGAGCATTGGCGTTCTATCTCAATTGTACTAAAGATTTCCGGGTTGACGATCAGCACTTTGTTAGATATGTGGGTGCGAAAAAAGGGAAGGCGGTGCAAAAACATACCATCTGTCGATGGGTACTTCTTTGCATCAAGATGTGCTACGCTTTGGCCAAGATGCAACCCCCTGGGGGCTTGCATGCTAATTCCACCAGAGCAATTGCTGCTTCCTCTGCGTTAGCATGCGACGTTCCTGTCGTGGATATCTGCCAGGCAGCTACGTAGGCATCCCTGCACACGTTTGCAAAACATTACAGCCTGGACAGTCTGGTCCATCAGGACGGCTACTTTGGTCGTTCGGTCCTGCAGGACTTTCTAGTATGATCTTGGTTCGCAGCCCACCTCCGAGTATGGCATTGCTTGGGTATCTTTTCTAAGGTAAGGAATCTGCAACTAGAAGTCTCTATCAGATGTACAAGTTACTTACCTTTGGTAACGAAATATATGGTAGAGGCATATTCTAGTTGCAGATTCCTTAGCGGCCCACCCATCCTCGCCGCTTGCGAACTGATTTGTAGGGACACAGATTCCCCATTCAGGTCCTTAGCTCTGGAGCACCAATCTGTGTTCATAGCGGCTCTGCGCTTTGGTATGGAAAGTCGTTAAAAGAAACTGAAGTTACTGCGCTGAAGCACCGTCTTTGTATTACTTCCAACATCATCACGGCAACTATGACGGCCGCAAAGTTGACCAAAGCCACCTACCGACGTGCAAGGGTATTGCTCGAAGGAAAAATCTCCAGATCCAGTCTGATGCCTTGGGGAAAATTCTAAAGTAGGGAATCTGCAAATAGAATGTCTCTACCAGATATTTTGTTACCGAAGGTAAGTAACGTGTTCTTCATTGCATCTTCATTGTTCAAGACGTTTAGAGTCCAGACGTCCCAAGCATTTTAAAGAACCTCATTTTTCGTGCTAATACACAATAAAGCTATAAACCTCATGTGTTAGGATATCTTTGGACATAAAACTAATAGAATGTTCCTTTGGTTAAAAAAAAATATTGTTTTATTTTGTTAAAAAAGGTAGTATTTTGCAGCATTCAATTACAGTGCATTAATTAGAAAGGAGTCCCTACCTTATAAAGGCCTGTGTGTCTTTCAAATGGAGGCGTTTCTATCCGAAGCAGGAAAGCTTTGGCACACACGTGCAGTCGCTACCTTAGTAATCAAAATATGAACACTCCATTCAGTGATGATTCCTTCCTAGCAGGATTGTGCTTGTCTCATTGTGTTGCCGTTTTTGTAGCCGGCTTCTAGGGACATTACTCCATTAGGTTGTGACATTATCAATGACTGAACAGCTCAAACATAATTGAAGTGCTTTATATAGGAATTTGTTGCTAGAGTGCGTAGTGCACAAACTACACTTTGGACATTTTTTAACTTGTCATTTTTGTCAGTGTTATAATGAAAATACTTCAGTAGTGTGAGACAATGGGCACGTGACGCCTGAGTTTGCCTCATTTTAGCCAGCAAAAACCAGGCTGACATTTCCCTCACATCTAGCATCGTGTAGCCCCATCAAGAAATTGTATATTTAAAAAATAAAATAATAATAATCTAAGGGCTTTTCTTTAGTATGCATCGATGCTTACGTTGGTAGCTATTCCACTTAAATAGTAGCAGATGTTGCTGCTTGGCCCAGTTGCTGTCGTGGGTTTTTGGAAATCTACTGAGTAGGTGTGTAGACAATTCATGTTGATTCCTGTCGCATCTTTTGACTAGTTATTGGTGTCTGGTGGTATTTGCCGTTTGTAGTTATTTTAATGTAGCAAGTAGAATTTCCCCTTTTGTACTCTTAGCAATTTGGATAGATATTTGTATCAAGTAGAAACACTATATAAGGGGTCAAATGATGTGTGCTAAGTTAAATGAGCAGTGAGAACCACTGTTGATCTAAGCCGTTACAATTGGCAAATTGAATTCCCACATTGTGGTCACTCTGATGGTCTGTCACGAGTGTTGTCTTTTTTTAAATTTTGATTTGGCTTTGACAGAGTAGTGGAGGATGTACATTGTAGTAGTTTTCTACCTGGACTAGCTGGAATCCCCAAAATTAAAAAGGCGCACTTCTAGAGTTTTATTTTGTTTTTGTTTGCGTCATTAGACTTTGCCTTTTGTTTTATCGGATTGCCTTGTTCATTTCTGTAGTAGCTTTTGAAAGCGTTCGGTTTTCTGTGGAAAGCCTGGTATTGTTGCTGCATGCTAATTTTCTTTCTTTTAAACGTAGTCAGTGTTTTTGACATTCATTTATTTGCTTCGCGTCTGCGGCCTATGGCCTGGCTGGCACATTTCCCAGGTGCACTTTTGAGCCTGGTAGGCTGAATTCAAATTACTGCCATTGAGTGTATAGATGGTACCTCATTGGCTTCCGACTAAATCTTCTTACATGCTGTGCCAACAGTCGCATTTATTTTTCCTAGAAAGAAGGGAAGATCCTATCCATATTCCCACGAGTTGCTCTACACACAAAGGCCCTTATTATCCGTTATTTATTTAGAGTAGCTTCCTTCATGTCCTAAGCTAATAATGTGTGTATTATATTCCGCATGAATAGTGGCATTTTGCATAGATAGGACCGGCTGGCTGCAGGCCCTTCCCCTCCACCAAACTGCCTCTTCCAAGTCACCACTTCCTGTCCCTTTTTCTCCTTTATTTACAGGCTTGCGTGCCGCTGTGATCAGTGCACTAAATCCACACTATTTCATTGCATCTGCTTGTGCCAAAATTTAGAAGAGGGAAGGGTTTTGGCAAAACAGCAAGACTTGTTACTTTGCCAAGTTCAAAGACTAATTTAAATTTTCCTGGCTTAGAGACTGCTGTAATGTTGAATTATTTCTTGACATGCCATTGCCTCTTAAAGGTCAGTAGGGGAGGAGCAGAGCCAGTCCTCATGTTAGAGGTTTAGACAAATGTCCCTGATTGGTAGGTTGCGACCTAATGATGGGTTTATAAACAGTCTACTCTACTCCACTCTATGCCACTCAGCTCAATGCCGTGTTAGCCGTTTGGACAAATGTAGCTGCCTGTCTACAAATCCCTCATTACGTCACAACCTACCAGACAGCTCTGCTGTCTGGTTCGCTAAAGACATCTTTTGGACATTCAGAAAGTTGACCTAGGAATGCATTATGCCGGTTGCTTGCCACTGGCTTTGGGGTTTGTTACTATTTTCTAGCTTTCTCTTACTGGCTTTATTTGTATTAGGCTGCTCAGCTTGAGTTCATACATTCTCTTGCCCATTTACAGTATCCTTCCAACTGCTTCCTTTCTGTAAACAAGCGTGTAATCTTGTTATCTCATCAGTTTTGCTGTGCATTCAAAGACTGAGGTCAAATGTCAGGCGCTGGCTTCCAAGGACTCCTGTATACTTTTCTTTCAATGCCTTCAAAGGGAGAGGATTTATGTGACAATCTTATTGGATATGTGGGACAGGAAAGAGTTTTTTCGTCTACCAAATGCCAACATTTAAATGAACTGTGTAAGTATTTCACAGTATATCAGAATTAGGAACAAAAATTAAGCCCTTTTTTATTATATCTGAAAAGTGGGCAACAAATTCTTTGATATGATCAAAACTAATCATTGCACTAGGTGATGCAATTTCTTCACTTTTGTCAGTGCACTGTATAGTTTTATTATAAAAACTGTATGTCTCTGCAAATGTAATGATCATTACAACTGAAAATGTATCGTCTGTAACCACACTGCTACCATACCTTGAATACTCCACTCTACATCAGTTCACACCACTGCACTCTACAACACTGCACTTTACACCACTCCACACGCTGCACCTCTCTACGTGCCCCTTCATGCTACTCCTCTCTACCCTGTATCACTCTACTCTATACCAACACACTCTGCCACTCTACACCACTGCACTGTATTCCACTCTTGGCCATACCAATCTACTCTGCACAACTCAACTCTTCGCCACTCTACTCTGCAACACTGCATTCTATGCCAATGCAGTCTACGCCAGTGCACTTTACTTTGTAACTCAACTCTAGGGCCCTGCACTCTACGGCGTCCACTGCATGCCACTCTAATCTACACTGCACTCTACAGCGCTTTACTCTATGCTATTACACTGTATGCCACTCCATGCAACTACATTCTACCCTGCGCCACTCCACTCTGTCTACTCTACTGCACTCTGACACTCTACTCTGCAATAGTGCACTCTCCACCACTGAACTCTATGCCACTCTACTCCAGTTTATGCCTCTCTACTATGCTACTGCACTCTCTACTACGCTACTCTCTGCTACGCGACTGCACTCTGTTAATGCACTCTGTTCCATTGCACTGTACGGCACTATACTTTGCACCACTGTATGCTACTCTACACCAAACTGTCACTGCGCTCTGCCACTCAACTCTACTCTGCACTCTACGCCACTGCAATCCACCCCACTGCCCTCTGCATCACTCAACTCTGCATGCCACTTTACTCTGCACCAATATACTCTGCTATGCACCACTGCTTTCCACAGCACTGCATTGTATGCCACTGCACTCAATGCCTATGCACTCTTCGCCACTATAGTCTGCAACACTGACAGTGCACTCTACACCAGTCCACTCTACTCCTCCACTCCAGTTTGTCACTCTACGCGACTCCACATTAAACCACTCCAATACACAACACTCTGCAACACTCTACTCTTTGCCATTCCAATCTACGACACACTATGCCACTCTACTCTACGCCACTACTTTTAGCCATGCTGAACAGCAGCTAAACTGGTATATAATATGGCTAAAACACTTTGGCAATGCCAATAGCTCTCACATTGGCAAGACTTATTAGCTTTGCCAATGCTTGTTTTTAGATTGTATCTAAAACCACACATACTCTGTTGCAAGACCTATTGTTATCTTCCAGTGGGGTTAGAGAACATCCATTGGTAGTTTCATTGTCATTTATTTGCTTGTTTTTTGGGCTTTCCTTCTTTTTCTTGTGTCCATCCCGTCCCGAGTACTATGTCCTTCCACTGCTTGCATTTTCAGACGCAACTTTTGTTGTTTGGTTTAGACACTCTGCAAGATTGCATGTAGTTTTCTACTTTCTCTCATCTATGCTTCTCCGCCCCATTCCTCTCTTGCCTGTGTGCTTCATCATCACTCCCCATGTGTTGCCGTCTCTGCCATGTGCTTTCTCTCTGCCAGCTCATCATCAAATCAAATCATTAACATTTATAAAGCGCACTACTCACCCGTGCGGGTCTCAAGGCGCTAGGGGGAAGGGGGGGGTTACTGCTGCTCGAAAAGCCAGGTTTTGAGGAGTCTCTGGAATGTGGAGTGGTCCTGGGTGGTCCTGAGGCTGGTGGGGAGGGTGTTCCAGGTCTTGGCTGCCAGGAAGGAGAAGGACCTCCCACCCGCCGTGGAGCGGCCGATTCGAGGGACGGCAGCGAGCGCGAGGCCCGAGGAACGGAGGAGACGGGTGGGGGCGTAGAAGCTGAGGCGACGGCTGAGGTATTCCGGTCCCTTGTTGTGGAGGGCTTTGTGTGCGTGGGTGAGAAGTCGGAAGGTGATCCTTTTGCTGACTGGTAGCCAATGCAGGTGTCTCAGGTGTGCGGAGATGTGGCTGTTGCGGGGTACGTTGAGGATGAGGCGGGCCGAGGCATTTTGAATATGTGCTGTCTTTCATCCCCCTACCCATACTCCCATATTTCTTCAATACCTACAGTTGTTCCCTTCGCTTGCTTTAAACCCTAACACTCACCTATGCCCTCTTTGTTGCTTCAACCCTCATCTCCTGTGTTGCTTGCCCCAACCTACAATATCCGTACTGTCTCTACACCCAATTCATTTTAAAAAGTGTTTTTTCTTTTTCTTTTTAGTTACCAGTCCAACTCGAATAAGTAACCAAAAAAAGTGTCTTCGTCATTTTGTAGGTGCACGCATGTGCGATGCAGACACCCACAAATGATGCAACTGGTGGCATCAGAAGTGCTTTTTCTTTTTCAATAGCCGCACAGCATCAGCGATGCAAAAGCCAGTAGGTCTTAAGGATGAAACCTATTGACTTTGACAATGCTTGTTCCAGTAGGCTGTGACCACATCATATTGGACAGGGTGCAGCTACACTGACCCAAATACTCCCATCTCCACTTAGCAGTAAGATTTTTCCAAGAACGAATCCAGAGATGCAGTTTCACCTATTACCATTTTCATAACATCTGGTGTTCTTCCTTGTCATGCCTTCATTCTCCATTTGGCTTAGAAAACAGATCTCCCTGAGTTTACATACCCTCCACTGGTGTACCCTGTTGCATGAATGGTCTATCTTTTTGATTACATATTAAGTTATTCAGACAGCTAATCGCGCTACAAAGCAGATGCATTACATAGCATAGATGTCTGTTCTGGTTGGCTGTATTGAAGTGAAATTGGGTTATGGTGAACAATAACATAGCATTAAATTAATTTACAATTTATAAATTGACAGATTAGTGTCAAAAGCTGGTTAATTATATGCTAATTGTAAAAATCCTTCTACATCGCACAAAGTGCATTCAGCAGAAACAAACTTGAGTTCTTCCAGAACAAACAAAGCATCGGAAATGCCTACTCCTGTCGTGAGAAGGATCAGTAATGGTCTGATCCACCTCCTGCAAACTATACGTGGGAATGTTTATTCTCTGCATAAACATCCCTTTAACAGAGCTCCTCCAGTCCAGGAAACATTCAAAGAATCCTTGACCATACCCGGCACAACTTTGGAAAAAGCAATCCTAAGTAGCAAATAGCATCCCAATGAGCTGGAAATCTTAAATATGCATTCTCTCCGCATATAAAATACACTCCAGGTATTGTAGGATCGTCCTCTTTCAATATTTGCCATGCTCCTCCAACAATTTAAACAGATGATCACAATTACTGTTTCTCACTGGTACCTTTCTCACACTGATTCTTCTTTTGATCGCACACATGGTGAATCCCCTCCTTCCTCTCTGGAAGAACCCAGAGAGTCAGACTCCCACCATTTATCTTGGTACCACAGAAACCAGCTGTGGAGCCCCCCAGGGCTCCTCCCTGAGCCCCACCCTCTTTAATATCTATATGGCCCGCTCGCCAAAATTGTTAGACACCTTTGCCTCAGCATAGTCTCCTACACCGATGAGACAGTTAATTCTATCCCTTACCGATGAACCATCAACAGCCAAGAGCAACTTCCGCAACGGAATGAGAGCAGTCGCCCACTGGACGAAAGACGGTTACCTTAAAGTCAAATTGGACAAGATAAAGATCCTCATCTTGTGCCCCACATCCACCACCTGGGAAGACTTCTGGTGGCCAGCAGCCCTTGGAACCGCCCTGCCCCCACCAACCATGCATGCAACATTGGCATCATTCTCGACTCCTTGCTGTCCATGACCCACCAAGTCAACGCCATCTCATCGGCATGCTTCCACACGCTTCGCCTGCTCCAGAAGATCTTCATGTTGGTCTCCATCGAAACAAGAAAAGTCACTTATGCACTCGTCAGCAGCAAACTCGACAACGGCAATGCACTCTATGCTGGCATCACAAAGAAACTTCAAACAAGACTCCAAGGAATACAGAATGCAGCAGCCAGACTCATCCTGGACATCCCACGCCACAGCCACATCTCCGCCTATTTGAGAAACCTGCACTGGCTCCTAATCAACATACATCACCTTCAAACTCCTGACAGATGGTTACAAGGCCCTGCACAACATAGGACCCGCCTACCTCAACCACTGCCTATCCTCCTACGCCCCCTCCAGACAACTCTGCTCTGCTGAGCTGGCACTCACCACCACCCCTAGCATCAGGAAGAACAAAGCAGGAGGTACATCCTTCTCCTACTTTGCCGCACAGAACTGGAGCATGGTGCCACTCCACCTCCGGCAGTACCCTCGCTGAATCAATTCATGAAAGACCTAATGACATGGCTCTTTGACTGATCAGCGACCCTTCACTAGCGCCTCTAGACCCCATGGGTAAGAAGTTGAGCTATACAAATAATTGACACACACTTTCCCTTTATATCTTTTATCTAATTTAAGCTTCGGGACAGACATCTTTTTCCTGAACTCATCTTCCTTTCTGCATAAACTCTTTTGCATATCATCTTTCTTGCATACATAGTTAGCAAATTGTTAATTTCTCTCTTCTAACATCAAAATATGTTTTTTTTCTTTTTATTGTTAGTTCAATAACCATATGTAGGGAAATTCCATTGTTGGCATGGTTACCCCCCACTTTTTGCCTAGTGTTGATGCCAACTTTGATTGAAAGTGTGCTAGGATCCTGCAAACTAGGCCACAGCACCAGTGTTCTCTCCCTAAAACTGTTCATTTGTCTCCAAAATTGGCGCAGCCCTGGCACACAGTTAAGTCCCTTGTCAAAGGTACCCCTGGTAACAAGGACCCAGTGGTCAGGGACGGTCTCTAAGGGCTGTAGCATGTATTATGCCATCTTAGGGACCCCTCACTCAGCACATGCACACTGCCTGGCAGCCTGTGTGTGCTGGTGGGGAGAAAAGAAAGTCGACATGTGTAGGAGGCTGGCCTGGCTTATAGTGGGTACCCTGTGGTACTTACACCCTGTGGCGGGTCCAGTTATCCCTTGTTAGTAGAATAGAGGTGTTTCTAGCAGCTTAGGCTGATAGAAGGTAGCTATGGCAAAGCAGCTTAGGCTGAACTAGGAGACATGCAAAGCTCCTACTACACCACTTATATCATATGCACAATATAAGAAAACACAATACTCAGTTACTAAAAATAAAGGTACTTTATTTTTATGACAATATGCCACAAGTATCTCAGTGAGTACCCTCAGTAAGACGGTAAGTATTATACACAAGTTATATGTACACAAACCCAAAACAGGTAAGTAAGAGTCAGAAAAGTAATGCAAACAGTGTAGAATTACAATAGGATGCAATAGGTAAACATAGGTCTAGGGGCAACACAAACCATATACTCCAAAAGTGGAATGCGAATCACGAATGGACCCCAGACCTATGGTAGCTTGTAGAGGGTCGCTGGGACTGTAAGAAAACAGTCAGGGTGTCCAAGATACCCCACCCCAAGACCCGAAAAGTAGGAGTAAAGTACACCTACTACCCCAAAAGGACATAATAGTCGTGATAGGGGGATTCTGCAAGAACCACAAACACCAGCAAAGCACTGAAGACGGATTCCTGGACCTGAGGACCTGCAAGGCAAGGGGACCAAGTCCAAGAGTCGCAATAGTGTCCAGGTGGGGCAGGAGCCCAGGAACCCCCGGATGAAGGTGCACGGAAGC
Organism: Pleurodeles waltl; assembly: GCF_031143425.1. NCBI lineage: Eukaryota > Metazoa > Chordata > Amphibia > Caudata > Salamandridae > Pleurodeles > Pleurodeles waltl. The sequence goes on along the minus strand of NC_090450.1, from coordinate 535,781,671 downwards.
TGCCTCCAGATGGAAGAAGCTTAGGATTCTGCAACAACGAAGACAGCTAGGAACTTCTCCTTTGGAGGGAAGATGTCCCACTGCATGCTGAAGGTTGCAGAAATACCGCAAACTAGCCTTGCTAGCTGCAAGGGTCGCGTAGAGGTTTTTGAGTCCTGCTGGGGACCAGGAAGGACCAGGATGTCGCCCCTTGGAGGAGACAGAGGGGGCGCTCAGCAACTCAGGGAGCCCCCACAGAAGCAGGCAGCACCCGCAGAAGTACCCGAACAGTCACTTAGAAGATTTGTGAACCGGAGCTGGCTCAGAGTCACAAAGGAGGCTCCCACGACGCCGGAGGCCAACTCAGAGGGTTGAGCACTGCAGGACGGAGTGCTGGGGACCCAGGCTAGGCTGTGCACGAAGGAAATCCTGGAAGAGTGCACAGGAGCCGGAGCAGCTGCAAATCACGCAGTACACAGGTTTGCAGTCTAGCGTGGGGAGGCAAGGACTTACCTCCACCAAACTTGGACTGAAGGATCACTGGACTGTGGGAGTCACTTGGATAGAGTTCCTGTGTTCCAGGGACCACGCTCGTCAGGATGAGAGGGGACCCAGAGTACCGGTGATGCAGTCTTTTGGTGCCTGCGTTAGCAGGGGGAAGATTCAGTCGACCCACAGGAGATTTCTTCTTGGCTTCCAGTGCCGGGTGAAGGCAGGTGACCCCCAGAGCATGCACCACCAGGAAACAGTCGAGAAAGCCGGCGGGATTAGGTGCTACAATGTTGCTGGTAGTAGTCTTGCTACTTTGTTGCGGTTTCGCAGGCGTCCTGGAGCAGTCAGTGGTCGATCCTAGGCAGAAGTTGAAGAGGGAGGTGAAGAGGAACTCTGAGTTCTTGCATTCGTTATCTGAAGAATTCCCCAGAGGAGAGACCCTACATAGCCAGAAAATGAGGTTTGGCTACCAAGAAAGGAGGATTGGCTACCAAAAGAGGTAAGAGCCTATCAGAGGGGGTCTCTGACGTCACCTGCTGGCACTGGCCACTCAGAGCAGTCCAGTGTACCCCCAACCCCTCTGTTTCCAAGATGGCAGAGGTCTGGGACACACTGGAGGAGCTCTGGGCACCTCCCCTGGGAGGTACTGTACAGGGGAGTGGTCACTCCCCTTTCCTTTGTCCAGTTTCGCGCCAGAGCAGGGCTGGGGGAAATCCCTGAACCGGTGTAGACTGGCTTATGCAGAGATGGGCACCATCTGTGCCCATCAAAGCATTTCCAGAGGCTGGGGTAGGCTACTCCTTCCCAGCCCTTCACAGCTATTTCCAAAGGGAGAGGGTGTAACACCCTCTCTCAGAGGAAATCCTTTGTTCTGCCTTCCTGGGCCAGGGCTGCCTGGACCCCAGGAGGGCAGAATCCTGTCTGAGGGGTTGGCAGCAGCTGCAGTGGAAACCCCGGAAAGGCAGTTTGGCAGCACCCGGGTTCTGTGCTAGAGACCTGGGGATCATGGAGTTGTCCCCCAATACCAGAATGGTATTGGGGTGACAATTCCATGATCTTAGACATGTTACATGGCAATGTTCGGAGTTACCATTGTGGCGCTATTCATAGGTAGTGACCTATGTATACTACACGCGTGTAATGGTGTCCCCGCACTCACAAAGTCTGGGGAATTTGCCCTGAATGATGTGGGGGCACCTTGGCTGGTGCCAGGGTACCCCCACACACACACACACACACACACACACACACACACACACACACACACACTAAGTAACTTGGCACCCAACCTTCACTAAGTGAGGGTTAGACATATAGGTGACTTATAAGTTACTTATGTGCAGTGAAAAATGGCTGTGAAATAACGTGGATGTTATTTCACTCAGGCTGCGGTGGCAGGCCTGTGTAAGAATTGTCTGAGCTCCCTATGGGTGGCAAAAGAACTGCTGCAGCCCATAGGGATCTCCTGGAACCCCAATACCCTGGGTACCTAAGTACCATACACAAGGGAATTATATGGGTGTACCAGTGTGCCAATGAGAATTGGTAAATTTAGTCACTAGCCTGCAGTGACAAATTTGGAAAGCAGAGAGAGCATAAACACTGAGGTTCTGGTTAGCAGAGCCTCAGTGATACAGTTAGGCACCACACAGGGAACACATACAGGGCACATACTATGAGTACTGGGGTCCTGCCTGGCAGGATCCCAGTGACTCAAGGGCTAAAACAACATACAGTGAAAAATGGGGGTAACATGCCAGGCAAGATGGTACTTTCCTACAACATGGCACTCCCCTCAGGGTGCCCTGTCCCTAAACCACTGCCTGTGGCATAGGTAAGTCAACCCTCTAGCAGGCCTTACAGCCCTAAGGCAGGGTGCACTATACTACAGGTGAGGGCATATCTGCATGAGCAATATGCCCCTACATGAGTATATGGTCTGGAAGTTCGTCATTACGAACTCCACAGCACCGTAATGGCTACACTGAATGGTATCAAACTTCTCAGCACAATAAACCTACACTGATGCCGGGGTGGGATTTATTGAAAAATGCACACAGAGGGCATCTTAGAGATGCCCCCTGCATGTTAACCCAACTGCTAGTGTAAGACTTGACCGGCCTGTGCCAGCCTGCCACTTCCAGATGAGTTTGACCACATGGGGTGAGTGCCTTTGTGCACTCTGTGGTCAGAAACAAAGCCTGTCCTGGCTGGAGGTGCTTCACACCACCCCCTGCAGGAACTGTAATACCTGGTGGTGAGCCTCAAAGGCTCAGGCCTGGTATTACAGTGCCACATGTCACTCCAGCCACTTTTGGCGGCAAGTCCAGAGGGATAATGAGAAAAACAAGGACGAGTCACCCCCTCAGACAGGACCACCCCTAAGGTGTCCAGAGCTGAAGTGACCCCCTCCTTGAGAAATCCTCCATCTTGCTTTGGAGGATTGGGACCAATAGGGATAGGGATGTGCCCCCCTCCCCAGAGGGAGGTGGCACAAGGAGGGTGTAGCCACCTCAGGGACAGTAGCCATTGGCTACTGCCCCCTGATCCTAACACACCCCTACATTTAGGATTTAGGGGCGACCCTGAACACAGCTCTTCAGATTCCCGACGACATCAAGAAAGAAGGACTGCTGAGCTGAAAACCCCGCAGAGAAGAGAAGGAGACAACTGACTCTGCCCCAGCCCTACTGGTCCATCTCCTGCTTCAAAAATCTGTAGAAGAAGAAGCAATGCGTTCTGCAGGACCAAAGACCCCTAAAAAGCCTCCAGGGGACTACCTGCATCACCAAGGACCAAGAAACTCCTGTGTACAGCGGACCTGTCCAACAAGAAGAATAAGAAACTATCTTTAAAGGGACTCCCACCTCACTCCAGAAGTGAGTCCAAACTACTCTGCACCGGACGCCCCGGGACCCTGTCCCAGAGGAACCAACTAGCCAGAGAGGACCCCCAGGCGATCCTGACCTAGTGTCCACCCTAGGCTGACCTCTCCACCCCTCCTTGACGACACCTGCAGAGGGAATCCTGAGGATCCTCCTGACCGGAACGAAGATATCCGACGCCTGGAGAAGCACTGCACCCGCAGTCCTCAAACTCGAGAGAAACCGACCATCTGTGCAGCAGTGACCAGCAGGCGTCCCTGACCTGTTGGTGGCTTGCCCGAGAAGCCCCCTGTGCCCTGCCTGCAGCGCCTAAGTGTCCCCTGGGTCTGCCCATTGAGTTCCATTGGGAACCCGACACCCTGTTTGCGCCCAGCTGCCCCAGTGCCGCTGAGGGTGTGTGTTTGCTGCCTACTTGAGGCCCCTGGTCTGCGCTCCGACAAAGCGGGTACCTGCAAGCAGCCTGAAACCAGAGTACCCCCTGTCTCCATAGAGGCCCACGATATTTTGGCTCCTGTTTGACCTCTGCACCTAACCGGCCCTATGTTGGTTGTGCTGGGTGTTTGGGGTTATCTTGAACCTCCAATGGTGGGCTACCTATGCCCCAGAGACTGAACCTGCAAGTTTATTTACCTCAAAAACTGTACTTTACTTACCTCCCACAGGAACTGTTGAAAATTGCACTGTCCACTTTTAAAATAGATTTTTGCCATTTTAAAGAAGACTGTGTACATTGTTAATTCCATTCAAAGTTCTAAGTATTACAATGCAAAGTACCTTTCTTTTAATGTACTTTCATGTTAAATGAATCTTGTGGTTCTAGAAATAAATTAACAAAATATATTTTTCTATATAAAAACCTATGGGTCACCTAGTGTGTGTTTTCACTTATTTCTTGTGTGGGTACAACAAATGCTTAACATTACCCTCTGATAAGCCTAACTGCTCGACCACACTACCATAAATAGAGCATTAGTAGTATCTATTATTGCCTCTGCCAAGCCTCTTGGTGAACCCCTGGACTCTGTGCACACTACATCTCATTTTGATATAGTATATACAGAGCCAGTTTCCTACACCATGTTAGATGATTGTCCATGTGTCTTAACAGGGTTTACAGGAAATAATGGTCTAAAGTAATGTCATGCAGACTTCCCCTCTCTAGCTGTTGGATGTACACATACTCTTCAATAGTGGAACTTTTGAAAGGACCGTGTCAAAATTAGAGTAATATTATTCAAAATGTATTTGCCTATATACTAAACTAAGAAATATACGATCAGATAGCATAAAAAAGTGGAATGCGGTGATATGAAACTTGTTCTTCTGCTGAGAACGGCATATGTACACAAGTTTAGTAAGAGCGATCAAGTCTGCAACTTGGGCTGAAAAAATTCCTTGAAGCCATGAAACTTGTATTAGCTCTTGAATTGTGCAGGCTGCATAATAGATCCCTCCTTTGTTCTCAAGCATAAGCCATTCACAAATAGTGCATAATCTGGACATAATAATGGCTCATCTTTTCTGGTCTGGATTTGGTGCATAAGTCCATGACATCAAGGCAATCATGTTCAAAGCTTTCAGTTTCGTCTCCCTTGGGGATTGGTAACAATGTGCTAGGATTCGGTACTTAACATCTTCTCAGCACAGCATTACTTCCCACCAGGATTTGCTGCTTATATTTAGTTAGTCTAGAATTTGTACGGAGTCCTCTTTTTTGTAACCAAAATTTAGACGAGAGTGAGGTACCATGACTGTTAATAGAGGTCTCATCACAATGTTTCCATATTTTTCAAGACTCGCACTTACCACAGCTACTATTTTGAGGCAGCCATTCAAAGCAGCAGCTACAGGATCAAGGGTCAATGGAAAAAAAGCAGCTGGCTACAAGTAAGTCATCTAAATATTACACCAGGCCTGAACTTCGAGGCATGATCAATGATTCCAGATTCTTTGTCAATATTTGGTTAAATACCGATGGTCTCTAAGTACAGCCTTGTGGGACCTGACACCATGTTAATACTTTCTCTTGAAACGCGAAAGAGAACAAATACTGACTGTCTTCGTGCAGTGGAATCAAAAAGAAAGCCTGGCAGAGATTAATCATAGTAAACCATTCAGCTGTGCATTGAATTTGGTCAAGTATATTAGCAGGATTCGGTACCACAATACAACATGGGATTATAATATCATTCACTTTTCTCAAACATTGAACTATCCTAAATTTGTCATTAGACTTTTGCAATCCCGTAATTGGTAAGGTGCATGGACTCCCAGTTAGTATGCCCTTCACAGACATATCATGGATAATTGGAGCTATTCTTTCCATCACTTCAGGTGTCCTGTGATAAGGTGATGGTCTGGGAAAAACAGAATTCTGCTTTAGGTTTATTTTGATTGGTCCTGCTCCTTTGATAAATCCAATGTCCTTTCCTGTGAAATCCCACTTTTTGAATTTAACTATTTCTTTTAAACCTGAAGGTAAGTCTTTTGTCATCAGCATTGAATAGATTCCTGTTTCTTTTTTAACAATTTCAAAATCTACATCTTCATTGTGTTTGAAATGTAGCTCCCTGTGGCATGCAGTAGATGGTGCAATTTAACTTGCACAGTAAATCTCTCCCTAAAAGGTCACACACCACAAACTGATGATTTTCTTTAAATTATCCTATTTTTACAGGAACTGCTTTTGAAATGTATTTTGTAATTTGTCTATTTGCCACTCCCACAACGTGGCTCTCTTTTCCCAAGAGAGGTAGGTCTGGTACTACCACTATTCCCACAGTGGAAACAGTAGCACTGGTGTCCATAAGCAATGACACTTTGTGGCCATTCACCTCACCGTTCACAAATGCTCTACTCTGATCTGCCTCAGACTGCGCCAAGTACTCAATCTGCCTCCCCTCTCAGGCACAGTTATTGTGACATGTTTGAGTCTAACACCTCAGTGTTATCAAATTTGTGAAACTGCTGAATTACATTCTGATTTTTTTGCATCAGCATCACATTTCAGTTCAATTTAGGCAACTGATGTTTGTATTTAATCTTGCATTATATACATTTGATTGATCCAAGTGCTTGTGGCATGGGTATCAATTCATTTTGCATCAGTACTTGTACCTATTACATAAGAGCTTTCTGAGCCTGCGTTTGATTTCCTCCCTGTAACCGATTATTGATACTTCTATCAGGATTGAGCCTATACTTGGGCTTCCAGTAACCCACCCTATTACAAATATGACAAGGAGTCATTTTCTTCAGCATCGCAACATCGTCTGTACTTAGATCCATCGTAGCACCTCTGTCTCTTCTGAGACATCACAATCCCTCCTTGAACACCTTGCAATCCTGCTTGAAAAACACCAATCCATTCAAACCACTTGAGTTCTGAACTGCACCACCACTTCCAACAAACAACTGATGTTGAAATCCTCTTTGGGCTAACAGTCCATGCTAACATAAACGTCTTCTTAAGTTTCATCTCCTTCTCCTCACTTCAATAACGTGCATACTTAAAAATCTCATCCAAAGATGTTGACAACAAATAACATTCTGCTGTAAATGCTGAGAAATCTCAAGGTAAGCACAAACTGTTAAGTAAAAAAATCCCATATCTGCTGGGTCAAGATGTCTATCCTGTGTGCTACTGAAATGCTTGCATCATTCTCTCATAAAATTCATGCACATCTTCCTTAACTTCTTGCTGAATTGGATTCAGTTTTAAATATTTGAAAATTCTTAGGCGCAACTGTGCCCTTCAAGAATGTTATTGGCTTATTAAACTTCGTTATTACCACAGGTGAAGGCGCATTTGTGACCGGATCTCTTGCTGGTTCTGCATCTGGCCATTGAATAGCAGTCTTACGTTCTGCTCATAAATCAATCAGAACCACAATATCAAAAATGTATTCAAATCAATCCACAACACCTTTGAAATCTTTACAGATCTATTGAATTGTGTGTACCATTGCATTGGACTTTCTCTCAAATTGTTCGTAGACGATGCAAGGTCTCCCCCACTCCAAGGGACCCGTATACATACCCTCCTCCTGGTACTTCTCCTAAAGAATGGGCAGTAGTTGCCTTTCTTTTCTGAATGTGCAGCCTGTTTTATTTTCTTCTCTGCCTCTTCTGCCTGTTCTTTGCATGTTTTTGTGGCCTTTTGTTTTTAATTTATCAAATTCAATCCATCTGCATACCCATTTTTTAACTCTGTAATATGTAATTGCATTCCTGAAGAACACATGTTTTCAGTTGATTTTTTTATCCTGATTTACCCTAAAGCTTTTCTGTAATGGTATGCTCTTTGAAGAATCGACCAACGGTGTAACATAGGCCTCCGCAGTGCTCGCGGTGCAGGGGGCGCTGAGCTCCAGGGTGGCCCTATCACCACAGTAGCATGGTCTGCGAGTTCCTATCTGAGTCCAGAAGGGGGCCCACCAGGGGCCCCCCTCAATTTTTGTTATGCCAATTATATCAACATCATATTTCTGATGGATACAACTACCTGTGGATTCCTCACCTAATGGATTTTCCCCATGCGCTAGCATCCGACGGAAATTTTCTTCTAGCTCTGCACGTTGACGTCACAATTGCCCGACTCCCATGCGACGCCGTATGACATCATCCAGGCAATAAGAGGTCCTCTTCGGCGTGCAGACTTCAGTTTCCTTTTTTCCGTGCCTTCGAAATGGTTATTTCTTCGAGGCTCCAGGGAGCTACTGTTTCACTTCAAGTGTTACTATGTCTCAGCCACGTAAATCGGGTTTTAAACCCTGTAGGGAGTGCGGTGGCCAAATGTCGGTGACAGACCCGCACGAAAATTGCTTGTGGTGTTTGAGTTCTGACCATGAAGTCGAGGCGTGCGGTTCATGCCGGTCTATGAATCTGAAAGCACTCAAGGAGCGGGAGGCCAAGTTATTCTTGGCGAAATCAAAGGAGGAGAAACATCACCATCGTAGGTCTTCCTCTAAATCTTCGAAGTCGCACAGACGTCATAGAGATTCCCGACGCCGGCATGGATCACGTCGTCGGTCGAGTAAGGACCGATCCCGCTCGATGTCGCCATCAGCTCGACGCTGTAAGACATGGGAGGTTAGTCCGACGGCAACACCTCCGCCTCGGACGACTCCTATTTCTCCTACTTCTCCTCTATCTGCCTTTGAGGTCGATCCTCATCAGGATCTGGCGGTTTCACTGGCACAGACGAAGAAGCCCGAACCGATGCCGGTGTCACCTCAGGCACCGACTCCACAAGGATATCCAGCATTCCTGGAGCCAGGTACAGACCCTGCTGCATTTCTAAATGGGATGTTAAGCATTTTTGCCTGCATGGCTCCGGGAGGTGGCCCGTCTGGACCTTCAGGTCCTTTGGCATATGACATGGATGTTCCGGCTCCATACATACAGACGCCCTTCATGCCTTTCCTTCCCATGGGAGGTGCTGGTTTGGCGCCGGTATCGATGGCGTCGCCTAGAAGGCCTGTGATGCCGACGACGTCTGCTGCCCCGGTGCCGATGAGTTCACCACAACCTCAATCAACGTTGAAGAAGCCTACGGCGCCGATGGGTCCGGCGTCGGATGAATCCGAGGGTCGACGCCGACTGAGGTCTTCGGCGTCAGCAGATGCCTTATCGACGCCGAAAATTGAGGCCAGGCTGCGCTCCAGGAGATTGGCTCTGAGGCTGCTTGAGGAGCAGGAATACAAGAAACAGCTCTTGGAAGAGGGTGAGATTGCAGATCCCCTGGGAGACCTACAGGGCTTGGACACTGCCAGTGGGTTGGACACTTCCCCGTAGTGGGACTTAGCCTCCCCGGGGGAGTACACTGAAGAGGCTGCTTCTTTCGATTCGGTGGTGAGGAAGGCAGCGGATTTTCTTGACCTTCCTCTTCCAGCTGCCAAATAAAAACTAACATTCTCACTGAAGTGTTGCACCCTTCTTAAGCTGTGGCGGAGCCACTTCTTCCATTTAATGAGGCACTCATAGACCCGATAACTGAGGTGTGGAAGAAGCCTGTGACTTCGACAGCAGTGAATGTCTGTTGCAAGGAGGTATCGGGTAGCTCCTGGAGATCCAGCTTTCTTGTCAAAACATCCAACTCCAGAGAGCTTGGTGGTACAGGCCTCATGTTCCTCCCACACAGCTCGAGGATCTTTTCCAGGGGTTCCTTCGGACAGGGAATCTAAGAGAATGGACCAATCTGCAAAAAAGGCATTCTCTTCATGCAGCATGGCCCTGGAATCAACGAATGCAACCTGTATCTTGGGCAGGTACATCTATGCCCTGATGGACGAGGCCAAGACGAGACATCCTGGATTGCCTCAGGAGGTTCTGAACCTTTTGACGGGCGCTCAGGCAGCGGCAACTCAGGTTATCCAATCTGGACTTGACACATCTGATTCCAGTGGCCAGAGCAATGGGCACGTCCATAGCAACAAGAAGGCATGCCTGGCTACGATCTTCAGGATTCTCTCCCGCAGTGCAGTCAACCCTACTTGACTTACCCTTTGATGGGGATAAACTCTTTGGAACCAAGGCTGACTCTGCCTTGGAGCGGTTCAAGGAGAGTAGGGCCACGGAAAAGTCATTAGGCTTGCAGGCCTCAGTCTCCACTCCTTCACAAGAATTCAGGAGGTTCAGGGGGTTTGCACGTGCCTCTTCCTTTCGAGGGAGATTTCAGCAGACAGGCCAGCAGGCTGCCTCTAATCACCCCTATAGATCATACAGGGGAAGGGGTAGGGTTTGTAACAGAGGGGCTACCCAGCAGCACTCTGCCTCTTCCTCCGCAGGGGTGCAGCAGGGAAGCAGCCTTAGTCCTACATCAATTCCTTTGCATGCATCTCCTGTAAGGGGGGGGGATTGTCTCAGTTTCTCCATATGAGGTAGTCAAGAACATCGGACTCCTGGGTAACCGATATTGTGGGGGGAAGGCTATACTCTTCCCTTTCAGGAGTTTCCCCCTCCCTCCCCGCCCATCCTTCTGTTCGGAAGACCATCTCCTTTTATTACAGGAGGTTCTAGTCCTTTTGTCGAAAGGTGCAGTAGAGTTGGTTCCAGAGCAGGAGAGGGGTCAGGGCTGTTGTTCAAGATATTTCCTGATCCCCAAAAAGGATGGTCGGTTGAGGCCAATCCTGGACCTGAGGATTTTGAATTGGTTCCTCAAGCAGGAAAAGTTAAAAATGCTGACCCTAGCACAGGTGCTTTTTGCGTTGAATGAAGAGGATTGGATGGTGTCTGTCGACTTGCAGGATGCTTACTTTCATATCCCGATTCTCAAGTCACACAGGAAGTATCTCCGGTTTCTGGTGATATCGCAACACTATCAGTTTGCGGTCCTTCCATTTGGTCTTACTTCAGCACCTCGAGTCTTCACGAAGGTGATGGCGGTGGTTGCAGCAGAGCTCAGAAGGAGGGGGATAGCAGTATTCTCTTACCTGGACGATTGGTTGATCAAAGCCAAGCCTCCAGAGCTCCTGCTGCGTCACCTGCAGTCGACAACCCAGTTGTTCGATCTGGGTTTTTCGGTGAACGTGCCCAAATCTCACCAGGAACCCTCTCAACGCCTCCTGCTCATAGGGGGCAGTACTAGACACAACATTGAATCAGGCCTTTCGTCCGCCGCAGCGGGTTCAGGACATTCAGGCGTTGATTCCAATGTTCCAGAATGGAGCCGTCGTTCCAGTCCTCAAGGTCCTTCGTCTGCTCGGTCTGTTCACTTCTTGCATTGTGTTGGTCACTCATGCACGCTGGCACATGAGGGCTCTTCAGTGATGCCTCCGCAGCCAGTGGTTTCAACACAAAGGGATCTCGAGGAATCAATAAGGATCTCCAGAGACGCTGCAGCGGATCTTCAATGGTGGGCTGCGGTCAGCAACCTTTCTCAAGGAAGGCCGTTCTCGCTGCCACCTCCAGTGGCCACAGTGATAACAGATGCTTCCACTCTAGGGTGGGGAGCTCATCTGGGGGACCTGGACGTCAAGGGTCATTGGTCTCCGGTGAAACAGAGGTTTCACATCGATCTGTTGGAATTGCGGATGATACGTCTGGCTCTCAAGGCCTTTCTCCCTTCCCTTCGCGGTCAGTCTATTCAGGTCCTGACGGACAACACTACCGTGATGTGGTATATAAACAGGGAGGAGTGGGGTTGTACCTTCTCTGCAGAGAAGCTCTGTGACTCTGGTTCTGGGCACAGGACCATCAGATTTGCTTGGTAGCAAACCATCTGGCCGGAGTTTTGAATGTACGTGCGGACAGTCTGTCGGCATATCTCGACTGATCATGAGTGGCGTATTCATCCAGAGCTGGTCCTTCACATCTTTCAGATGTTGGGGGTTTCCTCAGTTAGACCTGTTTGCCACTCAGGAGAGCGCGCACTGCCTGTCGTTCTGCAGCCTCCAGTATCCGGTGCAAGGAGCGTTGGGGGACGCGTTTCAGATGTCCTGGTACGGCCAGCTGCTTTAAGTGTTCCCCCCCCATACCTTTGATTCCTCTGGTTCGGGCCAAGACTGGCCCAATTCATCTTGATAGCTCCGGATTGGCCAAGATGGGTGTGGTATTCAGACCTTCTCCAACTCTCTCTATGCCCTCCGCTCCATCTCCCTCACAGGGCAGACCTCCTCTCGCAGTCGCAGGGGCAGGTTCTACAACCCTACCTCCAGAGCCTGCACCTACATGCGTGGAGATTGGACGGGGCAATCTGAGTACTTTTTCTCTCCCACCTGAAGTGGTGGACGTTATATTATCGGCCAGGCGACACTCCACCAAATCTATCTATGCAAGCAGGTGGGCTACATTTGTGACTTGGTGTGGAGAGAAACAAATTGATCCCTTACATGCCCACTTATCAGACATTTTGTCATTTGCGCTGTCCTTAATGCAGAGGGGTTATGCGGTTGCTTGTCCGCGCTGTCAGCCTATCTGTGTCTACCAGACCAACCCTCCTTGTTTAAGTCCCCAATAGTTTTGAGGTTCATTAAGGGTCTCACTAACAAGTTTCCGCCCACTCCATTCGTTATGCCGCAGTGGGATTTGAACTTAGTGTTAGCATTTCTGATGGGTTCACCGTTTGAACCAATGCATTCATGTCCCTTAAGGTTTTTTAGTTTTAAAAACTGTTATCCTGGTTGCCATTACGTCAGCTAGGAGGGTGAGTGAGCTTTAGGCTCTTAGTGTAGAACCCGCATACACTTCCTTTTATAGGGACAAGGTGGTGTTAAGGACCAAGGCGGCTTTCTTACTGAAGATTGTTACACCCTTTCATTTAGGACAGTCCATCACACTTTCCTCCTTCTATCCTCCACCTCATCCATCAAAGGAGGAAGAGAGGCTACACCGACTAAATCCAAGAAGGGCATTGAGCTTCTTCGTCGACAGGACAAGAGAGTTCAGACAGGAGGATCAGCTCTTAGGTTACGTGGTGAAGAGGAAAGGCAAGGCTGTCCACAAGAGAACGCTTTCCAGGTGGGTCTTTCTTTGCATCAAATTGTGTTATTCTTTAGCAAAGAAGGAACCTCCTGTTGGGTTAAGAGCACATTCCACCAGGGCTAAGGTGCCCTCTTCGGCCTTAGCTAGAGGTGTTCCTGTGGTTGACATCTGCAAGGCCGCAACTTGGGCATCCCTCCACACGTTTGCTAAACATTATTGTTAGGATTCTGAAGTCCAGAGGGATGGCCATTTTGCACAGTCCGTGCTGCAAGATTTCTTGGTTTGACCATTCAGGCACCCACCACTGAGTGCGGTACTGCTTTGGGACTCTATTCATTAGGTGAGGAATCCACAGGTAGTTGTATCCATCAGAATAACAAGTTACTTACCTACGGTAACGCCTTTTCTAGTGGATGCACTAGCTACCTGTGGATTCCTCACGGTCCCACCCGCCTCCCAGTTGCCTGGCTGGTCTTACCAAGATTTCCTTGGTGAGCATCTGTATGTTGTTGATATGTATATACTGATGAAATTATTTATATATGTGTATATATTTGTATATATATTTATATATATATATTTGATATTGTGGAACTGTATACAGTAGGATGTATATTTCTTATATTTTTTTTTCTATTGGTTGAATTAAATGATGGGATATAAGTTTTGATTTATGTGTTCAAGTCAAATACGTTGTAGCAATGTTCACCTGTTTGCCTCAAAGGCACGTAAAAATTGGTGGTTGACGTCGTAAGGCGTCGCATGGGAGCCGGGCAATTGTGACGTCATCGTCGACGTGCAGAGCTAGAAGAAAATTTCCGTTGGATGCTGGCGCATGGGGAAAATTCATTAGGTGAGGAATCCACAGGTAGCTAGTGTATCCACCAGAAAAGGCGTTACCGAAGGAAAGTAACTTGTTCTTTTGTGCTAATTCTGTCAATTTGTCATGTACTGGTGCAGCTCTCTCTGGGATCTCTTAACATAAATGAAATAATTATCTTGATAATTATTTATATGATCAAGGTCTAAACCTTTAATAATTTCTTTCAATTCAAATTTGAATCTAGGAACATTTAATGGTCTTTCCTTTTGTGAACCTGGGCTAGTGTATGGACTCAAACTAGTACTCTGTTTTTTTGCATCCTGAACTGCAGCACAGTTTCTAGCAGCCTCTTCAAACCAAGGGTGAAATATCCTACTTTCAAACAAATTCATTTTGCCTGGTGCTCTTTGTGTTGTGCAGACCAATCTTCTTCCTTCTTCTGATGCTTGAATTGTTTGTGGTGGTGTCCAATCCACAATCAGAGCATTTTGCGATGTTTAGGGTAAATCCATTTACCAGAGTACCTGCAGTGACTTCTTGAGTCACTGATCCTGGTGTGCAAACAACTTGTGCAGGCACTGCTTGGGACCAATTCAGTTATCTGGGCTGGAGTCGTAATCAAAGAAGCTGGATCGTCTGAGTATTAGTCTTTGCAGCCCTCATTTGTGCTGCAACATATGTACTTGCATGCTGTTACAGGCTGTGTAACAATCCATTGAGTTATTACTGGCTGTGGTACAATCAGCTGAGTTAATATGGGTTGTGCATTTGCAGGTGGTACTGCTTGTATTGGACTAGTGACTTGTGTAACATCTGGCTCTATCTGAGCTGTAGATATAGTCACATCATTTATCAATTAAGCTCTACTATTTGGTAAGGGACCCACAGAAGGTGGAGGACTTGTAGCCAGAAATTCATCTAAAATGTCAACACCCAAATCAGTATCCGTTTCAAATTTTGTTTCACCTTTTCATTCCATATCCCCTCTATCCTTTTTCCTTTTAGGTTTTTCAGAATCTCCAGCTTTTGTGTAAGTACAGGATATAATCAAGCATCTTCTACTACACTCTTTCTCCAGCTCTGAACTTGATCATCCCAAATTGCATCTTCTGCTACACTCTTTCTCCATGTCTTAGTTTGATCATCCCACATTGCACCTACAGAATTTCCCATTTCTCTCTTAGGTCATTTTTGGTATCTCTCTCTTTTTCCTTAATTTGAGACATTTTCTCCAAAGGCACTAAATGCTTCATATTGGGTGGGAATTTAGGAGGTGGCTTAATTTTGTGTAATGATGGACTGGGATGATGGCCTAAGTAATTAGAAGTGGCTATGATTAATTCAAGCTTTCCATCTATCACTTTTCTGTATACAGACTGTGACCTCAGCAAGTTTGAGAGACATTGAGAGTCACCCATACTGAGACCTGAATACTGGATTACAGATGCTAAGAAATGGGCACTGCAGCAGTTACATTAGAATCCTGACACTGCGGCATGGGCACTGGAGCAGGGGTAGCCACGCAACTTGACCGTTGCCTAAAGTGACAGAGCCCCTTTCCTACTATGCCTGGCTCACACCCGCTACCAGCCACGAGGTGGACCACTCTGAGGCATTTAAAAATAATATTAGAGCCTGAAAGCAGATCATATTGTTCATTTAATGGTGTGGCGACCGGTGACTTTCAAAGCGGTGGATGTAAATGTTTGGAGTTAGCTTAATTTGGTTAGCAAACAAACCAGACTGACATAATGAAGGTTCTTGGAGTTGGGGGGTTGGTGCAAAAATATTTAGGAAAAAGGGGCAAATGTCACATTTTTTTAGTTTTAAGGCTGTTTATAAAACCTTTTTTTAACCACTCTTAAAACTGAACTGTCTTCAGGTTTAGAAAATGCTGAGAAGGAAAATCCTACATAATTATTGGTCGCAATTATACAAATTATACTTTAAAGACAAAATTCTTTCATATAATATAAAAATCATGTCTGTGAAATATTGTTTTGAGTAGAGGTTTCCTAGTTTCAGTGCCAAATTGCAGATAAGTAAATAATAGGCAACTATCACCTGCCACTGTTAGTATTATAAATCTGTATCGCAAAGAGTTGTAACTTGTGACCGGTATGTAACACAAGGGTCTCGTCAACAAAATAATGAACCCACTGAGCTATCTACATAAAACTCTAACACTGTGCTTTGAAGCAGGCACTTTACTTTCATGTTAACAGTACCTGCTATAGCCCTTGGTCACCAGCAAATTCTTGGCACTTGGATTTTATCCCCTTTGCTAATTTATGAGGTCACAGCTGTGACTAGGCTGCACTTGGATCCCTCCAGCAAGTGTAATAATCACCACAGGTCATCATTCTTTCAAGACCAGACTCTGTGATCGAGCATGTGCCTGGGCTGGCTCTGCCCCTCCCTGAGTTTCTGGGAGTCGAAGCAACCCCAGCCTAACTTGGCGAACTTTAGGAGGCCATGCCCCTCATGTTTTGATGGCCTGTCCCTAATGATGTGCATTCGGTCCCTGTGGGTTCAGGCGGGGCCCCCTCATTGATTTCCACCACTTGTGGTTCCGCCCCTGGCACCAGTCAGGCTCCTTGGATCCACAAATGGATCTGGGACAGCACCAGTTGTACCACTTTGACCTGCCCTGGTGCCATTCCTGATGTCTATGCTCCTGGCACCGGCTGTAGACCCATTCTGATCCCAGACTCTGACCCCAGACTCTGACATGGAGCTGGAGGGGTGTGATCTGACAAAGACTCTAGCGCAGACTGGAGCCATGCCCTCCAGGCCAGAGCCTGAGCCTTATCCTGTGGGCTAGGACTTGGAGATGATTGGGAGAGGACACTGGACCCTGAAGAATAGCAGCCTCTAACATATATTGGTGTGTGGAATTGGTGGATGCCGGTGCACTGGATACCTCCCCAGTTACTGGCATGGTCTCTTCTCCTACTGTGACTACAGAGGAGGAACTGTTTTTTGCTATTGTGGTGAGGGCAGCGGAGGTCCTGGACCTTAGCCTGCCCTTATTGGCAGTCAAGACTAACGTCTTGAAAGAGGTGCTTCAGCAGGGATTGACACCCTCAGAACTGCTTTTCCCATTTAATGAAGCCCTTAACGACGTCGTCCTTGTGACCTGATCCAAATGCTGCACAGGGGCTCCTGTGAATAGGACAATTGCTCGCCAACATGGCCTCGCAGAGAGGGACCCCAATATCCTCAAATACACCCTGCCCTGGAGCGCTTGGTGGTCCCCAAGCCTCCCCTTTCTGTGTAAATCCTGGTGAAAATTCTTTGCCGTCCTAGAGTTCTCAAGAAGATCAGGAACGACCAGGCCCAAGTCATCCTTGTTCCTCTTGACTGGACCTAGACAGTTCGGCATCCCAAGCTGTTGAGTATGGCTATCAGTCCTCTGATCAGGCTGCCTCTTCAGGAGGATCTTCTGTAGCAGAAGCAGGGGAGTGTTCTGCAGCCAGAATGTGTCAATGCTCTATGCTCATGCATGGAGATTGAGTGGTGACAGTTGACAGCTTTTGATCTTCTGCCCGAAATCTGTAATGTTATCTTGGCAACTGGTCGTACCTGTACCAAGACAGTGTACGTCTGCTGTTGGGGCAAGTTTGTGGCATAGTGTGCAGAAAAATAAGTTGACCCACTTTCTGCACCCCTCTCTCAGGCTCTTCTCTTTAATCTTTCTCTTCCCCAGCAGGGCTCTGCTTTGGGCTCCCTAAAGGGCTGTCTTCCTGTCATCATAGCCTTTCTGTGGTTGCCAGATCAGCCATCCCTTTTCGGATCCCCTATTGTAAATAGGTTTCTCAAAGGTCTACAGCATGTTTCCACCTTCACCCTTCACGCCTCAGTGGGACATTAATCTAGTGTTCACTTTTAGATGTGCTCTCCTTCTGAGCCTCTGCACAACTGCCCTCTCAGGCTCTTTACTATCAAGACAGCCTTCCTAGTGGTAATAACATCTGCTCGGAGGGTCAGTGAGCTTCAGGCTTTAACATCCAAGCCTAATTACGTGAACATCTTTCCGGACAAGCTGGTTCTTCACGCTAGAGCTTCCTTCCTACTGAAAGTTGTCACTCCCTTTCATGTAGGCCAGTCTATCACCCTGCCTACCTTTTACGTTCTGCCTACTCCCTCTAAGGCAGAGGAGCGACTCCACCGACTAGATCCCAAAAGAGCTTTGTTGCTTTACCTTGACCGCATGAGAGTCCTGGGTTGATGACTAACTCTTCATGAGGTATGTCAAACTGAAGAAGGGGAAGGCAGCGCAGAACCAGACCATCTCCTGATGGATCATACTCTTCATTATGATCTGTTATGTTTTGGTCAATAAGCAGCCCCCTGAAGGGTTGCATACTTATTCCACCAGAGCTAAGACTGTGACCACTTTTTTAGCATGCAGAGTTCCAGTCCTGGACATCTGCCAGGCAGCATTGTGTGCTTCTCTACACATGTTCACGAAGCATTACTGCCTGGGCAGTCCAGTCCATCGGGATAGACGCTTTGCTTGTTTGGCCCTGCAGGACTTTCTAATGTGAAACCGTTTTGCGGACCCCCCCCCACACCCCCCCCTTGTTGAGCGCTATTGCTTGGGTATCTATTCTAGGGTTAGGAATCTCTGGCTAAAGACTCTTTCAAATGAACAAGTTATCTTGTAGAGATGCTATCTAGCTGCAGATTCCTTACTGACCCATTTATCCTATCTGCGAACATATTTCTAGTGACAGGATTGTTTCCCTATCAGGGCCCTAGTTTTCCACACCAGTGGGCCTTGATTTTCATGTCTCAGTGAGTGGAAATTTGCAAAACGAAACTGACGTCAGTGCGCTCTGATGGTGCCTATGTAAGCACCATCCATGTTACTTCTGGTGCGGATGATGCCACATGGAACCGAGCAATGCCACTTACCAGCACGCAGGGATACTGCTCAAGAAAACGTTCACAGATCCAGGTTGACACCTTGAGATAATTCTAAGGTAAGGAATATGCAGTTAGTTTCTACCAGATAGGGAGTTACTGAAAGTAAGTAACTTGTTCATCATAGTGGTTTTTCACTGTTATGTATTGCCTGCCACCAACATTGCATCCATGCTATGAGGTTCACTCTAGGAGCCTTGCTTTGCAAGTAACATAACGTACAAATTTGTAAAGTGCGTTCTCCATTGGTGCTGAAATAGCAGATGGTGATTGTTACCCAGCTCTATGGTACTCATTTTATTGACTTTGAAAGGATGAAAGGCTGGGGTGACCTGCCAGGATGCAAAACTAGGACAGCTCAAACAGATTCCTGGGGTCAGTGCATTAGTTCAGTTGGCTACTGACCTCGGAGGACCCAAGAAGCCCTCAATGCTTCTCTTTGACCCAGGCTATTTAAGACACCATGTGAGCTTAGTCTCTGGAGCCCTTCAAAAGTTAGTGAAATGGCTGAGAAAAGGGCAGATACCAAAATAAACGGGATAAGGGAGTGACTTGAGTGTGACAGAGCTATTATCACCTCATATCTGCATCGAAAATCGCTTTCTTACACAATTCCAACTACCATTTTGCTTGAGCTCCAAAACTACAGCAAAGCAGACGACAGCACGTAAGTAGGAGCAACATCTGAAGATTTTTTGCTAAGTGTTGTCTTTGTTTGTGTTGATATTGGTAGTTCTGTGTGTATCTCAGGGAGAGATGCCGTTATGGTGCCCATAGCAGGCAGGCGCGCGCAACGCCCAGTGGGCTAAATGGGCTTTAGCCACCCCCACCCGTCGTGTGCCGTAGCCCTGGCTGCAGCTTCATTGGATGCCTGTGATCGGGAAAGCCTGGGTCAAGCAGTGCTCGGAATCTTCATGACAGAATAAATAAACCTTTTCTTTTCTTCAAAAAAGACACGTTCAGCTTGTACAAAGTGTCTTTCCAGTAGGAGGTTGGGGGAGAGGGTGATCTTTCTGGTGAATTACAATATTGTAATCCTCCGACCCCATGGTGGGAGCTCTCCTTGTGCAGGGCAGTGTGTTTTATCTTTCATTACTGTTTTAACTGAAAAACACTGTTGGACCATTAGCACTGGAATGAGAAAGAATCTGCACTTGAAAGTAGATATCTGCCCTATTGCCAATGTGACTGATGACCCAAGCTGTTCCAATCAAAGAAGCAGAACTCCTAAAGTGTCTTGAATTATAATTGCATTTATATAGTGCGTACTACCCCAGCTAGGAATAGTACGTGGTATATAAATGCAAAAAAGAAGAGAATTTTTTTTTTTTTTTTAAACTGCTTTCCACTTAATCATTGCTCATCCGCCTATTTGCAGTTTGGATTTTTCTTCCAACAGCACCCTGAATTTGGAGGGGTTGAGATTTTCCTTCGAAAAATTCCAAAGATTAACAAAGAACTTGCAAAGTAAAACTGGCAGAATAGGGTTAGACCAGTACTTAATTTGTTTTGGTGGTTGCTGGTGGACGGCACCATCCCTTATTAGTGGGGACAGTGATTCTTAAAAGATGGTCCCAAAGTATGGCTGGCTCTGTGTAAAATGTTCCTGGCTGTCTGTCCTATTGCCGCAGGAAAGCCAGCGAAGGCCTCCAGAATTGATTTGGCTGTGAGGAGGTATTGGTATTAAGGTGGTGGCTTGACAGTGATATCATGTCACGCAGTTATTTTAGCAATGGGTTCACATGCAGCAGTGCAGTGAAGCCTGTCACTGTACTCCACTGTATGCTTGTTTTGTACCTCAGTTTGTATAGCGTGACCAGACATTGAAACCCAAAATACAAAACGTTCTACAACCTTAGAATTTGGACTACAATTTTGCTTCAAATGATGGAGATAGAATTCATTACCTAAGAGTGCATAGCAAAACAGACAATGTGGCACTAAGGGGACTTAAATGCAACTTAAAAAAAAAAAAAATCCTCTGTGGTAACCAAAGCTCTTTCTGCTACTAAGCCTGAACTGCTACACATAGAAACGTGCCTTCTTCTGTGGTCAATCAACCCTCTCTGAAAACGGGGATAGATGCTAAGTTTAATTCAATTTGTCAGGGCAAGGGGTGAAAAACCGGGAAGTCACCCTAGCAGGATGAAACGTGCACCGCTGGAAGGGCCCACATCTCATGCACTCTTCCCCTGTGTCTTACCAAGGCTTCTGGGTGCTCACCTCTGACTGTCCAACTGACAGAAGGTCCTTGTGTGCTGGCTGTTTTGCACTTTAGTGGCTGGACATATAATAAAAAGAGGCCGATCAGTATGCTGCTGTGATAGACTGCACCTAGAACTTTGCCCCAAAAGCTTTCTGCCACAGTAGCATGTGTCCTGCAGTCGACCTCTTAGAGAGGGAGTTTGGGATTGGAAAATCTTGAGCTGAAGGTAGATGAAGTGTCCCCTGCTCCAAATCCGAGACATATGCTCATTCCAAAAGCTCCATTAAAAGCATATTGGCTGTGACCCACTTGTGAAAGCCAGCTGGTGCCTACTCCACAATCTACTACGCTTTGCCAGCTTCAAACTGATAAGGGTAGTCCTGTGGGTTAACACACCATTGCTGAAACAGTCTGTGTGACTCCCCTCCCTCTTTTCAATTTCTACCTAAAGAGAGGATTTTAAACCCCAAGCTTGGTTCCCACAGAAGAGTTCATATTTTACATGTCTTTTCTTTGCCATTTGCATTTCTGCACAGGACCAT
Organism: Pleurodeles waltl; assembly: GCF_031143425.1. Lineage (NCBI taxonomy): Eukaryota > Metazoa > Chordata > Amphibia > Caudata > Salamandridae > Pleurodeles > Pleurodeles waltl. Next base: position 535,760,392 of record NC_090450.1, on the reverse strand, counting down.
TCTTTCCTTCTCATACTGCAGTGTATTTTAACTTATATTGTACTGGCCATAGACCATTATCGGGATCTCAGCACTGTTCATTCTGCCTTCCAACCATGAAATGAAATACAGAACACAGTGGCAAGACTCGTGCTAGTTCAAGATGGTGACCCATGCCTACAAGGCCTTACACAACAAAGGACCAGGATACATCGACAAACGCCAGACCTTTCACCAACCTACCAGACACCTCCGATCAGCTTCCATCTCCTTCGCAAACACCCCGCAGATCCGTCGAGCCAACAGCAGAGGACGCTTCTTCCCACCTGGCAACCAAGGCTTGGAACAACCTCTCCCTGCACCTCAGGACCACACAGTCACTCCAGCTATTCAGAAGGACTGATAAGAATGTATTCACAACAAAGTGTACTTGGGGGTCATAAGTTTTCAAAGCACTACTGGTCACCAAACTATTGCAGTGATAATTACTAACCGAACGGTCATGACTGCTCAGGACCAAGAAGCTCATTTCAGTGCTTGTTTTTTTCAAGGGGAGGACCCCAAAACTGAAGTTGATTTGCCCCTACGGTGATAGGGCTGAGCACCTAGATGACATAAGCAGGATCCTGTAAGATATGAGTTCCTAAACATACAAACCAAGTAAGACTTGTCACAAACAGACCACATCATATTGTAAAGATAAGCTCTTTCACATATAAACCCAAGGCCCTGCATACATAGTGCGGTACATGAACTGTGCCGACAGAGTTGTGTTCCTTCATAAACTGAGGTATTGGAGTTCACATGCCGAGTTGAGCATTCCTACAATATAAAAGCTGATCTTTGGGCACTAAGCTTCATGGAATCAGCTCATAATCTGTGAATGTACAACAGGCCTCTCACCCAAGTTAGTGTCTGACATGGCCTGTCTTTGATAGGGAGTGAGGAGAAGCTGAGAGGGAGGATGACAGTGATAGAAGGGACTGAGAGAAAGATTCAAGCAAGAGACAGATATGAGGTAGAGAAGTGAAGGAGATGAGAGAGGACTATGTGAGAATATGGAGAGAAAAATTGGAAGAGAGGAGAAAGAAGAGGAGAGCATCACTGGTATGGGAGAATGAGAGTGAAACTTGAGACGTTTGAACAAGCAGCATGACAAAGGCAATCTTTACAGCATCTTGTTCCCATTCCTTTGGCACCCTTTGTCGCTAGAAGTCTGGCTTGCACTGTGGTGAGTGGGAGTGTTGCTGACAACCAGTGTAAAAAAAAAAAAAAACATTTTGGTCACCAGAATTGTAATTTATTTATTCATTTTTCTTTTCTTTTCTTTTTTTTGTTTGTTTTACAAATTGCGCACTGGGTGAAAGTGAAGGTGCTGCATACATTGACATACAGTCACTTGGCAGCTAAGGTAGTCTAGCCAATTTTGGAATGTGAAATTTTGAAACAATATGGTCTAGGCATGTGGCACAGCAGGAAAAACAGGACAAAGGGCCATATGTACGAACACATTTTCCCATTGACACAGAATGGGAAAAACCCTTTGGTACATCTGGCCCAAAGTGTTTATATATAGAAGAGGTACAAAAGGGATAGACCTTGGGAAAGCTTTCTTGTATTGGAAAAAGGTAGAACTGCAACAGTAGTGCATATGTGTTGCTGCATCTCACAAAACTGGTACAGCTGTGGCAGCAGCAGTGCAAGTTCCTTTCCTTATTGAAGAGGTGGGAATCTGAAGTGTCAGAAAGCGAGCTTACCTCTCGTCAGGGGTGTGGAATATCTACAGCCCAGCATCCAGGATATATTGTTTGAAGTCCAGGACAACAAGATGTATTGTTTATTTTGTCCTTGGGACAAGTAGGATCACCCCTCTGCAGCACAAACCCTTTGGTTGTCAGTTTACTGTAACACATGAGCAGGGAAGGGGATTGTTGGCAGTTAAGCTAAAATGTGTCCACATGTAAATACTGTTCGAACTTGTATTTGTGATTTATTAATGCAAAACCTTTATTATTAGGGTGGGTGCTATAAGCTCAGACTACATTACTGATATGGGTTTCAGTATACAAATGTGTACACATTTCCAAGGTTTAAATATAAGCTACATATAATGCTCACAGAATGCTCTCTGATTACATACAATAATTTGCAGATGCTGAAAGCAAGATTAATGATTCTTTTCTTTCAAAATAAAATGTTTCCGAAAAATGCAAGTAGGAAAAAAATAATTTTGCTAAATTACTAACATTTTAGGCACCATTTCTTTGAGGGATCATTTAGTAAAATGTGTTTATACATGCTAGCATTGAAAAAAAATTTCAAAATGGAAAATAAGAGTAACAAGTTTTCAACAAGATTATGGGAAAATTAAAATAAACAAGCATTGGCAAAGCCAATAGGCCTAACAGTGGTGGCCAGCCTTTTTGGTGTTGTCAAAGTGTGTCTTATTTTCACATGATTTTTGTAAAACTATATTGTTGTGGGAGCTGCTGGGCCCTTGCCATTTTAACAAATATTAGTAAAAAGCAACAATATGTTTTGGTCTCAAAAAGCACACATTTCCACAGTAGTTCCTGGCACTGAACAAAACTTTGTGTGCTGATATCCTCCTTATGAAAGAGAAGTATGCTGTCCAGTGAAGCATGCAGATAGATAACATTTTAATAATTATGAAAGATCTTGGTTAACTCCAGACCAAATGAGATGCCTAATTCTTAATGTCAAACATGCACCCATGGTCCTTGTGTTAGTGTAGATTTATGGATTTCATGAATTCACAAGAATTTACGTAAATAGGCCAGAAAATCATACTTCTATTGCGTAGATTTGCTTATGTGAAAATCTGTTGAGCAAGTTTACAAGTTCCCTTCCCTCCAACCACATTTTTTTCGAACCCTGTAAGATGTTCAACTTCTGCCCTTGTCAAGGAGTACATTTCCAACCTTTTCCAACATGGGAAAAGAATAGAGAAGAGCTGGTGGAATCTCCTAAAACATACACGTTATTAGGATTGCAAGATACTCAAAAGGGCACTCCAAGCCTGGAAATATTGATTTACTGCTACCACCCAAGTCCCAGTATGCAGATCTACAGAAAGTTGGCAAAATAAGGCAATTGCTAGTATTCAAGCCCTACTATAGTTTGACCCCTGGCATAATCAGAGAGGCTTTTAGCAGAGTTCCTAAATAATGAGATTGCTGCCATAATTTGTTGCCCACTCCATGGCACCAAAGGTACAAGCGCATTTTGTTACAGGACAAGTAGATTTATGAAGTAACCTATCCCTTGGACAAGTAGATATTTTATGAAATTCCACACCCCTTCTCTTACAAAACAGGTATGTCCTGGGCAGCAGCAATGTAAGGTTCATTACGAAGTGGATTCTTAAAGTGCAAGCTTTTTTTCTTCATAGGACTAGTACTCATTGACAGCAATAAAGCGCACTTCCTTTGCTCACATAATCTAGCAGCAATGCAAGCTCATCTTCCGTTTATAACCGCCACAGATGTAGTGCAAACGCCAATCGCTCATGTGTACAGTTCAGGAAAAAGGGTACATTAAAATCAAAATCCGTTGAGATGGGTATTCGGGAAATGAGTCAGTGAATGAAAGTGTGAGTACTGCTGCCACTCTTCACAGCACTTGCAGTCACACTCTTTCATTCCTGATTTTACTTAAGATACTATAGAGATGCTTCATATCCTGAAACTTCTGCCACCACTCATACGTATGTCATATACTGGAGCCTTGCTGCAGTCACTGAGTCTTGGTTTCAATGTCTGCAGATTTTAATGTTGTCAATCTCTACAACTCCTGCTCCTGTCACTGCAAGCAAGTCAATGGTTGCTTCTATTATATCCTGTCAATCCCTTCTGTTGTCACTTTGAATACTGTGGTCACTGGATGAATCTCATGCTGACCTACTGCTGCTCCTGCACATCATGTACAATGCTGTCATCCATTGTTGAGTCAAATGCCAGTTCTTCTACTGTCGCTTGGATGGAGCAGGTAGCCCCAAGGTGAGTAGATGGAGGTGTAAAGCACACAATCTCAGAGAGCAGCACAACATTGAGGGTTTTTAGGAGGGATTTCCTGGAGTAGTTTCAGTGCATGTGCAATAATCCTTAATGTATGGTTTGATGACACAGCAGATGAAGGGGAGGGCTCCAATGATGGCATTCTCAGTGGATAAAGGCTCTGAGCATCTCATTTTACTTCTAGCTTTACCTCCTGTCTTCCTGTTAGAGAGCACCAGGCATCTCTTAAGGAGAAGAAACGCAAGATGTGCACTAGTTGAGGGCGCAGGCATGGTGCACCAGCTGGGGCTACAGGAGACCAGTGAGAGAGGTGCAGCTTACACATGCATGGGTCTACACACAGTTTTTCACCTGACTATCCTCATGTGTCTCAGTCAAATCCTGCAGAAGTGGATTGTGCTGCCAATGCTCAGGATAACAATAATCTAATTTTGCACAACTTCTGCTCTTTAACAAACATGGCTGCAAACATTACTTCCAATTATGAATTTTCGATGCAGCCTGTGCACATTTCAATCTCAGTATCTTTGCCCAACCCTCATTAATTCAGAGAGAAAGAAACTGTGACTGAGTACAAGTGCACAAGTGCTATAATTAAAGAAAACGTAGTAGTCTAAAGCTCATGTCTTGCGAGGCACTGTGAATTATGGAAATTATGTAATGGTTGCCGGTGAAAGAATGTGGCTTTTTGATAGCCTCTAAACCACTCTGCCTAGCTTAACATTGTGCTGGCTTGTAGGATTATGCAGCATTGCTCAAGGGTATCTAAGTTATGCAACAGAAAATGAAAAATATGCAGCACATTCTCTGGCAGTATTATTTCTAGCCATTTGACTTGGAAACAATATTTTTAGTGAAATAGATTTTTTTTTAACTTATGTGGCAAACTCAGTAAAACCATAATTAGGTGGTAAACTCAGCAGCCACAGAATTACATACATTTCCTGACCCCACCATTGCCCATTGTTTTATTAAGGATTAATTTGAGACAAATAAACAAAAGAAACATTCTTATTCTGTTCATTGCCCATTGTTAGCTGCACTTCAAAATAAATGTGTAATATATGAAAATGCATACCATGTGTTAAGCAGTCCTATATTGCCAACTTGGGGCTCTGGTGACATTTGCTAACCACTAACTTTGTCCTTGTGGTTTATGATGTCATCAGACCCACTTGTTGATAATATTGGACCATATTACACAGTTACTCATAGTATATCCCTCCCATCACTCTCTAATTATAAACATGACTTTAACCCATTGTGATATATAAATAGACTAACCTGACCTTAAGCAAGAGATAGTACACTCAAGGTACTGTCCTTGTATAATACCTCCATACCAAAATAATTTGCATTTGACCTTCTCATTCGATAGGATGGGGAACATGGCCTAAGGCCCATGGCAAAATATCAATAGAATATGAGTGAGCACAAGGTTTGATGAAGCCTAACATATTAAGTATTTCAACTGCATTCTGAACTCCTAAACATTTTTTGAATGTTTTATTACACAAAGTGGTGTAGTGGCTAAACTGCCAATCTGAGGACCTCAGTTCGAATGCAGCTTGGCACTTGACTGAAAATTGTGTAGTTCTGGGCAAATCACTTAAATTCACTGTGTGTAAAGTACTAGTGTGACTATGTGTGAAAAATTGATTTAAGCCTCCACTTGATGAACACAATCTTGCATTGTCTTACGTCGCCTCCTATAATATGCTATGCTCTGTTTCTCCCCAGCTAAGTCTGTGCTATATAAATACCAATAGATGCATATTTGTACACTATTACCAGCTTAGCCCACTTATTATGCTCTGTGGATACCCCTTCCTTTTGAGGTCATGGTGGCCTCCCATGGTTTTCTTTATTGCAGTACATGCTTCGCACCATTAATGGGGTTCATATGTCTACTTCTCAACATCTGTGGGAACATTTTTCATGATATTTGGGGGATCCCCCATATGCATCTTCTTGTTTCCTGTAAGCATTTGTGTATTATGCACCTTGTGTTGCTTTTCATGAGAAAAGACACCTTTCCACAGAAAATGTAGTGCTTTCTTTTCTGTGTGTCAGACATGCACACCAGGCACAGGACCTGTTTGGTACCAATGACCTTGCAGGCAACTGATGCTCGCAGGTCTTGTGGGCACTGTCTGAGCTCCTGCAGTGCTCATTGTGCCAGGAAATACACTGGCAAAGCAATAGATCTGGTTTTAGTGTGCCAAAGCATTAAGATACATGAATGTACAAAGGCTGTTTGCATGTATTAGAACAATAAAGTCCGACTTATTGGCTTTGTCAATGTGTGGTTTAATACTGCCTTTTAACAGCTTGAAGTACCACGACCCCCCCTGAAGTTCAGGTCTAGTTGCACTTCTAATAACAGATATTTTGAGATGGTGCAAATGCACATGCATACTTATACTGCTGTGTCACGTGCATCACTGACTGAAGCTTACATTCGTTCTACATACATTGAAACAAAATTAGCCAGGAAGATTTCTGTGACTGAACTTGTAAACAAGCTGGAGAATCAAATCACTTTTACTGATTTATTACTGATATTTTTTACTCTGCACAAAAAGAGAGGTGAGGAGAGAAACTTTGAGATGAAAGTTGAGCTAACATGTTCTGGAGGCAGTTCCTGTCAAATTGCTTAGTATTTTTTTGGTTAAAAAATGACAGATGGGAATCAGTCAATTTTAAAAGATCTATGACCCTTAAGTAGTCGGATCCTGAATACAGGAAGGGCGACTGAAACTGCTTTTGTATTGCGATCATGTTTCCCTGAAATTGGGGAAATATCGTGACAGCTATTTATTTAGCTTCAGCAGTTCAGTGTTCTGAGATGCGGGAACGTAAATGTTATAATTTACATTTTTTACATTTTTTAGCTTCACTCAAGACCAAACTCACCCTGTCATTTACCCAGTGGTGGTCGGTACTTTTAGGAGGGAGAGAGGAAGGTGGGTGGGCGGGAAGCGCACTCAGACTTATTCATTCACACATGCACACGCACATCCATTCACAACACTCATCAACATTCAAACATACATACATGCATGCACCAAACATTCATTTAAAAACACACACACACACACACACACACACACACACACACACTCTCTTACCTTCAACTCGGAGGTCCCAAGAGGGTTAGGACTGCTGCCTTCCCTGACTGGCTGACCTAAGGTCAGCCAGTCAGGGAAGGCAGCAGTCCCAGCCTTGTCAAAGAGTGGGATGGGGTCAGTGAGACTTCTGACCCCACCCCACTCTGTGATGAGGTGTCACTGATTGACACTCGCCCTGGGCGCTTCAGGGCTTAAACCTGAAGTGCTCAGGTCGAAGTCAATCGGTGATGCTTCCCCTCGTCACCGAGGGGACGGGCCCTCGAGGCACCTTTGCTGAGCTGAGGAAGTCACGCCCATAGGAGCTGACACCTCCTCAGCCCAGCAAAGTTCAGCTCAGGCAGCCAGGAGTCTGCGCAAATCGCGCATGTCTCACTCCTGGCTCCCTGACCTCAACCTGATAAACACTCTTTATGAGGGGCAGAAGGTGGAGGGGCGTGGCCCCCCACCCTAAAGGACGGGCCGGCTGCATTCACTCCGGACATGAAAATGAATGTCTGCACTTCGGTTTAGGCATTTCGGCAAAGCTGCTTGCTTTCAGGGCCGGCCTTTAGCACATGTGAGCAGGGATGTTATAAATCTTGGGCAAAGCGGGCTCTGGCCCACGACCCCTAGCTTTTAAGGGGCCCTGACAGTGCCAGCTCTGTTCTGCAGAGTCTTGCCCTGATGAACTTGAATAATGCTTAAACAGCGCTGTTAAACATATCGTTTTCCTTGAATTCATTTTTTATTTGATTGACGTGTGAGTTTACTACAGACATTTTGCAGAGAACAGTTTGTTTCATACAACATCCATAAGCAAGTTTCTTTTAGTTCAAACACATACGAGCCATTTTAGGGTGTGTCAGATTTGCAGTAATATTAGTGAGCTGCTGCTGTTACTCTATTAAAAGAACATGTCACTATCTCCGAATATGAGATGTGAACACAATTAGAGTTTGGACGTGCCTGTGCGCTGTCAGTGACCTGGCTAAAGAGGACATGAAAGAGCTGAAATTGGATCATATATTTAAAGCTCTTCTGAATAGGGGCCCCCAGAATATGTTCGGCCCAGGGCCCCCAAAATCCTTAAGATGTCCCTGTGCATGAGCTGGGCAAAAGTAACATTACAAGGTTACTTTACAGACTTGTGGGAAGAATCTCAAAGACAAATCAAGTTGTGTGACACGGTACTGTCTGGTCTTCTGTCTTACAACCACTCACTGTGTAACTTAATGTCCTCAGCGTCCTTCTGTCCGTCCTTGTTTAATCTTGCATAATATGGGTTAGTTTACCCTGTGTTGTGTTGTTACATTGAGGTTTTGATGTAGCGTAAGTGTAATTGGATTTATATAGTGTCAGTGGCTTAACCAAGGGCCCAGCTGTGCAGGGGTGGGAGGGGTGCGTGCTCCAGGGGGACACCTCAGCACAGTGCTTGGGCCTGAGAGCTCCTGGGTAAGTCTGGGAGGAGGTGGGGGTCCCTCCATGTACTTTGCAGGGCAGCCCCCTAACTTTTCATTACGCCACTACATAGTGTTTACTTCCCCTGATGAGGCATTGAAGCACTTTGTGGCAAGTAACATGCTACCCTGAAACCCAAGGTTAGTGGCTAATCTAGTGCAGTGGTTCTTGAACTTTTGACGTCTGTTGACCCCACTTAATCATTACTACAACCCGGGGACCTTCCCTCACCACCGAACCATTATTGTAATCTGGGGTCACCCGCTGAGTCTTTAGTGGAAGCAGGGGTTCCCGGTCGAAGAAATTTCACAGATTTAAACCCCAAAACAATACACACAAAAAACACAGAAACAAGCCACAAACAAATTTACATGATAAAATGTTTGATTTAATTAGCAAGCAAATACAAAAAATAAAAATGTTATGTTCAGTTGGAGGGTTGGAGCTTGTCTATATCCAAAAGAGGCCACTCATTGTCATTACTAGATTTTGTTTGGTGCTCTTGCACTGATCGCACCATTTTCAAATGTCTTCACTTTAACAGAATGTTTTAAACATTTCAAATTATTTTGTTTTTTACATAAGCTTTATTAACCTGCTAATAATTAATTGTCTAAGCAGTCACAGACCCTCTTTAGAAGGCTTAGCAGACCCCCCAGGTTAAGGTCCATTGATCTAGTGGTTATTGTTGGTTGTTCTGATTAGTCATGTGCTCTCAAGAAAAGGAATGCATGCATTTACTCCTGTTTGTGATATGTTACCAGGTAGGTGTGATCATTACTGGGTGATATATGGTTTCATGTGAATATTTGGTTAGATATAGGTTGGCGGAGAATAGTTAATGTTAGATTACAGAGAGGGTTTTAAAGAGGAGAGGTTATGTTGTTTGAAATGAGTCAGGCAGGCATGAGACTAAGAGGAGGCTATCCTCAAAAATAGAAAGTATGCAGAGAATGGAAGATAAGGCCAACTTCCATGCAGGGTTTTAGGAGTATAGTGGAATAAGACTTTCTGAATTAGCAAGCGATCGGAGAATGTAAGGTGTAGAAAGAAAAAATATTATACTTAATGCTCCATATCTGGGGCAGATAGCTGAAACATGTGATTCTGGGTATACACGTTATTTAAACATTAAGAGCCTTAGCCTGTTGTGTGCCAAACCTAAGACCGCTATTTCTGTAAATTAAAGTTTTTTTTCACTCCCTACAAATGAGTTGTTTTGCACTGGCTGAGTGTCTACCCAATGCAGTCAGACTTATATCCTGTTTTGTCACCTAATCACTTCCAAATATATGTTGTGTGTTTATGAATCAATACTTACGGAAGTGTTGTATGAATGAAAGGTACATTTATTCTGATGAAATGTGTGACTCGTTCCTGCCCAAGAAGGGCCCCTTGGTCTTGGAGAGGGCTCACAGCAAGGCCCTGCTAACATGCTACTTCACAGACAGCATCCTCAGCCAGTCAAGGGCCAATAATTGGCATCTCAATCTCCTCTGGGTAGACCCCTGAGAAATTGTTGCTCCCCGTAAATGCCCTTTTTCATGTAGCTGGAGAGTAAATGTCTGGTGCTAGAACTCATAGTGTCCTTAACTTAAACAACCAAAGTGGCATGGATTCACCCAGATGTGGGTTCTGTGCTCACAGTGCTATTGGAGCCAAACTACACTGACAAGGTGCAAATAGGGTGACACTGGTCTTGAGTTGCTTGTGTTCCACTTCGGGAGGTTCTAGTTTAGCAGTTCAGGCTAGACCGTTCCTATTGGAGGAGGAGGAGGTTCAAGGTTGACTTGCCTATGGCAGGGTAAAAACTGAGGAGGCATGGTGGGCAAAAGAACAGTGGGTTGGAATGCTACCCTGAGAAATTGCCAGTTGTTACACTTATTGCAAGTATCCTCCCACCACCTTTTGTGTGCTTGGAGTCCCTAACTTAGTCATGCCAGTTGCTGAAATCATATTTGTTTTGTGACCTACAAAAGCTTAAAGGGTGAGTCTGCCTAGTGGAGTTGGCATCTCTTCTTGGGTGGTCATGGGCTGGGCTATTTTTGCACCTCCTTGCAATTGTGGCTCCCACTGACTTTTTTTTGTCGGGATTCACATAACTGTTCCACTAGATGCCTTACACTGTTGTAGCTTAGTGAGCCAGCAACTGTGGACACTTTACCAGACAATCTTACCGGCATGCAAAAAACTTGGGCTTTGTATAGGGGGTGCGGTGTATAGCATTGTGTCCCTAATCCACATTTGATATCCACTAGAGCATTCTAGGTTGTTTCACAGAGAAATATGCTCAGCAATTCTCACACATTTTCTGGAAGTTAATCTGTTTGCCTTTTTCCAGCTTCAAAATTATCACTTGCTCACTTTTCTGAATGCCCTTGATGCACAGAAATGGCTACATCCATTGGGATTAATCTGGGTTCTGGGACATTCCTCAGATGACTAAAAAAAGTGGTACATTCCACCAAGATGGGTTGGCGCGTAAAGCTTTCGCTGCTGACATCTGTATGGTGGCTGTTGGTCCCCAGTACAAAAGCACAGAGGCCCAGATCCTGCTTTCATCCTTCCAAGTTCGTTAAACTGAACATTATTAATTTTAGTAAGAGCGTGTTACTTTTAGCAATTACAAAAATTGATTATTAGGCGGTATTAAAAAAAAGAATAATTATTTAGTGCTTAATTTGATCCATTGGTTTCCAGCACTTAATTGTCAACACTGACATTTAGGACAGTCTGTCGCATAGTGGGGCTCTTTATCTAATTTACAGATAAGCCCAACAACAGTTGTTTGTTAATTCAATATACATAAAAAGACTAATGCGTGCGACCCAATGCATTGTTACAACTTTGGGGCCTGGGATAGTCTGAATTGTCACACTTGTAGTAGTGCGATTGTTAGTAGTTGTGATTGTACTGTCATTGGCAGTGCTAGCAGGGGCCACCTGACAATGAATCACTGTAATTATTATTATTAACACTGAGTAATTTTCTACCAATGCCTCGCCAATTACCTGGTTTAAACGTGTAGATATCTGAAAATGTAACTAGGTTTAAAAAAAAAAAAAAGTCACCTTCAGACTTGGAGTGAAGGTTTACTAACTGTCATGAGACTTATGAAGTACGTTTCAGGCTTCGTTTAACAGCACTTTTCCTCTTATGAATTACGACTCTTGCAAAACCCCTAATAAATTAACCCCTTCGCTGCCAGGCCTTTTTTGGGCTATTTGAGGCAGTTAGCGCTTAGGCCCTCATACCTTTTTGTCCACATAAGCTACCCTGGCCAAATTTGTGTCCTTTTTTTTTTTTTTTTCCAACATCCTAGGGATTCTAGAGGTACCCAGAGGTTGGAGGTTCCCCTGGAGGACCAAGAAATTAGCCAAAATAGAGCGAAAATTTCGTTTTTAAAAAATAAAAATTGGAAAAAGGGCTGCAGAAGAATGTTTTGTTTTTTTCCCCCTGGAAATGGCATCCACAAGGGGTTTGTGGTGCTAAAATCACCATCTTCCCAGCTTTCAGGAACAGGCAGACTTGAATCTGAAAACCACATTTTTCAATATAATTTTGGCATTTTACTGGGACATACTATTTTTAGTACTTTTAGCCTCCTTCCAGTTAGTGATAGAAATGGGTGTGAAACCAGTGCTGAATCCCAGACAGCTAAACATTTCAGAAAAGTAGACAGAAGTCAGCAAGGGGTCATTTGTGTAGATTCTACAAGGTTTTCTTACAGAAAATAACAGCAGAAATAAAAACAATATTGAAATTGAGGTGTTAAAAAAACAGCCATTTCTCTCCATGTTTTACTCTAACTTTTTTCTGTGATGTCAGATTTTTAAAACCAATATACTGTTATGTCTGCTGGACTCTTCTCGTTGCAGAGATATATAGGGGTTGTAGGTTCATCAACAACCCTAGGCAGCAGAGCCAATAAAGGAGCTGCACCTTGCAATGGGTCTTCATTGTATACAGGCTACACACAAATTAATTTGGTGAAATGTAAAGTGTGAAAAATAGGTATCAAGGAAACCTTTGCATTTCCACAATGAGCACAAGATAAGGTGTCTCTGAATTCCAGGGTCCCCATACTAGCATGTGAATTACAGGGCATAGCTCAAATAGACGTCTTTTTTACACACAGTCTTAAATTTGGAAGGAAAAAATGTAGAGAAAGGCAAGGGGCAACAACACTTGTTCATCTATTCTATGTTTGTTCCCCCAAGTGTCCCGATAAATATGGTACCTCACTTGCATGGGTAGGCCTAATGACCGTGACAGGAAATGCAACATGGACACATCACATTTTTACATTGAAATCTGACGTGTTTTTTTTAGAAAAGTGACTAACGCTTGATTTCGGCCTTTAGCTCAGCTGGGAAACCTACCAAACCTGTGCATTTTTTTAAACTAGACACCTAGGGGAATCCAGAATGTGGTGACTTGTGGGGCTCTCAGCAGGTTTGGTTACCCTGAATCTTTTGCAAACCTCAACATTTAGCAAAAAAAACATTTTTCCTCACATTTTGGTGACAAAGTTCTGGAATCTGAGAGGAGCCACAAATTTTCTTCCACCCAGCATTCTCCAACATCTCCTGATAAACATGGTACCTCACTTGTGTTGGTAGGCCTAGTGCCTGTGACAGGAATTGCCCCAAAACACTACGTGGACACATCAAAATTATGAAATCCCAAACTACCTGTTTTTGGTGGTGGGGGGACGGGGTGGGGGGGGGGGGGGGTAAAGCACCTGTGTTATTGGTCCTGGGCTCAGCAGCCATCTAGGGAAAGATACCAAACCCAGACATTTCTGAAAACTAGATATCAGAGGGTGTCAAGGGGGTGTGACTTGTGTGGATCTCCCAGTGTTTTCTTACCCAGAGTCCTCAGCAAACCTCAAAAATAGCTTAAAAAAAATCATTTTCCCACATTTCTGAGTGGGAGCACCACACAGGCACAAATTTCCTACCACCCAATGTGTCTCTCAGTCTCCCGATAGAAATGATCTCACTTGTGTAAGTGGGCCAAGTGCCTGTGACAGGGAAGAGCCAAAAACATGTAGAAATTGAGGGGGAACCAAAGTGGGTCCAAAAAGGACAGTTTGGGGGGGGGGGGGGGGGGGGGGGGAAGATTTTTAGGCTGACAAGTGGGTCAGAATTTTTATCGGTATAGATGTCACAATGCTGGGTGGTAGGAATTTTGTGGATTCCGGAAGGTTCCATCACAAAAATGTGTGATTTCAAGCAAAGTTGGAGATTTGCAGGGCATTGTGGGTAAGAAATGGTGCAGGTGCATGTGAAGCACACCACCCTGGACTCACCCCGATGTTTAGTTTTCAGATGAGTTTAGGTCTCATAGATTTTTCTACATGGCTGTTTCCCAAAGCCCAAAAAGTACAGCCCTTCACCATTCCAAGTGGGACGATTTTGAGAGTTAGACAAGCTCTCATAGCCCAAATGTAGAACCAAAACCCAAAATAATCAAATATTCTCTTGCTTGCCGTTGGGATAAGATCTTTTAGTGTGTGGGGGGAGAGTTTGCCCATACTGGTTAGTAGCCACCACCCCCACTATTTTTTTTATTTAATTCCCTGCCATCAAGTAGGCTTTCTGCCCCTTCCCCCCCATTTCCTCTCACCACCCTCCCATGGGGAGTGGATCGGGTGTAATTGCCCCACCTGCCCACTGGTGGGCAGAACAACTTTGTAACTATTTATTTGGGGTGGGTGGGGGTATGGCCATACCCCCACTCTCTTTTTTTTTTTTTATAAATGTATTTGCTGGTGGGCTTTCTGTCCCCCTTGGGGGGGGGGGGGGGGGGGGGCCAGATGGGTTTTGCAAAATTAGGAGGGGGGGATACAGACACACACAAACTCTCTTTCTCCCGCTTTCTCTCCCTCTCTCTCTTGGAGCAACCCTTGGTTAAGGGAAAAATAAAATTTAAAAAAATCCTGGTGCCTAGTGGTTTCAGCCCCCCTTAGCAGCAGATCGGCCTAATTAAAATAGGCTGATCTGCCCCCGAGGGCAGAAGTGGTGGCCTAAAATAAATTTGCACCCCAGAGGAGCGACCCTTGCCTAAGGGGTCGCTCCCATTGTGTGAAACTGCGGTAAAAAAATAAATCCCTGGAGTCTAGTGGTTTCTGGTTACCCACCTCCGGGGACAGATTGGTCTAATTAAAAATAGGCTGATCTGTCCCCAAGGGAGTTAGAAATGGCCTAAAAAGAATTTGACCCCCAGCAGAATGACCCTTCCCTAAGGGGTCGTTCCCAACCTCTAAACATTTTTTTTTTTAAATTATCCCTGGTGCGTAGTGGCTCTGCCCCCCCCCCAGGCAGATAGGCCTAATTAAAATAGGCAGATCTGCCCCCAGAGGGGCTAAGTGGGCTAATAAATAATCCCCCCCCAGCTGAGTGACCCTTGCTCAAGGGGTCACTCCCCTTCATCCTTTTTGTGAGAAAAAAAAACCTCCTGTGTCTAGTGGCTTCTGCCCCCCCCCCCCCCAGCCGATCTGGCAGTACTTGCCTAATAACTAATTCCCTCCCCCCCCCCCCAAAGGGAGGGACCCTTGCTAAAGGGTTCGCTCGCCTTCTTCATTTTTATAATAGAAAATAAATAAACAATAAACTCCCTGGTGTCTAGTGGGTTCTGCCCAACGCCCCTCCCCCCCCCATATCCCCCCTCCAGGGCAGATCAGCCTAATTAAAATATGCCGATGAGACTACTCAAAGTAGGTGGATAGATGGCAGAAAAGGCCTAATAATAAATTGACCCCCTGGGGAGTGACCCTTGCCAAAGGGGCTGCTCTTATGCATTAATACAAAAATAAACAAACATACACAAATGTCCATGGTGTCTAGTGGGCATTTCTGCAGCTCAATCGCTTCACGATCGGGCTGCAGAAATGCTCAAAGAGACATCAAGGGAAAGGAAAGGCCTTTCCTTCCCTTTGATGCCTTCGCCTGCTCCCAGCTCCTGAATGAAAGAGGAATGCAAAGCATTTCTCTCTCGATCCGCACTGCTGAGCTTCCAGCACAGTGGGGGCGGCCTCTGATGAAGTCTGCACCCGATTGTGCGCTGATGTCAACAGATGTCACTGGGGGAGGCCCTTGGGAGAGGGGAGCGCTAGCCCTTCCCCCATTGCTGGTCCCAGGACGTAATGGTTATGTCTGTGGCGCCGCCACGCCCCTGGACATAACCATTACGTCCATGGCAACCAGGGTGTTAAAATACATACTACAGACACATACGTCGTATCAGAGCAGGTTCAGTGCCCTCTTTGGTTTTTCATTCTTCTGAGGTCGACAGGTTAGTCCCTTGAACTGGGTAATAATAATAACTTCCATTTACAGCACTGCAAATAAAAAATACATTCACAAAAAGTGCTATATAAAATGTCATTAACTTGAATGAGTTTTGTAGTGTCATTTGGGTATAAATGATGGAACCTTTTTGTCTCTTGAAAAACTATGCAGAGCTGTGATGGAAGTGTTGAAACAGGGTGAAGTGGATGCAGGTTTAAAATGTTAAGTTTGCGGTTACCCGCAGACAAAGATGTGTAATACATAGCTCCATGTGTGCTGTATTTATTGGCAGGTCCTCAGGCTGCGGAGTACGCTACAAGTTGTGACAAGATAGGCGATAAGTAACCTGAAGATTCATCGTGCTCTCATAGCGAGTTTACTGTGGTGCAAGCAAACTGCTTGTGTGAGCCATGTGTACCTCAGTCAAAGTGCAGAATCATCGTTTGACGCATGTGGAGTCAGGTGCAACTCTAGTCGGTGTGAAGCGTTTGAAGATAAAGAAAGCTTCACTTGAAAGTCTACCCATTATTGTTCAAGACCCTGTTGTCAAGGCCAAACAGGTAGGTCCTGTGCTACTACACAATATAAAGCTATACAGTACATGGAGCGCTACTGCTAAATGCAGGCAGAGAGATACAGAAAAGAAGCGCTAAAAACTACCAGTCAAATACCAGTAAAATACAGAAGAGAGCAGAATAGTTGTTGATAAAGCATACTGTTGTTGCACTTACCAAAGAAGAGCTCTATGACCAATAAGCAGCACTGAGCTGTCCAATGCTTGAAGTGGAACACCACCAAACTGTCAGGTGGCAACTCAGCACACCTCCAGAAGTCTTCAGGTAGAGAAGGGCTCTACTGGGGACCAAGAATGAGGTCACAGTTCCACAAGCTATCCAAGATGAGGCCAGCACATCACAGGGTCTTTGGGATGGTGTGCATGAACAAATTCACCAAAACTGCCAAATGGGAGTTGGAGAGAACTCCAGTCAGTGTCAGCTAGTCCAATAAACAGAACGCTACCGTCTTCCTGAAACCACCACCACCATTCAGTACTGGCAAAAGGCAAATCATTGGTGATCGATGGACTGCTTGGATAGAGACATTTGATGATTTCATTAATTTGCTAAAAAAAGATTTCATCAAGTACCTGTAGAATCTTACTGGTGACGGTATAAAAGAAGTCATAAGGAAAATGCCATGAGCTGATTAAATTACATACTGTCAAATTAAAGAAGCTTTGAAACTCAAGTTCAATCCAATGCCGAATGTTTATTACAAAATATACATTTTCAGTTAAGATAAATAGTTGGTGAAACCATAGACTACTTTGTTGACAAACTGGATATACTCATTAAACACTGTAGATTCAATGAATTTTATGATGAAGAAGCAATATGTCTAAGTTATTGACTGATGCCTGTCAGATTCATTCAGACAACAAATACTGAGAGGAACTCTTAGTCTGAGCGAGTTCCCATGGCTGTCGGAGCTGAACTGTGCCAGTTAACAAGCTGCTGACATGGAGGCCGGAGGTGCCCCGAGTGAGTGAGTGAGTCAGTCATGAACATGAAAAGCAAGCAGAGAAACAAAGCTGAAGGACACAAGGTAAAGTCTCCAAAGAAGAAGTTTTGTTTTAGGTGTGGATTGTCGTTTCCACATGAAGGTTAAATGTCCGCCATTGGACAAGTATGCAAAGGCTGTGGGAAGGAGAACCATTTTGTAATTGTTTGCAAGGTGATGAAAAAAGTAAGTGCGTCATGACAAGACGTCAAAATGGCCAACCAAACTTTACATAAGCAAGGTTCGACGCACCCCCGCAAGGCCAAGCAACAGCATTTGGTGAGACAAATTGACATTAAGCAAAGTGGATCATCTTTTTTTTTTTTTAAATATTGGATGCTTGAGAAACAGTTCATTACAAGAAACAGAAGAAGCATTTCCAATACAATCAAAGGAAGTATAAAAAGAATAAGCAACAATTTGATAACACGAATACATACTGTAATCATTTGAGGCTCTGCTCAACCATTTAATTGTCCTACCCCAGACCAAGATATTATAACCGTTATTTAAGAAGGGTACTCTAGTTATTCCCCATTGGGTATTGTTTCAATAGTTGCCAACTGCCAAGACTTGACCCAAACTTTGAACAAGCCCCATATCTCCTGGGCTCTGTGCCTGGCTTTTCTGCCTTTATGTAAGTATGGAGCCATCTCCAGATGGTATATAGAAAGAAGGCATCCAAGCGATTGTTGGAAGGATGGGGGTTGTGGGTCCAGCCATGCAGTAGCAAGACATTAGCGGTATACGGCCATTGATAGAAATATAAAGGACTGTTCCTGGCGTCTCTGTTACTCCTAAAAGAATGGTGTTTGGAGTAAGTTCCATATCAAATTTCAATACTTCCTTTAAAAATCTTGTGATCTCAGCCTTCAGAGGGGCTAGTCTTATACAAATAGCAAACGTGTGTTAGATCTGCCCGAACTCGCTGCATCTCAGACAATGTGTACCCCTCTGTTCTCCCCCACTTAACTATTTTAGATAGGGTATAAAATAAATCAAAAATTGTCTTATAGTGTTGCGTCTGCAGTCCAGATGACATGAGTATAGCATAGCTCAAGATATTCATAAACATTGGTATCCATAATATCTAATCGAGTTTGACACTTGTCGCTATTCTTCTTGAGATCATCAGGTTGTTCAGAAGTTAGAATTGAATACTAAAAGCTTATTGAAGGTCGAGCTCTCCCTGTCAGTACTTCCAGAAGGGGAATTTTTCCAAATGCAGCCGGCCCCCTTGTTTTTCTAAGTAAGAAGTCTCTTACTTGCAGGTATTTTAAAAACCTGATTTGTTCAAGCCCTTACCTCTCCCGAAGGTCCTCAGATGTTTTCTTCACAGTACCCTTGAAGGAATCTCCCAATTTTCAAACCCCCTGCTGTCTTCATTTTCCTATACATCTATCTCAAAATATTTCCGGGACGGAGGTATTATTAAAGATAGGCGCATATCTATTGAGCCTTCCAAGAACTGCTTTCTATTGCCAAAAATTCCAGCTTTTAAAGGCAGCCTCCAATACCTTTAACCAAACTTTCTTGAAATAACTGGGCTCCACCAGTCCACCATTAGTCACTGAACCAATTAACAATTCATTGATTATCGGCACATACCCTGCCCCCTTTAGCCCATTCTCCCTATTTGCAACCAGAGGCCGCATATATTAAAGGGCAGCAGCCATCTGATACAATCTTAAATTTGGTAGAGAGCACCATCCTCTCTCCCTGGGTAAAGCTAGGTATTTGCTTGCCCTTCTGGTCTTGCCATAAGCCCAGATAAATCTTGTAATTACGTAATCCATAGCTGTAAACCACAAATTGTAGCAGGATTGCCCGAAATAGGTACAATACTTTAGGAACGAATATCATTTTAATTATATTACAACGACCCATTGTACACGTGCAGGTTATTCCACCTGCTGAAGCCTCATTTTGCTTTCCCTAAGGTTGGTGTCAAATTTAGGTTGACTTTCTGTCCCACAGTCGAACTGATAACAATCCCTAGATAAAATCTTGTGTTTGTGTGTGCGACTATTGATCACCAGTTGGGTTTTATCCCTATTCAGTGGATACCCTGAAAATCATCAAATTTACCTGCCATCCTTTCAATTTCACTTAAAGCCTTGTCCGGGTTGGCCGCTACCATGGCCATGCCGTTTGCGTAAGCTAGAGGTTTTGTGTCCCATCCATTACTTCTCATGGGATAAGATAGCTGGTTGGCTTTCAAGCTAACGAAGTAGGGGGGTCTATATACAGAGCGAAAAGTAATGGGGAGCATGGACATCCCTGCCTGGTGCCTCATCCGATTTGTATCACATTGCAGCGACTGGGTTGCTATATATTGCTTGCACTGCTATGATAAAGCCCCTTCCTAGCGCATACGCTTCCATAGTATTCCATAAATATTCCCAGTTGACCCTGTTGAATGCTTTTTCAGCATCCATCAAGGCCACTGCCATAGGCTTGGGACAGCATTAGTTGCATCAGGCAGCGTGATGATCCTTCTCATATGGTCAGTGGTGTCCCTCCCAGGTACAAACCTCTGTTAATTTTGTGTGACTAATTTGCCTATTAGAGTACCCAGACGAGATGCAAGGATTTTAGAATAGAGCTTAGCATTGCTATTTATTAATGTTATGGGCCTGTATGAACTCTGGTTTTGCGGAGCTTTTCTCTTATTTTTTTTTTTTTTTTTTTTAAGAATACTACTATATTGGCTGTTGCCCAAGAAGCCGGAGGTTTGTTACCTTGTTGCACTTGAATAAAGAGTTCTAACAGTGCTGGCAGCAATACTGGCTTAAACTTCTTATAGAATTCCAGAGGAATTGCATCCGTTCCTACTACCTTATCAGTCGGTAGCACTCAGATCGCTGCTGTGAGTTCATCAGCCATAATCTTAGCCCCAAGTTCCTCCCGCTGACCTTGGGTGATTTTATCTGCTTTTGCACATTTATTTATTGTTTGCCTGCTTGAGGGTCTGACAGGGTCACCATCTAAAGTTCTTCATAGTATCTACAAAATACTTCTCTAATGTCCTTGGGATCTGAGACCAACATCCCCAGTGAGTCCCTTATTTCTTTAATTATACCAGCAGCGATTTTCTAGCGGGTTCATACTTCAAGGAGGTGCCCAACCTTTTCATTATATTCATAACACTCCCTACATTTAGAGAGATACTTTTCTGTTGCCTTTTTTGCAGAGATCTCATTGATTGCAGCTTTAGCGATTGCAACCTCTTGTAAGGTGGTGTTAAGTTCCATGCCTCACCCAGTAGCGAGGGCTAGCTGGTTTTCAGCTGATCTAAGTATTGCATAGTGTTCCCTGATCTGATCTTGGATATATTTCTGCATCCTTAGGGTTTCACTGCGGATCCCAGCCTTTAGAGCATCCATACTACTTCTACTGGAGCGGTGCCCCTATTTATTTCCCAAAAACCCTGCAGCCATATATTCATATAGTCCCCTGCCAAAGGACCAGCGTCTTCTGCTACTCCTAAAACCCTTTTTTGGCAAGTTCTAATATGAATGGATTATGATCTGACATAAAGCTTGGGTATATCTATAGATGCAATTCCGTTATCGACTTAGGAAATACTAGAAAGTAATCTAGGCAAGCTATTTTCCGATGTGGAGCTGAATAATACATATAAACAGGATCTGATACATTCAAGATTGGCCAAGCATCCACTAGTCCGATCTCTTTCAGCATACTACAATGGGTTTTGCGGCCGAAAGAACTGCCAAGGCCATTTCCTGTTATTTCCTTCAGACTATCCCTGGAGCCGTTAAAATTCAAATCCCCACATACTACATAGGGGGTGGGCCACTCCGCTAGTTCTACTGCCAAGAAGTCAAACACTGCTGAATCATCCAACAATGAGCCATATACTGAGCACAGAGCAACCCCCCTGTGTTATAGCGGCACTCCACCAGTCCCCATCTCCTGTACTTGTCTGCATTGTGTCGAATAAACTTGCAGTCCCCACTGCGAGCTAGTATGGTGACCCCTCTCGTTTTTGTGTTCTGAATGGTGCATGTCACCACATTCATTCCAAGAGTTTCCCATATTTTATTTTTATTTTTTACAATATTCTACATGTGTCTCCTGCAGACAGTATATGTCTGCCCTTAGTGTTTTCAAATCTTTGGCTAGTTTCCACCTTTTCTGGGCATTATTTAGACCACCAATATTAATGGAGGCTATTCAGAGTTTAGCCATTTTCCCGTTGCCTATACAGTACTGCAGTGGGGAGGTACTGTCTAGGGTAATCGAGCAACCTATTTAATCCATCAATCCGTCTTCCACACTTTGCTTCTTTGACCATATTGTTAAACCTTGTTTTGGTCTCCATAAATCGTTCCTCTCCATTTTCATCCTGTGCATCTTCTATTTCCCAAGCATACCTTTTTTTTGCATCTCTCTACTATCCTCACCATCCCCCCGTCTCCCCCTCCCCATACATCCCTCCCTTCACCCTTTTGTTCCAACCGTCACCCCGCCATGTGAAGCAATGGTCTGAATGATAGCTCTCTGAGTGCTGCCTGCCGGCCCCACCCCTGCCATTGCTATGCACCTGTCCAGTTCTGATAAGCCAATCACTTTGATGTAGTGAGTTTATCACTAACAAAAGAGAAAAAAGCCCCCAATTTACAGTGCTACTTTCCATAGTCTGCCAACCCAAGAACGCACTTTTTCATATATGAGACACCTTGTCGCTCTCCGCCCTCTTCTGGTATGTGAACCCCCAAGGGCAGAACCCCTGACGTAAATTAAGTGCCTATTGACTTTATCAGATCAACAGTACATTATTTTCCATTTATAGAACATATCCAAAATTACTCTGTTTTCTCCATTAATATCAGGCTTCTAAGGATACAGCTCATTCAAATATTCATTTGCCTGAATCTCAGAAGTAAATACTTTTGTCCATCCCTTGACTATTGTTTTTAGTCACGCCTGGGCAATTAAAAAGGCATCCCCCCCTGCTTCCTTAAAGGGTTTGATTAGCTGCTGGAGTCACCCGCGGCGTTCTACTGTAGCATGGCAGAAGTCTGGGTGTGTGAAGAAAATGTGGTACTCCACACTTCTTGGAGAGTCAGGCTGGGCTTGTTCGAAGATAGTTTGTCTTAATAAAAAAATTACCAAAAAAACCCATGATTGCTCTTGGGTGTTTAGCTTCGGAGCCCTGATCTTTCTCCCGCCTCCTAACTAGAGGGAAGTGATGCACCCTCTGTACTTCCATCTCCCAATCCCAGTTTGTGAGTTCAGGGAATGCTTTCCTCAAAAGATTAATCATAAAAGCCCAGATATCATTGCCTTCCACCCCTTCCTCTATCCCTAAGAAATGCAGATTGTTCCACCTCTGGGGGTTTTCATAATCTTCCTGCTTCCACCTGACGTCGGACAGTTGCTCACCCTGCGCCTCTGCATGCTCTTTTAATGCCTCAACGTCTACCTCCACCCTAAGTGTTCTTATTTCAGTCAAGTTCAGTTTTTCATCTATCTCCCTACATGTCTTAGAGACCTTGCGCACATCTGCCTGAAACTGTTGGTGGCTACACTGGCCCTCTGGCTGTCTGACTGGGTTTCAGTTTGTAGCTCCTTTAGTGTTCCATATATCAAGTGTAACATTGACTTATCTGTACTTTCTGTGTTTTCTGCGGGGTTGCCTTCCTTATCCCCTTCCCCAACTCTGTTTGCAGGTAGTAAAGTCTCCTGCACCCCTTCCTGGTTTGACAGTCCTATGCCAGTATAATCCCATCTCAGGTTAGTTGCCTCCCCTGACCTGGTGCATGTTTCCCGGTTGATGAACCAGACCTCGCCTAGTCCATCTACGCTGACGCTTCTGTTGTTTTACTGTGGGCCCTAGAGCTGCGGACAGGCTAGTACCACTGTCCAAGGATAGATTAGCTTCCTCCTCACTTTAATTAGGGTTGCTACTGAGTGAATAAAACTTGTCTCCTCCTTCTCGTGACCGGTCCGGGCTCCTTCCATTCCAATAATCGCTTCCTGCTTTATGGCCTTGCCCTTCTACAGTGGGCCCCCCTGCTGTACCTGGCTCCTTACCATCTTTCTTTCTGCTGCTCTCACTCGTGCATGATCCTAGCACTGACGTGTTATCTCTGTTTCCCCCAAGAGCCACTTGGTTGCCCTTCCTATATACTTAAGAACCATTAGTCCTTTGTTACTGGATATTAGCCAGACTATACGTGCTGATAATGGTTCTCGTCTTTCCCTCCAGGCTGCTCACTTCCGGGGGTTACCTCTCCACCCCAGATTGCGTCTCATCCATCCTCACTGCAGCCCCAGAGCAAGCAGCCTCAGTCTGAGACCTAGTGTCCTCCGGGCTTGTCAAATTCAAAATCAAATTAATGCTGGGGGGTACACTATATTTACCCCCAGAGGCTTTTTTAGGTTTTATTGCAGTATTTACATTACTCTTTTGTTTATCGCCTTATGGGGAATGAGAGTCAGTCACTAGGCTTGTGATCTCCGTTTCTTTTGCCAAGGTATCCTCAGAGAGGGTGGCTGACCCTCCACACCCATTTGCCTGCCCCCTCTGCTAAAAAAGTGAGTAATGGCAGGTTGCAGTCATTCCCCTTGCCTATGCCTAGCAAAGCTTTAGAATTTTTTTTTATTGTTTAATTTTACTGGTCCTGTTAGAGACTGCCTACCTGTGGGGGGCCCACTGTTCCAGTCCTGTTTCACCGTTCGCTTTTGTCCTGCACCTGTTGGCCCCCGAGTGTTCCAGCATCAGTCTTCTCCAACTTATCGCCAGACGTTTGTGCATTTTTAGGTGCCATGTCCTCCCTTGTTTTGCCAGATGACTCTCCTGTGCTCACTCAAGCCTCTGACCCGGTTCTGCCTGCCCTCACGATCCACGGTTCCACGACAGGGCCTAAAGGGCCACACAAGCTTTGATGCAGGATTTGCGTTTTGATAGTGGGCAGGATAATAAAAAACTACACCTGGGGAGAGAGCCAGCATCTACAGCATGATTGTGTTTTCTTTGCTGCAGTACTTGTCAATTCCAGGTTCCTCCCATGATATCATAGAGCCCCCTGATCTTATCGGCTCTCAGCAGCTTCCTTGTGGGTCACAGCTCCGTTGCTGTACAGTATTCCGCGTCCTCACTTCTTTACATCGCCATTCTCATGGATCCAGGGGAGGGGCTTGCAGTTGAGAGCCCTACGCAATCACCATCTTGCTTCCTGATCGTCAACTAAATCATCGTCAAAAAGTTTGTCAGTATGAAGTGAAAGTGAAGATGTTTGTGCAATGTTGATGTTTACCTCAGAAAAATGTGCACATGTTGGACTGGTCGCATGTAAATACCAGTCAAAGAAATGTTGACATGAAAAAACACCAAAGCCATTCAAACATTGTGAGAAGATTACACTGAAAATATACGGCCAATCAATCAGCATTTATAAAGGGCTACTTATCATGTGGAAGGATCTCAAGGCGCTAGCTGGGTGACGCAGGTCAGTCAAAGAGCCAGGTTTTGAGGTCCTTCCTGAACTGAGCCAGCGAGGGGGACTGCCTGAGGTGGAGCAGCATTGTGTTCCAGGTCTGCAAGGTAGGAGAAAGATGTTCCTCCAGCCATGTTCTTCTGGATCCTGGGGATGGTGGTGAGGGCGAGTTGAGCAGAGCGACGTTGCCTGGAGGGTGTGTAGGAGAGGCGGTGGTTAAGGTAGGCAGGTCCGATGTTGTGTAGGGCCTTGTATGTGTGTGTCAGGAGCTTGAAAGTGATGCATTTGTTGACGGGGAGCCAGTGTAGGTCACTTGTGGGCAGAGATGTGGCTGTGGCGGGGATGTCCAAAATCAGTCTGGCTGCAGAGTTCTGTATTCTCTGAAGTTTAGTTTGATTCCGGCATAGAGTGCGTTTCCGTAGTCGAGTTTACTGCTGACATGTGTCTGGGTGACTGTCCTTGTGTCGATGGGTATCCACTTAAAGATCTTCTGGAGAATATGGAAGCAAGAGGCTGAGACTGCGTTGACTTTGCGGATCATGGGCAGTGACGATTTAAGGGTGATGCTGAGGTTGCGTGTGTGGTGGGTAGGAGAAGGGGCCGTTCTGAGGGTGCGTGGCCACGAGGAGACGTCCCATGCAGTAGTGGTGGGGTCCAGGATGAGGATATCTTTCTTGTCCAAGTTGAGCTTGAGACAGATATCCCTCATCGAGTCGGCGACTGCCTCCATTCCTCTGTGAAAGATTTATTTGGCTGTTGATGGTTCATCGGCGAGGGAATGAATGTGCTGTGTGTCATCGCGAATGAGATGGTTGAGCCTGTGGTGTCTGACGATCTCGGCGTGCGGGGTCATGTACGCTATGGGCTTCTCATGCTCAAAATGGACAGTGAAGGAGGTCCGTGAATATGCATCAAGCGAACAAGGCAATTGAAAGAGAACGATATCCAGTTCGGTGTGTCATCAGCTGCAGAGGTTTTTCAAGATGTTATTAGACATCATACAGTCTGTCAGGAATGCTTTTAACTATAGCGACGACATCTTAGTTTTCAGAGCTATACAGAAAGAGCTCGATAAAGCTCTCAGACAGGAGTGTTGTTTACTTTTTGATGCAGGTTTAATGCTGAGAAATGTGAATTCAAAAGGACAAAGCTAACATTCTTTAGCCAGATCTTTTCTGTGGGAGCATGACACCAGATCCAGCTAAAGTGCAAGCGCTGTCAACTACTAGTCCCCTACAAGATGTTTCCGTGTTATGTTCATTCCTTGGCATGCCCAGTTGCTGCTCCAGATGCATAGGATACTTTGCTACTGTGAGTGCTCCATTGAGAGAGTTGACGAAAAAGAATGTTTGTTTCACTGGTTACACAAATGCGAGCAATGTTTTAAGAGCATCAATTGGTACTGAAATGGCATATTTTGATTCAAAGCTCCATACAGAAGTGGTTGTTGACCATGGCTGCTTGGAAACATTTTCCCAGGGGCCATGAAGTTTAGTCTGATTGAGTGGGGGACAAGGGGAGCAAAGCATAAACATCTAGTGGTTGAATTGAACAATGACAACGTGAAACCAGAAAATCTGAAATTAAACCCGGCTTCCCCACTTTGGCAAATTGTGTGAGCCTAGTCAATTGTTTATTTTCATTTTCCCTCCTTTTTCTTCATTATCACATATGAGGACCTCACGCTGCATGACCTCAGGATGTGCGCTGTACAAAACCACCTACTGTGTTTGATTTAATAAATTATAATAGGAACCCAGGCCACCCAAAGCACATAACAACTTACTTGCGCTTTAGTTCACTATTGCCATTTTGTCAGGGTTGGGGGAAGAGGTGAAGTTTCTAAATACATGTTTAAAATTAATACTATTCAATGCACTGATGTAATCAATTGTACTAAGGAGAAAATGTTCTGCATGTTAATTATATATACATTTTTAAGAGACTGTCATATTTTTACACTTTTGTTGCAAAGGTTAAAAATGAAGGTGTTTCTAAAGTTACTTCCTCTCTTTAACACCAACTAACCTTTAAATGAATGTATGCCTGTTTATTTAACATCTTTGTATTGTTAGGATTGAGGCGCGTAAACAGCAGCCATGTGCTGCTGTTGCAAAACAAAAGGATGATGGCGGAAGTGCTGAAACGCTTCAAACACTCACTCCCTGTCACAGATCCGGGTTTAATCCATTGTTCTTTTGTTTGCCATGCCACCCCAGTTTGGATTCAGCCATAGGCAAATCAGCTTTGACCCTGTTCCCATGGGAACAGTCCACCCTGAACTGCCAGTCCAGGTACTCCCTGGTTTGGAAACAAGCAGTGTTGGACCAGTTTTGGGATATCAGCCCGGCTAGTTTAAATCTAGTGGCACACTGAGCAAGGGACCCACGTCTGGGCATAACCTAGACACTTACGGCGACTGTAGTAACACAAAAGGATGATGAACAGAATGCTGAAACCTTTCAAACACTCACTCCAGAAACAGATCTGGGTTTAATCCATCGTTCTTTTGCTCACCCTGCCACCCCACTTTGGACCCAGCCATATGCAAATCAGTCTTGACCCTGTTCGCCAAGGGAACACTCCAGCCCAGACTGCCAGGCCAGGTCCTCCCTGGACTGGAAACCAGCATCCTGGGACCGGTTTCGGGGTATCACTCCTCATCAGCCAGGCTAGCTTGAATCCAGTGGCACAGTGATCAAGGGACCCACATCGAGGCATTACCCTGGTGACTTAGGGCGACTTTAGCAACACAAAATGATGATGGGTGGGGTGCCAAAAGTTTTCAATCACTCACCCACAGGCACAGATCTGGGTTTAATCCATCGTTCTTTTGCTCACCATGCCGCCCCAGTTTGGACCCAGCAACATGCAAATCAACCTTGACCCTGTTCCCCATGGGAACAGTCCAGCCCACATTGCTTCTGGTCCAGTTAGGACCTGGCCGGGCAAACACCCTGGGACCAGTTTTGGGATATCACTGCTCATCAGCCAGGCTAGCTTGAATCCAGTGGCACAGTGAGCAAGGGACCCATGTCTAGTCATACCCTGACCACTTAGAGTGATTTTAGCGACACAAAAGGATGAGGGGCGGAGTGCTGAAACTTTTCAAACACTCAACCCCAGTCACGGATCTGGGTTTAATCCATTGTTCTTTTGCTCACCATGACACCTCAATTTGGACCCAGCCATATGCAAATCAGTCTTGACCCTGTTCCCCATTGGAACATTCCAGCCCGAACTACCAGGCCAGGTCCTCCCTGGACCGGAAACAAGAATCCTGGGACTTTTTTCAGGGTATCACCCCTCATCAGCCATTCTTTCTTGAATCCAGTGGCACTGTGATCAAGGTGCCCACTGCTGTGCTCTTGTTGACCACGGGGCTGCATGTAAAGTTCAGGAGGGCCAGACTGAGTATCACTGTTGTTGCTGCAAGTCCGGTCGGACTAGGTGCAATCCCTGCACAACACAACAGACACACACATGCTCAAAGACATAATGTGGCATATGCAAGCAAGAGTTTGTCCCAGACTAAATGTGCTTATTCACAACCTGAAAAAGAGTGTAGCAATAGTGTGGGCTTGTGAACATTTCCATTTGTTTCTATACTGAAAACCTTTTACGCTTGTGACAAATCATCAAGCATTGCTGATCATCTCTGGAATTCCAAAGGCTAAGATGCTTCCACACATTGAATGTTGGGGTCTACGATTACAAGAGTACAACTACACAATTGTTCAACCTCTATGAAAAGATCAAAACCCTGCCAACTACTTCTCTCAAGTGCCTATACAATGTCAAGGTAACCCTTACACACACAACAATCCCCTCCCCTGTCGGAGCACCAGACTTACCCGTTGTCAGGGGGTCCTCCGGCAGGAGACGGGACGGGGTGCTGTTGCCAGCAGAAGACCGCCAGGCCGTATCATGATACGGTCTGCGGTGGTCTACTGGCGTGGCGCTGCTGCTGGCAGCAGTGCCACCTTATTGCCATCCGCCGGCATGGCCACATACGGATTTCCGCCATCCTTATGGCGGAAATCCGGCTGTGGTCATAATCCGGCAGACGGCTGATAGCTGCAGTGAAGGTAGGCGGTTTTTACCGCCGGGGTCAAATTGACCCCCATAGTGACTGCCCAACATCCTAGGAAATCCATAATGTGAGATTCCTCGCATTTCAGACAGGTAGCTCATCACTCGTCAGACAATGATGTCAACGTAGAGACTGGATCAGGTATCCTATACACCACACCAGGCCTTTTGTCTCCCTGCTGTGCCAAGTTAATTACATTTCTCTCCAGCAGCAGGAACATAGGCCTTCCAACGCAAAGGGATCAACTGACAGTGCTTCGCTCGGCTCCTGAGGAGGAAATGGGATCTGTATTCATCAATTACCTGTCACTTTGTACCAGTGATGGGCCAGCCCAAGCCCACTGAACAAAGGCGGGAGCTCATACCTCTGGAGCCAACATAAAGGTTGGGGGGCTCCCCTCTTTGAAGATTTGGTTGGAAAGGCCTTTGCAATAATGTAGAGAAGGGTGGAGAAAGACCTCCATAGGAGCTGTGACTCCTGGGTCATGCCATTTTGAATTGTCCCAGCATGCTATGCTGGATGGTTGGGACGGGGCGGAGAGGTGATGTGGCACCTGTGGAAAGGCCAGGGGTACCTGGCTTCTAAACCTTATTACCCCCACTTAAAAGCACACAAGGGGGTGAGCTCTCTCTTGGTTCTGTTTTTTTTGGCTGGACACTGGGACTGGAGGCTGTAGTCATGGACAGTTGGAAGGGGGGTCCCTCTCATGCCTATCAGGACTAAGGACTCTGACAACAGGACCAGTGAAGTTGGTCCTCTTACACCTCTTAAGGACTAGTTGGGAAAGAACTGGACTCCTGTGCCAAGGATGAGACATGTACCAGAAGAGAAAGAGGAGGAATTATGGTGCAGGGAACCAGTGAAATCTGCTCTCTGTATCATCTGCCACATTAGAGACTAGGAGGCTTAAGGAAAGTGCTCCAGGTGGCTAGGCTCGCCACCAGGAGCACAATGAGCCACAAAACACACACAACAGCCCCATGAGGCCCAAGTTATGAATCCAGGAAGGATCTGACCTTTGACCCCCAGCAGGATCACGGAGCACGTGGAGCTCTGCTGCACATCTGCTCAAAACCTGCAGTAGTGGGCTAGGGCCAGGGGTTGCTGTAAGGAATAATTGCCTTTTTCTCATGGGAGGGGGTGTAAATTAGGCCCTCTACCCAGAGCTCAGATGGCTCAGGGACCCCAACTCTTGGGGTCATGTTTTATCCACAGGGGCCCTGGATCCCCAGCTATGCCCCCCACCACCACCAGCAAGATACAGGAGCCCGTTGTGCTCTTAAGAAGTAAAGGTAAGGGCTCAGGATTCCGGGCCACCGTCGTGTTCCATGACCAGCGAAGCATCATTGCATTTGCCCCTCAAAGAGGAGCAGGAGAAAGAGGGAAATGCTGCTGCTCTCCTTCACCTATGGTGGGCCTGCCCTTCTTCCCATGCCTGTGTCTTTGGGAAGCGGGCTGACAACACCAGAAGTACCTTAGGAAGGAGAATTGATAACTCCCGCTGCAGTGCAGGGAGCCAGCGGGCCAGCCTGGGTGGTCTCCCTGGGCTGGCCTCAATAAGCAAAGGCCTATGGGGTCCTGGCTGGGACTGGGCACCCCAAGAGAAAAAGCACAAGGAAGAAATCCTAAACAGCCACGAGGCACAAAAAAGCAAGCGGCCGGAGAATTTCATTAACCATGCAAGCTCCCGAGGGAGCACTCCATAATGCCTTGCAGGGCTTGAAATGGATGAAGCCATTTTTGCAGTTGTCATTGCCCTGGGACGGTGGGACCACCACCAATAAATGTCAGAGAGTTCTGGGGAGCTCAGAAGCACCATAGAACCCCCTAGAAGCCCCATAAACATTCTTAAAAGTACAGATCTGAAGTTTGAAAAGTCTAAAAAGGAATGCCCAACCCAGGATTTCCTCTCATTTTTCCAAGTACTCCACAGGCTGGAGCTTTATGGCTGGGAGCTGAGTGCTTTCTAGGGGCTAACTTTACGACTACATGGCCTGTGGCCTAAAAGTTGTTAAAAAAGATACAGGCACAAACACATGATACATGTTAGAAAATGCTTTGTTTAAAGATGGTTGTCATGATGATTTGAAATACTTTATTGAAAATTGTATTTTATGACAGTTTGGCACTGCTTTCATTCAAAGTATCAAGCACCAAGACTCTAAGCAATGCTTTATTCAAAGATGTCAACAATTATTTACTTAAAAGGTTAAGGCTAACAGTAATTCATATCCCTATGAGGCGCAATGTTTTATTAATGATGGTGTGAGCACCTTATTGCAATGCCCGGTTACTCATAATAAGGGCAGAAGAGCATGTCATGCTTTACTGCTGATAATGCTGGGATGTTGTGCTTTATTACTGCTAAATGTGGGCACATGATTGAAACACTTGGCTAGTAATACCAGGTGCAGGCGAATTATGGTTACTGAAGTCAGTGATGGAATGAAGTATTACCGTAACGTGTGATTACAGCCTTGAAATGGGAAAACATTGACCTAATTTCCAGTGTATGGGTATGTGCTGTATTATACATGAAGGGGGCTGGGGTATTGTGATTTTTGAGGTCATTATCTTTTAGGGATCAAATGTAATGTTGCCAAAGGTATATCAACCAGCCTTATGTATATTTGTAAATTACTGCGTAGTCAAGTGTAGTGTGTGTGTAATAAATGTACTTTTCTAAAGGAGAAGCGCAGCTGCACAATTATTTGAGTGTTACTTCTGTGTACCAGCAGATAGTGATTACTAGACCACATCCCTCCCTTGAGTAAGCCTTGAACTGCTCTGCTTTGCTACCTTGAGAGAGTCAAGTACTACAATGGGGTGTTTGGGTCCAGGGGCGGCTCCTTCTCAATGGCGAAGGAACGTCACCCCCCTGGCTAAGCCAGGAGATGAAAGCTAAAAAGATATTTAATAATCGTTTTATCTTTCATCACCTGGCTCAGCCAGCAGTGTGATTAAGGTGGGGCGGGGTGGGACTGGGCTGTGGGAGGTAGTAGATGGAGAAGAGGAGAAGGGCAGGAGAGTGCACTAAGGCCCATATTTATACTTTTTTACGCAAATCAGCGCTAGGGCAGATTTGCGTCAAAGAGTTTACCGCCAGCTAATGCCATTCCAACGTGCCAGCCGGGCACCTTATTTATGGAATGGCGTTAGCCGGCGCTGCGACCTGGTTAGCGTCAAAATAATTGATGGCAACTGGGCAGCGGAGGTGAAGGGAAGACTGGGGGTTGTGCGCCAAAGAATGGTGCAAATCAGGTTAGAGTCACAAATATTAGCTCTAACCTGACTTGCACCATTTTTTGACGCACAACCCCAATGGAAATGACTCCTGTCTTAGCAAAGACAGGAGTCGTGCCCCCCTGACCAATGGCGATGCCCAGGGGACTTCTGTCCCCTGGGCATGGCCATTGGGCACAGTGGCATGTAAGGGGGACTCAGTTAGGCCCCCCATGCCACTTAAAATATATATATATATATATATATATATATATATATATATATATATATATATATACTTACCTGCATTCACCATGGATGGGTCCCCCCATCCATGGGTGGGCGAGGGGGGCAGGGGGTGTTCCTGGGTGCAGGGAAGGGCACCTGTGGACTGCTTCCATGGTCTCCCACCATGGAAATGAGCCCACAGGTCCCTTAACGCCTGCCCTGACCCAGGTGTTAAAAAACAGCGCAAATCCAGCTGGGTGACATGTTTTAAGGCCCGCCTCCTGCTGTGCGTCATTTTGACGCCGGAGGATAAATAAGGCGCACATTCCTTACAGTCATTTTTTGCACAAGAAAGCATACCTTGCATGTTATTAGCGCAAGGTAGGTTTTCACGTCCAAAAATGACTCAAACTCCATAACTTTGCGCTAGACAGGACTAGCTCCAAAGTATAAATATGGAGTTAAGTTTGCCCTGAATTTGCGTTAAAAAAAATGATGCAAATCCAGCACAAACAGAGTATAAATATGGGCCTAAGTGCGCATGTGTGTTTGGCTGGCCGTCTGAGGCTGGCCAAACACACATGCACACTTAGGTTTCTCCAGCCCGGCTGTATATACAGCCAGGATGGAGAAACAGTACAGACCCCAGGCTTGTGTCTGAGCGACACATGTTTAGCATGTCAGCAGTCCCAGGATTGCTGGGGAGCCTGTGCTGGTGTCTCAGCGAATGCGGGGACACCACAAGAAGACCAGAGGAGCAATGTGGCAGGAAGGAGCGATGACGGGAAAAGGGTACTTTTTTATTATTATATATTTTTTATTTATCCCTCTGTCCCCCCCACCCCCCCAACCGGTCTCTACCCCTCTCCTAGAGATTTGCGGCCTCTGTTTGGTTCCCATTGAAGGGTGAATTTGCATCCATTACTTATGCAGGCCACACAACTAATGGCACATTTCCTCACAGTATGGCTGTCTGTATCCAGTACATATTGGGGTGCCTGTCACTCCTGGGTAGACTCTGTAGAGAATTTACTCTACCAAGCAAATACTGAAATCTATTTAGCACTGTCAATTGTCGAATTTAAAAGGCTGAAGGTGACCTATAGGAGCTGGACATTAGGTCATTGCCTCCTTAATTTGTGCCTTTGTTCGTTTTTTTTTCTTCACAGATTGTCTACTGTCTTCTTCACTGTTGTCTACTGCCTGTGGACTTCAACGCCCTAATTTGAGAATGATGGCCTGGCTGCCTGTAACCAGATAGTCACGTGGGTAGCTCTATAGTACTCTCTAAAAAGCCTTTACTAAGGCTGTTTCCCTCCTGTGCATTTCTGGGTTGCACCTCTGTTATTCTGCATGGACTTGTTAGATCATTTACCACGGCATCCGGTATCCACTGCATGCCTGTGGGTCACTTCTGGGTGCCACATTCTAAAGCATTTTACCTTAATGGCCTGTAGGAAGTGCATTCCTTTAGGTTGCGGCTCCTTCACTCCCGGTGAACTCTTTGTATCCTGTACGGAGACTGCCAGCAAATTCCATGATCTAAACTCTGTTGCTCTTAGGGGCTCTCTATACAGTTCAGCAAGAACATTCTGACATTTGCTTGGCTCTGCTAAACGTCGATGATAAAGGGCTGAAGGTGACTTGTAGGAAGTGGACATTAAACCATAGCCTCCTTGATTTGTGATTATTGATTTACTGTTTTGAGTCGTATCTTCACAGGTTGTCTAGTTTCATTTGTTTGTAGGCCTCTACCCTAGACCGGCCCACCAAGTTCCTGCCTGTGACTAGTGCATGCCGGTGGGTTGCTGCTATGTCACTCTTGGGTCATCTCTAAGGAGTATTTCCTGTGGCATCACTTTTCTTCTGCATCCATACTGGTTACTCCTCTGCTGCAACTGAATGGTCTCCTTTGTTTATTTACCATAACTTCCTGTATCCAGTGCATGCTGGTGATTTACTCGCCTGTTGTTCCTGGGTGGACCCTATAAAGCATTTTAATCCTGCGGCCTACATCCAGTGCTTGCCCCAGTGAAAATCTCTTTACCTTGTTGCAGAGGACTGCTCACTCTACCACCTTCCACAAGGGCAAGTTCAGTTAATTTTGTGAAAAACAAGATTATTTATGGGTAATTGGGTTTTTGCAACAGGCTGTTGAGTCTCTCACATCTGCACCATTATGCAACTGGAAATCCTCTTGTTCCCTTCCCCCACGTTCCCAACAGAAACCTAATCAAAGTAAGATATCGACCATGCTTCTGTTCTGGTTTTCAAGTAGCTAGATATTTATGTGGTTCATGGCAGTTACCTGTTTGACTGCCATATTGATAGATATTGTAGGAGGCTGGCCCTCTATGTAGTGTGCAAAGCTAGGCCCCCTGTGCAGGTGGTCCAGACAACCACGCGTTGGTTTACAGAGGTAAAAACTAGATTACCTAATGCTCTAACTTTTATGGTAGCTTGGTCGAGCAGTTGGACCAATCTTGGAGAAGTGCAAAGCATTTGGTGTACTCACAGTATCAATCATGCAACTCACACATTCAAAGGAATAACTTGAGACCAATTTATAAAAATACTTCAGAATTTTATATAACGTTTAAGACTAAGATTATCAAAATTGGTTAAGTACTTTTGAAGATATGGATTTTTGAAGTTTAATAAAAATAGTCTTTTCTGGTGTGAGCAGTGAGGAAAAGTCCCTGGAGCTGGTGCAGGGCCACTGCGGGGGACTTCTTGGAAAAGGTCTGTGCGAGTAAGTTTAGATGCTTTTCCTTGGGGTACCTTGGAGTGTCAGGGTTGCAAGGGGTGGGGGACTCTTAGGGCACAGCAGGTTCTTCATTACAGGGCACAGGGCGGCCAGGTGCAGAGCGAATTTGCTGAGCCAGGGGCTGTGTGCAAAGATGCCCTTTGGATCTGGAGGTAAGTCACTTTATGGGTTGCTTACAGGACA
The DNA here is from genome assembly GCF_031143425.1 of Pleurodeles waltl. NCBI lineage: Eukaryota > Metazoa > Chordata > Amphibia > Caudata > Salamandridae > Pleurodeles > Pleurodeles waltl. The sequence continues at coordinate 535,724,994 of NC_090450.1, read as the reverse complement.
ATGGGGGCACTCTGGCCGGAGTTCCAGGTTGTTACTGAAGTCCCTCGACTGGGGCTTCCTCCAGGCCCCTTTTCAGTCCCAGGCAGACTGATTTTCTCGGTGTCCGATGTCAGCTGACCAGTACCAAGGGTATTGGTACAGTTTGGCCACTGGAGGGCACAGTGCCAACAAACTTGGCATACTTACAGGCTTTGTCCTTGTAGTCATTGGTGTGACGTCGGGTTTGGCTGCAACTTCCGGTTCGGGAGTTAGCTGGTCAGTGAAGTGACCCTCACTGGGTTGCTGGTTTCTTCTTTGATGCAGAGTGGTACCTCTACTCTGGAGGGAATTCTTGGGCTACTCGTGAAGCCTGGAGGTCCTCTGGGTTTCTTGAGTCCGGTTGTCCATCAGCCCCTCAGCAGCGATGGTGGGGTTGTGGGTGCAGCAGGCAGGGTTTGGCACCTTTTCTTTGTGCAGCAGGTCCACAGTTCTCAAGACTTGGATCTTCTTTGTGCTGGTCTTCTTTGTGATCTTCGAATCTGATTATCTGGTCTAGGGATGCCCATTAAATACTGATTTTAGTGGAAGTTTTAGGGGGAACCTGTTAGTGTCCAATGGGGCACTTATCTTTGGGTGGCTACACCCACTAGAGTGACCACTTCCTGTGGGAAGGATCACTTCCCTATCCCTGATTGGCTTGTTTCCTTCTGTCAAAGATGGAGGAAAATGAAATGGAGTGTCCACCTCGCAGGCAACACCTTAGGGGTGGTGCATGCCAGTTGGGGCCACTCCTACCCTTTGTGTGGTTTCCCGCCTTTGCTCCCGCCAAAAATGGGGGTTTACAATGGCGATGACCATCTGCTGCTAGTAGCAGGCCTGGGGGTTGAGTTTCAAAGGTGGTAAGCACTTTGAAGCTTGCCACCAGGACAGTGCACATTCCTGATGGAGGGGGTGTCAGCACATCCACCCAGGAAGGGCTTTGTTCTACACCCCAGGGAGGAAGGGCCCTCCCCCAAAGTTTGTCTATTAGGGGTCTGGAGGTGGCAGGCTGGATAGAGCCAATCCGCAACCGAGCAGGGGTAGTTGGCTTTTGCAGGTGGCACCTCTAAGGGGACCCCTGAGTACATTTAGGGATAAATCCATTACTGGTACCAGGTTGGATTTATCATTCTGAATTGTTTGATAACAAACAACCCAGGGTTCAGTGGCCATCATGTAGCTGGGAAACTCGTATTGACCAGTGTCCAGCAAATGTATTAAAATGCCTCCTTTGTGCACTTACTATGTCCCAGGTGTGGCAAGGACACAGTGGGGGCATATTGCTCATGTAGCTATACCTTCACATATAGTATGGTGCACCCTGCCTTAGGGCTGGAAGGCCTGCCAGAGGGGTGGCCTACCCATAGTGTAGTCAGTGTATGGTGGACAGGGCACACAGGCAGTGTGCCATGTCAAGTTTGTGTTTTAGGTTTGCCCTAGAGCACTCAGCCTACAAAGGAAGGACTGGGTGCATCTGGGTGCTTGTCCCTAGAGAATGGCACAATTAGTGCTGCTGCCCTCAGGGACCTACACCTAGTACCCCATGCCCTACCTTTTAACAGGGACTTATAGTGGTAGCTAAAGGTGTATCCAATCACCTTTACAATTTCTAGCGAAAGAACACTGGCACTGGAAACCTGGTTAGCAGTGCACTCCAGTCCAAGGTGCAACCAGAAACCAGGCATAAAGCGGGGGGGGTGGTACTGCAACTAAGTGCCAGTTTCCCACACATATGTCATAAAAATGATGATTAAGTGCCTTTATGACGTAGATACACAACTTGCACAGATGTCATAGAAAGTTTCAGTGAGTGTTAAAAACCAAGGGCCATGTGAACACAGTATAAAGTAACCAAGAACCACTTTGGAGGAGAGCAGACTCCATCCTTACTTCGTTTAATGTGTCACTATGGTGCAACAGAATCAACCTTGCAGAGAATCCCTTGAACACCTATCTGAGAGCGTGGCTCAACATTTGCTCCATTGTTAAGTTCATGTCTGAATCATGTGATCAGCATAGGCCCCAGAAAGGTGTTACATAGTAAACACAGAGCATGGCCTGAGGTTTCGCTTCCGGGGCACCGCCATGTTGGACCACATTATAGTACAGCCTCTCCATGCTCGGTTGCTTCCACTTCAGCACAGACTAGCTCTAGGGGCCAGGGTAGGAGAAGAGCAGGAATGGGCTTGTGAAGCACTGTCTGCAGCCCCTGAAAAATGAAGGGTGTGGTCACTCTGTCCACCTCAGAGTACATCAGTACGTGTGCGTTTAATGTTCAGGGCCCTCGTTAGGAGGCCCATCATGTTCAGTTATATCACTACCCGACATCACTGACCAAACAGACTGACACTGTTGGTATTATTTCTCATAAACCCCATTATTCAGTCCATGAGCAGCCTCGCGCGAAGGGTCTTTTTAATAAGTTCCATGATAAGCACATGCACAAAAATGGAAACATCACATAAATAAGTGTTCTCCTCAACAAGAGATGGTGTATCTTGGTCTTTCTTTCCAGACAGCTTTGTCTCTTTTCATGACTTCACACTATTCTGTGAGGTTTAAAGGATACTGAACATATATGCCAAATCATCAATATGGCATAATGTACACAGTTTATTAGAAAATTATAAAATATGACTCACCCAACCTTTATTTGTGCACACCGTGATTTATTTCAAGGACTAGGTTTTCGCTGTCCGTTCCTACATAACTAAACGAGAGAGCTGGGGGAGCATCACAAGCCTTAGTTAGTGTTTTAGAGAGGGTGGGGGATCTCTAGGCCGTCGTCTCCTGTTTCAAAGCCCAACCTCTTCGGGTTACACCGTCCTCTCCGTGGCGGGCCAGGTGCTAATGGGCCCAAATCTCTTTTTCACCGGCGCCACGCCCCTTCCGGTGCCTCAAACCCCCTTTTCCATTTTAAAAATAGTTTCGAGGTTAGCTGTCCTGTCTCTCTCTTACGCTATTTCTGTCGTTTTAATTTATATCTGATTATTTTATGTACAGCGTTCTTTTACCTAAGTGTAGATTTGCAAATAAAGGTATAAACAGAAGTCCTGCTTTCTGCCTCTGCTGCAGGATGAACAGTGCTGTCTCTTGAGTGGCCGCTTGACAACCTGTCCCTGTGTCAAGTTTTGAAGAGTAACTGAAAGACTTAATGACAGAGAGTCACCTTTAAAGACCCAAGGTTGACATGTCACTGTCGCAGTACAAGAACACAGCTGATCACATAGGGTAGTGAAATAAAACAGACAACCAACGAATGTGTTTGAAATCAGAGTTTAATGTTAAATCTGAATTGCCCCAGCTTGTGTCACATAGTTTATAAGACGACAACTTTTGTGTGAATATGAGTTTATCCCCTCTTCCAACCTCTCGGCCATACCAGAGCGAGAGGCGGTCCACGCTGCCCCTTGCCTCCCACTGAGGGGAAACTTTGAAACAGGGGGGTCTAAACATGCCTATATTCTACCACGTGGGCAGAGATTGTGAGTATGTCCATTCTACCTCAAAGAATTTGGGGAGAAATTATGCATTTTGCAGCAAAATTCTCCCATCCTATTCAACAGTCTGCGTCTTCCCAGGTCAAACAGGATTACTTTAGAAGCCATCCCAGAGTCATTGGATGATCATCCAACTACTCCAGAAGTCATTTTCATGTCATCAGACATCATCCAGCTCTTGAAGTCATCAGCAAAACTGTAGAAACTAGGCTTGATGATTTGCAAATGACTACCTGATTACCTCACAAGGTGGGATTGTTCTTGAGGCCTTGATGAAGATTTGAAAATGACTTTCTGATTACTTCACAACACAAGATTATTCCTGATGATTTGAGGATAAGTATCTGATTACACAAGTTTGCTAATGCATGCAAATAGGAATGAGTAGTTATTTTGCAGTGCTCAGTTCTGCTGAAGGCATAATGAAATATTTCAAAACTTCAGGTTCTGCCAGAGCACAGAGGTGTTATTTCTATTAAGCCGCAAGTTATGTGCCCAACAGAACCCTCAATAGAAACACAGAATGCCCGGCAGGCAGATACCCGTGCGACGTCACTAGGCCAGCGGCCCTGCCTCGTGCCCCTAGCTCGTAATACCCTACTTCAAATCTGAAGACACTAAATCAGTGTTAAAAATTGTGCCAGAAGAGGAAATACTCATCATTGTTCCTGTTCCGGTTAACAGGCCAACAATATCAATGTTCAAAAAAGTAAATTACCCATAGACTTTTATAGCAGGCTACTGGAACCACCACATGCCTTCGGAGATGCCTATTCATGCTTTTGGCTGTTGTCAACATTCAGTGTGCTGCTTGAATGTGCCCAGGTAATGCTGATAGTGTGATGCCTAATGTCTCAGCATGCAGGCAGTGCTGCTAAAATACCCTGGGCTGTGTGTAATGTGCCAGCTTGCCCGTTTCTGCATGCCAGTATTACATTGATCCAATTAGGCGCACATTTCTATGCCAGCATCAAACTACGCCCTAGAGACATACACTGCCACGTCAGGTTCGCTGATGACCCAGATGGGTTTAGATGCCAGTATTGCAATGCCCCAATTAGGTGCACATTTCTATTCAAGCTTAAAATCAGTCTGTACACATTCCCATTCCAGTTCTCGTCTGCCACAGTGAGTTACATATGGCCGTACCAATATCATAATGCCTAACCTAGGCACGTTTTCCCCTGCTACTATTGCAATCCCCAAGGTAGGTACATAAAGTCATGCCAATCACCACATGTCAGTATCAAAGTGCATCAACTAGGTATCCATTTCCAAACCAGATCCATAATGTTCAAATGAGATACATGCTTCCCTTCCAGATTCCTATTCACCCCAGTCGTGGAATATATAGCTATGCCATTAACAAATCTCTAGAATAAGTCAGCGGAACTCTATGGCTGCTCCAAGGACTGCCTGGCCTCAGATCCACCAAGCACTGGATCATTCTGGAAGTCTCCAGGCTGCAAACATCTTCACATAACTGGAAGTCACAACTTAAGACGCTCTCAACTGCCAAGGAACTGAAGGGGGAGCTGCTCTGCAATGTCCTAGGCCTCGCAGCCATTTAAGATTTGACCAGAGTTACACAGACATAATGCCATCACACGTTTCCTATCAGAAACACCATATGTTTCTGCCCATCCTTTGTGACCATGTGGGAGCTGGTGGTCTGCAACTACTCATCATCATTACTATAATCTCAGAACAAAGCACACTAATTAAAGGAACAATAATAGACAACCAAATTCAGAGTCAACTAAAATAATCTGTGAAAATACTGGCCCGATGATCATCCTACTGGCATCCTCTCAGGTGGCTTCATGCCTTCAGGACATGCACCACTAGATGCATTCCATACGCCTCTATCAGAGCAAGACAACACTGAAGTAGTAGTATTTGGTTATAGTTATGATCTTTGGCCCAGTGTCCCGTGGAAAAGCAGTGAATTGTTGCTATCTGTCGGTTTCCTGTAAACGCCAGTATTTAAAGCAACATTGTCACGTTCCAGCCATACTTTCAGAAATGAAATTCTGCAATCGCTGATGTTGTGGGTAAATTGAATCCTAGAATTAAACTACAAGATCTTTTCTTCCAAGTTCTGTCTGGTAAATCAAGAAGATATCATTGATGTACCGAAAGTAGGCCACCAGGTTACCACTCTAAGAGGGGTCTGAGAAAATTAATTAATTTTCAAATTTTGCTATGAAGATATGTACGTTAGCAGGAGTGCTGCAAAAACCACACTGAAGTGCCTTTTTTTTTGTAAGTAGAACTTGCCATCTCAGACAAAGTAGCTGTGGTACCAGCAAAAGTGTAAGACTTCCAACAGAAAAACGTTGCTGGCCCATACAGCCATCTGTTGCAGGAGTGTCCATTCAACTGCGTCAAACCCATCGTGATGTGGAATAGATGTGTCTAAAGCTGTAAAATCAATAGGGCACAGCCGCAATGTATTTAGGGGGGATTTATTTGCAACAGTCTGAGAAAATCTGTTGTATCCTGAATGTAGAGACTTCCATTGTTGGACAAATGGTTGGAAGAAGGTTTCGAGGTATTTCCTCAATGGTTCATGAAGAGAACCGCAACCTGAAACTATCGGTCTGAAGGGATGATCAGTCGAATGCTTGTGAACCTTTGGTAGCATATACAAGAGTGGTCTGTGTGGAAACTCTGTGGTCTAATATCGCTTTGTCATTTTACTGATCAATTCCAATGACAAAGCTTTTCCAAGAATCACTGGCCAAGTCTAGTTGAACTTAAATATTGGGTCTTGATCCAGTAACACATTTGCAGTTGCGTCTGCAACATGTTCTGTCACTTTAGTCAGATAATACCTCCGGTCCACGACTACCAGGGCACCACCCTTATCTGCTGTTTGAAAAGTTACTTTCTGGTTGGTTGACAGTGACCTTAAAATACTGTACTCTTTAGTGGACCTGTTCATGGGCATGTTTGACTGAAAATTAAGATGGCACAAATCTTTCTTAACCAGAGCTTTGAACATGTCCGGTGTCTTATATAAAGATGGGGTCATGAACGTACTTTTGGGCTAAACTCCTGATACACAGGCTCCTCCTGAGTCAAAGGTGATGGTTCCATGTTATCAAAGAAGTGATGTAGACGTAGTGTTCTCATGAATCTGAAAAGAGCAACCTCACATTCCAGTAAATTGGTGTTGCGAGAGGAAATTAAGGATGTCACTTTGTTCAAAACTGCTAATGTTGTGTAGACAATGCTGCTGATAAGATGTTGACTACTAGATTTTGTTTTTGCTCCTCAAATTCATCCTTCATTCCTTGTCTCCGTCTTCTTCCTTGGTGGGTTTTCCTATTGCAACATTGGATTCCTGGTCGCCTATACCTGGTGGATGATTCGCCACTGGACTGATGGCTAAAAAAGATGGTCATTGTTGAGATGTATCCATTGTCTCTGCAGGTGTTATTTTCTTTTCCCTTTGTCCAGATGAGGACTCTGCAGGCAAATGCAAGGGGGCTAAATCCCTGTCTGATACTATGCTTTCTTCAGAAGATGCATCAGGCTTCTGGATATTGCATCTCTGTGCGTACACCTCTGCCCTAGTGTGTACTTTGTTAAGTTTATAGTCAATGGTACATGCTTAAACTTCCTCAGCTTCTTTCTTGCAGTTATTTTCCATATGTGTCCAGTTTTGTGGATATGTCTTACAACGTTGTCTTCCAAATGTCAGGTTCCATCCTTGAAGTCAATTCCCTTTTAATGCTGTGTACCTTTTCCTCCAATTCACTATGAACTGTTTTGAATTGTGTATATTTCTTTTCGCCTTTTGGTGGCTCCAACAAATTGGATTTGAGAAATACAAACCTTGTATAAAAGCACTGTTTAGCAGAAATTGTCTGATAACTTTGTGAAAACTTGTTTTAGACAGTGCACACTGGCTCCAAGTCACTCTTGTGGTTCAGCTTTTTTTAAATGGTGAACTGGTTACCATTTTTTGTCTTTTAAAAAGATGAACAGCCAAAGCAGGGTTTCCTTCCTGCGTAAAAACAATCCTTGGAGGCATATTCTTTATACTAAGAGTGGTACAGAATACAGTGCACGTGGAAAGAGGAAATAAGGAGAAATGAAGATATTTCTCCTCATTATGCCTCTGTCAGATATGCATACCATTTTGGCTCAAGCCCAGGTTTACCAGTCTTTGTGGACATGGGCCTGTATCAAAATACATGAGTGGACACATGGCAAATGCCCATGCTCCACCTATGTAACACATACCAGAAACAAAGTAAGACAAGGCCAGACTTACGCGCTGCCTTTCATTACTTTGTATTTACTAAACTACACAAAGTCATACAAATCGACTTTGCTTGGCTTAGTAAAGGACTTTGCTTTGGGCTGCACCACAAAAGTAATGCAGCCCAACTCAAAATCTTGGTAAATCTCGCATGAGTATTTTAACAAAGAGGAAGTGGCTTGTGGTGGGATAATGGGAGTTCATGCAAACGTAGGTGTCAAAGTACACACTTCTGTTCTTAGCGAGGGTACCCAAGACCAGTTTGTCTAGGAAGAAAGGAGAAGGGTAGGGTAAGTGAGGTGGGTGCTGTGAATATAGGGAAGTAGCAGAGCACAGTAATGGTTTGGCAGAGATTTAAGGAAGTCTGTGTTTTTACCTTAACAGTGATATATATATGGAAAAAAGGAGACACTCATTTTGGTGTAGTAAATACACTGATGTTAGGACAATCTACATGAAGAGAGGATTTCTAAGAAGTAGGCAAAATAAAGTGAGAAGACAGAAGAGGGTGATGACAAGTCTTGTAGGACACATATTTGAAGAGGGTGGATGGTGATTTAATGGAGCACCAAGAGTCAGAGGTGTTGGAGAAATAGGAGGGGAAACAGGCCTTAACTGTGCCACCCATCTCTAAACAAAAATGTGAGGGGGAGCCAAGTAAGTTGAGAATAAGGACATAGGATAGGTAGTTTTGTTCATCAGTGGTTATAAAATTGGAGAAGTAAGGTGGCAGTGATCTCATTTGAGTGACTAATCCGGAGTCCTGAGCGAGGTGGGTCCAACAGCAGATGACGAGATAAGATATGGGTTGGCTGAGCACCACCAATCCAAGGATGTGGAAAAAGAAGAAAGTGGGAAGGGGTCACAGTTAAAGATAAAGGGTGGGTTTGTAGTGCACCCTTTCCGTACGGTGATACCAACATTTGTTTGGAAACGCTTGGGTATTTTCCAGAGAGAAGTAATTGAGGAGTTAACCAAGGTAATTTAGTGGGTTACCTGACAGGTGGAGGAGTATTATGATTTGCTTGGTGAAGGGGATACAAGAGGCACAGGAAGTTTTTAAGATTTGGCTAGTGAAAGGGTTGTAGGAGGAACAGGAAAGTTTTATGATTAGCTTGGTGAAGAGGATACAGGATCCACAGGAAGGATTTATGATTTGCTTGGTGAAGGGGATACAGGAGACACATGAAGGTTTTATGCTTTGCTTGGTGAAGAGGATACAGGAGGCACAGAAAGGCTTGGTGAAGCAGAGATGAACCAGTTGGGGTGAGAGGTTGGATAGCCAATGTGGGGAAGGAGGCAAGAGTGTAAAGCAGAAGAGTGTGCAAAAGTTAGGATTGTGCTATGGTTAATGCAAATTAAGGTAATCTTAGCAAATACATTAAATCACTAAGATCTGAGGTGAAGAAGAAGACATGAATTTGCATGCCTTTTGATAGCCTCACAAAAAATCAATATAAGCAGCATCTCATTACAGATTGATGCTTAATCCTAGCACCATATTAAGGGCCATATGTACGAACACTTTTTCCCATAGACACAGAATGGGTAAAAACCTTTGCTACATCTGGCCCTAAGTTACTCTGAAAGGGAAAGAGATTATTCCAAGCCTTCCATCATAATGGATTATGTGGGTTGCTGTAGGAGATCAGGGGGCTATTAGCTAAAGTTAGCAATTTTTCAAATGGCCATTTTTCCCAGATACAAAGAGGTAGACGTTCTTTACAAGACTGGGGCGTTCCTTACCTTATTCAGAGGTTGGCACTAACAAAGCAACTACTGGTAATTGACAGAAGGTCTGACTGCCAACCTCTCAGTTGCTCTGCCTCATTTAGGTGTGGGGAATCATGCTGTTTCCAGTGGTAGAGCAACAGCCAGTTCCACTTCAACACACATTTAGCAATGCACAAGCACTGTCTCGCCATAGCAGGTCCACCCTCCAGCTGGTGGCCTTTCCATGCACATTGGCTGTTTTTTTCCTTTCAGTAGCTGCTACGCACAGTGAAACTGAGACACAACATCACTGACATAGTGAGTAAGCTTCTTCAGTGGGTCTAACACAGAATTTGTTTTGTTTTGCAAAAACCTGCCCACCGCTGCTTTGGAAGGGATCCCTTAAATCATTTTACACATTTTAGGATCAACCTTTCATCAGAATATGTACTCGTTGTCGTGCAGTAAGAAGTTCTAGGTGCTGTGGACTTTTATACACATACAACAGTTTCTTAGACTAAGCAGTCTATGTTTTATGGATTAAGAAGTTCGGTGTCCGTGGACCACTCAAACATTCACTGCAGTTTCTCATAGGAAGAGGCCCACATAAAATGGACTTCTTACTATAAGAAACAGATGGGTCTATAGTTCTGATGACGGGTTGATTCCAGATTACACAACATGATTTTACTACATTGGCTAAATAATTTCTGGACATGTGTTAAGCACCTGATGTATAGATAGCACCTAGAAAGGTTAAAGAAATATTTACATAGAAATTGTGAATAACATGTGAGTGGATATTTTTGTTTCTGAACTATAAATCCTAATAATCGTGCTCATGGTCTCCTGCTTGGTAGCTCTCATAGATACTATTGGGTTGAAGTTACTCCAGGAAGCAAAAGGAGTTTCCCTTTCTCCTCTTTTGAATGAGTTTCACCTCTTTATTTCATCAGTGTTGGCCATCCTGATGTTATTTTTAAGTAGCACAAGTTCCATTCTGTCAATATCAACTAGCTTGAATTGGCTTAGGTATCTAAACCTTGTGCCGTGTGTTACATCTCAGGTCCTGGCTAGGCTAGTCACCTCTTAGTCACCAGGCTTTCATAGTTGTCTCCAAGCTAGCCACAGTTCAGCCATTTGGTTCCTCAATGTTTACGAGAACACAATAAGGTATCTCTTCCCATGGTCTCTCTCTTTCAGTTAAATTCAAGTCTCTTGGTCATGTGGCATGTTCCTACTGTATGGAGTGATGAGACTTGTTGAGTTTTCTTTGGCTTAGTGGCCAAAGTCAGCTCGTATACTGACATATATTTAATTAAAATTTGGCATTTAGGATTGTAGTCTGCTATCACAGACTTGCATCTGATATGGTGATCGTGTTAAGCAAGGACCGTTCCTTGCTCAACCGTGACATAACTCTGAACATTGCTAATTTTTTATTGGATCTGTAATAAAAGATGGCATGAGTTATTGTGATTGGTAGCCATTACTGTCATTCTCTAAGAGTGTGGTGTGTGCTCCTTACGGCCACAAAGTCTGTGATGGAGTGTTAACGAGGAGATGCAACCATTTTCAGGTATTCTTCGATAAAACCCACCTGATTTGTGAGGAGAATTGCATTTGGCCGTGACTAGAAAAAGCGGCTTGTCGCTATCCCAAAGCCCCAATAACATCCTGTTCCTCTCCTGCTCATGTGAATCCTAAGCCCTATGTAGCCCTTTTCAGCAAAAAACTGAACTTCACCCTCAAACCTTTGTAACCAAAATACGTAGCAACTTCAGTTACTGAGCTCTCCTTTGTGGCCCCAAAATCCATTGAGGTAAGGTCAAGCATGCAGTAGTGGATACACATATTTGTGCAGGCCACCAGCCTAGGCAATAGCCTAATTTGGGCCCAGGACTTAGTGACATGGTGATTTAGCTGTTGCAGGTGAAGTTGAGAGATGGTGGGGGCTGAATAAGCGGGTTAGTTATGGCCTACAGAAGATATTCCCATAAGTGGAAATGTAAATTCTCACATGTACGTTTAGGGCTCACGTAAAATGAATTCACGACTAATGTAAAATAAACATTTTGTTTATTTAAAAAAAAAAAATACATGGCTTAAATGAAGTAAATTCATGGCTCATATGAAGTAGATATTAGACCTACATGAAATAAAGTCAAGCCTTATATGTAGTAAGTACATGGCAGAATCATTGACAGTTCATACTAAGTAAACTCAGGCGTGTGTGTTTCTGTAGGGTAAATGTATTGCACAAAGGGAAAATATATGACTGAAATGTGAGCAGTTTCACAGCTGAACATTTAATGTTCACACAAGTGCGTTGTTATATTCAATAGCTCATCTGAGATAATTGTATAACTGATGTGACAATGCCATGAATTATTTGGTTCAGGTTCATGCCTTAGATGTAGATGATTTATTGTTCATGTGTGGTAATTTTTCTGATGGAAGCATTTGAGTGGTATTGTTTAGTCGAACACAAGAACTCGAGTATGTGTGAATTCATGTGCATTCTCACACACTCATGCAGACACATGCATTCTGTTTTGAAAAGAAACCAACTGAATAGATTGATTAAAATAATTCATAATTTGCTTTCGAACCATGTTTGTGTTAGAATACCTCACAACAATGTGATAGCATCAGAGCAGAGAGGTCAGGGACAGGCATTGCATTGATCTGAACACACTCTCGCACAACTGAAGACTTGCTACCCAAATATGGCACTTCCATTGGAACCCTAATCTGTAGTGCAGCCAATTGGCTCTTTTTGGTGTGAGCACAAAATATATATCCTTAAAGGCTTTGCCTCATATAATTTGCCCTAAATGCTGGGAGGAACTTCTGAAAGGCAGAAGTAGGCCTCATTATATAAACTATAAAGAACCAGGGTCTCTGGGGTCCACAAACGTATTTGGAGCATATGGAGGCTTGAGGACTGCAGAGTTACACAAAACTAGTTGATTTGCTTTTGCACTGTCTGCGCAGCAACCTACCAAGCACTTCACCTCTCTTTCTCACATGTGCAGGGTGCACTTTTAGCTGGGGACCAAGCTATGATGACTAGGGCTCCCGGAAGTGGTGGTAGTCTGCCTTTGAGAGCCTGAGAGGGGCTTGGGGCAAGAAGCCCTGCTCACATTCTGCCTTCCTTCGGCAAGCAGGAGGAGGCAGAATGTGGGCCCTGCAAAGTTTGGGCAGTTTGTGTTCAGGTTGCCAGCCTTGACTGTCCCTCTACATCCTTAGTTCTTCATGGGGTATACTTGTTCATCAGTAGACAGTATAAAATAAATAAATTAAATAAAATGGTGCATGGCTACTGATTTTGTCACCAATTCCCATTCTTGCCCTTTTGGTATCCTTTTACTTATTCAGCAGCATCTCTGCCTGCCAAATGTCTCTATACAAAAAACTGAACCTTCTATGATTTCCCCCTGTCTAGTGTACTGGTACAAGCATCACCCTGCTCCTGAGGCTAGGCTGCATAGTCCTTACTATAATTATAATTGTGCATGTCTCTTGGTCTCACATTCCCTCACCCTTCACCCCGAAGTCACTGCCTCCCATAACATGGTAACTGCACCTTGGTGGTCTTCACGCATGACTTCACAGCACTTTCCATATAAGCTCAGAAAAAAAACAATAGTCTGCCAACCACACAGCCTACGTGGTTTGTTCAGCTGTCGGTGTGCGTAGGCGCTTGAACGCCCCACATAGGGGTAGTTAGCGATGTACAGATGTTACAATATGATACAAAATGATTTTCGCTAATCACCCTCTATTTTTCCACAAATTAGACCATTCGTGTTTTTCTTTGGTGTAACTAGGATATATTGGGCCTGCCAAATAGGGTAGTCTGCATTCCAAAGCTCAGAGCACGGGGCCTCGTTTTTGCATGATTCCTGAAACGGGGACGCTCGACACCCTTTATTCTGTGAAGCTCTGCGAGACATGTTTAGGCAGGTGGAACAGAGCAGAAATAGAATAATGCGTGACGTCTGCTCAGCACCTGTTGCATGGCAAGCTGACGTTGGACAAGGCCGCAGCGCAGCCCTGGAGCTTATGAGGCGACCTCACAGGACATACACAACTCATGGTCTCCTTCAGAACGGCAAGCAAGAAGGAAACCATGGATACGTTTCAAATATGTACTTTCATTTCTTTATTCTGTAAGTACGCCTTTTCGTTAGGAGCAGAGCGCAGTACTGTGCCCTTCTCTATCTCTCTCTTGAGGCCACAAAGGCCAAGCTTGTCGGAAGGAGGGTTGCCATTCGACACAAAGCTCCACAACACGCCTACACTGGTGCGACATCACCTTCCAGAAAGAACAAATAGGCGATCAAACTGCTCCCTTCCCACTGACTACACCACTCTCTGCCTAGTACCTGGTTTCCTGGGCCTACAGTGTGTAAACTGAATGATTTTAACCCGATATTTGTCAAAGTTAGAACTTCGGGGCATATTTATACTCTGTTTGCGCCGAATGTGCGTCAAAAATTTTGATGCACATTCGGCACAAACCTAATCCTATATTTATACTCTGAAGCCTGACCCCGCAAACGTCAAAATCCCTCAGTGTGTCATTTTCTGGATGCGGGAAACCGCCTTGCGTTAATGACATGCAAGGTAGGCGTTACCGTCCAAAAAATTACTTTATGGCCTTTGCGCCTTATTTATACTCCTGCATCATTTTGACGCATAGGAGGGGGCGGGCCTTAAAAATCGGCGCACAGCCTGATGTGCTCCGTTTTTTAACACCTGGGTCAAGGCAGGCGTTAAGGGACCTGTGGGCTCACTTCCATGGTCTATGACCATGGAAGCAGTCCAGAGGTGCCCTTCCCTGCCCCCAAGGACACCCCCTGCCACCCTCACCCATCCCTGGAGGACACCCATGGATGGGGGGACCCATCCCAGGTAAGTACAAGTAAGTTGAGGTAAGTATAATTTTTTAATTTTTTCAAAGTGGTATGGGGGGCCTAACTTGGGCCCCCCTACATGCCACTGGGCCCAATGACCATGCACAGGGGACAGAAGTCCCTTGGGCATGGCCATTGGGCAAGGGGGCATGACTCCTGTCTTTGCTAACACAGGAGTCATTTCAATGGGAGTTGTCCGTCAAAAAATGGCGCAAGTCCGGTTTGAGCCATGATTTTTGACTCAAACCTGACTTGCACCATTTTTTGACGCACAATCACCCATTTTTCCCTACGCTGGTGCTGCCTGGTTTGAATCATTATTTTTTACTCTGACCAGCCTGCAGTGCCGGCTAACGTCAATCCTTAAATAAGGCGTCCACCTGGCGCGTAGGAATGGCGTTAGCTGGCGGTAAATTTTTTGACGCAAACCAGCGCCGGCACTGGTTTGCGTCAAAAAGTATAAATATGGGCCTTCATATCTACATAGTACATAGGATTTCCACCTAGCTGGTTTTCTACTCACACCACCTTTATTTTGATGTCCTATGTCAAAGTTAGAAACAAGTAAGATACATTTAATGAGACACGTAAACAAGTCTTGAACTTTAAGTCACTAAGGTCCTGATTTATACTGTTTGGTGCAAAACTGCACTAACGCAGTTTTGCACCAAAAAGTTTAGCACCGGCTTGCACCATTTCTGTGTACCAGCCAGGCACCATATTTATGGAATGGTGCAAGCTGGTGCAAAGGGCGAGCTAGCGTAAAAAAAAATGACGTTAGACGGGTGGGGCTGGCGCTATGGAAGAAGGGGATTTTGCACCAAAAAATGATGTTAGGCAGGTTAGAGTAAAGAAAAAATGACTCTAACCTACCTAGAGTCATTTTCTGACGCAAAACTATCCATACCACATGACTCCTGTCTTAGAAAAGACAGGAGTCATGCCCACCACCCCAATGGCCAGCACAGGGGACCAGGGTCCCCTGGGCAGGGCCATTGCGCCCAGTGCAATGTAGAGGGACCCATTTCATTTAAATGGCACTTTAAAAAATAAAATGCAATACTTACCAGTACTTACCTGGGATGGGGTCCCACATCCTCCGCAGTCCCTCTGTTGTGTGTGGCGGGGGGTGTCCCTGGGGCCTGGGGAGGGCTCCTGTGGGCATATTCCATGGTGTTCCACCATGGAAATAGGCCTATAGGTCCCCTAATGCCTGCCCTGACCCAGGTGTTAACAAATGGGGCAAAGCAAGCTTTGCACCATTTTTTGACCCCTACTCCCTCCCGTGCACCGATTTTGCACAGGAGTATAAATATGGCGTTAAGGCCATAGAGTCATTTTTTGCACAGGAACGCCTACCTTGCATCTCATTAAGGAAAGGTAGGTTTCCACTTCCAAAAAATGACTTTAACTCCATAAATGAAAGTATAGATATGGAGTTAGTTTTGCACCAAATTAGAGTAAAAAAAATGATGCTAATTTGGTGCAAACAGAGTATAAATATGCCCTTAAATGCTATATTTCGTGACTTTGTTTTGACTCCTGCATGTTCCTTAAATATGTTGAATACAGTACACACTCACCATTTGTAAAGCAACATCACAAAATAAAATAAAATGATGGACGGAGTGTTGAAACTTTTCAAACACTTACCCCCAGTCACAGATCTGGGTTTAATCCATCGTTATTTTGCTCGCCACGTCACACCAGTTTGGACCCAGCCATATGCAAATCAGTCTTGACCCTGTTCCCCATGACAACAGTCCAGCCCGAACTGCTAGGCCAGGTCCTCCCTACACAGGAAACAAGCATCTTGGGACCGGTTTCAGGGTATCTTCCTTCATCAGCCAGGCTAGGATGCTTGTTTCACTTGAGCACATACTCACAACCCCATTCACAAGCATATACCCTCACACTCTTGCACACACCCATCCACATGTGCGTAAATACCCATACATTCATAAATACAGCCACAACCCAAACGTTCAAAAATCACTTATTGGGCTGTAACCACAACAGTGATGGCATAGGATGAGCTGATAAGGGGGGGTGACGTGCAGAAGGCACTGGAAGGCACTAGCAGCAGGAGGGAAAGGAAAAAGAGAAGATCCAGCCGCCTCCTTTCATTGGCTAACATTGTCATGGGTCAGCCAACAAGTGGAAGACCTTCCCCAGCTCCTCACAGAGTGGGGTGGGGTGAGTGAGACTTGCTGATCCCATCCCCTACTGTGACGACCAATGATTGATAGACAGTCAGCCCTGTTTACTTCAGTACTTCAACACAGAGGCCCAGTGGCTGACTCCATTGGTGATGCTCCCTTTTGTATTGAGGGACGGGGCCTCACAGGGCATTGCTATGCTGTTGAGGTCATTGCTCTTCAGGCTGTGAAATCCTGAGCCCAGCAAACCTTTGCCCAGGCTTCCAGGCACCTGCATAATAGCATTTATAAAGCACTTGGCTGCCCTACCCTGACATGCCGAGTGTCTGTCAGCCTGACCTTTGCTCAGCCTGACAGTCTCTTATCATACACTGAAAAATGAAGAGGGGTAGAGTGCCACCACCCATAACGATGGGCCACTCCCGAGTGTAGGAGAATATAAACTCAAAAGCAATACACCACAACCCTACCATAATTTACAGAATCAAGCAATATATTAGTAGAAATGTACAGAACTTTCATGAATGTATTGCTAACATAACAAAAAGAAGTTTTAAAAAAGATTCCAGAATTGTTCTAAACAGAGGGAAGTCAGGCACAGCTCTAAAATAAGACGAAAGAAAATTCCAGAGTGTAGAAACCCCATAAAAGCATTAGCAAGTAGTTAAATTGCTGATTCCATAATTTGAGTGGCTACAATTACAGTATTACAGGGCTAGACACAATTGAGTTCTGGAGATTATTCATTTTTGTTTCTGCTTAGCCAGCTAATAACTATGCAAGTATGTAGAGCTCACAGAAATCTTTAAAAGGTGACAATCGGAAGCCACTCGGATCTATAGTTAAGTGGTCAAGCTTGCAGAATGCTTCAAAGAGTCAAGAAGCACAATGTGGCACACTCTTCAAAGGTGCCTCTTGGAAATGACCATGTTTTGCTCTGTGTACCCCCTTATTTATGGCCTATTTTTTTCTGACTGTCTATGCGCTTTACCCCTGCTAACCAGATGCAAAGTGCCTGTGCTCCTCCCTTCAAAATGATAAAATTGCTACACCCCTAATTGAAATATTTAACTTACCTATACGTCCCTAGTTTATGGTACAAAATATACCCAGGGGCTGTAAGGTGAATGTGACTGGTTGACTGCAGCACCCATTGGGCCATCCATTGCAGTGACGGTGTAAAATATGGCGTCAAAACATGGCTTCACACAATTTAGCCTAATGGACACAGCTTCTACACTGCAATTCAGACTGTCAAAATAAACCCTTCAAAAAGGTCTTAACTTTAATTTTAAATCTTAATAAGTCACTCCTTTGTAGTCCTTACTGCCCAAATAGCTTGGTGCATGGTATTTAAAAGTAAGACATATAGAACTGTAATATTGCATATGTCCTTACATTAAAAAGTTACCAAAACGTATTTTCACTGGCTGTGCCAAGGGAAAATACTGGGATGCAATATTTAATGTAATACCTCTGTCTCCCAGTAGTAACCAGCTTGACATTTCATTCTTGGACTATTGGTAATATTTATTAAACGCCTAATTGAAGTGAGATGTTTAATAAATATTTTCAAAAAGGTACTTTTAGAAAGTTACCTTTTCTTTGTCTAAATCCTCTGGAGGGTAATTTGCATTAGCTTTCAACTGTGGTCCTCTGAGTGTTTAACCCTGAATGAGGTGTGAAACTGCTCCCAGAGCAGGAGGTAAAGGATTGGGTGTGGGGAGTTGTTTCTGTTCCTCTGACAGGATGGCCATTTGTGTAGTGCCCATGAACTTAATTATCTTCAAAGTGGCCTCCCCTTTCTCAAGTAGATGCCAGATGAGCCCTGCACAGACCATGTGTTTGTTTTCTGAAATCAGCTAGGCCTCAATCACAGTGGGGAAGGAGCTGCCTCCAGAACTGGTTTGAAGTGACCAAAGAGGAAAGGCTACACATTTCCCTTTTCAGAACTGTGGGGTGCATACACATGCAGTGTATAAGGAGAGGACAGTTTTACCATCTTGGACTAAAGCTGTGTGATTGTTTGCAGCAGGGCACAAAGGAAATGTTGCAAAAGTAGGTAGGATAACAACCTGGAACATTTATCCTGTTAGTTAGGGAAGAGCCAGAAGTCACCCCACCCACATGATGATGCCAGGCATAAATGTGACATCTCTACTACCCTTTTCAGGACCTGTATGAGACCTGCAACGAGCACTGTAGGATGAACCTAATCTTCTTCTTGTACCAGTTCAAGCTACAGGGAGACAACAAGCTACAAGAGTCGTGTCCTGCAACTGCCAACGGACCATGTCCGACTGGACCTGGTCTGGACACTGCTGTTGACCTCGGCCAGTCACCCTGTGAATCACCACTGCCTCCCTGAGATCCTGGGTGAGCTTTAAAAATGTACTGAGGTAGTGTATGGGGACTTGAAGGACTAAATTCAGAAGGTAAAGTGTTGGCCCCTAACAAAACTATTCCCAGGTTTATGAACCCTTTACATTGTTCTTGCATCACACAAGGCGATGCATGGGCAACACAAAGTCTTCAGTGAATGCCTCCCTGGGCGATGGTAACTCTGCCCAGCAGCTTATTGAGCTCCTCGTAACTGTGATATTTACAAAGCCATGCAATGAAAAATGTGCATTGACTTGGGTGGCTTTGTAAAGAAATGTTATGTTGCATTTCACTTGGAAACCTTAGACTGCATCAAAATGCTACGCCTTCCCAATTGAGACATAAAGAAGAGAAATATCTTTATTTCTCTTTGTTATTCCGCAGCAACTGTAGACAGAGGAAAATGTCTCTAAGGATTGTTTTTGTGCAGGAGGATGTGCCTTCTGCCTCTAATGTAAGCACCTTTGCGCTATCATGCAAACGTGCCTGCATTGACGCTAGGCAGCACACAGTGTACCAGCACAAGGAGAGAGCAGAAATACTCCATATCTTTGTTTACTGCCCTGCGCTGGGAATTTCCAAGGATCTTGTTGCTTGGTGTCTTCATCAGTGGGACAATTCATGCTTGCAAATGATCAGCTCTTGGAGTCAAAATCTCTTTCACCACTCCTGAAGTGAGTACCACCTGACACAAGACTTCGATTTCTAATCTGGTGACTGCCAATATCTTCTGTAGCATCGTACATGGGTTGGTCAACACAGCCACAAAAGAGACTGAAGTGCCTTATAGCTGCTCCCCAGTAGGCGATAGACACCTTTCTGTCTAACGGAGGCAATGGAAATTTGGAAGTGCGGGTTATGCTTGATTTCTTTTTACCATGTGATATGATGGACCACCATTTGTTGGTTCAGAGTCTTGAGGACATTGCCAGACTGAGAGAAAAAGCTCACTCTTGGGTTGTATTTTAATTTTGGCCTGTATTCCATATAACCACCTTCACTTTTCTGACTCTGCTTATCCTCCTATTATTCCACCACCCCACCCCCTCGTTTAAACCCATTTTTTGTCCATTGGTATGGGCTGGGAATGTTCTATGTATTTATATTTCATTTTATATGAGGGAGCTTTTATGCTCTAATGTTTTGTGTCAGTTAAGAGTGAGGCCCTTGGCAAGGTGCTGGTGCCGACATTCTGAGAAATAAACTCATTTACTAATTCAATTTATTTGTCTCCTTCAGTGTTTATATCCCTGATTTTGGCGACAGGGATGCTATACAAACACAGTCTTGCAGCTCACAATGGATGACTGTGTTAAGAAAATTAAAACAAACAGGAAGATGGCAATAACATTAAAACAGACAGAGGGTCCTGGAGTAAGCAATCCCACAATAATGTTCAAACTAAATATTATTGTTGTGTGAATTTAGGACTTTTAGCCAACAACCCTAATTGCTTAGCCAGAGCTGCCACTTGCTGGAAATGAAGCAAAAGAGGATGTCTAACTAGAGTACCAAAGAAAACTAACAATCTAAATGTAAATGCAGTAGAGAGTTTGAATGATGAATTGAAAAAGGTAGTATTCAGAATCAGTAACCACAATACCAGTGTGCAGTTACCATCTTGTGAGATTTTGTTGGATGGTCAAAGCTTACAACTTTATGCCGACCCTTGTTCACCATTTACATTAATGGTCAGTGAATGTCTTTTGAAAAATTTAGTAAAGGATATATCTTAGAGAAGGCAAACATAAATCCTGGAGACTACAACAAAGATCCCATTCTTATTAGAGGGCATGACAGGACTGGAAATATTGCTTAAAGGATGAACTACCTTAGGCAAAGTCTACACTGCCAAGAAGGATTCAAACCTGTTAGGGTGGAGGCAGCAGAAGGAAATGGGTACAATTCTAAATCCCAATGACACCAAACTGGTTCTGATGACTGGTCTTTCTCTGGGGAGGAGGTTTTCCCAGGGCTTCCCCGAAAAGTTATCCGATACGTTAGGGCTCCTGATTAACTTCTTTTTTAATTTCAAAATGGTTTGTTGGCTTTTAAGAATAGAGAATAGAGAATTAAATAACATTCACGTAATATACAATGCTTGCAAGACATGTAAAGTGTGGTGCAATATTGTAGATAGACTCAGGGGTGTGATATAGGAAATACAGTCGAGAGCAAATCATTGTTGATTATAACCCCAGTATAATAGGATGTAATGAGAAATGGGAGAAGAAGAAGGGAAGAGGGCAAGGGGAGAAATCAAGACCCATGGAAAATAAAATAAAGCAAGAAGGGGATAGGATGGTACGGTATTAATAGGTTTGAGTGATGTATAGATGGAAGATAGTAACAATATAATAAGAATCTGTATGGTTTTTGTGTGGACAATTCTGTGGCATACATGTGGTTTGTATAGATCTGTGCTCATTTGGTGTTATGGTTGGAGACAAGTTAGAGATGTGTGTTTATGGTGGCTTTATTTTTTGGATGTATAGGTCTAGTTTATTCTACAATTTGTGCGGGCTTTGGGGTTTTGAAGTTGTTGTTGAGTACTGAGTTATCGACACTTCTTGCAAAGCATACCCATGCCCGCCAGGTATGGTGGTTTAGATCTTGGAACAATTTCCACTCACAGTGAATATTTTTGTTTCCCATTCTTAGTAAGAGGTCTAAGAAACTCATGTCCTGGGTGTTTAGATTCAGAGCAGAAGAATGAGACCACGGGCCTAGTACCACTATATGAAAATCAAGTGGAATCTCATATCAACGATTTCATTTATTATCTTTTGGATCGCCTTCCAGAATAAGTTTAGCTTCTTACAGCAAAATAGTATGTGGAACAGGGTGCCTGGTGATTCGTGACAGTTCCAGCATTTGTCTGACTCTAGGTGACCCAACTTAAAATGTTTTTCTGCTGTCCAGTGGGCTTTGTGAAGAGTTTAAAATTTGCATTGTAAGAGGATACAAGAAGTTTTATTTCTTGGGGAGAAGGACCAGATTTTCTTCCAAGTGTCTTCAGTTATGGTTGTGTGATCACTTGTTGTATGGGAATTTACACATTTGTTTTGAATCTTAGCAGTCCAGTCAATCTATTATTGGCATTGCTGGAGTTTAAATATGTTTAAGCTTTAGCTGCTGCATGGGGAGGTTTGAACATTTTTGTGAGTAGGTTAATGAGGACAGATTTGTTTTTTTTAAATGTATGTAGGTGACCTAGAGCTTAAGGAAATTGTATAAGTCGATGTTTTCTAAGTTGTGAGTGGCCTGCAAATGTGAAAAACAGGGATATTTAGGCTGCCTTCGTGTTTGTCTAATTTTAGTTTTTTAAGGGAGATTCTGCCTCTTTTTCCTTTCCAAAGAAAATCAGATAATAAAGAGTCTATGCTATTAAAAAAATGGTTGATAATTGTAGGTGTAGTATGTAGTTGATACAATAAATTTGTGGGATGATCATCATCTTGATGGATTCAGCTCAAACCCACCACATCATAAATTTAGGCATCCAGTACAAGGGTAGTTCCTTAACTTTTTTAAGATTTTTCTCGGCTAGCTTTCTTGTGTCTTCTATATTGTTTTTTAATAGAATACCTAGGTGTTTAATTTGGGATGACTGCCAGCATCATTTTGTATTTTTCAATATATAAGGCATGGATAGGTTTTTCAGTGGGAAGGACTATTTTTTCTCTGAAAGTTTAGAGAGTATCCTGATACTACCTCATATTAATTAATTTTGTCTAGTATTGCAGGGATAGCAGTCTCAGCATCTTGTGAGAAGTTTAATATATCATCTGCGTATGCAGGGATATGTCTGTGTCATTCCCAAATGGTAATCTTTTTATATTTATGTTGGATTTATGTTGGATCTCATTGCAGCTGGAAGGAGTTCGATGGCTTGGAGATACAGTAGAGGGGACAGGGGACAGCCTTGTCTTGTCCCCTGTGCAAGGTTTATTTTGTGTGAGTTGGTTCCAACTACCATGACCTATTGACTCCACCTCCTAATGTTAAATCTATTGCACCTGCTTGCATTAAAAGTCAAAATCATTAGGCTGATTGGTGTTCTCTCCCAGGACCTGTTGGAACATTCCTGTCTCCCATGTGAGCCATATGCCTTTCAGGGGTCAGCCGCACCCATAGAGTATTTAAGCTGGACCCGACACTCGAGTTGGTGCTTGGCCTCTTTCTTGTCCTGAGTAAGCCCGTGCAGTCACCTCCTGAGTCACCCAGATTCTTCCAGCGCTCTAGTCTTCCTCTATCCAAGCCTCCCTGCCACTCTTTTGATCATCACGCCATCTACGCTTCTGTTGTCTTTGCTTCCAGTGTGGCAATTCCTCTTCATCTTCACCTCTCTGCGCTTCAGCTGCAAAGACTTCCTCTAGATTCCAGTTTTATGTAGGAGAGACAAGGCTAAGTACTTGATCAATGAGCAATAATCATTAGATTAAGCATAAGACTATCTAGAAGACTGAATTCTGAATAGAGAAAGCTTGCTTTCCAGAAATTGGACACTACCTTAGTTTTCAGTAGCTTTAGCACTCTGACCTCCTTTACAGAGTGAGTGCTCTGGAATTGAATCATACTGATATAGTTCTAGCCCATAATGAGCCCTCCATGATCGCCATATTGTGTGAAACTTGCAAGGACAGCTCCTGCTACAATAAGCCACCTTCTCTGCTGCCATATAGCAGTCCATTCCCCGCTGGCATTTCTGTACAGAGGGTGCTTCCAGAGCTTCCCAGAGTCTTGTTATGTCTCTCTTGGCCACTCCCATAGCCAGAGAGCAAAAAATAAGTTTAAAGCATGGGATGTCTATGTCGCTTGGGATCCCCAGTAGAACAAACTGCAGTTTAAGCTGGAGTGTGACTTCCAAGATGGTGGAGAGCTCCCTAAGCATAGTGGTCCAATATTGTCTTATATGAGAACACTTCCAAATTGTATGGGTGATTGT
Organism: Pleurodeles waltl; assembly: GCF_031143425.1. NCBI lineage: Eukaryota > Metazoa > Chordata > Amphibia > Caudata > Salamandridae > Pleurodeles > Pleurodeles waltl. The sequence goes on along the minus strand of NC_090450.1, from coordinate 535,701,079 downwards.
CCCCAGGTCTGTCCGATATCGCAGACAGTGCTGATCTGGCACCCTCCCCATTTTGTGTGGTCTGTTGTGGTTATTGTAGGCCCAAGGTAAAGTTTTAAATTGTGTGAGATGCAACTTAATAGCTACTTCATGAGGGAGTATCAGCGCCGCCTCCCAGTCTATGTCCTCAAAATCTCCTACGTCCCTCTGCCACCTCTCCCACAATTGGCCTACGCTGTCTGGCATATTGTTATTGATCGTCCTACATGTAGTGGAGATGACTCCCCTTCCCAGTTCGTCCACTAATATATATGTCCCTCCAGTGGAGCGTATTCAGGTACCTCTACCCCTTGCAGCCCCTGAGCTTGCCATGCGTGTCCCCGTTGCATATACTTTAAAAATTCGGTCGGTGCATGTTGTATTCCATTTACATGTAAGAGAAGGGAATGATGTCCTCTGGTTCCAGTAAGTCAGCCACTTTAGAAATACCAATGGTATCCCATTGTTCAAAGCCCTGTAATTTGGGTAATTGTCGTAGCCATGTACTTTTCCAAAAGGGTGTTTCTCTAGTGATCCTATGAACCTATCCCAGCCCCTTCGTGGCCTTGCCCCATACTTCTAGTGCGACCCTTGTTACCAGTGGTAGTGTTTGATAGCCCCCTTCTCCATAGAGGTAGTGTAGGTGGGTTCTGTGTGTCAGTAGTGCGCATTCCAGGTGGAAAGTTGGATGATCTTGCAGTGCATAAATCCAGTTGTTTACATTTATAAGGTGAGACGCTCAGTAGTAACCTTCAATGTCTGGGAATGCCAGCCCCCCCATTATATCGATTGCGCTGCAGAGTCTTTAACAAAATTCTCTGGTGTCATCCGTCCCAAAGCAAGGTCCTCAGTTCTCCATTTATTTAGGTAAATAGTGTCTGGAAAACTGGGTAGTAAGTGTTTTGGAGCATATATAGAAATTTGGGGAGTGTGATCATTTTAAACATGGCAGCTCAACCCATTAAGGTGAGAGGCAAGCATCTCCATTGTGTCACATCAGTCTGGGAGTCCCTGAGGACCCTCCACACATTGCGCCTTATGCAGAGCTCTTACTTTGATGTGACATATATCCCAAGTTACTGGAAGCCGTCCTCAACCACTCGTAGCCTGTGTGGCAATGACAGTGGGTCAAGTAGGCCATGGGGTGCGTATAATACTGATTTGCCCCAACTGATTGTGTAGCCTGAGTGAGCTTCGTATTCTCCCAGTACCCTGAAGAGTGTTGAGATGGTGGATGCTGGCATCGGTGTTGAGCACTGGAGTGGGAACTGCAGCCAAGTACTGTATGATAGTCTCCAGGTCATGGAGCAGTCAAGCTCTGTAGAGCTCCTCATAATACAGAGCAAATTCTTGGACAATGAAGGTATCATTATCACAGACCGCTCCCATGGGGCTGAGGATAGTCTACACCCAGTGAGCCTCTTGCTCCCTCTTATTTAGCCATGCCAAGAGTTTACCGGCTTTGCCTCTGGTATTATAGAGACGGTGTAGAGTGGCCATCATCTCCTTTTTGTAGTTTTCCTGAGCTAAATCCTTGTGTTTAGTTTGTAGTGACGTGATTTTGCAGAGTACCAGAGGTTCACAATCCGTTCCTGGGGACTCTTCAAGCTGGAGAATATGATTCTCCAACCTTTCAAGTTTAGCCTTCTCCTTTTACTTTTGTGCAATTCTGTTCTAGGCCTTATCCCGTAGCACTGCTTTGAATGCCTCCCATAGTACGATCCTAGATTCTACTATCCCTTCATTTAAAAAAGAAATAGAGCTCTGTGTCTGCCCTAAGACCCTTCGCAATACCGCCAACCTTTAATTATCAAGCATGTAATCTCCAGTCTGTGTTACGCATGACTTGGGGACATGCCATTTGCACCATTAGGGGTGAGTGAGCGGAAAGACCTCTTGCTAGGTAGTCAGCTCTAAGTGCCTCACCTATCTCTCCCCTGGGTACAAAAAATAGTCTAGTCTAGAGGATACCCTGTGAGCCCTGGAAAAATAAGAATATTTCCTACCTGTTTGGTCAGAGGCCCGCCAAAGGTCAACCAACCCCAATCTATCTGTGAATTTTGCCAGCGCTGTTCCCTGTGTAGGTGTCACCTGTGACCCAGAATGATCAAGGTCCGGGCCATAACAACACTGAAGTCTCCACCCACTATGTGCAGGGTGGAAGTGGAGTCTAAGAGGATATTCGTGACCTTGGCTATGGTGGAAGCCTAGAGTCGTGGCGGGCGTATATGAACACCTGGGTCATCTAGGTCCACCCCTCGTAGCCCTGTAACCTGACGTACCTTCCATTAGGATCCACCCAAGGTCGGGTCACCTGGAAGGGGAGATTTTACTTTATTAATATGGCTACCCCTCTTGCACCCCTGGTAAATCCTGCATGTACTGGGGAAGTGTATGTCCCCCTCCTCAAAAATCTGCAATGTGACACATGGATGTGGGTTTCTTGGAGAAAAACGATGTCAGGTTGCATTCTCTTAAGATATTGTATCACCAGCCTCCTCATTATTTTGTTACCTATGCGGTTGATGTTCCATGGTCAACAATGTGAGTGGTGAGTCCTCTGCTAAGTCAGGTATTGCCCTTGTGAAGTGGTGAGCATATGACCTGGAGTGTCCACGCATGCCATTCCTGAGATATAGCCATGACTGTTTGCTTTGAAGAACACCTGAACAAATTATTGTAATGGTTAGGAACTCCCCCCTCACCACCCCTCTACACCACCCTCCAAACCCCCCCTCCACCCCACAACGAGCTGTGGCTTCTCGTTCAAGGCATGCATGGTGAGAGTATGAGAGGTCTGTTGCCCACTGTTTAAAATTCTCTCCCAAACATTATATCTTGGAAAAAACAATAGTTAACCTAGAACCACTGAAGACTAAGTGAAGAAAGTGGATTAGGGAGAAAACAATTAGGAAAAAAGGCAAAAGTAAAATCACTTTCTTTGTAGGCTGTGAGAGCCTTGTGGGGGTGTCTAGTTGGGGTCCAAGCTTTCCCAATTAATTCAAATTCAGCACCTTCAGTTAATCAGCAGATACCTCTCCCTCCTCTGTGTCATTCATCCGAGGGTGGGCCGTACCCTTATGTTCTTGTTACATACATCCAATCTCTTTAAACAGTGGGTGTGTATCATCCGTATCCGAGGATTGGTCCCCGTCGGTGGCATCATGGGACCGTTTACTCCGGCCTGTTGTATGACACATTTGGATGCTGGTCAAGGATGCGTCACCCTTGACATCTAAAGGCTGCCTGGGTCTCACCTCCCTTTTCGGAACGTTCCATGGGGTCCATGGGTATCGGGCTCTGTCTTCCAGGTCTCACTTTCTTTGGATGGGCCGACGTAGTTTGGATCTTGCCCAACCCGGAAAGGAGGCCCCTCTACCTGGGTGGCCTCCCTCCAAGGGTCTCAGGGGAGGGAGCTCCTCCAGCCACCTTTTCGCCTCCTCTAATGTCTGGAAGAACAACTTGCCCTTGAATATAACCTTGAACTTACCTGGGCACAGCAGCACGTAGTTTAGTTGGAGTGCCCTCAGTTTGATTTTAACAGAATTGAAAGTATGGTGTGTTTCTCTACAACACCATAATATTAGAATTCTCGCAACAGACTTCTCCCAGGTGCCTGACCTCTGTTGGTATCATGTCCCTGTCCAAAAAATTCAAAAAGCATACTATTATGGGCTGTGGGGGTACTCCAGGAGGCGGCCTAGCATTCAGCGCCTGGTGAACATGTTTGATAATGAAGCAGGAGGAGAACTGATCTGAAGGGAGGGAGTCGTTTAGCCATTTAGTCAAGAAATCCCCCATGTTTGGGTCATCAGACCCCTCAGGGAAGCCGTAAAAGCGCAGATTGTTCCTTCTAGCATGGTTTCCTGCATCTTACATTCTCCAGTGCAAGTCCTTTGTCAGGGCACAGAGTTCTGATACTTCCTTTCTTAATCCATGGGTTACATCCTCCATCCCGAGATCCGTGTTTCTGCAGTTGTAACCATTTCCGAAACATTTCTCAGGTCTTGCCATAGGAGGGATTCCTCTGATTGTATCTCTCTGAGCCCACCCTCTGGGGCGACCCGCAAGGCCTGGATTGCTAGCAGTAGTGCTACATAGTCCGTCATATTCGGGGCAACTGACTCCGTTGTAGATAGTAGCTTTCGCATAGCAATTATTTTACCCTGTCTGGAGGACTTAGGATCTTTGTATTTAGCCATACCACCTCTCGCCCAGGGCTTTGATTTGATAGGTTCATTTGCCACAAAGTTCAAGAGCAGGGGTCGGGTCACGCCCTAAGGCTTCCAACGTTGATCTCCACACAGCAGGTGTAACAGCGGTCACAAGCAGAGCTCCTGGTCAAACACAGGAGGGCCCCCTCCTCCGGCACCGTCTGTTCGGCCCACACTGGTCGTAAAGTTGAGCCTGCATGCATCTGGGGCCCACTTGCGCACCGAATGCTGTGCAGCACCAGCAGCCCCACAGTCATAGGTGGGTACTAAAGCTGGTATGTATCCCTCTGATGATGTGGTAGGCAAGGCCTGCGTTCATGTTCGTGTTTCAGTTACCATCAGGCAATAAACCACCACTAGGCCAGAGGTAAATGGTGGCAAACAAGGCAGGAGATATGGTCACTGGCTGGCTCTCATGAGGCGGGGAGGTGAAAAGGAAAAGTCAGGTGAGTGCTCGCTGCGGCTGCAGAGAGGGGTTATGACCTCAATCTCTCAGCTAATGTCTGCCCCGCTGGTGGGGACCCCACCTAGGTTGCCAGTAATATGTAGCTTCTGCCCCCACCACGGGCTGCGATGTTTCATCCCCACCCTCTAGCGACAAGGCGGGGAAGTGGGAAGAGCAGTAAAGGCCTCGCAGCCCAGCAGGTCGCCTCCAACTCAGAGGGGGGAAAAGGGAGGGGGAGCCCAGGTGATAGTCCACGGGTCGGCGCACAGTGCTGTCAACCCAGATCATGGGGTAAGCAGGTTGCACACTTCAGCCACCACTGTCATGTGTCCTGTGACTCTCCTGCACGGGCCCGGCGCTACCAAGCAGATACACTGCAGACGGCTGTATCCTCACCTCATCCCCAGGGGGCTCACATCAGGCGAAGGGGAACACTGCAGCTACGAAGCCGCTCCTCCGTCACAGCACTCACCTCAGGATGTTCTTAGTCAACCGCTGGGCAGCCACAGCAGCACCCGCATCACAGTTACCGACAGCACCGGAGGACCAATAACACCGTCACCTCCTAAGCTGTGGAGCCTGACTTCCTCCCAAGCCAGGTCCACGGCCACCGATGAGGCAGGATAATAGGAGGATGACAGGGGAACAAACGCAGAGCTTGGTTAGGTAGCGTCCGCCATGTGTGCCTTCTAGGTCACGCACCCACGGAATAACACATTATTGAACAGTTGGCTAAGTAGAATTGCTTATTGTGTTTGTCCTGCATGTGTTGTGAGTTTACTAGGCCTTTAGTGAATGTGTGGTGTTGGTGGTTCTGTAGAAGCAGCCTAGTCGTGAAGTGGTTTGTGTGTAGTAATTTGGAAGTGTTAGAGCTTGTTATTGCTTATATTATTGTTGATGATTGTGGTGTCTTCGGACACCTATTGGTTGTACTGCTTTGTTTATGCAAGAGCGCAGGCCAAAAAAGACAATGGCACTGGTGTGTGGCGCATTACAGGGCCCCTGCTGGTCGGCCCTGTTCCTGTATTGCCATCCAGAGGCATACTTGACCACGCCCGCGGGCCGTGCCCAATTCACTACCTGGACATCACTACATTACATAGACCCTTCAGGGGTAATATTATGAAACACCCCTCCGAGATGATCTCCCATGGTAGTAATCACGACACCATTATGTCATGGGCGCGACACTACAGATGATGTGAGAAGTTTGACAATATTCTTATAACCTTAGCAGAGCTATGAAAAAATCAAGAATTAATCCAACAACAGCGAGTGTGTAGCAAGATATTAGGTTGCATTTCCTTGTGTTTTAAGGGATTACATATCATAACATTGCAACATTGCAATATCCCAGAACTTGAACAGCGCAGACCTAGCGGTATAGTAGACTAAGCAGTATTGCTTAGTATTGTATGACCTGCATAAGGTATAAACCCATTAAGCTTGTGGGTGATGTATGATGTGTGATGGCTCTATACAACCCCTCAGACCATGTTATGACTTGTGACTTGTGAAGCACATTAGCATGCTATGTTTAACACCGAAATGTGTATATGCATATAAACATCTATAGCGAACATTCAAACAGGGCATCATATATGTCATCACCTCATAAGCATCTTGACATGTATGATGTCATCCCATAGTCATCCCAACAATAGGTCATCATCTTATAAACATGTTATAACCATCTTATAACATATTATAAACATCTTGTAAACATCTTATAAACATTTCTTATACATCTCACATTCTTAGCCTTTAGTTGTGGAATTATTAACTTTGCTACAGTAGAGAATAGTGTATGAGGTCTGAATAGTAATAGGTGATAGTACTACAGGTGTTAGTCAGAATGTGCATAGTCAATTGTGGAAGAGCTATCTTAGGAGCAGTGTCCTTAAGGGTGATTTGCCATGTTATGTGGTTACATTTGGATCCATACGGAGAGGTCCTCCTGTGTTATAAATGGATATCCAGTATTTTGCAAATAACATTACTCAATGTACTGTTTCCAGAAAGAACAATTACAGGAGGTAGGAAATAAGGATAATACAGCTTTGTCTAAATGGAACAGAGGACGTAGATAGCCAACCACGTGCAGGTACACGAAGAGAAAAGAAGAAAAAATTGTGATGACATCAGCACGAAAAAGGTCGACTGTTGCATCCAGAAGAAAAATCCAAGTGTTTATGCAGCTAAACAACAAGAATTCCAATAGATAAATAGGAAAAACTCACTCCTAGAACAGCAAATGTGGGAGCAGTAATAAAGATCAAACAGGAGTACAGGTTGAGGAGGAGGGGAACTGCACTCATTCATGAAGAAGGATAATGTACTACTAATATCTCCGAACCAAGAGGGAGTGGTGGGGGCTGGTAGGGGACTTACTCAGTAAGATGGGGCTTAGAGGGGGAGAAGGATACTTCTGGTATGGTTGGTCAAGGAGAGAGCTGAGTAGTCTGCGCCTTCTCCTGGAACTTGTCTCAAAGGTCCACTAGGAGGTGATGCTATTAGTAAAGCATGTTAGTTAATGTGGATGTTGTTAGTGGTTAGATGGTGATTACCTGGATGTATTACCAGGTGTATCATCAAAAAGTAGGTGATGGCATAACAAAGGTAATGCGGTATTTTAGTATATTGTCTGAGAACATTTAGCTAGTACCTATTAGGATTTGATAGTAAGGAAGAAAGTACATTATGGGATCCTTATATGACCATGTCTGTTTTGGATATATTGTCCAAAAAGACTTCCAGATCTGCTGGTTCATTGAAGTACCATGTTTTCCCATTACTTGTATTTTTTTTTTGCTGGACCTGTGAAAGAGAATGAGATATTCATTGATTTCATCTTGTTTCTTTGAGCAGGGGCTCTCTCCCTGTGATTCACTATTTCATTTGCTTAGTCTTGTGATATTCCAATTATGTGGCCTTCTCTTATGACAGAAGGCATAAGACAAATTTCATGGCTCTTTTTTGAACCCATGCAAACTGTGCAAACTGTGCCTGCAGGCCTATCATTTGCAGCCTGTGTGAAAAGTTGCAAGCACCCTTTCACTGCTGGTCACTACGCCAGGTCACTGTAAGTTACAAAATGGTAGGCCCTTCGAGCCCTAAGGGCAGGGTGCAGGTCCATGTGTGTGTGGCACTCATGCAAAAGCAGAGCTGCCCCTATGAACTCCAGTTCCAATTCCCCGGCGCCTGCTCTGGCACTAAACTACACAAAGGAAAAGAGAGTGACCACTACCCTGTACATCACCACCCCAGGGATGGTGCCCAGAGCTCCTCCAGATGGCCACTCGATTCCGCCCTCTTAAAACCAAGATGGACAGAGGCCCCTGGGAGCATCTGAGTGGTCAGGTTAGGCAGGTGATGTCAGTGACCCTCTCTGATAGGTCATCACCTTGCAAAGTGACCCAGCCCCTTTTTAGGCTATTTGAGGAATCCTTTGCGGGTGGGCCCCCAGTTTCAGCATTCAAGACTTTACCAGGACTCCTCTGCAATGACCTCTTCTGCTCATGGCCACCGGAACTGTTGCTGGACTTCACAGGAACCGAACAAGACTGCAACACCAAGATGACCTCACCCTACAACATTGTTTCTGCAGCTCCTGTCAGCTCTTTGCCACATTTCCATGGCAGGGCATCCTCTGTGATTGGCAAGTCATTAGCTGCACCAAAGAAGCAAGAAGGAATCTCTCTTGGAGTTAAGGAGACACTCCTCTGCATCTGCAGGCACCTGAGGCAACGACGTCTGGCTGATATGGTCTGCTGTCCTCTGGACCTGTAAAGATTCTCCAACACAGGTGATGGTTCTGAGGGGTCCTCTGGGTCCACTTTGCCTTCTGTCCAACTTGGGAGATGGTGAGCCTTGCCTCTTCCTCCTGGATGGAATCCCTCTGTACTGTGACTGTTGCAGCAACTAAGGCTTGATCACTCCTGCTTTGAGGGATCTTCAGGCTCCAAGTAGCCCCGGCCTCCAGCACTCCAACCCTGCAAGGACAGTCTCCTCTCTGCTGCTCCAGCGACATAGGACTCCTCTTCAGGTGTGCTGCCTGTGTCTCACTGTAACTTACTGTGCCTGCTGCCATTGGGTTGCTCGTGGGGGCTCTGACTGCTTCTGCTAGTTTTTCTGTCTTCTTAGAGTCAGCTGGGACTCCCCTCCAAAAGTTGAGTCCCCAGGACCTTGCTGGTCCTCTCCAGCCCTGCAAATCTTCTTCAGTTCCAACTTGCATTTGCTTGTGCTTTTTGGTGGTCCTCCTAACCACTGACCCATCTACAATCTGGCAACCGTCGAGGGACAGCTCCTAGATTACTTCAGGGACTCCTCTGCAGCTCCTGGACTCCGCAGCTGGACTTCATCCACCACTGTCGACCCTGATCTACACCGACAGAAGGGTGGACATTGCCTCCTGTCCCACCTGGACACTCCTGCATGGACTGGACTCTGTCCCCTTCTTTTACAGGTCCTCTTCATCCAGAATCCAGAGTTAGGTTCCATTGGTCTGGTCCTGTTGTTTCATTGTTCCAGTTCTAAGTCCCCAGGTAAGCCTATGGGCCGACCAGGTAAATTACCTTTGCTCTCTTGGTCGCTGGGGGTCCTCTAGATACTCACCTCTTGGGGTTCCATACTCTCCTACCCCTGGGCTAACCACTCCATATCCTCTGGTGGGGGACCCATTCTCGCATTCCACTATTTTAGTATATGGTGTGGCCCCCTATAGGGCCCTTGCTATTTCTTGCTATTTCTAATGTTTCTATGCTAATTCCTAGTACTTACCCATGTGTATTTTGTGTGTACTTACCTCCAGAGAGGGGGAATTGCTTATAGTAGCCTAGTTCAGTGTTACTATAATAAAGTACCTTTATTTTTGCAAGACTGTGTGTCTCCTTTCATGTGTTATAAGTTACTGTGTGACTACTGTAGTATTGCAAGTGCTTCACTTCACACTCCTCCTAGATAAGTCTTGGCTGCTCACCACAGCTACCACTATAGAGCCCTGGCTTCTTAGACACTGTAACACTTTCTAATAAAGGTTGCCTGGACCTGGTATAAGGTGTCAACTCCATAGGTGTCCACCACACACCAGGAAAGCCTCTTACACCTGTTTTCCGTTCTTTATTATCCTTAGGATTCCCATCTTTGTCCTTGGGTTTGGCCATAGTTAGGGTGTTTGGATGGGTTGCTATCCAATGAGCTAGTCGCGCTTTGGTGTTGCAGATATCTGTTTGTAGAGCCTGGAGTCTGCGGCAATTCCTGTAGTTCCAGTTTTCAGTGAGACATCAGTAAATAGTGTCTGTAGTATTGGTGATCATCAAAGTATCTAGTGCAGCTCACTTGTGAACCTATGTAAGTCTGCTGACAGCGCTAATATGGTGGTGTACTCTGTAGGATCCACTGCCCCTTCACTGAGAGCACAGTGCCTAGATACACAGACTAGGTATAGCTAGTCCAGATACACAAGCAATTACTCTTAATTGTTCTTGTGGGGCATGCAGAGCGCAAGAGGGAGGCCTGCGGTGTTAAACAGAATTTCTGACGTTTAACAGTGTGCTATAACCCTCAGTATACAAGCGCTTATCATGAAGCCCTCTTCATGATTTTACACGTGTCCCAAGTGTTTCTCCCAGATCAGGGGATTTATCGCTGTCTTGGCTTCAGATGGTGTCTGATGCACCTCTGCACGCCTGTATTTCTCTAAGCTGCGAGTGTCACGTACTTACTGTAATTTATTCATTCCCCAGTATCAGAGTGGTGGGTATGGTATCAGCGCGCCTCTGAAGACAAAGTCAACTCCTACAGTTACAGGTACTTGTGAAGGGGCGTCAAGTTATCTCGTTGGAGTCTTGGCCAGTCCTATATTTTAGGAAGGTGAAGCTGAGTGGGTGGGCCCTTTGTTTCATCCGTTTTTCACCTTATTAGGAGCAGACAGCAAATAGCCATGCGGAAGGAGCGGTAGTGACAGCATTGGGGTTTGCCGAACACCCACTCCCTTCACTGCTTTAACAGGACTATAGAATTAGGGATTGGCACTTTTATGATCTCAGGTGGTGACTCAAATCACCACTAAACCCTGCAGGTAGTTTTATCCTTGTATTGTGTCAGGGTGGTGTGCATGGTATTGTGGTGCCTCTGAAGTTAGCGGTGTGCTGCACCCCTCACTGACTGATCGCTTAACAGGGAGCTTCCACATTTATTACACATGTGTGGGCCTCACTGAATGTTGCTGTGGCTTCGAGTGTAGGGTGGCATCTCAGATCACCCTTGTACTCTGCAGATGACACTTGCTTACCGCAATTTGACCGTTGCCTGGTGCCAGAGTGGTGGGGATGGTATTGGAGCACCTCTGTAGACAGTGTTGGCTCCCTTAATTACTGGTGGTTACAGAGAGCCAGCATCTTGTCTCCAAGCTGTCAGAGTCATGAGGAGCAATTAGCAATGTGCAGGGAGCAGTGGTGTACAGATTGAGGGTCCGTGAGCACCTGCTCCCTTCTCGCTGTGATGGGAGTACAGAACAAGGCGGCCACCTTGCCTGTGCTCCATCCACGTCCCCTTGCTCTTGATTAACTTCTAACCTCAGATCAGGCTTAGTACAAGTTGTACACAAAGTATGGCCAATGTCATATTTTATGAAAGAACCCCTTAAGAAAGAATCAGCTAGCTTGCTAAGTATGGAGGTTATTGAACAAGCTGATAATTCCATTTGGCTGGTTCCAATTGGGAGCAAATCCAAGGCAGGTGGAAAGGATATAGGTATATGTGTGCCCCTTTGGGTTCTTAACTCCAATATTTGGATTGGCCTTCCTTCACGAGAATCAATGAAATGATGAGCATCACTGGGGAGCCAAGTTGTTTCCTAATAATGTATTTGTCCCCAGCTCATCACCAGGTTAATTTATGCCCTTACTTAAGATCCCTTACAACTTTCATGACACCATTAAGCATAGTAGTTTAGTGCATTACATTCGGGTTGGCCTCTGCCATAGCTATGTTCCAGCACATTATGCAATGCATTTCGAGGGGCATTCTAAATGATTTGTGTTTCAAGATATCATTGAGTATGGAAAGGAAGAAAGGTGCCCAAAGTCACTCTAAGGAAGTTCCTCGAAAAAAGTAAAGTTGCGTGTCTTACCATAAAAAGGCAGAAAAGCCCGTTTTGGGATTTATCTGTTGCCTATCTAGGGCGCACACTATTAAAAGATGGCTTGAAGCCCAAGCTTGATTTGGTAGAAGTGGTGAAAAAGTGCCACCACAACGAAAGGCCAGCGCTAGTTCCAAGGCTAACATTATCATCCTTGTGATCAAAGTTAGACTTACAGAGCAAGCACATTCAATCTTGAAATTAAGGCACTTTTGTCTAGTCCAGAAGATCATAAATCTATCATAAGCCACAAATGTCTTTATATGCTCCCCCACAGCAGTATAAGGTTTGACCATTGGTTTCACCGTAAAGTCGAGGATAGATTATGCCAGTGTGTAGTATTTAGTTATGTTGAAAGTTACTGGAGGTTGGGTGACGAATATTTTCATGATGATAAATCACCCAGCTCCCTACTTTAGATGGCCCTCAGACTAGTACACATCTCAAACACGCTAGGCAATCATTCACAGATTGAGTCTTCGGTCATGTATTAAATACAATTATTAATTAATTTCAAATAAGTTCCTGACTGCCTCATAGTCTATGGTCTGTATTGTTTTAATTACTTGAAATCGTCTAAAATAAACACATGATCTTTCTCTCATCTATCTAAAGTATGTTTAACCCAGAAAATAATTCCCTTACGACAACCAACAGGGCAAGAGTTATTCCTGTAAAATGCCACTAAATACGTGACAATGAGTTAATGGTTGTAAAACAGGTTTTAGGTCAACACAATACACAAGGAATGTGCTTTGTTAATAGTGACTGCAGTGTCTGTATTCAGTGACTAGTGCTTCCTATAGAATTAAATTGTGAACGTAGAACAATGGCATTTGTGTAATATAGATGCTAGAACGGTGAATGAGGAATGTAGCTATTTTAGTCTCGATGGAACCTAACTGCAGCTAGAAAAGTGTACAATTTCTTTGCACAAAATTGCAATAACTACGTGTATTTACTAATGTATGGAAACAGAATGAGGAAATACTATATGGAGATCAAATTTAGTAGAACTGGAAACAGGATTAGTATCTGTTTCAAAACATTTGAGAAGTAGAAAAGAAATATGAGCTTTGATTTTGACTAAGTACCAGTCTGATTCCACGTGGCATTCTTTGACCAGAGGCAGTTTACTATCAGAAGCTCAAATGAATCCATTGTCTGTCAACTACAGAGAGCAGACTGGAATATGTAACCACTCATTGCAAAGCTGAGATTCAAGGTTTTTCACCTAGTCGAATCAAATGCAGGATTTCTCTTTTCTCAATGGCTTACTATGGATTAATCTTATGACTAAAGCATTGAACCTCTCTACTTGACCAAGGGATCACTTCATCAGCAATCAATTGCTCGACACCTCCTTCCTCGCCTCAGGTCATGCTGAGGTAAAATAATCCAAAACTCCATATAAGTATGGGTTATTACATTCTGCTACTGCTGCCTACTCTCTGCTGGTGCACAGCCAGGATGATGTCTTGGTGATGGATGCATAAGGAAAATCATGGGAACCTCACACGAGTAAGTAACTTAGAACCCCCCTCTCTGTTTGTGTAGCTCTGCTTTTAGTATAATTATGCAAATATTACCTACTATTATAATTTGCTGATTTATATTATATCTCATTCACCTGATATGTACTGATTGTGTATAAGGAACCTGGATATTCTCCTGTGATGGATGGCAGTTAGTCAGTGACATAGAGTTCTCCTTCCCCACTAGATTCCACTTCATAAATGCATAAATTACCCTAAAAGGTAATAACAAAAAATGTCAAATACTTTCACCATTCCCAACTCTCTGGCCTGCATCTAATTTCGTATCTGTTAGACATGGCATCCTTGGCATGATTTTTCCCCTAACTTTTTCCCTTCAACCCACCAGTTTTGCTGACTTCGTTTTTGCTGGCTTCAGGGCTCTGCACACTATACCATTGCTAACCAGTGCTAAAGTGCTTGTGCTTTCTCACTAAAACATGATAGAATTGGCTTATATCCAACTGGCCTATTTAATTTATGTGTAAGTCCCTAGTAAAATGGTACTTTTGTGTTTGTGTTGCCCGTTCAGTCATCAGATTCGAACATTTAGACACAACATTACATCAGGCCTGTTCTTTCGATACTGTATGATTTTATTATGTGAGTGATGTACTGACCCGGGAGGGGCAAAGGGCTTTCCGGCCATTACTGTCCTGAGACAAATGCTGTTTGACATGCTGTTCAGCTGGTGCTGATCTACAATCCCGAAAGAATTGTCATCTCCACCTCAGGCCGACTCCTGACACCATCCTAGGGTATGAGGCTGGGGCTAGTCTTTTAGATTGGGACAGGCAGAAGGGTACGCCTGCTATGCTCTTGAGTATAGTTTTAGTGTTAGGTAGGAACTTCTAGAACCCCTAGAACATCTATAATCACACGCACCATGGTAGGACTGTGTTTCTTTTTCACCATGTTTATAATTCTGATTACTTTGCTATGTTTCATCTGCCTAATCATTGCATTTCATTCACTCTACGCTAGATTGCGATTGTTTCAATAAATGTATTGAAAACATATCTCTGATCATTATGTGTGTCACAATTGCATGCATGAGTAATATAGCAAAGGGCTAAGGTCTGGTTCCACGATCTCCCTGGGGAGTCAGTGTCATGTTCTGGTTGCCACAATCACCTTCTACCTCGTTGGTCTGGGGTTCAGGTGAGGCACTGTGAGCTAGCCAGGAACTGGTCCAACAGTTTCTGGAAGTGTGAACGGACTCAGTCTCCCACACTCCGAAGTTCTGTTGTCCTACTATGCAGTCCTATCATCATAGTAGGAACTGTATAACAAAACATACAAGCCGCTCCTTAACCAGTCCTGATGCAGACTCATTGTGATGCATAGAATATGTAAGGTGCATATTTGGGTTGAAACATCGACAGTGTTATAAACTGCCTGTACTGAATCTCCATTTTCTCAGCATACATGGATGGATAAATTTGGCCTACTAAAAGAGAGACTTTAGACTTGGACAGATTGAACAGACGTTTTTCTAAGTATTTATATTTGTTATTTGCTTACATTTTTGTTTACTTGTGCCAGTAACAACTCACAAACAGGAAGCAAAATTGTGACATGAGGAGATGCTGCGAGGAACCGCACCCTAACCAGCACGATAATGGAAAAGCACTTGTCAATCGTTATAAACCCATTCTACTAAAAAATAGCACGTGTCATTCATCACGCCGAAACCGCACGTGCTCAGGTGGACCGCGCGCAAAACTGAAACTTAGTGACATCGGGACAAACATACATTGACACTCATTTCTAGTGCAAAAGGTCATTTATTTAGGACAGGATTTAACATAAACAACAACAACTTTGAACTGTATGAAATCTCTCTCGCCCAACTTTCAACTTAAAAGCTTCCTCATGCCCTTCCTTCTCTTCTAATAGCTTTCTTCCAATCCCCTCCCCTAGACACTCCCCTCTTCCTTCCATGCCCTCCTTGTTTGTAAACAATCCTCCCCCCCATTCTGATCCTTCACCTCATTTTTCCCCTTGGAAGGGGGGAACAAGCCCGCATCTGGCTCTCCCCCCTCCCCCATTTCCTGCCACCCAGGAAAACCCATGTGGCGTTTTTCTGCCCCACCCGGCAAATCTTTGTTTGCCCCCTGATTCCTACTCATTTCTTAATCCACAGGTTCTCCCCCCATAACTTCTCTAGCATCAGCCTCAAACCCATCAAATAATACGCATTTCCCAATTGCGATAAATGTACTCCATCATCTCTGAACAATGTCCCCTCATGTTCCGTAATATCCTCGTGCCTCAGCACCTTAATCCCTTGGCCCCAGCAAAATACCCTCATTGCCCTATTCAACTTTTTCCGAGCCCGCTCTATGGCTCCATGATTGATTGCCCCTCTCCATACCCGCCTGGGTATAAACTCCGTCCATACCAGACATGTCCCGCACAGGTTCCGCTTCAATAGCTCCAAATCTTTTTGCATAAATTGTATCAATGTGAGCCCTGATTGCCTCACCAAATCATTTTCTCCCAAGTGTATCAGCAACAAATCCGGGCATCCCCACTGCGGCAAATTCCCTGTGATAAATGGGAGTAAACTCCCCCACCTCATTCCGCTCTTTCCCCACCAACGCACTTCGTAGTGTCTGCTGGGCAGTCCCATTGATCTGCCGTAGATCTGTTTCTCAGCGAATTTTGCCGCCCAATGTACGAATGAATGGCCGACCAGCCAAGTCACTGTCTTATCGTTCCTCGGTCCGGCCACACACCCTGTAAAGAAAAAACACTATAACAACTGTGATGTACTTCTAAACCCCCCCCCCCCCAAACTGGGTTTCATCATGGCCTAACGTAGCGCTCGCAGCATCTGGATTTCCATCTACCTATTGCTTTAATCTTAGCCCAATCCCACCCTAAATGAGCTGCTGCTGTTGCTGCCCCGATCCTAAAGGAGTGCGTTCCAAAATCCCCTGCTTGCCGACCAGTCCTACCCAAAGCCATCCTCAAAACCTGTAGCAACTGATAGCTAGTGATTTTCGTTCCTGAAGCATGCACAAACACCCCTGCTTCCCCCGCCTGTCCCCACTTTTGTTTGAAAACCATCCACTCTTTCACTGGGCATGCTAGATCATCACCTCCTTTCTCCAAACATACCCACTTCCCTTTTCCTAACTGGTCTGTCTTGGACTTCCTGAGCCATATGCCCAATCTCCCTTGATGCATGCAGATCTCCCTTTCCTTCACACCGCATTCCTTGCCTATCCCCAACAATTCAGATACCCTAAAAGCCCCGAAAAACATCCAGACCATACACAACCTGAAGAGTCCTACTTCGTGTTTATCCGTGCAACATACTGGCAAGACATGCAAAAGTTCTTTCAGTATCCCAAATGTAATGGGCTCTCTTGCCTTACTTCCCTCCCCGGCCCTAACCCTGCCCCATCCTTTCAACATTTTTCCCAGTAAATCATTCCATGCTGGATCTGTACCGAAGAAAAGCTTCCCATAAAATGAGACACCTGCTAATTTCCCACCTATCGTGGCCGGGGATAGCCACTCCTTGATCAAATACAGCACAAAGCGTAAGGCCCGTGCTTCCAAACGCTCAGACCCCTGAGCCCAGAAATTGCCCTCAAACTCTTCAAAAGATTGAAAGTCCAACCATGCCAGACTGTAACTTCGCCGCGTAGAGACTGCCAAAGACATCTCCACCAGCCCCGAGATCATCATGCCCCCCACTCCCAAATGTCTGCCGGGACCGTAGTCTTGGACTGCTCCGCTCCTGGCGCCAGGTCGCGAAAACGCCGCCACTGTGAACGAGATAGGGAGTCTGCAATCTCGTTGTATACCCCTGGTATGTGTGCAGCTTTAAAGATAACATTGAGAGATAAACATTGCAACATAAATTGACGCAACAAACGCAAAACTCTTAAATCTCTGGCTCTCTGTCTGTTTACTAATTCCACTACTGTCATGTTGTCCACCTGGAAAACTACCGTCCTGTTGGCCAGTTCCCGTCCCCAGACTGCCAGTGCCACCAACAAAGGAAAAAACTCCAGGAACGCAATACTCCTCCCTTGTTGCAACCACTGCCGTGGCCATGTCTCCACGCACCACCTCCCGTCCCAGTAAATGCCAAAACCCGACGCGACTGCTGCGTCTGAAAATATTTGAACTTGCCATACTGTGTCCGCATCTCCAAAAGACATTGGTACCCCATTAAATTTCTTCAGGAACATCTCCCATACCTTTATGTCCTCCCTCAGGCCCAAGGAAACTCTTATCCTATGGTGAGGTAACACCGCCCCTGACATGGACAGTCCGAGTCTTCTACAAAAAGTACGTCCTCCCCTCACTACTCTACAAGCAAAATTGAGATAGCCTAGTAGTTTTTGTGCAGTCCGTAACTCCATTTTGTGCAAAGTTCGCACAGCTGCTAGGCATTCTAGGATTTCCTTCACTTTTGATGCTGGCAGTCTTGCCACCATTAGCTCCGCATCTAGCTCTATGCCCAAAAAGGTCATGATTGACAGTGGGCCCTCTGTCTTTTCCGGTGCCAATGGCACTCCTGTCTGCTGCATTAGACTCTGGAAGGCTGCCAAGGCCCGTCCACATGCCCCAGATGCCGCTTCCCCTATAAACAGAAAATCATCCAGATAGTGTGTCACTGCTTTGTGGCCGCTTGTTTTCACAAAAACCCACTGCAGAAAGGTACTGAAAGTTTCAAATAGTGCGCATGATATCGCGCAACCCATAGGTAGAACACGGTCCACATAAATGGCTCCATCTAGCTGCATGCCTAGAAGGTCAAAATCTGCTGGATGAATTGGTAGCAGACGGAAGGCAGACTGTATATCACATTTTGCCATCTCCGCTTTTAACCCGCACTTCAATACTAATTTCACCGCATCATCGACTGACGCGTAAATCACCTTGGTATCTTCTTGCGCGATAAAATCATTTACCGACGCCCCCTCTGGCCATGACAGGTGATGTATGAGCCGGAATTCGCCTGGCGCTTTTTTGGGTACTACCCCTAATGGGGATATCATCAACTGATCCGTTGGCCAGTCGAAGAATGGACCTGCGATTCTCCCAAGTGCTACCTCCTTGTCTATTTTGTTGCGTATTACTTGCGGCTGTTCCTTTGCAGACCGTAAATTGTCTGCCCATCGCCTCTGCCGAGGACCTTGATAACCTACCCTAAAACCCTCTCTAAAACCCCTATCCAATTGTCTGGCCTTATTCTTGTCCGGGTACCTGTGCATCCATGGCAATAAAACTTCTAATCTAACTGGTGTAGGCCCCTTTTGGCGCAGGAGCACCTTGTGAGCCTCTTCCTCTTGACGCCCTCCATTGCTCTGCCGGGCTGTTGAGGGAAAAACATTGTATGACTGGATGACGACCCCCGCACTTGGAGCAGTCATGTTTGAACCTACACTGAGCCCTTGAACAGAAACCCTTGTTGAAATTCCAACAAGCCCCCGTGTTACCCGCCTGCGTTTTTGTAGTATTTCTCGCCCCTCCCAAGGCGGGGCGCGCCTGAAAGGGCTTATATGTTACCGGCAATCCGCTCGCCGTATGAGTGGATGCCGCTGCCTGTGCTGATGCCATCCATTGCATCCATAATTCTGGATATACGTCCCCCCATGGTTTCTCGGGGTTGATGCTCACCCGGGCCCTAAACTCCTCGTCGTAACTTAGCCATGCAAAACCCCCAAAATGCATCTGGGCCTTTCTAATGATATCCATGTACTTGAATAGCGCAATGGCCCGGTCTGGGTATTTTTCACAGTATATACTGGCGAAAATCAAAAATGCGGACGTCCAGTTGTCCATGGTAATGAGAACCCTAGGCCTGCGTGCTAACTCCCACTCCTCTTCCTTGGAGCCTTCCTTGGCCTGTATGTCCCTATGCAATAGTTTGAAAACATCCACATATTCGTGTTTCCATATTCTTGTCTTGGTTTTCTCCGCAACGTGTGACCCTAAAGGCATGGCCAATCCCATGTACGGCAGGCGCTTCTTGTGAGCTCCCCCTTCTTTATCCTCTGTGTTCTTGCTCTCCCCTGTGGGCGGGCTACCCGGCCCCTGCTGCCGGTACCCCCTTCATGTCTGTGACTTCTCTGACCTTTTTGTTATCCTCGTGCCGCCTCCCCATCTCCTCCCTGTCCCTGCATAATTGTGCCCACCTGGCCTCAGTTTCCGCCACGGCCCTGCGCTGCTCGCGGATTCTGGCTTCTAGGTCCCATGAATCTGTCTGGCCCCATGCTGCCTGAGTGGCGGGTCCGGGCAAACCCCCCGCTAAAGCCTCGTCCCTGGCTTGATGTTTAGGTAACTTCGCCTGGCGTGGAGCCGGTTTGGCCCGGCTCACCCCTCCTCTGGATCTCCCCATGTATTTTCCTCTTTTTTTGGCTGGTGGCCCGTGACCCATGAGTAAGGTATTCCCGCTCCTGGGACATGACAAATCCAATTGTGTCTGTATCCCACTCGGTCCCGGCACTGGCTGCTCGGTCCCGTCCCCTTGCTGCCCAAGGGCTGGCCCTGTCACGCCATCCCCCACTCTGCCTGCGAGCCCCCCACTTGACGGGCCTGCGCAGCCCGTTTCTGTGTCACCTGTGCCCGGATCCTGTGTGCCCTGCGACTCCCCTCCAAACATTAGTGGGCTAAAGGTGTTAGGGGTCTCTGGTCGTACCTCTGTGGCCTGTTTTTGCCTCACTGGGACTTTATCTTTGTCCCCCTCCGAATCCTGTGAGTCGCATGCTGCGATTGCCGCCGCTACGCCGCTTGATGTGGCCCGCGTAGGACGTGTCATGCCCACCCAGGCCTGATCTAATACCCCTGGCCTAAGCAGGTCCTCCCGTCCAGCCTCACCCAGCACCCGCAGTGCGGCCCTGACAGCCTCTGCATCATGCAAGTTGGCCATGTCCCCCACTGCACTGTCCTCTACCCTGCCCTATTTGAGAAATTCTCCCAGAAATGTTTTTTTTATTTTTTTATTATTTTTTAATAGGGGCCCGCCCAGGCGCTGTATTCTATGGGGGCCCTAGTGGCCCGGCCCTATTTAGGAAAATTGCGCCACGCTTCTGAAGCGCGCGTGTGCCCCCGGCGTCTAAAAGCCGTTAATTTTTTCCTAATCTGGTGGGGGGGGGGTGCCTTCAAACCCCCGGCGCTGCCCGAGGCCGTCTCGAGGCCTCGTGCGTGACCGCTCGCGCACCGCGTTGCTGTCCGCGGTCCCCTTGAAAACAGGCCTTCGCGCCTGTATCTATAAAATTATTTATCTTCCTGCCAGGGCAGGGAACGCGTCCGTGTCCGCGAAGGGCGCACCCCGGGGCGCGGCTGCGGCCCGCGCCGACAGCAAAATCCTGTGCCCGCCGCCTCCGTGCCCTCACTTGCACTGCCGGGGGAGCCCCTGGCGTGCGCACACTCCCGTCTCCACGGAGGCCCCCAAGGGGAAGGTGAAAGGGCCCAAGAGCCCTCCCCGATTCCCCCCGACACACCTAACTATCCTGGCCTAGGCCCCGCTGCGAAATCCTCTCTGCCAAAACTTCCTTCCTGTAATGGTCGGCCTGGAAAGAGGCCGACCCCACCCCTCTACCCCCTTTTAACCCATCCCTATCGCCCACCCCCACTTACCTGTCCGCCAATCCTGGCGCACCCGTGCCACTTCCTGTCGTCCCGAAAAGACCCGCGGAGAGACTAGAGTGAGTCTCTCTCTCCGCGGGCCCCTCCAGAGCAAAGTACCCGGCTCATGCAGTGTCCTCCCGCGGTAAGCCCGGCAATCTAAAAAGAAGTTCGAGCCATTCCAATGGTGCCTTGCAGCTGGTGGATACGTGGCACATGCAACGTGGAAGACAGACCTCTGGGTTAATCCAAATGCCAATCAGAAAAAGCCCAAAGATAACCCCCTCACAAAAAGATAACCCCCTCACAATGACTATAAAAACGATACTAAAAGTACCTAAAAGCAACAGCCTGGTATTCCACAAAATGCAGAAACCGAAGACCAAACACGATACACAGGTTCTGTGGATCACGACAAAGCGTTACAAGCGGAGATAAAGATGCAAAACACAGACATGAAGTGAACAAACAACAGTGCGCAAATTACCTGCAGAACAGGAAGATCGCCAAACACTGTGTGCACCGCGGCACCACCAAGGGAAAGGTGTCTCCTGAGGGAATGAGGCTGTTCAACCTCTTGCTCCAGTGGGTTTAACGTTGTGACAGCCACTTCTGAATGTTGGCTTCAAGGTTCGTCAAAAAACTTTCCGACACTCTGAATCGTACTTGAGCAATGTTATGCTTGTGGTCAGTCCAGTGTGCTACAAGAGATGAGTTTCTCTTCTTGTTTCTAATCACGCTCTTGTGCTCCGTGATGCATATCTTCATAAGCCTCTCTGTTTTACATATACATAAAAAGCCAGAAAGCTTGATAGTGTAAATCACTGACTGAGTGTTACAATCCGCTGTATGTTTCAATTGAATCAGCTGGCCCATGTGTGAGTGAGAAATAGTACCACCCACAATCACATTTTTCCAGTGTGCACAATTATGACATTTCCTCATGCCCTTGTGTGACATATCAGGTTTCTGTTTGGTAGATGATAACATTTCTTTCAAATTCTGTGTGCAATATTGCAAAATAGACCCTTGAAATCAGGTTCTGTTTGAAGTAGTTCCCAGCGACGGATAATGATCCGTTTTGCAGCAGTTGACTGGGTGGAGAACCTAGACACAAAAACCTCTTGTGAAGAGCTCATTGGCTGTTACTTTTGAAACAACCTGGGGCGGTCCTCAGTGGATGTGCGCTGTAAGGCAGAATCGAATACTTGTTCTGGGCAGGCACGATTAATAAATTGCTTTTTGAGTGCAAAGGGTGTCTGTGCACTGATGCCAGCATCAGACGTGATTCGTTTCACATGCATGAATTGTGAAAAAGGCAAGTGTTGCTTCATTGATGGTGGATGATTGCTTTTGTTCACTCTGAAGCCTGTTTTGGTGTCAGCTGGGCGTGCTGAACCTGGTACATCTTATTGTTCTAGTCCTTTCTGAGTTGTTTCACGAGCTCAGAGAGGGCTCGTTTCAGCACTGCACACTAAGGTCCATATTTATACTCTGTTTGCGCTGGATTTGTGTCATTTTTTTATGCAAATTCGGCAGAAACTTAACTCCATATTTATACTTTGGCGCTAGACCTGTCTAGTGCCAAAGTGATAGAATTTGAGTCATTTTTTGTACGTGAAAACCTACCTTGCGCTAATGACATGCAAGGTAGGCGTTCCCGTGCAAAAAATGACTCTAAGGCATGTGCGCCTTATTTATCCTCCGGCGTCAAAATGACGCACAGGAGGCGGCGGGCCTTAAAACATGGCGCCCAGCCGGATTTGTGCTGTTTTTTAACGCCTGGGTCAGGGCAGGCATTAAGGGACCTGTGGGCTAATTTCCATGGTGGGAGACCATGGAAGCAGACCACAGGTGCCCTTGCTTGCACCCAGGGACACCCCCTGCCACCCTTGCCCACCCCTTGAGGGCACCCATGGGTGGGGGACCCATCCATGGTGAGTGCAGGTAAGTATATATATATATTTTTTTAAGTGGCATAGGGGGGCCTAACTTGGGCCCCCTTACATGCACTGTGCCCAATGGCCATGCCCAGGGGACAGAAGTTCTCTGGGCATAGCCATTGGGCAGGGGGGCATGACGCCTGTCTTTGCTAAGACAGGAGTCATTTCCATGGGGGTTGTGCATCAAAAAATGCCGCAAGTCAGGTTAGAGCCAATATTTTTTACTCTGATCTGACTTGCACCATTCACAACCCCCAGTCTTCCCTTCGCCTCCGCTGCCCAGTTTGAGTCATTTATTTTGACGCTAACCAGGCCGCAGCGCCGGCTAACATCATTCCATAAATAAGGCGCCCGTCTGGCGCATTGGAATGGTGTTAGCCGGTGGTAAACTTTTTGACGCAAATCTGCCCAAGTGCTGATTTGCGTCAAAAAGTATAAATATGGGCCTAAGTTTGCTTACAATGTTTTAATAAGCATCATAGTTTTGTTAACACTGTGTAACTCGAGTGCACTACGACATTGTCAGATAGAAGATCTGGCATGCCACCATGGCATAGCACAACATCCGCAACAGCTATTGGCTACACGCAGGAGTTGTTATGGGGAAAAATGCCCGCCTTTGTGGCGGATATTTCTTGATTGATGCTAAACTATAAATTACCTTGTTAATCTCTATAGTATGGACTATATTTAGGTTCAAAGTGTGACCAACTCAGGAGATGTTTCTGAAGAAACAAATTAAAATCCCACATTTTGACAACTTTAAAATGTTGACTGTGGAGTTAAGATATGTGTCCACTACACTCTTCCTTCCTGTAAAGTACAAGTGCCTGACGTTTTAAGTTCTAAAACTAGAAGCATATTATGGAAAACACCACTAAATCTTTCCTAATATGTACTTGCACTGACAGCAGCCTTTCACGTTATTTATCCCAGTGTGGCCAGAATGAAAACAGAAGTCTGTATTGTAATTTGGGTGTACTCTCAAATTCTGTGCCTGACACAACCTCAGTTGTGTGCACCCAGTGCAGACATGGACACTTCCCCTGATCACAGCAGAGAATTCATTCTCCCAAGCTCAGGTGTGAATTCTGACAGTATGCGCCTGCGCGATGAAGAGCACCTCAGTGAAACATGGAATCATGGTTGGAAACCACCTCTCCACCAGACTACACTTTCAAGAGGAGGCAGAATCTCATGCAGGGGGATGAAGTGTGTAACTGTGCCCACCTGTGGGGGGATGTCTCTGGAGTCCCTCAGACACTGGCCCCCACCTCCAGAGGCTCGCTCCTGGGGAAGGAGTCACCACGGACTATGCTCCACCTCCTATGTGGTGCATAATTGTTGTGCTCTTGGTGGATTCTTTGCCATTGCGCATGGGTCTGTAATGCACTGAGGATGCAATAACAAAGGCCTTTCTGCATTTACATGGGGCTATACTCATGTAAATGAGGAAGGTATCCTGGACATTGCATTGGCATACGTTTTGACAAGCAGAAATCTTATTACAGAAGGGCCTGCACTAGCATCTGCACCTCCCTCTGAAATATTAAAGTTCTACAGGGGAACAAAAGCGTGCATAAACGCTTGTGTAGTACATCCCCAGAGAGCAAATAGCGCCCAGAAGAGCTGTCTGTTTATTTCTTCAGAGTTTAGCAACTCTTCTTCTTAAGGTCATGGCTGAAGCTCTCTCAGCAAATTTAGGTTTACAGAAGAAAATATGACTTTTTCATGATTTAGGGCTTGATTTATATTTCAGAGGATAGGATATTCCATCACAAATGTGACGGATATCCGGTCCGCCCTATTACAAGTGCATTACATCCTATGGCACTCGTTATGCGGCAGACGGGATATCCTTTACATTTATGATGGAGTTTCCCATTCGCCAAAATATAAATCGGGCCCTGAGTCACAAACCTACACTGCTTGATGAATATTGTTTTTAAATGCTGAATCTACTCGTTAAAAGTATCTATTTTAAAAAAAGTTTACCTTGTTTTTCTTATCTGGCACTTTTTTGTTACTGAGATCACATCAACGTGATGAATGCCTTTTATATTCCACTATATACTATGTATGCCTTTCTCTGCTTTTGAAATATATTCAACACCTAATCAATGTTTGTCAGTATTGTAGCCAGAAGTTTAATAGTAATAGCAAAGTATGTGTTTGGGGCAGCAAATATTTGCTTCGATTAAAAAAGTAAATTACATACACCAGTCATGTACTCCATGAAATCTTTCTTTAAAAGCGGATGACACATGAGCATTCCTTTTGGTGTTTAAATTACGCTTCTCCACCTTTAAAATGTCTTCCAAAAATGTATTTGCCTAAATGACTTGTTTTCATACACTTAAAACCAAGAGTTTAAACGAACGAAATACTTTGTATCCAATTGCATATAATCAGTGACATCACGTTTAAGTATTCAGTTTGATTTTCACAAATAATGTAAGTACATATGATGTTTTTCACTCTTGATTTGCTTGCAGATGTTGGCAAGTATTTGCCTATTTTGACACCATTTTCGAGATTCCAAAGACTACTAATCCTGCCTCGGATCAAAAAATACGCTACTGAAGATATTCCTGAAGAAATGCAAAAATGTACTGGGTGGCAGATAAAACAAATCAATCACATGTTAAATACCTCATCTATTTAAATGCACACAATATGTTTATTTCGAGTAAACCGAGGCAATTCTCACGCAGGCCTCCTGCATCTAGTCTTGGCCGATGGGATGGGTCACCATCTCAGGCGGCCTGAGTATGGTTCCACACTGGACTGGCAGTACAATGGGTCGACGGGGTGAAGTGGCTTACAGGGGATGCCGGAGACAAGGGCCTAGGCCAGGATACCTGATAAGGTTGCAGGGCTGGTGGAAGATGCAGTTGGTTTCTCGCATTATCCATGTTTGTAAAACCTCCCACCCTAATGGTCTCCCTTGAAGGGCCCTTACACTGTCACATGCCTATGAATAACGACTCTGATGTCTTCCCTCAGGAAAGCGTTTGTGTAACTGGGAGAAAGTGACAAATGGCTAAAACAAATGAGAATGTGAAAATGTATCCGTTTTTTTTTACAGTTTTCTATTCCCCTAGTTGCTGATCTACCCATGCCATCTGGGACATTAAAAAATGTAGCTGTATCATTTATTGATGACCTTCAGTTGTTAGTGGAGTCAAAAGCAAAACTTCAACAAACAAACTTATGATTTTCAAACCTCAGGGACCAACGTGGGAAAGCTCACACTCTTCTTGAAGTTTCATCATCATGGATCTAGGGAGCATTTTTACCAACCGCATCTGCTGTGATCCCTCATTTCATACAAAATGTAGTACGATTACAGATACAAGATTCATTGTTTGCATCACAATTACGGATAGTTAAATACACTACCTTCCCCTCATTTGTCATCCTCAAAGAGATAGGCACAGAGACAGGGGTAATCAAAGGCCGGCGCAGTATTTACCTACAATAATGCAACACATCCTTCCTGGTCCTTCACCTCTTTTTGTCACAACCCTGGCTTTCATCCCAAAAAATGGAAGTTGCTTATAACTGCACTATTCTTCAAATCAGCATCATAAACACGTGTAAAGAGTGTTGGACGATGCTGAACAACACCTTCAAGAAACCAAGACTTCATACAAATGATCTGCTGATACCCATTTATGGACAAAAGATATGATTATCTACAAAGCATTTGTGAAGGGAAAGGGACTGGAACTGTATCATATTGGTCAGTATGACATTGTGCAAGTGCGAAATACCCAGCAGTCAAGTTAAACATTATTGGTATTTTCTGGAATGTGGATCATAGAGGCAGATTTAGTAAGAGTTTGTGTTGGGATTGGCGCAGCCCCAACACAAAATCATTTTAGAGATTTACTAAGTCACGCACAGTTTAGTAAATAAAAAGAAACGCAACACATCGCATAGAGCTGCCTTGTGTTACTCTGCATCACAGAGGTGTTCCATGGGAGGAGTATGGCAGTCTTATGCATCCACTCATGGATTTTGACGCAATACCAGATTTAATAAGGTGAGTAAACTTGGGATTGTTCGAAAATGCTGTGCCTCCCTGAACCAGGATATATACACTGAGATTTAGAGCATTTCTGCTCTCTTCTTGTGTTACCACACTGTGTGCTGCCTAGTGCTAATGCTATGACGGTCTTATGCATCCACTCGTGGATTTTGACGCAATACCAGATTTACTAAGGTGAGTAAACTTGGGATTGCTAAAAAATGCTGTGTCGCCCTGAACCAGGATATATATACAGGTTTAGAGCATTTCTGCTCTCTTCTTGTGTTAACACACTGTGTGCTGCCTAGTGCTAATGCAGGCACACTAGCACCATAGTGCAAGGGTGTCTGCCTTACAGACAAGATTATTTTTGTGCAGGATGGAATACCTGCATGCCCAAAAACAATCCTTTAAGC
Source organism: Pleurodeles waltl (assembly GCF_031143425.1). NCBI lineage: Eukaryota > Metazoa > Chordata > Amphibia > Caudata > Salamandridae > Pleurodeles > Pleurodeles waltl. The sequence continues at coordinate 535,673,738 of NC_090450.1, read as the reverse complement.
ATTTTCCTCTTTCTGTGTGTGATGTGGAATGAATCATGCAGAGAAAGAGGAAGTAACAAGGAGAAATCAAGATATTTCGCCTTGTTACGCCTCACTGGAGAAGGCGTAGCAATTTGACACATTCTCAGGTTTAATAGCTTGAAATGTAACATAACACAGCGCGAGCAGCTGCATTCTGTTACGTTTTTTTACAAAGTCATGCATGCCGGCACAAATCACCCTTGACGTGGCTTTTTAAATATTACTGAAGCCTTTGTGTAGTTCTTGTGTCACCCTGAGCTGAACTCAAAGTACAACACTTTCCAAAATGTGGATATGTTTGGAGTGGGAATAATAAGTTTGACTCCCCTCCCCTAAATCCAACACTTTCCCAAATATTGTTAAGTCTGCCGTGAGAACAGTAAATCTCATCCCCATCCACCATCCCTCCTCCCCAAACTCCAAAGTTCAACACTCTCCCCATTGTGGTAAGGTTTGGTATAGGGATGGTAAATCTGACCCACCTCAAAGTCCAACAGTTTGTTTAATTTGACTGTTACCTCTGGTAACTAGATCCTAAATATAACTACAACACAGTCCTACACAGGACGACTACCACTGTGTAAAAAAAAAAAAAAAAAAAAAAAAAAAATATATATATATATATATACATATATACATACACATAGATGTGTGTGTGTGAATATATATATATACATATATATATATACATACATACATACATATAGATGTGTGTGTGTGAATATATATATATAAAACAGGATGTAGGGAACTCTTGGTACTTTCCAAATTTTAGGGGGGAGCAGCTCCTTTATATGGATCACTCTACAACACTACCAACACTCTAAAACTGCTCACCTTAAATATCTGTTTTCCCCACTCAGACTTTAAGAATAGGATTATCATAATTTCATCCATGCCGAGCTAGAAAAGTGACAAAGTCTTTTGCCATTTTTTCAGCAAATTCTTTAAGCATAATATTTGGGAACTACCCAGGATTCCCTACTTCCTGTCTTTCAGCTTTGCATATTTTATGTAGCACTCTTAACCTGAAAGGGTACATGCTTTGAGATATAGATGGATAGATAGATAGATAGATAGATAGATAGATAGATAGATAGATAGATAGATGTAGTTATAGTTAGGGCCACCTTCCCATACAAAATAAATTTTTGGTGGTCAAATAGCTTTGGTGCAGTTTGACGAATCTTCATGAAACTTTCCAAACAAAAAAAAATGACCTCTACCTCAGCTTCTTGCTGGAAAATTTTAGGGGTGATCAGTCAAGTGGGGGCAGAGAAAAAGAGTTAGGGTCCCAAAACGTGCTTTCCCCATGCAATTTTCCTCAGGAAAATTGAACAGTGCTACTGCAAAACTGCTGCATTGGTTTATACCAAATTTAGAAGAAAGCTAGATCTTGAGCCAGAAAGCATGTTTTTGTTTGTGATTTGGTTTAAATCCATTCAGTAGTTTTTGACAAATTTAAGGTCAAAATGTATGTATACATCTTGCCACAGAGCATCTGCGGACCCAACGGATCTAAAAATGAGATCTGATTGACTGCAACTATATAAAAAAAGATGTTGCTGTAGCTATTTTAGGATGTGGAGGTTCAGTCCCCTGTCCTCATAAAAGGTAAATAAAAAAGGAGGGGCAGGGTAGGGATGCCCTGGTGTCTTAGGTCTGGTGTTGGGGGTGGGGGACCAAAAACAGTTTAATTTTATTACAGGTCTGGTGATCGGTGGAGGATCCATGGTCCGTCAAAAAAAAGGTCAGGCTACCAACCTTAATTTTAACTCCCTCAAATGGGCCAAGGCCTGAGGGGGTTATATTTTTTATGAATATAGGAAATGGGTCATGTTGCCCCCCTCCCCAGCCTATTTGCAGCCACAGGGACCCTCATCTCCTGGGGCTGCATCATTATTTAAAGAAGAGTGTCCGTGCTCCCCCCCCCCACCCCCCCCCCCCCACTCACCCAGGTCCTAAAGAAATCAAAGCTTGCTGTGGGTGCACCAGTCCCATCCAGGATATCCACAGCATTTACAGGCCTTGGGGCTGTTGGGGCAAACTGATCCATGCGGCCCCACTTGCTTCCCTGCCTGCTTCCATCCAGGGATCGGTGGAAGCAGGCTACATTGGTTTGCTTCTGCCCGGGGGAGCAGATTTTTGTCTGCTTCAGCTGGGTGGGAGCAAACCTATGTTCCCTATGTGGGAGAATACAGGAAGGTAGTAGGATTTCGATTCTCTGCCCTCACTTTCCTGGGCAGAGAACAACTCTATGTCCCCGGGGATAGAGTCGCTGGGACACTGCTGCGTTTGGGCCCCTGGGATGGGGTCCCCAGAACCATATTATGGCTTGGGAGTATGAAAAATACTTTGGCCACTGGGATGGGGACCACTGGGCCTTGAAAAGGATCGGGGGAGGGAGACAGCATGCCCCTCCCTATTAAAAAAGTGATCGGCCCTGGGGATAGACTCCCCATGGCCTTGCAAAGGCTTGGGGAGGAAGGCTGCGTGTCCCCTCCTCTTCAAACAGTGATTCATCCTGGGGCATGGTGTCCTTGGGGCCATGAAATAGCTCAGGTGGAGGTGCATGCCCCCCAAATAAAAAAATAAAAATAAAGCAGGATTGTGAAATTGGTGGAATAGCTGCTAGTTTCATATCGACTGTTCCAGCTCGGAGCACCACTATAGTGGCAAGTAAGAGCTTTTTAAAAAATCTGTTTTGATGCTCATGTGGCCCCTAGAAAGAACAAAAACACCACTAAGCCTTTTTTTAAATGTTGTGGAGGGCTGCACGGAGCAGAGCAGCCCCAACAATATTTTTTTAAATTGCAGTAAGTTTCCTGGGTCATTAAATGGATGACTCTAGGAGAGTTTACCAATATTTTCAAAGCACTGTTCAGCCGGAGTGCAGGTACCCCTTGTGGTTTGTTCTATTGCTGCACTTTGTGGCCTGAAAAATTGTTGAAAAAGACTCAAAGAAATGTTATTTTATTTGTAAAAAATACTTTATTGAAAATATTTTGTGACTTTAACCATTCCTAACAATTTTAATATGTGTATTTATAAAATATACATCTGATTACAGTTATTGGTGATTTTCTGACAAAGCCAATAGGTCTGCTTTATATATAACCATGTGCTGCCCCCTTGATAAAGCTATGCGCAGTTGTGATTTGGGCACCCAACCCCACATCGCACATGGCAATGGACATCTTACTTTACATTAACTGAAGTAGAACTTCTCTGAAAAACTAAAGGTTAAAGTAACGTTATAGTTGGGAATTGTAATAATATTTTATTTACATTAAAAACCTTAGAGATTGACAAATGTTAAAGGGTTGTTATGGTTAGGTGAAAAATGTCAGGTAGAACACTTTAAACTAACAAAACCACTGAAATTCACCAGTTATATGTATCTCAATAACTATAACTTGGCCTGAAAGTAACTGTAACTGGCACCCTCGCTATGCACTGCATGTACCCTCACATTTGAAATCACTCATGACATCATTGATTGCATTCAAACCTCCGTAATGACATCTGAAATTACATAATTGATGACAGCACTGTGCATGGAGAGAGCGTCATTTTATATACAATGTAATAGAGTGCATAGCTTTGTTTTGCATTACTTTATTGACATTCCCATACCTCTACTATGTATTTTGATACAAACATAGATTTACAAAAGATGTGTAAACCTAGATTTGCTCCAAAATGGTGTGCCTAAATGTCAGGCATAAAAAGGAGAAATATCTTTATTTCTGTTCATTTTTTCATCTTTCCACTTATAATGAATTCTGCAGCACACATAGAAAGAGGAATACGCTACTTAGGACAGTTTTTGTGCAGAAAGGTGCCCTTCCTCAACAATAATAATATACCTGTAACATAAACACCCTTGCAGGATGCCTATGTTGGCGCTAGGCTGCACAAAGTGCTCCAGTGCAAGGCTAGAACTGAAATACTCCATATCTTTGTAAATATAGAAAATTTCTGCCCTCTCCCTTTCACACAATGCAGCACTGAAAGTTGCCTTGCTGTGTTGCATTGTGTGAAAGAATGGTAAATCTGACTCCAAGTGTTCAAGTATGGAGGAATGGATAGTGAACCATGAAAGACAGGGCCAGATTTGCAAAGGTTTTGTGCCAGGTTTGTTTTACATTTATGACGCAGACCTGACGCAAATCCTTTTCAGGATTTACATACTAATGCAAATTGGTTTTTGCATTGATTTGCTAGAAAAAGTAATGCAAACCAGTGCGAAGCACTTCATCCCATTACTTGCATCAAGAGGGAATTCCATGAGTGGTACATAGGCTTTCCTGTGTAACCACCCATGGTTCTTGACGCAAACCCTATCTACTAAGGATAGCAGACAGGGCTTGCGCCAAAAATTAACACCACTTGAAAGCAGGCATTAAAAAGCAGAAATGCTTTGCATATCTGCTGCACTGAATGGCACCCATACAAAATAGGAAATGTTTTAAACTTAGCCTATACATAGTATTTTGTACTCGAAGAAGTGGTGCGAGAATAGATTTAAGTGTGGGAGTGCTGCCATCAATGTTACATCACCAAAGTCATCGGGATTGTGAAAAATCCAAGCGTCACCCAAAGGAAAAGTGTAGCAAATGCGCCATGCCCATTAAGCAGGAAAGTGGTAAGAGTGTGCTATGTAACTGGCGGTGCATTTTGGAGCACGCTGTTGCAAGTATATTAAACTGGCATTATCTGGTACAGCACATTTTCCATTGAAATAGCTACTGAGGCCCATATACATACTGTTTTTGCACCGCATTTGCATCACTTTTTGACGCAAAAGCAGCGCAAACTTATAAAATACAATTATATTTTGTGAGTTTGCGCTGCTTTTGCGTCAAAAAATGATGCAAATGCGGTGCACAAAAAGTATAAATATGGGCCTAACTTTTCACAGACATGCAGTTTTACTGATAAAACTATATAGTGTCCAAATGACAATGTGAGGAAATTGGGTTTCAGCAACTAATTATCATTTGCACATCTTTAAGTAAAGTGTCTTGATTTGTTTTGATCCATTTAACAATCTTTGCTTCCATCACACTTCAGAATTACAAAGATTGCTTCATTTTTGCTGTCTTAACTGGATGTATATTTTGAAATATTTCTGCAACATATTTACATGTATTTCCATTTTATTGTATTAGTAAAAATGTACACCCTTCAGCCTTTCCTATTACACTTGACCTATAATCCATCATGATTACCACATAGTTCATTTTACAAAATCCTCTCACTTTGCAGCCAGAAAATGAAAAGAGACATTTGATCTCTGGCTTTGAATGCACAACAAAGGTAACAAGATAAAGACAAGATTCAAGGCATGTGTATTGCTCATTCACATTCTGCACTCCAGCATGTTTATTTCTGGGTTGCATCCCTACTTCCAGAGCCTATGACTGGAAGGTTACCCTTCCAGTACAAAACCCATGATAGACTCACCAAACACCTTTGCACCAAGGTGCAAAGGTTTGTGTGTTGTGCTGGGCTGCCTGATTGTACTGCAGCTAGAGGGAGAGAGGAAGAGAATACCATACCTCTGCAGATATGGTGCTTTACTGCTTTCTCTCTGTAACACAATACAGAACTGCATTTTGTGAGGTACGTAAATCTGGGCCAAAGGGTCCTCAAGTTCACCATGCCCACATAATAATTGCACGTTGTGAACAGCAGTTCTCACCAGCCCCGCTTCCAGAAGAGCACTGAGAATGGGGAATTGAGCTCCCTGAGAAATTACTAAGGTATACACTTTGGCATTTTTTTAAGACCTATCGCAACCACAGAAGAAATGAAAGAATTATTGATAGGTAACAAAGAACAACAGAGAGAGGTTCTATGTGACATCAAATAGACAACAAGAGCAAAACTCAAGATTCTTTTAGCTATTCAGGGGTGTAGTAGTACTTAGAGAAACATGCATAACATGGCTTAATTTTTATGTCCCAAATGTAAACCAAATAACTGACCTCCTGCCACCCTCTCCTACTATTCTCTGTGCATCCCATCCCTTTCCCATTGCAAAAATGAACTCTGTTCTCCATTAGAGCTGAGACCCAACACAGCTCCCTGTAAGTGTGGCCTGAGATTCCTTAATTACATAGCTATAGTGGGAAACAACTTTTGCTACTTCAAATCCATGAATAACCAGATTTAGGCCCAGATTTACTAAGATCTTGCATTGTTGTGCACAACGCGAGTCATCGCAAGGCAACAAAGTCCTTAACTGGGATTTTCAAAGGCACTCTAGAGGTGATTTGTGCCACCTTGTGTGATTTTGTAAATCTGCCCTGCACTACCTCGTGCCAGGGAGGCATTCCATGGGTGGAGTATGGGTGTTCCCACACATCCACTCATGGATTCTGTCACATTCCCAGATTTAGGAATGCCTCATATTGGTCGACCTCTCAGGCCCAGACATAATGAGGAGAAATAGCTTAATTTCTTTGTTACTTCAATTTTCTATGTGTGATGCATTCCTCTTCGTACATAGTGAAAGGCCTTTAAGGATTGTTTTTGTGCAAGAGGGTGTCCCAACAATCCTGTTCTTAACACAGGCAACCTTGCAGCATGGCACAAGGGTGCCTGCATTGGCACTAGGATACACGCAGTTCACTAGCACTAGGAGGGAGCAGAAGTGCACCATGTCTTAGTAGATATGGCACATTTCTGCTCCCTACCTTTCTTGTTACTTGAAAGATTAGTAAATCTAGGCCTTAGAATCTAGTATTTACTATTGTGGTGCTCATGAACTTACATACATATCTAACACTTTTAGCCAAATAGATTCTGCCCCATAGCTCCCAAAGTCCAAGGACTTTTTCACTTAGTTCAACAGCCTGATCATGTTTTTATATACTTCATGTGGCCTTAAGAATATTGTAATCCCAAATACTGAAAGATTATATCAGAGGCTCTTATTGGCAAGTCTGGTGAACCATTTGGACTAGACCCAGATACTTGATGTGTATGAGGGACTTTGATGAGTATGCTTCCATAGCACAATTTATACCACATTCCTGCATCAGTTCCACGGTAGTGGGTTACAAATATGTAGAATAAGCTAGATATACAAGTACTTCAGTGCATTGTGATACAAGGTGCCTTGAACTGCAGGGGCTAAAGCCATCTGCTGCAAATGTACTTCACTACATGTGATCCAGAGATTTTATTAACAAGTCTAAGAGGACTGCCCGGCTAGTAGACTGTACATATTGCCAGTTCTTGGAACCATTATATCCCCCAGGGTTTATGTCCGGTGGAAAAAGGTATTTTTGCAAACCCTTCAATGGTAGTCTTTGAAGTAATGGTTATCTTAGATCCAGAATCTGTCATCAAAGGAATCATGACACCTCCCACACTGAAATCACCAATAGGATCCTTAGCCAACAGTAAATCTGTTTGTTGTACAGTTACACACAGCACCAGATTGTTCATGCTGTCCCTCATCCCTTGGTCCTCTCTCAATTCAGCAACTGTGTTGACCTTAGCAGAAACTTTTGCAGAACAACAAACTCTTGTAAAGTGACCAATCATAACTCATTTAATACATTTTTCCCTTTTTGCTGGAGACATTTTAAAAGATGCAATGTCATTCCTCGAACCACATCTGAAACACATGCTGTCAGGACCATCTTCTTTTTAAACATGAAATCTTTGTAATACTTTGAATTCTGAACTACACAGACAGTGTCCTCAGAAGAATTATTCAAGACTTTGGCAAATTCCTTAGAATTTTGAAAACTATTAACAATATTGATTGCCTCGTCTAACAATGGATCCCTGCATGTTAGGAGTGTTTCTGGTATTTTCTTACTAAACCATCTGGTGACTAATCAGTTGCTTGGTGAAACCATGAGAACTCACAATTTGAAGTCAGTGCTCTCAAATACACTTCATACATGTCTAAAGTTTTGTTAGCTTGCTGTTCTTGAGAAACAAAATTATGTTTCCTGACAACCAAGTTTGGTGGTTTAGAGAAATTTTTCTCCAGTCTTCTCACCGCTTCTTAATACTCGTCTAATTTGTCATCAATATCATTGGACAAAAAGTTCCTGCCCCTCCAAAACCAAGTGAGTGCTCCAAAAGCCATCTTTTCCTGTCAGATTTAAACTTGAAACCATCTATTGCACCAAGGTAAGCATTAAAAGCTCTGAACAATTTTGTCAATCTGATGGGGTGGCCTCCCCTGGAAATTGAAGGAATGGTTGTGGAGGATATCTGGACTCATTGTGTGTTTACCTGGAGACAGGAAACTTCAAATACGTGGCTGAAAGAAAATCTTCTTTGCTGAGCCTGTCTCTCGTTATAAATATATATTTTCTTCTGAAGCCTATCTTTGGAAAGGGAAAATGTGATCATTAACTCTGTTAACACTACCCATGTCATCAGGCTGCTTCACTTTAGCCACACATTCACTCTTCCACTACTGGCCATTATCAAGTTTAACAGCACTACCTTCCACACTTATCTCAGCCACTTTGTGTATGCCACAAAATTGCTGATGCCCTTTCAGAATCCGAGCCCCGGGAAGTTTGTCTGTACAGATTCATCCTCTGCCCAACCTCTGTCCTTCATGCTCTTCAAGACATATTATATGTCCTTACTTGCATTGTGACTACTCATTATATTGTTCCTTGCTGTTTTAGATTCTGAACACACTTTTCATTCGGCAAAGTGCTCACTGCTCATTTGAACTTAGTGAGCCACATAGGAAAAAGCATGTCACACACATCATGTATCCTCAGAGCCATAAATGGTGTGACACCGGTGACACTGTGGGGTGTGTTGCTCTAGGCCCACAACATTCCTCTTAAAGCATTTCAACACGGGAACCTGAACTAACAGCTGCACTGATGCACTCACTGACTAACCTGTTCATTCTCTGCACATGGCCATTGCTCTCAGGGTGATACAGGCTGCACTTCTTATGTTTAATACCAGCATCCAGCAAAAAATCAGTCATTCCATGAGATGTAAGCTGCACACCATTATCAGAAACAATTTCTGTTGGGAAACCCTCCCTAGAGAACATATCAGTGAAAAACTTAATTACATTCTTGGTATTAGGTTCTCTCAGCAATCTCACCTCCAATCACTTAGATACATAGGCCCTCATTACAACCTTGGTGGTCGGACGAGACCGACTGCCAAGGCTGAACCGCCGGCCGCATTTGGACATCCCCACATTTTTATGTATCAAGCCTGACAGTATTTTTGGGACAACCCCTTCCCCTTGTAAGTCAAGCAGCATAAATAGTTGCGTAAGATTATTATGATGCTTCTGCCAGTAAAACAGTTGAATCGTTCTTACGCACAAATCCAGCAATTCTGTGTCCTGATATGCCAGCCAGAACTTTTACAAGGATATTGACATCCTCATTGATAAGGGACAGTGGTCCAAATGAACTGCATTCCTAGTCATATTTGCCTGGCTTATAGCCAAACACCACTTTCATCCATTTTTAGGGGTGAGCACAAAGCGCTCCGTCCCTCTTCTAATCTCTCTTAAGGGGAATTTTACCACACCCATGTCATGTCAGTCACTTTCATTGGTTTGTGGGTTTGCCTTTTAAAATGTGCTTGTTTTCATTCGTGAAAGGCATGCATATGCCATGCCTTTTCCGATGTTTAACCCTCCTCAAGAGCACCGGTACACTACTGGAAACATATGAGCCTCCATGTTTTCCGTATGGTTTCTGGACTTCTTTTTCTCTTTATTTCACAGTGCGATTGTGCTGTGTTTTACATAGCGCGATCACGCTCATTTTTTTTTCATTTAATGTGGTAAGAAAAGTCCGGTTAGGAGTTTACAATGCTAATAGCTCTAGCTCGACGTAATGCGAGACCTTTTGCATTGCAAATGCTTGTTTTCATGAGTCTCTGAGTTACCAAAGATGTGTGCTCCATTTAAAATAATGTGGTGAGCCCATCTGGTGCTAGGAGCTTTCGCACTGCCCTGGCTATGTATTGCACAAATGTTATTATCCTTGTACATTTCCAGGTTTAATGCCTTCCTGATAGCCACAGCTCTTATTAGATGATCTTGAAAAGTGTTTTACTATGAAGTGATAAGTGGAAGATGGAGAACGGTTGTTGCCAACAGAGTAGCAAAAAGGACAGCCCGGAAACCCTATGCCCCTTCATCTTCCTCCCCCAGCTCTTTTGTCTCCAGGTGCTGTCTGTGGGGAATACACAAGGTTTCCTGCCAAAGCAGAACCTGGGGATTGTGCCTCTTTCAGGGAACATGAACAACAGACCCCACCATGTATCTACATGAAGCACAAGACTTTTCCCTGAAACTCTCCTGTAACTTGAATGATTGGGAATTATTTTTTTCAGATGCACTGGCACTGACTCTCATTGAACTGCTGACCAAAAACCAAGGCTGAGGACCTGATTTGAAAAGGTAAACTTACAAGTTTGTGACCTGTCCTAACTTTTTATGTGCTGAGTTCTCCGCCCCAACTGCGGAGTCTCTGCAATCATAAGCATACAATTAAATTGCAGTTTTGTGAATAATGGAAAATAATAAACTTACACATTACCTTTGTGACTCAGGCCCTTTGACTCTAACTCAGGGAAAACCTCCATCAATACAATCCCTGTGCGGATCCTGCTTAAGCCTGAGTGTAATTCAAATTAGGAAGACAGGGCTGGTGGAGTGGTTCACTGAGTTTTAACACCCATACTCGTCCAGTGGCTGGACAGGCCTTGAGAATGACGTTTTTGCCTACTGGAAGCTGACAAGCTTACTGGTGAACATCTTGAAACCTGGAAAACCCTTGCAGGTGGGGAACCACCCTTTTCTGGGCAGGGTAGGAGGCTCTGCTGCCTGGTATCACCGGCCTTCCGGAACCGAGCCTGGATTATGGGAGCCCCAAACTCCTTCCCTGGTATGAAGCCCTCCTGGCCCTAGTAGGGAAGATGGCCCTGTCCGGTGCCTGGAGCCAGTCCTCCCAGATGAAAGCCATGGTTACACCCACCTCTCACTGGTGATTACAAAAGCTGTTCAACCCCCAGGAGCCCCAGACTCTGCCTGGGTCCAACGCCACCCTAGCCTGGATCTGGGATCTGTCTAGCCCTTAACATTGGGTCCGGCCTCGGCGTCAGACACAAGAGTCCTCCGCAGTCTGCAGCTACGTTGCACTGTGTAGGGACTGTCACCTCAGTCCTTCGGCTAAGGGTGCCCTCGGTCAGTGCCTTCCACTTTCCTGATGCCTGAGCCTGGGGAGCTGAGGAGGGTTGAGCCCTCTGCCAACCCCCCTCAACCCTTCGGCCTGCCTGGAACCTAATTTGACTATGTGACTCAATTGGTGCCCCCTCTGCCCATCTGGTCACCCTGCTGACCTACAAGGGATCATGCTCCCATCCCTGCACCCAGTGACTCAGGATGGGAAGTGGACGGCCCTGTGCCACACCACATATGGTGGAGGCAGCCTTCCATGGGCCCACATCCTATCCCTCCCATCAGCCTGGAAGCTGAGGGATCCAGGTGGGTATAGGTGCCCATGGACTGAGACAAAATCTTGGCTCGGAGTTTGAGGTAGCTGCTCTGCTACTCACAAAACCATTACCCAGAATCAGGTTGTCTATAAATGATACAGCCCTAGGTGCCCCACGAGCAAGCCGTGCACTAATGGCGATGGAGGCGGCCTCCTTCAGTCCACATTCAAGTCCCCGAGAAAATGGCTCTACGCACCCGCTATGCCAGACCAACAGAGGATCTATGGTCTGCAGTATCATTACAGTTTAGGGGGATTTCTGAGTTAGAGACCTTCAGTCACTATCCCACAGACGGCAGCTTCACTTCATTGGCTTCTCAGCCTAGCACATACACCCAAATGTCTGAACCTCTCGTACTGAGCAGGATTACTTTTGCAACAACACATCATCAGTAGGGTAAAACTAACCTGCCTCACAATGGGATAAACCTAGCTCATATTCCCTATTAGTGGGTGAACAGTCCAAAGCTTGATGAATTCTGCTTCACAATGATAGGAAGAGCTAATATCTAAGGATTAAAAAGCAATGTTGCTTGAAACCCAAAAGGTCGGAATGATCATGAGACCCTGCATTCATAGTATGTATTCATGCAGAAAATTGTGATCAAGAGAGCTTTTGCCCTTCTGCTCCACTGAAGGTTCCTGTACTCCCTGAGCTTACCTTAGGACACTTGTGTTATCATTTGACAGGTGTACTATCCCCATCAAACTCCCTACCTATCACTGTCCATGAAGAGGGTCGCACCTGGAAGGCACTCGGAGCCAAAAGAAAGAGCCTAACGGGTCTCCCCTAGCCCCGCCTCACCGGGTAGGTGCAAAAAATGATAGAAGTAATATATTTCACTGCTGGCCCAAGGGCCTCCCACTTATCCTACATATCTCATGTCACTTCAGAGTGCCAGACTAGAGTCAAGTTCAACAGGACCTTCTTTCCTCACTGATTCTGCCAAGCCTGTTCTCTTGACTGTGATTTCACTAGAAAGTTGGTAGGGCCAGTGGGATTCATGTTCATCCATTTAGGCCCAGCATGAGATTTACACCTTCTCTCCTGGATTTTCAAGGACCAGCAAGAGCTCACCTGATGCTGCCAAACTACAGCCCTTTCCAAGGCCCATCCTTTCTCAAAGAAAAGAGAACTCTTTCAACAGCTTCTCTGGGATCATTTGAGTTACTGCACTGAATACTGTGAGGATGCCTATCTGTGGGTCAGCCCATTCTAGGGTGCCCTGCCCTTCAGAAAGAAAAGAGAACTCTCCCCAGGGTTCCCACCGGCTTCTCCGGGTTAATTTGTTTTACCACACTAAATACCGCGAGGGCACCTCTCTCGGAGTGAACCCAACTCCAGTACACCCTGCCCTTCACAAAGTAAAGAGAACTCTCCTGAGTCTCTCATCAGCTTTACGGGAATAATTTTTGTTACTGCACTGAATGCCGTAAGGGCGCCAGTCTCTGCCACTCTAGGTTTGGGGACCCGAACCAGACTCCCTTTCTATTTGACGAGGGCAATGGAGGCCAATGTCCATCCCTGCCCAATGGATCTCGCCAATCTCTTAGTACTGACTAACCCATGTTCACCTGCTGTTCTCATGGAATCTTGTCCACTTAGGCCTTCAAAGGTCTTTTTTGAATATTTGCTACTACTACTCAAATCTGCAGCAGGTCCACCCGGCCCTTGCTCCGGGCTTCAGTGCGCACCGCAGCGGCCATCCTACTCATTGCAGCTTAGCCCTGGTGCACTCAGTGCCGGCGACGACCTGGCAGGGGTCCGATGCTCCAGCGCCATCCATTTTCAGGACTACTTGATTCAGCAGGTGATCCTTAGTGGGGGGTTCCAACTTCCATGCCACTGTCCTTCTGTCTATATGGGCCAGCACCTTTTCTGGGGCTAGAGTTTCAAATCACGGGCAAGCCAGGGAGACCTCACCAAGCTTGCCAGTCCCCATTCGGGGCACTTTAAGATGCGGCAAGCCAAGGAACGGAGCACTGGGCTGGGGTCTTGCACCCTATGCCTGCCAAGGCTCTGACCTGGTCAGAGCTTCAGAACCTGGACATGCAGAGGAGGCCTCCTTGGGCCTGCAGGTCCCTGATCTGCAGCACTTTGATTAACAGTGGGCCGGGGAACAGAGACCATGGCTGGAGTCTTCCACTCCAGGGCTCACCAGGGCTCTGACCAGGGACTCGATCAGAGCTTCTGAACCTTGACAAGCAAGGGAGACCTCTCAGGGTCAGTGGGACCCCATCCCAGGCACTTTGCAGCATGGCGGGCTGGAGAAGGAAACCCAGGTCCTGGGGATTCCACCCCTGGGCCAGCCAGGGCCCTTCCCTGGGGCCCACTCAGAGCATCTGAATCCAGGCAAGCAGGTGAGACCTTGCAGTTTCTACGGGACTCCGGCCAGGCCCATTTTCAACATGGCATGCCAGGGAAGGGCTAGGAGCTTCCACCTCGGGACCTGCTGGAGCTCTGACCCGGGGCCCTGTCAGAGCTTTTTATCCCAGACAAGCAGGAGAGCCCTCCCAGGGTGATGAGTATCCACCAAAGCACTTTGCGACATGGCACATGGAAACAAGGGACCATATGTACGAACACATTTTCCCATAGACACAGAATGGGCAAAACTGCTTGATACATCTGGCCCTAGGTACTCAGGTTCCTCACCTGGGGCTCGCCAGAGCACTACCCATTCTTGTAAACTATGCACACTGAATGACAGAGAAGGACATTCAAGTGAATGTATATGCCTCCTTGAGCCCTGACTGGGCTTCAAACTTCAAATGAGCCCTCATTGGGACATCAAGTGCAGCTTGGAATTCTGAACACTGAATTAAGTGAAGGAAATCACCTGTTTTGCTTATTTATTTTATGTACAAAACTTCATCAGTGACATTGGCATGGCACTTTTTGCACCAACCATGTAAGCATAGTAAAGGACCCCGAAACTGAAATACACCCAGGCCTAATCCTGCTGAGTTGCTTTCTACATGAGGAGTTGCATGTACCCATTTCCTCAAAGCTAGAACCAAGCCTGATGCACTACCGTAACTCAGTTGACCAGCTCTGCTGCAGTTAACCTTGTCTGCAGGTAAACACTCAGCCAGCAAAAGGAGTGCAGCAATCTGGGACGCAGAGTACCGAGAAACTCTAAATCTCACCAAAGGCCAGAGGTGGCTGTCCAAGAATCACTGTCCCTCAAGTTCAGTTGAGCAGAGTGATGAGAACACCACACCCTGTACCAAAGTTTGGATTGTGACCTTTATTCCTCATTGTGGGACCCTCCACCTTACCTGAAGGTGCTTGTGCATTGGCCTATCACTTGCCTCAGTCTCATCGGAAAGAATAGTCCCCAAGCAACACTTGGGGTGTCTCCTGAGTCTGTCCTGCATGGCTTGCATTCTCACTAAATTGAGATGGCTCGAATAAGGCCTCCATTATTTTAGTATGTGGCCATGTGTCTGTGGGGCCACCAACCAATTTCTTCTGTTAGTCTGACAGCCATCTGTCTCATCAATACCAAGATGTGTCCAGCCCGAGTATCTCAAAGTAGCTAAAACCCCAGGTATCGAAAGAAGAGGAAAACCCTAATTCTAAACCAAGAGATAGTCATGTATTTTTTGTCCCACACCTCTTACTGTGATCACTGAGACACAGGATTCCTCTTTTTTTAGAATGGTGTTCAACTCCCCCACAGGCTGCACCTTTTATACTCTGTAACTGTACCAGTTTTCTGGTGTTTACAATCAACTTGCCACTGCAAACAATACTTAAAGACTCCTTGTTCTCTTGTAGTGCAAACAGCACAGCATTCTACTAGGTAGAGATCACGAGGATAATGCATTGTGCGTAACTTGGGTGCAGAGCGTTGAAACTGCTTTTCTGAGCATTATTTTATTTATTTGATTTTCTGTATTTTCAGTATTTGGTTACCATTTTCACTGCCAATGTATTTATTGATTATTGTGTTAAGTTGCATCTTGACTCAATCCTCAAACCATCTCCTTTGAGCTAGGCCTTGTCTGCTTGATCAAGCTATCACGAGAGCACATGAGGCTTGGGATGCCCACTTTCTATCACGGACTGAGTACAAACAGGCCTGGACCCCCTAACATTTCACCTCTGACATAACCACATTGTCCCTCCCACTGAAAGGATCGGGGAAAAGACAGATGGACCATAATCATGTCAGAATTTGGTTCAAATGTGGCTTCCACCATCTTGTCTAACAACGATGATGCTTTCTCCGAGCTATGCATGCTCACCGCCACAGATGAGAGTTTTTCAGCTTGGTGAATGTACTGTCAGGCAGCTTTAGACTACAATACTCAGAACCTCCATCAATGTGTCAGGTAATATATGTCTCTCTCTGCGTAGAAGAAAACAGTGCGATTTAGGATTCACTCTGGCTAAGTACACAAATGTTCACTACTCCAACTAGGCAAACCATTGTCTGTATTGTTGGCAAAAGGTAAGATTTGCTAGTAGCCTGTAACACAGTTGCTTGCAGCCTAATGGTTCATTCACCTTGAACTTCTTCAGGGCAACAGTCTTTTTGGAGAAACCGCAACAATCTTGTTGAAACCCTGACATAGTCTTGCTGCTCATTATTGTATTTTCTTGCAATGTGTCCTTATATAAAGGGGAGTAGCTTGGTCAGTAAGATTGGGGGGTGAGGGTCGGTGTGAGCTTCAGATTTCCCAACAATCACAGTGGCATATAATGTTAAAATACATTATAGGACAAGCAGGGTGCATGAGAGGGGCTTACAGAGCAGCGGAAAGGGAGAGGAACGCGGATTGACAGGATTAGTAAGTGAGAGAGGAGGCACATTATTTTGTGGAATAACCAACAATTTTGAAATCTTTCCACAAAGAGAGAGGGATAGTGTGTGTGTTTTTGTCTGTGTGTGTAAAAATATCCTGGTGAAATCTGACAAAGACACCACACTATAACTGAATGAAAGCTCCTGTAGCCAACCATTGATCACAAAATACATTCATTGGGGGGGTGTAGCACCCCAAACACCCCTCTGAAGCTACACCCCTGCTTAAATATTTGTGAATCCATTGATAGCGGTTAGTCCCCGTATCCCAAGTAACGCCTGACCTCAGGAGCTGTATCTTGGTTGTTTCACTGTATTTTATATGGTAATAACTTCCTAATTTGTGAGAGCGCACTGTCAGCATTGTCAGACCAGCCTTTGCAAAACTGTGCCCATTGCCATGCATTGTTTGTGCACAATGCATTGTTCCCCACTGTCCTTCTGTAGCTTGGAAGTAATTTGCAATGTGCATGTATTGAGGTTCCATCCAAATGATGGGTTGGAGGGATATTTGTTAATGACTACCTGAATTGAGGCATGGCGTGTCACTTCCGGTTTGCCT
The DNA here is from genome assembly GCF_031143425.1 of Pleurodeles waltl. Taxonomy (NCBI): domain Eukaryota; kingdom Metazoa; phylum Chordata; class Amphibia; order Caudata; family Salamandridae; genus Pleurodeles; species Pleurodeles waltl. The sequence goes on along the minus strand of NC_090450.1, from coordinate 535,656,813 downwards.
TTCACCACACTGTGGGTGAATATATGTGTGAATGTCCACATATGGTGGGACTGGTGCACTGTATGTCCAAAGTACAAAGAGTTGTTGAATATGCGTAGTAGTGGTTCTTTACCATGTTTTTACATGAGTTTTACCATAACGCTTTTTCTTGATACTGCATGTCCCTCAGTGCGCAGTGTGTGGCCTACATCTCACAGTTGGTGTGCTGTGTGTTGGCCTTGCACGAATGCACATGCCCATACAAATGAATGTGTAAAAGATCTGCAAGTTTTGATTTTGTATAGATTTTGTATAAACGTTGTTGTGTAGTTTTCAAAATTACATTTGATTAGCGCTATGTTCATGTATGTGTATGCGTGCATTGAAATGTGTCAATTACAGTTCTTTCCATTGTACAGTTTGTCACAATGTGAGCATTTTTGTGTGCCTATGCCCAGTGCTTTAAATGGAAAAATAGAAGTGCAGGTACTCTGTAATAGAGTACCTGCTTGTTTCTGAGAAGTTCCGGTACTCTCCAATTAAAAGTATTACGTTTTTCTTGAGATGTGCCGGTACTCTCCCTCTCAAAATAAAAAAGTGCCGGTACTCAGTACCGGAGAGTACCGGTCCATTTAAAGCACTGCCTATGCCATGTATGGTGAGAATGTGCGTGGGTATTCTAATCACTGGGTTTGTGGGTGAACTTTTATCCTGCCTTCTCCTGGACTTTGTTATGTTTTGGTGGTCTCTTCTTGTGCTATTGGTGGTCTTTTCTTGTGCTACACGTGGACGTTAGAATCCACCTCAGTTTGTGAAGTTGTGGCAACCAGAGTTTCATAGCTTTCCTTATTTGTTTTCAAACTATGTACCCTTAGTGAAGTGCAAATCAGATTACGTTTTTTAAAAGGGCAGTGCTTTAGAAGGGCATGCACTCTCGGGTAGTAAATACCTGGAATTTTATATTTTAATTTCCGCATTAAAAAGGTTAAAAAGGGGTTGGGCCGAGAAAAAAAGCGGCCCTGCACGCAATCGAAGAAACATTTCAACTTCTATTCATGGTATCGAGCAGGCCGCAGCGTAGCAGCAACACACTGGTGTTTCTCTGGCTAGAAAACGTGCCTCCAGAAGGGACGTCTGTCAGCGTTGAACTCACAAATGTTGCTTAACAGTGGCTGTTTACAGCTTCCGCTCCTGGTAAAGTCAACATCAAGAGTGTAAAATATCTTTCCTGGAAGTCAGTGCGCTGGCTCTCTGCATCTAGGTATCAAGCCTCCATCTTAAGGTCAGTTTCGCAGTAATTGTACAGGTGAAACCAGACGATGGCTCAGACTCACTGATTTGTCATGCAGCACTGTACAGCATCCACATTTAGGGGCAGATTTACTAACATTTTGCGTCATTGATGCACCACATTTTCGGGCCAGCCACGACCAAAATTGTTACTTGTGACTTATAAAGCCACGCTAATCGGGTTTGCGTGGAATTTGTCCTGATAAGTAAAGCATCTTAGATCTATTAGATTGCCTTTGGATAAATAGGGTCCCACTTGAAGGGTTAGGGGGTCCCTAGAGGATTGAGGGACCCCGGCGCTGCAGGAGCTGTAAGGGACAGCATTGCGCCCATAATTCAGCCATTCCACAAGTCTGACACAAGGCAATCTGCTGTAGTTGTTGGGGGCAGAAGGGAGACCCTGGACATACCCCTGAGTCTGCATTTGGGGGCAGATTTACCATCATTTTGTGTCAGCTTTGCTAGCTTTAGTAAATACAAAGTAATGCAACACAGCACATAGCACTGCCTTGCGTTACTTGAGATGGGACGGCTTTCCATGGGGGAGCATGGGCATGCCCATGCATCCACCCCTGGATATTGGCGGGATATTGGAGCATTCCCAGAATTAGTAAAGATAGGAAACCTGGGAAAGTGTCAAATGCTACACCTTCCCTAATGAGGCGTAATGAGAAGACATTTCTTTGTTTCATCTTTTTACTTCCTTTTTCTATGCATGATGCATTCTGTCGCCCACATAGAAAGAGGGAATTACCTTTAAGGTTTTTATGTGCAGGAAGTTGTTCCTCTAAAAACAATCACGCCTGTAACGCAGGAATCCTTCCACCATGGTGCCTGCATTAGCGCAAGGTAGTGCACAGTGCAGAAGCACTAGGGGATAGCAAAAGTATGCACATCTTAAAAAATATGGCACATTTCTGATGTCTCACTTCAATCAAATAAGCAAAGCAACTTTGTTTGCTGCCATGCGTTGCATGAAAACTTAGTACATATCCCACCGTTTTTGGGCACAAAGATATTTCTTCCTGCACAAAAACAATCCGGACCGTAATATAGGTCCTGTTGCACCACGGTACAAGTGTGGCTACATAGGCGCCAGGTAGCCTCAAGTGCGCCAGGACAGGGAGAGAGCTGAGGAGCGCCATATTGTAGGCAACATGGCGCTTTTCATCTTTCTCTTAAGTCTTAACTTGCCGTGCTGAACTGCGTTGCATGAAGTCTAAGTGAGCCTGCCCCTTGAATCTCCAACAGGCCAGAACCCAACAAGTGATTACATCTAGAGAGAATGTGGGTAACATGCAGTCAACCTATAGCATCACTGGAAAGGAAATCTAGGGGGTGGGAGGGCACACACCACAACACTTCCTTATCATTTCAAATGTTATTATTGCAGATGGAACATATGAGCGAGCATTTATGTCCGAGTCAAGGGCTCCAGTAACCTGCTCTTTAACCCAGTGCCTGGTGTGTTTTCATGGAGCTGTTGATAGCCTGATTACAGTTATTGGCAGATACAGGCAGGTTGTCAATACAGCCAGTGCCACCTGAGCCAGTGAGCACATCCCTGAGATATGTTTGGATACTGCGTTTCTATATTTAGCTCTTTTATGTGGCCTACTCTGAAGCATGTTTGTGAACAAATCAATGACTCCAGCAGAGAAGAAAGGTAAAGTGAATATCTTGTTTTATAACATCAACAGGTTTCTAACGCGGACGGAGCAAAACAGTCAGTTGCCATGAGTTTATGAGAGTTGTTTGTTCCACTGATCTGCGTGTATTTGTGCACGATTACACAAAGTGTATTTTTATACTGCCCTGGGTTTTTATTATATGTCTGCCGTTTGCACGTGAGGCTGTGCGGGTGCTTAGCAGAGGAGGCTGGTAATCTCTGAAAGTGCTGAGGCATGGTACTTGACCCAAGTTCTAGCGAGCATCCGAAGAGAACCAGCCAGACTTATTCTCGGAAGGTTAGGGGGTTCACCCTAGAGAAGTATTTGAAAGAAATGTGATAAAATCATGCTTTTAAAGTATACATTTGCCCAAAAACCACTTGTGTGCCATGCCAATGCAGCCTGAGTCTCACCAAGAGTTGACCCCATTTTTTCATAATGTGCAGGAGGAGAAAACCCAGCCGCAAATGTCAATAAATACCCCCACTGTGCTAGTATTTTGTCATGGTTGCCCTCCATATGTAAATGTATCCCCTTATGACACGAATTATGTAAAATATGTCAGGGCCAGATTTTTTTAGTTGGTGACATTTATATACCATGAGTGACTCAAATGTCAAAAATTACCCCCAGCATCCTTTCATCATTGCCTGCTCCCTTCTCCAATATGCCATGATTAGCCTCCCTAATGCAAAGATTTACCTCCAGTATGCCAGAACCTGCATTTTGCCATGGTCTCCCGCATGCCAAGAATTATCTCCAAAATGCCAGCATTTTGCCATAGGTGCCTTTTATACCAATACGTTCCTCCGATATGTTAACATTTTTACTGGACAAGTGAGAAAGGCTGTGGCAGCACAACAAATCATAGAGGGCAAGAGAGGGGCAGTGACAGCACATGAGACCATGGAGGGCAAAAAGGACTGGCAGGGTCATGCACATGATCAACAAAGAGCAGGGAAGGGGGCAGGGGTAGCAAGCTGACCAAGCAGGGCAGGTGGGATGGGCAGTTGCAGCACAACAGACCATGGAGGGCAGAAGGGCAGGCAGGGGCATGCCAATGTACAATGGAGGGCAGATGAAGGGGATAGGAGCACGACCTTGGACAATGGAGGACTGGGGAGTGAAGTATGGGGAAGGGCAGGGACATGGGCAACAATCTGGTCATGTAGGGCAGGTGGGAGGTGCAGTGGCAGCGCAATAGACCATGCCAGGCAAGCGGGAGAGAGAGTAGAAGCACAGCAGACCATGGAGGGCAGAAGGGGGACAGTTTCAGCAAAACAGGCAGGAGGATTAGTAGCAGCACAGCTGACCATAGTGGGCAAGGGGGAGGGGGCAGGGGCATGCACAAAGAACCATCGAGGACAGAAGGGAAAGGTACAGGTTTGTATCTGACAACAGAGAGGGTAGGCAGAAGGGGCAATGACAGCTCAGCAAACAATGTATGGCAGGAGCGAGAGGCAGCACAATAGATCAAGGAGGGTAGAAGGGAGGAGATAGGGGCATGGACTACGACAATAGAAGTCAAGTGGGATGGGGCAGGGAAAGGGGCAGCGAGATGACCACGGAGGGGTGACGGGGGGCAGTAGTAGCACAATGGACCATGAAGAGTGGAAGGAAGGGAGCGTAGAGCAAGGCAACAAGCTAACCATGCTGGGCAGATGGGAGGGGCAGTGGCAGCACAACGTGCCATGCAGGGCTGGAGTGAAGAGGAGAATGGACTTGGGCAGCAAAGTGCAGGGAGGAGGTGAGTGTGGACAGCAAGCTAAGCACAGAGAGCAAGCATGAGGGGCAGTGGCAGCCCCCAAAACCATGCAGGGCAGTGATGGGCAAGATGTCATTTGAGATGTAATCAATGATGTCATTTAACATGTGATGAGTAATAAAATATGTGGGGTTATAAGCACTGCATGGCGGGGGCACGAGTTTTAGTTAGCTCTCTGAACTATAACCAATGAATTTCAGTGTTGTTTTAGCTTTTTAAGCATTAGTTTTTAACTCATTTCAACAACTATATATATATATATATCAAAAGTTTCCTTGTCCAGCTACAAAGAAAACAGTCAGGACACCTTCGGAAAGTTGCAAAATATATTAGAAATAGCACAAGGTTGTGGGAGGAAAAAACACTTCCCACTAAAAACCCCAAAAATGTAAAATATTGTAAAAGTATAACAAAAACAATTCCATGTATTTAATAAAACTTAACCTTAGAACAATTAACAATTGCAAAATGTTAATAATAGTTATAAATTAAATATTAGTCAATGAAAAATATTACAAAGTTGTAAAAATGGTAAATGTCCTGCAAACCGCTTATATAAAATTATTAAGAAATCTAAAATTAAATACACAAAAAACATTTTTAAAATGAACTTTGAAAATGTAATTTAAAACAAATGTTAAAAGCATTTAAATAAACAAATGAATCAATAAAATATTGCAAACGTAAACAAACATTGTTAAATCATTTTGCCCTACTCCCCTACAACTTCTATAACCCAGAACTAAAACATATTCAAAAACATCTCAAATTAATATGCAACAATTGAAACAAAAAAGTAAAGAATTAAACTAAAACACACAAACAATATATCATAAAATTTTATATGCAATATTTAAAAACTTAGTATTGCGAACAAGGATATTAAATACAAAGTTAAACAAATGATATTCCTACCAGGGACATAGTTTCCCACAGTATCTTTTACCTCATAATAATTATGTAAGGATATAATATTTTTCTCATGGCATAAAACATATTACAGTACCATATCTATTTCTATTTCTGTATTACTAATATTGTACAGTTGCTGTTGTCATCCCCAGTGGAGCTCTAACAAGGCTACCTTGCCACATTTGATCTGTGCTGTGCACTGCAGCAAACATGCAGTGCACCTTTCATGGAGAATTGAACACATTTCCTCTAAGTAAAAAATGCTTACAGGTTGAAGTTACTTTTTGGCTCAAAGCCCTGTCTGGCTATTTTGATAAATCAAGCTTTATGTCAAAACCTGTAGTTATCTGCACTTATCCGCATAAAGAACACCCCCTTAATGCAAGGCAGCACAAAGCTTTTTTTGCATTGAGAAAAGGCACCTTTCCAGTACAAAACACCTTTTTGAGCTGGGTAGTAAATGCCATGTGCTGCTTTACATCAGTTTGCGCTGGCACAAAGCCTTAGTAAATCTAGGCCTTTGGCTACTCTAAGACTTTTTGTAAAGCTAGGAACTCAGTGGGCCCAATGCTGACATGACGTAGCAAAAGGAATAGCCTTGTGTATGTGCATTGTCGAGTTAATGGGATTGGGCCAATGACCACTAGTGCTTCAGTGATAATAAGCATTACTTCTGAAGTACTTGCTTGCTTTACCTTTAAGAGACCTCGACTTCTGCTCTCCCTCTCTTTTTAGATTTGGGATTAGAAGGGATTAATTTGAAGAGTGATTGGCAGAAGATTCCATATTGGCAATAGTTGCACAGTTTGCCTTATGTGGTTCTCTTGAAAGGCACCATTAGAGTTATATGTTGGATCCCGGGTGAGTCCTGTAGACCATAGTTTACCAAACCTTTGGCCTCATTATGAGTTTGGCAGTCGGATGAGCCACCCGCCAAACCCGTGGGGAGGATGCCAGTTATACTGGTGGTACCCCCCAAGCGTATTACAATGTTCTCTCCAGGCTGACTGTCGGGAACACTGTATTACGCGTTCCCTCCGGGCTGACTGGAGGAAACAGTGCTACAATATTGGCCTCGACTCCTATATGGATGCCGAGGCCAATACCATAGCACACCAGCACCATCAGACAGTGTGCATTCCGATGGTGCAGTGCAGGTGCCCCCTGTCACCCCTGACCACTGGCTTTCTGCCAGCCTTTCCATGGCAGGGTCTCTGTTGTAATTAGCACAACAGCACTGCCGTGGCTGAGTACAACTCGGACCACGGTCAGCCCATAAGGAACGATATTCCTGGTGGGGATGGTGGTCTTTAGGTGGGTCCACCTGCCAGGGTTGTAATGCGGCCGTCAGACCGCCTGGAGTGAGTCCTTGGACCACCACACTTGTAATGAGGCCCTTTGTTCTTTTTTAACTTGATTGAAAAGTAAATATAATTACAGCAAGTATATTAGTGACATCAGAGGTAGCAATACATAGCATTCAGAAAGAGACATGGGTCCGCCCCATCAACATTGAATTTAAAACATAATTATTGCTTATCGAGTCAGACAGGCAGCTGACCACATGTCAGTTCTTGAATCTTTATACACCCAATCCAGTCAGCTTTGGGAGTCTTGAGCTATCAAATAAAACCTGAGAGGGTCCCAAAAATCCCTAGGCCGGGACTGGCAATGTTTCAATAAACACATTAAATTGGGTATAACAGTATGTCATCTCTGGTATCCAACAGCTTGCTTTGGGACCTGTTCTACTTACCCAAGAAAGCACTTCACATCATGGGGCTTGTAAACTTTGTTTAGGGATGAATAAAATGTGTGTCCAAACTATGGTACATGCATGATGGCGTTATGTCTATTATCTAGGCGATGGCTTAATGGAAATATGCAAAATGGTAGCAGACAAAAAGGATCATGACTAGATTTGTGGTCTCTACCGTATTTGTACTACAAGGATATACCAGACATGGACCTGTATTTGCACATGATTGTGCCAAAAGCTGTGGTACTGAAAATTTAGACATGTCAAATATATAAAAGGCTGAGCCCCTAGAGGGCTGCTGTCAGAGAGTTGTGTGCATTGCTCTGGTAAACTGAAAACTTTCTTAAGGATTGCACTCTATATTTTAGCAGTAGAGGGAAGCGGCTAAAGCAAGCTTTAATGAATTGGCAACAACTCTTGGGGAGGGCAACCAATATTGCAAATATTTTGTCCTTTCAAACTGTCATGGGACATCCTTCTTGTCATACAGCACCAGATGTCACAGTCCCTTATCCCACTTATCACTGTCCATCATTTTTCAAGGAAAAAGTTCTCCATGCATTTAGGGTGCAATCTTTATTTCTAGTTTTCCACTGAGCAGACACGCCAAATATATAAAAGTCCGAGCTCCTGAGTGCTGCTGTCAGAGAGTTGTGTGCATTGCTCTGGTAAACTGACAACTTTCTTAAGGTTTGCACTCTATACTTTAGTATTTGAAGAAAATGGCTAAAGCCAGCTTGGATGAATTGCCTGTTGATATGAGGTACTGCAATTGCATCAATCTACTGCTATTCCTGTAGGTATTTTTTTCCCAGAAGCTAAATGCAAGCAGACAGGTTGGAGATCTCAGCTTGGCTATTTCATAGTATCTTTATGAAAGGATAAGTCATACTGATTTGTTTCAGGTGGTTTTCTACCTATCAGTTATGATGCATTTGTAATAAAACATTCTCATTTATTACATGCCTTTGGGTGTTTTAACTATTATTTGCTGATTTTTATGTGCTTTTTACTTTTTGGCTTTATATGGCACTTTCCAAGATTGAGGTTCTTGCAATGTGTAAACTTGGAAACTTTAAAATAAATGTACTTTTTTTTATTGTTCTATCATTTCCTGTACATTATTTGTTACTGACGCTTACTACTTTTTCTGCTGCACTTTTAAATTTTGGCTTTATATCATACATCCCAAGACTGAATTTCAGGAAGTGATTTAACTTGCAGAACTTTAAAGTACTATATAATATTGTAGACCTTTTATTGTTTGACATATTCATGTAGGATCTTCTGCATTTTACTTGTTTGTAATGTTCTTTGTAAGGCTATAAACCCATATAAATATGATTGATTACATAGCTTTTCGAGTGCTTAAAACCTTTTTTAGGGACACATAGCAATGTTGTACATAGATAATTTCTTGATATAGGTTAAAGTATTGGCATGACCTTATAGTGGATGTCTATGATATTAACATTATGCAACTTAATAGGTTCTTTTAAAAAATGATTATTAGCAATTGGGTGTTTTTGGCATGCAGTCAATATTTTTTTGCTACTGTCGGAATTAAAAACATTTTCTCTGTTTGATGATGTGCTGTGGATATTTAGTTGTTCCTAATTAAATATTTTGTTCTCTAGAATACTTTTACCTTTGAAAAATGGCCCAAGAATGAGTTTTTCAATCTACATATGTTAGGGGGATTCAATTAAACCTGCTAAAGTACATGGTGATTATGACAAAGTGATCAACATACCAATATTGTGAGCTAAACAACCCTTAGAAAAAATATATGGTCAATCAATGGTAATGTTTTTGAGAGATAAAAACAGGATAATAATCACCCACTTTAATGCACAATGGAGGATGAATATTGATATACCAGTTCACCATCCGTCTTAAACAACAGGATCAAATAATATTAAATGGACATTCCATCTTATTGCCAGATTGGTAGTTGGAACAATGTAAGGCTAAGCAAACCACAATAAACAATAGCACAATCACCAATCATCCTATAGTCACTCTAATAAAGAGATGGTACAGTCTGGCCAATGTTGTCCCTTAATAAGACACCCTTCAAAGAGATAGAACAAGAATATTTCATTGTATGCGATATGTGGTTCAATAGCACAGGTGCAATCAATCTGCATGATCCTTGCTTTGTTAGGGACGAGTCAAATGAACATTATTGTGAACATTATTGGGGTCATTATGACCCCGGCGGTCGGCGGTAATATGGAGGAAAGTACTGCCAACAGGCTGGTGGTACTTTCCTCCCTATTATGACATTGGCGGTTTGGCTGAAGCCAAACACCAAACCGCCAATGTACCACACCGACTGCCACGGCGGCAATGGCTGCCGGGCTGGAGAAACCAATCTCCAGCCCGGCGGCCGTCACTTGACCATCTGCGGGATTATGACCCCGCCTACCGCCATGGTTTTCGTGGCTTCCTTGCCGCCACGAATACCATGGCGGTAGGCACTATCAGTGACAAATTCATTCCCTGTCACTGATAGGGGTCTTCCCCGCCCCCTCCACAAGTTCCCCCCCTCCTCTCAAGATCCTGCCCCTTCGTATACGCCCCTCCCTTTGCACATGCATACACACACGCATACATCCATTCACACACATCCGCACACACCTTCATACATACATACACGCAGTCACGCAACTCAGCATACACGCACTCACACCCCCAAACATGCACACACATACAGAATGCAACACACACCCGCATACACGCACGCACAGACATCCACACACCCCCACACACACAGCACCACATCACCCTCCTCCGCTGTCAAAGCACTGACTTACCTGTGTCCAGGGGTCCTCTGGCAGGAGACAGGATGGGGCGCTGTTGCCAGCAGCAGCGTCATCTAGCAGAACACCGCCAGGCCCTATTAATTCTCATATTATGGCCTGCGGCGGTCTACTGGCGTGGCGCTGCTGGTGGCAGCAGCGCCACATAACCGCCATGTGCCGGCAAGGCCACAGCCGGATTCCCGCCAATCTTCTGCCAATTTATGGTTATGTCCACATATTGCAGTTTGATGGAGGAAAATTCCTAAATGAAATTTCAGTCATTCCATGGATAGCAATTTAGAACACTAAAATAGAGCCAATACATATTTCCCTTGTTTCAAGCTTCTCAGGGCTGTACAGAACAGAAAATAGTAGCAAAATTCTAGCACTACTATACCAAAGTCAATAACTGCATATATACACAACTGGAAGAAGTAGATAAAGCATACAGATCATTATTTCATCCCTTAAATATCTGATCACTAATCATCAAACTGATGGGTGGTGACCTTAACATATTACCCGAGGTTGTTGATGACAGTAATATGTAATGGCTACAAACAAAAATACATAGATAATTAGTCTATGATCATTTTCAACTCTTTTGGCATAATTCTTTGTATGGGTGCTATCTCTTAGATAATCAAGAGGATATAGCACACATTGATGGGTTGGGGACTATGTTGTCCTCAAGAATTGATGAGGCAACGCATCCTTAATGATAAAATTCAAAAAAGTATTTCAAAACACAGTCACTTTATAAGACTGACTCAAAAAAGAGTTTGAGAAGGAGTAAATTTAGAAAACCATGAAGGTTTATTAAAACATTCAAGTACAATACAGTAGGCAAAATATTGTCAAGTAACAATAAATCCATCATAAGGCACAGAAATAAGATAGATGCGGTGATGAGAAAAATCTGAAAAATAGACTAAGGGCCTGATTACGAGTTTGGCAGTCCGATCGGTCATCCCGGTGGAAACAGTGCAGCAGTATTGGCCTCAGTTTCCCTGAACTGAGGCCAATATAGTAGCACACAAGCACCCTTAGGTGCTGGCAGGGGGCCCTGCACTACCCATGACATGGTTATGGGCAGTGCATGGTTCCCCCCTGTCCTCCCAGCACTGCCTGTCTGCCAACCTTTCCATGGCAGTTCAACCACCATGGAAAGGCTGGCAGAAAAGGGAAGTCGTGATCAGCATGGCGGTGCCGAACTCAGCACCACTATGGCTCACCACGTCTCCGACTGCCACCAACCAGTCGGGATCCATGACCCTGGCGGCGGTCTCCTGGCGGTCTGAGCACCAGGATCATAATCTGGGAGTCGGACTACCAGGAGTACGGCGGTCCGACCGCCACCGTGAGTTGGCGGTCCTCGGACTGCCAAACTTATAATCAGGCCGTAAGTCTAAAATATGCAGAAAATCTGTGAAGAATTAGGCAGCACCCCTAGTAGAAAAATGTTTAGCTGGTGCCAAATGTCAGTATTCTTTGGCAAATGTCACCATAGCAACATAAATCACACAGTCAGCATGGTGTGAGCAAATGTATCAAAACAATCAGAAAATCACAGTTCACATTATAAAACATCATACTACTCTACCATCCTAGTACTATCCCCTAAATGAATTATAACTATGCTCCCTCTGACCTAATGTCCTTGGAGGTGTCAAAAGAAAATAGTTGCAGAAACAGTAAAAAAGATTCATGAGCAAATGAGCAAATAGACTCCAGTGTGAAACAGAAAGAGCCTTGAAGAGAATCTAATGGCTTCCTCCAGAGCTCTTCGAGAACAAATGTCATTACCAAACAGTTTTCTGTGTGCGGTGTCAATGAGAAATATAAACATGTGATGATTATTATGAAATAGCAGCCGTGTTAATATAAGATGGAGTCGATGCCTAGATGTGTCACGGTCTGCACGTCGCTTACCAGTGTTGACTGAAGAACTTGAAGGAGCACCCGGTATTCTACTGGTTCTGGACTGACCAAGATAGGGGCGGGCCTTTCTAGTAGCCACGATGCTGCTTGATTGGGAACGCTAAAGCAGACCGTACCCTCCAGAAGGAGTCCCAAAGGAAAAAACCCCAAAAGTGGGAAAAACCTCTACACAGGAACTCCTGAAAAAGAGGGAAAAAAATAAGGAAAAAATTAAAAAATTTAATAATCTCTTGTAAAGAGCAACAGGAACTGGAGAAAACACGGAGAAACAGGAGCGAGGATCACCACCAAGCGGAAGTGTTTGCAACACAAGGAAGACAAGAACTGAAGGGCTTAAAATACCAAGAAACAGGAAGTGACAAACAGGAAGAAAGAGTGACACCACCTTGGTTTGCGAAAGGCCGAGTAGAAAAGAATAGGAAAAAAGTACCAGTAGAAAAGGAAAAAGAAAAAGGCATGGTGGGAAAAAGAACACCAAGAAGAAAGACAACCTGGACACCAGAACAAGGAAAAGAAACGAAGTTGGAAGAAAAGAAGAAGAAAAAAGGAAGAAAGAATAGGATATTCCCCAGAGGTAGGTAAGGGTAAAGATCAGGGAGGCAGGCTGGGGCAGCGGTGCGACCTAGAGCACAAAGTGTGCTTTCTGGGCCGTGCCGCAAAAATAGTAACACAAAAACGCAGGCCGTGGTGATGCTGGCACTCCGATACTCGGAGTGGCAGCCCGACCACAGTCTAAAAAAGGGACGCCGCGGTAGAGCGCGCCAACACAAGATGAGGCCTAGTTAGCATAGGTAAAAAAAAACAGTTGTGTACATTTAAGCATTTTCATTTTAATTGCAAATGACTCCTATGAAAAAACACATATGAATCTAATTAGAAAATAACTACCACAAAATCCCCCATCTGGTGATTACAATCAGCACCTAAATCCCATCATTACATTTCGCAGTACAGGTTGCCACTCTATGATCTATGTTTTCCAGTGACTGTTTACAGCTATACACACACACAAACACGCACACATATACAATTTATAGATACATACATTAACAATATCAAAAGTAGGCGCTCCAAATAGACGGTGCAGTGATGGTGATTAGTGAAGAATCATGAACACTAGTGCTTAATAATATATAAAACCAAATTTTGTTGACTTAAAAACCTAAACCTCTCTCTGAACATAGTCTCAAAATATCCATACAGTTCCAATAGGAACAATAAACATCCATTAAAGTCAACATTTGCACATGGACATTTCGACCCCAATGGAAACATGCTGACGAAACTTCATCAGGATCATACTGGTAGCTACCTCTCACCATAGGTCCAGCTCACAAGGACTAAACTCTTGGCACCTACAAACCACCAACTTACGGATCCGCTTTTGATGATCAACAAGTGATCACATATTCTGAGGTATGTGCTGGAGCCACCAGACGCTGATTCAGTGCAAGCAGTTTGCAGGAAGTCTTCAGGTTTGAGGGGACCTGGGAGCCCATTGGCTAGTAGTCACTGCATCCCCCAAGGGCAAGTTGTAGATATAAAAGTGGCACTTTTGCCACCCAGACCTCAGATCACATCTGCATTAAAGAGAGAACCAAGGAAGGACTGCCCTGCTGTTCCCTGGACCTGGAAAAGAGAGGCTGTTCCAAAGACTGTACTGCACCTGCTGATCCTTGGGCTAGCTAAGGAAGGACTGAGCATGTGGTACTCAGCTGGAAAAAAGTCATCCCCAAGCTCCAAACAGAAGAGGTGAACGCCAAGAGTCAGTTGTCTGACTTTGTGTTACAGCTCCAAGGTCACAAAAGCTGAAAAGCCTGTCTTGATGAGTAGATAGCCAGAATTGCTTGATTACCACTGATCGCTAAAGTTCAGTCTGGGAAACTGAGACTAAGGCCCTCATTATGATCTCCGCAGTGAAGACCACCAGTGCGACTACCTCCCCGCCCCCCCCACCGGCCGTTTAATGTTTTCCTCACTGGGCCGTAACATTGACAGCGGCTCCAAATGGAGCCGCTGCCAATGTTGGTGTGCGGCGGGTGCAGCTGCACCCGTCGCGCAGATCACTGCCCGTAAATCTGGCAGTGACCTGCACGATGGGGCACTACACAGGGGCCCCGGAGCACCCCTTCCGCAGCCTTTCCCTGGCGGGGGAACCCGTCAGGGAAAGGCTGGTGGCAGAAGGGATCATTATCCGAGGGGCAGCGCTGCCCTGTCGGAAAGTTATTCCCTCCACCTTCAGGCTGCCTGTCGGCGGCAGCCTGGCGGTTGAGGAGGGCCGCCATAGGAGGCCCTCACTGTGTTCATAATATGGCGGTTCAGACCGCCATGCCGGTCTTTTCACCCGCCGCTGGCATGGCGGTCTGAACCGCCGGAGTTCATAATGACCCCCTAAGTGCTCAAGAGTTGCACCTGAGTCTACTGGATCCAGGAGAGTCATCATAGTCCAGTTTGGTTGCCCAAGATGGACACTAGCCTCATTTAAAGGGAACCGCTGGTTTCACTGTAACTGGAGACCAGCAGACCAGTGGCAACAGGTTTTTGACTGGACTTCAACTGGCCTTTGAGGGACATTGACCCCTGTAACCAAAGTCACTCCCATCTTGTTCATGAACTGAGGGGTGGGCCCAGGAAACCCTACCTTCCTCACATCAACATCTTCAGCATCTTTCAGCATCTTCATCATCCTGAATCCCTTGCTTCAGGACCACTCCATTGATGTTTATGGTCGTTCAAACATAGACCGTAGAACTGGGCTGGAGACTGTTTTGACTAAGCCTCATTGGACCATATGACTTGCTCCCTGCTGGATTTGGTTGCCCAAAGCAGGCCACAGTAACCAAATACAACTTTACAAAACCTTTTTAAGTAACTGTGAACTGTGGTAATTGCTAATACTTGTTTGTGATTTGAATGAAGAGCAGTGATTTATTATTTGCTTAATAATTTATATCTTCAGATCCCCTGGTGGATTTTGTTCATTTTAGTGTCTAAAAAATCATAATAAGAGGATCTATTTTTTATAAATTGGTGTCAGATTTGATTTGTGTTGTCTCTCTGACTGCTCAAAGTCACAGCTACACAGCTATCAGGGTTGAGCTAAGGTCCTGCAAATTAACATGACTGGACCCACGATTTGTTTGTGAGTTTATTACCTGGTGAGGTCACAAAACCACACACATAATAAAGCTCTTTCCTCAGATTGGAGCCTAGCAGTGGTATCAGAACTTGTTCTAGCAATACTATACGGTAAATAAGTCTGAAGCCGACAAAAAACCCAAAGTGGGCACCCAGATGGAGGTTCTTGTAATTTCTAACTAAATTGATAGGTTCTGGAGTCTCCTATGTACTTTTCTGAAAGTTTGCAAGATTTTAAAATGCTTTGAGAGAATGTAAAAGGTTTGTGAAAAGTTTGCTAACATGTCTGCAAAGTTTCTACAAGTCACAAAAAGGGTAGGAAACAGAGATCAACTTGACCACCTGTCCACAGTCAGACTCAATGACTTGTGTGTTATGTGCAAGGACAGGAAGATCACCTTAGGAAATAGGATCTCACAGCATATTTGCTGAAGCTTGATTATTAATTTGCTTATTGCTTATTTCTACAACTTGGATTTATTTTCTAGATAGGAGTAGGTTTGGAACCTCCATGGAATAAACAATGGAGTGAGTAGCTCCAGTATTCATCAGGAATGATACAGTGGCCACTCACCTCACCATCTACACATGGTCTACTCTGGGAAACTTATATGACTACTCCAAGCATGCAATTATCCTTTCCCCTCAAGAACCATCATTATGAGTCAATCGCATCTGGTGTATACTGGAGAAACTCGCTATTAAAAATAAAAGGATTCTGCTGAAACCGTGAATTCTTTCAATGAGGAATTTTGTGTCTCATGTTTTGCTGCAACAGTGGGGCTACAGACATATTTGATTAGTATTGTCTATGCTTTTGCACAGGAGTCTGTTGGGCTGGGGAAGTAACCAGTGCCACCTGATTTGACTCTGCAGCATCTGGGGAACAAAATAATTTAGGATTCAATCTGGATTCTCTCTACACCCATGCTCCCAGTTACCAATTTTCCCAGAGATACAAGTGGCACCCTTTTTAAGCATGCTGATGTTCGCATTAATTACAGAATTATTCACAAACCCTCTACCTCTTCCCTGTGGGACCACATTTCTAATCAGAGTAGGTAACATATTTCCTTTCACACCAATTCCTTGCATTTTACCACTCCTCTGAAGCTGCTGTGTATATGCAACCATCACATTTTCCCTTGACTTCTGCTTAGTATTGATGCAATCCAGGAATATTTTGCATATTTGAGTAGCTCGTCAATACTCTTGGTCTGCCAACATATCACACTTTGTTGAATATGAGAACTAAGATGTAGCACACAGTTTGCACGTCGCAAACAGCGAATTTCGCTGTTTGCGACGTGCAAACTGCACTTGGCAATGCACAAAACCCCTTTTGCGATTCGGTAACCTGGTTACCAAATCGCAAAACGGGTTTGTGAGTCGCAATTAGGAAGGGGAGTCCCCTTCCTAATTGTGAGTCGAAGTGCAATGCCAGATTGCTTTGTGACCACGAACGCGGTCGCAAAGCAATCGCAGTTAGACCCCTTCCCCTTTGTGAATGGCATTAAAAACATTTTTCCAGAGCAGGCAGTGGTCCTATTTACCACTGCCTGCTCTGAAAAAATGAAACGAAAATGTTTCACTTTTTTAGTTTTGTAATGCATCTCGTTTTTCTTGAAGGAAAACGGGCTGCAATACAAAAAAAAAAATGCTTTATTTAAAAGCAGTCACAGACATGGTGGTCTGCTGTCTCCAGCAGGCCACCATCCCTGTGAGTGTCCGAGTCTCAAGAGGGTCGCAAATTGCGACCCACCTCATTAATATTAATGAGGTGGGCCTTTGCGACCCCCTTGCGAGTCGCAGATGGTGTCAGGGACACCATCCTACATTCCAATTTGCGACTCGCAAATTGCGAGTCGATCTGACTCGCAATTTGCAAGTTGCAAAATGGAATATACCTACATCTGGCCCTAAGCTCCTGATGCAAACTCCAAATGACAGCTGATGTGAATCTGCTAATACCTTCTTCCGCTGGCTCTTTAACTCCACTGTACTTTCTATACATCTGCAAGAGCCTTTCATGATGTGAACTGACTTTTAGTGTGAGCAGTCTTTCTACATCGCTTGTACCCAGTATAATGTCTCCAAATCAATTTTTCAGATTTACAATATTAATTTCTCTTCTTTCTGGTTCCTTTGGCTGTGGGGTAATAACAACAGCCTCAATTACTGGGACCCCATATCAAGAGCAGTTGTAATTCCACTAGGACCAGGTGAAGCTAAGAAAGTTTTCTCGGGGGAAGCACTTGCAGTACCAAATGTATTTCTTAAATGCGTAGCCATGCTTGGCTCTCCTGCACCCAAATGATGTGCTGGCCGTCTCGGCATCTGTGCATTAACAGTGTAAGGAGAAGGTCTAGAAACTAACAGCTCGTTTGAGAAATTATCCTCCTCGTTAGAACCATTTTCCGCATTTTCTTTGTCTCTTTTTCATTTCTCATTTCCAGAATGATCAGATTTATTCTCAGTTTTCTTTTTGTCTGCCTTACTGAATAGTGTAGGAAATACACCCACAACCTGCATTGTGTCCTCTCTCCATGCCTTTGTCTGCATGTCCCACCTGAGTTCTAAACATTGGCTCAACCTGCTTTCTCATTCTTTTCCTTTCCTATTCTATGGCCACTCAATCCCACTTATTTAATGCCTTAAGTTATGCAAGTCTAGGTTGCAGCTTCCTCTCACACATTAGTTGAGGTTTTCTGACAATATAGATATCTTCTAAAGGAAATTACAGGTTCTTGTCACAATTGTGCCAGTACTTTAACCACACATGTATGAAAACCCACGTCCGCTACCATTTGAAATACAGAGGAACCCTCAGCAGTAATCGTTTCACCTTCTATGATGGTAAATTTAAGATTTTTTTTAAATCCTGCACCATTGCTCCCTATCCAATAATTCACAAAAATAACACATAAAAAACAATGAATTAGCCAATCATAGCACAGCTATGGTAAATGTCAAGCAATCCACCAATGACAGTGCCACTCACGGCGACTTCTCACCAATCCCTGTCCGGCTTTCAATGACAATTAGCCAATTGCAACACAACTTCTTTGTGAACGAAATCAAAACAATGCCTTCAGCCACAATTAACTACACATTCAAAGAAAAACAATTTTGCCTGCTTAACATGAATAAAGTGGAAAAGGAAGAAATCAAAAGTTAACTTCACTAAATAGTAATCAAACTACTCAATGACCCACAAATCATGAGTGCCTAACCAACAGTCTCACATATAGTGTAAATCATGGCTACACACAAATTCACACTCTCAAATTACAAATTCCACTATATACTACAAACTGCCACAGTCACTCACAATGTATTTCGCCCTACTAATATCATACTCCTTCACTCAGAAACAACACTGGAACATTTCCAATAATCCAATTCAGACAAATCAGGGAATGCAGACAGAATGCAGAACAGGAACTAAACTATCTCAGATTAGATCTATTATTTTATCTTTAATCTTCCCCACATGGGCCACCAAAAACTGTTGGTGCTATCTCTTAGATAATTTGCATGGTATTCATAGCACCCATCGCTTGGTCAGGGATGGTGTTGTCCCCAAAAATAGATGATTCAATGTGTCCCTAGTGATAAAATTCAAAACAGTATTTCAAAATACAGTCAATAAATAAGACTGACTTAAAAAGTGAGTTCGAGATTGATAACATTTAGAAAACCATAAATGTTTATTACATTTTGAAGTACAATCTAGAAGGCAAAAGTATTGTCAAGTTAAATAAATCGATCATGAGGTATTGAAAGTGATTGCATAAAGAATCTTTAGCATTTAAGAGAGATGCAATCATGCGCAAAGTTTGAAAATAGAGTAAGTCGAAAGTGTGCATCAAATTGGCAAAGAATCACGCAGCATCCCTAGTAGAGACTCAAAAAGATCTAGCTTACCCCCATTTCAGAGGTTTTTTATAGCAAATTTCACCATAGAAATCAATAGAAATAACACAGTGATCACGGTGTGAGAAAATGTATCAAAACCACAGCAAATCACAGTTCGACATTATAAAGTGTCATATAATAACCAGTGTCCTAGCCCTATCCCCCCAAAATGAATAATAAGCATGCCCCTTTGACTTAATGTCCTCAGAGGTGTCAGAACAAAATGGTTACATGAACAATGAAAAGATTCCTGAGCAAATAGGCTACAGTGTGCCGATAGGAAGAGCCTTGAAGAGTATCTATGGCCTTCCACCGGAGTTCTTCGAGAAAAGTATGTCATTACAAAACGAACAATGCACATTTTCCCATGTGTAGTGTCAGTGAGAAATATAAACACACCATTAATTTTTATAAGACAGCAGCCATGTTAGTACAAGATGAACTCAAGGCCTAGTTGAGGCCTAGTTAGCATAAGTCAGGGAAGCACGGTTCTGTACATCTCAGCATTTTCACCTTAATTGCAAATCACTGCTATTAAGACACAAATGATTCTAATTAGAAAATAACTCACACAAGTGATATGCTGTAATATCTTGGATTATTGGACTATTATATCTAAAGATGGAACCCTGAGTACCATGTTAGCTGAATTTCAATACTACACTGCCAAGTATTTCGTTCCTTATGCTTCCTGTTTCAGCAGAAATTGCTAAAAAGGCATGAGCTACTCCTCGATTGTACCCTTATCATGCCGTAATATTGATGGGCTAATAGCCATTACGTGAAAATGTTGATGAAACAGGTAAGTTCCAGTAGGATAATAAAAATACTTCATTTTGGATGATTATGAAAAGTTCTGCAAGAGAAGTGGAACACCACTGACCCCCAGACGTAGGAGGAGGAGGAGCCAGGTGCCGGCCACCAGCTTCTGCTACTGCTGCTACTAAGCCCATGGCACCGGGTCACACTGAGATCGGGCAGTGTTAGCTGTTGTAGCTGTTGTAACTAAGCAGCCCATGGCCGACAGTTACTGCTACCGTGGCAATTAGGATCACGGTTTGCAGCTCCAGAGTAAGCTGACAGTCACTGCAGCTACTGCTGCAATCAAGATCGTGGCTCGTGGCTCCAGAGTGTGCCACGGAAGGCATCGTAGGTGGCAAGTAGCCCACGGTGACAGCAGAGACTGCAGCAGTGACTGTGGACTGCGGACTATGGTGAGCGTGGTGAGAACTTGGGTGGAGCTAGTGCGGGTGTTGGTGGTCCCTACGAGCCCATGGAGCTCATGAGCTGTGAGAGGTGTGAGTAATGCACAAGGAGAAAACACTGGGGGATGCTGTGGCACTGAGGCTTGTTCTACTGTCGCCAGCTGCACCAGCTTTCGTCAGGCAGCTGCTCTTCCACATCTGGGTTGCTGGGTTGAACCAATGGAAATCAACGTTAAACATGATATAAACTGTGTGGAGCCGAGCCCCTCTGAAGCACTCCCTGGCAAGGAATGACTAAAAGGAAATATAACACGCGCCGACAAGGGCAGGGAGACAGCTCGACCCCGCAACTTTCACACGAGAGGATAAGCTCCCCATTGCCTCTGGTAGTAAGGGTGTTCAAAGGCTATAGTGGAGACCACTTAGTCACTTAGGACCGCCCCGAAGCAAAGAACTCTATGATATGATTCCTTCACAAAACCACAACAGTGGGATCAGGGTGTCCCTAAGAAGGGTCACATGAAATGTGGGCCCCAGACAATCAAATAAAAAACCTGGTGCCATGCACATCAGTATTATCACCTCTGGGGAAAGTTAAAGTGCAAAGATCCTTTTCATGCCCTGGCTTTACAACAATCCATTAAGAGCCCTACATCACTAGTGAGATTATAACTCAAGTATGGTCTGCAATGCCAGTACTTAAGAACAGTGATGACAGCATAACTGAAGACAAAATCACACCAAATTCACTTGTGGCTTGCTTCCCTATACTGGGGTTTGAAAGCAGAACACACCAGATGACGACTATAGCCCAAGTTGTTTGTGAACTTGAGTGGGCCCCTGAACAAAGGTCATTCAGCAACAGAAAGAAACTATTTGGAGCCATTAAATGACCCGACACTAGAAACAAAAAGTTTGCCCACCAACTTGGGAAGAGCGAGTTTCACAGACCAGGAACCAGGGGTGCTGTCAGAACACTTCCTCAACAACATAGATGCACATATCGACGAAACACTCAGTCATCCTTCAATAGTGAGGAGGCGGTGTAAAGGAAGCCATTTCAACACCTAGGAACACGCCAGAAATGCAAGAGCTATCAAGGGCTTTCCTTTGGCAGTACAAATAAAATGGAGTTGCATCTTGACCTGATTCAATCCCTGCCTATGCATCTACTCAACATTGGAGCAAAGGTAATACTTATGGAAAGTCACTTTACGCGACAAGGAAGGGAGCCCAGTGTCCAAGCTCCTCAATAATTGACACGATAAGTTCCTTACCCTAGATATTGAGTTAATTACTCGGAGTGGTCAAGGCAACTGTAAAGAGGGAAGAGAGTTCTGCAGTGACAACCTTCCTCCCTCTCCAAGCTTGCAGACTTATTGGTAACATCAGGTAACCCTTCTCAGCTGTCTCCTGAGGCTAAGGGCTTAATGGCTTCGGAAATCCCCTTTACTGTGAAAAAATGGGGCTGGAAAAGGGCGCACCCCAGTCTGAGAAGGTGACAGAGATCTACCTGTCATAGCACAAAAGTGGGGAAACAGAAGCTCTCAAGTGTGAAAAGTTGGAATCAAACATTGAACATTCTCCAGAAAATCAAATGCTAGCAACCTTCCAGCTAAGTCTTCTCAAGTTTTGACCAGTGGCCTCTCATGAAGAGCAAAGAAAAGGCTAAAAAAGCAAGCAAGGAAACAGAGATACCAAAGTAGAATGGCCCTAAGACACAAAACAAACGATGTACCCAAAGTCCAGGAAGGCAGCAGCTCAGTTAAGTTGTTCTCAATTTTCTTGCCTCAGACAACTCAAAAAGGCCAGTCTGGAGAACATGCAGCACTGCCAGCTTCTCCCAGGAGGATAGGGGTAGCCAAATTCACCAGGCAAGCCCCACTACTTGAAACAGCCAAGACAACTCAAAAAGCCCAGTCTCAAGAACATACAGTAGAGACTCAGTCAGCTTCCTCAAGGGGATTAGTGGCAGTTGAACTCACTGGGCACACCCTACTATTCGAAATCGCCCACCACGGGAGCAGCAGTGACATCCGGGAGACCGGATGACCTGAGAATTCTTCTGGATCAGTGCACCCAAGCTACTGGGAACCACTCAAAAGTAAACCCAACAACAATGGCAGCAGTCCCACTTATGGATGGGGGCGGGGGCACAGGCACATCAGCCCGCACTGCAAGTTGGCTTAAGTATCGAGCAAATCCTACAGCCCGCAGAGACTGCAGGGTTACCCATCAACACAAGCTGCAGGGAACCGCCCAACTGTCCAGTGACAAACATAATCCATAACGACCCTCCCAGCATGGATGCACCTCCTCTATGCAGAACTCCCTGTAGTCTGCTGGGGGCTCGACAGGCCTTGCTGCCCACCAGATATGCTATATCCGAAATAGCAGAACAGCACCCTCTGGAACTAACTTTCAAACCATGCTATACTTCAAAAGGTCTTATAAACACCTTAAATAGGGGGAACTTACGAGGGCTCTTTACTCATGTTCCAGAACTCAGGCACATCTCCTCGGAGGACATGGGCTGGGTCAGGTTTGAGCCACCCTTTCTAAGTGCTAACGGAAAAGTCACAAAAACAATCTGGAAAAGGGCAGCTCAGAGAGCTGCAGTATGGGCCGAAAGAGAGTCTTTTGCAGAATGGGGCATCGACCTCTATATCCCCCGCCTGTCAAATACCCGTTTGTTTTATTAAACACCAGCCCCAGGGAAATTTCGAAAACTGTCTTAAGGTTACAGAGTAGTTTCATCTAGTGAGAATAATTAAATGGACACAAAATTCTCATCTCATATAACTTCCTGGTTAAATACCCAGCTCCTGGAACCTCACTCGAATTTTGAGTGGTGGGAGAAGTCAGTGGATGACCTCATATGTCTACTACAAAAGAAACCTCCTAGTTTTCACCCATCTAGATCTGCCTTGTTGAGAAGTGCAACTGCACAACTAGACTGTCAGGTCTAGGCTGTTGTCAGGGCAAGACGAGCGCTTCATAGAGCTCAGAGCATGCACAAACAAATGCCCACAAAGGGCACAGTGGTTCAGATAATACATTATAGAAAAACCCTTAAGAAAAGAATATGGGAGAGCAAAATGGCAAAAGATCAAAAAGAATGGGAAACCTTATTTCAACTACTAAATGACTCAAATCATGCCTGCTTCTGGGAGCACATAAACAAGTTAAAGAGTGGTAATGTCCCAAGGGAGAGTGGTGTTTCCGAGGATGCATGGGTCACTCATGTTACAAACTTGTACACAGCCACCCAGTCGGTTCTTGGCCGTCTGGCAACGGTCTAAGATGATCCTAAATTCATTTTCTCCCCATTATGAAGCACTCTCCTTGGAGGCAGAAGAAACCCCAGAGACCAAAGTAGTCCCCAGATTAGAGCAGTCAGTTGCTTCTGAAGAAATAAAATGTGCAGATCTAGATCACATCTCTGCCAGAAGGATAGTAAGCGTTATTAAGTGTGTTAGGAAGGATGGCGCCCATGTCCCAATGGTCTGCCAGGTTCCTTATTCAAATGTTCTCCAGTGGGCTGGGAAAAGAGACTGTTTGTGCTCTTTAATAGTGTGCTTCAGTTGGCTGCAGTCCCAGACTCCTGGAGTCGGTCCATACTCTGTAAAATTGACCAAAAATGGAGATTGCACAGTTGCCTCAAACTATTGTTTAATAGCTCTCTTGAATGTGGAGGCTAAAATGTATGCCTGCATATTGCTGGAGCAATTGGAGGCTTGGGTCGAGGAGTGACAAATCCTGCCATTCTTTCAATCTGGCTTCAGCCCCGGGGCCTTGACAGTGGCTGACATTGTGGCACTCTCATATTTGCAGCAGCAAGTGGCTAAAAACAATCATCTGCCGTTATTCTGCTGCTTTGTGGATTATAGTGCGGCTTTCGATAGGGTTGATCGTGAAACCCTATGGAGGAAGCTGCCAGCATGGGGCACAGCTTCTAAGTGCCATAATTTCATTGTACACACACACATGGATTTGAGTAACAACTGGTCCTGGTACCATGACTCAGAAAATAGAAACTAATAGAAGCCTAAAGCAGTGCGCGTCCTGGCCCCACTGCTGTTTAACTTGTATACAGTGGATTTAGGGAAAAGTTTGGCGGCTAGCAGACTGGTCCCGCTGAAGATTGGCTCCACAAAGCTTCAAATCATTCAATATGCTGATGACATCATGATAATGGACTGTACAGAAACCGGTTTACAGCGGGCACTAAATGCTCTGAACACATTTAATATAGCCAATCAGCTTCAAGTAAACTAGGAGAAAAAAAATGTCCTCATATTCGGAAGGTATAAACACAAAAAGATCATAACCTGGCAACTTGAAAGTCAGATCATTGGCCCAGCAGGAAGTATAACTACCTTAGCGTGTGGTTCAACGGAAATAACCTGGCAGGGAAACAGGAAAGTGCAATTAGAAACAAATCTGCAGCAATTACATACGGGATTGCCCAACTGAATTACCAACTAAGAAGCTCATAGGCAGCCTCAATACTGAGGGTAACAAAGGCGACTCTACTTCTGGCCCTGCAGTATGGCAAACTGGCATATTCTAGATCCCTAGAAGACACCGTAGGACAAGCACACTGTAGGACGTACCAAAAAATCCTACAACAACCAAAACATGTCCGTCACTCCAGTCTAAGATTGGAGTTGGGCCTTGTGTCTCAGAAGTTAGATTGCCAAGCATCCATCTTGAAGTACTACATCAGGCTCAGGAAGGCAAACATGCAGTCATTAAAATACTATTTGAGATTCATTTTTGAAACTCAAGGTAACCCCCGGTATACACATGTAAACAACGCACTGAAGACTTTCGAAATGGGAGGCTCCATTCAGATGGTGGAAACCGTTCCATTTAAAACTTGGAAAACAACAATTAATAGAAGATCAAAGGAAATCTCAAGGGAAAAAGACTTATTGACTGTCAAATCCCCATCAGCAGTGTCAGTTTTAAATGACTGCTACCCAGTCGGGCACCACAGCCACATCTTTTAGAAACAATAAACGTGGAAATCTGACAGCAGATCTACATGTGCACATTAGCCTTGCCAATCAAGGATTTTAATCCTTCTTGGCCCTCCATAAAGATAAAAGAGCCTGTAGGCGTTGCTCTTATCAATATGAAATTTGGGTACACAATTTATTCTGCTGCCCCTCTTTAGTCCCTGAGGGGAGACAACTAATCAAACCAGTAGCAATGGCCTTGGAGCCGCGCACTTGTTTGGAGGCTTCTCACACTCGGCGGCCTGGGCCTTGGCTAGATGTGTAAAATATGTTACAGCATTAAGGCAGCTGTTCTCCCAGTTAGTGGGGGTGGCCAGCATGGAGCATGGAGGGTTATTAGAAGTCCAACAACCATCTGAAAAATCCGGGTCACAGAAAGTTTGCAGTTGTATGTTTTATTTCCACAAGCACTTTTAGGGCCAGATTTACAGGGACCTTGCGCCCGTTAGTGCCACATTTGCAGCAAACATTTTGCTCCAAATATGACACTAATGGGCCACTTCTATAATGTCATATTTACAAGGTGGCGCAAACTAGGTTTGTGCAACCTTTTAAACCCTTTGCGCCACATCATGCATAATATATGCATGATGTATGCAAAGGGGGTGTTCCCTCGTTAAAGGGTCACTAAAAATGTTGCAATGGCATCTACAAGATACCATTGCTCCATTTCTAGCATAATTTTTAACACCTGGTTAAACCAGGCGTTAAAATGAAGCTCCTATTGATTTCAATGGACCTCTTAACACTATACTGAATTAGCGTCATTTTATTTTACTCTAATCCAGTATAGCTTTACAAATAGTGTAAAATAAATGACTCCATTGCGCCTAAATGCACCTTGGTGCACAGTATTGTAAATATGGCACTACCATGGTGGTGTTAGGGGATGCAAGGGGGCCGCACAAAAAGTGGCGCCTCACTAGTGAGGCACCACTTTCTTGTAAATATGGCCCTTAGTTCCCTCTGTATAGAGGGGTGACAGTAGATTTTACTAGGTGAACTTAATAGGTGGAGCAGACCAACCAAGTTGTAGTGAGGGTGAGGACAGTGTAGGCAATTGCACAAGTGACATAGCATGTGTTCAAGCATAAAGCATTATAGTGCCTTCCTAGGCAAACACACCTTAACTGTCAACAGCAATTGGGCCTGTTGGGAAAAATTAGGTTCTACCGATATAATGGCACTTGTGTCTGTATTTTAACTTAAGATAATGTTTTATTGATGATTTAATTGTAATGGTTTTAATGGTTTTAATTAACTTATCAATAAAGCTGCCAATGACAATGACAAGTGGAACACCACAGTGAGGTGTGGTGGCATTACCTATTTTCCAGATAAAAATAAGTGTACTTTTATCCTCAACATAGTTGTTGGTGGAAAAAAGTAGAAAATGAATGATAAGTATTGACCTCATGATATGTCCATTACTGTCTTGATGAAGAAGTGTGACAACAAAGAACAATGTTTAGAATGTCCCTTGTTGATAGTCTGGTGCAGGAAACCAAAGTTGGCACAGGTAAATTAATAAGGAGTAAAAGCTAGGACACATTAACTCCTATCAATAAAGCAGGCCTATTGCTAAGGACAATTGACATTTGGGTGCCATTAACATTTGGATGCTGGGATAATTTATACGAGGCAATTTAACCAGCGTGGCTACTAATTTAACACAATGAAGCATAATTACAAGAGAACAAATCTACCTACTGCATAAAGCTTTGAATTAAATGGCATCATATTGTCAGGTTGTGGTAATGAGTGCCCCGTGCTTCATTTACAGATAAGCTAGGGGCAAATTAATAAGAGACAAGGCAGGACAGAAATAACAGCCCAATTAATATCTTGGCGAATATGTTGGATCTGTCAAAAAAGCGTTGTTGTGTGTGTCCGTCATGAAACATGTCTGCCTGTCCAATTTATAAGTAAGTGGTCTGAAAGATGAAGCTACGTCAAGCCTCCTCTGTCACATTTACTATCTCCCCTTATGGTCTCCACCCCCAACACAGTGGAAGGAACCAGACCTCTGCTCCCAGATTTGATGAAGTCTTTCAAATATGCTCTAAACAGGGTTGACAAATCTTTTCACCCTAGCGGGGGGGGTTAAAATCAATTAAACATGGCATCAATCAACATTTTATTTATGGTATGGCCAATTCAGCCACACAATAAAAACCCAAATTGGAAATAAAGTTAAAGGGATTATTACAAATTAATACTGAGGGTAATGTAAACAATTCTCAAAAACAGCCTGTACAGGTACAGTTAACACCATTAGGTGTCCGAACCTCTGAAAGAAGCACAATCTAATTCACACTAAACAAACTAAGCACTCAATCATAACAGCAGCAAACCTTGGTGTTCAGAAAATAAGAGTTCATTTACTCGCCTTAACATTAGTGCAAATTAGAATCACCTAAATAGCTAGCTAAGGCTAAAGGAAATCTTCCAAAGTCAGCATGTCAATAATTGGCGTTAACTGGGCTAAAATACATGGAGACAAAAAGTAAAAAGGAAATAAAGAACAAAAAGAAGTTGGAAAATGACATCTGGGGCAAAATGAAGTTAACTACAGGTGGCACAAGCTAAGTAAAAAGGGAAGGTGTCAGCATATCAGAAGCTCGGTCAGGAGTCTAAACAATGGGTCAAAGAAAATCTAAGTTCTCTTAGCAAACATTTGGAAAAGTGCGGGGCAAGGGCAAAGAGGTCTGTACCTCCCAAAGTCCAAGGGAATATCCTCTCAGAAACCAACTGAAATTGATTAACTAATGTCCAAAGTAAACAATGATTTGTCCATTGGTAAGGCCTATGGATTGTGGGATTTCATTGTCTATTCCCCTCACATTATACAACAGACTACTGCAACATGCTTTTGGGTTCCTAAGACCGTCCTGGGAAGGTGTCCATCCTTTTTGTCCTGTATGATTTTAAAACCTAATAAATGGGGCTAGTCTTTACATTCTCAGTCTCTCCATGTACTTCTTTCAAGGTTGCTTTCTCAGGCTCTTTATGAGTAAGAGAATAGCACATCTAATTCAAACTAACATTTAATGTGAAAGACACCTAAAAGAAATGACATGCTAGCAAAAGAAGAAAATCAGTTTCCCACATTTTATGATACAAGTGCCTAGCAGGCACAGTGTGGCTAAACTAAGACAGAAATGGCACACTTTATTCAGATTAATCAGAACATATAAACCTTTTCAATTATGAAGCTGTCAGTAAAAGTTCTTGCTTAAACTTCATGTTACTGTAAAATGCAAAACAAAATAACTTGTTAATACATAGCAATAAATATGATGGAGAGCTACCATTTTCGGCATTAGCCTATAACATTTAGTGCACATCTATTAAGAAATTCATTATTGTTTCAAGGGAAAATACTCTCTACAAATAACAGGATTAATATAAAATCAAAAACAATGGTCACATTTTAAATAATATGGTTTTACCACACACATTTCAATACTACACTACATTGAATGCACCTTCATATGGACTTTAAGGGCACCACTTCACAATTAACTTTTTATGAATTCACGTTATAATATCAATATGGTCACGTATAGATCAACATTGTGACGTCAAAGGTAGCAGTCACTTCTCCAGTGCACCACCCTCATCCTCCTCAGTCGATAGAATAATTCCGTAAAAGGTGAAGACAAAGGCATTGGTGCTATAATTCTGCCGGCCTAATTACAACTTTGCATTACGTCGATGTATCCATGGTGGTTAACTCTGCACACCTCACATGGTGTCCTTCACCCATTCTTATGCCAATCGGTTTTTGACCAGGAATTTCTTGCTTCAGGGTGCTGATATCCTGCTCTTGAAAAAGGAGGATGTCTACCACTTTGGCAACAAATTGGAAGGTATTTTTTTTCCAACTGCTTCCTTTTTATTCAGTTTTCTGAGAGCCCGGTGTATATCCTGTTATAAGTATTGTGTAACAAATATATCTATGAAATAAAATGTATGTCATTTTGAGTCTGGCGTCTTTATATTTGTTTGCATTACAATACAAAATACATATTAATATGGTTTCCATTCATTATGTTGTAAGAGTAAAACCATTCCATTTAATACATGTGTTGAAAGATATGTATAGTACCATGCTTTAATTCTACATTCATGAGATTTGTTTTGTTTTGATGGACGAGTCTGTCAATATAGTGTAAGCATAAGTCAAACAAACCATGATTTTAGGCTGTATTTGTATGTGTGCTTCTAGGTATGTATAAAATTGCCTTAAATTTTAATCTTTTGTTACACTCTCACATACAAGTGTATAGATCATAAATATGTTAAAAACCACCTTGTTATAATTCTGCAGCTGTATCTCTCACATATATGTGTATATGTTCAATTTCGAAGAAGCATTTACAAATCTAACACATATTTTAAGCGTTTAGGATTTCATATAATTGAACCTTTCAATAGGTCATGTATCTACATTTCTGTTTGTGAATTTATCAAATAATATAGTTGGATTTCACCTACAACCATCTACAATAATAGTTAAGTCGATAGAACCTAAATATCTATTTATTTGGGCCTACAGACCGAAAATAAAATTATTCTATTTTTTACAATTGTTTTCCCGAATAGAGTAAAGAAAAGCAAAACATTGATATGAAAATATGTACATTTTCATTAAAAAATATATCAAAATTAAACAACAGAAATCTTCATCCCTACTGGGGAATATTGTGGGTTTGCAAAATAAAGTACAGCTCAGAAGTAGATGCCAAATTGTTCATTTTTGGGTTTCCATGCCAATGTGACTCAAAAAATAACCTGTGCTAAAGATTCTGCTCAGAGGTTCTTGAGTCACTCCACGAGCAGATGTTGTTCACGCACCTCAAACAATTAAGAGAAGGGTGGGTGGTTTATTTTTAAAGGTATTTGATACTTAGGGGGTGGATCTGAGGGTGTTGTTAGTGGGGATGGTTGTCAGAAGACGAAGTAGTGGATGTAGTGAGTGCTTGGGTGGGTGTGGTGCTTAGGAATAGTTGTAGGTTTTTGAGTGAGTTGTAGGTTTTTAGAGAGAGTGTGAGGTGCTGGTGTCTTGGTTGATAGTGGTTGTTTAGTTTAGATGCTTCCATGTGGGTGAGGGTTTGGTAGGTGTTCGTTTTTTGGGTAGCAATGTTGTTTTTTGTGGGTGCTTGGCTGAGGGTGAAGGTGAGGTTGTGGTTTTGGATGGGTGTTTGAGTGCGGTGAGGTGCTGGTGTCTTGGGTGGTAGTGGTGATTTTGGTTGGGTGCATGGGTGTGGGTGAGTGCTTGGTAGGTTCTCTTTTTGATTGAGAGTTTGGGTTTTTGTGAGAGGTTTGCAGTGGGTGAGGGTGTGGGTATGTGGGTATATTTGGGTGAGGATGTGGTTTTGGGTGGGTGTTTGGGTGAGGGTGAGGTGGTGGGATGAGTGGTGGTGTTTTGGTTGGTGTTGGTATAATGTCTGTGAGCAAATGCATGGGTTACTGAGTAGCGCTGGTGTCTGTGCTTGTGGTTGCTGTCTCTGTGGTTGTGTCTGAAAGAGTGTGATTGTGTGTGTTTTTGGTTTGTGATTGTGTGTTTGTGCTTCTGAGTCTTTGAGTGTGTGTCTTAGAGACTGTGGTGTGTATGTAGGTGTGTGGTGTGCTGGGTTCTGGAGTTGAGACTGGCTGGGTACTTGTTAGATGCCTGACACATCTCTTGGCTAACATCCATAGGCTCTCAGAGTACTTAGAAGGTGACACTCTCAGAGAATTTTGCTGAACACTCCTAGACGTTTGAAGATCAGAGGAAGGTGTGTTCTGCCGTTCTGCAAGTAAGATTGGACCTGCTTCCAATTTGTCCAGGACCTCCAGAAGTCACTCCAAGTGTCAGTTGGAAGTCTTCCTGTGTGATTTACAGGGATGCAACAAGTCGGCAGAGCCTCAGACATCTACAAATGTCTGCAAACGTGTTCACATTTTGCAATTACTAAACCTACTTTGCCAAATTAGATCATGTCCTGTAACCTGGCCAGCTGATCAGTCATTGGCCTCTGGTGTAGTGAGTCTTAGCCTCCAAAGAGGAGCCATTCATGTCAAGGTGTGTCCAGGTATGGTATTTGTCTTGTGTTTGAGGTTTAGAAGAATACTTTTCTCCTTGCCTGTAAGTGAAGGCTAAGAGCCAAAATTCAAAGACTTGCATCGCCCATGTGCCACGAAACGGGGCGCAAGAGTGACACAACTCTTAAGTTAGATTTATCAAGCCACGCAAAGACACCTTGCGTGGTCTTACCTGGTTTGATAAATCTAGAGTAACACAAAGTGCTACGTTGCGTTACTCTGCCCTGGAAAGGCGTTCCATGGGTGGAGCGTGGGTGTTCTGATGCTTCCACCCATGGATTTTGGTGCATTCCCAGATTTACCATTACTGGTAGACCTGG
This sequence comes from Pleurodeles waltl, assembly GCF_031143425.1. Taxonomy (NCBI): domain Eukaryota; kingdom Metazoa; phylum Chordata; class Amphibia; order Caudata; family Salamandridae; genus Pleurodeles; species Pleurodeles waltl. The sequence goes on along the minus strand of NC_090450.1, from coordinate 535,624,995 downwards.
GAATGTGTCAAAATCCTACTCCTCCCCAGGTGAGGTGTAAATATGAGAAATATCTATATTTCTCCTTGTTATTGCTCTTTCAATGTGTGCTGCATTCTGCATCACACATAGAAAGAGGAAAATGCCTCATAGGGTTCTTTTTGTGAAGGAAGGTAACCATATCACACAGCGCAGCGAGGTGACTTTCTGCATTGTGCTGCACGACTTCTTAATAAATATAGCCCTATGTGTATTTTTGAAACCTGCCAGAGGATTAAACGTAGGTTTATAGGTAGACATGCATGGTTGACCCTACTAAGAATTGTGATCATTATTCGAGACATCGAGGATTTAGAGAAAGAGATTCAGGACACAAATCTCAAGGAAGCAATAGAGAAAAATTATAACATCCTAAAAGATGTACTCGAGAAACACCAAGAATATATTAAGGAGAAGAAAATGCGCAAACTAAGACGTGATGCCAACGTCACAGGCAGGGTTTTTACATATGCCCACAAGTTTGATAATATGAATATATTACATTACAAGTGATGAAGCTAACACCTCCCTCCGAGAACATAGAACCAGCACCAACACAAAATCTACTTTTTTGTTGGAAATGGAAAGGTTCCGCAGAGGATAAAAACACAACAAAATGGCACAGGCTACATATCTAAGAGAACCAGTAGGAGGAAGAGAAAAGGTGTCAGAACCGGCCGCAAACAAGACCGGGGTGACCACAAGATCAGGCGCACGCAACATGAAGAACTAGGAAGCCCCACAACCAATAGGGATGACTTACATATTATATATCTATCTGACTGTGACCGGGCCGCCCCGGGCAACAGCGGGGAACCGGCAGAAACGGAACCGCTACGGCCGCGTTCCCAGGTTCCCCTGGGAACGCGTCCGCAACGAGGCCAGCGTCCTGAGGTTGCCTCGGCAACCTCCGATGACGAGGAGGCTCCGGATTGGCCACCAGGCGGCCAAAAGACGGAAGCTCCGGTCGAGAGGAGGAGAGCCGGGGAGGAAGAGAGGAAGGAGAACGACGGCGGCGACGACGAACCGAAGAAAGAAGAGAGAGACGGCGACGAGGACATCGGAGGAGGACCCCAGTGGCCTGGAAGCGGCGGAACCCGAACCCAGAGGAACAGCGCCCGACCGGAAGCAGGGGAGACCAGCCCAGACCGACGAGAGGACCTCCACAGAGCCAGCCACGACCCTGGAGGGTCGTGGCTCTACAAGGTACGGTCCTTCTGGACAAACCGAGGGGCACAATAAAAGGGGAGAAACGCTGGGGAAGGGAGGGAGGCAGGGTGAGGGGAGGGAGGAGAGAAGGGCACTTTAAAGAGCACCGGGAGAGCACAAAAGGGTAAAGTACGGAATATACACAAGCCCTGAAGTCCTCACTGGCACCTATATCACACATAAACCCCCCCCCTCCTTAAACCTTTTCCCCAGTAAAACAAATAAGTAGAAGACGTGTTGTAAGGCGTTCGTTCCACTCACCAGCGATATGTGTTCCCTTTTTCTTGTATGTCACATCCGGGACCTTATGAGGACGATCCGGTACGCCACCTAGAGAAAAGGAAGAAAAGGGACACAGATTAGAAGGAAGATATTCACCACTCCAGAGAAGAAACCGGCGCTAAACGTCGTACTGACTTTTCATCGGTTCTTATTTCAAATTACTAATAAATACTTACCTCAAAAACCCAAATTTACCTCTCCTGAGTGTCTATACTGTGGGGACTGTCTACAGTGGTGTCAGAAGTGGGATCTTGTTGCTAATCCCTCTCCATAAAACAGTCCAGACAGTATACACAATGAGTGAAAGTCCATCGTTAGAGACCATGATTAAGCAACTAGCGGAAGGGCAAAGACACTTACAACTCGTATGGGAGGCCCAACAGAAAGAGGCCAAAGAAGACCGAGAAACCTTACAATCTGCTCTGAAGAGCCAGGCGACCATACTGGCGAACAACCAGTTAGTCCATGAAAGTGCGATGAAAAAACTAACGGAGACTATCGCCGCTAGTAAGGTACATCCGAATGTACCTAGTTCCATATTACAGAAGTATCAGGAGGGAGAGGATCCGGAATCCTTTTTCACCAACTTTGAACGGGTAGCCTCCTCCGCCCTATGGCCAGAAGATAAATGGGGACAATATGTGGCCCCCCTGCTCACCGGTCTCTTACAATCAGCATATCAAGCCGCTAACCCAGGTGGTGTCACCCCCTATCAAGACATAAAAACAAGTATACTAGAAAGGGTGTGTCACGACACAGAATATTACCGGATGAGATTTCGTAAAGTCAAATGGGGCACCAACGAAGATCCTAGAACCTTTTATTTTCGTGTGAAGGATCTAGCATTAAAATGGTTAGGCCATATTGGAGATAGTCGGGAGGAAGTCATCAAAACCATTATACTGGAACAATATCTAGATGGTCTACCCCCATCCACAAAACACTGGATAAGACAACACCCAAAAGTGGATACTGAGACGGCCATTGATCTGGCCTGTGCTTTTCATCGATCCACCGATGTCAGAAACTGTCCCACGCAAAGTATCATTAAACCAGTTCTACCGACCCCAAAGACATTTGTAAAAAGTCCACCCGACTATCTAGTACCACGTAGGTTTCCTGAAGGCCCGCCTACCATGGGACCCCAATGTTATAGTTGTGGCGAATGGGGACACATCGCACGTATGTGTCCCCAGAAACAAGAAACGGGAGAACCAATGGAGATAGGGATGACAAGGCGAAGGGTGTTATGTACCGGGAAGGGCGCCCTAAAATTTAAAATGATGATACAAGTGGACGGGAAAAGTATATATGCCCTGGTTGACTCCGGCTGCAGCCAATCAGTAATTAGGAAAGACTTGATAAATAATGATATAGAAGAGAAACAATGGGTATCTATATGTTGCATACACGGGGACAAGGCCCAGTATCCTATACAGATACTCCAGATCAGGTGGGGACCCTATCAGGACTTCCTCCCAGTGGGGATAATGCCCCGGTTAATCGAGGAATGTATCATTGGGACAGACTACATCCACTTCCAAGAACTATTAGACTACGTCAGAGATACCAAACAAACTAAGGATTGGTGGAGAGAGGCACCCTTTTCAGAGAGTGATATTGAGTGTCCGCTATATCGTAGAAAGTTGTCACGAAGAGAGAAACGACAGGGAAAAGGGGACTATCGGAAGACGAAAGGTGACAACACCTATGGAGAGATAGTGGCAGAAATTCATGAAGTTCCTAGTACTTTTGTCCAACAACAGAGAGAGGACCCCTCCCTTAACAATGCCTGGAGGTCGGCAGTAACAGAGGAGACAGAAGAGGTGGGTCCCTACTTTATAGTGCAAAAAAACTTATTATATCGGGTTACTACCACACGACGGGGAGAACGTAAACGCCAACTTCTGGTACCTACCCACTATCGGGAACATGTTCTTACACTAGCTCATAATCACCCAGGGGGAGGACACTTTGGGAGAGAGAACACCAAGGAATATTTGCTCAGAAGGTTTTATTGGCCTGGAGTGTACGCCCACATACGTAGGTATTGCGCCCAATGTCCCCGTTGTCAGTTAACCGAACCTAGTCGGCCTAGGAAGGCACCTCTCCTACCCCTTCCCATCATCGATATCCCGTTCAAAAGAATAGGGATGGATCTAGTGGGACCTTTGATTCCTTCGTCAAAAGGACACACCTACATCCTAGTCATTGTAGATTATGCTACACGATACCCAGAGGCCATTCCCCTGACTAGTATGACAACCAAGACAGTGGCCCAAGCTATGATTAACGTATTTTCTCGTCTTGGGTTTCCACATGAAATCCTCACGGACCAGGGGACCCCTTTTATGTCCACCTTAATGAAACAAGTGTGCAAAACATTGGGGATAGCTCAGATCAGAACATCCGTTTACCATCCTCAAACTGACGGACTAGTCGAAAGATATAATCGAACCATTAAAACCCTGCTGAGAAAGACTATCAATGAGACAGGGAAGGATTGGGATCAAAAGTTACCCCTAGTTTTGTACGCCATACGGACACATGAGCAAGCATCCACGGGGCATAGCCCCTTTGAGTTGGTCTTCGGACGCCAACCTCGTTCCCTTTTAGACATGGCGGTAGAATCCTGGGAGGCCGAGGCTGAGGAAGCAGGGACTCCTTTGTTAGAATATGCAAAAAAATTGAGGAACCACCTACACAGCTTATGGACCGACGTACACGCAAACCTGGAACAGGCCCAACAAACACAAAAGTCCTATTATGACAAAGGAAGTAAACTACGGGTTTTCCAACCCGAGGACCAGGTCCTAATAATGAGACCCACCTCCGACCATAAACTCCTGGCCAAATGGCAGGGCCCATATCGAGTAATCAAAGCAGTTTCCCCTGTCACCTACCTTATCAAAATATCCTCCCGTCCAATAAAAACACAAATATATCATGTAAACCTGCTAAAAAAATGGGAGACCCCCGCACAACCTGAACGTTCCGTAGAAATGGGTCAGTTTGTGTGTCCCGACAAGACCCTAGATATCGAGTTCTACCCTACCAACCCCGATACTGAAAGTACCCTACCCATAGTGGACGATACTTTACCTGAAGGGCAAAAGCAACAAGCCCTTAAGGTTTTAAAACAATGGCAACCACTCTTTTCAGAGAAACCAGGAAAGACGTTTTTAATTCACCATAATATACGCACGAGCTCCGGGAAGATCACAAGAGAACGCCCGTATCGTATTCCAGAAGCTAGAAAACACATAATCGAAGAAGAAATCAAAACAATGTTATCCCTAGGGGTCATCGAACCGTCCACTAGTCCCTGGTGTTCACCGGTTGTCCTAGTACCGAAGCCTGATGGTAGCGTCAGGTTTTGCATAGATTTCCGCAAACTTAACTCAAACTCCCTATTCGACACCTATCCCATCCCTAGGGTGGACGATGTTCTCGAAAAACTAGGGAAAGCAAAATACATGTCTACTATCGACCTAACTAAAGGGTATTGGCAGATTCCCTTAGCTCCTCAAGATAGAGAAAAAACAGCTTTTTCCACCCAGTCCGGGTTATATCAATTCACAGTACTACCTTTTGGGCTTCATGGAGCCCCTGCAACCTTTCAAAGGTTAATGGATAGGATTCTAAAACCCTATCCTGCATTCTCCGCTGCATATCTAGATGATGTAGTCATATTTAGTGAAACATGGGAGGATCATTTAATACACCTACAGAGAATATTCCAAGCCCTTCAAACTGCTGGTTTGACGGCCAATCCCAAGAAATGTGTGATAGGTAAAACCGACATCTCCTATTTGGGATATCGGATTAATCAGGGTACACTACAACCTCAAAATGGGAAGGTGGATGCCATTTTACATGCCCCTCTTCCACACACGAAAAAGGAATTACGCTCCTTTTTAGGATTAGTGGGCTATTATCGGCGCTTCATTCCACATTACTCCACCTTAGCAGCACCTCTTACGGACCTACTCACTAAACAATATCCCAATCGACTTTTGCCTTTTTCGGAGACGCAAAACGCGAGTTTTGAACAGTTGAGAGTTTCCTTAACCTCCGATCCCATCCTGCACTGCCCAGATTTTACGAAGCCGTTTCACCCCTACACTGACGCATCGGATGTTGGGCTTGGAGGGGTTCTGACTCAGCCAGATAGCGAGGGGCTTGACCATCCGGTGGTCTACATCAGTAGAAAACTGTTTTCCCGGGAACGTAACTATCCAATTATAGAGAGAGAGTGCTTGGCTATCAAGTGGGCCATTGACTGTTTGCAGTACTATCTCCTAGGGCGGCCGTTTATACTATTCACGGATCACGCTCCTCTTACGTGGCTGGCTGCGCATAAGGATTCTAACTCCAGGATACTGCGATGGTTCCTTGAACTGCAACCGTTCTCCTTTCAGGTTCGGCACGTCCCTGGATCTCACCAGGCCCCCGCTGATTATCTGTCCCGGTTTCCTCTGTCTTCGCCTGTCCTGGAGCAGGACAGTTCTTGGGGAAGGGTGTGTGACCGGGCCGCCCCGGGCAACAGCGGGGAACCGGCAGAAACGGAACCGCTACGGCCGCGTTCCCAGGTTCCCCTGGGAACGCGTCCGCAACGAGGCCAGCGTCCTGAGGTTGCCTCGGCAACCTCCGATGACGAGGAGGCTCCGGATTGGCCACCAGGCGGCCAAAAGACGGAAGCTCCGGTCGAGAGGAGGAGAGCCGGGGAGGAAGAGAGGAAGGAGAACGACGGCGGTGACGACGAACCGAAGAAAGAAGAGAGAGACGGCGACGAGGACATCGGAGGAGGACCCCAGTGGCCTGGAAGCGGCAGAACCCGAACCCAGAGGAACAGCGCCCGACCGGAAGCAGGGGAGACCAGCCCAGACCGACGAGAGGACCTCCACAGAGCCAGCCACGACCCTGGAGGGTCGTGGCTCTACAAGGTACGGTCCTTCTGGACAAACCGAGGGGCACAATAAAAGGGGAGAAACGCTGGGGAAGGGAGGGAGGCAGGGTGAGGGGAGGGAGGAGAGAAGGGCACTTTAAAGAGCACCGGGAGAGCACAAAAGGGTAAAGTACGGAATATACACAAGCCCTGAAGTCCTCACTGGCACCTATATCACACATAAACCCCCCCCCCTCCTTAAACCTTTTCCCCAGTAAAACAAATAAGTAGAAGACGTGTTGTAAGGCGTTCGTTCCACTCACCAGCGATATGTGTTCCCTTTTTCTTGTATGTCACATCCGGGACCTTATGAGGACGATCCGGTACGCCACCTAGAGAAAAGGAAGAAAAGGGACACAGATTAGAAGGAAGATATTCACCACTCCAGAGAAGAAACCGGCGCTAAACGTCGTACTGACTTTTCATCGGTTCTTATTTCAAATTACTAATAAATACTTACCTCAAAAACCCAAATTTACCTCTCCTGAGTGTCTATACTGTGGGGACTGTCTACACTGACAAAACACTTGATGATGAACAACTAAGTGTTCTCAGGAAAGGTTTGGGGTTTGTACCCATGTCATTTCCGGACTTTACAGGGATGCATATTGATCTCTTTAAATTTATACGCAAATGTAAATTACTGAAACATTTCAACCTTGAACAACAGACAGGCCCGAATAGGGGGGAGGTTATGGTCCCATGGGAACTTTCCATTGGCGATGTAAAAAATATACAGACCCTACTCTCGCTGGAGGACATTGATAACAGTAACAATGTACCTACTTGTGATATCCTAGCCAAAAAAACACACAGAAAGGGTGATGACAAGAAAACATTGTCTTTCATAACCACGTATAGCTGTGCGAGCTCAGACGTGTTCAAGATTCTCAAGAGTAACTGGCATATATTACTATCCGACAAGACTCTTAAGAAAGGTCTCAAAGACAAACCAAATATGATTCATCGAAGGGGATGTACTCTTAGGGACCAACTGTGCCATAGTTTTCTACCGACTGCTGCAAATAACAGTTGGTTTCCCTCTCCACCATTGGGTTTTCATAAATGTGGTCATTGTAACATATGTGAATTTGCTTTGGATAAAACAAAGGAATTTTGTTACAACACAAACATGACATACTCCATCAAACAATTTATGAATTGCAATACCAAATTCAATGTATACTGCATTATCTGCAAAACAATTTATGTTGGTAGCACCATCAGACCATTCAAAGAAAGATTGCAGGAACACATAAGGGCGGTTAGAAACAACAACAAGGACTACCCTTTTGTAGTACACTACAATTTGCAACACCCTTTGCAAGAGAGACTTGGCATACATACACATGGTATTGCCACCCTGAGCAGCTGCCCAAGGGGTGGTAATAAGACTCTCCGTCTTAGACAACTAGAGAGAAAATGGATTATTAGATTACGTGCAGTCGAGGAGGGTCTCAACTCCGATAAAGATCTGCATTTCTTTTTGTAGTCCTTTTTCCCATCAAGACATCACCATGTTAGAATTGTGATTATGACCATGGCAAAGTTTTGCCATTTGCTTCACTTTGAACCTTTCATTGTCAATCATTACATATTGTGTCACATCAATGTGGGGTATCCACGTGATGTTGTGTATGTTACAACCCTGCTTTGGTAATACATGTGATTGTATTTATATATTCTTTGTCCATGAATATGACTGTTTACCCCACATTTAAACTATTGCACTTCTTCCTCTTCGTGCGCACTATGTCTCTCCAACCACATGCATGGTACTATCCTCTTAAATTTCCAGGTACTTGCACTCTCTTCTCTCTCTCCCACACAATTGGTTTCCTTTTTCAATATGGCGGCCATCTATATCGGCTCCCGTTAGTCCTTTTTTTGTTTCACTCACTTTTTATTTGCATAAATGGGAACTCTCTACTGGCGCGCAATCCAGGCACCATGCGACGCCGGTAGCAGCTCCGGTAAACATTATCCCCACATCTCATAGGTAAGATGTTTTTATCTGTTTGCCCGTGGACATGCCTCCGACGAGCGGGTCTCCGTCTACGTTGTGACACAGCCCACGCTTTCACGAGCGTGGCTGTGTGCTACTCACCCAGCCCCGAAGCCTCATGTGCTATCTCTTTGTTGTTTAACACACTGCATGAATGATGCGCCCATAACCCCCCACTTTTTAAGGTGTGTGTCCAGAGATTTTGAAAAACATATGACACCCTTTAGTGGGTATGTCCTTATTTTCTCAAACGGCTTATACGTTTACGAGCGGGCCGTTTTGCTTGTTTATTTTACATGAGCCATCACGTACTAGCTCTCTCGTATTATACTATAATTCATTTATTTTGTAGACAGAGGATCTCTCGCATCCAAACACTAAATTAATGTGTGAGAAGCTTTGTTAACCTTATGAACTTGTGAACTATGCGCTAATGACCCCTTACTTTTGAAGATACTTCTAGGGGTTTTGAAAGATATTCCATACTTATTGAGCGGGTTTGTCTTTATTTCCTTAAACAGCTTACGCACACACGAGCGGGCCGTTTGCCTGTCCTTTATACAAAAGCCATCACGTATTAGTTCTCCTGTGTTTAACCGTATTTTACTGATACTACACACAGAGGATCCTTCGTATTTACACACCAAGTCATTGGTTAGAATCTTAACGTACCGTCCCTGTCTCCAGTTTTTGACCCCTTGAGCCCACTTTTCAAACCATACCTGATTAGTTTTTCTATGGTCCACTTTTTCTTCTCCATCTTTAGACTTATCATGGTCTCTGGATGTGTCAAACTTTGCTCTACCTGACTAATTGCAGCATCCATCGGAACTTACCATTACATATTAATACTTCCAAAAAGATTGGAGGTATGTGTGATTCTCTTCTTTCACATGCATATGCGTCCCATGTTTGATTCCACAACCCTCTATCTCTTTACTTGACTTGATACTGGATGCCTTTTGAAATCCTAACACGTGGCATGTATCACTATTCACTTACCATGCATATATTCTTTTAGAGCAGATATCAACCACGGTTCCTTGTTTGTCACCACATACTTTGCATGCGGGCACTGGCACATTGGTGCCATAATGTGTTTGCATTAATCAATGGAATGTTGTTTACATTCACTAAAGCCGTAGATTTGTTATCCTTTTGTATATGGTTTAAATAGGGCACATTACCAACTTGTGGCATTGGTCCTCTGTTTCTTACTTACATTTCTCACTCTAGTTCACAACAGGCATTGCATTTTTTTACTTTACATGCAATATATGCAGTACATATGATTGATGCTTCCCATCTGTATGCCATTATGTTCACAGCCTTGAAAAAAGTCATTTGTGACGAAACACGTGTCGGATGTTGTTTTTCCTGAATACAAGAACTATGTTGGCCTATTGACATCACGCCCATTTGTCCTACTGGGCCAGGTGATGTCTTCTCTGATCTTTCACAGAAGAATAAACTGACTTATCTGCGATGTGCCGTGGTTTTTCCTTTTTCTACAAACCGACTGTGGCCCCCCTAAGGCGATAGTCCATGCACCCTGTGACTGGGTGTCACACCACTTGAGCACTCCTCTCAACATTAGAGACTTGATCATCTATACGTGTTGCATTCTTACGTCAGCTTACCTTTGGAAGTGCGCACCATCTCTACACAGCCACAACCCCTTCTTCATTATTGTATATATAGTGTGTGTACGGAGACGCACTCCAAGCTGTATACTGTCTACTATACATATTTTGTATGTTCTGTTGCATTTTTCCTACATGTTATATAATTTTTGACTTTGCTCAAATTGTAAAATGTCAACGTTTAATGATAATAGAGAGGCCCTACTAGAAGAACTTTTCAATATGAACCCAAGTACAGGCACTCCCGATATTAATACTGGTAACAAGAAAGAGGGACTAAAAATGAAATTTATAAGACTTGAACGGTTAAAAAAACAAGAACTGTCTAGGTGGTGGGATTTCACCATCCTAGAAAGATACATACAGATTAAACAAATTCCCAGGGGGCTCTGAGTAATACTTTTCCCATCTTTTGGGGATCTCAACCCCGCATTGTTAGAGGAATGGGAACAGCTACTGGTAACTTCCTCTTTCGGCTTTATGGATATACTTATCAGAGATGCCAGAGAAAAAAGAGAACGATTACTTTCAGACATCGAGGTTTTAGAGAAAGAGATTCAGGACACAAATCTCAAGGAAACAATAGAGAAAAATTATAACATCCTAAAAGATGTACTCCAGAAACACCAAGAATATATTAAGGAGAAGAAAATGCGCAAACTAAGACTCGATGCCAATGATTATGTCACAGGCAGGGTTTTTACATATGCCCACAAGTTTGATAATATGAATATGGATAGACAAGACCATAGGGCACCATTAACAACAGGGCCCACTCAGTCCAATCTCACAGCTAACGATACAGATATGTCCAGCTGCTCGAGCATTACAAGCGATGAAGCTAACAGCTCCCTCCGAGAACATAGAACCATCACCAACACAAAATCTACTTTTTTGTTGGAAATGGAAAGGTTCCGCAGAGGACAAAAACACAACAAAATGGCACAGGCTACATATCTAAGAGAACCAGAAGGGGGAAGAGAAAAGGTGTCAGAACCGGACATATCTAAGAGAACCAGAAGGGGGAAGAGAAAAGGTGTCAGAACCAGCCGCAAACAAGATTGGGGTGACCACAAGATCAGGCGCACGCAACATAAAGAACTAGGAAGCCCCACAACCAATAGGGATGACTTACATGTTATAAATCTATCTGACAAAACACTTGATGATGAACAACTATGTGTTCTCAGGAAAAGTTTGGGGTTTGTACCGATGTAATTTCCGAACTTTACAGGGAGGCATATTGATCTCTTTAAATTTATATGCAAATGTAAATTACTTAAACATTTCAACCTTGAACAACAGACAGGCCCGGATAGAGGGGAGGTTATGGTCCCATGGGAACTTTCCATTGGCGATGTAAAGAATATACAGACCCTACTCTCGCTATAGGACATTGATAACAGTAACAATGTACCTACTTGTGACGATATCCTAGCAGACTTGGGTATCATGGCTTCAGCAACGTGTGATAGTGGCCTTAAACCCCGTTCCAGGTACACACCAATTTTATCACCAGATAACACAATTGACGTATTTTACAAACTAGTGACTAGAGATCTTTACCAACTTGAAAACCAATATGTGACTAAACGAAAGACATGGACACACAACATGAGTAAACAGGAGCACAAGGCTTTGCGTTCCCTTGACCATGTCAAAGACATAGGGGGTCATTCCTACCCTGGCGGTCTGAGACCGCCAGGGTAGGGGACGGAGGAAGCACCGCCAACAGGCTGGCGGTGCTTCTGGGGCTATTCTGACCGCGGCGTTAAAGCCGCGGTCAGAAAAGGGAAGCCGGCGGTTTCCCGCCGGCTTCCCGCTGCCCCTGTGAATCCTCCACGGCGGCGCTGCAAGCAGCGCTGCCATGGGGATTCCGACCCCCTTCCCGCCAGCCTGGTTCTGGCGGTTTTCACCGCCAGAACCTGGCTGGCGGGAACGGGTGTCGTGGGGCCCCCTAACAGGGCCCCACATTGATTTTCAGTGTCTGCTTGGCAGACACTGAAAATCACAACAGCAACTCCGCCGGCTCCATTCGGAGCCGGCTTCCTCGTTGCTGGTGCTTTCCCGCTGGGCGGGCGGGCGGCCTTTTGCCGGTCGCCCGCCAGCCCAGCGGGAAAGTCAGAATGACCGCTGCGGTCTTTTGACCGCGGTACGGTCTTCTGGCGGTTCCCGCCAAGCGGGCGGCGACTGCCGCCCGCCAAAGTAGGAATGACCGCCATAGTAATAAAAGAGGCGGGTAAAGGGGGGATTTTTGTCATCATGAACCGAGCAGATTACATCGGAGAAATTGATAGGCAACTTCAAGACCAGGAGGCCTATTGCAAACTCAATAGTAACCCCATAGGCAGAATCACCATAGACATAGAGACCAAATTGGGTTTGTAGAGAGACAGAGGTCTTTTAAAGGATCTTGAATGCAAATACCTCTTCAACCCAACGCCCAGTTTCCCTTGCATTTACACTCTCCCTAAGATACATAAACCAGCAGCTTTCCCACCGGGCGACCCATAATTTCTGGCATTAATTCCCCCACTGAAAAACTTTCTGAGTTCATTGACCTCTACCTACAACCCTTTGTTTGTAACCTACTGTCATAAATTAAAGATACCACACATCTTCTTAGTCTCATTGCTGATTATGAATGGACGGAAGGTCACACCTTAGCAACACTTGATGTCACCTCTTTGTATACCTGCATACCTAAAGAAAAGGGTATGGCTGCCATTCAGTACTTTCTGGACAAAAGAGAAGCAAAACTTTTGCAACATTCTAACATGCTATTAGACCTGATTGACCTTGTCATGGACAACAACGTCTTTGTACATGAAGGTGATTGGTACAGACAAAAACAAGGGGTTGCCATGGGGGCAAAATTTTCACCCTCTTTTGCCAATCTGTACATGGGTTATTTTGAACACCATCATATCTGGACGGAATGCCCTCCAGAACTTACGCAACATATCTTGTATTGGGGTCGATATATTGACGATGTTCTCCTTTTCTGGTCAGGCAATTCTACTTCACTGGTTTTGTTCATCAATCATTTAAACAATAATTGTTACAACATACATTCCACTAGCCACTCTAGTATAACCAGTGTTGACTTTCTAGACTTAACACTACATCAAGGAAAATCACGTTTGCTGTAAGCTATTCAGAAAGCCAACTTCCTTCAACTCGATTTTACATGCAAGTAGTGCGCACCCATATTCACAAATCAAAGCCATCCCCTTTGGCGAAGCTGTTAGAATCAGACACAATTGCGAAGAAGACCAAGAATTCGCCAAACAGCTGGAATCACTGGAACATCACTTTCTAAATCGAGGCTAGTCCAAGAAATTGCTAAGTAGCACACACGACAGGATAGCTAAAGTCAACAGAGCATCCCTACTTGCCAAAAAAACACACAGAAAGGGTGATGACAAGAAAACATTGTCTTTCATAACCACGTATAGCTGTGCGAGCTCAGATGTGTTCAAGATTCTCAAGAGTAACTGGCATATATTACTATCCGACAAGACTCTTAAGAAAGGTCTCAAAGACAAACCAAATATGATTCATCAAAGGGGACGTACTCTTAGGGACCAACTATGCCATAGTTTTCTACCGACTGCTGCAAATAACAGTTGGTTTCCCTCTCCACCATTGGGTTTTCATAAATGTGGTCATTGTAACATATGTGAATTTGCTTTGGACAAAACAAAGGAATTTTGTTACAACACAAACATGACATACTCCATCAAACAATTTATGAATTGCAATACCAAATTCATTGTATACTGCATTATCTGCATCTGCAAAAAAAGTTATGTTGGTAGCACCATCAGACCATTCAAAGAAAGATTGCAGGAACACATAAGGGCGATTAGAAACAATAACAAGAACTACCCTTTTGCAGTACACTACAATTTGCAACACCCTTTGCAAGAGAGACTTGGCATACATACACATGGTATTGCCACCCTGAGCAGCTACCCAAGGGGTGGTAATAAGACTCTCCGTCTTAGACAACTAGAGAGCAAATGGATTATTAGATTACGTGCAATCGAGGAGGGTCTCAACTCCGATAAAGATCTGCATTTCTTTTTGTAGTCCTTTTTCCCATCAAGACATCACCATGTTAGAATTGTGATTATGACCACGGCAAAGTTTTGCCATTTGCTTCACTTTGAACCTTTCATTGTCAATCATTACATATTGTGTCACATCAATGTGGGGTATCCACGTGATGTTGTGTATGTTACAACCCTGCTTTGGTAATACATGTGATTCTATTTATATATTCTTTGTCCATGAATATGACTGTTAACCCCACATTTAAACTATTGCACTTCTTCCTCTTCGTGTGCACTATGGGGGTTATTACAACTTTGGAGGAGGTGTTAATCCGTCCCAAAAGTGACGGTAAAGTGACGGATATACCACCAGCCGTATTACAAGTCCATTATATCCTATGGAACTCGTAATACGGGTGGTGGTATATCCGTCACATTTGGGACAGATTAACACCTCCTCCAAAGTTGTAATAACCCCCTATGTCTCTCCAACCACATGCATGGTACTATCCTCTTAAATTTCCAGGTACTTGCACTCTCTTCTCTCTCTCCCACACACTTGGTTTCCTTTTTCAATATGGCGGCCATCTACAGGGAGTGCAGAATTATTAGGCAAGTTGTATTTTTGAGGATTAATTTTATTATTGAACAACAACCATGTTCTCAATGAACCCAAAAAACTCATCAATATCAAAGCTGAATATTTTTGGAAGTAGTTTTTAGTTTGTTTTTAGTTTTAGCTATGTTAGGGGGATATCTGTGTGTGCAGGTGACTATTACTGTGCATAATTATTAGGCAACTTAACAAAAAAAAATATATACCCATTTCAATTATTTATTATTACCAGTGAAACCAATATAACATCTCAACATTCACAAATATACATTTCTGACATTCAAAAACAAAACAAAAACAAATCAGTGACCAATATAGCCACCTTTCTTTGCAAGGACACTCAAAAGCCTGCCATCCATGGATTCTGTGAGTGTTTTGATCTGTTCACCATCAACATTGCGTGCAGCAGCAACCACAGCCTCCCAGACACTGTTCAGAGAGGTGTACTGTTTTCCCTCCTTGTAAATCTCACATTTGATGATGGACCACAGGTTCTCAATGGGGTTCAGATCAGGTGAACAAGGAGGCCATGTCATTAGATTTCCTTCTTTTATACCCTTTCTTGCCAGCCACGCTGTGGAGTACTTGGACGCGTGTGATGGAGCATTGTCCTGCATGAAAATCATGTTTTTCTTGAAGGATGCAGACTTCTTCCTGTACCACTGCTTGAAGAAGGTGTCTTCCAGGAACTGGCAGTAGGACTGGGAGTTGAGCTTGACTCCATCCTCAACCCGAAAAGGCCCCACAAGCTCATCTTTGATGATACCAGCCCAAACCAGTACTCCACCTCCACCTTGCTGGCGTCTGAGTCGGACTGGAGCTCTCTGCCCTTTACCAATCCAGCCACGGGCCCATCCATCTGGCCCATCAAGACTCACTCTCATTTCATCAGTCCATAAAACCTTAGAAAAATCAGTCTTGAGATATTTCTTGGCCCAGTCTTGACGTTTCAGCTTGTGTGTCTTGTTCAGTGGTGGTCGTCTTTCAGCCTTTCTTACATTGGCCATGTCTCTGAGTATTGCACACCTTGTGCTTTTGGGCACTCCAGTGATGTTGCAGCTCTGAAATATGGCCAAACTGGTGGCAAGTGGCATCGTGGCAGCTGCACGCTTGACTTTTCTCAGTTCATGGGCAGTTATTTTGCGCCTTGGTTTTTCCACACACTTCTTGCGACCCTGTTGACTATTTTGAATGAAACGCTTGATTGTTCGATGATCACGCTTCAGAAGCTTTGCAATTTTAAGAGTGCTGCATCCCTCTGCAAGATATCTCACTATTTTTGACTTTTCTGAGCCTGTCAAGTCCTTCTTTTGACCCATTTTGCCAAAGGAAAGGAAGTTGCCTAATAATTATGCACACCTGATATAAGGTGTTGATGTCATTAGACCACACCCCTTCTCATTACAGAGATGCACATCACCTAATATGCTTAATTGGTAGTAGGCTTTCGAGCCTATACAGCTTGGAGTAAGACAACATGCATAAAGAGGATGATGTGGTCAAAATACTCATTTGCCTAATAATTCTGCACTCCCTGTATATCGGCTCCCGTTAGTCCTTTTTCTCTTTCACTCACTTTTTATTTGCATAAATGGGAACTCTCTACCGGCGCGCAATCCAGGCACCATGCGACGCCAGTAGCAGCTTCGGTAAACATTATCCCCACATCTCATAGGTAAGATGTTTCTATCTGTTTGCCCGTGGATATGCCTCTGACGAGCGGGTCTCCGTCTACATTGTTACACGGCCCACGCTTTCACGAGCGGGGGCGTGTGCTACTCACCCAGCCCCGAAGGCTCATGTGCTATCTCTTTGTTGTTTAACACACTGCATGAATGATGCGCCCATAACCCCCCACTTTTTAAGGTGTGTGTCCAGAGATTTTGAAAAACATATGACACCCTTTATTGGGTATGTCCTTATTTTCTCAAACGGCTTATACGTTTACGAGCGGGCCGTTTTGCTTGTTTATTTTACATGAGCCATCACGTACTAGCTCTCTCGTATTATACTATAATTCATTTATTTTGTACACAGAGGATCTCTCGCATCCAAACACTAAATTAATGTGTTAGAAGCTTTGTTAGCCTTATGAACTTGTGAACTATGCGCTAATGACCCCTCACTTTTGAAGATACTTCTAGGGGTTTTGAAAGATATTCCATACTTATTGAGCGGGTTTGTCTTTATTTCCTTAAACAGCTTACGCACACACGAGCGGGCCGTTTGCCTGTCCTTTATACAAAAGCCATCACGTATTAGTTCTCCTGTGTTTAACCGTATTTTACTGATACTCCACACAGAGGATCCTTCGTATTTACACACCAAGTTATTGGTTAGAATCTTAACGTACCGTCCCTGTCTCCAGTTTTTGACCCCTTGAGCCCACTTTTCAAACCATATCTGATTAGTTTTTCTATGGTCCACTCTTTCTTCTCCATCTTTAGACTTATCATGGTCTCTGGACGTGTCAAACTTTGCTCTACCTGACTAATTGCAGCATCCATCGGAACTTACCATTACATATTAATACTTCCAAAAAGATTGGAGGTATGTGTGATTCTTTTCTTTCACATGCATATGCGTCCCGTGTTTGATTCCACAACCTTCTATCTCTTTACTTGACTTGATACTGGATGCCTTTTGAAATCCTAACACGTGGCATGTATCACTATTCACTTACCATGTATATATTCTTTTAGAGCACATATCAACCATGGTTCCTTGTTTGTCACCACATACTTTGCATGCGGGCACTGGCGCATTGGTGCCAATAATGTGTTTGCATTAATCAATGGAATGTTTTTTACATTCACTAAAGCCATAGATTTGTTATCCTTTTCTATATGGTTTAAATAGGGCACATTACCAACTTGTGGCATCGGGCCTCTGTTTCTTACTTACATTTCTCACTCTAGTTCACAACAGGCATTGCATTTTTTTACTTTAAATGCAATATATGCAGTACATATGATTGATGCTTCCCATCTGTATGCCATTATGTTTACAGCCTTGAAAAAGTCATTTGTGACGAAACACGTGTCGGCTGTTGTTTTTCCTGCATACAAGAACTGTGTTGGCCTATTGACATCACGCCCATTTGTCCTACTGGGCCAGGTGATGTCTTCTCTGATCTTTCACAGAAGAATAAACTGACTTATCTACGAATCTGCGATGTGCTGTGGTTTTTCCTTTTTCTATTATTCGTAATGGATTCACAACAACTTCAAACAGAAAATCACATTAATGACAAAACATTTTTTTTTTAAAGCAAACAGTATAACAACTCTAAATTCGTACATGAGCTTTATTTTTATGTATCTTTAAAATGGGGGGCCCTGCGCACTATACATAATATATATAAATATATGTGATCCACCATAAACTATACATTTCTAAATGGCAAGTTGTGTTGCATTTTGCAATGTGTAGATATGTTCATCCTTTAGAGTACTCATAACACACTGCAAAACATGTAATTGAGGTCTCTAATAAAGTACACATTTGACTTTGCCAACCTTGGAGATAGACTTTGAGTTCGCTAATATGTATAGCACACCTTAGCACATCACTTATATGTTATTCCTTCTGTATAGTTCCTTTATGTAGCCTATATATGTCTCCAGCCTCTAGTGGACACAAAGGCACAATTTAGGACACTATAAAAAAACTGTTATTTGTTAAAAAAAAAAAAAAAACATTAAAAGCTAATATACACTTACCCCCTTGCTGCAGCTCCATGGCCCTCAACTCCCCAT
This sequence comes from Pleurodeles waltl, assembly GCF_031143425.1. Lineage (NCBI taxonomy): Eukaryota > Metazoa > Chordata > Amphibia > Caudata > Salamandridae > Pleurodeles > Pleurodeles waltl. Next base: position 535,606,458 of record NC_090450.1, on the reverse strand, counting down.
CCAGCAGTGGGTAGGCCATCGCCAAATGTGAGCCTTTAAGGGGGTCAGGGTGGACCGCTTCTACTCCTGGGTGGACTTCCCCAGCCAAACCTCTGCTATTACTCGGGTCCAGCGTCACTGATCCTCCCATCACCTGCAGCAGTGCAGACTACAGTGCTTGTAGACCCCCAGGGTCCACAACTTCGCAGCAGTGGCATGCCAGATTTGTTTCTTTTGGTGGGAGCTGCTTTGGAAAAAGCACAACCAAAAAAAGGAAAAAAATAATTTTTATGTGTCCACATCATATCGTCTGAAAAATAATGCACTACCCTTTGAAAGCATAAGGCCCGAAATAACCCCTTATTTCCTCTTGTATGTTAGTGATGTTAAATATATAAAGAACATTATTTAGATATTTGTTTATAAACTTGAAAGTCCTAGTACAGTAAATATTACCCAAATAAGCTCCTTTTCAAGACCACTTTTCATAGGAGAGTCGTGATCTCTGGGAAGGACTCACTAACCCTTAAAAAATGTAGACGGCAACATGAATGTATGTAATTATTAGGTTAATTATCTATTCATGTAAAAGGGACGCCCAACATCTATAGAGGCAGCATAATTAAACATTTGAGACATACACCTTGTTGAAATACCTCTCTGTGAGTATACATTGTGCGTAGAATAAAAGTTGTAAAAGCAAAGTTTTTCCCATACCTGAGCCTATGTAGAGTCATACATCTGGCTGTAGAGGGACAGGGCCTCCTATGTAAGAATTTTGGGCTTCTCAGGTGTACAGCTGGGGGCACTGAATCCAGAAGGCTCAGTCATTTTGATGCAGAGGTTGGTGAGCAGCTATGTTTGAGGAGGCGTGCACAGAGAAATATTTAGGAGGCAAATGATCGGAACTCTGCAATGCATGCATGTCACAATCACATACGCAAAGTGCAGTGGACTCATACGCCAAACATTGGATGTTTCGAAATCAATCACACATTATGCACCAATCGCAGCGCATTTCTTAGATGGATACTTCTCCTGGAAGAGGGAGTTTGTCTGTCTTTTATGTCGGACACATCAGGCACCTGCTATTTTATGTTTCCCGCATGTTTAAAATGATGACAGTCGGCGGAGATTGTTAAAATCTTGGAAGTTTTCATACATGACGTACTTTAACAGAACCATCCGTCCGAGATAATACAGTTGGCTTATGCAGCATCCACCAATGATATTTGGTAGCTTTAGATAGCAGACGATTTATTTCAAACCCCCGTTGATTTGATTTTTAAAGAATAAATAGTAAAAATCTAAAGGGAATATTATATATATCAAAAACAATGCATACGACTTATAAAAAAATAACAAAGTAACGTGAAATACATATTTCTTAGAAAATTGAAAATTATTTACAATGTATATTATTTTTAATATTCTCTACTTCAGTGTACAACGTGGACATGTCCTCAACCTTGCTCCCCTTGCTTCTCTGAGCCCCGATCTGGGTGTACCTCTCTGTCTCTTCTGCCGCATGTCACCTGTTTTTCCGTTCTCTGTGTCCCCTGTGCTTTGCCATTTGTATTCATCTGTTAGCTGTGTTTCATGTGTTTTTTCCGTTCTCTGTGTCCCCTGTGCTTTGCCATTTGTATTCATCTGTTAGTTGTGTTTCATGTGTTTTTTCCGTTCTATGTGCCCCCTGTGCTGTGCCATTTGTAGTCAGCTGTCTTTTGCGTTTCATTTGTTTTTTCTGTTCTCTTTTCCCGTCCTGCGCCATTTGTATTCATCTGTTTCTTGCATTTCATCTGGCTTTTCCACTCTCTGTGCCATTTGTAGTCATCTGGCTCTGTCTGCCCTTTGTTCTGTGCGTCTGTTTTTGCCTTTATGCCCCTGTCCTGTCACTTGCCTTCCCGCCCCCGCTTCCTTAACCCGCCACCCTCCCTCTGCACCCTGCCCTCCCCTGGACCTAGTTAATGGCGGTTGCTATGTGGCTGCGCAGCAGGCGTGCCAAAGGCAAGCCTGTCTGTGCCCATCCCCATCCGTGCTTGGACTGCGCCCAGTGGCAGGAACTCTGGCTCTCCTGCCATTCACGATTTGGCTGCTGGACTCCTAGACCTGGCCCCCAAGATCAAGGATAACTACTGCTGAACCGCCTCCCTTAGAAACACAAACGGTCCCTTCGTATGTCACCAATGCCGTTTCACCTGCTCCATGGAAACCCCAATCAGCACATCACCACCGCCTCCATCCAGAAAATACTCTGCACTGCATACTGATCAACGCAAGATCCCTCTGGGTGAACATACCACAGAGATATGGGACACCCTGACCACCCTCAGACCTAATGTTCATCACTGAAACATGGCTCATGCCCTCATCAGCCCCGAACATAGCATGCGCCACCGCAGAAGGCTACAAGGTGATCCACAAAGACCGCCAAAACAGGCATGGAGGGGGAATTGCCATCTTGCACAAGGAAAACATCTCTTGCACCACCCTTGAATACAGGACATCCCTTCTCATTGAACACCTCAACTTCCTCTACAGAATAGATGTGAAAACCTCCTTCAGAGGGATACTCACATACAGACCCCCTGGTGCCCGCCCTAGTTTCTGCAAAGACATCGCCAATTTCATCGCCACGCTGGCCATCGACTCATCAGACTACATATTTATAGGATACCTCAACTTTCACCTGGACGATCCCCTCGACCTCAACTCCTCCAACCTCTTGGATAACCTCACTAACTTAGGACTCAGACAACTGGTCACTAACCCCATCCACTCTGCGGGCCACATCCTAGACCCTATCTTCACTGCCAGCAACAAAGAACTCTTCTCTCACACCTCAGAACTCACGTGGACTGACCAGCACCTGGTGCATATTTCCATAAACTACAAACTCAAATCCTCGACCACCCCCGCTACCCGCAACTCACAGATGGAATAAAGTCACAGAAACTCAATGGATCAGCACCCTCCATGCAAAGAGACCCACACTCTCTGGCATCTCCGAACAAGATGCCAACAAACTAATGAATGGCTCCTCAACTGCACCAACGAAGTAGCTCCCATCACAAGCTCCACATCTAGAAGCTTCAGTAAACCAGCAAAATGGCTCACCCCTGAACTCAGCATGCTCAAAAGAGATTGCAAATGACTGGAAAGAAGATGGCGAGCCAACAAAGACCAAACAGACCGCCAACTCCACAAGGAAGCTAAAAAAAAAAAGTACGACCTCTAAATCAAGGAAATAAAAAAAGGGCCCTTATCAACCCCATCGAGGAAAGTGGTGCCATCTGCACTAAAGAGTTCCTCAAAATTGTCCAGGAGTTCTCTTGCCTGTGGGCCACCAAAATCACCATACAACTGTCCCAGACACTTTGTGACTCACTGGCTGAAGTCTTCTACAACAAGATCACTGAAATCTACAGTAGCTTTTCTCACCAACCTACCAATGTCGAACACCTTTTCACTCTCGACGAAGGGGATCACACCCACCTGATCATGGACTGGACGCCCCTTTCCACCCAGGAAACAGCGGACATCATGGGATTGACTCACTCTAGCTCGCCCTCCGACCCCTGCCCCTACAACATCTTCAACCTAGGCCAGAAGGAAATCAGCCAAGTTCTTACGCCCATCATCCACTCCTCCATCAGAACAGCCACTACCCTGAATGCTGGAAACAAGCTAAAGTCAAACCTCTCCTCAAAAACCCCTCGACAAACCCCTGCAAATTAAAAAATTACTGATCCATCTCGCTGCTCCCTTTCCCGGCAATAGTACTGGAAAAACCCATCAACAAATAACTCTTGGAACAATTGGAAAAATACAACCTACTGGACACCACCCAGTGTGGCTTCCGCTCCAACTACAGCACCGAAACTGCCCTGATTGCTGCAACAGATGATATCAGGGCCCACCTAGACTGAGGAGAAAAGGTAGCTCTGACACTACTCGACTTTTCTACCACCTTCGACACCATCAGCCACTACACCCTCACCACAAGACTACACCACATCGGAACAAGAAGCAACGCCCTCAAATGGATCCACACCTTCACAACAGGAAGCACCCAGAGAATCCGCCTACATCCCTTCACTTCAGGACCCAAGGACATCATTTTCGGAGTTCCCAGGGTTCCTCCCTTAGCCCCACCCTGTTCAATATTTATGTTACTCCATTGGCAGAGATCGTGTGATACTATGGACTCAAGAACATCTAATTCGCTGACGATATGCAGCTAGTCCTCTCCCTCGCCGAAAGACACCCCCCACCCGAAGTCCAAACGACCCCCAGAGAAAATTTCAGCGAGGCCATGTGCCACATAGCCGACTGGATGAGAATGAACTGCCTCAAGCTAAACACAGAGAAAACAGAAGTGATCATCTTTGGGAACAACCCCTCACTTTGGAATGACACATGGCAGCCCTTTGCACTTGGAGAACCCCTGACCCCGATTGAACACACCTGAAATCTAGACTTCATCATAGAGTGCAAGCTCACCTTCAGAAAACAAGTAAACACCATTGCAGCAACCTGCTTCCAACAACTCTGCATGCTTCACAAGATTTCCAAATGGATTCCCGTCGAATCCAGAAGAACAGTCACACAGACCACCATCACTAGCAGACTATAAAACGGAAAATGCCCTATATCTGGGTCTCCCCACACAACTCCTCCACAGACTTCTGACCACACAGAACACTGCAGCTAGACTCGTCCTGGGCTGCCCAGAAGATCCCACTTACCCCACCTCAAGCAATTACACTGGCCGCCCATACACAAGAGATGCAAGTTCAAGGTCCTCACCATGGCCTTCAAAGCACTGCACAACATCGGACCCAGTCTCATCAAACACAGACTCTCTTTCCACAAGCACACCAGAGAGCTCCGATCAGCCAGCCTCGCTCTGCCTGAATCCCCAGGTCCACAGAGGAAAGATGGCAGTCATAGATTTTTCACTGTTTCACTGACCTCACTGCCATGAAGGAACAAGATGTTATCCGAAAATACCGGTTTACAAGGCAAACAATTTTGGACTTCGTCCATCACCTGACACCTGAAGTAAAGCCACTAAATCAGAACCCCACCCCAATTAACACCCTTGCTAAAACAATAGCTGTCCTGCATTTTGAAGTCATTGTTTTTTTTTTTCAGTACACTGTTGGGGTTTGTGGAGAGATGCACCCCACCAGTTTCGCCTGTGTACGCCAAGAATTTATCAGTGTGATGCTGAATCATAAAAATGACTACATCCAATTTCCAAAAGATGTGAGTACCATAAACACTAGGAAGGGAGATTTGTATGCCCATCAAGGCATACCACATGTTGTTGGTGTAATTGATGGGACACATGTTGCTTTGGTACCACCCCATAACAGAGAACAGGTATTCAGAAATCAGGAAACCTTCCATTCCATTAATATGAAGGTAGCTTATAATCCAGATGTGTACATCCCCTGTGAATGTTCACATTTCCCTGTATCCAGCAATGACTCGTTTGTGCTACGCAATAGCAGCATACCACAGCAGATGGCACAACTTGGAAATTGAGGGCTTGGCTTGCTGTTAAGTGATGAATAAAAACAACATAAGCAATTTCATACTTTTATTTCTGCACACTCTGGACAGAATATAAAGTTGTTTTATATGTAGCCCTATATTTTTTGCAGGAAACTCAGCCTATCAAAACAGTCTGTGATTGCTAGCAACTTCGAGGAATCCAACAACACCAAGGGAAGTGCGCTTCATTGAGGCCCATGTAATAATCCGGAGGGTTGCGGAGCATGCCTTTGGGATCCTAAAAGCCAGATTCCATTGTCTAGATAAGATTGGTGGAGTCTTCCTCTACTCTCCAGATACGGTGTGCCCAATTGCTATATTATGTTGTATACTGCCCAACATTGCCGTGTGGGAGGAACATCACTTTCAGCCCAGATGAGGACTACTGTGAAGATGGGCAGGGTGATGTTGTAGATTTTGCACCATGAAGATGACAGTGGAGATGAAGCAAGAATTGACCTCCATCAAGAAGTGATAGACATTTTTGTCACATGAAGGTAAGTGTGGATGTTACATTTAATGAAATAGGAGATTGCCGTTAGAGTGACAAACTTCACAAACACAGATGATTTTTTGAAAATGTCCTTTCTGGATATTTAAAGTGGGGGAATCATTGTGCTTTATAATGTTATTGTCATTTATTATTAAGTTGCATGACATTCACTATTTAATTGGCCCTTTTAAACATATGTGTTTATTAAAATTTCTTTAATATTTAAGAGTGTGTTTGAAACACCTTAATCACCATGTTGCCTACAGTTATATGGATATCTATTTATATCATTTTTCATAATATTTTTAAGGGTTCATCCCACTGCCATCTTCTGGAGCACAAGGGAGTCGTTGGTAATCCTTTAACAGTGGGGCTCTTGTCCAGATCTGGAACGTAGGCTTCATGAATATTAATACATTGTGTTGTAATTGTATTTATATAGTGCTTACTCCTCTGGCGAGGCGTTGGAACGATTTTAAGCGAGTAGCACGCTACTCCGGAACTCAAAAGGATTAGTGTATGGAAATACGAGGACAGTATTAGTTTAGGAAGTTATAAGTTAATTTGAACGGAGGACATGTGAGTCTGTTAGTTGGTTTGAATAGAATAATGGAGGGATAAAGGGAAGAATTCAAAAGTGTTAATTGGGAGATCCTAGTAGTAAAATGAGGTTTGGATGAGTAAAGGAGAGGTGGAGGATGGAAGAGTCTGTAGAAAGGGATTAGGGAGATCATAGTAGTTAAATGGGGTTTGGGATGAGTCAAAGGAGAGATAAATGAGGGAGAATGTAGTAGAGTTGTTTGGGAGTCACAGTCGTAAACTGAGGTTTGGGGTAAGCCAGGAGGGGGCAGAGGAGGGAAGTGTCTGGGAAGGGTTATTTTAGAGATCATAGCAGTAGACTGGTTTTGGATGAGACAGAATGGAGATAGAGGATAGATTGCTGAAGATATAGGGCGATGGTCAGACAGCGTAAAGCTTTTGAGAGAGTAAAATGTTTTCTTGTACAGTAGGATTAGAGTAATAAATGTATAGATACATGATTATATAATCAAGGGATAGATGTGTAAGGAATAATATATTTGAAGTTAATTTATTTGTGCAATTGTATAACATTATTTTATCTTTCCTCACTAGTTCAATAGCTTGTAGATAAATAGTTAAGATAATATTTACCTATTGTGACAGACAATAAAACCTTCAAGTCAGAAATTAAAGATAGAATGGTATAGTCACAGCACTCATTGACAAGTTTGCACCAGGATAAAATTCTTTAATGCAGAGGCAATCTTTTTGTCAGTCTGATTCTAGAGAATGCTTACATCCTTCATAGAAGTGTTGACCACCAGGCTAGCAGCCAAAGAGTCCATAGTCACAGGCTTACCCATTCTTACACATACATTCAAATGGGCATGAATCTCGGCACAGTAATTTTAGTAGGGTCCTGATTTTATCAGGCTCCTTTTCTTGCATAATTACATCTTAGACATGCTGATGAATGAGTAACCGTGGAGAAAGGGTATGCTGAAATGGTCTCGGAGGCTCCAATGAGGTGGAAGGCAACTCCCCCAGAGGAGACTCCTTTGGTGTTGCCTATTACAAATCCTAATGGGTTTGGGGTATATATAGATAAATTATTAAAAATAAATTTTGAACAACTGTAGGCTGTATTGTATTTCAAATACATTACGAATAAGCAAACTGAATCTGTACCTTAATTGTTTCAGTGTGATGAGCTCAAATGAAACCCCTGCATGTGTTAATACAAAGCCCTTTTAAAAAAAAAGAAAACAGATTAGTGAACAATGTTTGTCCTTAAAACACGGATTCACAATAATACAGATGTAGACACAACATTGTATGCTCATTTTCATAGTCAGCCACTTAAGACATTGCTCACAAATTATGAGATACACACTAATTTAATTAAAAAACAAAGCATGATATTTAGGATAATTTATTTACAGAATACTAAATCAATGGGTAAACAAATATTCACAGAAAATAATTGAAAGATGTCAATGAGATTCTTAGGATGGGCCCTCTCTTATTAGGAGTTCATGTCCTGATCTCGCACATTTGTTACAAAACAAACGTGAAATGCAGTTATTCCCAAAGTGCTTGCTGCTGGCTTACAGAAGGCAATCACTGCTTGTGCCTTTTGGTGGGGGCCTTCTTGATGACATCGTCGACTGATCCCGAAGAATGCCCATTCCTGAGAGGAAACAATAGCTCAGGGGTTTCAAGATCAGGGGTGATGCCCGGTACTGGGAGGGCCTCCATTTCAGTGCAGACAGATGTTTGGGTGGTGTAGGTAGAAGGACCTCCTCAGAAAGAATGTACAGCTACTTTAATTGAGTTACAAATGTCCCAGAAGCCATCCTTAAAAGGAGCACATCAAAAAGATTTTCACTTAAGAATGTCATTATGTGCCTTCTGGAGATCATTGTGCTTCTTCTGCATCTCCAATTGACCCCACGAGGTCACCGTCCTTCTTGAGGAAACTGTTGAGAGAGCGTATTTAATATTACATATTATAGACGTGAAATGCTTATGTCTAACAGTGCTGTACTAAATAAAACATTCATTAAAGCGTATTCACAAATATGAAGAATCATTAAAATGTATAAACTAATGTCAACTGTAAGAAATAATCGTTTATAGTTTGCCTAACTGAGTACATTAAAACGTATAGAACTGCATTCATTAGAACTCGTATATCTTAAGTTAGCATGAGCCAAGCAGAAGCTGTGTAGCTCTCATATTAAAGCGTATTTTTCCTGTCTCTTCAGTGTGCGGACTTGCAAACGACCATAACCCAGCTATTGTTCTTTCTGTATTAGTTGAAACATGGGGACATTTTCCCATCCGCATGCTAGCATCTTTTAGTATAAAATGATGTGCTTCGAAACATTTGTAGATACTTCCAAGGACAATGAGACGAGGGAAAGACAACTTTTAACCTGAGACGTGTGCCAAGATGATGAAGTAACCCCGGATATGCCACCTACGAAAAGCCGATTATGAAGACCAATCAGAAGACCAAACAATATCGAGAGACGACAAATGCATTACTTAATGTATAATTTGATAGGTTAACAATGATGGGGTGTATTGACTAACCAATAGAATTTTGGGGGAATGAATCACGAGAAAGGGATAAAAACCCATGACACAGGGAGTAAATGTCATTAGGTAGGGAATGATATTGATTGCATCCCGAAACTCTGTCACTCTATTTTGTGACTAGAGATTTAGACAAACCACCCTAGCCCATATTACTGTCCTTTACTCTCTTCTCTTAAAGAGGAGAGTGTCTTGCCTCTAACTTAGATAGACTGATGGCGATCTGACTGATGTCCTGAAGACGAAGACTGATCCTGAATGCTGACTTAATCAGAGGAGGGTAATTATAAAATTGCTAATGAAAATTCATTTTGCCTTTCTTTCTAGGTACCAACTGCTGTATGTTTTATTAGAGACCGTAGTTAGATGTTTTCCAAATTGGTGTTCAAAATTGTTTTGCATGACGCCCAACATGCTAATGCTAATTAGAGGTTAGACGAGGTATTCATTCTGACTGACAAACTGACATGACTGACATGGTGCTATGCTGAACTAGTATCTTAGAAAATTTGATGTGTCATAATCTGCTTATATCTATCTGATTGTCTATGTTACTGATCTTTGCATTTATTGAAACTTATTGTGGTTGTCATCTTATAATCGTGCTTATATGCTTATTGACTTTGAGATTAATGCCTTCGCTACTAGATTGTAATCAATAGGGAATAAAACTTATAAACTTCATCAAGGTGTGGTTATTCATGACTGAAAGGTCATGGTTGCGCCAAAGGTTTATTAATGACTAAAGTAAGATATAATTTGGTGTTAAATGTTGACAATGTTATTGACATATTGATTGATATTTTGATCAGTTATCTCGTCCTACGGTGTCTCACCACTGGGCCCAAAGATTCATTGGCCTAAAACGAGTCCTGATGTGTATAAATTGACATAGACGGACGCGTTAGCAGTTCTGGTAGCAGAGTACGGTTTGGCCCTTGGGGGCCCTAGGACGGAGTTTTCATTGTTAATTTTGTTTTCTGTGATAATGAAATTTGGCAAAACGATGAGTGGCTAGATCTGCCATGGGCTTTCCCGGGATCTCGGAGCCTGCCTAAATGAGTTGGGAATGTTCTCGGCGCCATAATATGTGTGGTTAGGGACTTTTGCGCTTATTAAATCTTATGCACTTTTGCAGGTGATTGTGAATATTTGAGTATGATTAGGACAAATTAAGTGTTGTCTAGAAGGAGTGGGCGTACTCCACAGCATGAGAGTAGGGAAGTCGGCGTACTTCATGTGAATGCAGCGCTTGTTGCTCAAAATTCTCCACGTGGTTGGTTGTTGTATACGGGCCTATTGAGGTCTGAGACTCCGGAGTATGATGTTAAAATGGTTTATGTTGTAATCTGTGCGGTTTAATAGGTCAATCGGGCGTGGTTGACAGGTCGAGTTTCGAGTTATGATGCATGCGTGAAACCTTCGATGGAGATTTGACAAGTTCTAAAGTGCACTAGAAGGAGTCATTGACAAGTCGAGAGTAGGATTTGCAGGTCGAATTCTGCTTGCGTATGAGGGAACTGAGAAGGAGAGAGTAGTGGCCGAGGCTTCAAGTGAAATCTCTGTAAAGTTCTGACGCGAATGTGTTACCCTTCCTGTAGTAAACCGGCAGATTTGTGTTGTCATTTAAGTGCTAGCATTAATTCGCATTAGTTTGTATGAGTTGTAAGAAGTTAGTAAGGTGTGGACAAGCCGCAAGACTTTGTCAGCTGCAGTGTGTGAGTGTGACGTCAGTGGTGCCGCGCTGGGATAGGTCAGATGTCGAGAGGGGTCACGCACGGATTGGCCGTCCGTGAGAGGCAATATGTTGAGCAAAGGGTAGGTGAAGAGAGTCCTGGGAACTAAGCCGTTTTCCTGAGTAAAAATAAAAAAAAATGAATTTTGTTAAGGCATTCAAAAGCGCTTTAAAGGGAGATGTATATATCGTTGCAACTGATGGGGAACCTACACCACCTGAGGGTACACCAGCTTACACGGTTATGGAGGAAAAGGGTGTCGCACCGTGTTTATGGATAAAACAATGGTGTAAACTGACAGAGAAAGAAGGGTGTCTAGCGTTTCCTGAACATGGAACGTTTAATGAAAAGGTGTTAGAAAATCTGAGGTGGATGTTAAGTACGCAGAAACCACCTCCTCGACCAGCACAATATGAGGCTTTGGCAATTTGGGACCTGATGGCTCTTAAACATAGACAAGAAAGATTTCACAGGAGATTGACAAGAGCAGAAAAATCCTATGCAGAGGCTAGATGGGACAATGAGAACAAAATGTGGAGACGAGGAATAGTGGATGGGTTGAAGCTGTTTCCGGCAATAACCCAGGGAGAGGAAATACAGGGAAAGAAAGCTTTTTGCAAAACTGACAAAGAACCAGGCAAAAACAAAGAGAATAAAAGATCTTGGGAAGAAGAGGACGACTCAGATGATGAGGCGTTTATGGATAGATTGTTACATGATCGTCCGCCACCATACGCGGTGAACGACCGTGCTCCAAGCACTCGCTTGGATCCTGGGAACCAGACGAAAGAAAAGGGTGTTACTGATACAGTGCAGTCTAGCGATACAGCTTTGATACAGAATGGTGTCAGTGTACCCACTGCTCCAGACCCGCCAATACAGTTACAGCCTCCACCACAGATAAAAATAATTTATCCCGATGTTCCAGTACTTGAGACTACTACGAACTTGGTGGTGCCCCCAAACCCGATATACACAAAACCAAGACTGGTTCAGATCGAGTCAACTCCACAGTTAGTGTCACAACCGCCACAACTGATACCTGGGTATAACCCAGTAGCGGGTCCTTTAAAAGAACCTGCACCAGGATTATTAGAGCAGACTTATGGTGTTGAAGCTCCAAGAAGCTTGGGAGCAGGCCAGACACCTGCTGCTATATCACTACCCATTACGGTTGGTCCCCCGGTGCCGTTGTATGCACAGGAGAAAACAAGGACATGTGAACAGGGAGTCATAACTCATGAAATGATAAGAGGAGGGCCTATTAAAACCCCACAAATAATGGCACAGAGAGGACAGGCTTGTGAACAATCAGGACCCTTAATGGACCTTAGTCCAATAGGGGCACCTCTTGAGGCAATGCGACAAGCAGGATTGGGAGTCATGACTCCTCAAACTATGAGTACAAATACCTCATATACTCCAATGATACATGCAGGGAACATTTCACTGCAGGGTTTTACAGTACAACAGCTAAATGAGTGGTTAGAGAAAACTTGCACATCACAAAAGGCTACAGCAACTGCAATCGAACCTGAGAAAGAGAAACGCGATGAATACCTATATCTAGTACGACTAGGGGCAGAAGCTGCTGAGTTGGTGGATGGAACAATGGGAGTAAATAGGTTGGAGTCTTACACTGAGACAGAATTAAGGTACTTATGCCCTGAAATCACAAAAGAGGTAGGCAAAGTACAACCAGAAATTAACGAATTTGGCAGACAAATACAATATCGACATTGGAAACACGAAACATTTGAAACGGAGTTACAGATTAGATTTTGACTCAAAAGATTTTGAGCACATGAGATCTTCAGGCATGAAGACACATTTGAAAGAGCTGCTGCAAAGCGCACAAATTTGGGGAGAACTAGAGAAATGGGAAGGTCGATGGATGAAGAAAAGAGACAAGGGGAAAAGAGATAGTCCAGTATCTAATGAAACAACAGTCACACCAAACCTAGAGACAGTGAAAATCCTACCTATGAGAGAAACAGCTGGTGGTATTTTGGTGCATGTGCCTTGGTCCAGGGGAGACATTTTGTCCTTTACGAATGATTATCCCAGGTTAAGAGAAAAACCGATCGAGTGGTACCAACAGACAGATAGATTTGTGAAGCTTGCGAAGTGTCTCTGGGAAGACTTAAATACCTTGTTTGAGATTATCGTTCCGCCAGACTTGTGGCTTGAGTGTAAAAGAGGGGTAGATTGGCCCACAAAGGAACCAGCAAGGGATAAAGTGACTGGAGCGCCTAGTAATTGAGTTTTTGAAACAAAAGGTGTCGCCGAAGGTGACTGATTGGCAGAAAATCGACCGGACCTCTCAAGAGGTTAAAGAGTCAATACATGCATATTATGAAAGATTGTTGAAGGCATTTAAACATTACAGTGGTACTGACACAATTGAACCGAAGGACATGAATCATCTTGTGTTCAGATTTGTCGAAGGGCTGAGACCAGAGGTCAGCCAAATGATTAAAAATCATTTAATTTGTTGGCAAGCTAAACCGATTGATGAAGTATTACAGTACGCGAAATACTGTAGTGACGAAATTGAGTTAAAGCAGAAAAAGTTGAAGGAGAAGGTGATGGTGATGCAGATAAGGGCTGCACAGGCTGGAATATAGGTAAATGGTGTTCAGCAAATGATACAGCAACAACCACAATTGAATGGTGTGTTTCAGGCACAGCCAAGAGGTAGAGGTCGAGGGTTTGTGAACCGTGGTTCGGACATGAATAATTTTGTTGTTCCAGGTGATGGTCAAGGAGTGAAAAAGATGTCACCATGTCATGCGTGCGGGGGCGTGGGACATTGGAAACGGGATTGTCCAAATATAATACAGGATGGTACAGTTCAGCAGAGTATCAATGCCGGTACATTGCAAAATTCACGAGGTTCAAGAATGAGACACCCGAATCAGAACTATCAAAATAATTCGGTGCAAATGTCAGGGGTGCAACCTATGCAGCAAATGCAAATGCCGCGTTTCCAAACAGTGTCAGTACAACCAATGCAACAGCAGATCCCTATGGTGCCTAGACAGCAAATGCAGTTACCCCTAGCTCCGATGGGACAGCAACAGGTGATGCTTCCTCAACAGGTCACAGGTCAAGTAACAAATCAAAATAACACTGTACAACAATTCCCATTACGAGGTGAAAATGAGATGAATGAGGACTGGTCAGATGATAGCTCAGACAGTGAAGAGTGCAGACTCGCCGCATCCTTAGAGGTAGACCAGAGAGGCCCATATGTGGAGGGAAAAGTAATGGGCTACAAAGTCTCATTTTTAGTCGATACAGGAGCTACACGCTCTACTGTTCGCAGTGCAGAGGTACCAAGATTACCTCTCTCAGGGCGCACCATACGAGTGGTTGGTGTGGCTAATCAATACCTGACTAATCCAATCACTGACCCAGTGCAGGTTGAAATTGGAAATTTCCAGGGCCTGCATAGATTTGTTGTATGCGATTCAAGTCCAGTATCCTTGTTAGGAAGAGACTTATTGTGCAAAACCAAATGTTCAATTACCTGTTCCAATGGTGGAATAGAGGTTCAGACAAACAGTGATGATGAGGCAGATGAGGCTCAACTCATGGAAGAAGGAGGAGAGATGAATGAAGATTACCCTCTAATTACCCTTTTTCCAGTGTTCACCTTGATCGATTTGCCAGCTGATCTGCAAGGATCAGTGATAGAGAAGGTGTGGGATTTGACTGGAAAGGAGGTTGGATTAATAAAGGGAGTAAAACCAGTCAAGGTGCAGATAAAACCGAACGCAGTGTTCCCACAAGTGTCACAATATCACATGACTCAGGATGTCCTTATTGAAGTAACACAGATAATTGCAGATTTTCTCAGACAGGGAGTTTTGAAAGAGGTCCTGAGCAGTCCATGTAACTCTCCGATTATGGGTTTGAGGAAGCCCTGTGGGAAAGTTCGAATTGTGCAGGATTTGAGAAAAATAAACGAAATTGTGATAAAATGCTGCCCTGTGGTTCCCAACCCAGCAGTAATAATGTACCAGGTTCCTTGTGATGCTGAGTGGTTTACCGTAGTAGACCTATCACAAGCGTTTTTCTCGATTCCACTTCACGAAGACAGCCAGTTTTTGTTCAGTTTCAAATTCCTGGATAAGGTATACAGTTGGTGCAGAATTCCTCAGGGGTTTTCTGAGTCACCATCCATCTTCAATCAGATATTGAAGAAGGATTTGGAACCTCTTGTGCTACCTTATAATTCGACTCTTGTGCAGTACATTGATGATTTGTTGATTGCATCCAAAACCAAAGACAACTGCAAATATGATACAATTGCCTTATTAAATCATTTAGGGAAAAACGGACATAAGGTGTCACCTAAAAAGCTGCAGTACTGCCAAAAAGAAGTAAAATATTTGGGGCATCTGATTGAAAAAGGGTCTCGAAAAATATCAAAAGAGAGAATAACAGTTGTTTTACAAATGAATCCACCAACAACAAAGAGAGATGTCAGAATGTTCTTGGGAATGGTGGGCTACTGTCGCCAGTGGATACCCAACTTCTCGATCATTTCAAAACCGTTAACAAAACTGACAGGAAAGGAAGTTAAGGATGAACCATACACAATCTCATTGACAAAAGAAGAGCTTGAGTCATTTCTAGAGCTGAAGGAATGCATGTGCAGGGCTCCAGCATTAGGAATGCCTGATTATGAGAAACCATTTTTGTTGTTCTGTCATAAACGAGATGCTTGTTCTTTGTCTGTTTTAACACAGGTCCATGGAGATGCAAATCGCCCTGTAGCATATTTTTCAGCTACTTTGGACCCTGTCGCAGCAGCCTTACCGGGTTGTTTGCGAGCAGTCGCAGCAGTTGGTCAAAGCCTTTCACAATGTGAAGGCATAGTCATGGGGTATCCCTTGACAGTATTGGTTTCACATTCTGTTGAAATTCTGCTGACACGAACTAAGACACAACACATGACAAATGCCCGACTTACCAAATATGAGACAATTATTTTGGGGTCACCAAATGTCACATTGAAAAGGTGCACTGTACTGAACCCGGCAACTCTACTTCCCATTGAAAATACAGAAATAAAGGATGGGGAAGAGTTTGAGCATGATTGCCTAGAGGTAACTGAGCTCAGTACCAAACCTCGCTCAGATATAAAAGATACCCAGTTAAAGGAAAACGATTACATTATGTTCGTTGATGGGTCCTGTCTAAGAGATTCATCAGGAACTTTGAGAGCTGGTTATGCAGTATGTACCATATCCTGTATAGTCGAGGCCTCATGGCTCGAGAAAGTGTTCTCTGCACAAGTGGCAGAATTGATAGCTCTCACAAAAGCCTGCCATGCTGCTGTAAATCTGAAAGTCACAATCTATACAGACAGCAGATACGGATTTGGAATTGTACATGATTTTGGTCAACTGTGGTCACAAAGAGGGTTCATGACATCCTCTGGTTCACCAGTGAAAAATGGAGAACCGATAAGAGATTTGTTACATGCGATTCAGTTGCCTCTCGAAATTGCTGTGGTGAAGTGCAGTGCTCACACCAGATCACAAGATTTTGTGTCAATGGGAAATGGTTATGCAGACCAAGTTGCCAGATTTTGTGCATTGAATTGTATATCATTCAAAGAACAGTGGGAACTGTTACCACAACCTGAGAATGACACAGCCTTAAGTCTAGCATTACGGGTGGTTGATACTTTAGACGAATTAAAGAGACTACAAAGCCACGTTGGTAAGGAAGAAAAACGTTCCTGGCAGAAAATGCAGTGTGTACAGAGAGCAGACGATATTTGGGTATCAGGAGAGGGAAAACTAGTTTTGCCAAACAGTCTTCTGTCACAATTTGCCCGATTGGATCATGGGCAGGCACATTTGGGAAGAGATGCCATGATCAGATCATTTAAGATTGATTGGTTCAATCCAAAATTCAGACATGCCGCAGAGATTACTTGTCACAGATGCGTCATTTGTCAACAAATGAATGCTGGAAAAGGAACTGTGGTAACTTTGAGCCACATTGGGAGAGCTGGTGGTCCATTTAATAAGATACAAATGGATTTCATTGAAATGCCTGTTTGTGGAGGTCTGAGATACGTGCTGGTGATTGTGTGTGTTTTTAGCCATTGGATTGAGGCATATCCCACACGTAGGAATGACAGTCTTACAGTTGCAAAACTACTACTCAGAGAATTAATACCCAGGTTCGGGTTTCCGGTTTCTATAGAATCGGATAGGGGAAGACACTTCGACAATGAGGTGATTAAGCTTCTGTGTGCCGCACTCAACATTGAACAAAAGCTGCATTGTAGCTATCGCCCTGAAGCATCAGGACTAGTCGAGCAGATGAATGGTACTTTGAAATCAAGAATAGAAAAAATGTGCGCAGCAACAAACATGAAGTGGCCAGATGCATTGCCTCTAGTGCTGATGTCTATGAGAAACACGCCAGATAAGAAAACAGGATTGTCCCCACATGAAATCCTCATGGGCAGAGCAATGAGGTTACCGGCGGTACCTGCAAATGCACTAGTGAATATTACAGATGATATGGTGTTGGATTACTGCAAAAGTTTGGCTGACGTGATTCGCTCTTTCTCTCACCAGGTGGAAGCTAACACGTTACCACCAATCGGCGAACCAGGACACTCTCTGCAAGCTGGAGATTGGGTGGTTGTCAAGAAGCACGTAAGAAAATCGTGTCTTGAGCCGCGTTGGAAAGGGCCATATCAAGTAATATTGACGACCACCACTGCTGTGAAGTGTGCTGGGGTTCCCAACTGGATACATGCCAGTCATACAAAAAGGGTAGCGTGTCCTGTTGAAGAGGAACTTGAAAATTCCGGTACAGCAACTTCAAGAGGTGAAGTCTCAGAGTCAGAGATCAGTCAAGAGGGATCTGAGACGACAGGAGAGCCCGCTGAGAACAGCCGTGTCCCTCAAACTATCAGTGAGTTCGAGAGAGGTGACGAAGTGCCAATCTCAGTGGAGGCAGCCGGAGAACAAAGTCTAGGAGAGGTTCTCCCAGAAGCAGACGAATACAATTCAGAATCTGAATACAGTGTCGAACAAGGAGAGAGAGGCGAAGAAGTGACAAATTTAGATCAGAACGAATCAAGGTCTGCCGAACGAGTTCCAAGCCTATCAGGAGAAAACACTATATTATCAGAAGAAGGTGCTGTCCAAGGCACTGAAGGAAAACGCCAAAGTAAGACGAACAGAGGTGACAATTGGCCAGACAAATCACACTTTAGAATAAGAGAAATAGCAAATGAAACAATAATAGAGGAAAGCAATACCTCACGAGCAGAAGATCTGAGTGAAGGAGAACAGCAAGGTGAACGAAGAATAAAAAGAAAAAGAATAGCAAACAGAAGATATACCGGTCCTGAATGGGCATATGCTACAACCTCTGAATGGCAACAAGAATTCTTAGCATTCTGTTTTGATCGAGAAGTACCAGGACAGTACTACGGTACCTGAAGAAAATACAACAAGAAACCTGATTACGACAAGCTGCTAACCTGAATTGACGAAAAGGGTCCTGGAGTGAGTGAAGACGCTGTAGATTACGCAGAAAGAGTTTGCTACTCAGAGTTGATTGTTAATCCGCTATTTGATTCTATACAAACATGGCTTATAGTAACAAAGGAAGTAAAGTGTGTGGTTGGTTAGGACTTATGATAGGCGTGATATGCACAATAATGATTGTGGGAGTGATTGTGGGAATGCCATGGAAAGAGAGTGAAACTACTAATGCAATTTCAAAACCTGAGACTACTACTACAACTAATAAACTATCACCATGGGAGAAATTTGAGCAGGACACAAGACATCTGCATGAGGGAACTAATGCAAAAGGGGAGCTTTCTACTAATGTTTTCTATCGCCTATTAAACGAGTATGTGGAAACTATGAATGCGAAGAACTGTTATGTGTGCACTAAAATTCCTTCATCTGTGCAGGAGGGAGTTACTTATCATAGCCTCCCTCTTACGTATGGGATCAGTTGTAGCTTGCTACTAACAAGATTTTATAATCAAGAGCATGTGCAATATTTTTATTCAAATTTAGACGTTGTGTTTTCTTTTGTGCCTGTTATTGAGTTCTTAAATAAGTTAGCTAAAGTGCATGATATAAAATTAGTTAGAGGATTCTTTGAGCCAACACTAACATTTGGAACTGCTTATGCACATCGCAATAACTTAACATGCTTACTGTCTCCCGTAGAGAAAAGTTTTTTGGATCACACAGATGATAGACGAAAAGCATTAAAGGAAAGATTAGAAAAAGGTTTAGAAAAACGCACTTATGCAAATGATTATGCTTATACTGAAATTAAAACACAAGGCAAGTTAGCTATAGATGCATTACACGTAGGTAGACTCTGTATATATAGACCAAAATCTGATCAAGATAATTTATTTGTGGGAACAAGTGAATGTAGGCATGTGTTTTTGTTTCAGAGTAAATGGACCTTTATGTTAAATGGACAAGACCCAGCGATTCCTGGAATCTATTACATCTGTGGGTTAAATGCATATTACCGTCTCCCTAAGGGATGGTATGGGACATGTTATTTGGGAATAATATTCCCAAATATTTACCAGATTGATGACTTAAAAGAACTACCTAAAACGTCTGAATTACATCATACCAGACAAAAACGAGAATCAGTGGCGGCTGTCATTGGTGACATATTTGGAGCTATAATCCCTTCAGTGGGGGTTATTCTAAACTCTAAGAAAATTCAAAAGTTGTCTACTATTGTGGATAACATGCTGACCAACTTTACAGGAGCTATACTTCTGATGGATACTGAACTTGCTGCAGAAAGAGCTATGACTCTTCAAAACCGGCTTGCTTTAGACATTCTTTTAGCAAAGAGTGGAGGTGTTTGCAAAATGCTTAATGAACGACATTGTTGCTCGTATATACCTGATAATAGTAAGAAAATTAGAAACATGCTTACTAACCTGACTAAAGATAGTATAGATTTGAAGGATCTAAAAGAACTGGGTGTTTGGGAGAAAATTGGAAAGGGAATTGCCCGAGTGGGAAGCTGGTTTACCAACATTTGGAATGGGGTACTTGCAAAAATTATGATGGGATTATTAATTGTTCTGATTTGTATACTGGGATTTTGGGGAGCATGCAAAATTAATAATAAAGTGAAGAAAAATCTGGCTAACAGAACAAAAAGAAACGAAGAAAGTGAAAGAGAGAAAATGTTTAATGAAATATGGGAAAGCTCACATAAGGGAAAAGATGTTGAAATGCACATTATGCGTAAAGTGAAGAATCAAAACCTGGAAGATTTGTGATGACGAGCGTCATCAGAGGAGGGACTGAGAGAGCGTATTTAATATTACATATTATAGACGTGAAATGCTTATGTCTAACAGTGCTGTACTAAATAAAACATTCATTAAAGCGTATTCACAAATATGAAGAATCATTAAAATGTATAAACTAATGTCAACTGTAAGAAATAATCGTTTATAGTTTGCCTAACTGAGTACATTAAAACGTATAGAACTGCATTCATTAGAACTCGTATATCTTAAGTTAGCATGAGCCAAGCAGAAGCTGTGTAGCTCTCATATTAAAGCGTATTTTTCCTGTCTCTTCAGTGTGCGGACTTGCAAACGACCATAACCCAGCTATTGTTCTTTCTGTATTAGTTGAAACATGGGGACATTTTCCCATCCGCATGCTAGCATCTTTTAGTATAAAATGATGTGCTTCGAAACATTTGTAGATACTTCCAAGGACAATGAGACGAGGGAAAGAGAACTTTTAACCTGAGACGTGTGCCAAGATGATGAAGTAACCCCGGATATGCCACCTACGAAAAGCCGATTATGAAGACCAATCAGAAGACCAAACAATATCGAGAGACGACAAATGCATTACTTAATGTATAATTTGATAGGTTAACAATGATGGGGTGTATTGACTAACCAATAGAATTTTGGGGGAATGAATCACGAGAAAGGGATAAAAACCCATGACACAGGGAGTAAATGTCATTAGGTAGGGAATGATATTGATTGCATCCCGAAACTCTGTCACTCTATTTTGTGACTAGAGATTTAGACAAACCATCCTAGCCCATATTACTGTTCTTTACTCTCTTCTCTTAAAGAGGAGAGTGTCTTGCCTCTAACTTAGATAGACTGATGGCGATCTGACTGGTGTCCTGAAGACGAAGACTGATCCTGAATGCTGACTTAATCAGAGGAGGGTAATTATAAAATTGCTAATGAAAATTCAATTTGCCTTTCTTTCTAGGTACCAACTGCTGTATGTTTTATTAGAGACCGTAGTTAGATGTTTTCCAAATTGGTGTTCAAAATTGTTTTGCATGACGCCCAACATGCTAATGCTAATTAGAGGTTAGACAAGGTATTAATTCTGACTGACAAACTGACATGACTGACATGGTGCTATGCTGAACTAGTATCTTAGAAAATTCGATGTGTCATAATCTGCTTATATCTATCTGATTGTCTATGTTACTGATCTTTGCATTTATTGAAACTTATTGTGGTTGTCATCTTGTAATCGTGCTTATATGCTTATTGACTTTGAGATTAATGCCTTCGCTACTAGATTGTAATCAATAGGGAATAAAACTTATAAACTTCATCAAGGTGTGGTTATTCATGACTGAAAGGTCATGGTTGCGCCAAAGGTTTATTAATGACTAAAGTAAGATATAATTTGGTGTTAAATGTTGACAATGTTATTGACATATTGATTGATATTTTGATCAGTTATCTCGTCCTACGGTGTCTCACCACTGGGCCCAAAGATTCATTGGCCTAAAACGAGTCCTGATGTGTATAAATTGACATAGACGGACGCGTTAGCACTGTCATACTTGGAACCTTCACATTAAGGTTCTTTATTGCTGTAAGGAGTGCTCATGTTCCAAGGTCAGGAAAGAATGTTAGGAATTAAATCCCTGGTGCCACTTGGTGTTAGACTGGCAAGGGAGACGGTCACTCTAAGCAGGTCGATTAAAGGATACCAGTTCAGCACCTGGAGAATCTGTCTTTCTTTGTACTACATTTTCCTATAGACTGGCCCAGCTTATCTTGATGTATTGATGCTGAAACTGTCTACTTTTGCCCAACAGTTTCCTGAAACTGTGGGTATGTGCTGCCTCACTCAACTCCGCCAATCCTGCCCCGCCTCTGGAAACCCTACCCTGCGACCTTGCCTGTATGTGTCCAGATGTACATAGCCCTGACTCCACAGCACATGTTATTTGAACAGGCACATGAGCCAGGACACGGGTTGACACACCAGATGGAGAAGTGACAGGAGGTGTTCACGGAGAGGTTGCATCAGAAGGTCAAATAAGGGTGGGCTGAACAATGGTGTCAGCTCATGCAGACTGAACAGACAAATTAGAAGGACCAGGTTGCTCCTCCTTCACATTTACACCTGTGAAAGATGTTTCATACTGTTCTCTACACCACCTGATGAATTGCTGGATGGAATGTTGTGCCCTGGCTGCTGGATCTTGACCCAGGTCCTGTAAAATTATAGTAAAAAATTATGGCGGTGATTCTAACCGCGGCGGGCGGCGGTCGCCGCCCGCCATGCGGTTACCGCCAAATGACCGCACCGCGGTCACAAGACCGCGGCGGCCATTCTGGCTTTCCCGCTGTGCTGGCGGGCGACCGCCAAAAGGCCGCCCGCCAGCACAGCGGGAAAGACCCAGCAACGATGAAGCCGGCTCCGAATGGAGCCGGCGGAGTTGCTGGAGTGCGACGGGTGCAGTAGCACCCGTCGCGAATTTCAGTGTCTGCTAGGCAGACACTGAAATTCTTTTTGGGGCCCTCTTACGGGGGCCCCTGCAGTGCCCATGCCATTGGATGGCGGTAGGGGGTGTCAGAATCCCCATGGCGGCGGAGCGCGCTCCGCCGCCATGGAGGATTCTGCAGGGCAGCGGAAAGTCGGCCGTACACCGCCGACTTTCCGTTTCTGGCCGCGGCTGAACCGCCGCGGTCAGAATGTCCAGCGGTGCACCGCCAGCCTGTTGGCGGTGCTACCGCGGTCATTCGCCCTGGCGGTTTTTACCGCCAGGGTTAGAATGACCCCCTATATGTTTAAATATCTACATAAAGTGATGTGCACACAATACACTTACCTTATACACTAGCAAAATAACTTTCTAAAATATTAGCTTAGAAGGGACTTCGGAATAAATGACTGTATTTTATGCATCAGTAAGTGACATGTAAGTGAATGGAGGTTTTGATGGTTCGTCCACAATATTTCACAACACTCTTGAAGATGAAGGGACTGTTACAATAACTGTGCACACTGGGATGCTCTTCTCTAGCGCCCACTGTATGTAGTGCAACACATAAATGTATGTACCATTGGTTGAAAATTTCCTTAACAAAGATTGCCACATTACATTTACCTGAACGTCCCTAGTGAAGGTTACAGTACGTAGGGCCTGTAAATTAAATGTGATTTAATAGGCTGGATCACTGGATGTGCCACCCCTGGAATGGCAATTAATGATTTTTTGCTAGGGCTAAAGGAGAGTATAGCTGGGGGAAAAATGAAAATTTCACTATTGGCATGATTGCATTTGTCAATGGTAACTTACCTGTAAGTTCCTAGTCTATGGTCAGCACTGTACGTTAAAGTGTTACCTGTTGGGTTAATGCACTTAAATTTGGCCCACTCAAGTCACATGTCAAAACCTACATACAAGGGTGATTTGCAGACTTTCAAAACAATTGACACCATATTACGTTACACTTTGCAAGTATACCCACTGGCCGTTTGATTTACCTATATACCAGCCCTAAAATCTGGTGTAACTACCTAGAGTGTAGCATGCTTGGTTCTAAAAGGCAGACCATGTATAAAATATGATCTGTAAACCGTGTTTTCTTTTAAATCAAAGAAATAGTATTGCCTATTGTACACAGCTATATACATTGGCTCTTATGGGACATACATTTGTTTTGTAACTGTAACTGTATTTATACAGCGCTTACTACCCCATACGAGGTACCAAAGTGCTTTTCAGCGAGTGGTGCGCTACTCCAAGACCCAAAAGGATTGGTGGTGGATTAGTATAGGGAAATGTGAGTATATTATTAGTATAGGAAAATATGAGTTAATGTGGGTCATGGAACATGGAAGTCTGTTAGTTGGATTGAATAGAATGATGGAGGGATAGAAGAGGGAAGAATTCAGAAGTGTTAATTGGGAGATCATAATAGTAAGATGAGGTTTGGGGTGAGTAAAGGAGAGATGGAGGAAGGAAGAGTCTGCAGAAAGGGATTAAGGAGATCCTAGTAGTAAATTGTGGTTTGGGATCAGTCAAATAAAATTACACTTCCAAGTGGAGGTAACCAGCAAAGTTGTGTAAGGTGACAATTTAAATGTTACCTTAAACACAACAAATTTGCATAGTTGAATGCTATGTAACTATATAAAAATATACAAATTATCAAGCTTACTTTACAAGGTTGGCTACAACAGTTCTTTATTGTCCTTTCCTCTTTGTTCAGCAGCTGGCTGCAGCCTTAGTTTGACCTGTAATGTAGTGTGAATTGCTCACAGGAACTTGGAGAAATAAAGCATTTGGGGGATGGATTTTTCCTTCCCTGGAGCAGCGTGGCTGAGAGAGGGCTGTGGTAGGCAGTGGCAATGCTGGAACACGTAAAATGTTTGTGTTTAAAGCAACAACATGTAGAATCCAAAATGTTCACAGAAGGAACATTATGATCTATAGGGCCTCAGTGATGCATATTTGTTACCTTCATTGTGTGAGATCGAATATACAACCAGGTAGCTTAGTGGAAGATGTCTTTATCTACCCAAACACTTAAGTAATTATGTGAGTCATAGAGCTAAGCCATAGGACTTGAAAAGATTAGCAGACTTGGATAAGTTCCAATACAAAAATAACAAACTACCTTTACACATTTATAGTTCAAAAACAAAATACACAATGTAATCATAAAGCGAAAATATAATAAACATAGAAAAACACTGAGGCATATAATTTACGAGTATCTAACAGGCCCTTCAGACATGCTTCTTCCCTAATACTCATTCCCTGTCTGAGGTGGACATGCTTCAAAAGTTTAAAGTTAATGGTCAGCATGATTTTTAAGGGTAAGCAACATAACACTATCAAAATGGGATTTCGCTCGCACTGTTTCTGAAGTTATGGACCATTATTTTGAGAAGATCTGGAACAGTACGGTGCACAGAGCAACAGAATGGGTTGCCATGAAGGTGGTTTTGCGTGGGGAGTGCATGAAGGCGGTGTATGTTAAACAACAGCAACAAGGCATCAAGGATGTATTCGCAACACATTGGCCTGTCTCTGGTCTGGTATGAGGGTCGGGGACAGTTAGATACTCCCATCACCATGGAAGAAGTTGCATCGGCAATCAGATCCTTGAAGACTGCCAAGGCCTTGGGGGGGTTGTTAGCCTCCCGTCTGAGATATAGAAAAAAAAGTGGGGTTGCGCGCAGATCATTTATTAGCAGTGTACAGAATGTTGCCAGGTTTGATGAGGGAGGCACTCATAGTATTGTTCCCTAAACTTGATAAGGATGTTAAGGAGGTTTTATCCTATTGCCCTCTCTCAATGCTGAATGTCGATGTAAAGATCCGTAGTAAGATTTTGGCATCCAGATTGCTGGAATATCTGCCAACATTGATTCACGAAGATCAATGCGGCTTCATACCACACGGAATACATTGTGTAACTTACAATGTCTTTCTCTAGTCTTGTATGCCCCACTCCTGTCAGATGATTTGTATGCCTTGGCACTGCTTGACGTAGAGCAGGATTGTGCTTTTTCCATTGCCTGGGAATTTCTCTGGCAAGTGTTAAGGAAAATGGGATTAGGGTAATCATTTATCTGCTGGGTAAAGCAGCCATATAGTGGCCCAATGGCGAGGGTGCACAGCGATTTTCCCTGCATAAAGTTACCAGTTAGAGCTGCCCACTGGCACCACTGCTCTTTGCATTGGCAATGGAGCCACTATCAAGTTCCTGTCAGTTTTGCAGTGGTGGGGCATTGATATAGGGATGACAACACATGTGGTATCCTTGTGTGCGGATGTCGCTCTGGTATATGTGCGGCAGCCTGAATATTCTGTCCCTATCAGGTTAGCTACCCTACGGAGTCTGGGGAGTTATCGGGGCTCAGCATGGATCGGGCTAAGTCCGAATTATTTCCACTGGGTGTTTAGGGGGAGATCCCTCTACAGGGACTCCAGAAGGTGGGTCTCCCATGGTAAACTTCCTGTGTTAAATACCTTTAGATTAAAATACCTAGGGATGCTGAGTCGTTTAAAACCCTGTATATAGACTGGGTGCTAGAATGCCTGAAATCTTCGCAAAATTTTGGGATATTCTCCAGTTGTCCCTGATGGGTAAAATAGCTATGTTCAAGATGCTTATCTTACCTCGATGTTTATATATCTTCCAGGGTTCTATGTATGACATCCCTAGAAGGCTTTTTGTTGAATTAGATAAACTGATTTGAACAGTTGCTATGGGCCACTGGGAGGAAGCAGGTGGGTCTGTCCACCCTAAAAACGGCCTTGGGAAAGGGGAGGATTGGAGTTGCCATGCTGAGAGCTCTATTATCTGGCTGCCCATTTTCAGCATATGGTGCATTGGTTGGGTGTGGGGGGGAACTGAGAGAAGCGGTAGTTGAACGGTATGGACGTGTGGGGGGGGTATGCCTGCCTGAGCTCATCATGATGGGAGTGGGTGTCAATAATTCCGTGCCATATACGGTTGGGCAGGTGTGCTGCATTTGGGGGTAGGTAGTCAGACGAGTGCTACATCATGCACCATATACACCGGAAATATGTATCTGGACTTTGCAACCCTTCGCAGAGATCGCACAAATAATTTCCATTGGTCACTGGCGGGCCAGGGGTTGCGAGATCCTCAAGACCTATATCTCAACAATAAATTTGTCACTGTAGCTGAAGCAATAGACATCTTTAATTAGGGACCAGGGCAGTTCTTGCAACTGGTAAAAGTTGCAGCTACAGCGAGGGGAATTTGGCCAACATTCCCAGAGGTACCTCAGAAGTCACAGACACTAGTTACTCTGCTTAAAATGGCTGGTGGAAGGACATGGTTTTTCCACTTTTACAAGGTGGTTCACGAGGACTTTTTGACGCACACCCTGACAATACAAGGTAGATGTCAGGAGGCCCTGGGAAACCTTCTAACGGATAAGAAATTGGGGGTAGTACATGAGGGGGAGAAAGGTACCTCCATGAATGTTCAGTTCAAATTAATACAGTACGATGTTGTGCATAAGGGGTATTTATCTCCTAAATTGCTACATGCTGTTTGCTCAGAGTGGGTGTCCTCCTGTCCACGTTGTTTAATGGCTGGAGCATTTCTACATATGATCTGCAGGTGCCCCATCATCGACGATTTCTGGTAGGTAGTGGTTACAAGACTAAATGCGGCCACAGGATGGACCATCACCAAAGATATCAAACAGTGCTTGCTTGATCTGGTTCCGGTATGAAAAAAGAAAAAACATAGGGCCTGATTTAGTTTGTTGGAGGGAGTTCTGCCGTCACAAACGTGACAGATATTTAGTCTGCCATATTTCAATTTCATTATAGCCTATGGAACTTGTAATACGCTGGACGGGCTAACCATCACATTCGTGCTGGAGTAACCCCTCCGCCAAACTCTAAATCAGGCCCTTAGTTGGAAATTCATACTACTGGGACAGGTGCAAAGATGGCAATCCAGTGGATCTCCTTTAACCAGCCACTGTTGGATGACTGACTAAGAGAAATGGCAGAGTGGGTTGTAGCAGAAGAAAGTCATATTCAGAATGTCTGCAAAGACAATCAGTTGGCAGATGATTTGCAGGTGTGGGCGGCGATGCTTGCTGAGTTGTTCGATCCACCCAATGCAAGTCCACTGTGAAGGTCATACACAACGAAGCCGGTGTAGTGAAGGTACAACAGTTACAAAACACTTCCCGGGTGGGAGTTGAGTTGAAAGGAATGAGTGGTTGAAAATGAAGAGGGAGCCTGGGAGAACAGGAGCGTCTGAAAGTATATTGCCTGCGTCTTTGTTCTAAGTAGACTTGGATGTAATAAAATTACGTAGTGTATTTGTCCTGTGCTAATGTTAATGTGGAACAATGGGTTGCAAGGGTGAGTTTTTTATTGTGGTATGACTACTGTGTAAATATGTATTCCACATTATAACAACTGCCAATAAATATACAAAAAATAACACTATCAGAGTGCAAAGAATTTGTAATATTAAACAAAACAGAAATACTTCCACATACCCATGTACTCATGCATAGAAATACACAGAAATGATGCATACAAATATGAAAAATGGAGTGTTAATCACCCAGGAGAAAATGTGCAAAGAATAACCCCTCCTTTACAACCCTAAAATATATTAAAATAAACACAGGCTGAACTAAAGTTTGGTGGTACACACCAGAAATAATACATTGTCTGACTCCACACTACCAGGGGGTCCTGCGTAGCCTTCAGTCTGCAGAATTCCTAACCCATTCTCCCCCCAGGTCAAGAGGGTGAGGGGCCTAGAAGACTGTTAGACCTGACAGCCTTAGGGTGGTCACCCCTAACTTTTTGCCTGCCTCCCTCCACTTTTTGGACACTGTTTTTGCTGGCTTTTAGTCTCTGTGCACTTTACCACTGCTAACCAGTGCTAAAGTGCATATGCTCTCTCCCTTTAAACATGGTAACCTTGGATCATACCTGATTGGACTATTTAGTTTACTTATAAGTCCCTAGTAATGTGCACTATATGTGCCTAGGGCCTGTAGATTAAATGCTACTAGTGGGCCTGCAGCACTGATTGTGCCACCCACTTAAGTAGCCCCTTTACCTTGTCTCAGGCCTGCCATTGCAAGGCCTGTGTGTGCAGTTTCACTGTCACCTCGACTTGGTATTTAAAAGTACTTGCCAAGCCTAAACCTCCCCTTTCTCCACATCTGTCACCTCTAATGTGTACCCTAGGTAACCCCTAGAGCAGGGTGCTGTGTGGGTGAAAGGCAGGACATGTACCTGTGTAGTTTACAAGTCCTGGTAGTGTAAAACTCCTAAATTCGTTTTTACACTACAGTGAGGCCTGCTCCCTTCATAGACTAACATTGAGGCTGCCCTCATACATTATTGAAGTGGTAGCTGCTGATCTGAAAGGAGTAGGAAGGTCATATTTAGTATGGCCAGAATGGTAATACAAAATCCTGCTGACTGGTGAAGTTGGATTTAATATTACTATTCTAGAAATGCCACTTTTAGAAAGTGAGCATTTCTTTGCACTTAAATCTTTCTGTGCCTTACAATCCACGTCTGGCTGGGTTTAGTTGACAGCTCCTTGTGCATTCACTCAGACACTTGCTGGAGAAGAAACCTGAACCAGAACCTGCATCCTGCCAAGAAGAACTGCCTGGCTGCCTAAAGGACTCACCTGACTGCTTTCTACAAAGGACTGCTGCCTTGCTGTTGCCCTGCTGCCTTGCTGAACTCTTGCCTTGCTGCTGAAGTGCTCTCCAAGGGCTTGGATAGAGCTTGCCTCCTGTTCCCTGAAGTCTCAGGACCAAAAAGACTTCTCTTTTTCAACTGGACGCCTTGTGCGCTGAAAAATTCGACGCACAGCTTGCTCCGCTGTGAAAAACTCACCGCATGCTGATCCGGAAAGACGCCGCTCGACGCGATGCCTGCGGTGCGACCAGAACTTCGACGCACTGCCTCGCCTGGACAACGCCGCCCGACTTCAGAGAGGAAATCGACGCGCCGCCTGCTGTGAGGGAGAAGATTCCACGCACAGCCCACTGGAACGACGTGCAGCCGGATAACAAGCCTAGGATTCCACGCACAGACCCCGGGACAACTGGTAATCCCACGAACCACAGAAGGAGACTGTCCACGCGCCGGAAAACGTTGCACGACTTCCCCGCGTAAAAAATAACAACGCAAGTCCGTGTGTAAAGGGGCGAAACCGACGCACACACCATTTTTCCACGTATCTCCTCCTCTGCGGCCCTTTGCGGATATTTTCCACTTTAAACCAGGTACTTTGTGCTTGAAAGAGACTTTTTTTACTTTTTAAAGACTTAAGACACTTTGGGGGTCATTCCGGGGTCGGCGGGAGCACCGCCAACAGCCTGGCGGTGCCCCGCAGGGCATTCTGACCGCGGCGGTTTTGGCCGCAGTCAGAACAGGAAAACCGGCGGTGTCCCGCCGGTTTTCCGCTGCCCTGGGAA
The DNA here is from genome assembly GCF_031143425.1 of Pleurodeles waltl. NCBI lineage: Eukaryota > Metazoa > Chordata > Amphibia > Caudata > Salamandridae > Pleurodeles > Pleurodeles waltl. The sequence continues at coordinate 535,576,261 of NC_090450.1, read as the reverse complement.
TCCCCCATGGCGGCGCAGCTTGCTGCGCCGCCATGGGGGATTCCGACCCCCTCACCGCCATTCTGTTCCTGGCGGTTCCGCCCGCCAGGAACAGGATGGCGTTGAGGGGTGTTGTGGGGCCCCTGGGGGCCCCTGCAGTGCCCATGCCAATGGCATGGGCACTGCAGGGGCCCCCATAAGAGGGCCCGACTTTGTATTTGAAATACGCGACGGGTGCCACTGCACCCGTCGCACATCCTCCACTCCGCCGGCTCCATTCGGAGCCGGCATCCTCATGGAGGGGTGTTTCCCACTGGGCTGGCGGGCGGCCTTTTGGCGGTCGCCCGCCAGCCCAGTGGGAAACCCAGAATACCCGCGGCGGTCTTTTGACCGCGCAGCGGTATTCTGGCGGTTCCCTCCAGGCGGGCGGCTCCCGCCGCCCGCCGGGGTCAGAATGACCCCCTTTATATCACTTTTCAGTGATATCTCTACAATTTCATATTGCATCTTTTATCGTTTTGACCTGCAAATATCCAGATAAATATTATATATTTTTCTAAACACTGTGGTGTATTTTTGAGGTGCTATATTGTGTTATTGTATGATTTATTGCACAAATACTTTACACATTGCCTTCTAAGTTAAGCCTGACTGCTCGTGCCAAGCTACCAGAGGGTGGGCACAGGATAATTTGGATTGTGTGTGACTTACCCTGACTAGAGTGAGGGTTCTTGCTTGTACAGAGGGTAACCTGACTGCCAACCAAAAACCCAATTTCTAACAAAGACCCACTACCAGTCTCTGGGCACCCATATGAGCTTGGGGCCGGGGAGCGCACTCTTCCAGCAGGTCATTCCAGCACTTGCGAATTTCCCTCTCTGAGCACATGGAGTTAGACACACCATTGACTTTGTTAACAATTCTATCCCACATTGTCTTTTCTATGAAATAGTGGTAATCTGAACTCGGGCTGCAAACAATTGTGGTTCTACCCTAAGAATCACCTCTCCCGTAAATGATAATTCTGTGTCAGAAGGGCAGTAATAAGGGCAAAAAACATTCCTGCTGTACGTGGCTCCTGCTGCTTCACCTGAGAACAAGCAAAGGATTGTGGGATATTATGTGGTGTGCTTTATATTGGGAAAAAAGTCTATTGAATTAATGAAACTCTGGTGTGTTCGACGTGCTTGTACGTGATTGCGACTGAAGGAAACTACTCTGTCACAAGACCCTGCATCACATCAGGGCCGACGGACACATACATCTGGTGGACTCAGTGACGTAGGGAAACTGGAGCCCCCCCCCGCACAGAACATATAGCCCCCCATCACCCCCTCAGCCCCCCCTCCCCCAACAATAGGGCCCTCCCTGCACAGAGCATGTAGCAGAAATGACAAGCAAACAGATGAGTGCTTTTTCAAATCAGTTAGGTCAATAAATATAAAGGAGACACTGTGTGAAAAACAAGTATTTCTTTAATTAATGTAAAGATGCTGAGGGGCACACGCTAGTGATTCATGCAGAGATTCCTAGACACGAAAATACTATTCTACTGTGTATAAAAGGTTTCCGCGAGATAAATGAAGTGATTCAGTCATGCACTGGAATTTATGATATCACACTGTGTTCAGGATTCTCCTTTGGTTCTCTTACTTTATTGCGAATTTACTTTTTCGCCTTATCGCCAGTGCCCTTAGTTAAATTTTAACTTCTAAGTATAATGTGATACCTTCCCTAGATCTGACCCCAGAAATGAGGACCATTGTTTACACTTAGAGTGTTCACCCCCCAGTGAACTTTTTACACTTACGTGTTCCTTCCCTCCTTGCTGATGATACCTGCATAATCATCAATGTATTTTTCAGCCTATCTCTGTGATTTCATGTTTGTGGCTTCCTGTAGATTTGGGGGCATATTTATCATGGTCTTGCATCACCCTTCAGCCATACAAGGGGACGCCAGGGTGATGCGAAACCTAAGTGAGTATATCAAGCCACACAAAACAACCTGGCACGGCCCTGGGTGCCTTGATAAATCTGGAATAACGCAAGGCAGCGCAAATAGCTGCCTTGCATTACTCTGCACCTGGGAGGCATTCCATGGATGGAGCATGGGTGTTCCCATGCATCCACTCATGGATTTTGGCCCATTCGCAGAATTCCTAACACTAGTAAACCTGGGCATGCATCCAAATGCTAGGCAAGGGGAGGCGCAACTAGGAGAAATATCTCTACTCCTTGTTGTTTCCTCCTTCTAAGTGGGCTGCACTCTGCCTGGTAAAACTATGATTATTTAACTAGAATTTAGGTATTTGTCACCACACCCCAATAAAGGACTTATTTGTAAAGGTAACTTACACTTTGGAGTAATTTAAACTTTTGAGTAAGTTTATTACGTTTTGGCTATTGAAAAAATCAGAGTGAAAATTTACTTCAAAAGTGTAACTCACATGTCCCCATCAAACTGAAAGGCCTGGGGGCTACACACATTTGAGTAATTTACACTAGTGAGTAAGTTTATTACTTTTTGGCTGTTCACAAAATCTCAGTGTAAATGTAATTATCAGGAAAAATAGGGAGGTAAAATCACACCGAATAAAAATGCAAGGTGCTGTAATGGTGTTCTTCCAAAAGGATTTAAAATATGGCATTTCCAAGGGCTTCGGAATGGAGCTTTAGTGATGTACGGAGAATCACTGTCTAAATAGTTAACGTTTCGTGTTTTCAATATTTTGTGTTGCACAGAGAAGACTACAGATGGACTGAAAGCTATAAGATCAAATTGTGTGGAACATTTTTTTTAAATTATTCTGAGATGTGAATCTCAATCAAAGCCAATGACTTCATACTCTGAGATTGAGACACATTAACAGCAGTACTCCAAAGTGCCAATGCTACATTTTGGAATAATTTGATAGAACTATTAGGAATTGGTTAGTTTAAATAGAATGCTGTGGACTGGGGTGGTTTACTACCCACAGTGTAAGCTACTCTTATTTCTGGCTCCACCTAGTGCTTCCAGATAGTTTCCTCCTGGTCACTCCCTCTTTTCCTATCCTCCAGCACTCCTCCTCTGCATGTGCTTTCCCTACGTGTTTCAGGAGAGGCCCACTAAAGCATATGCTGCTGCATTTAGATGACTTCATCGGCCATGACATAAATTATCCTAAAATATAAAGAGCCAAATGTACAAAGCCTTTTTGGGCTGCTCAGGGTCTGATTTGCAGAATCAGGACATTTGCGACCGTAAAATGCCTTCTCTATAGTACAAAACTAAATTGCAATTAAGTAACTCATTGATTGATTGACTGATTCAGTATTTGGAAAGGGTGTGTTTAGGGCGTTCCTTACAAATACTGAATCAGATTGGTATATATTAATGTTTTGCAACCAAATTCCATTGTAAAACATTAATCTTTTACTATCTTGTCAAAGGAGGTGATAAGCCATTCATAAACAGGAAGGTGTCCACAGGTGGCCCCTTCCCCTTTGTGAATGTTGACAAAAACAATTTTTAGGGCTAGTGTGATAAACTTACACTTTTCATTTTTTTCAAATGCATCCCATTTTCCTTGAAGGAAAACGGTTGTGCTTAAAAAAATGCTTTATTTCAAAGCAATCACAGACATGGTGGCTTGCTGACCTGAGCAGGCCACCCTCCCTGTGATGGCTGTGATTCCCAATGGGTCACAACTTACAACCTACGTATTTAATATTTATGAGGCAGGTCAACGTGCGACCCACTAAGACAGACTAAGAATTGATAATTTGCAAACCAACCTATTAGTTCTTAGGATGGTTTGCAAATTACCACGCTGGACGCAAAAATACTGGCTGCAATTTGCGACCAGTATTTTGAGGCCAGTTCTTAGTACGTGGCCCGAAGTTGTGTAGGGAAGATTGCACGGTTTGAAAATATTATAATGATTTAGCTTCTCAACTTCATAACATTTACTTTAATTTCACATTAATATCCTCACTATGTAGTTTGTTTGAACATAAGAATACATGGCGTTTTGGAAGTGAATGGAATAGCCAGATTTGTGAGTGTAACCAGTTTTTAAAGGTTCAATACCATGATCTGTTAAATGTGTCAGTTATGACTGTGTTATAACGCAGTGCAATTTGTGTAATAAAACTACAGCATTAGAGTATATTGATGGTATATGCAAGTTATTCTTAGTAATATGCACTAGAAAAGAAACACACAATAATATCATTTACACACCACATACAAGCTCACGCACAACTTGCCATCTTCTTCCAGCAAATGTAACCACAAAATGAAGGCAGTGCCTGAAGCCATGTGCTGCCAATCTTTTTGAGTAATTGGCATTTAAGCTTGAATGATTTCAAGCTGGCATGCCATACAATGAAAAAAAAACTAAAGTTAGCAGCTCTTTAAACGTTACTTTTTTAAAAGCAGCATACATTTCATGAACAAATGGATTTATTGAATCTGATCATATGAGCATATGTATATAAATTTTGCTACAGGTCAAACTTAGCAACAAATCGATCAAACATTCCTCCAGTGTATCTATGGACAAGATTACATTTCACAGACACCTCAATCATAGAATGATTATATTTTTCGAATTCTAGCACCTTATGTAACATCTTTTATTTCAGGGGTGTAGCTTTCATCCAGACTTGCACCATATTAACTCGAGCTATCAAAGAGAAAAGGAAAAGCATTGCCCACTCTGTCAAATTTACACCTGCTGGCAGGCATCCCAATACAGAGATCTGAATATTGGGGATGATTATTGTTACCTTTTATAATATAGTTTTGATACAAACATCTCACCAGAAATCTTTCTTTTCAGAGCCATTCCAGACTATGGTCCTCATTGTGAGTTTGGCGGTCTTTTGTCAGACCGACACAATTCCACCCACCAAATTACGATCCACAAATCACCGCAGCAGTTCTTCCATGGAGGAAAACCATTGGTGGTCCGAAACGTGGCGGTCACAACTCTGTCAGAACACATCACCACATTGGATAGTTTGAATACCCCATACCTGACACACATCCACACACCAGACACACCTAATCACAGCGCCATATAACACATTCCTACACAACCCACAAACCTTTGCATTCAGAATGCCATTTAGATACACCGACAAGCCTAAAAGAGAAGATGTACTTGTACACTATAGCCACACATACACATATCACTCAGCATACACCCCACATCAGCACAACTATCACAATACACACAATCTGCGACAACCGTCTCCCACCCACAGTGCAGTACCCACACCATACTAATTATCCAACACTGCACCCTTACTCTCACAACACCCCCACACACTGTCTACACAACCATGTCTCCACAAAAACACCCACATTTCACAGATGACAAGTTCAGGGACATGGTGGATGAAATAGTAAGGGTAGAGCCACAGCTGTTTGGAGCACAGGTCCAACAAACATCTATTGCCAGGAAAATGGAGTTGTGGCAAAGGATAGTCCACAGGGTCGATTCTGTAGGCAGTCATCCTCGCCCAAGGGAGGACATCAGGAAGAGGTGGAACAACATCAGGGGGAAGATGCGTTCCATGGCATCCAGGCACCAGATAGCCGTACAGAAGACTGGCCGTGAGCCCCCGCCTCCACCCCCACCCCCTACCTTACCATCATGGGAAGACAAGGTCTTGGACATGCTGCACCCAGAGGGCCTTTTAGGTATACCGGGGAGACTGGCGTCTGGTAAGTACCCACAACGTTTATGTCACACAATTGTCTTGTCCTGCATGCTCCCATACCACCCAATCCCACAGGCCAATGATATCACTAGGACTCCCAGAATGCACTAAACCATCATTGTGAAAACCTGGAATGTGCACAACACATCACATGTAATGCATGTACAACTCAATTACAAACTATACCATCTAGATTGTTCCAAGGAGGACCAGTGCATGGCAATGACAGCAATGCAATGGCACACTCACGATTGCAACCAAACCAAAACACAGCTACGGCTGAGTGACCATTCCTACTGCCCACAACTAAAATATCCAAACGAACAGTAGACTGACCTGGTTTGGAAAGGAATATGGCTGAATCAATGCCCATGCACAACATCTATATACAGGACAATTTTCACTGCATATCTACATTCGGTGTTCCCACTAGGACACCTTTGCGCATTGTGCAGACCTGATGTGTGACATCTAGCAACCCTGACTATTTACCAAGTAACAGAGGTTAACAGTCATGTAAAAAATGAAATAAACATATCCCATCTGCAGTGCAAAAATATACCATCCTAGTATAACAACTCCGAACATGAAGCATAGAAATCTGGTCACAGAGTTGTATGTAAAACAAAGGTATGCTGTGAAACAGCTGTCAATGTCATTGTAGGAAATCATGTTAGGCCACTGTCTGCATCTCCCACAAATGCAAGTAAATACTATATGAAGTCAACTCTGTCTCACTCTCTCCACAGGTAAGCTTGCCATTGCCACCATGGAGAGGGACCTGAGACTGTTAGTCCCCCTCAGGATGAAGGCCCCAGTGAGGACAACAGCTTTGGATGTCTGGACACTGATGAACAACCTGGCCCATCCAGGACACCTGGGGAGTCGAGGACTCCCAGTCTCACCCTGCCCACAGCAACTCCTACTAACCCTGTTGCATCAACATCACAGGCAAACATTAATCCCCAAACTTGTGTCCCAAAGTCAGTGTCCTCCATTCTGTGCCCGCCAGTACAGGTACCTGGGTCTCCTGTTGTGACCCCAGACAATGATAGACCTGCAACCACTGGGAGTGGGCACACTGTGACAGGGGCATAGGCACGTGGGGGCAGGGAGCATGGGAGGGATGCTGTGGGCCAGAGGATGGGGCCTCAAAGGGACACCACTGACCAGGAAACCATCACCCAAGTCTTGGGATCCTAACAAAGTTCTCAAGAAAGGATGGGCCAAATCATCACAATGTTGGGGGGAAATCAAAGGCTGCAGAGGGACCACCACCAGGAAGTCATGCAGTAGTGGCAGGCACAAGATGCCCACATGACTACCATTGCAGGGTTCTGAGGGACATCAATACCACCCTGATTACTGTCTCCACACAACATCAGGCACCTTCCACTAGCAATGTAACGTCTGCCCCTTCAACATCTGCAGCTGTTAGTGGAACCTCATGCCTCAGACACCCCTCCCTCTATAGCTGAAGATTCCGCCCGTGCAAACGTGGATGTCCACCCAGACATCCAGCAGGAACAGATGCATAGACTAAACCCACTGCCAAGAAGTGAACCTTTCCTGATTAGTCCCCCTTGTGTGCCACAGGTACACCCTGTTGACTGTTCTGAAACCTAACTTCATTTTCCCATGGTATAAGGACACTGGACTTGTGTTGCTAACTGGTGTAGCAGCTACCCTGAGGAAATCATCCACTATGACTTCACCCATCACTGTTATGTACATATTTATCAGCATTATGTTTACACTTTACTCTTTATATGCACAATAAAACACACTTAAACACAGGTACTGTATATGTGCCCGCTATAAACCATATGCCATTTACAATAGTAGTGCATGCTTATTTGTTTGTGGTAATCCCCCCCGTTTCGAACAGACGTTGTAATAGATATCAAATGGAGACACCTTCAGCAGGAAAGTCTTTACAACAGCAATGTTACAGGACAGATGTTCAACAGCTCGAAATGTATTGTCAATATTGCAATCAACACATACAGCATGACAGAGAGTACCATCAGGATGTATGGAATGGTGTCCTAAAATGCATAGACACAGGATACAGACGTCAGACTCATGGTAATCTAACTACATAATAGGGCCTAACTGATAGGTCCTCTGTATGACCTGGTATAGGCTCTTCACATACCCATACCATAGTTTATAATTCACATATCACATGGAACATACAAAGATCATAAGAGAGAACCCCAGTACTGAAAGCATACAAAACATTGGTCTCATACCTACAAGGTTGTCACTCACCTATGTCAGTCTCCAGTGACATGCACCTTGGACTGCAAAGTCAGAACAAAATGAAAACTATGTACAATGGTGATCATTAATTCCTCCACCTATAGTGAAGTGAGAGGCTATGATCCAACCTTAACACATGTGCCAGGCACTCCTCCAGACACATGATACACCATTTTACAGCCTCCTCTACCCCAAAGGTGAAAGAAGCGGAGAAACCATTTACCACCACAGTCTATGATGGTTAAACTATTAATCTTACACCGTACTTACACTAAACTTATATCACTTCCCAGCTGCTTCTGACACAGTATTCCTCAAGCCAAGGTTGCAGGTTCTAGGCATATCTGTGAACGAAAGGGAAAGAGGATTGGACATTGCAAATAACACACCTCAGATCTGTGAATTTAGTACCAGAAGTGTAAAATAGCATCTGCTACAACAAGATATGTGAATGCAGAACAATCTGTTCCTGTATACAATACAAACTCTCAGTCTGCATTCACACCTCACACATAGACTTGGAGCTATTTACAGAAGAAGCACGTATGGAGGTGTGATGCCACTAATCTACACCTGGTTGCACACAAACAACTGTACAATAGGTCTAATTCACATATCTGTGTGAGAGTTGAAGTACTGATTGGTGAGATCGGCCCTAGAGTCACCAGTTCTGTCTTCCTCTGGCTCCTCATCACTTGCCATTTCAGCATTACCAGCCACAGCTTCGGCTGCCTCCCCCTCATCTGCTATCAATGGTATCTGATGTCTCATGGCTTTATTGTGGAGCATGCAGCAGGCAACTGTTATCTGACATACCTTGTTGGGTGAGTAGAGGAGGGCACCTCCAGATAAGTCCAGGTACCTAAATCTTGCTTTTAGGAGGCCAAAAGTCCACTCAACTACACACCTTGTCCTCCAGTGGGCTTCATTGTAGCAGACTGGCGTGGTTGGGTACCTCACTGGTGTCAACAGCCAAGGCGGGTTTGGATAGCCACAGTCACCTGTTAGCACAATGTGAAAACAACACAAACATGTATGTCTGACATGCTATAATGTGAAGACAGGAGATCTAATTCGCAAATACACAGTTCCATGGTAACTTACCAACCAGCCAGACCCTTTCTGTGTAAAGACGTGTCATTAGCAGCGGGACATTGCTGTTTCTCATTATGAAGGAATCATGCACAGATCCGGGATACTTGGCTGTGACTTGTGAGATGTACTGGTTTGCCAAACACACCACCTGAACTTTGATTGAGTGGTAGTTTTTCCTGTTCCTATACACCTGTTCTCTGTACTGGGAGGGGCCTAGGCTACATAGGTGCCATCAATGGCTCCTACCACATGTGGAAAGTGTCCCAGCTCATAAACGTCTGCCTTCACATAAGCCAAATCCGCTCTGTGGGGAAACCTGATGTAGCTGTCCAGGTAATTCAACAATGCACACAGTACATCCTTCAAAACCAGACTGAACATGGGCTGACACATCTCTGCTGTAAGAGCCACCGTATTCTGAAAGGACCCTGTGGCCAAGAAGTGTAGCACTGACAAAACTTGAATGATGGGAGGTATGCTTTAGGGTTTGCGAATGGCAGACAGCAGATCTGGCTCCAACTGGTCACATAGATCCACGATGCTATGACGTTTCAGCCGATATGTCTGAATGACATGCCTTTCCTCCATGGTGTATAGGTCTACCAGTGGTCAGTACACTGGTGGTTGTCTTACTCTCCTCATGGCAGGATAACTATGTAAAAACATTAAACATAGTCAGAGAAATGCAGAATGTGTCAGAGAGTCCGGATCCTCGGGGCTTGCGCCTGTTTCCAATATGTCCACCTCTTGGCAGCTCCAAACTCTAAAAGCCATTACTGCACAGAATTAAAGAATGGCCAAGTGGAGGATGGGGTTTTAGGTTGGGAACAGCGGGGAAGGAGACCTGTGGAGGCAAAAATTAACAACACAATAACAAGATTATTCACATTGACTTTCATAAGCTTTGTTCATAATATCTATATACTGATAACATAAATGATCAAGAGCTTTCCTATATCATGACCTTATTAGCTCTGGGTACCTGGAAAATAAAGAAGGATTATGCAAACTTTCATATGAGCTTTTTGTAGTATAAAATCTTATGTTCTAAACCTTGACTCAAGTTATTTCTTGGAATAGAAACTACCTAATAACAGTAATCAATAAACACATTAGTTTTTTAGGAATAAACTGCGCTAGGCTCATGAATGATACTGCAAGGACACACTATAACAGTAATCAATGGACACATCAGTTTTCAGGAATAAACTGCGATAAACTCATGAATTATACTGCAAGGACACACTCTGTCATGACCTTCAAGATTCAATTGCTTAGAAATTATTATACACTTTAAATATCAAATTGTGCATCAAGATTTCAATGCCTAGAAATGATCGCGCAATCTGTCGATCTGAAACACAAGGGTTAAATGCCAAGAATGAATCACGCACTCTGCCATTGATTCAACCATCAGGATTTGAATGTCAAAATACGATTGCGCACTCTGCCGATCTGAGTTGCAAGGTTTTAATTGCCAAGAATGAATCGCACACACTGCTGCCGATTCAACCATCAAGGTTTAAGTGCCAAGATACGATCGCGCACACTGCCGATCCGAACTGCAAGAGTTAAATACCAAGAATGAATCGTGCACACTGCTACTAATTCAACCATCAAGGAATAATTGCCAAGATACGATCGCGCACACTGCCGATCCGAACTGCAAGAGTTAAATGCCAAGAATAAATCGTGCACACTGTTGCCGATTCAACCATCAAGGTTTAAGTGCCAAGATACGATTGTGCACACTGCCGATCCGAACTGCAAGGGTTAAATGCCAAGAAAACCATCGCACACGCAATTTAACCAAAAGGCCCATTGCACGAGTCCATTATATCCTATGGAACTCGTAATACGGCTGGTGGTATATCCGTCACTTTACCGTCACTTTTGGGACGGATTAACACCTCCTCCAAAGTTGTAATAACCCCCATAATGCATGAATTATTACATTACATAAGGATTGGCTTTTTGCATTACGTCGCCCGTAGAGTGCGCACTGTCCTGATGTTGACAGAATGCATACATCTATTACGGCTATTCACATTCCTCACACCTAACATCTGTCGAGGATAGCTACTAAATCTGACATGAACAGTGCAGCACATAGCTATGTATCCTATTTGATCCTCCTTGTTGCACATTGCCAAATATAACAATGGGATAATACTTTTGTAACTACTGTAACGGTCAATGTGTGAAAGACTTAGCACTTTTACACATATTGCACATATTTTAGGATTGATTTGTTTCATTCTGACAAATAGTAAAATCTGAGTAGCGGTACAGAGTTATCACCACATGTCCTCACACAACACAGCTTATATTGCACATATGCACAATTTGTCACCCAAACTGGAGGGCGGTATGTAGAGATGTACAGCACTAAATGGAGGGAAGTATATGATGCAGATTCAGAAACAGCACAATACATGACGTGCTCAAAATGACAGACGCCTGTCCTACTGTACTGGACAGGTGGAAGGGAGCTAAAGACATCATGGCAGTAGGCGTCACAACCACAGTGTAGTTTGCCATTGAAATACATTGCTGCCTTTGGTACTGTAGGGCCAATGGCAATGTCCGCCAGTGGTGACGGTCATGTACGTGGCGGCCAGTGACCGCCATCTTCTGCAATGTTTCTCACTTGACTCCTGACTCTGCTGCCAGCAAGACCTCCACTAACTGAGCTACTGTGTACTGCCTCTGGAAGCTACCATGCCACGTCCTGCAGGTGATAGGGCTCCAGCCTTCACCCCAGAAGAGCTTGACAAGCTAGTGGAGGAGGTCCTTTACACTGTATGGCCAGCTATATGGAGCACCAGAGGAGCAGGTGATTCCAGTGTCATAGCAATGTGTGATCGTGGTGTGTCAGACTGTGTACCGCTGATGTGAACTTGTCAAGGTGTTGATGCATGCAGATGGTATATTGTGAAGGTATGTGAACTGAGAGGACGGTTATGTGTGCCAACTTGTTGTGACTAATGTGTACTGTCCACTCCTATTGGTATGGTGCATGTGAACATGACTTTCTCCTTTTGTCTGTGTCATCCATGCAGGTCAGCGCCCATCAAAAGAAGGGGAATTGGTGGGCCATCGCCAAGCAAGTGTGGACCCTGTGGGTCCACAGCCGGCAGAGCACCCATTGTAGAAAGCAGTATGAGGACCTGAGACGCTACCCCTGAAGACTGCTGAGGCCCAGCTGGGGATGTTTTCCCAATGAGGGAGGGGTACCCGTCGGACCCTAACCCCCCTAGCGGCCTGCATTTTGGCAGTGGCCTACCCTGAGGCGGATGGGTGTTTGAGGGCAGCACAGCAGCCACAAGGCGATAAGTACTGACTGAATCCAGGTACTTTACTCTGCTAGTGTGGTGAATGCTGTCTCAGTATAGCAGCAATGGGAATACATAGTAATCCAGTTGCCATTTTAAAATATTTTAATCTTGCCTTTGGGTTGTGCATGGAAACATGCTGATCATCTGTGTCCAGCAATATGTATGACTGCATGTGGAGATGCACATGTGACTAAGCCACATGTGTTACTCTACCCTGCCATATATATGTCAGTAAGGTGCAGTATTACCCTTCCCATCTAGTGTTTCCAGGTCCAATAATCCTATTGCTGATCCATGTACCTCTAAGGTGTTATACCACTCCCATTACAATTGATCTGCTCTATGTGCAACACTGGCCCTGAACTATACGTTACAGGATCGAGATATCCAGTGTCCTGTAACAGTATGCTTCATATGAGGCAGGCATCCCATTCAGGCAATTGGTATGGCCAATATAGTACTGTCCATATGTGATTTGAAGAGGTGTCCCCATAGTCAACTCAACATCATACAATGGGGTATGTGGAGTTTGTAATGGATGGACTCCCAACAATGGGAAACTCATGTTGTGTTTTAGGCCTTTACATTTCTTGCCATTACAATGACAGCTTGACATATAAATAGTGTTGTTGTAGACGAGGTAAGTGGCTAGGCAGTATTACCGCTGTACAATGTGCTTTGTCCATGCTAGATATGCCAATGCCATACCTATACGAGTGCTTCATATGGTATTCATGTCTCAAAGGATACTTGGTGGCTGATACTACATAGTGGGCTATTCATTGCTACACTTACTTTAGCTAATGTGCCCTTTTTTGTCAGGTTTTGGTCTTGGTTCACCTCTATTGAGACACATATAATAGTGTAGATGTTGTTGTTGTGGGATATGTAGTCAGTTACATAGCAGTTGTGTAGGTGCATTTGTCATTCATGTGTACATAGCTTTTCAGCAGGGTAAGCATTGTGTCAGTACTTTTCTCGTGGGTAGCACGTCAGGTCAATTGTAAGTGAAGTATGTGTACACATGTTGTCATATTGTGACACTGATTCAGCATCTCGGGTGAAATGGTATGAGCCCTCATAAGATTTTGTGGGATCTCCATATTTGGTTGTTGTAACTGTGCTCTCTGTGATTGTCTGTGGATGTATCATGGGTGCTAGGTAGCCCACAGTTCAAATACATGGAGTCATGGTGTATTTGGTAATATCTGTGAATAGTGACTGCAGTAAATCCTGTCATATTTGGGACATGTATTGACGTTGCTGTTCTCCAGACATGGAATATCTTATTGTGATGGACGATGTATGGTGCTGCCACATGTTGTGTATACATCAGTCTGTGTAGACATTGTGTCAGGTATGTACACAAGGATCAGCTAGGCATGTGATTTGAGGCTAGGTGCTGTCTTGTTTGTAATGTGAAAATGACATTCCTTGCATGGAACATGACTTTTGGTGATGGAGTAGGAGTTGTCATGATATGGTATTATCTGTCAACTGAATTACCTTTGACTGATTACTTGAAGGACAGTGATGTGCTGTATGGTGATGAAATATGTGCTTTGGCTAGGCCATGATGACCATACTGCCTTTGATTTACAGGAGATTTGATGGAATGGTAAAGTAGTGTTAAAATACTTGGCTTCTGATGTGGGTGGATAGTTGACAAATGGGGTAATTTGAAGTATCATATGTGGATATGATGTGGGATCTGAGGGTTTTAAATTGTGACTTGCCTGCCAGGAGATGTATACTTACAGTTGTACATGTCGTATTGTGTGTATGTGAAGGATGTGATAACCCTCTCTCTCCCTCTGTTTGTCTGCATCAGCATTGGCAGGCGAAGGAGATGGGGCACAGTCGAGTGGGGATGCTGCCGGCCACGGGACCCAGAGTGCTGAGACCACCGACAGCGAGTGGCATGGGGAAGACAGGATCAACATAATCATCCTCAGAATCCTCCTCCTGTTACCATTTTCCGGCAGTGGCGGTCCCGTCTAGGACAACCCCAGCACCATCTTTGTCCACCACCCTCCTTTCGACCACTGCCCTCCCTGTAGCTCCCCACCTTGTTGTCCTTGACCGCTCACCCAAGAGGGTGGGCGTCTCCTTTGCCGCTGGCACCTCTGCCCTGTCAGTCCTGCTGCCCTCAGTGAGGAGGCTATTGACCTCCTGAGGTCGATCTCTGTGGGTCAGTCGACGATCGTGAATGCCATCCAGGGAAGTGCAACAGAGTAATGCGTTCCTGGAGGGCATTCACTGTGCACTGGCTGGCCTACAGAGATACTTTCAGGCTCAGGCCTCCACACTGACGGCAGTCAGTTACTCTTTGTTTTCTGTCCCCTCGCCACCTTCCTCTTCCCAATCCCAAACCCCTCTTCCCCGACCCAGCCAAAGCACCCATGCAGACAAGCATGCATCCACTGCAAGATCGAAGGGTAGCTCTGGCACCACAGGACACACCACCGGCAGGCACACAAGCAACATCCACCTGCCGACAGTTCAACAGTCACAACCTGCCCTAATACCCCCCCACCCTCAGCATCACAGACACAACACCAGACACACCTGCAGACACCGCACCAACATTCACAGATCCAGCCAATACACCTGTCTTACCCACAGACATCACTAGAGCAGACCCTCAGACCCCACTCCAGTCACCACATCCATAGACACCAGAACCACAGACACAACTACATGCAGCACATCCACCACACCTGCAGTCACCACCCCAACAGACAGTCGCCCATCCACCATGGCATCTCCCAGCACCTCGACCCTCCTTCCAAAACACATAAATGCCTACACTCACCCACCCAACAGACACCCACCACCCACAAGCACACCTCGCACATGCATGCACCCAAGACATCCACAACTACACCTCTTACAAACACTCCCTCTCCCTCCACACCCAAACCCTTCTTCTATTACTGTCCCCGTATGTCAAAGAAAGCTTTCCTCTCAGAGTTTTCCCTTTTCTCTACTCCATTCCCACCCAATGATACCCCTAAACGTTCTGTGTCTCTCCCCAAGTCCTGCCTTTCCATCTCGAAGACCTCCTCTGCTCCCCTGCTAATAACCATGCCCCTTCCCACCAAAACATCAACCCCACCCAAAAATAGCCATGCTTCTCCAAAGCCTCGACCTAACCCCCCCAACCTAAACCCAAAGGTCCCCCTCCCAGTACTTAGCCCAAGGTCCCCCTCCCAGTACTTAGCCCAAGCTCCTCCCTCCTGCCCCCCAATCCTTGAGGTGCCTGCCTGTCCCCTTGGTGCCCCTACCTGTGGAGGTTACATGGCAGTCAGGAGTCAAGTTGGGGACACTAACATGTGCTTTGTGTGCATGTTGCACACACTATTGTTGGACTGGCCTCTGACATAGATATTTATTTGCTGTTAATAATATATATTTGGACCAACCTGTTGTTGGTTTCTACCTCATATCTATTTCCTGCATTTCTTTACTTAGGGCAGTTTTGGTATTTGCTGACATTGTTTGTGCGTGTGCATTTGTTTGTCAGTGGTGGTTGTGCTACCTATTTTGTTTGGGCAGCATGTGTGGGTGTGTGCATTGCATTTGCCCACCAGTGATGGGTGTGTTGTGTGATGGCCATGTATATGTTGTGGATATGTTGTAGTGCGGGTATTGTGTGGTGTTTGTGTTGACATGTGTTAGTTGCAGTTTTGTGTGTCTTTGTCTGCTTGGACTATGTGTGTGAGTGTGTGTGGAGAATGGTATATCAGGTACGTTGTGTAGTTTGTTTGCGGGGTATGTAGTGTTCTGCTTTTTTGGGATGCGTGGTTGTGTGTGTTCGTTCCTTGGTGGTGGTACTGGGTGTTTTATGTATGATTTGTCGAAGGGTATTGCCTATTGTGTGCCCTTGACAATGTTTTGATGATGTAGCGATTGTGGTGTAGTTGTGTCGTTTGGTAGTGTTGTGTGTTGTTGTGTGTCACTGTGCCGAGGCTGTGTATCTGGGGGTTGGTGTATGTTTTAGACATGTGTGTGATGGCCGTACCGTGTTTGTGCGGGTGTGCATGTGGCTGTGTGTGAGTGTGCATGTCGGTATGGGGTTATGTGTGATTGTCGCCCTCGCCACCCGTTCCCGTTTGGTAAGTTGTGTGTGCATTGGCACTTTGAAAATTGACAACAGTGACAGGTAAGTGTGTGTACTTACGGTTGCTGTCATCGTCGTTGTCGCTGGTGCTGAAGTTGTTGGGCAAATAGGAGCAGCTGGAATATGCGTAGTTCTGGTTCCATGGCGGCTCCAGGCGAGTATGGCTTCCTGAAGGTGTGTGTCTCCTTCTGTACAGTGGTTTCCGCCTGGGTTTCCGTGGTGATGCGACCGAGGTAGAAACCTTGACGGTGTGCAACCTCATAATCTGTCCAGCAGAAACATGGTCTACGTCGGCCTGCAGGTGGCTACTGTCGTCTGTGGCTGCCTGACCGCAGTGGCTGAGCCGGCAGTGATTTGGCTGCCTTCTGTTGGATGTACCTGTTATGGTTAGAACTTGGCGGTCTTCTTCGCCAGCCTGTTGGCGGTTTGACTGCCACCACCAACATGGCGATCCTGGTACGGTCAAACTCCTAATGACCCCCTGTGTTTTCAAATGTTCCTAGTCCAATTGTACATTGCTTACTTAACTTTATCTTCTCAGAGAATATCTTGGGCTGCTTCCGAAGTATGTCTTATAATATCTACATAGTGAAATATTCCATTATCCAAGTAGTCTGTGGGCTAGACAGTGCTTAATTTGAATAGGTGGTTGCAGGTGGGGCTCACTGTGACTTCTTTCATGGGCAGACTTTGACCCAGAACAAGAGAGAGAAACACACAAAAGAGGGAAAGAAGAAGGAAAAGAAAGACAGAAACCGTGACAAATAGAGAAACGGATAAAAAAGAGCAGGCGGTTTGAGGACAAGGAATGTCTGCTCATGGATAAGAGAGGCATTAATGGAATCACGACTACACACCCTTGATATTCAGCACCACAACCTTCTGCAGCACCGGCCACAGGCTTCTGAGCAAATAAATAATGTACTGGCTAGTAGACCATGCATTAGTGTATCAGGGGACTGCTGTTCCACAGAAGAAATATAGATTCATTCTTTTCTCCCCATGGAGTCAGATCACAATATTTTCAAGTTGATCTTGTACAATTAGAAAGGTTGAAACACTGCCAGGTAAATAAATAAATATATTTATTTGCATACATTTGTAAATACATAAGTATTTGGAAAAATATCCTACAATGAGGACTTGAAGTCTTCTTGTAATTCATTGAAGGCTTTCAAACTATTAAAGTTTAAATAATCATTCACCTTGGGAACTTAAGCCTTTTCCGTGTTCCGCATCCTTCTTGAGCACAGGTGCTATACAGCTTATTTATATTAACAGAAAAGAAGATACACCCTCTTTTGTGCCTGTTTCCAGCCATCACTCATCGAAAACTCAGCTGTCTTCAAATGTCAGCATTGCTACTAAATGACATTTTTTTCTTCCCACCGTAGTACACCCTGACCCCTTTCAAACTTTATCTGCACCCTTGCCTAGTAGAGTCAGAATATCCTGTGCAGCATACTTAAGTCCATAAAAATGTAAAAAATGTCGTTCATCTTGCAAAGAAAATGTGGAGTTACAACAACATAAGCAGCACCCATGCCACCTCAAACATAATAACCATTCAACATTGGTTTGATCACTCATATTCAAACCTTATTCATGGCATAGATGAATGACCCTGCACCATTCAACAACTTTCTTATGCCTATAATATTAAACTTATTTAGCAGTTTGTTGAAAGAAGCGTTGTGCCTCTTGATTCTCCTACAACAGCTCAAAATACACTTCTCACAAAATATTCATCAGCCTTCATTTCAGGGATTACATATTGTGTTTCCTTCCAGCACTTATAACTCTTGTAGCTCAAATCTTGAAAGGTGCAGCATGAGTTTCTTGGAAGGAACAGTATTCACCCGGTAACATGGCTGTCATTAGGATTTTTTTCTACTCATGATATCTCAAAAATAAGCAAGAAATGTTCGAGGGAGATCGCTATAGTTTACCTTAGGAAATGGTGGCCCCCTAGTTGGTCTGTTCCTCTCGTCTTTCTCAGAAATGCCTACAAATATGAAGCTGTAGCATGTGGAAAGATTATCAACAAAATAATGTTTGGATGCTGCGACAGATTTTAGTCTAGAAACTCGGAATCCAGAATGTTTCTAAACTTTAACCTGCCAGAATTTGTATGCAGATCTCTCCCCCACCATTCATGGACGTGACTTTTAAAGTATCCTACTCAGCAAGGTAGGATATCAGTCAAAAGTCTAAAATGAGTCATAGAGTACCCCTCCTCTCTAACTAAATTATAATGTGTTTTACATGTCTTTCATGGAAATGAACACCTTTCCACAGATCTGTCTATACAGTAGGCTTCTTCACCACTTCTTCTTTCCCATTAGCATTTCATTACCACACTTTACAAAAGTTGTTTCATTTCCACAATAGCAGCATTCACAGTCGAAGACGTCTATCTCAAACTTAATAGAAGGTGGTTCCAGCATCACCCAGTGAAGGTTGGGAGTCTTGTGTGGATTCTTTTGATATTTGTATTTTTTATGAAACATGGTGTGTCAACACTGTCTTTAGGTTGGGGTTCACAGTTTACTACTGGGAGGCAACTTCTGTAGGAAACGCGCACCCTGCTGGCAGTCTTGAAATATATGGGTTAAAACGTCCCTGAATTGTAGTCTGAAGGGGCTCCCCCTAAAATCACTTGACATCCTTGACATGTTGATTTCAGTTGTTGATGGAAAGTCTCTTTATATTTTCAATGTGTACAATACGCCATGTGGTCACAACAGAAAGTTATGTTTACTTACTAGCTTTGGCAAATTTGCTGATGGTATTCTGCCAGAGGGTTTGGGTATGGTCTCTGGGGATTTTAATGTCACTTTTGAACCATTTGATAATTCTGACTTTTGTATCCTTGAGGCGGAAGATGAGGCCTGGGGCATACTGCAATTAGGCCTACCACAGCTGAAAAGATGCTCTGTTTTAGTGACCCATCTTCTGGGGCTTACACTGACTCTTGGTCTTAGAGCCTGTAATGGCAGATCCCCCTCGGATTTGGATTGAGTGGCTACATTTAAGCAATACAACCTATTGAGTAGGATTGATTATATCCTGCTTTCTTTGAAAATATGGCCATATTTGGTGGATATGATGGTCATTCCCACAGTGACAGTGACCATATCACCCTCCAATTAATAATGGAAGGGTGTCTACAAACAAAATGTGAATTGCATAATTCTGGGCACCAGGGGGAACTTTTCCTTGCCAACAACAAACAGTCTTCAAAATGGCCCTCTGTTTCTCGTGAACCTATATAGTAGCGCAGATGAATGAAAAAGTTGCTTGCTCAGTTGAGCTGATGGCGAGTATGGAACCTGATGGGGTCAGTGTATTGCGAACTCTAAATCAGCCTGATGACCTATTTGATTAATTAGGTGTTTTTTGTCAAGGATTACAATAAGCTGCATATAGGAAGAATCAAACATCCTTGTTTTAATAGGCACTGTAGATCTGCTAAGACTTCTTTAATAAAGTCCATTAAATCAAATAATAGGGACCTAATTATAATAGCTAGGAGAATCCGCTTAAGATGCTAAATCCATATGGAAGACAGATGTGTGGGAGGACCTGGTTAAGGCAATGAGACTAGGAGACAGCAAGTCCTTCTGGAATATTGGCACTCTTGGAAGTAAATCTCCTGTCACTTATGTGGATTTTTTTCTCCAGCCTATAACCTGGATCAAACATTTTGAGGGACTTTACTTCAATGCTGATACAATTTCTGGTGATGTCTCACATTTAGCTCTATCCAATTCTAAGGAATTGTTATGCTTTCTTGAAATATCACTTCAATAGTCCCTTGAAGCCATTGCCGCTGGAAAAGTCCCTGGCCCTGATGGTATACTGTGCAACTTATTTGTTGCAGAGTCCTTAATTTGAATCTACTTGCTAAGTCAATCTTGAGGGGTGGGTGTCTACCGAAGTCATGGCACATTGCTGAGGTAGTTCCCATATTCAAAAAGGGTAGCCTAGATGATCCTCACAACTTTAGCCCTACTAGTTTGATAGATGGGATGCAAACAATTCTGTTGAAACTTGTTGAGCGGATCCTTGAGAATAAAATATTAGCTGATCTACAAGTTAGTTTCATGGACAAGAATTTTTGCTTGTGCACAATATATTGAAAAACAGTGTTAGTGGAGAAAGGCCACCTGTATGTGGTCTTTGTGGATCTGAAATCTGCCTTCGACCCCATTACTAGACACAAGCTATGGGCTGTTTTGGGTAACATGGGTGTCACCAAAATAATTCTCTCAATTTTGTTAAGACTGCAAAAGCTAAATTTTGCATGGGTGAAGTGTGGTAGGAATTGTGAACTGACAAACAGTTTTAGAATCCAGAAGTGCTCCAGGGCAGTGTGCTGGCTTCCACTCTCTTCTCATTATGTCTAAATGACTTAGGCCCTCATTACAACATTGGTGGTATTGACCGCCTACCGCCACGCGACGGCCGCCAACATACAGGCGCCGTGGCTACCAGCCGCCCACCCGCATTATGACCATAGACGAAATTCCACCAGAAGGCTGGAGGAATACCGTCGACGGTCATGGCGGTGGACGGCGGTAAGGTGGCGCTGCTGTCAGCACTAGCGCCACGCCAGCAAAACACCGCAGACCGTATCATGAGCAATGATACGGCCTGGTGGTGTTTTCCTGGCAGAAGCTGCTGCTGACAGCAGCGACGCGTCCCGTCTCCTGCCAGAGGACCCCCTGCAAGCAGGTAAGTCGGGTTCTCCAACAGGAGAGGGGGTTGGGGGGCTGTGTGTGCATGTGTGGGGGAGTTGTGTGTGTGTGTGGGGATGTGTGCCTGTTTTTGTATGGAGCATGCAGGTGTGAGTCGCATTGAATGCATGCGTGAATGACTGAATGTGAGTGTATGTGTATGTTGTGTGTTGTGAATGCGTGTGTGCGACAATGTATGTATGCCAATATATGTTGGTGTGTGTAGGTATGTATGTGTGCATGCGTGGGTGGATGTGTGTGAGAAAGTAGCCTCTTTCTAGCCTTGTTACCCCCACTTTTGGCCTGTTTGTGAGTATATGTCAGGATGTTTTCACTGTCTCACTGGGATCCTGCTAGCCAGGGCCCAGTGCTCATAGTGAAGACCCTATGTTGTCAGTATGTTTGTTATGTGTCACTGGGACACTGCTAGCCAGGACCCCAGTGCTCACAGGTTTGTGGCCTATATGTGTTCCCTGTGTGATGCCTAACTTTCTCACTAAGGCTCTGCTACCCAGAACCTCAGTGGTTATGCTCTCTCTGCTTTCCAAATTTGTCACTAACAGGCTAGTGACTAAATTTATCAATTCACATTGGCATACTGGTACACCCATATAATTCCCTAGAATATGGTACTGAGGTACCCAGGGTATTGGGGTTCCAGGAGATCCCTATGGGCTGTAGCATTTCTTTTGCCACCCATAGGGAGCTCTGACAATTCTTACACAGGCCTGCCACTGCAGCCTGCGTGAAATTACGTCCACGTTATTTCACAGCCATTTACCACTGCCCTTAAGTAACTTATAAGTCACCTATATGTCTAACCTTCACCTGGTGAAGGTTGGGTGCAAAGTTACTTAGTGTGTGGGCACCCTGGCACTAGCCAAGGTGCCCCCACATCGTTCAGGGCAAATTCCCTGGACTTTGTGAGTGTGGGGACACCATTACACGCGTGCACTGTACATAGGTCACTATCTATGTACAGCGTCACAATGGTAACTCCGAAAATGGCCATGTAACATGTCTAAGATCATGGAATTGTCCCCCCAATGCCATTCTGGCATTGGGGGGACAATTCCATGATCCCCCGGGTCTCTAGCATAGTACCCAGCAATTTAAATCAATCGACTCATTGTTTGAAGAGGTAGAGGCTATACTAAGGAGTCCCTCTGTTACGGGTCTTTCCATATCGGATACCATTCCTCCCAAAAAGATTCCTGACCTCTTAAAAAAAAAAATCAGACGCATAGAACAGAGGTTAAGGCTGATTTACATCCCCCTCCCCACTTTCAGGGTGCAATTCCTTCACTCTTGGAGATTTCACCATCCTGGGTGGAAACTAATGGATGTTTATCTGTAGAAGGTGCACCCTATTTGAGGTGCACGTCCCCACCTCCTATTGTTATTCCTTGCTCAAATAGGTTTTCGGTTTTGTCCTCTGATTCTGTAAGTCCTGGACATTCACAAACCCTACTTGTAGAGGGAACCGGCAAAGACTCTTTGGATGGAAAGATGGGCAACAACGAAGCTTCTCAATTGACTATCATTTCTCAGAAAATAGATGACGTTAAGTGTCTGTTGGTATCTTTGATGAACAAAATTGCTGGACTCTATGATCAAAAGTCTTGTTGTAATTGCATTGTGCCACATGAGTCTGCCCCATCCTCTGATTTATTGATGGAAACTAAAAAACCTAGTCCTCCTACCGTAGGTGATAAATTGACATCCTCTTCTAAACATAACATCGCTAGGGGAAGAAATGGTAGCTTCACAACGCACAGTAAGTCTGCTTGTCAGACCATGTTCTCCACCCATGAGCGAGTTTCCAAACTAGGTATAAATAAGTGTGGATCCTTCTCTGGTCGGGGGGACAGAGGTACTCCTTGCCCAACAACCTCTCAGTTAAATCTAGGGGGATTGCCCCCTGCAGCAAGTTGTTGTGTTAGTTCCCATTCTGCCACTCACCCTGATCATTTGCCACTCTTGCAGACTTGTGACATCAAGGGAAGGTTAAGAAGGAGGAGGGAAGATGCCACCATATATTTGACTAGGGTGCCAAAGCTACCTCAGGGCAATAGAGAGTCGAGTGACTCTCTAACTAACAAAGTCATTTATTGGATTCGCTCCCAGAGGAACTGTCTCTCTGTCATCCGGTCTGATATACGTGAGGCACACAGACACAATCAGTTAGGGTCGGATTTTGATTATATTTCGATTCTTTTTAATGATAGCAGTCTAGTTAATGATCTCCTGGCCTTCGACACACGGACAGGTACACTATGTATAGATAGGGAACCGAAACTTAGACTCAGTAGTCAGCCGCCTGGGGCCCCGCTATGTAGAGGATGTTGTACATCTGGAACTATTGTAGCCGGGGTTATTCCCTCTTCAGATAATTCTGTAACATCTAATTCTGAGAAGCCTTACCCCTTACTTTCTGAATCAGATTGACTGATTACCCCCTGTATAGTACTTCCTAAAAAAGCAAATGACAAATGTCATCCTATAGGGACTCCACTTCCCGTCTCTTTAATGAGATCCAAATTAACAACTACGCCTCCTAAAATCAATATTATATCTTGGAATGTAGCAGGAATTAAGTCAAAGTTGGATGATACGGAATGGGTAAGCCTTATTAACAAACAAGATATCTGTCTTTTTCAAGAAACCTGGACTGCAGAACAGTTATCCATGCAAGGCTTTACAACTTATTTTTCTGCTGCCCAACCTGCCTCCGGTGGCTTTGGAAGACAGATAGGAGGGTTAATGATTTTATTGAACAACAAGCTAGAATGTGACCACTCTATGATAAAGTTTAATTCTTATGATCTGCTGGGTGTGCAACTTACTTTCCGACCCGGATTCAGGCTGATAGTTCTGAATACCTATGCAAGATCCGTTCCCCGTGGAACAGAATCAATGGTTCTCACCCAGTTGACGGACTACATAGAGCTTTTGGACCCTTCAGATCTCTTGATCATAGCAGGCGATTTCAATTGTTCCTTTGTGTTGGACAATACTATCAGTAATCTGACTACTGAAGAGGACGAACATTGGGGTATTCCCCAATCTAAGGAAATGGTGTTTTCCCCCGTTTCCTGTGTTGCATCTCAGTTGTCTTCCCTTTGCCTGAAACATGGCCTGAGAGAATGTAACGGCCGCACTAAATCTGATTCAGAGCGAGCCATCACTTTCAAGCGAGGGCTTTCCCTTAGCACTATTGATTACATCCTGGTGGACATTAGGCTATGGTCAAGTTCACTGGACATGGAAATTTTATCTCGCTTGGATAGCGATCATAATCCTCTGTGCCTTGTACTGACCAACCATGCATTCTTAAGAGTCCATCACACAACGATTACTAATGTCCCACTCCCTTACCTGAACCATAGACGTTCTCGGGTCTGTTGGCCAAAGGTTGAATCCAATCCGTACTTGATTGGGGAATTATATTCATTATTTTTAAAACTCTTCATAGATTACGAGGATCAAGAAGCCCCTGACATTCCTATTATGTCTATCCACATTAAATTGGTGGATTCCCTACAAGGTATCTTCTATAGGGAAACCCCTTCCAAATCGAGACCAGCTGATACCCCCGTAGGGATTGGTATAATCAAGACTGTGTGCGAGCAAGATCTAATCTAAACAAGGCTGTAAAAAACTCTACTCAAGTGGCTATTAAAGAGGCCCGACGTAGGTATGCTAACGCCCTGAAACAAGCAAAAAGAGACTGGGATAATGAGATATGGCAGAAGCTGCTTGCAGCAGTCAAATACAAAGATGATAGTTCCTTCTGGCGGCTGTTGACCTCTAGTGCGAAAAGGGGCAATGATGATATCGGTATGTATATACAGCCCGAAAGATGGGTGTCCTATTTTTCTGGAATATACGCTCTGCCCGCACCGCAAGCTCCGGTGGATCCTGGATACGATGAGTGTTGGGCTGTTAACATGACCTCAACTGAGAGCATTGTTTTTACCTTAGCCGAAACAATAGCTGCAATCAATTCTTTGAGGCCAGCAAAAGCCCCTGGTCCAGATAAGATCCCAGGGGACCTGTTTAAATCAGAACCAAAGATATGGGCATGGTACATCAATTTATTGTCTAATGCCATAGCAGCTGGTAGCCCTATTCCAGATTCTTGGCGTGGCGCAGAAATAATACCGATTTATAAAAAGGGTGATGTAGGTTCACCTGCAAACTACCGTCCAATCAGCCTTATTGACATCCTTCAGAAGACGTTTGCTAAGCAAGACTTAAATAGGCTTATCGATTGGATCCAAGACAACCAAATCTTATCCCCCTTACAGGCCGGTTTTCGGCCCAAAACTAATACCATGGACCAAGTCTTCAGACTGTCATTATTATTTTGGAAGTATGTCACTCTATCCAAGCAAAAACTTTATGTTGCCTTTGTAGATCTGAGATCTGCATTTGATCTTGTCCCAAGAGAGAAACTTTGGGGAGTATTAAATAAAATCGGTACCCCAGGAAACTTAGTGCATTTAATTAAAAGATTACATGAAAAAACATTTGCACAAGTTAGATGGGGTAATCAGGGGGAACTCACCGATAAAATAGAGATTAGGAGAGGAGTGCGTCAGGGCTGTGTTCTTGCCCCAACGTTATTTACATTGTTTATCAATGAGGTGGTGCAAGTCGTTACCAACTGCCAAAATGATGCTCCATCCTTGAATAACCATAAAATTCCAATTTTGCTATTTGCTGATGATTCCCTCCTGATCTCCAGAACTCCTATGGGTCTCCAGGTACTTGTGGATAAGTTTAGTTCATTCTGTGTTGACTATGGGCTTGAACTCAACCACAGCAAAACCAAACTCATGACCCTGGGCTGTGGTCCCACAAAGAGATACTCAATTTTCTATAATGGAACCCCCCTAGGTATGGTAAGCTCCATAGATTATTTGGGGGTGAGAATTAGCAACAACCTGTATTGGGGGCCCCAAATCGATAAAAGCTTAGCTCTTCTGGCACAGAGATCTGGGGCCATTTTACGCTTCCACAAGTCCACCTCTGAGAGAGGGATTACTCCAACTATTAAAATTTACCGAGCAAAGGCACAGAGCGCTGCCGTCTATGGGGCAGAAATTTGGGGGCCCTCGAACATTAGCAAGCTAGCAGTGGGGGAAAACAACTTTGTAAGGTCAATCTTGGCCTGTCCTCGCAGTATCCCACTGCTGCCAATGTTCTGGGACCTCGACCTACCACGCATTTCAGATGTAATTGCCCTACGACCATTGCTTTTCTGGGTCCGTGTATGGACCACCCCTGAGCTATCCACATACAAGGAGTCTATTCAAGACATTCTAGACAGACCAAATGTACTTAACATTTCCTGGTTTAACCACATCTCAAAATGGTTTCATAGATTGGGTCTTAGTGAGTTTTGGAGTCATCCATAAAGTATAAGGAAGAATCAGAATAATCATCTGAAAACTGTTTACTGGAAACATGTCAGGGAAAACTATCTGCTGTGCACAACACACGGCAGATTGACGTCACAATTCTTTGACTTTAAATGGTATCCATATTTGGAACCATTTATGGATACAATTCTTGATCCATTAAGTAAGAGTCTATATATTCAGTTCAGATATGGTTGTCTGCCTCTTAAGTCCTATGGCAGTACGCGGAGTACGATCCCAAGTCCTGACACTTGCCCGAGCTGCAATCAAATTTCGGAATCTATTGTACATTTCATGTTTATATGCCCTGCTTATTTGATTGCACGTCGGAAGTGGTTACGATCTGTGTGCAGTAATATGGGGACAAGACACTGTATTGTTGCCTTAAGGATCATGATGAGGGAAACTTCTCTCCCTCTATCTTGTGCGGTCAGCAAGTATATTGTAGCTGCTTGGCATATACGTACAAAACTTTTGGGGAAACAATGATGATGAGGACCAAATGCTTAAAGTGTTTTAGCTGCCAAATTTTAAATACACACCTAGACTGAAAGAAAACCCCATGTTTAATTTAAATGTTAGGTATTAGGGGGTTAGGTGTCTTTTTTAAGGAAAATAATTTTATGTGTTTTAAGGCTGACATATATGTTTTTATCTCTTTCTTATCTTTTTTAATCTAACTCTTATTTACTCTTTTATTTAAACGTTGGTTGTTTTGCTTTTATGGTTGAAAGTAACCGAATAAAGCTATGTGTTGATGATGATGATGAATGCAAGAGCTCATCAGAGTTCCTCTGCATCTCCCTCTTCACCTTCTACCAAAGGATCGACCGCTGACTGCTCAGGACGCCTGCAAAACCCCAACAAAGTAGCAAGACAACTACTAGCAACCTTGTATCGCTTCATCCTGCCGGCTTTCTCGACTGTTTCCAGGTGGTGCATGCTCTGGGGGTAGCCTGCCTCCTCTCTGCACCAGGAGCTCTGAAGAAATCTCCAGTGGGTCGACGGAATCTTCCCCCTGCAACTGCAGGCACCAAAAGACTGCATCACTGGTCCTCTGGGTCCCCTCTCAGCATGACGAGCGTGGTCCCTGGAACTCAGCAACTCTGTCCAAGTGACTCCCACAGTCCAGTGACTCTTCAGTCCAAGTTTGGTGGAGGTAAGTCCTTGCCTCCCCACGCTAGACTGCATTGCTGGGTACCGCATGATTTGCAGCTGCTCCGGCTCCTGTGCACTCTTCCAGGATTTCCTTCATGCACAGCCAAACCTGGGTCCCAGACACTCTAACCTGCAGTGCACAACTTTTTGAGTTGTCCTCCGGCGGCGTGGGACTCCCTTTTGTGACTTTGCATGGACTCCAGTTCACTCTTCTTCCAAGTGCCTGTTCAGGTACTTCTGTGGGTGCTGCCTGCTTTTGTGAGGGCTCCCTGAGTTGCTGGGTGCCCCCTCTGTCTTCTCCTCCAAATGGCGACATCCTGGTCCCTCCTGGGCTACAGCAGCACCCAAAAACCTCTACCGCAACCCTTGCAACTAGCAAGGCTTGTTTGCGATCTTTCTGCATGGAAACACCTCTGCAAGCTTCATCGCGATGTGGGACATCCGTCTTCCAAAGGAGAAGTCCCTAGCTCTCTTCTTTCTTGCAGAACTCCAAGCTTCTTCCATCCAGTGGCAGCTTCCTTGCACCCTCAGCTGGCATTTCCTGGGCTCCTGCCCACTCTCGACACTGTCGTGACTATTGGACTTGGTCCCCTTGTCTTACAGGTACTCAGGTCCAGAAATCCACTGTTGTTGCATTGCTGGTGTTTGTTCTTCCTGCAGAATCCCCCTATCACGACTTCTGTGCTCTCTGGGGGTAGTAGGTGCACTTTACACCTATTTTTCAGGGTCTTGGGGTGGGCTATTTTTCTAACCCTCACTGCTTTCTTACAGTCCCAGCGACCCTCTACAAGCTCACATAGGTTTGGGGTCCATTCGTGGTTCGCATTCCACTTTTGGAGTATATGGTTTGTGTTGCCCCTATACCTATGTGCTCCTATTGCAATCTATTGTAATCCTACACTGTTTGCATTACTTTTCTTGCTATTACCTGCATAATTTTGGTTTGTGTACATATATCTTGTGTATATAACTTATCCTCATACTGAGGGTACTCACTGAGATACTTTTGGCATATTGTCATAAAAATAAAGTACCTTTATTTTTAGTACTTCTGTGTATTGTGTTTTCTTATGATATTGTGCATATGACACCAGTGGTATAGTAGGAGCTTTACATGTCTCCTAGTTCAGCCTAAGCTGCTTTGCCATAGCTACCTTCTATCAGCCTAGGCTGCTAGAAACACCTCTTCTACACTAATAAGGGATAACTGGACCTGGCACAAGGTGTAAGTACCTCTGGTACCCACTACAAACCAGGCCAGCCTCCTACAATGTGGGTATGCGTGTGTGTATGAGTGTGTATGTGTGCACGTGTGGGTTTGTAAATGTGCGGGGCCGGGAGAGGGAGGGGGGTGGGGGAGGACTCTGGGGAGGAGTATGGGGGTGGGAGAGACCCCCATCAGTGTCAGGGAAGGAATTCTCTGGCACCGATAGTGCTTACTGCCATGGTTTTCGTGGCGGTACGCTTGCCACGAAAACGATGGCGATAGGGGGGGTCATAATCACGAGGGTGGGATTGTGATGGCCGCCTGGCTGGAGACCAAAGTCTCCAGCCCATGGCCTTTACCACTCTGGCGGACGGAGTGGTACATTGGCGGTTTGGCTTGAGCCAAACCGCCAATATCATAATTTGGGAAAAGGTACCGCAGCCTGTTGGCAGTACCTTTCCCCAAATTACCGCCTACCACCAGGGTCGTAATGAGGGCCTTAGTGATTTACTTGGACGTTCCTGGAAACAATACACCACAAATCGGGGCACTTAAAGCCCCGACATAATTGTTTGTGGATGATACACTGCTTATATCTTAAACCCCGCCTGGCTTGCAGGCTTTAGTGTATCACTTACTATTCTGTGCTGAAAGGGATCTGAAACTGAACTTTAAAAGGCAAAGTTTATGTCCTTCAACTCCTATATACATCCAGTATTCATTCACATAATAAACTACTCGAACAAGTTAGAAATGTTGATTACCTGGGGGTTAGACTCACTAATAAGCTAACCTGCTCTTTGCAGTTATAGGAGAGTGCACTTAAGCACCAGCAGGAATCAAGGGTCATTCTTATGATGATAAAGAATACCAAGACTGGGTCACTTCCACCAGCAGTCGAGATATATAATGCCAAGCAATCTGCACTTATGGTGCAGAGCTCTGGGGCCATGACAAGGCTAAGAGCCTTACAGCAACAGAAAATAAATTCAGGAGGGCTTTGTTGAATCTTCCACAAAGTACCCCCTGATTACCTCAGTTTTTAGACATGGGTATTTTTCTAATAGCTTTAGTAAACAAATTTAGACCTTTACTGTATTGGCATAGAATGTGGTTCAATGATGAGTTGGCCCCATATAGGCTCCCCCTTGCTGAATTAATGCGTCCCAAAGTCCGTCTGAAAATTCCTTGGCTAAGGTTTGTTAAGGATAAGATTTTCAAGCTCAATTTAGCTCCCTTTTAGAACTCTCCTACTGGTACAGCCTTCATTCCCAGATCTGCGGTACATTTTTGGATCAGATTACTTGTCCTTTAGCCAAGCAATTGTTTATTCGATTCAGATATGGAACGCTACCCACTAATAGTTTCTCCATCCGCTGGGGAACTAATTATTGTAATGGCACTTCATGTGCTTCTTGCAATTTGGAGAATGAAACTTTACATAATTTTCTTTTCTTTTGCAGAGCCCAAGCAATCCCCCATAAGAAGTAGATTAAACCAATGTGTCTTTCACTGGGTATTAGGAGAACAAAGCATGTGCTGAGAATAATCAGATCTGATGTGAATGAAATGATCTGTATCAGTGTTGGTAAGTTTTTATCCACCGCATGGATTATTTGTAAGAAAGCTACTGTGCCGAGGGTAACCAATGACCCATCATGACTATCTTGCTATGCGTGAATACTTGAAATATAATGTGTTTTGCACTCACTGCATTTCTTGCTCTTTAAGACAATGTGGGTGCAGTTTTATTTAATAATTCATGTTTGTTAACAGCCTGCTCCCTTGCATTAGCACTTTATTACTTTTTAGAGCTGTTCTTACATGATTACTTGCATATTCTTATTCCACTGGGATGATCTCCAAGTCTAATTATGACTCATGTTTTTAGTTTGGGCACGTACTATGTACTGCTATGCGCCATTTTCTTCTTTTTGATTTTATATCGAATGCAATGCTTTTAGTTGATTGCTTTTTTCATGATGTATGTTGTTTTTAAAGACTTTTGTTCCAAAAACGACTTTGATGTTGATGATGAAGATGATATTGCTTCCCACTGAGTCAGTGGCGTAACAAAACTTGAAGGTGACTCCCTGCAAAGTACACTGAGGGCCCCCCTGTCCGGATTTACTCAGGAGCTCTCAGGCCCGGGTACTGTGCTGAGGGGGCAACCTGGAGCTGGGCCCCCACATGCACTGCAGGGGCCTTTGTTACGCCACTGCACTCAGGGGGTGATTCTAACCCTGGCGGTCGGTGTTAAAGCGGCGGCCAACCCGCCAACAGGCTGGCGGTCCAAAAAATGGAATTCTGACCCTGGCGGGAACCGCCAACACAGCCCGCCAACTTAACACTCCGACCGCCGCGGCGGTACAGACAAACAGCGCGGCGGTCACCGCCAACAGGCAGGCGGCAGACAATGTACCGCCCACACTATCATAACTCACCAATCCGCCACCTTTTCCGGGGCGGGAGCACCGCCGATAAAAACACGGCGGAAACAGACTACGAACGGGAAAACGCTCACCTCTACGCACTCCACGAGGACGGAGGACAGCATGGAACCCGAATTGAACATCATACCTGCTCTCGTCTACCTTCTCATCTACCACAAGTACGAAGTCCGGCGCAGACGACAACGGTGAGTACTGCACCTACGACACACGGGAGGGGGAGGACGAAAGGTTACGGGCACACACATATGCGACCCCCCCCCCCCAATCATGTACTCACCAATGCAGAGCACCAAGTCACAGTGACACCACCCAAACACCCCTGAAAAATGCTAGGACATAATCATATTTGGAATAAATATTTATGTACCAAAAAACTCCAGAAAATTAGCGTACAACCATGAAAGATATCCACAACAAAACTAATGACATACACATCAGTGTATGACTGAAGTACCAAGTCCTGCACATCCTACCAATTCAGCATGTCCGTGGGCCAAAGTCTTGAGAAACAAGGGCAAAGCCCACACAGGAGACCTGAGTCCTTTGGAGAGAACACTGCAGGGGCATCAGATGTAAAAACTACAGGCACCTCAGGGGGAAGGGAAGGGGGGGCACCACAGCCACATGAGTCCACGACGCCAGATCCACGAGGAGCCACCATGCCCACCTTTCAATCCTGGGGAGTGCAAAGCCACAGTCTCTCAATGTCTCTACAGTTGGTGGGCTGCCCACTGTGCCATCCTGGGGAGTGCAAAGCCACAGTCTCTCAAGTCTCTGCAGTGGGTGGATTGCCCACTGGACCATCCTGGGGAGTGCAAAGCCACAGTCTCTCAATGTCTCTACAGTGTGTGGCCTGCCCACTGGACCAACCTGGGGAGTGCAAAGCCACAGTCTCTCAATGTCTCTACAGTGGGTGGGCTGCCCACTGTGCCATCCTGGGGAGTGCAAAGCCACAGTCTCTCAATGTCTCTACAGTTGGTGGGCTGCCCACTGTGCCATCCTGGGGAGTGCAAAGCCACAGTCTCTCAAGTCTCTGCAGTGGGTGGATTGCCCACTGGACCATCCTGGGGAGTGCAAAGACACAGTCCATCATGTGGATGACAGTCTCCACTGGTCAAGGAGGAGGCATGGTGGGCACAATGAACCATCAACGGTGCTTGAGACGGGGGGGCCCAGCGGAGCGGTGCTTGAGACAGCGGGGCCCAGCGGAGCGGTGCTTGAGACGGCGGGGCCCAGCGGAGCGGTGCTTGAGAGGAAGGGCCCAGCGGAGCGGTGCTTGAGACGGCGGGGCCCAGCGGAGCGGTGCTTGAGACGGCGGGGCCCAGCGGAGCGGTGCTTGAGAGGAAGGGCCCAGCGGAGCGGTGCTTGAGACGGCGGGGCCCAGCGGAGCGGTGCTTGAGAGGAAGGGCCCAGCGGAGCGGTGCTTGAGACGGCGGGGCCCAGCGGGGCGGTGCTTGAGAGGGCGGGGCCCAGCGGAGCGGTGCTTGAGACGGCGGGGCCCAGCGAGCGGTGCTTGAGACGGCGGGGCCCAGCGGAGCGGTGCTTGAGAGGAAGGGCCCAGCGGAGCGGTGCTTGAGAGGAAGGGCCCAGCGGAGCGGTGCTTGAGAGGAAGGGCCCAGCGGAGCGGTGCTTGAGAGGAAGGGCCCAGCGGAGCGGTGCTTGAGACGGCGGGGCCCTGTTCAGCGGTGCTCTTCTGCACCGCGGGCCCTGTTCAGCGGTGCCTATCTCCACGGCGGGGCCCTGTTGAGCGGTGCTCTTCTGCCCTGCGGGCCCTGTTCAGCGGTGCCTATCTCCACGGCGGGGCCCTGTTCAGCGGTGCTCTTCTGCACCGCGGGCCCTGTTCAGCGGTGCCTATCTCCACGGCGGGGCCCTGTTGAGCGGTGCTCTTCTGCACCGCGGGCCCTGTTCAGCGGTGCCTATCTCCACGGCGGGGCCCTGTTGAGCGGTGCTCTTCTGCACCGCGGGCCCTGTTCAGCGGTGCCTATCTCCACGGCGGGGCCCTGTTCAGCGGTGCTCGTCTGCACCGCGGGCCCTGTTCAGCGGTGCCCATCCAGCAGGTCAAGGGAGCCAGACCTGGCCTGGACTCCCTGTTCAGTCGCCCTCGGACCGTGACGTATCTGGACCCTTCGGGGACGGACTCCTGGCCTCCTTAGTGTCCTCCTTCCCAGCTGGGATGTGGCATGTGGGGTCCACCTTCTCCGCGCTCCTGCTGCCCTTCCGCTCCTTTGATCGGGCTCTCGGGCCCTTGCCTCCCCCAGATGGTGTGGGTGGTGAAGTGGCCGCACATTGCTCCTTGGGGGCAGCCCTGTCAGTCCTCGCACGGCGGTCCTTGGTTTTGCGGGTCCTCTTGCCGGGGGGGGGGCTGGACGTGTCCTTGCTGCAGCTCGATGTGTCACTGCTGGCAAAGGGTGGGCTCCAGAACCCAGGCACAACAGTGACACCCGAAGCTGGGCTGGTGGTGGCTGCGGTGCTCTTTGGACTCTTTGGAGATGGATGGGGGGGTCATCGGGGGGAAAGAGGTTAAGGTTAGCCAGGAAAAGTTTTTTAGGGCCAAGGTAAAGGGTAGGAGTAGTGGAGATGGAAGTGGAGGTAGAGGAGGTGGTTGTAGGAGAGTCAGGTGTGCTGTCATCGGGTGAAGGTGCTGGTGCTGTAGGCTGTCGTGAGGTGGATGGCTGTTGGGTGGGTGGCTGCCTGCGTTTGTGTGTCTTGGAAGAGGGGGTGACAGACACAGTGGGAGAGGACACAGGGGACGTGTACATGGCAGTGGGGGTGGTGACTGCACGAGTGTGGACTGTACTGGAGGGTGAGGTGGTGATGGAAGCACTGGCTGATGTGGGGGTGCATGCAGGTGTGAGTGTAGACGTCACAGGGAGGGAGGAGGGAGACGAGGAGGAGGGGGACACAGGGGTGGCAGTGGCTGTTGGCATGTCTGCATCTGGGTGTTGCTCGGGTGAGTGTTTGCGGGATCTGTGGTGCTTGTGTTTGGATGAGCTGCTCTTGGGTGTTGAGGTGTGTGCAGGCTGGTCTGATGGTGTGGATGGGATAGGCTGAGGAACAGGAGACAGAGACAGGCTGGAGGCAGTCAGAAGAGGGAGGCTGGAAACAGGGACAATGGCTGCCGTCAGTGCTGAGGCCAGAGCAGTGAACGCTCGTTGATGGGCAGCCTGACCCGAATGAATGCCCTCCAGGTACGCATTGCTCTGTTGCACCTCCCTTTGCACACCCTGGATGGCATTCAGAAGGGTCGTCTGCCCAACAATGAGCGTCCTTACCAGGTCAATGAGCTCCGCACTGAGGGCAGCAGGGGCAACAGGGGCAGGGGCTGAGGTGCCTGGGGCGAAGGAGACGCGCGCCTTCCTGGGCGAAGCGGCACGGAGCGAAGACTGAGGGGCTGCTGGGAGGGCGGGGCTGGTGCGCTGGGTGGCGGCTATACCTGTAGAGGCGGGGGGCACGGATGTTGCCGCCACCCCTAGGGAGCTCCCATCCGAGGACGTGTCGCTTTCGCTGCTCTCACCAGCGGTCCCCGTCGTGGTGCTCCCCTCGCCCTCCGGATCACTGGTGCCCTCGGTGTCTGTTCCTGGGCCCACCGGGGCCTTGTGTCCTGCAGCTCCCTCGTGCTCCGATGCCATATCTCCTCCGCCTGATGATGCTAATGCACACATGCACAAGAAGATGAAGAGAAAGGGTGGGGGGAGAAAAAAGAAGACCAGGTTGAGTGCATGCAATGTCAACACCGTTGGCGGAGAGGACAGACACAGGTGCCTAATGCACTAAGCCGCGCATTCGGGGTACACTACTCAGTACTACTGACTAAGACAACAGGCCAAGAGACGTCAAACGCGCACATGGGAGATGCTGGACCTTCAATGGCTGTACTTGTCACCCTACAGAGGTGGGGGCCGGGGCACAGGGCCATGCCTAAGGGAGAGGACTACACTACAGAAAGCGCCCTGGCCTAATGTCACCCACAGCCCTCCTCCCCCACCCAGACGCCTCCACTGCGCAGAAAGATAGGAGAATGTGCTGATACTCACCCCCTTGTGTCTGCTGTGATGTCTTAAAGCGCCCATCCAATTCAGGGTAGGCCACCGCCAGGATCCGGGACATCAGGGGGGTCATGGTGCGACTGGCACCCCTCCTAGGTTGGGAGGCCATCCCCAGCAGTGTTTCTGCGGTCTTCCTTGTCCCGCGGCGGATGTCCTCCCACCTCTTGCGGCAGTGGGTGCCCCGTCTGTTGTGGACCCCCAAGGTCCGGACTTCCTTGGCGATGGCACGCCAAATATCGATCTTCTGATGGGCGCTGACCTATTAGACATGTACAGGGTGGAAAGGAGGAAATCATCAATGGCCTGCATGTTAGATGTAATTGGCCCCCCCCCACCCACTTTGCCATATGGCACATGCTCTCATCTGTCGGGCGTTGCACTCCTCATTCGCCCCCCACCCCACCCCACCAACTTACATCCACCCCAATCCACACAGGCATAGCCCATTCCATTAGCACCCGGGGTACTCACTTGTTGGTATGGAGGACCGTAGAGTAGCGCATACTGGGGGAGGACCCCATCCACGAGCTTGTCCAATTCTTCAGACGTGAAGGCAGGGGCCATTTCCCCAGTCACAGCAGCCATTGTATCTTCCAGACCGAGGTCACAGCAGCACTTGCAGTATAGGTCCTCTCCTGTGGATGATCAGGTCTCGAGTGATTAAGCAGATAGAAAATGGCGGTCACGTCCGCGGCGGTGCGTACCGCGGCGTTGCGTACCGCGACCGCCGGCGCACTTCGTTATTGGCTCCTGAAACCCATAGGCTTCAATGTTAACCAATGCGGCTTTGCGCCGCGGTCTTCGACCGCCTACCGCCACGGTGTGCCCCGCCAGCGCAGTGACCTCACATCCCATTGTCCCACTTCACAGGTCAGGCAGCCGCCATTTCAAGGGCCCACATGGCTTAATTTTGAC
The DNA here is from genome assembly GCF_031143425.1 of Pleurodeles waltl. NCBI lineage: Eukaryota > Metazoa > Chordata > Amphibia > Caudata > Salamandridae > Pleurodeles > Pleurodeles waltl. Next base: position 535,539,803 of record NC_090450.1, on the reverse strand, counting down.
TGCGACACACAGGCCTAGGCCTTGCATTGCCACACATACACGCCTTTCAACCCATTGCCATTCTTTAACTGTGCAAGCTGTCTGTACGTACCTGTGGTTTGGCTGACTCTGTGCTCCATGTTGTCCTTCCTAGGCACCGTCCGCTGGGACTTGGGATGAGAAGGAGGAATCCTCGCGTGTACCGACCGCTGGTGGACCTGTCGACAATGGAAGAACGCCATATAATCCTTCGATACCGACTTGACCGTGCCACTATCCATGAACTGTGTGCCCAGCTGGAGCCAGCCCTGATGTCCCCCATCCGCCAACCCACAGGGATTCCCCCTCTGGTGCAGGTTTTGTCAGTCCTCCATTTTTTGGCCAGTGGGTCATTCCAGACCACAGTGGCCATGTCATCTGGAATGTCTCAGCCTATGTTTTCAAAGATTTTGAGCAGAGTGTTGTCTGCCCTGATGAAACTCATGCGGAGCTACATCATTTTCCCCGAGGAGGGTGACTTGCCCACAGTGAAGGGTGATTTCTATGCCCTTGGACATATCCCCAACATCATTGGTGCCATTGATGGGACCCATGTGGCTTTGGTACCCCCAAAAGACGATGAGCAGGTGTACCGAAACAGAAAGAATTATCATTCGATGAATGTCCAGGTGGTCTGTTTGGCTGACCAGTACATCTCCCATGTAAATGCCAAGTTCCCAGGGTCAGTGCATGACGCGTATGTGATGCGAAATAGCAGCATCCCCTATGTGATGGAGCAGCTACAGAGACAACGTGTGTGGCTAATAGGTGACTCTGGTTACCCCAACCTGCCGTGGCTACTGACCCCAGTAAGGAATCCCCGGACAAGGGCAGAGGAACGCTACAATGAGGCCCATGGGCGTACAAGGAGGGTGATTGAGCGAACCTTTGGCCTCCTGAAGGCCAGGTTTAGGTGCCTGCATATGACTGGTGGATCCCTAATGTACTCACCAAAGAAGGTGTGCCATATCATCGTGGCGTGCTGTATGCTTCACAACCTGGCTTTGCGACGCCAGGTGCCTTTCCTGCAGGAGGATGGTCCAGATGGTGGTGTTGTAGAAGCCGTGGAGCCTGTGGAGAGTGAAGAGGAGGAAGACTCTGAGGACGACACAGACAATAGGGACAGAGTGATACAACAGTATTTCCAGTAACACCCAGGTAAGAATCACCCACGCCATTTCACAATTGCTTCTAGCCTCCTGCATCTATACTTTCTGTAGTTCCCCACAGATGTTTTTTATTAATTTATGCCTTTCCCTTCCCTTCTCAGTGCTGTCTGACTCAGTACCTGACTTCTGCTTGGTTCGCCCATGAAATACAGCGTATTGACATTGGTATGTTGTCATGACTAATTGACAGGACAGAAATTGAACAGTAATATGTTATCCCTTTGTTAATAATACAGCATGACTCAAAACAGGTTTGTGTGCAAAAAGTGATTTATTTACAGTGCTAGATACCGGTACATGTGATTCTAAGGGTGATGGGTGGGGGTGGAGGAATATCCATGGCAGAGTCCAGTTCTCAGTCTCACAGGTGCATTGTTCTTTTGCCTGTGGAAGGATGGAGCATCGGCAGTTCATGGTTGGACAGGGTGGCAATGTGGGACAGTGGGAAGACTTGAGGGGGTATGTCCTGCTGGCGGGGGTCTTGACATCCTACTCTGTCTTTTTCTTTGGTCTCAGGCTCCTCTTACTGTTCTTCAGCAGGAGGTGGGGTTCTGGGGGGCTGTCGAGGTGTTGGGACCTCCTGTCCACTAGCGCCGGCGGAGGTGGTAGGCTGTTCCTGGTCCGGCCTAGTGACAGGCGCCCTGTGTGGTGCACCATGGTCCCGCAACGCGTCCTCTATCCTGTGGAGGGCCAGGACGATGGTCCCCATTGCGGTCCCGATGATTCTCAGCTCCTCCCTGAAGCCCATGTAGCGTTCCTCCTGCTGTGCCTGGATCTCAGTGAACCTGGCCAGTACCGTCGCCATCGTTTCTTGGGAGTGGTGGTAGGCCCCCATGAGGGTGGTGAGGGCCTCTTGGAGAGTGGGTTCCCTGGGCCTCTCCTCCCCCCCCTGTCGCACAGCAGCCCTCCGAGCTGCCCGGTTTCCCCCGGCCTCTGTCCCCTGGCCGGTGTGCCCGCTCCCACTGCCCCCAGGTCCCTGTTGTTGTTGGGGTGTCGGGTTAGCCTGGGTGCCCTGTAGTGGCAGACACACCGCTGATTGAGCTGTCCTAGAGACAGAGGCATGGGCCCGCTGGGTGGGAGCTGTGCTGGTGTCGGCAGTGGGGGTCGGGTCTGGTGTGGCCTGTGTCTGGGTGAGGGGAACCGACTGCCCAGAGGTCCCCGATGGTCCGGGCTGGTCATCAGGTTCACTGTCGACAGAGCTGCTATCCTCAGTGTGGGCCTGTTCCGGTGGTGGGATGGACACTTCTGGACCCTCCTGGCTGGTGTGTTGTCGTTCGGGTCCTGCATGGGGTAAGAGAGTTTGGTTATTGTTTCTGTGTGTGCAATAGCATGCGTGTTGTGGGTGCCCTTGTCCCCCAGTGCAGGCATTCCCTGGAGGGAGGTGTTGTGAGGGTATTTAGTGGGGGGGAGGGGTTAGTGCAGTGGTCATGCTTAGGTGATGGGTGCCCATGGTTTGTGTTGGCATGCAGGAGTTGGTGTTGGGATGGGTGGGTTGTGCTGGTGAGACATTGTCAGGAAGGATGTGTGCTGGGGGGTTGGGGGTGAGGGTGGGGGTGTGGGTTGGCATGCTGGTGGGGTGTGGGGGATATAGTAGTTGAGATGGGACTTACCAGAGTCCATTCCTCCGGCTACTCCTGCGAGGCCCTGAGGATGCAGGATGGTCAAGACGTCTTGTTCCCACGATGTAAATTCGGGAGGGGTGGGTGGGGGTCCGCCGCCAGTCTTCTGGACCGCGATGTTGTGCCTCGAGACCATCGACCGGACCTTCCCCCGTAGGTCGTTCCATCTTTGGCGGATGTCCTCCCTATTCCTGGGATGCTGTCCCACCGCGTTGACCCTGTCCACGATCCGCTGCCATAGCTCTGCCTTCCTGGCTATACTGGTGTGCTGCACCTGCGAGCCGAAGAGCTGGGGTTCCACTCTTAGGATTTCCTCCACCATGACCCGGAGTTCTTAGTCCGAAAATCGTGGATGCCTTTGGGGTGCCATGGGGTGGTGTGGGTGAGGTGTGGGGTGGTGTATGTGATGAGGAGTGTGTTGGTGAGTGGTGCTTTGTGCTACTATGTGGTGTGTGTGATGGTGTAGTGTGCCTCAGTGTGTCTTCCTTTGGATTGTCTGCTGTGTCTCTCTCTCCTTCTCTCAGTATTTGGGGTCGCAGGGGTTTGTGGGTGATGTGGGTGTGTGTTTTATAGTTGGTTGATTGTGTGGGAGTGGTGTGTGTATGTGTATCAGGTGTGTGTTTTTCAAATTGTCCAATGTGGCTGTGTTTTGGTGATGTGTGTGTATTCTGACCGCGGCGGTGTGTAGCGCCAATGGAATACCGCGTTTGAATGACCGCCGTGTGGATTCGTGGGTCGTAATGGCATGGGCGTATTTCTGTTGGCGTGACGGTGGAGGTTTGGTCATCTCCAGTTTATCGCTGCCCGCCGATGTGGCGGGATGCAGTGGAGGACGGATTTTTGGAGGTTTGGCCGTTATGGGTCAGAATGACCGTGGCGGTTGACCGCGGCCGCAGCGGTGTTATGGCGGTCTTCTGACCGGCGGTAAGGGCATTTTACCGCCGAGGTCAGAATCACCCCCTCAGTGTGCTGAGTTTGATTCACAGTGATGTACACTTCATAGCTGCAAGCTTGATAAGGACAAAAAAATACTTCAGTTACTTTACCAGCAGGTTTCTGGTAAGGATGGACTGCCTCATTCCTAATGCAGCATTTAGTGAACTCCACTCAACCAGGGTTTACAACTTTTCTTTTCAGCTACTTCTTTTAGCAAGGGCGTATTAATAATAAACAGGTTTATAACTGAACGTACCATTGCTGACCTTATGAACTAAGGCACTCAATAACTCATCATACATGCACTCTGTCACTCATACTTGCACTCATTCATCAGTTCATCCACCGAATGACTCATTCATGCATTTACCAACTAATCTATCCACAATAACACACACTCATAAAGTATATGCAAGATAAATGAAAAGACTAAGGCCCTCTTTATGACATTGGCGGTAAGTGCCGCTTACTGCCATGCTGACTGCTGGCAACATACGGCGACCGCGGCAGTATACCGCTACGCGTATTATGACCCACACATAGATATCCACCACTATACAGACACACACACAAATCTGCCAGCCCAAAGGTCAGTGATAAAATGGCGGTACCAAAACCCACACCTTTACGCCAACAGAAATACACCCACAGCATCATGACCCACGAATCACCACGGCAGACATTCAACCGTGGTAAACCATTGGTGGTACATACCGCTGTGCTCAAAATACACACACACTAACAAAACAACACCACATTGGACACTTCAAACTACACACACCTGACACACATACACACACCACACTCACACCAATATAAAACACACACACACACTACCCACAACCCTTTACGACAAAAATAATTGACAACTGAGAGAGAGACAAGCCAGGAGCACCCACTGAATCAGAGCCACAAAACACCATCACCGATATACCATTCAGGCAGCTCACAGCACACACCCCAACACATCACCCCACACACCCTCACACACAGCACTCACACTACACACATGGCACCACAAAGGTACCCCAGGTTCTCAGAGGAGGAGCTAAGGGTCATGGTGGAGGATATCATCCGGGTAGAGCCACAGCTGTTCGGATCATAGGTACAGCAGACGTCCATTGCTAGGAAGATGGAGCTATGGCAGAGAGTCCTGGACAGGGTCAACGCCGTGGGACAGCACCCCAGAACAAGGGGTGACATCAGGAAGAGGTGGAATGACCTACGGGGGAAGGTGCGTCCTGTGGTAGCAAGACACCAGATAGCTGTACAGAGGACTGGCTGTGGACCCCTACCTCCTCCCCAACAACTAACAACATGGGAGGGAGCAAGTCTTGGCGATCATGCATCCTGAGGGCCTGGCAGGAGTAGCAGGAGGACTGGACTCTGGTAAATCAAATATTTACTACTTTATCCCCCCTACCTGCATGCTATCACATACACCCCACCATCACAAGCCACCCATCCCAATACCAAACCCTGCATGCTACACCAATGCATGGACCCCATCTCAGACCTACATGGACACCCATCACCACATCATGCACACTAGTGACAATCATTAGCCAACCAAATCACAACTCACACAAGCCAAAGCTGCCTTGGTAATAACAACCATAGAGGGGAACATACCCATGCACAAAATGTCACACGCTGAAACAATAACACTGCATTTACATACCTACAGGACCCCCACACAATGTCACTGGAGAGGAGGTGCCTGCAACATCCAATCCCCCCCAGAAGAGGCCCACAGTGATGAGAGCAGCTCTGCACGCCTGAATCAGGATGACCAACCTGGCCCATCAGGGACCTCCGGACAGTTGGTGACCCAGCCACAGTCCCAAACCACCACAGAGCCTCCCCCCTCAGGAAACACCAGCACAGCACCCACCCAGTGGGCCCATACCTCTGCCCCCAGGACATGTCAATCAGCAGTGTGTCCACCACTACAGGGACCCCAGGCAACCCCACAAACACAGGACGATCAGGGACCTGGTGTCTGTGGCAGTGGGCACACGGTTCAGGGGACAGAGGCAAAGGACAACAGGTAAGCTGGGAGGACTGCTGTGCGACAGGGGGAGGACAGGCCAAGGGAACCGACTCTCCACGAGGCACTCACCAACATCCTGGGAGCATACCACCATTCCCAGGAGACGATGGGCCAGATACTGGCCAAGCTGCAGGAGGGACAGTACCTGGGGATCAGGGAGGACCATAGAGACATCCACACCACCCTGGTCACCATTGCAGGGGTGCTGGCAGACATGGCCAACACCATGAGGGAGGCAGTGGCACACCAACGGGCCCCTGACACTAGCCACACCGAAGAACAGCCCTCCACCTCCACCGACGCTAGTAGACAGGAGGCTCCACCACAGGAACAGCAGGCCACCAGCACCCCTCCCCCTGCAGAAGGAGAACCACCACGCAAACGGTCCCTGCGATCCAGGCAGAAGCCAGAGAACATTGCCAAGACCCCTGCCAGGAAATAAGACTCACCTGAATGTCACCCTTGCGTCCCACTCTGTCACCATATTCACCTTGAGCTGCAATTGCCCCACTCCCTATGCCCCCTTGGACAATGCATCTGTGATACCAATAGACTGGACTCTATCCTGAACATTCCTCCTCCATCAACCCAGCCCATTGCAATACCCCCTACACTTATTATCACAGAAATAAACACCATTGGAACTAATACAAGTATGGAGTCTATCAATTGATTGAAATATGTATTAGTTTAACTCGCTGTAAACATTGCAATTCAAATGTACAGTTGTACTTACATAGGTATGACCTGTAGTGGGCAGCAATAAACACACCAGGAGCCAGAGTGGGGTAGAGATATCTGAAAATAGAGATGCTAAAGGGTACAGTAAGTGGCCATAGAAATAGGAAAATCAGGCTGTCATGTACAATGTCCAAAACAAAACTGCAATGGAAGGTGAAGTCACAGTGTCTTACCTGTGTGCCACTGGAAGTACTGATGAATTATGGTAGTTCTGTTGTTTTTGTCACTGTCCACAGGCTCCACTGCTGCCACACAACCATCTCCAGGCTCATACTCCTGCAGAAAAGGCACCTGGCATCTCAAGGCCAGGTTGTGCAACATGCAACAATGATCTGGCAGACCTTCTTGGGTGAGTAGTACAGGGATCCACCTGTCAGATGAAGGCACCAAAATCTGGCCTTCAGGAGGCCAAAGGTGCACTCAATGATCTTCCTTGTTCGCCCATGTGCCTCATTGTAACGTTCCTCTGCCTTTGTCCTGGCATTCCTCACCGGGGTCAGTAGCCATGAGAGGTTGGGGTAACCAGAGTCACCTGTAAATATCGAGGGATACCTGTTAGACACACACTCACCCTTAGGGCCAACCTCACACCCATATACCTACAGCAACTGGGTGGGGACCATAGGCTCACCTATTAGCCACACCCTATGAGTCTGCAGTTGAGACATCACATATGGGATGCTGCTATTCCTCAAGATAAAGGCATGCACAGAGCCAGGATACTTTGCATTGACATGGGAGATGTACTGGTCTGCCAAACACACCATCTGCACATTCAGAGAGTGAAAACTCTTTCGATTTCTGAGCACCTGTTCATTTCTCTGGGGGGGGAACAAAGGCAATATGTGTACCATCAATGGCACCAATGATGTTGGGTATATGTCCCATTGCATAGAAGTCAGCCTTCACTGTGGCCAAATCCTCCACCTGGGGGAATACGATGTAGCTGTGCATGTGTTTCATCAGGGCAGAAAACACTCTGGTCAGCACATTTGAGAACATAGGCTGTGACATCCCTGATGCCATGGCCACTGTCGCTTGGAAGGAACCACTTGCCAAGAAATGGAGCACTGACAGGACCTGCACTAGAGGGGGGATACCTGTGAGGTGGCGAATAGCTGAAATCAGGTCTGGCCCCAATTGGGCACACAGCTCTTGGATTGTGGCCCTATTAAGTCTGTAGGTTAGGATAATGTGCCTGTCCTCCATTGTCGCCAGGTCCACCAGGGGTGTGTACACGGGAGTATGTCTTCATCTCCTATTCATCCTCAGCGGTTGAACTCTAGGGTGAAAAACGGTGAGCAGTAGGTCATATTCCAACATATACTCAGATTAATATGCTATTTTTGTTTCACAGAAACAGTATGTGAACTTGCAAGTCCGTTGTTGTGCCTATGTCTGCTGTGACGCAGTTAGGTGCCATGGACTGTGCCCCCCTGAAATGGCGGCCGCCTGACCTGTGAGGAGGGACAAGTGGAAATGAGGTAATTCCGCTGGTGTTGTGCGTCGTTGCGGGCTGCGGTCGATGACCACCGTGCAACACTGCATTGGTTATCACTTGGGCCTACGGGTTCCAGGAGCCAATGGTGATGTATGCCGGCGGTGACAGTACCCACGGCCGCGGACGTCACCGCCATTTTCTATCTATTCACTCACTTGCTACCTGACCTTCAACAGAAGAGGACCTACACTGCAAGTGCTGCTGCGACCTGTGTCTGGAAGCGACCATGGCTCGAGTGTCTGGGGAAAGGGCCCCTGCCTTCACTTCGGAGGAGTTAGAGAGACTGGTGGATGGGGTCCTACCCCAGTACCGTTTACTTTCTGGTCCTCCAGACCAACAAGTGAGTACACTGTGAGCATGATGCGTGGGGCATGAATGTATGGAATGCTGTGTGTGTAAACATCGTGAAGGGGGTGGGCTGAGGGGTCCTGGGCAGAGTGCTGCATGTATGGTGGTCAATGCATGTGCGTGAGGGGATGGGAGGGATATGTTGGGCCATGAGTATGACAGTCCGGACGGTACGAATAATACTTTTCTGCTGAATCTTTTTCTGCAGGTCAGCACCCATCAGAAAAAGGGTATTTGGCGTGCCATCGCCAAGGAGGTGCGGAACCTGGGGTTCTTTGACAGGCAGAGCACCCACTGCCGCAAACGGTGGGAAGACCTGCGCCGCTGGGCAATGAAGATGGCAGAGGCCCAGCTGGGGCTGGCCTCCCAACGAGGAAGGGGTGCCTGTCATACCCTGACCCCCCTGATGATCCGCATCCTGGAGGTGACCTATCCGGAGTTGGATGAGCACTTGAAGGCATCACAGCAGCCACAAGGGGGTGAGTACAGATTCAGAGTCATGACTTTGCTCACGTTAATTTGTTACCTGGGTGGGGGATGTGGGCTGTGGGTGCCCCTAGGCTAGGGCGAACATGGCAGGGTAGGTTCCATGACGAGCAAGCTCAGATGCACTCCAACCCCAATTATGTTAGTGGGCATCCACTACTGGGCAGGGTCCTGTGGGTTTCAGGTGTACAGCTAATGGCGTTAGGCATTGTACCCCATGGCCTGATGACTAGCATTGTAACAGGTAGTGCATGGCCTAGTGCATAGGGCTGTTCCCTGTGATTTGTGTACGCCAACTGTAGTGTTGTTGCTGGCATTGACCAAGTGTATCCTCTGTCTCTCCCCCCCCTTTTTGTTTTGTCACCCTGTCCTTGTGTGCATCAGCATCATCTGGCGTAGGAGCAGAGGCACCAGCGATGGAGGGAGCTGCAACCCACATGGGCCTGGAGGCCGAATCCACCGACTGTGAGGGCACCAGTGGGACGGAGGGCGAGGGGAGTACCACGACGGAGACAGGAGGGGAAAGTACTGACAGCGACTCCTCCTCTGATGGCAGTTCGCTGGCGGTGGCGGACATCTCTGTGCCCACCCCAACTACAGGTACAGTCGCCACCCCCGTGCCAGCACAGCCACCGCCCAGCAGGTGGATTCGGCCTCCAGGCCCATGTGGGTTGCAGCTCCCTCCGTCGCTACAGGTACAGTCGCCACCCCCGTGCCAGCACCGCCCTCCCAGCAGCCCCTCAGCGTGTTTCCCGTGCCCAGTCACCCAGGAGGGTGGGCATCTCCTTTGCCCCAGGCACCTCAGGCCCTGCCCCAGTCAGCCCTGCTGCCCTCAGTGAGGAGGCTATTGACCTCCTGAGATCCCTCTCTGTTGGGCAGTCAACCATACTGAATGCCATCCAGGGTCTAGCAGAGCATTTGCAACAAACAAATCCATACCTGGAGGGCATTCACTCTGGCCTGGCAGCCCAACAAAGAGCATTCCAGTCTCTGGCCAAGTCACTGATGGCAGCCATTGTCCCTGTCTCCAGCCTCCCCCTCCAACTTCCTCTACCCAGTCCCAATCACCTCAACCCCAGCCTATCCCAAGCACACCTTCAGACCGGCGAGCAGTGTGTAGTCGTGACTATATGGGCTGCAGTGCGTCCAGGCCCCTGCAACACCTGTAGGTGTGACACCCAGGTGAGAGACTGTGACCTTGCACCATCCAAGATGAAGCACACTGGGCACAAAGTCCCTCCAGAACCAGTGGAAGAAAGCATCCACTCACCCCCTGCTTGCCAGGATGAAGCACACTGGGCACAAAGCCCCCTCCAGAACCAGTGGAAGAAGGCATCCACTCACCCTCTCCTTGCCAGGATAAAGCACACTGGGCACAAAGCCCCCTCCAGAACCAGTGGAAGAAGGCATCCACTCACATCCTCCTTGCCAGGATGAAGCACACTGGTCACAAAGACCCCTCCAGAACCAGTGGAAGAAGTCATCCACTAGAGAGACTGTGGCTTTGCACTCCCCAGGACCAAGCAGTGGGCAAACCACCCACTCGAGAGACTGTGGCTTTACACTCCCCAGGACCAAGCAGTGGGCAAACCACCCACTTGAGAGACTGTGGATTTGCACTCCCCAGGACCAAGCAGTGGGCATGTAGCCCTTCCAGGAGCAGTGGCGTTGTACCATCTTCCGGCTGAGGTGCCCCCATTCCCCATCCCCCTGAGGTGCCTTTGTGTTTTCGACCTGATGCCCCTGCAGTGTTCTCTCTGTATTGAGGCAGGAGTCAAGTGTGGCCTTGGCCTATGTGTTATGGCCCCGTGGGCCACGGACATTTTGGAGTGGGCACTGTCCCTTCATTTGTATATATTGTACATACTGTGTATTGCTTTAAAGAGGTATTTATCTAATATTTTACTATTACACTCAATTTAATCAATTCCTTTTGTCCTTGCGTTATTCCTGAGGGTTACGGGGTGTATATGTAACGTTGTTGCATCTGTTTGTGTGTATGGTGTTGGGGGTGGGGTTGCGGGTGTTGCGTGTTGCATGTGTGTGTCACTCTCTTTTTCCTCCCCCCCTCCCTTGTGTGCTAAGTGCGGTACTCACCGTGGTTGTCTTCGCCGCCGTTCGTGTTCCTGGTGTATGAAGAGGTAGACCAGCATTGGAAAAATGTGCAGCTCGGGTTCCATGGCGTTGTGGTTCTTCCCTGACTGTCGAGAGGTGAGTTGTTTCCCTTCTGTGTACTGTTTCTGCCTTGCTTTTGATGGCGTTGGTACCTCCCCAGAAAAGCTGGCGGATTGGCCTCTCATATAACTGTGGGCGATACATTGTCTTCCGTCTGGCTGTTGGCGGTTACCGCTGCGGTGTTTGCTGCTACCGCCGTGGCCATTTGTAACTTCTTGTTACATGGGCCAATTTACAAAAGCAATATACTTTAATTTATTTAATATTAAATATAATATAATATATAATTAAACATTAAATATACTATACATCCACTAAACACTTCTGGGTGTGGGTATATAAAGAGTTTATGTTGTCCAAGAACCCGAGGTACCTTTATCTTCGGCTTAGTTGTTACTGATTTTGTCTGAGTTGCCTTTTGGCAGGGGAGACTATTGCTGCATTTGCCTCATAATTCATCATCTGCTGCATAATTTGGAGATTTTAACAAAAAAATCTAACTCAAATTGATCAAAAGTTAATAAAAACGCAGCGTCACATGTTGCTGCCCACTGGAAGGCCTGTTGCAAAGGTTGACTGGTCACCTTTAAGTTGCTTGCTGTTGTAGATCAGTGTTTAACTAGTGCTACGTTGGTGAAAACTTAACCCAGACAGTGTAAAAATAATAAAATAATGCACAATACTATCACAAATTGTGCAGCATTATGAAGCATAATTTGTCTGTTGTTGCCGCATAATTTAGTCAACACTGCCACATAATTTGGTTCTCCCATGTCGCATAATTCCAGTGGCCCTGCTTATGATGCAGCGGCTTGGCCTCCTTATTGCATTGAAAAGGTTGATAACATAAAGGAACAATGTGGCACATACTAATGTTGAGCGCATCAACACCATTTGAACAGATCAGGTTATAATTGCCATTGAAACAAATTATTGTGGTGGCACATAAAAGGTCATTCAACGTGTATGCCAAGAGTGGCAGCAGACATCTCAGAAGCCCCATCATTTTGCATAACACTACCGACTGAGTTCTCCTACGAATTCTAGGAGATTTGGGTCGTTTTAAATTGAGAGTATTCCAACCAGTCAGTAGCTTCGAAAGTTCTTTATAGATGTGACAACACACGATTTAACGTGGCAGTGATTATTTTGGCCGTGGAATATGGCCTCTGAAAAAGCTCCCTGATCCCCAAGCTTTGGGACCTGTCCTTTAAGAATCTGTATGATTAACGAATGTACTGAAAAGGAAGTTTATCTTTTCTAACCTGCTTTCAGGGCCACGCCCGAGATAAAATATTGTTCTAAAAGTAGAAACGCCCTTGAGCAAATAGCTGGAGATTAGCATGAACTCTAAGTGTCAGAAATGTTCTGAAATACTTCCTGGCTCTGGCAACAGATATAAATCAATGAAAGAAGCTGCCGGTCTACCTCGATTATATAAAATTTGCATGTGACACACTCGACAAAAGGACAAACAAGAATGTGGACAGACTGGAAAATATGTGCGTGCAAGCAAAGAAATATATTTAACCAGGGGAATAAGGTGCATAAGTAAAAGATCTGACAAGCCTGAGCTGGTTAGCTAGCTATTTGTCTATCCTTGGTAACAGGGTGAAATCTGAGCCGGGCTCACTTAGCAGTTTATCCTTCTGAGGTGGGTATAGTGAGTACCAGTCATTTAGGCAACAAGTGTCAAGATACCCCCTCGGGTGAACATATGTTGAACAAATATGCCTGCTATGGTATGTGTGTATCTGTTCTGTCCGTCCGTCCGTCTGTCTAGCTATCTATTTGTCTATGTATGGACTTCTGACAAGGGTATCAGCTGCTCCCCAAAGCTTTCCTTCTGGCCAGACCTTGGTACATCCGGTCTCAAGCCTCACGAAGCCAGAGCCGAAACCAAAAGTACACATGACTCTCAGCACAAAGTACAAATTAAAGGTGGCCATGCGTTTGTGTACATGGCTCACTGTAGGCGTTAGGGGCAATGTTTTGAGCTCTTCCTGGAGGAAGAGAGTGAAGGTGCCATTCTCAAGTAGAATTGAAGGTGCCCCTCTAGAGTGATGGTTCAGAAGCGATAAAGCTTATTTTGTTGTTTTCTTTTTCCTTGTGAAGGGCCCTGGGCAGAGAGGACGGACCCACACTTTAGTTTCCACGCCGGCATTCAGAATGGTCAGAACATGGCAGCGTGACGGCCATGAGTACCTCAAGTCATGCTCGCACTTCCATGCCTACGTGCAATGTTCTCCTGCCATGATGATGGAACAGTCGGGGGTTGTCAACCTCTGGAAGTCCCTTCTCAGATGCCGCAGTGGCAGTGTCTTAGGTTAGGCCCAGAAGAGGAGCATCTGCGGGGATCCTTGCAGCAGTGTTGATATGCCCCTCTACCCCATGCAGGTGGAGCGGCACATTTGCAAGTGATCCACACAAGCTGGGATCAGAAGGGCTTTGGGCAAAAGCAAGTACTTATCTCTTGTCCTTGACTTTATTTTTCACAGAATGAAGGTTGACCCACTCTATTATTCTTGAGTCAGTGCCTGAGGCCAATGAAAGGGAATTCATTTTTCATGTCAAGCAATTGTTAATCAGCCTATCCTGAATCAAAAAGAAGGTTTCAGCAACTTTCCTGTGGTTTGTTTCAGGGCAATGGGACAGGCGAAATACTTTCCAGTAGTCTTGAAAACTCGCAAGTCAGTTTATCCATATTCTCTTTAATAATCTGCTTGTTAACAAGGGCCATCTCTATAGCTATATCAATAATCAGGTGAAAACCCAATTGAAATTAAACAAAAAATAGATTTTTTACATTATTTTGAAAATGGATGGTGGCATCCTTCTCTACTGTTTTTAAAAAACAAGGATTTTGGATATTAAGCCATAATTTTTAGGGTCGGTAGTATCAAGTCCCAACTTCTAAAGCATTGATATAACCCAAACTTGCTATAAATTAATGGCAATAATCCCCTCCTGAAATGTGTTACTAATGATTTCTCTAACATGGGGGCGTTCATACTCCAACATGGAGACTCAGAGTCAAAAGAGGCAGAAAGGAAGCTAGCCAGGAGGCCAGGCCAAGCATACGAATATTGCTAAATGGTCATCAGCGCCCATAATTTCTGCTAGCATTTAATGTGAGAAATTCCCTTAAAGCAGCATAATGATGTTTAACTACAAACATACCATATGAAGAGCACAGATCATCTTCAGAGGAGTAGCAAGGCTTCAAGATGATGACAATTGAGTGCGGGCCCGTTCTACATGGGTTGGCTACTGACATGTTATTTCAAGCGATTACACCCATGAGACTGATGACCATGATGCACACCACTGGACATCCGCCACTGCCCACCAAGGAAGGGAAGGCAGGTGCTGAAAAGGCACAATGCAGGGGGCATGCAGGTATGCAGGTTGTTTAATAAAGAGCCTTGCTGCAGTTGACTGTGTAAATTCAAACACAAGTACTCCTAATGTGGAGTACATGCTTTTTGGTACAGTGTACCACGAACTATCCAACGCTGCTTAATGGACCACTAAGATGGAGATGAATGGTGGGAAAAGGCCGGTACTCAAGTTACTGGACTTTTCACAGTAAAAGGCTAGTAATTTGAAAGCAGCAGAACTGATTATGTATTTTTTTAATGGATTTTAGATACCATACAATGAAACAAATCCCTTACCAACATTGGGAAAGCAGCAGAACAGATTATGTAGTTTGTTGATGGATTGTATATACCATACAAAGGAACAAAGAAAGGGGGATGTGCACAAAACGTGAAATCCCTTAAAGAACATGGGCCCAGATTTAAGAGGGCCTAGCCCCTCCTTGTGCCACATTAGCATCATTTTTTTAATGCTAATGTGGCCCAACGAGGCCAAAATTGCCACGCCAGATTTAAAAAGTGGGGCAATGCATACATTGCGCCACTTTGTAATCCCTTGTGCCACATTATGCCTGCGCCAGGCATAATGTTCCTCTGTTAAGGGGGCAGAAAAAGGCGCAAAGAAATCTAAAAGATTTCTTTGCATCATTTTTTTCAGCATTTTTAACGCCTGCTCAGAGCAGGTGTTAAAAGGGGGCATGCCATTGTTTTCAATGGGCCCCTATGTGCTGTTCTAGGTTAGTGACAACATTTTGGTGCTAACCCTGCACAGTAAATCAATAGCGTCAGAAATTCTGACACTATTGCTCCTTACCCTGTTGCTATGGTGTGCCGTATTTAAAATATGAAGCGCACATGGTGGCAGTAGTGGGATGCTAAGGGGTGCAGGGAAGTGGTGCTGCACTAGGAGCAGCACCACGTTTCATAAATCTGCCCCATGGAGGCATGCAAGGTGAATTGAACAAACATGTATGGAAGAGTGGCAATTCCACATGATCGCTTGGACAGAACACATTCTCCTGCCACTCTGCTTAGTATCCAAGAATGATGCAGGGGAAATCATAGTGATTCATCACCTTGTTAATTCTAGTAGTACACCACATTACGTGTCTGTATTACTGAGAGAGAAGTTGCACAAATTGAGAGATAGTAGGAGAGATGATAAAGGAAGAAGAGGTGCAACTAGAGGTTAAACCAACAGTGTTCTGGGCCACCTGAATTCTGCATGCAGAAGGTTTGCTCCAGATATAGCTTTTTGTAGACAAGCAGCCTTGCCCATGACGTTGTCCAAGAGGAGTGTGGCAAAACAGTATGAGGGTGACTGACAGGGTATGGTGCTTTGTGTCAATGTGAACCTTGTTTTAGGACAAATATAATAGAGTGACTATGGAGCTGCAAGATGATCCTGTATATTTGAGGATAGACATGTTATTGGACGTGACAGGCAGGGGCATATTTCGACTTCACTGGAAAGGGGGTGGGTGTAAAGGTTTGTCCTGAATCCTGGCAGTCACAAAACCACAGAATTACATTTCTTGAATTGTTCCATCTCATACTCGCTTGGAGCCTGTGGGCAAAGAAACTGCAAATCAAAAAGTGACATTTGCGGTGAACAATAAAGCACTGGTCACCATCCTTAATAACATGATGGTGACAGCCAGTGACCGTTGGATGCTCAGACTGCTTTGACAACTTTTGCTGTCTTGTCTGAGGTGGGATAACTCCAGAAGACGCTTAGACAGTAGATCTGTAATGGCATTGAGACTGAGAGAAAGAATCCTGGCAGCATCAGCTTTGGTGGTATACAGATAAACTAAGTGTAGGAAAGTGGGTGATTGGTTGAGGGGGGTAAAAGCCCCACTCAGACAACAACCACAAATTGTGTCAGGGTAAACCACAAAAGTCGCTCATTTAACCTGTACTGAACCTTCTGGTAGCTTGGCACAAGCAGTCAGGCTTAACTTAGAGACAAGAAAAATCCCAAACCAAATTAGAAAACAACAGAGTAAATTTTAATAAATAAAACAATACCAAATTGACAAACACCCAATCAGTAGAACCAGAGATATTGAAGTTTTAAGTTTTAAGTGAAAATAGTGCCAAGAAGCATTTTTCTGGTTGTGCTAGACTGGGTGAAAACACACAAGTTAAGGCTGACTGTTATGAAGCACAAGTCAGGTACAGGAACTGGTTAATCCAGCTGAAGAGTTACCTACTCAAGTCTGGCATGAGGAGTTCAGTTTGCATTGCAGTGGCTGGCTGGGGAGGCTTTTCACATAAAAAGCAGGTTGAGTGTTGTATAACATTGGTACTGTAGCATAAAGAGCCAATCATCGCTAGAGCTTGGCGTTAGTTGATCATCATAGGCGGTCACTGTTGCTGTGAAGTGCAAGTCTTGCGGTGCAGGTGGTCATGAATGGTCGCTGTTGGCACAAAGAGCAGATCCTACTGGAGGTTCACAATTGCGGGTGTCGCAGGTGGCAGAGTTTTGACATAAATGGGCTGATTCGTAGCCACAAAGAGCCCAAACTCCAGGATTTTCACCTTTTATTGCAGGAGGAACTCCCACTGATGCCAGCAAAGGTTCCAGGAACTGGAACATACCTCTTGGGGAGCAGGACACGATCAAGCAGAGGCCAGCAGCAGGGCTCAGGCAGGACCAGTTGGTGCTGGTCAGCTGCGCAATTGCGGAGAGGCCTGTGGAAGCTTGTTGTGTCCCTGTAGCTCCCCTAGGAGGTCAGCAAATTGACCCTTGCAGTCACTCCGGGTGTTGAATATCTGCAGGTGGTTGTGAGGAAGAGTAAGTTAGATCAACAAAGAAATAGGACTGTGATTATGGTAAAGCGATAAAGTGAAGAATACAAATGTGCAGTTTGGGCTGTTTCCTACTGGTAAAGGTAATGGGAAGAGGGTTTATCAAGTGTTAGGCATGCTGAAGCAGTGCATGACAAGAGTTAGTTTCTCATGGAAGGGCTTTTGAATGTACATATTTAAATCTGAGACACCAACTGAAGGTTTTGGGCTGGGCGGGGGGGAAGAGACAAGGGGCAAGGGTAGGGGAAGGCTTGGCCTTTTCTTTGGCTATGTTGTTTCCCTAAAACAGTGGGGAAAGACACTCACTAATAAGCAGTGTTTTTGTTTATCCATATTCAGAAAGGGAAGAGAAAGTTGGATGTTGAGCTCTGTGGACAATCTATTGTTAAGTGGGCTCGATTGTTGGCAAGAAGAAAGAGTTGTTTCAGTTGTTTCAGCCTGCAATTGACAATCAAGCCTTTTTTTAACTGAAATGGGAGTGCACTCGCCCGGTCAGAATATTATGATTGGGTCAGCTGTTGCCCGGACTATTTGAATTGAAGAGAAAGAGAGAGTGACCTAGGTTAGGTTAGCTTGCACGATTTGGAGAATAACTGGTGAAGTTGACAAGTTTAGAATTCATCAAAATAATTTAAAACAAAATAAAGACAATCGGGGACAAAGAGTAAAGAACAAGGTTATGGGTTTGATTACCCTTTTAAGGATTATTAGTTTGAGATTTTGATTTCTTTTAAATGTGAAATTTATATAAAGAACACATTTTATATATATAATTGGATACTTATCGAGGTGATGAGATTACTATGTACTACCAGTTATACTGTGATTGAAGAGTCACTAGAGTGGACAAAGTGCATGCAAAAAGAGACTAAACTTCAAGGGTTTTTTTAGGGTTTGACCGTTTGAGCATAGAAGTTTTGTAAACTTTGATTAAAAATGCTATCAAATTGTGGTATGTGAGTAGAGCTACAAAATGGTGGAACAGGTAGTAATGCTTTACATCTTCTGGGTTAAATGTATTAAAACAGATTGATGAGGAAAGGCTATAAAACAAAGTGTTGTACTTCTCAAGTTTTCAGTGTAGCCATTATGGTGCTGTGGAGTTCGTGTTTGACAGACTCCCAGACCATATACTCTTATGGCTACCCTGCACTTACAATGTCTAAGGTTTGGCTTAGACACTGTAGGGGCATAGTGCTCATGCACCTATGCCCTCACCTGTGGTATAGTGCACCCTGCCTTAGGGCTGTAAGGCCTGCTAGAGGGGTGACTTACCTATGCCATAGGCAGTGTGAGGTTGGCATGGCACTCTGAGGGAAGTGCCATGTCAACTTAGTCATTTTCTCCCCACCAGCACACACAAGCTGTGAGGCAGTGTGCATGTGCTGATTGAGTGGGTCCCCAGGGTGGCATAAGATATGCTGCAGCCCTTAGAGACCTTCCCTGGCATCAGGGCCCTTGGTACCAGGGGTACCAGTTACAAGGGACTTACCCGAGTGCCAGGGTTGTGCCAATTGTGGAGACAAAGGCACAGTTTAGGGAAAGAACACTGGTGGTGGGGCCTGGTTAGCAGGGTCCCAGCACACTTTCAAATCATAACTTAGCATCAGCAAAGGCAAACGGTCAGGGGGTAACCATGCCAAGGAGGCATTTCCTTACAAGTATTACAAGTTCCATAGACTATAATGGAATTCTAATACAGCGGATGGGATATCCTTTACGTTTGTGACGGAGTAACCCTCTCCGCCAAGGTCTAAATCAGACCCTAAGTTTCCAAATGAGACTGCAGTCGTCATGAAGTATGTTCTTTGAGAAACACCTTTCTAAGATTAGAAACAGAGCTTGCATTTCCTCTGAGTATGCAAAGAAGCCATTAAACAAGTTATCATCCAAGATCAACTCAATGTAACAAAAATGTTGATCAAACACCAACTATGGAACATGTCTGTGGGGGCGTGGCCAAGATGGCGACCGGAGGGGCAGCATAATCTGCAGCTCCGATCCCGACCCTACAAAATCTCCTGTTAAATACGTGATCCCCGATTTATGTCGGTGGATCGCATGTCTCCCTGCTGACCTGGTGCTGCTGGGGTGCCCCAACAGTGATCGACTGCGCGGAGGCTCTGTTGAGCCGGATGGAGGGGTGCAAGGCTTGAGTCATGCTGGTCGGAGGTGGGGCCTGAGGTGCGGCCGCAGGCCGTCATATACGGAGGCGCCTACCTGTTGAAGCGGAGACCGAGAGTGGCCTTTGGTTACCCTGTGCCGCTTGGGCTGTCTACAGAAGCTCTGTGCTCTGTTCTGGGGCGCGGACGGAGCTGAGCGGGCCACGTGCGACCGTGAGGAGGTGCCACGGGGCGCAGCCAGCTAGTCAGCGGCACACATCGGGCCGCGCTGCCCTGACGCCACTGGCCCTGAGGGCCCACAGCTTGGTGCGTTCCCTCGCGGGAGCCGTCAACCACAAAATTCAAGGTGGGAGCGTACAATATAGAAGCGCTGCGCTACTGAAACGCACCATAAGTCGTGGGGACTGTGGGGGAGCTGGATCTATGGCCTGAATGAGAGTGTCCCCGGGCCTCTGACCCTGCATTTGTCCCTGCTACGTACCAGGTTTACATTCAACCCCAGGAGCGCTAGCCGGAGTACCGGGCACTACCTCTCACCCCTGTAGAGAAGACTGAATTTTACATCCTGAGGTCAGCGCTTGCCGCCCTATGTCGAGCAGTTGCCGGGTGAGAGTATGTGTTGAGATATGACAGCGGAAACCTGCTGCAGTTGTGAGTAAGCAGGCACAAAACATCGAATGATCTCTTTCCTGCATCATTGATCTATGTGGATGCAATCTGGGTGGTTTTAATCAGAAGGTTGCCATTTGGAGGCCTCTCTCACTGCTGTAGGGACCAAATGGGCAAGTCAAAAATGGCAAAAGCACCTTCTGGGGCTAGGGATGCCCGGACGCCCCAACTACGGAGCAAGATACGACTGTCCAGGCGTTGCGGCAGATGGAACTCACTTTGTGCAACCATACTTCACAGTTTGAGAAGGTGTTGCAGGCCATTGTTGAAACCAAGACTACCCTGGAATCAAAGATTGGAGAGGTGGTGGCAGATGTCAGGCTGCTCAGGGCCGACCAACGTGCGCTGACAGACTGGGTCTCGGAGACGGAGAAAGACCTGGTTGGACTAACCCCAACGTTCCAAGCGCTACAAGAAAAGGTACTACACTTGTCATCAGGGGTGGACGGACTGAAGTGCAGATCTGATGATGCCGAAGGTAGATCTAGGCAGAATAATATCCGCCTGGTAGGGTTTCTGGAGAGTGCAGAGGGCCCCTGTGCTGAACTATTTATAGAAAAATGGCTAACAGAAACTGTACTGTGGGACAAAATCCCTAAATTCTTTTTGATTGAACGTGCTCACAGAGTCCCGGGCAGATCACCACCGCCGGGAGTGCATCCTCGCCCCATAATAGCCAGGTTACTTAACTATCGGGACAGAGACCTCATACTTCAGATGTTTCGCAAGATGGGTCCGCAGCACTTTGAGAATGCACCAATCACGGCTTATCCAGACTTCACTGCAGAAGTCCAGAAAAAACAGCTCCTTCTACCAGATAAAATAGCGCCTTCATGAACATAACTTTAAATACGCGTTCTTGTTCCCTGCCAAACTGCGTGTTCAAGAAGGGGCCAAAGAGCCTATCTTCACCTCCCCAGATGATGCATGGACCTGGCTCCATGCCAAGGGTCTTGCCCGATCTGTGCGCCCGGAAAACTTGGTGGAGGGATGGTAATTCCCCAAGGAGAAACGTAAACGCCGACCGTGCTTAAGGATCAAACCAACTGTGGAACAGGTGGCGGGGAAGCGCTCTCGACTACTACGAGAGACGACGCGATTTGTGGCGGACCCTCAAGTGGAGACATTCGAACGTGGTAACACTGACCCGGAGTATGAAACCCATTCTGACTTTGCAGACTCCCTCCCGGGTCCGCTTCTCACCCCACAGTCGGCAGACAACATTTGATTTGTATTTGGATATGGCTGACTGTCTAGGTACTGAGCACCTTCGCGATTGGCCAAGTTGCCCTTGGAGATTGTACCGAGATGTGGAGTGCGGGGAGTGGCACACGATCTGGGGCCTCCCCTGTCGGCGTGATAAGAGGCGGGTTAAGCAAGTCCATCTGTTGGGCTAGGAATAAAACTGATCTCCCACACCCCGTTCCATATGGACCGGTTCAACCCTATACCTGCTTGCAGGAACTGTTCTGTTTGTTGCACACTTTGTGCTATTGTTTATCAGTGTTTTTGTTGCTTTTGTTTTTCCTCAATGGGGTTCTCTTTTTGCTTTTACATGGGACTATTACATCATTGCCCCACAATACACTTATCCTGGAGGGTGGTGAGTACATCGTGGGCTTTTAGGGGCAGGCGTGTCTGGGATAGTATGATCCGGATTTTCCTTATGGTCGTCATTGGGTGGAACCTCTGCACCTCCCCACCGTTTTACTTTCCCGCATTCCCATGGCTATACAAGGTCAATCGCATACACCAAGATATAACGTGCTTACATGGAATTTAAGGGGGATGGCGAACCCACGCAGGCGGCAGCGTATACATGGCTACTTGAAACGTCACCAGATACATTTTGCCCTGCTCCAGGAAACACACTTGTCGGACAGCACCCTGGGTAGAACTCAGACGAATTGGAGGGGACAACTGTTGGGCACGGGGTCCTCATCCTTAGCCGGTGGGGTGGCGATCTGGATCGCTCCGAGGGTACCATATGTGGTTGCCTACACGCGGATTGATCCTGGCGACAGATATGTAGTGGTGGAGGGAAGCCTGGATGGTAGACCACTGGCACTGGTTGCGCTGTATGCGCCCAACATTAATCAGCCTGGTTTTCTGCACACATTATCAGCGGGCCTGTTCCGTGACCCAACAGTAGATAGCATCTGGGGCGGGGACTTTAACTGTGTCATGGATGTCCACATAAACAGGTCCTTCCCGCCACTTCCGACTGCCCCAGGCTGTCGCATTTCACGCGAGCTGACTTCTTTGAAGTCGACAAACGGGCTGTGTGATGTTTGGCGACTGCGATATCCGGCACAGCGCGAATATTCCTTTTACTCCCCCATCCACGCTCTACATACCAGGATAGACATGATCCTCACATCTCTGGCTGTAATACATAAAATCCATGCAGCAGATTACCTGGCTCGCACTTTATCAGATCATAGCCCTCTTCGTGTGACATTGGGTTGGGGAAAGGCGCGCACACTTAGGGCCTGATTACAACTTTGGAGGAAGGTGTTAATCCGTCCCAAAAGTGATGGATATACCACCAGCCGTATTACGAGTCCATTATATCCTATGGAACTCGTAATACGGCTGGTGGTATATCCGTCACATTTGGGACGGATTAACACCTCCTCCAAAGTTGTAATCAGGCCCTAATTCCCACATGGCGCCTGCAGGTAGAAGCACTCTCGGACCCCCCCTTTTGTGCTGAACTTGTTCAGTGTTTATCCACCTACTTCTCTATAAATTACAACACCGCATCTAGCTGAGCAATTGAATGGGACACCCATAAGGTGGTGGTGTGGGGCCACTGTATGGCCGCCTTGTTGGGGGTCAGGCAGGTGTTGATAAGGGAGATTTCAGATCTTGGGTCCCGGTTGCATGAGGCGGAGACCGCAGTGGCGGGCAATGATATGACAATAGAGTAGCTACAATCACTGAGGGCGAGTTACAGGGAAGCGGACACCAGACTAAGCAAACATGATTATAGACATTATATGGCTCGTACAAATGCAGAGGGAGATAGAGCAGGCCGTCTACTGGCCTGACTAGTTCGACAACCCTCTCAACCCTCACCTATAGGAGCAATCAGGTTGGGTTCAGGGCGGATGGTAAATTTACAGGTAGAAATTAATGAGGCCTTTTACAAGTACTATCGGTCACTGTACTCGTCCAGTCCCTCTACACCTGCAATGCAGATGGCTGATTTCTTGGTGTCCACTCCTCAGAGACGCTTACAGCCTGAGCAGGCTGACGCGTTTGATGGTCCAATTAGCTTAGAAGAAATCCGCCTGGCACTATCACAGATGGCCTGCAACAAGGCACCGGGCTCAGACGGCTTGCCACTGGAGTATCTGACAACTCAAACTACTCATCTTCTACAACCACTGCTCTGGGTGTTTAATGAGGCATATGATAGGGCGCAATTACCTGATTCGATTCGATTCAATTACCTGATTCAATGAATGAGGCTCTTATAGTTGTATTCCCAAAGCCTAGCCGTGACCCCCCGGGCGTCCGATCATATCGCCCCCTTTCCTTGCTTAATACTGACTGTAAGCTGCTGGGAAAAATATTAGCCAATTGACTCCTTCCATTTCTGCCGCATCTGATCCATGAGGATCAATTGGGGTTTATACCTGGCAGAAGCACCTTCCTCAATATCAGAAGATTGCTTCGTATAATACACAGCGCCAAATTTGAATTCCCTACCAGTGCGGTGGCCCTGACCCTGGATATAGAAAATGCGTTTGATACATTGAGTTGGGACTTTCTTATTGACACGTTAGAAACGATGGGATTTGGGGCTGGATACGTTCAATGGATTAAGACGTTGTATGCTAAGCCCATGGCCGTGTGAAAACGGAGCAAGTTATCCCTGAGTCCTTTCCAATATGCAGAGGCACCAGACAGGTGTGTCCGCTGTCTCCCCTTCTCTTTGCAATCGCCATGGAGCCGCTGGTGGCCAAGCTGCGCATGCGAGCCTCTATATGGGGCGTCCCGGAACTTAATACACATCATATAATTTCTCTGTATGCGGATGGCGCTTTGATATATTTGCGTGATCATACTATGTCCATGGTCGGTGTTATGGAAACACTCGACACCTTTGCAACATTATCTGGCCTACGGGTCAACTGGTCTAAATCTTGCATTTTTCCCCTCTTCCCTGTACCATCGGAGCTCCGCTCGGCTCTCCCAAATTATCAATTACCATGGTGTTATACCACTGTTAAGTATTTGGGCATACAGATCTATCAATCTGTGGAGGACCTCAGGGAGGGCAACGTAGATAGGGTTCTTCGCTCAGTGCGAGGTTCTTTACCATTCTGGATGGCTCTCCCTCTGTCGCCTATGGGGCGGATAGCTATCGCAAAAATGCTCATCCTCCTGAGATTTTTATATTATTTTACAGCGCTCCCGATTATCCTCCCTCGCTCTTTTTTCAAGACCTTACACTCCATAATGACGATTTACTATGGGACAGGGACAGACGCAGAGTGGCGCTATCCATAACGCAATACCCACAGTTGAAGGGAGGACTGGGCATGCCCAATTTTGAATTATATTATGCAGCGGCCCTATTACAATGGCCGGCCTTATGGCTCGGTGAAACCCCTTCGGCGGAGCGTACGACGATAATGGAGTTGCTGGCACCGATCCCGGTGCTCACTTGGCTGCTAGACGGTTCGCACCGTCCACCACATGGCTCAGTTTTACTAGTAGCTGCAAAGTCGTGTTGGCAGTGATATGTCCTCAGTAGGGGTGCCCCAGTGCCATCCTCCCCCATGCTCCCATGGACTCAGTTGCCTAGGGCCCAAATTCTAATAAGGCATCACGACGCGTCCCTGTGGCGCGAAGCTGGCCTAGCAACTTCAGGTGAGCTTTATGAGGACTCTATACTAAGGTCCTTCGACGAACTCATGGCGATGGCGGGGATTCAAGCCGGCTCCTTCATCACATACTGCCCTATCAAACACTTGTTGGGAGCCACATGGGAACGAGGTAGCGCTGAACCACAAGAATCACAATTGCTCACATTGATTCTATCGATTGGAAACTCAAGGGGCACAATTTCCAGACTATGCTCGTCATTGTTAGATCAGGTATGCCCCAAACTGACGAGCACCAAAGCCAAATGGGACGAGGTACTTCCCGCTCCCTTGTCCCAAAACACCTGGACGGCGGTGCCATCCGCTGTCAAAAGTGCCTCTCGCAATACCAGACTTCGATACACTCAGTTCAATTATGTACATCACGCCTATCTGTCTCCAGCCCTCATAAAACAAATATATCCAGGTTCGGACCCAGTGTGCCCTAGGTGTGCACAACCATCAGCAGATTTCTATCACATGGTATGGGCATGTCCCCCTCTGGTTATTACATGGCAGCGCATTACAGACACCATAGTCGATATTACAGATTATGCACTACATATGGAACCAGAATCATGCTTGCTGGGTCTGCGCCGGCACACCAAAGGGGATAAGCAAGTACACAGGTTTATAGATTTGGCCTTCATGGTGTTTAAACACTTAATAGCGACTCACTGGAAAGCCCCACATACTCTGGGATACAATAACAATGTATTTGGCAAAAGGATTTATCTCCCTGCCCTTGTGATTCCAAATCAAAGCAGAGTACCTCCCATTTTTTTCTTTTTTGTTCTTTATATGCTACTCCCAGAAAGACCTTTATTTTACCCATCTTATGTCATCTAAGACCCATTCATTATAAGGAAGCTCTACTATATTTCCAGAGACTGACAGATATTCAAACCTGTCATCATGTACTAAATTTTGTTAAAGCTTCTTTAAGTATTAGGAAAAGGATTATTTCGATCTAATCCCTATACGTTTATGAGAGATTCCTGCATAACATTATAAGGTAGTTGTTAATAGTTTCTGTTCTGAGAGAACATCTGCAAATTCTGTATTTTTTGTGATCTTAAAATTGTGTCTAGTATACCTATTTGCCATCTGTCAAGGGGATTCTGGATTGGACGTTTATATGTTGTTCTTAGATAATGCTTTTATGGTATTTAAATGTGTTTTATACTATTTATAGATTTGTAATATGTGTCTTTGCATGCACTTTTATGGCAACCGCCGAATAAAGTTTTCTGACTGACAATAACTGGTTGCGCGACTTAATACAATGCCCTTACGCAGAAGCGTACACACTACATCAGCTCCAACACCGGGGATTGGCTCAGGGAGGATTTGAAATTTGGGACACCTTTACTGTCACTATGGAGGCCAAAAATGATACCCACCCACCTTGAATTGTGAATACACCACATTGTATTGGGCAGTCTAAGGACTTCCTCCTACTCACAGGTTGTCTGTAACCTGATAGAACTCACCCACATATCTTGCTTGCTACGCCGTTAAGGGCGCGGGAAGCCACTGTGTGTGCAGGTCACTATTTATTTATGCAAGGGCTCCAGGGTAAGAGGTGTAGATCAGGCAGAGAACAGGGCACACCCCGACTGTCACATTTCCACATCATAGGTTAAGAGATGCGTAATGAGGCACCAATCAATGCCCAGTGTATGAAGATAGGTGTACATATACATAAACACATTTATATGCTCCTTAACCAAAGAAGGGTTAAATCTTAACACCCCACACAAAATATAACTACAATGTTCGCTATTGATGTGGCACAGCTCTCACGATACAATACTACACTATATTCCCATGTTTATTTTATCAGCTTTCCATATAAGTAAATATATATGTATGTACATGCCCGACTTTGTGGGCGATTGTTTTGCAGAACCTCAATATATTCAATAAAAAAAGATTTGAAAAAAAAATAGGACATGTCTGTCAAACTCCACCAGTAACAGTGTGCATAACAGAACTGAGAAAAAGGAAAGTCTGTCAAACAAGGTTAAGGTCTGCCAAACATTAGGGAACAGGAACTGTGACAACAAACTCGTATCTACTTACAGAACTTGAACTCAGCATCGTTTGGTGGCAGAAGGAACTACATGGGCCATAATCGGCCAGAATGGTAATATGGAAACTAGGAATGCAGGGAGATGTGGAGTAAGGTGGTGTGATGTACCAGAGAGTGTTACCGTGGTTAACAGAGGCGAATGCAGGATACTGTAGGACCCTTAAGACCCTGGTGGCAGGCTGGCACAGCTTCAATATAAATTTTCTCAGACAATGTTACACCTCACATATAGGTAGACCGGCAGTCTCCACTAGGAGTGGAAAACCCAACATATTTAGATTTTTCTGTCAGGGTGGCTGAGGTTTCTCCACCTAAATTGGAATGTATAACTTGGGGCATTCCACTTCGTTCAAGGATCACATCAGCAGAAAATCCACCAATGTCCATCAATGCTGATGAATAATCTGCCAATAAATGAGGGTGCTAGTAGTGTCTCCAGACGTGAGGGTATTCTATCAGTGCCCACAAAGCTAGCTCTATACCATGCTTTGAAGAATAACTGAGCATGCCACAATTTACATTTTACTGAAGCTCACTATAATTTCCATGGTGGTCTCTCACGGAACTAACTTCACCAGTCACACTAAATTCAGCGACTTGACTCTCAGCATGTCTGGCGTTGTCAAATCTTGGAGGAACGATGGCATGTCCACAGCCGAGTGTTAAATAAATGCGGATGTTATTAAACTGGAAGGGCAGATGCAATATGTGCAATTTTCTAGCAAGGTCTCTATTGTTGTCCTTCTCACAATCAGGTTTAAAGTGTGCATGTAGAGAAAAAGATAGGGAAGAAACTTGCTGTTGATTTTTGTTTTTTCAAAACCTTTGTATTTTATTTAATAAAACAAGCAATACAAAACAGAAGTTGAAAATATAACAGTTAAGTCAACAACATTCAACATCTGTTGTAGGGTAAGTATGAGACTCGGTGTTGATCATTGAGCTCTGAAACTCACTGTGAGATGCAGCCTCTTTGCACAAAACAAATGAGTGTAGTGAACCATAGATGACACCAGGCATTATGCTGCAGATCAAAACACCTCTTTTTTAAGTTAAGCACAACCCGTCACATCTACATACTTAACGGAACCAGTGGACTGCTAGTGTTAATTTTACGGCTCCTATGCTATTCCACATACGTATCTTGGCTGCTCACAAATGGTATATTCAGTTAGGGGTGTGGATAACAAGAAGGATGGTGGCCATATCATTCAGGATCAGGTAATCTATAATTGTTTTCATTGCTGATATTATCTCTCACAACAATGTTGTAATATAGGGGCATTCCCATCAGATATGTGGCATGCCTCCCAGCATTCCACATCACTGCCAGCAAAGAAGGCTATATGTAGATTGAAACTGGTATAAGTTTTTTGGGTATAGAAACCAGTTGGCTAATACTTTACCATGTGTCTCTACCCCCAATATACTATGGATATATTTCATTACATTTTTCATCATGCGATAAGCTCATCCACTGTGCTTCAGAGATATCCTTTCCCTGTGAGATTGAACATCTATACCTGTGAGGGTTAAATGTATGGAGTGCTACTTCCACAAGTAGGGTATACACTGTATACATTGCTAATATGAGCCTTAGATCCGTGGGCTAGCTGCATATATTTTTCAATTGGTTTTGACTTTCATGTGGCTGCTTCTTTTACCATTGGATGCGGTACCCAATGTTTTACTTGAGCACAATGGTGTCTCTCTGACTCTTCTAAATTGACCCCTCTCTTACATTCTTCAAATGTACTTATTTCTCCTCTATGGAAAAATGCGGATACCATATGGCATCCTTTCCTTTGCCAAGCATCAAAAGGGGCTAAATCCTTAGCAGGGGAAAAGTGTGATTATAGTGTAAGGGAGACAGAGGATTGAGTATGTTGTTAATTGTATGTGCTCATTTAAAGAGTCCCAGTACTTAAATGCACTTCTAGTGGCTGTGCCAAGGTAAGCCCTTGGTGGCCTAGCTGGCTTAGGATTCCATAGTAGTTCCTGTAAGTTCTTGCTTACTGCTCTCTTATCTATATGTGAGTATACATTTTCTGTAGCCCTTGAACTCGTGTCTGATCGCACCTGCAACTGGGCAGCCCCATAATACATCAGTAAATACAGTAGGACAAGCCGCCTTTTTAGCATAGCTAAGCACATAGTTTTGTAGTCCAGCTTCAGTTGTCTGTCCTTGAAAATACATGTCAATGTGGCTTCTTTAAGTTCTGTGAAGAAACTAAAGGGTATCATAATTAGGAGAGCCTGAAAAACATAAAGTGCTATTTGAAGGACATTCATTGTGAAAGTGGTTATTTTGGCCAACCAAGAAATGGAAAGGGAAGTACTATTATGAAAATCTTCTTTAAGAGTGGTCAAGAGTGGCACTATATTAGTTTGGTAGCAATCTGCCAGACTAGCAGAAATATTATCACCCATGTGTTTATTATCCTGTGTGGCTCAGCAAAAAGTGGTTTGCTCCTTTCTCTTGTACGCTATATCGTGTGGTAGATTAAGCATTAACATTTCAGATTTTGATGTGTCAATTTTGAACCCTACCACTTTTTCATATTATGGAAGTAATGTTTGGAGTCTTGGGATGGAAGTGGATGGGGAGATCAGCATTAAGAGCACATAATCCACGAAGAACATGATTTTATGCATGTCTGAACCAAAGCTAACACCATGTATTTCAGTGTTGCTTCTGACTTTAATTTCAAATACTTTTTTACTCTGAGCAAATGATGAGGGTGAGAGGTGATATCCCTGAGAAGTGTCGTCCCTCTCCATTTATGGTTACCCACAAAATGGGCAACATTTACCCCAATATGGCCAGTGAGACGAAAATTGTTTCAAAACCCTCTTCCGTGTGAGGACGTGAGAATACGAGTCTACCGTGTCAAATGTCTTATCTGCATCAAGGATCACCAAGACTGTGAGTATCACCTTTTTTGGGGGCTTTTTCGGTCAGGTGGACCACAGACACGTCTAATGTTCTCACAGGTTTGTCTACCTACTGATCTGGCTGTATAAGATTGGGTAGCACAGCATAAAGTCTTGCTAAATCTAATTTATTTGTAGACATTCCTTGGCATCTATGTTTAGTAGCATGATTGACCTATGTAATGAGCATAGCTCAGGGTCTTTCCCTTAATAATCTGGGAGATACTGGCTTCTGCTATCGTAGGCATCACTCCTGCCTCTTGTGAGATAATATTGAACAGTTTAGTGCGGTGAAATCTTTCTGGGCCAGGGTCTTTATGTCATTTAAGAGATTTTATGGAGGTTTTGATTTCTTCCTCAGAGATAGAAACTTCTAGGGATTCTTTCTGATCCGTTTTCAGTTTTAGGAGGTAACATCTGTCTAAATAGTCTTCTTTTCTCTTGCCCATAATTGGTCAGGGGCATGGAGCTTTGAGTAGAAGTCAGAAAAATGTTTCTCTCTTTTCTTTCTTGGTTAAACAGATTTGTATATTCAGTGGATTGAATTTCCCCAACTAAACTATTTTCCTGTTTCATCCATAGAAGCCTAGCTAGATGTGTGTGGGTCTACTTTGTTCCTGTGTTCATAATAATTCATTTGTTATAGACAAAGGTAAGTCCAGCTTTGTCTGTGACTATGTTGTTAAGCCTTGCATTGATGGAAGTGACAATTCTCAATGGAAAGTTTGACTATTTACTTCTGTATCTTTGTTCTGCTGTTCACATTTCCCCGAAATTGCTCTTTTACTACTGTAGTTTGATTTTATGCAATGTTTGTTCAAAAAACAAAAAAAGCTAAATATAATGCAAATACAGATGGTAACCTTTCTCCACAACGAAAATATTTTCTTCTGTGGAGAAAATCCTTCATCTCAACCTTCATGATTTTTTTAAGCGAGTGGAGGGGGATGTACTCTTCCACTTCCCACCCTAGAAGGACATTTACCTTGAGACCTTGACAAAACTAAATCTACAATCTTTTACAGGGAGGGCAAGAGTCATAGGTGAATTTTTGAAAATTCAAAACTGTGTGGGTATGAGATATGTTCCTGTGAAGGTATCCTGGCTCTGAGCAGGTGTTTGTGCCAAGCCATGCCTATAGTAGATTGGTTAATTGAAAAGCCAGGTGTTCAGCTTCTTGCGGAATTCAAGAAGAGTGGAGAGGAGACTCTGATGTGGAATGGGAGGCAGTTCCACACGTTAGGAGCGATGTAAGAGAAAGCCAGTACTTCTGACCTAGTTGTATGTAAGTGTGGGTTGTGTGTGAGTAGGAGTCAAGCAAAAAGTAGGTCTCTGGGTTGTTGGTGGAAGGACATGCAACTGTTCACGCAGGTGGGGCCCTGATTATGCATGTAAGGAGTTTGAAATCAGCACATTTGTGTGTCAGCAGCCAGTGGAGCTCCCTGATGTGGGGTGTGATGTGAGTTCTGTGTTGAGGTTGGGGATGAGTCTGGCTGCAGAGTTCTGGATGGCTTGTACTCTTCTAGTGAGTTGCTTGGTGATCCTGGCAAAGGGGGTGTTCCCTTACTCCAATTTGCTGGTGACTATGGCTTGAGTGAGATTTTTTATAGTGTTGCTTGGGAACAATTTTACGATCTTCCTCAGCATCTTCAGGGTGTGGAAGAAGGATGCAGTGATAGCATTGGCTTGTGCAGTCTAGTCACATTTGCTGTCTATGATTATTCTGAGGTTCCTGACCTGGGCTCTGGGTGTGGGTCCGAGTTCAGACTGCCACCATTTGGAGACCCATCGTGAAGTGTTCTTGCTGAAGATCACTACTTCTGTCTTATCAGTTTTGAGCTTGAGAAAGTTGGCTTTCATCCAGTTAACAACATCAGTCATGCAGATGGTAAACTTGTTTCTTGTGTTGGGGGTCTTATGTGAGAGCGAGAGTATGAGTTGCTTGTCATCAAGATAGGAGAGGATGTTGATATTGTGTGCACGGATGACATTGGCCAGATGGATCATGTATGCATTGAGCGGGTAGGGCTGAGTGATGAACTTCAGGTACGCCACAGATGAGTTTGTGGGCTTCCGAGGAGTAAGGTACCAGATGGACAGTTTGTGTTCTATCCATTCAGAAGGAGCAGATCCAGTGGAGGGTAGGACCTTGCATGCCAACCTCATGCAGGCACTTGATGTGGATGGGGTGTGAGACCATGACAAATGCTGCAGAGAGGTCCAGGAGAATGCGGGCTGCCATGTCTCCTCTGTCAAGGATCATACAGTTGTCGTCGGGATGGCAATGAGTGCTGTTTCTGTAGTGTGGTTGTGCCTGAATCCAGCCTGTGTGGTGTTGAGGAACTGGGAATCGATGAGTTGGTTGGTGAGGCATAGTTTGATTAGTTTCTTTAGGATCTTTGTTGGGTATGGTAGGAGGGAGATGGGTCTGTAGTTGGAAAGCATGGCTGGGTCTGCGGATGTGTACCTGAGCAGGGTCATGACAGTATCATGCTTCAAGATGTCTGTGAATGTGGCTAAATCGAAGGAGGTGCTGGTGATGAGTGTTAGTGCTTCACTAATCGATAGGAGACCTTTGGTTAAGGTGTGATAGGAGCAAGGGTTAGATGTGGCCCCCATGTGGATGGCTTCATGGTAGCAGCAATTTCAAAGGTGGTGATGGTAGATCACGAGGTCATAGTTTGTTCTTTGGCCATAATGGGAAGTTGAGTTGTGATAGTGATGGGCTCCAGTTGAAGGTCGAAGATGCAGTATAAGAAGGTGATTTTGTTACAAAGGAATCCAGAGAGTATTGTAGTAGTAGTAGTAGTAGTAGTAGTAGTAGTTGTATTGTAGAAGTAGTGTATAATGTTGCTAGAGGCGGCAGCAAAGGTTTCTTTGCTGCTGTTAGTACTGGCATCAATGCAATCTGCAAGAGTTGTGCAAGAGCTGTGTGCTTCATTTTCCATATCTGTTAGTGGTAGCATCTTAGGGGTGATTTGAAGATGTATTTACCTGCGGTGTCATGACTTGTTCTCCATTTGCACTCCAGTTGCTTGCAGTGGCATTTTTTCAGTCTGATTTCCTCTGTGTACCAACTGGTCAGTGGCTGGGCTCTTACCCTTGAGGGGACCAAGGATGTCAGTGTATGCAGTGATCCAGCTGCTGAGGTTCTTCATGCCTTTCAGCAAGTTGCTGGCGTGCTTGAGCCAGTGTGCAGAGGGAGTCGTAGCACATCCCTCTTTTGTGATTTTGTTCCAGTGGTGGTGGGCAGTTCCGGTGGTATTAGGTCTGTGTGGAGCAGGATGGCTATGCTGAAGCTGATGAGGATGGGATCTGTCCAGGCCATAGTTGCTGGCTTTTCAAGTGTGATGTTGGAGATTGAGGAGAAAATTTAGTCCAAAAGGTGTCCAACGGTATGGCTACGTTTGGTAATGTGGTGAGTGAGGCAAAAGTTTGCAGGATTTTCTAGAAGGGCCATGGAGTTTGGGTTGGTGTGGCTTTTTAGGTGAAAGTTAAGATATTTAAGGAGGATGAAAGTGTTGATTTTGGAGAAGAGCGATGCAAGGAAGTCTGTGATGTCAATGGCAAAATTGGTGTGGGGTTCTGGTCATCTGCATATGAAGGTTTGGCCCAGGAATAAGTTGGCTACAATGCATATCTCAAAGGTGAGGTGTTCCATGTAGCTGGAGGGGGTGTCCGTGTAGGTGATATTACTGATGGCATCATTGAATATCATTTTGACTTCACTTCTGGGCTTTTGCTGATGGTCTTGCCTGGCAATCCTGTGGCTGGCAGGAATGGCTGTAGGAATGTTTGGTGCAGAAGTTGGCTTTAGCCATGGTTCCATGAGGAATGGTAGGTCTGGAGCGTGATAGTGCAGTAGGTCTGCGGTGTGTTTGGTGAGTCAGCGGGTGCTGAGGATCATGCATCAGAGTGTGCTATGTGGGTGATGTTTGGTCTTAGAGAGCGAAAACAGATGGGTGTTTTTGTGAGTGTGAGTGAGCGGGGTGCTGGGTGCTGTTGGCGCGGGAGTGATGGGTATGGGCTGTGGGAGAGTGGGTGATTACTTGCAGGAAGCATATGTGAACACTCTTTCCACATTGTGTGTGGTGCCATGTGGCAGCGCTCCGATGAGCAGGGGTCAGGGCTGAGAGTATGGAGGAGCACAGTGGGGTAGTGGTTGGTAGGGGAACAACCAAGGTTCTCCCTCTACCAACTATTTAGCTTGGAGTATGGAGGTGAAGGCTTTAAGGGTTTGTAGGTTAAATGGTTATGGGCATAGGTCAAGCCCCTATAATTATATTTGTTTATTGTTACAAAAGTGTTTAGTTCAAGTTGTGTTAATGAGTCTTACTTATTTTAAGTCCATGACTAATAGTTTGTGTTGCTTTCTACAATAACACAACACAGAATTTATTTCAATGGCACACACGTCAAATTGGCACTCAGATTGGAAATCAGGCAATAAATATTGGGTCAAAGGTGGTGGTGAGGGGAAGGTATTGAGTGGAGTTAGAACTGTAGGGAGGGGACAGAGTTGGAGAAGAAGTTAGTAGAGCAAGGGTCTCCATCCTTTCTGGTAATGAGAGCTATTTATGATCCATGAACATTTTCCTGAGCTACTAATATTGTTAGTGTTGTAACATTGACAACATCAGACAAGATTACATTGCTGGCCACCATTTGCAAGATTACTAGCAGTGATCACCCCAGTTCAACAGGCACGCTCACCAGCAGTAAGGCAAAATGGCTCTGTTAATGTGAAATGCCTCTTTGTGCGTGATAATTAACAGCCAAATCTACAATGGCCAATGTTCCCTCTAATTTTTTTCCACTGTGTGCGGCAGTGTAACGTCTCTGTGCGCTGCAGCCAAGAATACGTGCGCTAATAAATGGACCATTTATGCGAGTGCAGCGGATAACTACCAAGATCTTTGGCATTTGCCTCTCCATAGCTTTGTTTTACCACTAAAGCAAAAAAGGAATATTTGTATAAACATTGCTCCATGTAATAGGGCATTAAGGCAGTTTTGTGACCTGGTGGCACACCCCAAGGACCTGACCTGTTGAGTGCCACCTACACCCCAGTTAGAGAAAACAGAAATCAGAAGGTTGAACCATTATGAAACTTTAATGAATACTCTCAGTGTGCTACAGAGGGTCATGCACATCAAATAGAGCCCATTGTACAATTAGTTAACATTTACAATTTGATGAACACACTACTGATAAATGCCATGAGGCTCCTGCCAAGAGACAAGCTGAGAAATGTTCTTACCCAAGCCACAGATAGACTGTAGGAGGAGCAGCATCATAGTTTAGACAAGTCAGGTGCCAACAGTAGATGTGTGACATGTTTGTTTCTCTCCCCAGTCCTTGCCATTCTTCCAGTGCTGATAAACTCAGTCTAAGTCAGCCTTCCCATTTGAGAGGTAGGCCTTTGTCCTCATCAGCATATCTAGGTGACTCTCCTCCTCAAGTCTGTTTTTTTAATTTGGACTTGATTGCATTTATGAGGCTGAGTCCTTGTTCACAGTCTGCACTTGAAGCACTGGAAAGTTGCACAGACATCAACAAGCTGAGATAGAAGACTATACTGTGCAGATTTCCGAAGAGTGAAATTCACCATGTCTTGAAAGGTCCTAAACAATACACTTTTTACATGTTCTGCCTCTACATATTTATAATGTCTGTATTGCTGAACAACATCTTCAGGGGTGTCACAATCACCCAGGACCAAGACCTTCTTATAGTTTTCAACAAGTCTTTGGACATTCACAGTCCCAAAATCAAACTGTGATTGTGTTGTTACTGCATGGAAAGCAAAGCTTGTCCATTCCTTTAATTCATCTTCTGGGAACCTTCTTTCCATGTGCTCACAAAGAAGTTTAATGAAAGATAACATCGGCTCACTATCATACTCTCGGTCCACTCTGTACAAACCCATCAGATCTTACTGTGTTGCTCCAAAAGACAGTGTGGCCCAAGTACTGTTCCTTTATTTGACCATTTTTTGCTCTTGCATATTGTACAGCTTCAACAGTGGTCAAAGAGCTTTTCATTGAATGGCCCAAAGGAGACTGCTTCACATTCAGTGACCAAAGCAATTTTGTTCAGCTTAGACCTTCTTACAGGTGAGCGGGAGAACACAGTGTAGACAGTCCTCAGTAATGTTTCTATTTCCCTGATCATTGGCACTTTTTTCCAGGCATCATCAACTCCCAAATCTTCTCTGTGCGCAACACAGTGATGCTCAACTAGATGGGGAATGGATTGTTTGAGGCGGGTAGCAACACCATTGTTCTTTCCCAGCATCACTGATGCACCATCTGATGTAAACATGACCATTTTCATAAGGTTCAGCTTCTTGGGAGTGCAGAAGTCTTTTACAGCTATAGTGATAGCCTCCGCATTGCATGTACTCAGAGTTACAATTCCCCCAAACACCTTTTGGTGCTCTGTTGATGTTACAGATCGGAATTTGAAGTAGAGGATGAGCAATTTTGTACCTGAAATATCTGTGCTCTCATCAATTATCAATGTGTGATACTGAGCACTGCGCAGGTCTGCGATGAAGTCAGAGCGTATCACGCTGTTGATTGCCTCCAAAAACTCAAAGGCATAGTTCTTGCTCCTCCAGCTGTCTGGTATCTTCACATACAATGCGATGTGGTCATGGATGTCTTGAACAGATAACACTGAAGTGTTCATTTTGACTGCTAGCAACACATTGTTGATGATAATCTTTATCTCCTCAGGCAGAGATCTTTGCAGTTCAACCACTTCTAGCCTGTTTACTCTGTCACTGGTGGTTTCTGTCACCATGGTGCGCACTCCAAACCCCAGCCTGGCAGCTGCACATTTATTTCTTAGGGTCACCAAACCAGATTCACAAACTTTGCTACATAGATGAGGTTTCAAGTAGTTCAGCTTCCAGCTATCACTCCCTTTCTTCCCTGTAGAAAAGTCCCCTGCGATTTTTGCTTCTGCACATACTTTGCAAATCAGGCCTACTTCTGGATTGTATAGAAATAGCTCTCCCAGTTGTACACAAGCCTTGCTTCTTGACTTCTGTGTCTCAGTCTCCACAATTTCTTTCAGCCATTCTTTTTTTAACACAAGACTGCATTTCTTCCTTTGTGGTGAAGCACTGCTCTCTGCAGAAGTCACAGCTTTGCGCTTGAACATTTTGGTGGCAATCAGTCGGAGCCTACTATGCCGCAAAGCTTGCAAAAAAAAAAAAGAGGAACGTTTTTTAAAGTGAGGAACATTGTTTAAAGTTGGTTCTTATGCTATTGAATGCAGTCTACCAGACAAGTCTGAGCTATCTCATAGAAAATATAGCAAGTAATTACCTGTCCCTTTCTGTTTGTTCTTACACCTGCCTGTAGATGTAACACTGTCTGCAATAGTAGAAAGAAATGGTTACAGCACATGCTTATGTGTCAATGTTTCAGATGTACTACAAGGAAAAACTACTAAATAATCATCTGGTCTTTCTGCTTGTAGCCACTTCTGCCTTTTCTAATCTATGATCAGCACTGTCTAAGAAGCCTGCAAAAGAGCAAAAAAGGGATTGAAGAATGTTGTTATATTATAATGTACTGGGTGCATCACAAATGAAATCTAGTAAATAATTACCTTGTCTTTCTACTTCTACTCACATGTGCCTTTTGTAATCGATGAGTAGTTCTGTCGGAGATGCCTGCAAGAGAAGAAAAGGTGATTCAAATAGGTTGTCAGATTCCACTGTACTAGGCGCACCACAATGGAAAACTGCGAAATTATTTCCTTGTCTTTCTCCTTCAACTCTCGTGTGCCTGTTCAAATTTATGTGTAGCAGGGTCTAAGATGTCTGTAAAAGAGGACAAATTGATTAAAGCACCTGATCGTTTCAATGCCTCATATTTAACAGAAGGAAAAACTAGCAAATAATAACCTGCTCTTTCTGCTGCCACTCCAGTCTGCCCATCCTCCTCTATGACCAGTCCTGTCTGAGATAACTGCAACAAAAGAAAAGATGGTTAACAGTTGGTTACAGCATGTTGCCATATTATAATGTGCCAGGTGACCCAGATGGGGGACCTACCAAATAATTACGTGGTCCTTTTGCTACTGCGCATGTCGGCCCATTCAAATCTATAACTTGCTCGGTACAACAAACCTGTAATAGAAGCAAAGGTGTGGATCATGAACGTGATTTATCTAGAGACCCTTAATCCCACCTGGAACGTCTACAGAATTACCTGGTCTTCCTTGGTACTCACGCCTGCCCGTTCAAATACAAATGCTGACTGTCTGTAATTGGAAAGAAGATATTCAGCATAGGTTTTAGGAGTTACAAAAACATTATGCATGACAGTTCCAGAGCAATTGAATAGTTACCTGGGGTTTCAATTTAGACGAACTCTGGTTCCATATTATCCTCCATTTAGAAACCTACATCATGCATTAGACCGTCAATGATGCAGCCTTTACATGCCTCAAGTTATCTGCTCGCCCACTCGCTATGACTAATCGGATAATACAAGGGTAGGCTAGGAAGTAACTTACAGGAAACATTGCCTATGAGAGCAGTTGGTCGCACAATAATTAAAAACGACTTTGGGAGATTTTCATTACCAGGACATTTAAAACTTAATAGCTCAAGTCCTGCCTTTTACTTACTTAGCACCCCGCCCTATGGGCTACCTAGGGCCTAACTTAGGTGTGACCTATGTGTAATAAAAGGGGAGTTTAAGGGTTGGCAAGAGGTTTTAAATGCCAAGTGAAGGTGCAGTTGCAGGCCTGAGGGATGTTTACAGGGCTACTTGAATGGCTGGGACAATCAGTGCTGCTGGTCCACTAGTAGGAGGCCCTGGGTAAATGGTCTACCACTTTACAAGGGACTTACAAGTAAATTAAATATGCTAATTGTGTACACACCAAGGTTATCATGTTTAGAGGAGAAACACATGCACTTTAGCACTGGTTAGCAGTCAGCAGTAGTAAAGTGCTCAGAGTACTAAGGCCATACAAAAAACACAGCAAAAACAGGAGGTGAAAGGCAAAAGGTCTGGGGTCAAACCACTCTAAGGCCCATATTTATACTTTTTGACGCTAAACTGCGCTAACACAGTTTAGCGTCAAAAAGTTTTGCGCCGTCTAACGCCATTCTGAAGCGCCAAGCGGGCGCCGTATTTATGGAATGGCGTTAGACGGCGCAATCAGACCGGCGCTGCCTGGTTTGCGTGGGAAAAAAACACGTAGACCAGACAGCGCCGGCGTAGGGGGAAAATGGCGCATGGGCGTCTTAAAATGGGGCAAGTCAGGTTACGTCGAAAAAATCGTCTTAACCCGACTTGCGCCATTTTTTAACGACGCCCATCCCCCATCAACATGACTCCTATCATTGTAAAGATAGGAGTCATGCCCCCTTGCCCAATGGCCATGCCCAGGGGACTTCTGTCCCCTGGGCATGGTCATTGGGCATAGTGGCATGTAGGGGGGAACAAATAAGGCCCCCCTATGCCACCAAAAAAAAATATAAAAAATAAAAAATTATACTTACCTGAACTTACCTGAATGTCCCTGGGGTGGGTCCCTCCATCCTTGGGGGTCCTCCTGGGGTGGGCAAGGGTGGCAGGGGGGGTCCCTGGGGGCATGGGAGGGCACCTGTGGGCTCATTTTGAGCCCACAGGCCCCTTAACGCCTGCCCTGAGCAGGCGTTAAAAAGTGGCGCAAATGCGCCGTTTTTAGCCACGCCAACTCCCGGGCGTCTCTTTTGCCCGGGAGTATAAATACCACGTAAAGGCCTGGGAGTCATTTTTTAGACGGGAACGCCTCCCTTGCATATCATTAACGCAAGGAAGGGGTTCACGCTACAAAATGACGCACATTCCGGGAACTTTGGCGCTATTCGCCTCTAACGCCATAGTATAAATATGGCGTTAGTTGGCGTTAGTTTTGCGTCGAAATTGCGTCAAAAAAAACGACGCAATTTCGGCGCAAACGGAGTATAAATATGGCCCTAAGTATGCCAGGTCTAACAATTGCCACTAATTGGTCCCTTAAAATATTTGCTTCCTACAAACTTCTGGATGCCTTAGATTATCCATTCTGGGGCAAATGAGTGGAAGGAAAGCTCCTCCACTACTTAATTTGAGCAGGTTGATACCAGCTGGGGGCTAATGGCCCTTATTTTTGTGGGACCAGCACTTATTTACCCTCATCAGACATTTCCCATGAGTAAATAACACACAACATAAATAGATGGAAGAACAGAAAGACAGAAAATCTATCTACAAGGTAGAAAACAGAAACGTGTTAAGTGTGAGATTACTGGACTGTGGCAGAGAATTAAAGAGACCTGAGATGGATTTATGACAACATACCGTTGGTATTCAGCTTATGACATTTTAATAGTGCTGACCAGGGGTGTCTGAGCAGCGCATTGGGCATCGCCACCTATTATTTTACAAATAAAGCACCAAGCACCTGTACACCTGATATTTTTTAAGCATGTGTGCACATTTTGGATTGCAAGAGACATCAAATAAAAAAGTAAAAATTAATATTCAATAAACAGTTAATGTATTACATTATATAGCACCATATGCTTATAAGGTTATATAATAGATAGTACACATTTTGCCCATAATAGCTTTTCAGAATAAATGATAAACATGTGCACTTTACAGAGAACATTGGTGCCTATACATGTGTGTTTACATCTATATATATATATATATGTATATATATATATATACAGTATACGCACACACACATACACCCACACACACATATAAAATTAGCTATGGCTTGACCTCCCACCCTGCACCCCCAACCTGCCCCCACAAACCTCTCTCTGCTGGGAGCAGACAGGGGACTGTGTTGCCTGACAGTAACAGATAGATCACTTTAATTATTGCAGACTTTGTAGTTGTCTGTTAAAGGAGAGCATACCTTGAATTTATGCTTCCCTTGATAATCTGACCTTTGTCCCAAAAACCGGGACATTTATCTAATGATCTGACCTTTGTACCAAAAACCGGGACATTTGTTTAAAATTAAGAAGGTGTTGGGGCACCGGGACAGTCCTCTAAAAACCGGGACTGTCCGGGGAAATCCGGGACGTCTGGTCACCCTAGCTACAGCATGCTCTGTCACAGGGTAGAGCAGTGGCACTGAAAGGCAGAAATGTCTGGGATAGAGTCTGAAACCTATTGAGCTACAACAGGGTCAAGCTTCTGCCCGCGAAAGCCAGGTATGCTGGGGGAAAGTCCATCTCATGTCACCTATGTCGCTGCAGGAGGGGTAGGGCTGGGCCAGGGTCAGTAGGTGCGATACTTCGAATAGGTGGATCGGGCTGGAGGCTCGTCAGTCCAAGCCTGTCCCTCTGAAAAATGGGAATGGGTAGGGGCAGAGTTAGTCAGGGCAGGCCGGTCCTCTACACTCTGGATAGGCCTGTCGGGGCTGAAACGGTGCTAATCACAGCAGGTTCGCTTTGGGTACTGGGGTCATCTAAAACCTGTGACCAAACACCAAGTCTAAGGGAAATAGCTGTACTTGGAGCCACTAACTCTTCAGAAATCTGTGCGAAACGTGCAGGTGGCAGACTCGTCTTAAACATAAACAATGCAGCTTCCATCTTTCAAAGGTCGATCAAACGCAGACCGCTGACGTTATTAACTACATCATCTGTCAGGGCAGAGTTTAGAGACCCGAGCCATTCTGTAAGACACGCTATAAGAACGTAACAAGATTTGGAGCAGGTCTCATCTTTAACATGACTCCTTAGCAGGTCTCACTGGCTGGCTGCATTCACACACCCACACACTCAGATAACCGATCAAAACTGGCGATAAGAGCTTCTCTCATGAGACAGTTCCTCTAGAAGAGCATACATTTCCACAGTTAGTACACACATTCACCTAGTGCCAAACTGGGTAACAAAAGCAGCCCTTGTAAAAATGTTCAAACCAGCTCCATTCCCTTTCTCTCCTATCACTTTCTCTCTTTCCATCCGTTCATCGTTCCATCACTTCACTTTCCCTAACCCTAGTTTTCTCTGCCTCTCACACTCTGTCTTTTTCACTAGGGAGAGTCAGAGGTGCCATTGTCCATGGTGTGCTGGCACAGACGTGTGCCCGTGATATTGGAACGCTATAGGTACGTCACCACACATGCTGGCCAATGTTCCCTGTGAAGTGCAGCGCATAAAGAGCAGGGTTGAGAACATTGTCTGCCCAGACATCTACAAGGAAGCACACTTACCTGCTTGCATTTGCTGTAGGGGGTTCTCCTCCGGTCGCCGTTTCTTGTCCTACTCTGCAGCGTCCTGCTCTGGTGCGCAGAGAGTGACCGTGTTTTCGCACTGTTCCTTTTTTAACACGTAGTGCTGACATACGGTTTCACTCTCTCGTGTGAGGCAGTGACGTGTCATGCAGGAACTGGCGATGTGATGAACAACGTGGTCGGCAGAGAGGCCTGAGCGGTGGGCGAAGAACGGTACGCGTGCGCCGGCGCACACACTTTACAGGGAAAATTGACAATGGCCCTTGCAAAAGTTAATAATACTAGTAATAAGTCTCCCCATTGCCTCCTGATTTATCACTGAAATACCAGCTTTAAACATATTTTGAAAAGTCAGCCATCTTTCTATAAACATAAGCTAATGAGGTCTGAAAACACACATCATTGCATCTTGAATTTTGGTATACATATATTAATTAATTCAACCAAGCAGAATCTTCTCATTTAGTAGGTTGTACAGCACACAGGAGAGCTACTTATAGGTATCAGGAGAGATACTAGTTGCTCAGGAGCTACTCATTGGAGAAGCTTGTAGTAGAGGTTACAGCAAGTGTAAAGAAAAGATGGAAGCACTAACAGGAGACAGTTGAAATAGGTCTAACCACTGGCAATAACCCCAAGAGATTGCCAGTGGTTATACAAATTGGAAGCATTTCTTCCATCACCTTTTGTGTGTTTAATGTATTACCCTCAATGCCAAGGATATGTCCAGAAATGGGTCCCGTGCTCACTGTGCCATTGGAACTACGCTACACTTGATTGACAAGCTCCAATCAGGGCTGAAGGAGTCTTAGGTTGTTTGTGTTTTGGTTCTGAGAGAACTGGCCTGACCGTTCAGGCTGGACTGTTTCTAT
Organism: Pleurodeles waltl; assembly: GCF_031143425.1. Lineage (NCBI taxonomy): Eukaryota > Metazoa > Chordata > Amphibia > Caudata > Salamandridae > Pleurodeles > Pleurodeles waltl. Next base: position 535,496,735 of record NC_090450.1, on the reverse strand, counting down.
TAGATAAGGGTAAAGACTGATTTGCATATGATTGGGTCCAAACTGAGGTGGGATGGTGTGCAAAATAATGATGGGTTTGAATGCTAACCCAAATGATTGCCAGCGGTTAGACTTATTGCAAGCATTCCTCCCGTCATCTTTTGTGCACTCAGTAACTGGGATATTCACCAAGGCAATGTCAATGCATGAATGACTCAGGATGAGTAATGGAATAGCAAGTTGATCTAGTCCTCCCTCCTCTTTCTGGAGAACCAGGATGTACCTGGTCATACAGGCAGTAAAGCACTCCTCTATCCACAAAGACAGCCAACGGAAAAACATGAAAGTGATGGAAAATGTCAATTGTAATACTCTAAATCCAAGTGAAGACACACCTCATCCTACTGGACAAAAGTCGACAAGCAATGGAAAACACATCTTCAAAACAGCCTATGGAAAAAAAACGTTTTTAAATAATGAGGGGTAAAAGAAATACTGCCTCCTAAACATTGAGCTAAAGAAATGTCTTTTGTTGTATAACTATCTTAACCATGTTTTAGATACGTTATTTTAGCAAACAAGGCCTGTCGTTGTGCACTTTAGGCCAGTTAAATTTTATTCAGCATCGCTTTATTTCTAGCATTTGCCACATTTGTGGTGTTGTTTTATTTTCTCAATCTAATTGTTCTTTCGCCTAGGAAAGGATCATGTTCTTAGCACTGCATTCATTTCACTTTGTGCTTTCCTCAAGGTTGCAGTCAGATAGGGTTGTCAGCAAAAGTGGTATGCTGTGTCTCCAACATTCACATAAACATACATATCCTTACGTAGGGACCCTTTCTTAGAACATTGGTTATTTTAGTATAAAACACTTCTCTGTCCCGTACACGTTAAAGGGAGACTCCAGCCAGATTACCACGATTGCATGCTGATTGCGGAACGTCTTCGCTACAGTTGCTTGCTTAGCCTGCTGAATCCCTGGCCTATATGGGGACGGAGGCTTTCTAGACAACAGTCTTCCTTGCTCAGGTATGGGGGATGATGTCTTCCCAGGGGGAAACCTGAAGGGTGGATTAGGGCTTATCACGCTGTGCTCTAACATAGGTTAGGTAGGAAATATATATAATATTTCTAGTGAAAGTATGGTGGTACTTGTTTTTCACTCTCCTTGTCACAATGTTGCTTCTCGTGTGTTTTATCTTCCTGGTTATTGCAATACATGCCATTTTATCTAAGATGCAGTTACTTCAATAAACCTTATTGAGCTATACTCTGCTTCTGTTTGTCTTTGCCTGCGTGAGACCAATGTAACTGAGAGACAGGGATGAGATCTGATCGACAACAATTCCCCTGAGGAGTCCTCTCTGTCATGGTTGCCACAATCATCCCTGCTCTCAGTTGGAGATGAAAAAATCTTTCTCGCCCCTTGTTCCCAGAAAGCTTGCAGAAATTCATGCCATTGATTGGGCAGTGGTGCAGGCACCCACGTTATATCGCAGCCACGTGGGTTGGGATAAAGACTCTCCCCATCATGTAATACCTATTAAATCCCAACCCCACCTGTGAGGGAAATCCTCACACAGTTAGAGTACCAGGGCTTTATTAAACCCTGTGTCTCACCAATGAACAATCCATTGTTCCCCGTAGCTAAACCAGATCATTCATATAGAATAGTCATAGACTACAGACATTTAAACAGTCACACGCACACATTTGCTATACAAAATGCACATAGCACAGCACTATGAACAATATAGTGTGCATAAAATACGAAACGACCCTGGTTATTTCCAATGGGTTTTTCTACCAAAATATAGTGCCTGAAAGTAGAGACTTAACAAGTTTAAGCACTTTAGGCTCACAGAAAAACTTTTGCGGACACCCACAAGGGTACAAGAACTGTCCAGGACTGTTTTCAGCTCGTGTTACATCTATTTTACACAACATTGACCCTGAGGCGTTGTCCTATGTAGATGATATCTACCTCACGGATGATGACCTCATCAACATATAAGATGGGTGGCCCACATTGTTGTGGGATTTGCCGATTAGACTACAAATTAAATTTCAGAAAAACAAAAATAGCCTTCCTTAGTGTTCTGTTATTGGGATACGAATTGTGGGGGGAATTGTGGGGGGAAAGCAGCAGATCCGAAGGAAACGCTACCTAATATCCATGCTGTACATACACTAGGACATCAGCGTGTTGGATCAGCGTGTTGGATTACACATTGCTGGCAATACCTTGGCTGATGAAGCAGTCAAATAAGCAGTAGCTACGGCTTCTGTTGTTGAAGTAACTTATTCTAGATCAAAATTGGATGATGAAACACTGGCAGCTGTGAAAGTTGTGGCCCTTGCCAAAGGCATATCCTGCCAAGTATTGCTACTGCATATCATGCCTCAATACAGCCCTAGAAATAATACCAGGGGTGGGTAATCGTGTGATTCCCAATAAAGATCAAAGACCAGAATTTATCAAAGCAGCGAATGAGGGATTTGCTTCTGGCCATGCTGCTGTGTTGGCTACAATATCATTGTTGCAAGCATGTTATTGGTGGCCAGGTCCATACATACAGACCAAGCAGTATGCCCTTTGTTGTGACATCTGTCAACAAATAAAAGGGTCCACTGTCAAATGCCCACCACAGACACCCCTCCTAATTTCAAACAAACCATTACAATGAGTGTACTTGACCATTGTGGTCCCCTGACACCTGACAGTGCATACAAATACATTTTAGCTGCTGTTTACTCTTGCTCCAGATTTCTATGGGTTTGACCACAATGCTAGGCTGACGCTCAAACTGTTATTAAAGATTCACAAGTGTTTATCGGCACATATGCTGTTGTGGCTTTCCACTCGGACCAGGGCCCTGCATTTGCTTCAAGGGCTTTCAGGAACAACATGGCTTCGTTGGGGTCCAACTGTATTATTTGCCTCCATTTTATTCAGAGGGAAATAGTCTAATGGAGCGAAGAAACTGGGATTTAAAGCAATCTTTTACAGCCAGAGAATTAGGCATGGGTCATAGTTGCTTTACTCACCTGTATAGAGTCCAGAGAGCACTTAATAATCTACCCAGAAGGTCCCTGGGGGTCATACCTCATACAAGTGTCTGTTTGGAACACAAATGTATGTTCCAGATCTTGATAGTCCTGGCACGGAGGCGGCAGATACACCTTTTGACATAAATTAACTTGTCACCGTCTTGCACGACTTTTAACAGTTACGTGATGACAATGCATCTGCCAGTGCCGCCTCCTTGGGAATAAGAGATGTACCAATAACATCTATCGGCTGGATTCCAAAAGTTGGGGATCTAGGACCAGATGTATCAAGCATTTTTGCATTCGCAAACGGTGCGAATGTCCATTTGCGAATGCAAAAATGCGTTTTACGATGTATGAGACGCATTCGTAGTAGGAAAATAAATTGCAAAAATAGCGATTTTTTGCGAATGAGAGGCGAATTAGCGTGTCGCAAGCAGCGTATCGCAAATAGCGATATGATTTACCGAATTGCTTTTAGCAAAACGCTAATTGCAATACAGAATAGTGATTCGCAGATAGGGATTTCCTAAATCGTGCTGCTATTTGCGAGATGCAGATTGCGACACGCAAAAACGGATTCACAATGCGATGTAGCAAAAAATCGCAATTTGCGATTATTCGCAGAATGGCCGTTTGCACATACAATTTACCTTCGAACTGAAACCAGGTGGTAACCAGCTGCAACCTTTATAAAGAGGCCCAGAATGCCTCAGCTCCTCTTCCACAATGACTGCACTCTACGTCATGACGAGGAGAATGAGGATCTTGGCAGGTTTGAGGAGAGAGAGGAGGAGAAAGGAGCGCATTTTCAGAGTGCGCATACCCTTTTTGATCAGACTGAGGAGGAAATTTATGATAAGTACAGGTTAAGCTCAGCCATGATACTTGACCTGATAGCTGAGCTACAACCCATGCTGCAGCTCACAACACATAGGACCAATAGCATACCCACACATATGCAGGTATTATGCTCCCTGCACCTACTAGCCTCAGGGAGCTATCGAGGGGTCGTAGCAGCAGCTGGAGGGGTATCACAGAGTGCCCTTTCTGGATTTTTCAATGCATTTCTCAGTGCCATGCTGAGCAGAATACAACTGCACATCAGATTCCCCAACACCCCACAGGCAGTACAACAAACCAAAGTTAATTTTTACCAGATAGCACAGTTCCCACATGTGCTAGGTGCCATTGATGGGACACATGTAGCAATTTGTCCACCATCAGCCACCGAGTATGTGTATCGCAACCGTAAAAACCATCATTCCATGAACATACAGGCGATATGCAAAGCCTCTTACATCATTACCGATCTTGTGGCCAGATACCCAGGGAGCACACATGACTCCTACATCTTTCGCCACAGCGGGATGCACACAAGACTGCTAGCTGGGGAGTTTGGGGAAGGATATCTACTAGGTAATTTGATAGTTCACAATGACGCATTGATGTAAGCATGACGTCAGACAGCAAATGTACTAATTTTACTCTTTGTGCATTCAGAAGACATTGCCTACGCAGTGCGCACCTATATGCTAACGCCCACATGAGCCCGGTCACCCCAGCAGAGAGGAGGTACAATGCTGCACATAGGGCTACCCGCAATGTGGTGGAGCGCACTTTTGGGCTGCTGAAGAGCCGTTTCAGGTGCATCCATAGGAGCGGAGGTGCACTACAGTACAGCCCTGAGACAACATGCAAAATTGTGGCCACATGTGCTATCCTATCCTGCACAACATTGCGACCACCAGGGAGGGGCATACCAGTGGAACTCCCGGAGCCAGACTCAGATGGGGATGATGATCCCTTACCACCCCTTCTACCAGCAGACAGGACCAGTGCAGCAGAAGGCAGGCAAAGATGTGCTGACATCATGCACAACCATTTTTGATGTAAGTAATGACAAATCCACTTCAATAATAAGTATTTCAGTAGTTAGCATCTTTATTACCTTGACTTCAGGCAAACAGTGTATCAGTAGGACATAGCTATTCACAATGGGCAGACATGATCTATTAAAAGTGTCACACTATTAGCATCATAGCATAACTTTATTACACATGTTGAGGTGGTCCCCTGTTGCCCTCCACATCACTTCTTACGTCCATGCACTCCACTTGAGTGCTCAGTGCCCTCGCTGGCACCTCTAGTAGCAGGTTCACCTGCAGTACTGTGTCTGGCACTGCAACGCCTCTGATCAATCACAGGGACTGTCAGACTGCTGAAGCTAGAGGACTCCTCACTGTCCCCAATACCCAGATCGCTGGTTGTGGCACTGCGTGCTGTTTGCATGGCATCCACTACGTTGGTAATTTGCACAAGTCCCTGTTCAATGTCCTGACTGCAATGTGCCATCTCCACCTGTGTGGCAACGGCACGCCGTGATATCTGGGCTGTTGAACTTGCAAGCCGATTGACTGATCTACAGAAGCTGTCAAACTTAGCCAAATATTGGTGATTGTGTCTGTGCTGGCTGACGCGCTCCTGCCGTATCTCAGTGCATAGTTCCCCAATGGCCTGTGTCAACTCCTTGGTGTTTTCAGCAACTCTTTGCTGTCCCTCAATCAGGGTCTCCAAGTGCTTGTTTTGTAACCCCACATTGCTATTATGAGACACTAACTGTCTGTGCAGTGACTTCAAATGTTTGCATTGCAGATGCTGCACCTTCAGCATGGAACCTTCCAGGCCGCCAAAGATTGTTGGGCCCATTCCTTCTTCTGTGCCCTGTCTGCCTGCACCGTGGCACCTCCTGAGGGGAGTTGACTGACGCTGGCGCTGGTGCAGGGACTGCTGTCTTCCTGTGGGATCGGCTCTGGTGGTGGTGTGGGTTCATGTTCTGGCATCTCATCTGAGTCCAGGTTGTACTCTGGCAGTGGTAACACCCTTGCGCTGCGTCTAGTCGGAACAATACTGTAGGACTCACTTGCATTTGAGTTTGACTGTGGCTGTGTTTCTGTTTCCCCCACTTTTTCAGATCCTGCAGCAGCAGGGACCGAGTCATCTGCAAGGACAATGTGCAGCATGTCAGTTTTAGCATTTGTCACAGATTTCCACAGTGTTGCTTTAAATGTACAATTAAATGGTGTCACCCTGAGTCATTTGTGGTGTTTCTCTATGTGGCTGACCACTATCTTGCTATTTATGTTGTGTATTCACCTTAGGGTTGTGTACTACCACTCCCACAAAGCACTGTTGTGTTGTATGTAAGATGTTACCTGGACTTCTTTTCATTGTGCATCAAGCTATGTTCTATTTCCTAAGTGGCATGTGTACATGCACATGTGGGGATACACATAATCACTGGCCTTACCTTTGCTAGTGCTGGGTGTCCCTGAGGTGTCAATGTCAGTTACACCACTGACAGCTTCTGGCAGCAATGTGGACTCCACCAGGTCTGGACCTCAAGTTGTAGCATTGCTTGCGTATCTCCTCCACAGAGCGCTGCGCAACACCCACTGCGCATATTTTTGTCTGTATGTCAGACCACAGTTTCCGCTTCTCACTCTCAGGTACTTGGAATGAGGTCTTGCCAAAGAGTATATCATGGTTCCTAACAACCTCCTCAATGAGCACCTCCAATTCTTTCTCACTGAATTTCAGCTTCCTCTTCATGTCTCCCTTCTCCTTCCAATTGCCAGCATTGGCCATGTTGCAGTTTGATCCTGGCTTCCTCACAATTCTGACTCCCTGGTGCTGGGCAGTGTCTCTCTCACTGCTCCTATTGGTGTGGCATCTAAAAACAGCATGGGCTGACTCACTTCCTAGTTGTGATGTCATCAGGCTGTTCCGGTTTGCCGTTTCCACTATTTGCAATTTTCAGTTACAGAACCGCAATTCTTTTTGCGATTCGGTATTTGCATCTCGCAAAAAGCGTTTGCAATTTTTAAGAAATCGCTATTTGCGATTTTCAAATTGATACATCGTGTTTTGCATTTCTAAATTTGTGATTTCTTAAAAATCGCAATTTGGAAATCGCTACCTGGAATCTTGATACATCTGGCCCCTAGTGCCTGAAAAGATTGCTGTGAAAAAGTAGTTTGGTCCTTCCTATCGTGGACCAGTTCAAGTCCTGGGAATACATGGTACCAGAACTGTCATTCTACCACCGCTGCCTGGTTCTAAAGAAAAGTGCTTTGTCTCTATTGACAGGGTCAAGCTACACCATATGGTCAGAAGACCTAGAGGACTCCTGGGTAGTACCCGAATCCCTCTCACTACAGACCAGGATGTTCCTCTAGAGGTTTGAAGCAGCAATGCTGACACCTCTCTGAGCTTGGGGAGGGTGAAAAATGACCTTTAATTGGTTCCCTTAAACTATTCTGCGACAAGTAATGTCAACACCATTGAGTGATTCTACTCAAATTCTACACAAACGGATGGCATAGTCTACTATGAACCATAGCAAGAGGCTTCCGCCAGCTCTCTTTCAAACATGGCATCAGTTTTTGTATGAACTGCTTCTGGATATTTTGAATACATCAATGATATTTTCACCAACTCCTCTGCCTTTACTACTGTCACGTAGTTCTAGGGCAGCAGAATTGCATAGATTGTGGGATACTAAGTACAATTCCACACCATGTGACGCCTGTCGGCTTAATCCAGGTTCTCCAGCTAACTAGCTGCACCCCATCTCTACCCAAGGGCAGGGATGATTGTGGCAACCGGGTGCATGACAAGAAAGACTCCTTAGAGGAATCGTGGTCGATCAGATTTCATCCCTTTCTCTCAGTTACATTAGTCTCGCTCAGGCAAAGACAAACGGAGGCAGAATATAGTTCAATAAAGATTTATTGAAGTAACTTCATCTTAGATAAAATGGCATGTATTGCAATAATCAGGATGATAAAACACATTAAAAGCAAAATTGTGACAAGGAGAGTGAAACACAAACACAGTCCCACCATACTGTCACTAGGAGTGATAAATAGTTCTCCCACCTAAGCTATGTTAGAGCACAGCATAATAAGCCTAATCCGCCCTTCAGGTTTCCCCCTGGGAAAACATCATCCCTCATCCCTGAAAAAGGAAGCCTGTAGTCTAGAGAGCCACCGTCCCCATGTAGGCCAGGGGTTCGGCAGTCTAAGCAAGCAGCTGTGGCAAGGCAATCAGCAATCAGCATGCAGTCGTGGTCATCTGGCTGGAATCTCCCTCTAACGTATGAGACAAAGGTTTTTTTTAAATAATAAAACAGTTGACATTCTAAGAAAGGGTCCCCATGTAGAAATATGTGTGTTTCTATGAATGTTGGAGACACAGCGTACCACTTTTGCCGGCAACCCTATCTGACTGCAGCCTCGAAGAAAGCTCAAAGTGAAATGAATGTGCTACTGAGAGCGTAATGCTTCCGTCTGCAAAAGAACAATTAGATAGAGAGAATTAAAACAACTCTGCAAATGTGGCTATTGCTAGAAAAATAAAGTGATGCTGAATAAGATGTAACTGGGCTAAAATACAATGGCAGGTCTAGTTTGCTTAAATCATTTGTCTAAAATATGGCTAAAATATCTATACAACACTACAGCAGAACTGTCAAGAGCACATAAACTGATAATTTGGCTCAAAATTAACTATTTTATTTTTCCATGGAACTATCTATGGCTCTAATTAACTGTACTTGCTTTCCTCCTTTGGATTGGGTTTGTCATCCTTTTCTTTTTACTGATACATGGTCATTACCTTCCTAAATGCTGTAGATTTCAACTGGTGAATGAGGTCTTAAAACCACATTTTTCCTCTCATAAAGTCTGCAGAGACTTGTCCATAGTGAACATTTCCGCTATACCAATTCCTGATGGGATTGTTTGGGATAAATTATTGTTTGACATATATGGCCCGAAGGAGGTCTTTCAAAGTCTGTATGTGTTTAAACTTCCTGTGAACGATATGATAATACCTGAAGTAGTTTCTGGTGATTCGGATGTGAAAACAGTTGATTCAATGATGTCTGATTTGCACTATTTCACTGTATTTAAAAGTGAGGATGTTTACTAATCCAAAGAAAATTATGGAGATATGTTCTGTTATAATTATTATAGACATCATTTCATTCACAGAGCAAGTACCCCAAAGACTATTTTTAACTATACGCAGTGTGAACACTGTCCGACTCCGCCAGGGGGGAGTTCCAAAACTTATGTTAAAAAGTTTGCATATTTCCCTGTGCACAATGTTAAAAATGCTGAGTTGTATTATTTTAGATTACCAGTAGTGGAAAGTCAACACATTTCATTGACTGATACAAAATTGATTTATTCTAATTTCTTTGTTTCACGGTTAGCTATAGAAGGCTATGAATATTGGTTAAAGTCGATAGACTTAAAAGGTATGTGGGGAACTAAAAATTGGCAAATAAGGGGAAGGAAGCTTTATTTAGTGCATGCTGACACCTGTTCAATTGATATGTTTAAATTAAACTGTATAACAGACAAGTTGTTTAGGCTTAGCAAAAATTAAGGATTTGAATGTGCCCAGTATTCCTGCCCCTGCAAAATTTTACAAATGGCAAAAGTACATAAATGCATTTGAAGATCAGCTTAATGAGTGGGTCCAGAGTGGAACATTTAACACGTCACTTTCACGTCCTGGTCGGTGGTTATTGTAGCCAGTAGATACCAATGGGTGCCATACACATTGTGTAAACTCCACGGGGTGTTTTAGAACAAATAGGCCAGACCCTCACTATGTGCCATTGGAACACTTGGGTATAGTGACAACGTATAGTGTAGGGAAATTATACCAGCAATGGTTGAAAAGTTGCTGTTAAAGAACACCTCAGTCTCCTGTCTAACGATACAGGCTTGCAGGATTTCCTGTTTGGCCCCAGAAGACAACGCAGAAAGAGTTTTTTATATGCCAACAAGAAGCTACTGCCCAGTTAAGGCAATTAGATCAAGAAAAATTACAGGAATCATTAGCCATTGTAGATAATGGGATTAACACCTTGTCTGACTGAATACATACTTTACACAACATTGTCTCTTATTCAGTAGACATAGTATAGAGTGACATGTCACCTTTACACCATGGACAGAGTCAACTAGGGTCCATTATGCAGTTAGGTTGGACACCACAAACATTGAAAGCAGGTCACATTCCCTGGAAACAAGTTAGCGCAAGGGGCATGTTTTCAACATTCAATTTAATGCAGCAACAACAAATAACGCCTAAGAAGGAAGCGACTTATGTTATGCTTAACATTGAGAAATTAGAAAAGTTGCCTTTTACTGTGGCTGAAATACCATCTGCTGAATGGTTAAGACACAGGGATATTAATCTGCCTATTTAAACATTTCACTTTACATCCTGTTTGAGACACCTTCCAGTAGGCAGATATGAAATGCTGAGAGATAGTTATATACACGAGGTGTGGGAGCTTCCCATTTCGCACAAATGTTTTAATGGCATAAAAGAGGTCTTTCTTAGTGACAATGAATGTGAGATTTCTGTGAGCCATTCGATGGTTTGTAAGCAGCTGTCCTTGCACGGGGCATGTAACGCCTCAGCAGCGAAGTTGGCTTGCTATCTGAAGGGAGATCCAGTCTCCTTGATTAGACCTGCTTTCCAGGTGCTCTCAAATGGTAGCTATGTGTTCCTTAACAGTGAGAAGTGTTGTGGAATGCAAGCTGGAATAGCTTATGTCGTTTCGGTGTCCCAAATTGTCACCTGTTGCGGGAATGTCCTTTTTCCCCTACACAACAAAGGGAAGTAGCAGAGATTTGGCCCCATATTGCCACTTCTGGTGGGAATTTTGACAAGTTGAACAGACTCAAGACTTTATTGTTTCAAAAACATGTGGCGCTTAAATCTGCGCGCAAGACCTATTTGCTTCAAGTTGCGAGGTCATCTGCAGAGATCAAAGTACAAACTTTCAAGTACAAACTTTCCGAGACACTTTGGTGAACTTGTGGGCTGAATATTTAACGCATCCAGTTCTACTGGAGTCAAGCATTTCTTTCAGGCTGTTGGTTCTGGTTTCGTTCACACCTTTTCCTCTATATTACGCTTAATACCTTGAGCCATGCACTCGATATTTTCAAGTATTTTGGGGGGATTTTCGATTACGTTGGCTACAATAGGTGGCGTTCTGCTGATGACATTTTTTTCATGCGTAATGGCTGTCCCTTCACAACAAAGAGGATTGAAAGCGCTTCCACCGACACGACTGTGTCGTGAACGCATGATGCAGTATTTCGGAGCATCACTGCTTGAAGAACTGGAGTGTGGCTTGTCTCTGTTGTTAAGACTGGTTTTGGATTGTGTGCAGCCTCTGTTTTGATGCCTTTGTTTGCCTTTTCGAATGTGCACTGAAAGTCTGTCTTTCTACGTGGCGCTTACTTTCATTGGATGCTGATCTGTTGATGTTCTCGCTGAGGGCTCATTACAAGACATATGCGTTGAGGGTGCGCTTGCTATGGGAAGCTGCCTATGGTGCCGTTCGTGGAGTGTGCAGCTCTTAACTCAACGTTGTGCACGACACGGAATGCTGCTGCCTCAGCTGGAGATCCGGCTTTGGAACATGAGTGCTCTATGGTTTTCCTTGGAAACGATTTGGATATTTTACCACCTGCTGAAGTGGAACATTTCCTGGCTTCAATTGTCCCAGATGAAATTGGTGATTTAAAAAATGACATTGACTTTTGAATTTGGTTTTATTGGCAGCACTGCTGATGTTTTAAATTGCCCCTTTTACCCTATGCTCAAGTGTCTTTTAACTTGTCATTATTGACATTCATGTTTATATGCTTTTATGAATAGATTTTAGTAGCTTTTATTTAATTTTAGGCCTTGAATCACCTTTGAACCGGCAAGGGGAGGGTGTGGTATAGCTATTTAGCCATGTTTTAGACACGTTATTTTAGCAAACTAGCCCTGTCATTGTGCACTTTAGCCCAGTCACATTTTATTCGGCATTGTTTTTTTTTTCTAGCATTAGCCACATTTGCAGTGTTGTTTTATTTTGTCTACCTAGTTGTTCTTTCGCCTGGGAAAGCATCATGTTCTTAGCACTGCATTCGTTTCACTTTGTGCTTTCCTCGAGGCTGCAGTCAGATTGGGTTGCAGAGGCAAAAGTTGTACTCCGCGTCTCCGACATTCACAGAAACAGACACATCCTTACATGAGGACCCTTTCTTAGAACATCAGATGTTTTATTATAAAAACACTTCTCTGTCCCATACACGTTAGAGGGAGATTCCAGCCAGATGAGCATGACTGCATGACTGCATGCTGATTGCTGAACGACTTCTTTGCAGCTGCTTGCTTAGACTGCCGAATCCCTGGCCCATATGGGGACGGTGTCTTTCTGGACAACCGGTTTCCTTGCTCAGCCATGGGGGATGATGTCTTTCCAGGGGAAACCTAAAGGGTGGTTAGGGCTTATCACGCTCTGCTGTAACTTAGCTTAGCTTGGAAATATATATATTATTCTTAGTGACAGTATGGTAGGATTCTCCTTCTCACATGGTGTGTGATTGTACTCAGTACAAAACACCTGGATGCACAGTTCCACAAAAGGGTAAAGAACACTTAACCCTATTATGGAGAAAAGAAGAGAAAAAGAAAAACAGGTCATTGTGAATATCCAATATTTGGACCAAGAGCCCTCACTCACCAATTGGTGACATACTTCATCATCGGGCTTTTCTCCGGGTTGGGTCGGGTCGGCACTGCAATGCCCGACGGGCCCCTCAAGGGGGCTCTTTGCCAGAGATCTTTTGTTGAAGATATTTGCCAGTGAGTGAATGCAATTATGTGGGGATTGGTAAAAAAGCTGTTAAAAATGACTAGAGGGAAAAATCTAAATGGAATAATTTATTGACAAAAATCAAAAACCTCTGTCATGGTTAAAAACAATGAGTAAGGGGAAAATAGAATAATGTCTATTCTACCCTATTTATATACAATGTCTAGTGACCACAATCCCTATTTTCTAGGAATGTAGTAAAGGCAGGATCGGTCATCCCTATACTGTCGTCAAGTAGGTTATTGTATTCAATACCCCACAATTCAGGTGATTCTGTCTCCCAAATCCAGTAGTCTCTTTAGGATAATGATAACCTACATGAGCACTGAGAACCAAGGCTTACTATTGTCTAGTAAAACAGTGTGTATTCTTAAAGACATACCTTGCCCACATTCAACCCATTAGATAGGGCTTGCATTACAATGCAGCAGTTGTACTTGGCTGCTGGCACACATTAGATTGCTGAGCCCAAGTCTGATAATAAGGGTAATAAGAAAGACTTCTGACCAACTCTGACATAAAGCCTAACTCTTTCTTGCAGCCACTAAAGCATCAATGGTTGACAACAGTGAGCAACCAATTTGTGATTTTATAGCTTTTCTCCTCTGTGCACTTCAAGCATCAGATCTGTATTATAGATATGTCATCCCCAGTGACACAAAATATGATGTACTAAGAACATCTCTGATAAATCTTTGTATTTGAACTTATGAATCCCTTATGCTTGACCTCCTCAGTCTGATCATGACAGCCCATCACCTGTATGGTCCGCTAGACTGCAGGTTTTGTCTAAGGGAAAGTGTGTCAAACAATTGATTTTTCAAGCCAAGCCCTACTTCCGGTCAAACATTCCCATGAACCACAGAAACCCTTGACGTATCTTGTGCTATATCCCCTATTCCTTCCTGCTGTGCTTATTTTTGTACTCTGTCTCTGATGCCAAAATGGCAAAATCCTCCTGATATACAGTATATAAAACTCCAGAACTGTTAAATAAATGAGGGATTGGTGGGAAAATGATTTTAAAAATTGTCAAATTCTGACAACAAAATGAATGGACAAGTAACAAGAATTGCATAGGTAAAAGTTGTGGAAAATCCATTCTACCATGTAATCCAGATAATTAAAATAGAGTTTTAATTTAGTAATCCAACTACCCTTGGATCTAGAGACAGAGTGGGGAGCATAAAAACACATATACCACATTTTGTTGGAAAACTAAAATGGGAAACACCCAAAGATTGAAATGTCATTTTTTTTAAATTAACAAAATGTTCAAAAACTCTTTTGCTGAAAATTATACAATGTTTGCCAAAACAATTATACAGATCTAGAATGCAATATGAGGTCCATTAGGGAAAAAGAAATATACATTTTATACAAGTCATAAAGCATTAGGGAAAAGAAGAAATCATTAGAGAAAGAAGTTGGGGGTTTCTGTTTATTTATTTTAGAAATGGAGGTCGGGCAGTTTATCCCACCAAGATCTAAGTAGGGCAAGGAAGCAGATTGGACACAAAACTAGGAAAATAGCAGACAGGAAAGCTGCTAGGGAATATTAGGATCAGAGGTAGTGGTGAGAGGGAAGTATCAGGGTGGAGTTAGAAGTGTAGAGAAGGGGATAATATTAAAACCAGAGCTGGGAAAGGAGTCAGCAGAGGTGAAAGCAGGTGGGGAAAAAAGAGGAGGCGTGCTAAAAAGAGAAAACTTGGTGTAAAACAGATCTCGTCAAATTCATCTGCTCAAACATGTCCCTCTTCCTTCCTCACTTTGCTCTATCCCTTTTTTCCATCATTGACTCTCTCTGCACCCTTCTGTCCTCTCTCTCTCTCTCCTGGTCAATCTGCTCTCTCTCCAACCTGCTCTACCTCTTTTTCTCTCTCTGTCTCACACTTTGTCTGATGCAATTATTCTCGGGGAGCTGCGGAAAGTGACAGAAGCACCAGCAGCGACCCTGGCCTTCCAAAACCGTCTTCCAAGTGTAACAGCCCACTTGGGAAAAACCCTTTTTGGGAATGGCCTTCTCTGCAGGGTCACCCCCAAACTCTTTTGCTTTTTTGCTTCCACTTTTTGCTGAATTCGTTTTGATGGTCTCAGAACTCTGTGCACTTTACCACTACTAATCAGTCCTAAAGTGCTTGCGATTTCTCCCCAAAACATGGTTTGATTGGTATGTACCTAATTGGCATATTTAATTTACCTGTAAGTCCCTAGTAAAGTGCACTATCTGTGCTCAGTGCCTGTAAATTACATAGAACTAGTGTGCCTGCAGCACTGTTTGTGCCATCCACTTAAGTAGTAACATGTCCCAGGGCTGTCATTGCAACCTGAAGGCAGTGTTACACTGCTGTGTCAACTTGGCATTTAAACCCCTTGCCAAGCTTTAATCTCCCTTTTTCACATATAAGACACCCCTAATTTACACCCTTGGTAGGCAACAGGGCAGGGTGCTGTGCAATTAAAAGGCAGCCTGTCTCCAATACACATCTGTGGTGAGTTGAAAGCTGGGCTTGTGCATGTCTTCTAGACAGCCACCCACAATGGGAGCTTAGGTGTGATTGGTGAACTCGCTTGGTCGGGGGGGGGGGCGGAGCTAAGCACAACCTCACTTGCACCTGAATAGGCTGTGTCCTGTCTCCTGGCCTAATAACCATGTATTGTCACTCCCGCCAGCTTGGAGCCAAGGCAGCAGAGGAAGGGGATTCCCTGCACTTCAAAGCCACTGTCTAGCAGCTTCTCCTACATTCCAGAACCAGGGCACCAAAGTATAGATACTGGACCTCAAACACCACCACTTAGGTACAATGCTTGACCTGGGAAGAACTCTGCTAGGAAGGATTGCTGTGCTGCTACAAGGACTACCACTCTGGACTGCTGCTCTGGAAAAACTGTTTTTCTGCTGTGCTGCCCTCTGCCGTGCTGAGAAAGGACTGGACCCATCTCACATGACCCCAGAGTAACTCCAAGGGCTTGCTGGCTTGCCTTGTGTTCCTTTGAAGTCTAAGGGACACAAAAGACCTCCAACTCATCACTTAGAGCACCTGGACTTTGCTTGCTGAAGTCGTGCCCTGCCAGGTGGTGCCAATCCAGTCCTGGGCCTTTGGAAGTGGGTATAAAGTGCTGCTCCAGTCCAAATAAACTCATGAATGCTATTGCACTGCTCGGAACTGGTAAACCTCCATCAACTACGACTCATTGCCACTACTGTGAGGATGGCAGACACCGCATCGCCGTTGATGCTGGTGAATTGGTACTGCAGCAAGGATTGGGACCACCAGATTGCCAACTGTGAAGTGCATTGCCTCCATTCCTGATGCATCTCTGACTTTGCATGGCTTGAAGCTGACGCATCGCCTACATCTTTGGAATCAACGCCACAGCATCGCCTCCTTTGCTCCTCACATCTTGTTCTTGAAGTTGGCGCAACTCCATACCAAGGTGTTGTTTCATGGTCTGTGTATCTGACTCGCCCTCCATTGTGGTCAGCCTGACTTCAGATTTTTCAGATTTTTTTTTACTTCAGATGCGGTTGGCGCTTTATGCTTTTAAGCACTACAGCTCAGTTTATTCTGTAAAAATTCATATCTTGAGTTCTACTTATTGGATTTTTTTCATTTTGATCTTGTTTTGTTCATTAAATTAAGCTCTATTTTTCTAACCAAGTGTGGTATCTTTTTGTATGGTGTTTTTACTGTTTTACTGTTTGAGGTGTTGCACAAATACGCAACACATTGCCTGTTAAGTTAGGTCTGACTGCTCTGTGCCACACTACCTGGGGGTGAGTACAGGTTAATTTAGGGTGTGTGGTGACTTACCCTGACTAGGATTGTGATTCCTACTTGGACAGTGTGCATAACTTTGCGAACCAGAAACCCAATTTCGAACCAGCCTGATGGAATAAAAGGCCTGTCCAGGCTTGAACAGCACCACCACCATCTGCAACTTGCAAAATGCGCACACCAGCAATGAGTGGGGCAGTGCAATGCAGTTTGCCAAACAGAGGAAATATGGGCACAAATGTCCAGTATTTATCGGGAGCACTTCATAATGCATTTCAGATGCAGGCAAATCAGAATTAAGAAACCATTTGTAAATATCAACCAACCTGCACATTGCATGCTGCTGGGCCCCAATACTAAGCACTGCTTCAATACATTTATTGAGAGAGTAGCAGCATTTTTCAGGAGCAAACAGGTATTCTGGATAGCGAGCACCCTGACTCCTCTAGTTCCGTTTAAAGCAGTAGTCACACACTGTTGTCCACATCAGCTTTTGGTGTTCTCAACCTCCATTTGAACTTAAAGTTTTGCAGATCTAAAAGTACTGGAGTGACTGGTTGAGTTGTGCAGCATGTCACGTTTGTGATTTTCATACTAGAGACTGTGTCCACAGGTGAAATATTAACAAAGCAATAGAAACACAAAAAATACAATGTCAGTGCAGATTTTTTGGTGATACAAACAAATCGGTTTGGTTTGGGCTTTTACACTCAAGCGTGTTAATATGAAATATAGCTGTGTGCTGGTATGCATTTAGGGTGCTGTAACAGTATTATTTTGTGTAAGTGTAAGAAGGTTTTTGTGATTTGTGTTGTGCAATATTCTCCAATGCGTTCACTGTGTGTGTTGATTTGCTTTGAACATGCCACATTTGGTAGAACCTGCAAAATTGTTCACGAAACAAAGAGGGGACCATGATCATCAGTTTCATAGAAGAAATGGAAAGATGAATTTTCAAAATATTTAGAGGTAACAAACTCTAATGAGTTAACTGCTGTTGTGAAAAGGGTGGATCTGCTATATTGTTTGGAGTCAGAGGGCCAGGATATATTTAGACATTTGTCTGCTATGCTAGTGCCTTCAGGGGAGAAATACCGCAATGAGTTCCAGAAAGTCTTGCTAAGAGAAGGGTATTTCAAGCTACAGAAATGTGTCCTTTTTCAAAGTTTATATTTAGAGGAATTCTGGGGACAGGTGGTACAGAGACTAAACACGACTGTGGAGCACACAGTCCAGCAACCCCCCAAAAAAACCTTAAGGTCTCAACAGCGACAGAGTATGTTTACCACCAATATAATGGTCGGCCCTCACAGGCAGACCTTTGGTTTAATCACAGTGGAGACTACTCCATCTCCATTATTAATAAACCCACCCAATTTAGATGGGCAGAATTAGAGGTCAGTTTCCACTGCTCATCACAGCCAGGAAAACCTTGGTGGTAAGGGGCAGTGAAAACTGCAAAATGCTCTCCTCGCCATGGGAGAGGACTTCCATGGCGAAGGGAGCATTTTCTTTTTAATTTTCAAAACGAATATCCCACTTCAGGATTTTCTTTTTGAAATAAAAAGGATAACAGTTTGGTGCAGGACTACATCATGTTGACAGAGCCCTGTACCAAACTGCAAAATGCACTAAGAGGAACCTCACTGACAGCGGTTCCTAACAATGCTTTAAGAAATTACAGCCTACTTGGCGGTCATTTCTAAAGCTGGTAGACAGACTCTCTCCAAGGGTGACGGAGTAATTTACTCCATCATTTTGGCAGATAAACAGGCATTTCACCAGATTATTAATCTGGCCTCAAATCTATTAGAAGAAAAATATATTAATTTGTACAGACCACAGATTAACAGAAGACCTAAAAAACCGGTCATACTTGGCCGGAAAGCTGTTGGAAACCAGAAGCGAATCAGAAATATATGAAGTAACACACCAAAAGTCTTTGCTCAGCGGTGGAAATTAAATTGTTGATGGGGTGATGAGGTCAAAATGTAACATCCTAATAAAAAAGTATATGTAAAATTTGAAGAGCAAAGAAATATAAAGTATTATTATAAAACTAATAAAAATATTATACAAAAGGAAGATTTAGATTTGACATTATATTACAAGGAGAAGTATAAACATTTTGTAAATTCTAAGATAGTTTATAAATTCTTCTAAACACGTGTAGCCATTGAGTTTTCCAGGGATAAATGTTGAGAGTTCATTTTATGGTATACCAGAACAATAGTAAATTTCAAGAAATGTTGCCAGTAATGGGGAAATCCCAGTCATAAGAGGTGACCACTACAGTTGAAGTAATTGAACTGTCAGTGCATGGAACAAAGTAAAAACATAAAAAGCGGAGAAGAACTATTTTGAGATTACACCATTTACCACTTATAATGAATGGGGCAGAAGTGATATTTTGTGAAGTTTTTTGGGGATTATAGGGTTAGTGAGGGTAAAACAGGGTATGAATAAAGTAGCATCGATGGAGGGTGTGGGAAACTGACAAGTGAAGTGCAAGAGGTGATTCACAAATATTTTTGTGGCAAAATTATGGAATTTATTGAGATTCTGAACGCAGTTTCTTTGAAGACCAAACTATAAGATCTCCAGGATTTTTCTGAATGAAAAATGTCTCCTATCAGAAAAAATTAATGTGTCTAAATTAGGCTGGTTTCCTCTCATGAAACAGGGAGTTTACATTCATGTAGCAGGGCCACGTTTTTATTACAGGAAAGTGTAAATAATTAAACAGGGGAGTGGTGCGCACGAATGGCCTAAAAAGCTGCAACTAACAACGTCCAAGACAGTAGGGAATTAAGAGGTGTTATGTGTGTAAGTGGCAAGGAGTTGTAGGATGTGTTAATCAGTTAATAAACGAGGATATTAAAAGACATGTGTGTAAATAGAGGAGTTGTAATGGTCTGAATTTGTACCCCACCCAAAGGTTTCTGTTCAATAGAAAGCTGAAAGCTTCTGTTTATATATTGATTTGAAGGATATATATATATATATATATATATATATATATTTATCACCAACACTCTCCCAAGAAAAGAGATTCCGGACACCGTAGGAAAGCAGCCATCATAAAATATTTAATGACGTGTTTCGGCCTTAGCCTTGTTCATTGTGAACAAGGCTACGGCCGAAACACGTCATTAAATATTTTATGATGTCTGCTTTCCTTCGGTGTCCGGAATCTCTTTTCTTGGGAGAGTGGTGGTGATAAATATATTGGGTTTCCGGGACCCAGACCGGACCACTTAGAAAACGACCTCGGCATTTACTGGAACTGTGTTTTGTGGTGATATATATATATATATATATATATATATACATACATATATATTTATATATATATATACACACACACACACATATATATATATATATAGATATATATATATATATATATGCTCTCTCCTAACACTGAAGAACTTTGTGCTGCCTAGCACCAGTGTATGCATTTTTGCACCATGCTGCAAGGGAGTCTGCATTATGTACTGGATTGTTTTTGTGCAGGAAGGAATTCCTTCCTGCACAAAACGACCCAAGAGGATTTTTCTTTTTTCTATGTGTGACGCTGAATGCATCACACATAGAAAGGGATAATAATGAGGGGAAAAAAAGATGTTTCTCCTCATTACGCCATCTTTTGGCAGGCACGCTGATTTTACACAATCCCAGATTTGCAAACCTTTGTAAATCTGGTATTGCATTAAATCCATAGGTAGATGTATGAGAACGCCCATGCTCCACCCATGGAATGCCTACCAGTTTGAAATATAACATAACATGGTGTGATAGAGCGGTCCGTACTAATAATTTTACCTGTGTTCGGACGCTCTTTAGGCCGATGAATCTTTTGACTAAGTGGGACTCTCTGTACTCTATATCGATCAACTTCCTTAAATCAATAATCAATAACGAACATAAGCAATACCCTGATCAACATAACACTTAACAATTAATCCAGAATACATTTCGGCGAAACCTGACCTTTCAGCCAGGAATAACCACACCAGTTTATTGCAAAGTTAGTAAATGTTATTTCCCTATATTAACAAAGCTAGCACAATATAGATGTGTCTCAACACCAAATGATAAACATAAATGAACATTAATAGCTGTCCATAACGGCGAAACAGGTGCAATCTATGTAGCATTTGAATCACAAGGCATTCGATAATAGCAATGCAAATCACTAATACGATAATCTGTAACGAACTAATTGCATACATTTAGTCAGCATAACAAGATCTCAAATTGCATCGTGCGACATATGGAATCCTCGTCTAACCTCAAATTAGCATCGGCATGTGGGACTTCATGCAAAAACAATTTAGCAACATTAATTTAGAAAACTCCTAACTAGGGCTCTTATCAAAATCAGCAGTTGGTTACCTAAAAGGAACACAATGCAATTTTACAATTTCCTTTCATATTTACCAATTACGATCAGCATACAAGGAAGTCTTCATCTCACAGGTACCGTTCTTCAGTCAGCATGGGTACCGTTTCGATCAGCATGGGACGGGGCAAAGGGGCAGGGGTGGACGGGGCAATTGCCTCACGGCGGCAAGGTAAAACTACTACTTCATGCAAAGGGACAAATCAAAGTTAAAGTCTCTAGGGCAAGAATCATTTAAAGTCTCTTTCTCTCGATTAGAGAAAGCATCAAAGTCTCTTTCAAAATGGCGTCGCAGCAAAGTGGGCCATAATAGCTGCAAAGTCTACAAAATGGCGGGATGTCCAATAATGGCATGGATACTTTCCTCTCGTGCACCTGGTTTTTATAGACAACAGTTCAAGTCCAGTAGGGTCTTCCATTGGAGGGTTCATAGGTTATCTTCAAATTGTCCAATCAAAAACGACAGTTCTCAAGCTTTTACTTAAGCATACATTATCCTTGGAGATGGGTACGCAAGTTGCAACATTTCATACCAATTAACTCACTTTCAGAGCTTCCATTGTCCGCACCTGCAGATCGACCTTGGAGTAAAGAGAAAATATGCCAGGCTGGCACGAAACCTTAAGATAAGCATGTGAACGGTCTCAGTGGAAAAGTACAGCTTCAAGCAAAAATACACGTTTAATAGCACATTGGAAAAATACGAGCATCTAAACCGTGAGACCAGGCCACTAGGCCAAAGCCTCCGCTAAAGTTATGCTAAGCTAAAACATTTCAAACGAGTGAATCATAGCACACGTTTACGATTATGTCGGATTAGTGCAATTCTAATACACCACGTTATATAAAGCACGCTTATAAATGTTGGCAAACTACTCTGAGGGCACATTTTGTCCCCGTACAATCTTTATTAGTTCGGTTAAAGTCACACATGATTATTTCACACTACGTTTATGCATTAATAAATGTAAAACCTTCATTTTCTGCTTCATCAGGTGCAAGCCCCTGCACTGCATCACAGTTCTCTATATTTCTTTACACAGCCATGGTGTCGCTTTATAAACCTCACTGAAGCCTTTGCGCTATGCTTGCCTTACCTAGCGCAACACACGGACAACACAAAGGCTTATTAAATCTGGGCTTGAATGGAAAAATACCGGCACCCTTCAGGAACAAATAGATACTCCGAATATTCTGGAATTCTCCAGTTCCATTTAAAGCATTGATCACAACACTGTTGTCCACATCAGCCTCTGGCGTTCTGAGCCCACATTTAAACTTTAAAAGGTGCTGATCTAAAAGCACTGGAGTGACACTTTAGTTGAGTTGCGCCACGTGCCAGGCTGATGATGCTCATAATAGTGTCCCTGTCCACAGGAGCAATATTACCACAGCAATGCCCATGCTATACATACAAACTTACTGCATTTTATTGGGCAGTGGACATAACTGGAACTTGGTGGTCTGCACACCCGGGATTGGGTTTAGATTTTTACAAGCAATTGTGCTAATCTGGAATATAGTTGTGGGCCGGTATTTATTCAGTGTGTTCGAATAGTATTACTTCGTGAAAGTGCAGGAAGGTTTTTGTAATTTGCGTGGTGCAACATTCTCCTCTGCTTTCATTGTGTGTTGATTTGCTTGAAACATGCAGCATTTAGGAGAACACACAAAAGTTTTCAAAATCAGAGGGTGGACCATGAGCACCAGTTCAATAGAAGAAATGGATAGGTGGCTTTTCAAGATATTTATAGACAACAGACGCCAAAGAGTCAAGTGCTGTTGTGAAAAAGGTGGTTCTACAACATTGTTTGGGGTCAGAGGGCCCGGATATATGTAGATATTTGTCTGCTATGCTAGGGCCTCCAGGGTAGAAATGCCATGATGAGTTTCAGGACGCCTTGCTAAGAAGTAAAAAAGTATTTCAAGCTAAGGAAGTGTGTGTTTTCTTAAAGGTTTAGATTTAAAGTAATTCTGGGGGCAGGCGTTACAGACTAAAGGCAACTGTGGAGCAAAAAGTCCATCAACCCCACCAAAAAACACTAAAAGTCTGTTATGAAAACACTCCATTCCCAGGGGAAAATGGATTTTAGATTAGCAGCACTGGGACGGTCCTGAAAAGCCAAGTTGCCCTATAGAGGAAATTGACATATGAGAAAAAGATATAGTTGAAACGGCATTGACAGAAGTAAGAAAATGAATTCATCTACACAGACAACAATTCAGCATAAGACCTCAAATATTATTTATTCGTGGCAGAAAAGCTATTGGAAACCAGAAGACAGTCGGAAACACATGAAGGAACATACCAAACGTCTTTGCTCAAGGGTGAAAATGAAATAGCTGATTAGGTGATGTGGTCAAAATGGAATATGCTAATAATTAAAGTTTATGGAAATACTAACAGCAAAGAAATGTGATGTAATAAAACCAATAAACATATTATATGAAGGAAGGTTTATATTTTACATTAGATTACAAGAAGAAGTATAAATATTTAGCAAATTCTAAACTACTTTAAGTATGCTTCCAAACATGTGTGACTTATGGAGGGCTCCAAGAATAAACGTTGTGAGCTCATCATATGGCACACTAAGAAACAATAGTGAATTTCAGAAAACTTTGCCATTAATGGAGAAATCCCAGTCCAAAAGAGGGGACTACCATAGCTGAGGTAATGTACAGTATATGCATGCAACAATGTCAAAATGTAAAAGCAGAGAAGAAGAATTTTGAGGTTACACTGCTTACCACTTATAATGAACGGAGAGAAAGTGATAATTATGTGAAGCTTTGATAGGCTTGTAGGTTAAGTTAAGGTAAAACAAGGTAGGACTAAAGTGGCACTGATGGAGGGTGGAATGAACTGACAAGTGAAGTGCAAACGGTGATTTACAGCTATTTTTGTGGCAAAAGCATTGAACTGATTGAGCGACATTCTCAACCAGGTTTCTTCGTCGAGATCCTTGAATTTTCTCTTATGTAAAACTATCTGTTATCACAAAAATACAAGTAGCAAAAATAGGTTAATATATACTCATGGGAAGGGAGTTTACATTCATGGAACAGGGTCTAGTCCTTATTACAGGAAAGTTTAAATATATAAACAAGAGAATTGAGTGCAGGAATGTTCTAAAAAGCTTTGAATACCAAC
This sequence comes from Pleurodeles waltl, assembly GCF_031143425.1. NCBI lineage: Eukaryota > Metazoa > Chordata > Amphibia > Caudata > Salamandridae > Pleurodeles > Pleurodeles waltl. The sequence continues at coordinate 535,472,622 of NC_090450.1, read as the reverse complement.
ATCGAAATTGGGCGTGGCCACGCAAGATGGTCAACAGGACACATGCGTGAGAGGCTCCTCACTGGTCCCAGATATTTCCTAAGTAATCCTCCCGCATGCCGCATATCTACTGATGCATTTCTGCTGAGGGAGCTGGAGGTTGATTGCTGCACCCTTTGACCTATTTTCCCTGATTTCTGGGGGCCCATGTGGCAGGGCTCAGGCTTGACCTCAGGCAGGCCTGCAGGGAGGTTGTGCGACAACTAGCTTGCAGTGGGACCTCGGTTCTCTGATGTTGTGGGCCCCGCTTGCCTCCCGTGGAAGACAGATCGTTGATGGGATGACATGTTTCATCAGCGGGGGACAACTGCAGTCATGTGGCCTGTGTGGGGCAGAGGCTCTGATGTGCGGCTGGGCTTGGCCCATTGCCCCAACCTTTCTTTCCTGGGTACAAGAAGTGCCGGCTGCCCGATGCCGCAGACGTACTGAAGGAGCTGAGGGTCACTAACTTGTGCATTAGCCCACAGGAAGTGACCAAATTGAATTGACAAGCGGCCGGGATCTGCTGGCTTACTGTAGGAGGCTGGACTGGCTTGTAGTGAGTACCAAGGGGTACTTGCACCTTGCACCAGGCCCAGTTATCCCTTATTAGTGTATAGGGTGTCTAGCAGCTTAGGCTGATAGATAATGGTAGCTTAGCAGAGCAGCTTAGGCTGAACTAGGAGACGTGTGAAGCTACTATAGTACCACTTAGTGTCATATGCACAATATCATAAGAAAACACAATACACAGTTATACTAAAAATAAAGGTACTTTATTTTTATGACAATATGCCAAAGTATCTTAGAGTGTACCCTCAGTGAGAGGATAGGAAATATACACAAGATATATATACACAATAGCAAAAATATGCAGTATAGTCTTAGAAAACAGTGCAAACAATGTATAGTTACAATAGGATGCAATGGGGAAACATAGGGATAGGGGCAACAAAAACCATATACTCCAAAAGTGGAATGCGAACCACGAATGGACCCCAAACCTATGTGACCTTGTAGAGGGTCGCTGGGACTATTAGAAAATAGTGAGAGTTAGAAAAATAACCCTCCCCAAGACCCTGAAAAGTGAGTGCAAAGTGCACTAAAGTTCCCCTAAGGACAAAATAGTCGTGTTAGAGGGAAAATGCAAGGAAAACACAAATCAGCAATGCAACAACGATGGATTCCTGACTGAGGGTACCTGTGGAACAAGGGGACCAAGTCCAAAAGTCACAAGCAACTCGGAGATGGGCAGATGCCCAAGAAATGCCAGCGGTTGGTGCAAAGGAGCTCTTACTAGGCTGAAGAACTGTGAATACTGCAGGAACGACAAGGGCTAGAGACTTCCCCTTTGGAGGATGGATCCCCCACGCCTTGGAGAGTCGTGCAGAAGTGTTTTCCCGCCAGATGGACACCAACAAGCCTTGCTACACGCAAATCGTGCGTTTGGCGTTTTTGGACGCTGCTGGGGCCCAGGAGGGACCAGGAGGTCGCAAATTGGACTTGCAGAGAGAGGGGACGTCGAGCAAGACAAAGAGCCCTCACTGAAGCAGGTAGCACCCGGAGAAGTGCCAGAAACAGGCACTACGAGGATGCGTGAAACGGTGCTCGCCGAAGTTGCACAAAGGAGTCCCACGTCGCCGGAGACCAACTTAGAAAGTCGTGCAATGCAGGTTAGAGTGCCGTGGACCCAGGCTTGGCTGTGCATGAAGGATTTCCGCCGGAAGTGCACAGGGGCCGGAGTAGCTTGCAAAGTCGCGGTTCCCAGCAATGCAGCCCAGCGAGGTGAGGCAAGGACTTACCTCCACCAAACTTGGGCTGAAGAGTCACTGGACTGTGGGGGTCACTTGGACGGTGTCGCTGGATTCGAGGGACCTCGCTCGTCGTGCTGAGAGGAGACCCAAGGGACCGGTAATGCAGCTTTTTGGTGCCTGCGGTTGCAGGGGGAAGATTCCGTCGACCCACGGGAGATTTCTTCGGAGCTTCTGGTGCAGAGAGGAGGCAGACTACCCCCACAACATGCACAAGCAGGAAAACAGTCGAGAAGGCGGCAGGATCAGCGTTACAGAGTTGCAGTAGTCGTCTTTGCTACTATGTTGCAGGTTTGCAGGCTTCCAGCGCGGTCAGCGGTCGATTCCTTATCAGAAGGTGAAGAGGGAGATGCAGAGGAACTCGGCTGAGCTCATGCATTCGTTATCTAAAGTTTCCCCAGAGACAGAGACCCTAAATAGCCAGAAAAGAAGGTTTGGCTACCTAGGAGAGAGGAAAGGCTACTAACACCTGAAGGAGCCTATCAGCAGGAGTCTCTGACGTCACCTGGTGGCACTGGCCACTCAGAGCAGTCCAGTGTGCCAGCAGCACCTCTGTTTCCAAGATGGCAGAGGTCTGGAGCACACTGGAGGAGCTCTGGACACCTCCCAGGGGAGGTGCAGGTCAGGGGAGTGGTCACTCCCCTTTCCTTTGTCCAGTTTCGCGCCAGAGCAGGGGCTAAGGGGTCCCTGAACCGGTGTAGACTGGCTTATGCAGAATTGGGCACATCTGTGCCCAACAAAGCATTTCCAGAGGCTGGGGGAGGCTACTCCTCCCCTGCCTTCACACCATTTTCCAAAGGGAGAGGGTGTCACACCCTCTCTCAGAGGAAGTTCTTTGTTCTGCTATCCTGGGCCAGGCCTGGCTGGACCCCAGGAGGGCAGCTGCCTGTCTGAGGGGTTGGCAGCAGCAGCAGCTGCAGTGAAACCCCAGGAAGGGCAGTCTGGCAGTACCAGGGTCTGTGCTACAGACCACTGGGATCATGGAATTGTACCAACAATGCCAGGATGGCATAGAGGGGGCAATTCCATGATCATAGACATGTTACATGGCCATATTCGGAGTTACCATGGTGAAGCTACATATAGGTAGTGACCTATATGTAGTGCACGCGTGTAATGGTGTCCCCGCACTCACAAAGTTCAGTGAATTGGCTCTGAACAATGTGGGGGCACCTTGGCTAGTGCCAGGGTGCCCTCACACTAAGTAACTTTGCACCTAACCTTTACCAGGTAAAGGTTAGACATATAGGTGACTTATAAGTTACTTAAGTGCAGTGTAAAATGGCTGTGAAATAACGTGGACGTTATTTCACTCAGGCTGCAGTGGCAGGCCTGTGTAAGAATTGTCAGAGCTCCCTATGGGTGGCAAAAGGAATGCTGCAGCCCATAGGGATCTCCTGGAACCCCAATACCATGGGTACCTCAGTACCATATACTAGGGAATTATAAGGGTGTTCCAGTAAGCCAATGTAAATTGGTAAAAATGGTCACTAGCCTGTTAGTGACAATTTGAAAGTAATGAGAGAGCATAACCACTGAGGTTCTGGTTAGCAGAGCCTCAGTGAGACAGTTAGGCACCACACCGGGAACATATACATGCACACCTATGAGCACTGGGGCCCTGTGTGACAGGGTCCCAGTGACACATACATATAGGCCACAAACCTATGAGCACTGGGGTCCTGACCAGCAGGATCCCAGTGACACATAACAACCATACTGAAAACATGGTGTTTTCACTATGAGCACTGAGGCCTGGCTATCAGGATCCCAGTGAGACAGTGAAAACAGTGACAAACACCCTGACATACACTCACAAACAGGCCAAAAGTGGGGGTAACAAGGCTAGAAAGAGGCTACCTTCTCACACTTACCCTTTTGCCAGGCAAGGAGATCTGTTGGAGCTGGCCGTGGGGTGCTGGGTGGTCTAAGAGGTGTTGAGCAAAGGGTTGCCTCCTGAAGTCAGCAGATGGAGGTAGGCGAGGCTGTGCTGGCCTAAGTTTCTCGCCCATACCTTCTTCTGCCCCCTTCCCTGTGAGGGGAACTGATGATAGGGGGGTGCGCCAAGGTCGACATGGAGGCTGGTGTGCTGACCTGGCCATTAAGAGATAGCTGTGCCAGGGCCCTCTCTCTGTCTGAAAGCTTACTGGAGGTGCGGTGGGGGCCCTTCCTGACAGGAAGGACATCTGAGGGCAGAGAGCACACTTTGCTGGCTATCGCTCCTGGGGGCAGTAGATCCTGATCTGAAAATTAGCATGACACTGGAATAGCGTAGGGGGCTGTAACAGCAGCTACGTTCAGACCTCCTTGAATGCTCTCTCAGGAGACTGAGGTGCTCCTTGCACTGCCTCCATCAAGGGGAAGTGAAAGCCGCAGGCTCCCATGCAGTGGTGCACTACACTACTCAGACACCATTGTCACAGAGACAGACCTATCAAGGGGGCACCTGCAATGATCCTGTGTTGGAGTCGCCCTCGGTGGAGCCATCAAATGCAGACATCTTGGCGGCTATCCAGGGCTTGTGTATGGCATTGGAGGGAAAAATCAAAACTGTCTGCATTGAAGTAAATTTCCTTTGTGCGGATTTGTGGAAAGTATCCAATACGATCAAGGCAGTGGAGGGGTTCATTGATGAACTTAAGGGGGCGGTGGCTGCAGTGAAAAAACAGGTCCAAGTCTGGGGTCCTGGAGGCATGAGCTGAGGACTTGGAGGGAAGGTCCTTCTGTAATAATGTCCACCTGCTGGGGTTCCCCGAGTGAGCAGAGGGGGGGATTGACAGAACAATTTGTGGAATAAAGGGTTTGAGACTCACTTGGTCCAAGTGGTTTGTCTTCTTTCTTCGTTATCGAGAGGGTGCACAGGGCATTGGTGCCCCCGCCACACCCTGGGGTGCTGCCGTAAGTAATCCTCGCTCGGGGGCTAAACTACAAAGATAGAGACTGTATCCTACGTGCGGCTCAATAAACTAGTATTGCCCGTTTTGAAAATTACTGGATTTCCTTTTACCTTGACTACACCCATAGAATTTCAGTGGGGGATAGAAAATCAATTCTCAAAGTCAAGAGAAAGTTGAAGGACATGGGACTCAAATATATGCTGTTGTACCCAGCTAGACTGCATGTGATTTTGGAGGGAAAGTCTTTGATTCACCTGAAGATGTCTGGAGATGGTTGGAGTTGTGAGATAAAGATCATAGGGATAAGATGGGGTTCTGGAGGAAAACTCCTCTCAATGATGGAGGATCACGTAGTCATGATTAGAGGGCTGAGGAGACACAGAGCAGCGGGTGGCACTGGAGATGAAGACTCTGGAACCCTGAGAGTGGTGAATCAGGGGGATGGCACTATGGTGCTGGAGACCAAAGTCTCTGGCATGGAAAAGACAGAGGGAACTCCCACCCCAACATTGGGCATAGAGATGGGTGACACATCAGCTTGATTTGGGGATCCTGTGACTTTGGCAAATTCTGGTGGGAGCAGTATTGTGTGGTGGGGGATCATAATCCCAGCACAGAGGCAGCTATATTTGAATTGTTTTATTCCTCTAGCGCAGAAACAGAAAAAAAGGATGAAGAAGATGTTTGGCGCTGTGCAGTGAGGAAGAAGCTGAGAGTCCATCCTTCATTCAGCTCATGGGCCCCACTTTGTTCGCATTCAAAGATCCCACAAGGGGAGAGGTCTGAGTGGGAAGTCAGGCCTGCTGAGCACCAGCACAGGGGATGTGTAACTACCTGCCTCAGAAGGACATGGAGCGGTGATCACCCACACACAGGTGCTTGGACGACGAGACCAGGGTGGAGCTAAGGCCTATGGCTGACTAGACTGGCAACTCAGGCATGTGGAATCACGGCCAGTTGAGCTCCAACCCTTGAGAAACTGAGATGGTGCTCAAATGAGTGAGAGACACAGATGCTGATGCCAGCAGAGCCCAGCAGATGATTTCGCACACATGCAGAACCGCGCCATCTTCCAAGATGCCCATGTGAAATTTTCTGTACCCTGTGTGAGGCATCTATGACATGGGCTCTGACGTATACCTGACGTAACAGGGCTCCAGGAGTTTACTCCAGATATTGTGTTAAGCTTTCTTTAACTGGAGAGGGTTTAGGCTGCTGGTCCTGACAGCATTGTTTTAATGAGGAAATAAGGCAGTTTGTTGATGTGTTGTTTGTCCAGGGAGGGTGAGGATGTCCTTGAAGTTCATATATCAAGTTCTGGAGGTGGTATGGGTTACCAATATGGTGGATGATATACTTCAGGGCTCCACAAGATGACCAGGAAAAAAAGGCAGGGATTGACAGTGAGATCACTCCTCTTTGTGTGGACCAGTCAGGGGTCTGGGGTGTGGAGGATACTTCTTTATGGCTAACTGTAGCAACGTAGTGTCCTGGAACGTCCAGGGCTTACGAAAATACACTAAGCAATTCAGGGTCCATTTGTTTCTGAAGCGCAGTCAGATCCAGATTGTGGTCTACAAGAGAATCATCTGATGGGCGATGAGGCACAGAAATTAGCCAAGAAATGGAGGGAGCAACTCCATGCAGCATCACATTCCTCATATGCTAGAGGGTTGGCTAGCAGGATTGCACCTGTGTGCCATTTCATCATACCTACAGTGAAGTGGACATAGAGGGGTGCTACCTGTTACTCCAGGGCACAGTGATGGTAAAGATGCCACTATTCTGAATACTTAGGTGCCCAATGGGGATGATGTTGTTTTTTTAATGGTGCAAGGGTTGTTGGCAGGTAGTGTGGACTCTCCGATTGTCTGGACCGGCAATTTTGTCTGTGTCTTGGGCAGATACAGAGTCTGGCACTCTCCACAAACAGGGGACGAACCCTCATATGAGCAGGACTCTATTGGAGGCCATGGGAAATTTTGGGTTCTTAGACAGCTGGCGGTTTCTGTACCCGCAGACACAGGAATACACCTGTCACTTCTTGACACAAATAGGTACAGCCACCTGGATCACCAGAGAACAGATACTGTGCTCAGTAGCTCATTTAGGTAGATTCCTTTCTGACCATGTACCTGTGCTGCTTTAGCTGCAGTGGAATGGAGGTACGCAAGCAGATAGACACCGGTGGATGCCCCCAGAAATCCTGACTGACACAGAGTGTAAGTAGTTAATGGCGGCTGCACTCACTGAATATCTGGCAAATAACTGGAGTTCCACTGCTACTAGGGCCACCGAATGGGAGGCCATGAGGGCAGCCTCAAGGGGTATATGCATAGGAACACCCTGGGGGGTGAAGTGGCAGCTAGAGTCAGACATCAGGACTCAGGAAAAGTGTCTGGCTGCCTCCCAAAGAGGTGAGGCAGCATCCGGGACAGTGCATGGAGAGCTGATGAGAGCCCAGCGCACCCTCTACACGCTATAGGACACTCTAGACAAACACACCCTTAAGATATATAGGCAGTGCTCACATAGAGAGGGTGATAAATCAGGGTGGCTTTTGGCCTGGATATTGAGACGAGAACAGGAGACACCACTCATCCTTCATAGCAGGACCCCAGGGGAAATGTTGGTGGCAGATTTCCAAGACATCTTGGAAACTCTGGGGGTGTATTTTCGTGACGTCTACCGAGTCTGGGAGGTCTGTTGGGGGGTCACTGTAGAGGGGTGACTTGTGGGGTGGAGTTGCCCTGCCTATCACTAGAATGGGTGTAGGAGTTTGACAGGGAAACCACGTTGGAAGAGCTGAGATTGGCACTCAAGCATCTTAATAAACTGAGGGCCTCGTATGGGGATGGATTCCTTGTGGAGTTCTTCCAAACATATTCTGCATTGCTTTTTGAAAACCTTTTGGAGGTCTTTCAGGAGGCCCAGGATTTGGGGGTCCTCCCCCTCACTAAGCATGAGTGCAGTATCTGTCTTATGTTGAATTTGGGTGGAAAGGCTGAGGATCCCTCCTTTTATGGAATCCTTACCATGACAAATTCTGATGTCAAGATACTTTGTAAATTATTGGCAACCATGGTGCGGAAGGAAATATGGGAATTGGTGCATCAGGATCAATGCAGCTTTATACTATCGCACAGTACTATCTTTAATCTTTGTAGGTGACTCGTAGTACATGAAACCGCTGGGCCAGACCGCGATAAGGCACTAGTATCAATCAGCTTGGAAAAATCATTTAATACTGTATATTGGCACTATGTGATGTAGGTGCTGCGGGGAATGGGATTCAGGACTGCCTTCCGGAATTTGGTAAAATCCCCATAGACGGATCCTAGAGTCTGTCTTAGGATGGGAGGTATGCTGTATGTCGAGACGGGGCCACTCACCTGAAAAGCAGGATGTCTGCAGGGGCGATGGTATGCCCCCGACCTCCTGGAACACCTCTCGGCACTTCCTGGTGGACACAGAAACTCCAGCAGGTGTCTCAAAAGGAAAGGGGGAGTGGAAGAGAAAGAGACAAAACACTGCCACGTCTTGCCGGTCCAGCCCGGCATCATGTATCTTTGGGGGGGGCAGGTCGTTGTTGACAGAGTGATAGTAGAGTCAGTGCACTCAACTTCCTTGAAACTGAATCTCTCTTTCTGATATGGGCACGGGAGCGGTAGAAGTACACCGGGATGCTCCAGCACTTTTCTTGGATAATAATAACTGTTGGCACAATTACTAACACTGCATTACCAAAAACCCAAACTGAGTACCACAACAATAAGTACTGCAACACTAGGGCTGGCCTCACAGAGATTCACTGTTGCACACTACAATTAGAACTGTGGTTGCACTTATCATGCACAAGAAATTCAAACAAAGGCATTAATTATATCACATATAACTTTGCTGCATGCATTGGGTTAAACTAAAAGGAACAAAAACAATCCAAAAAATACAAATGTCCACTCTAGGTTTAAACAGTTAGGGTGGCACAGTTTGATTTGGTTTTACTGTGTGTGTGAAAAACCCTTCAAAAGCAAATTCCTCAAACCTGAAACACAGGCATGAATGACACAATTTAAATCCAAGAGTTATGCTATTAGAGAAAGAAAATTCACGTAAATGCTCTTTTAAAATTGCACTGTCACTTTTTGTAGTACTTGAGCTCAAGCAGATTTCCTGAAGCACATTTAGGCAAGTAACTACAATAATAATGTAGAATGTTCAGAAATACATTTGTCTCTTCAAGATAAGCACTCTGCCAAATACGAGGTCTGAAATACACCAGCTGTTCTAGGAAATCGCGGCGCTCAAAAAACAAACTCCCTGGAGAATACTAGTCACTTAGCTGCAGTCGTTTCCGGAGTGCTAGAGGAATGCCTGGTGTCAGCTGGTACAGGAACGAAGACAAGAATTGCCTCAAAAGTCCTCAATACGAGGATGACAGCAGGGGCTGGACTGCCAAATCAGATGCTGAGATCAGGAAGCAAAACAAAGCCAAGCGGGAGGTGTGCTTCACTCTGCTATTTATAGCCAATCAGGAAAGCAGTTGAGTTTCCACATGTGGATGAGTCACCACACCCAATTAGAAGCACATGTCTACACCACACCCAATTAGAAGCACATATCTACACCTGCTCACATTAGCAAACAAGCATTGGTAAAACAAGCATTGATAAAACCAATTGTGTAACACAGCACATTATGTTTACTTAGAAACATGAAGGTTTAACCAAGAACAGAGGTATGATTTAACCCTAATCCATGGGGATGCTGACAGATAACGCAAAAGGCACCTTGGGGATTCCTGACACTGTCAGAGAATTGGGTGGTTGAGAGGGGCACCCATCAAGGATATCCCCTCTTGCCTCTTTTGTTATCCCTGACCCTTAAATCTTTGGAACCATTATATGCAGGTAGGGGAGACCAATCACATAATCCCCTTATACTCAGATGACATGCTTATTTGCGTCCATCCCCACAGGAAGGAGGTGCCGCTGTTCATGAGGCTTATGACTGAGTTTGGTGTGGTGTCTGGCCTGCAGGTTAACATCCAAAAGACTCTGTTATTCCCTCTGAGGGGTCTTGTGTTGATGCCCTGGAAGAAGCTCCCAGAGCTTGGAATCAGAAGGCAGGTGGAAAGCTTCCACTATGTGGGTGTCATGGTCACCCATACAGTGGCTCAATATCGACTAAATTTACATATAGTTCTGCAGGGTTTTACCAGGTAAATAGAGTTTTGGAACACACTACCCTTGTTGGTTATGGTTCAGGCAGCCATCACCAAGATGGTTTTTCTCCCGAGATGCTTGTATGCAGTACAAAACTTATTATATCTGCTTGGTCCTGGTGTATTTCAGCAATTTAACATTTTGTTGACATCTCTGATAGAGGTGGGGAAGCGGAGTAAGGTCACCCTAGTGGTGCTAAAACGAGATATGGACAAGGCAGGCCATCTTTCTTACTGTGCAGTACATCTACAACATGTGGCCTGGTGGATGGCCGAATCAGATAACGGGGAAAAACACGCCTGTGGGGAATGTTGGGGGTTGAGTCACTGGCATGCTTGTTGATGAGGGGGGATGCTTGAAGGTTCTGGTCCAATACTTAGTACGACATACAGCCTTGATATGAGAGACAGTTGTCAAGAAAATACTCTGCAGTGCCACGTTCGACAGAGAGCTGGGTCAGTGAGACCTTGGACCATTTCCTCAGATAGACTCTGACATGTCAATGGATTGTTGGAGGGCTGGAGGTTTCCTTCAGGCTGAGGACATCTACTAAGGGGAGGTCTTCATTACCTTTCGGGATGCACAAGAGGCCTTCCAGGTGAGAGCAAGACATTTCTTGCATTATGCCAAACTGAAAGGTACAGCCAGGGAGGTGTGGTGTGGCTTCCCACCAGCACGCCTTCTCAGGTGTTGGATGGCTTAATTAAATGGAGAAAGGTAGGCATCAGAACACACTCTTCCATAAGGCAGTATGCCTATGAGCTGTTCCACACACTCTCCTGTAATAATAGGTTAAAAGTTTTACATTTAAATTTCCTCTATCGGACTTATGTCACACCCCACACATTGAACAGGACTGATTGCACCAGGGAGGCAAAGTGTGCCCACAGTGGGAAGAAGGGTGCCTCCTTTCTGCATCTTGCTTGGCTCTCTGATGAGGTCCATGGGTAATGGAGGGAAGTGGTGTGTAGAGTAGAGATGGCTAGGGGGTTACAGGCCCAAACACTCCTGGGGCATGTTTATTAGGGATAGTAAGAAGGCCAACAGGGTGGAAGATGTCCTATAATTGTTTGTTACTTACACTCCTACTAGCAAAGAGACAGGTCACTATTGGCTGGCTGGGCACTCCAGCACCGCAAATAACACATTTGGTTAAGGATGTTCTTGAGTGGGGGGGTTGATGAGGAACAGCACATGCACCTGTCAGATGAGAACGCGTTAAAGGATATGGTTTAACAACCATGAAGGATAAGATGCTGACTCAGCTGGATGAGGTGGGGACATAGGCTCTCTGAGTACAATGCTGTTAATAGCGTCGTGGAGGCCAGGTGTATACTCTAGGGTGGCTTGTTGACTTGGTATAAAATGTATCACTTACCTTGAATGTCATAGTGCAGCCGGAAATGTAAATGCGCTGTAGGCCAGATGTATGGGTAATTTGAAATGGTTTCTTTATTTGTAACATTGAAACTGAAAAACTGAAAAATGAAGTTTTTTCTAAAAAAAATAGCAACATCGAAAACAGTGGGAAATTAACAAGTGTGAGAGCGGCAAGGAGTTGGAGGATGTACTAAGAAAGTTCATAAAGATGGGTATTGAAAGAACATTTTGGAAGGTTGAATTTACATTGCCATGCATATTATGTTTATGGTGGAATACCATTTCTATTGAACACATGCCGAGAGGCAAACCTATGAGGGTCAAAGTAAAGCTAAACAACATGTGCAGTGCGGGAGTCATCTCCCATCACTTACATGGGCACAACAAGTATCAGGCAATGATCATCCTGCCAGAGACTGTCAGGAATTTATTTTATGTAGATCTGGGTAACTGTAATACCTTTTCCTGAAGGATGTACACATACACACAAAACAACACACATGAACACACACACAATCAAGGCTTTATTAATATGTTAAAACCCAGTTTAACTGTACAATATAGCACAGTTTATTAATAAGTGTCATTATGGCTAGGGAAATGAAGGCAATGTATACAAATACAATACAAATTGGCAACCTATTTATATAACAAAGAGGGATCTATGAATTAATCAATTATGGAATCCCTTCTCCTTTAGTCTTAGTCAATGTCTAAATGAGCACCAAAATCATGCCAAAAATATGTGCTTTCTAACTGGCCAGGAGCACACATACTCGTTCATAATCCAATGTTGGTCTCGTCAGCTGCCTGCGCAGAGAAGCAAAGCCAGCCTTCGTTTGTGTCTCACATCCTTTTGGTTACCACCGTCAGCGGAACAGTGGCGATGGGAATGTGACGCGTGCGCTGATCAGAGACTCTCTGGTGCTGGGCAAAAGTTTGTGAGGTGCATCCCATTCTCTCTTAGTCGTGACACAACATGGTTTTGCCAACGGGTGAAAGATTTCTTCAGTACTCATTGGGCGCACTCTAGTCAGCTTCACCACTGAATTGGTTACTTTATTTGTCTGACACATGACTCGTGGCCCACATACAAAAAGTGTGCTTAAAGCATATTATTGCCTCACACACATGGCAATATGGTGACTCCACCACTGATCACCTGTTAGAGACCGTACCTAGCCACAATGATCGACCGGCAATTGTTGGTTACTTACCCTAGCTGCTTGCTAATTCTTATGCGAGCCAGGATGATGTGACCCTAAAGGATAGACATACACGTCCCTGATTGTGGAGCTCAATGCCACAATCCACTAGTGTCTTCTGTGTATATTTTCAGTCCTGATGCTGACCCTCCTCTAAATAATTGTGTATTGTGGGTTGAAACGTCGACAATTACTACAGTAGACTGTTGTTTTCTATTGATTTAAGGTTTCAACACTGAGAGTGCTTGTTTTTACATCCAAATGTCCCTTTCAGCCGCCTGTACATTCCTGCGTTTTGTACAGCACTTGCGCACCCTCTATTCACTTTGTCACTTTCACTGCATCACCACACCCATAGGAGCATCTCGTGATAAAATTGATTATTCAAAATCAAGAAATTGAGTTCTTGTCAATAACACGACCTTTTTATTTTTCTGAACTACTGAATACATTTGTTAATCACACCCCAAATCTTATTAATGAAGGTTTCTGTAACTGTTGCAGTTGAAGTCAAGGGCCACCCTTCCGCCATGGGGACCGTTTGTGCCTTTATTGCTTGAACAGTTTAAGACAGCAGGAATCTCAAAACTGTGGCAGATAACTTATATTAAATGAACTCTTACAATGCTCACTATATGTGATACTGCCCATGGTGAATACTTCATTTGATATGACCTCTACCCTTTCTGGGAATTAAAGAGAAAAAAACAGCTTATCAATGATTCCATATGAATGATTGTGAGTAGTTTAACCATGGTTTCCCTATTTGACATTCATGATGTTACTCATTTTCATGTAATACTTTCACTAACCTCAAGATCCTCATGATATGTAACCTTGACAGTATTCTCACACGTTCTTTAACTTGGTTTCACTACCAGATTCACAATTGATAAAATATTAATGGAAATGTACCCTAGAAGAAGACTGATGGCTGCCAGTGGTTTATGCTGTATTACCATTCACAGGTAATACAAATAAAATAGCTCCTGAGCTTATGCGCATGTTGATCCTTCGCCATTTGCATAGAAGCATTGGGGACAGACTGGTATCTGCTTTCATGTATGTAGACATCCGATTCGTAAAACTACATGCACAAAATCTGTGACCACACATAGCACTCTGCGTGGATGACATTGTACAGGACTAGGATATGATGTGCAATATTCTGAAGGGTGACAGGAAATTGGATATAGGTAATCAAAATCACATAAGGGCAGGCAGCCAGACACATAAGTAGGAGCTCCTCTCACGGCCCAGTCCTTCTCCTGGAACAGCCAGACACATTGACGGCGGGGCCCAATCCACTGAATAGGAAGACAAGCTTTACCAGGGAGGAGGCAGACCTTGTGGTCCACTTTCTGGTTGACTCTAAGCAAGATTATAAGGTCTGCTTCCACACACCTCAGTATGGCAGACAAATAGGTCATATCGCATGTAATCACCAACAGAGTTAATGCCAAACGAGTGGAAGTGTGCACAATAAGGAGTCAGACTGGCAAGACAAAAAGAGGCATGGGAGGGAGACGTACACATAGACAAAGATAGCAGCTAGTACCCAGTCACATACCTGCAGCATGCCTCAGACTCACTGCCATAGAGCTGCATATCCTGCACTCCCACCTGGCCTGTCTGTTCCTGAGGATATATTATTCATGCCAGGTACAGTGAGGTCATGTGGCATGAGGGTATCTGTTCATGACCAAAGCCCACAAACTGTATGCATGTCAATTATACACACATGGGCAAGTGTCAGACATATAGCACAATAGAAGCATCAACACTAAAATAGCTACACTTTATTATTTGAAGCCATATCTTCTTACTGAGGCGTGGTAATAAATATGTCTTCAGTCATGTGATTTCAGCTTTTCAGATCCATGGCATTCATGTTCAAACCAACAAACAACCATGGTGTGGAAAGGGCTCCAACTGGACTGTCCAGATAGCCTGTTTCTGTCATAGAGAATGCTCTGTGTATATAACACGTGTCCTACCCACAAAAGAGGAAAACAAGCCAATCCCCTGGTAAATATTAAATACCATATGTCGTCTCTCCCTACCAACGTGTCCCTCGAATCATGTCCGTCTGTACACATCAAACAACATCTGATATGGACATCCAGACACAACCATACACAGTGTCCCAGTCACATATTTATAGCTTCCATCACCATATTAAGATGTCAGTTGCAAGCACCTCTGACATATGCCACCACCTCCACTCATGTTGTATTTACAGCAGTGCCACCGGGTCTGGCGGTACAGACTGCACAGATAATGCCTGGTAATTGTTGCCCAACCTGAGACTGTGCAACTCCATGACATGGACGGAACACAATCACAGCACACCGTTACATGGAATGAATGTTTTACACAGGAATGTACTTGGTGGTCTCATGAGTTTCATATCTACATTGTCTTCCCGCACCCCATATCCTTGTATGGAGCACGATTGTTGTGACGACTAACCCTTATACACTCACATGAAAAAATATATATATGTGTGTCATGGTGCACCTATATTCAGGGTCTTTCTATGGTAGTCCTCTAAATGCCAGGTCAGTGGTGCATAGCAAGCCAGTCCCCCCAGTTTCAGTAACTCCAAGGGTGGGGTAAATCCATCCATTTCCTGGGACCCTCATAATGAGGGCCAAATAGAGGATCAACCTTACAAATAGGAGAATCGTAGCTAGCCCATCTCAGCCAGAAGATTTACAGCAGCAAAGGACGGAATAACATAGAAAGTACTCAAACTCTTGCACAAAGGTCAGGGCTACCTTATCAGAATGAATTTACCAATTACGGGAAGCTTGGGCACAGCAGCTGTATATCTTTGTGTCTGTACCCTTTGCTAGTTCCAGTAAGGTGTCTCCCATTTCTTTAAGAAGCAATATCTTCTTCTTTGTCTTTGCACTGCACTTGTTGTTTGCTCAGCAGACACCGTAAGCTCTTTTTCAGATTCTTGTGGTGACTCAGAGATTTTGACCATGTAAGTAGCCTAGTTGAGCAATGGACTTTATTGTGATGAATGATTAGTCTTGGACATATTGTTTGAGGAATGTAGCACTGGGCTAATCCCTGATAACTGTGAAGTTACGTTTTAAAATGTTCACATATGCCGGCAGCTCTGCACGTGCTTGCAGTGCTGCCAGCAAATCTGTCACATGTGAATAAATTAATGAACTTGTTGGCTACTCATAAAACAAGCACTAGAAAACCATGAGGTCTCGTCTTTGTAATGCAAGTGCTAAGGTTTGGTTTTGCCAATGTTTGTTGTGCCCTGCAGCAACATTGGGAGTAGGGAAATGGGCATTTGGGAGAGGACAAATTTCCTATCCATCACTCTAAGTGAATCTTCTGCTTCAAATGCAGTGAACCACTCCCCCAGAGCAATAGATTCTGTCTTTATGGAAAAGCCTGGGCTTTCATGCAACATGTGGAAGGTACACGATAAAGGGAAACCACCCGACAAAATCTGTTGTTATTGAAACTGGCAAAAATATGCCTGTTTCTGGTTTTTACGGGTAAGCCAGAAGGGGTAGACAGCACCACAGAGAGCGTGTGGGTGAGGTTTGAATGCCATGGGGAAGCAACACATGAGAGAGAGAGAGAGAGAGAGAGAGACAGACAGAGAGACACAAAGAGAGAAAGAAAGAGAGAAAACACCTACACTCCATTGGGATGCTAAAAAAAAGAAAAAAAATAGTTCCATGATGTGTACCATGGAAGAACACAAAGCATCCACTCAAAATGAAGGTACAGAGCCTGTGATATGTTTTATTGGAGGGACAAACACAAGGAAAAGATAGGAAAGAAGGCTACTGAAGAAGACAAAAGCAAATGAGATTGACAGGAAAGTCAACAAATGAAAAGCAATGGGCTGACCTAAAGCAATTCTATGTGTTGGAATTGTACACAATCAGTCTTCGACAACAAACAGCTAAAGGCAAGACTGATTGTCAAGATTTTCCTCTAACCTTCAAACATTTTCTCGATATTCAACCAAAGCCATTATCACCCGCATTTCCAAAACACAGAAGTATGTATTCAAACAAACTTTGACACTCAAATCCTTAACAGTGTGCCAACGCAGATTGTCTTCTTCAGGCCTAAATGAACATGATCGATTGCTTTCACATTGGAAGTAAAAGCTCTAAATTCCAGTTTTTGCATTTTGGCTGGCATGGAAAGAAATAGCAGAAGTGGTGTTGTAAAGTACATTATAAAAATGTGTCTAGCATCCTCAGTAATTTAATTTTGCATTAAAGTAGGTAAGGTAGCCAGGCTAGCGTAGTGCCTGAAACCATGGGCTGGGAAGCCAGATCCCATAATGATATTTTGTTTGTTTCTTTTAATTCAGCAGCAACATATCAAAGATATCAATCCCATTTCTTCTATGGTGGTGTGTTATATGATTCCACATTGTCAAGTTGCGTAGAATCTATACGAGACCTCTGGCCAAAGTAATCAAACAGTACTGTGTGCAAATTGAAATGTACGTGGATGACACCCACCTCCATGTTTGGTTAGGTGAGGACAGATGCAAACACATCTTAAATTGTTTGTTACATGTACATCTGTGGATGGAGGAAAGATGCCTTCATCTGAACTGCCGGAATTATTACTAGTTATGTTTGGATCCTCCAAGGAATACATAGCATTCCACTGGATAAAGGTTATACAGCAAAGGTTTCAAATTGTGTGGTGAGACTCCTATGAGGGGCGCCGTGCCATCCTGGGGCAAGGGTCACTGCTCGGGGCATGGTGGCATGACATCTAGAGAAAAAAAGACTACACTGCTTACTTCTGTGGCAGTGATACAGGCTGTAGAGAAACAAGTGAGAGAGACCACCTACGCTGCTATTAATTGTGGCCCATAAACACCTCACCCACTTAGTAGGAGACAAAAGTCACTGAGCACAGCTGAACACTCTCATGAGCAGAATTAGCCAGTCATCAGTGAAACAAAGAGCATGGTTGTAGGAGACCAACAATGCACATTTCTGTCTATCTCAAATCACTAGTTTCATTCAAGAAGGTGATATTAATTACACATGCACACACCATTTCTTAGAGCAGAAATGATCTGTGCATGACAAAAGGCTGAGGGTACAACTGCATGTAAAACTGGAATGTTGACTTATTGTTTGACTCTGGTGTAAAACGAATCTAGTGTATGAGAGGAGGCCTAGGCTAGTCCCTACTCTGTAGCCAGGAGGTATGCACCAAGCATCCAGGATAGTTACATGAACTGAGGGACAGAGTACCACGTTTTAGTTCATCAGTAGGGTGACCAGACATTTTTCTCTGTGTCAGGGAGATGTGGTCTACCTACCCAATTGGTATAAAGTTATGCTGTCATGTAACCCCCTGGACTCTAGCGCTGATATTCCATGTGCATATCAAACGTGTGTATGTGCAGGCAGTGTGTGAGT
This sequence comes from Pleurodeles waltl, assembly GCF_031143425.1. NCBI lineage: Eukaryota > Metazoa > Chordata > Amphibia > Caudata > Salamandridae > Pleurodeles > Pleurodeles waltl. Next base: position 535,454,648 of record NC_090450.1, on the reverse strand, counting down.
CACGTATGGTAGTAGGACTCTGTGTGAGGTGAGAGTCTGAGTACTGGGATCAGTGGGGTTCATATTGGATGGCCCCTGGTGTAGCATGACACAGGTTGATAGGTGGATACAGCTTTCTTAGACAGTGTACTCAGTGCATACCTGTGGGTAGAGAGTGGAGACTCAAGGCCTCATTATGAAGCTGGAGGTACAAGGACTGTCAGCCTTGCGGTGACAGTTGGACAACAGCAACTGTGGTGCTCTGACCGCCACATTACAAACCTGGCGGGCAGGACTGCCATCCCTGCCAGGAACATGGTTCCCGATGGGGTGACGGGGGTCAGAGTTGTACTCTGCTTTGCAGACAGAGCGCATTCTGAGGATGCTGGAGTGCTACAAAATTGGCTTGGCTCCCTTAACCCCTTCGCTGCCAGGCCTTTTCCCCCTCCTGTGCCGAGCCTTTTTTTGGCTATTTGGAGCAGTTCGCGCTTAGGCCCTCATAACTTTTTGTTCACATAAGCTACCCACGCCAAATTTGCGTCCTTTTTTTCCAACATCCTAGGGATTCTAGAGGTACCCAGACTTTGTGGGTTCCCCAGAAAGAGGCCAAGAAATTAGCCAAAAAATAGTGAAAATTTCGTTTTTTTCAAAAAAATTGGGAAAATGGGCTGCAGAAGAAGGCTTGTGTTTTTTTCCCTGAAAAGGGCATCAACAAAGGGTTTGCGGTGATAAAATCACCAGCTTCCCAGCTTTCAGGAACAGGCAGCCTTGAATCAGAAAACCCAATTTTTCAACACAATTTTGCCATTTTACTGGGACATACCCCATTTTTACGATTTTTTGTGCTTTCAGCCTCCTTCCAGTCAGTGACAGAAATGGGCATGAAACCAACGCTGGATCCCAGAAACCGCAACATTTTTGAGAAGTAGACAAAAATCTGAATTCAGCAAGGGGTCATTTGTGTAGATCCTACAAGGGTTTCCTACAGAAAATAACAACTGAAAAAGTAAAATATTGAAATTGAGGTGAAAAAAACATCAATTTTTCTCTACGTTTTACTCTGTAACTTTTTCCAGCAATGTCAGATTTTCGAAAGCAATATACCATTACGTCTGCTGGACTCTTCTGGTTGCGGGGATATATAGGGCTTATAGGTTCATCAAGAACTCTAGCTACCCAGAGCCAATAAATGACCTGCACCCTGCAGTGGGTTTTCAATCTATGCCGGGTATACAGCAATTCATTTGCTGAAATATAAAGAGTAAAAAATAGCTATCAAGAAAACCTTTGTATTTCCAAAATGGGCACAAGATAAGGTGTTGAGAAGCAGTGGTTATTTGCACATCTCTGAATTCTGGGGTGCCCATACTAGCATGTGAATTACAGGGCATTTCTCAAATAGACGTCTTTTTTACACACTGTCTTACATTTGGAAGGAAAAAATGTAGAGAAAGAAAAGGGGCAATAACACTTGTTTTGCTATTCCATGTTCCCCCAAGTCTCCCGATAAAAATGATACCTCACTTGTGTGGGTAGGCCTAGCGCCCGCGACAGGATATGCCCCAAAACACAACATGGACACATCACAGAAAACAGAGGTGTTTTTTGCAAAGTGCCTACCTGTAGATTTTGGCCTGTAGCTCAGCCGCCACCTAGGGAAACCTACCAAACCTTTGCATTTCTGAAAACTATAGACCTAGGGGAATCCAAGATGGGGTGACTTGTGTGGCTCGGACCAGGTTCTGTTACCCAGAATCCTTTGCAAACCTCAAAATTTGGCTAAAAAAACACATGTTCCTCACATTTCTGTGGCAGAAAGTTCTGGAATCTGAGAGGAGCCACGAATTTCCTTCCACCCAGCGTTCCCCCACGTCTCCCGATAAAAATGATACCTCACTTATGTGGGTAGGCCTAGCGCCCGCGACAGGAAACGCCCCAAAGCGCAACGTGGTCACAGCCAAATTGGTGAAGGAAAACAGAGGTGTTTTTTGCAAAGTGCCTACCTGTAGATTTTGGCCTGTAGCTCAGCCGCCACCTAGGGAAACCTACCAAACCTGTGCATTTCTGAAAACTAGAGACCTAGGGGAATCCAAGATGGGGTGACTTGTGTGGCTCGGACCAGGTTCTGTTACCCAGAATCCTTTGCAAACCTCAAAATGTGGCTAAAAAAACACATGTTCCTCACATTTCTGTGGCAGAAAGTTCTGGAATCTGAGAGGAGCCACGAATTTCCTTCCACCCAGCGTTCCCCCACGTCTCCCGATAAAAATGATACCTCACTTGTGTGGGTAGGCCTAGCGCCCGCGACAGGAAACGCCCCAAAGCGCAACGTGGACACAGCCAAATTGGTGAAGGAAAACAGAGGTGTTTTTTGCAAAGTGCCTACCTGTAGATTTTGGCCTGTAGCTCAGCCGCCACCTAGGGAAACCTACCAAACCTGTGCAGTTCTGAAAACTAGAGACCTAGGGGAATCCAAGATGGGGTGACTTGTGTGGCTCGGACCAGGTTCTGTTACCCAGAATCCTTTGCAAACCTCAAAATGTGGCTAAAAAACACATGTTCCTCACATTTCTGTGGCAGAAAGTTCTGGAATCTGAGAGGAGCCACGAATTTCCTTCCACCCAGCGTTCCCCCACGTCTCCCGATAAAAATGATACCTCACTTGTGTGGGTAGGCCTAGCGCCCGCGACAGGAAACGCCCCAAAGCGCAACGTGGACACAGCCAAATTGGTGAAGGAAAACAGAGGTGTTTTTTGCAAAGTGCCTACCTGTAGATTTTGGCCTGTAGCTCAGCCGCCACCTAGGGAAACCTACCAAACCTGTGCATTTCTGAAAACTAGAGACCTAGGGGAATCCAAGATGGGGTGACTTTTGTGGCTCGGACCAGGTTCTGTTACCCAGAATCCTTTGCAAACCTCAAAATTTGGCTAAAAAAACACATGTTCCTCACATTTCTGTGGCAGAAAGTTCTGGAATCTGAGAGGAGCCACGAATTTCCTTCCACCCAGCGTTCCCCCACGTCTCCCGATAAAAATGATACCTCACTTGTGTGGGTAGGCCTAGCGCCCGCGACAGGAAACGCCCCAAAGCGCAACGTGGACACAGCCAAATTGGTGAAGGAAAACAGAGGTGTTTTTTGCAAAGTGCCTACCTGTAGATTTTGGCCTGTAGCTCAGCCGCCACCTAGGGAAACCTACCAAACCTGTGCATTTCTGAAAACTAGAGACCTAGGGGAATCCAAGATGGGGTGACTTGTGTGGCTCGGACCAGGTTCTGTTACCCAGAATCCTTTGCAAACCTCAAAATTTGGCTAAAAAAACACATGTTCCTCACATTTCTGTGGCAGAAAGTTCTGGAATCTGAGAGGAGCCACGAATTTCCTTCCACCCAGCGTTCCCCCACGTCTCCCGATAAAAATGATATCTCACTTGTGTGGGTAGGCCTAGCGCCCGCGACAGGAAACGCCCCAAAGCGCAACGTGGACACAGCCAAATTGGTGAAGGAAAACAGATGTGTTTTTTGCAAAGTGCCTACCTGTAGATTTTGGCCTGTAGCTCAGCCGCCACCTAGGGAAACCTACCAAACCTGTGCATTTCTGAAAACTAGAGACCTAGGGGAATCCAAGATGGGGTGACTTGTGTGGCTCGGACCAGGTTCTGTTACCCAGAATCCTTTGCAAACCTCAAAATGTGGCTAAAAAAACACATGTTCCTCACATTTCTGTGGCAGAAAGTTCTGAAATCTGAGAGGAGCCACGAATTTCCTTCCACCCAGCGTTCCCCCACGTCTCCCGATAAAAATGATACCTCACTTGTGTGGGTAGGCCTAGCGCCCGCGACAGGAAACGCCCCAAAGCGCAACGTGGACACAGCCAAATTGGTGAAGGAAAACAGAGGTGTTTTTTGCAAAGTGCCTACCTGTAGATTTTGGCCTGTAGCTCAGCCGCCACCTAGGGAAACCTACCAAACCTGTGCATTTCTGAAAACTAGAGACCTAGGGGAATCCAAGATGGGGTGACTTGTGTGGCTCGGACCAGGTTCTGTTACCCAGAATCCTTTGCAAACCTCAAAATGTGGCTAAAAAAACACATGTTCCTCACATTTCTGTGGCAGAAAGTTCTGGAATCTGAGAGGAGCCACGAATTTCCTTCCACCCAGCGTTCCCCCACATCTCCCGATAAAAATGATACCTCACTTGTGTGGGTAGGCCTAGCGCCCGTGACAGGAAACGCCCCAAAGCGCAACGTGGACACAGCCAAATTGGTGAAGGAAAACAGAGGTGTTTTTTGCAAAGTGCCTACCTGTAGATTTTGGCCTGTAGCTCAGCCGCCACCTAGGGAAACCTACCAAACCTGTGCATTTCTGAAAACTAGAGACCTAGGGGAATCCAAGATGGGGTGACTTGTGTGGCTCGGACCAGGTTCTGTTACCCAGAATCCTTTGCAAACCTCAAAATTTGGCTAAAAAAACACATGTTCCTCACATTTCTGTTGCAGAAAGTTCTGGAATCTGAGAGGAGCCACGAATTTCCTTCCACCCAGCGTTCCCCCACGTCTCCCGATAAAAATGATACCTCACTTGTGTGGGTAGGCCTAGCGCCCGCGACAGGAAACGCCCCAAAGCGCAACGTGGACACAGCCAAATTGGTGAAGGAAAACAGAGGTGTTTTTTGCAAAGTGCCTACCTGTAGATTTTGGCTTGTAGCTCAGCCGCCACCTAGGGAAACCTACCAAACCTGTGCATTTCTGAAAACTAGAGACCTAGGGGAATCCAAGATGGGGTGACTTGTGTGGCTCGGACCAGGTTCTGTTACCCAGAATCCTTTGCAAACCTCAAAATTTGGCTAAAAAAACACATGTTCCTCACATTTCTGTGGCAGAAAGTTCTGGAATCTGAGAGGAGCCACGAATTTCCTTCCACCCAGCATTCCCCCACGTCTCCCGATAAAAATGATACCTCACTTGTGTGGGTAGGCCTAGCGCCCGCGACAGGAATTGCCCCAAAGCGCAACGTGGACACAGCCAAATTGGTGAAGGAAAACAGAGGTGTTTTTTGCAAAGTGCCTACCTGTAGATTTTGGCCTGTAGCTCAGCCGCCACCTAGGGAAACCTACCAAACCTGTGCATTTCTGAAAACTAGAGACCTAGGGGAATCCAAGATGGGGTGACTTGTGTGGCTCGGACCAGGTTCTGTTACCCAGAATCCTTTGCAAACCTCAAAATGTGGCTAAAAAAACACATGTTCCTCACATTTCTGTGGCAGAAAGTTCTGGAATCTGAGAGGAGCCACGAATTTCCTTCCACCCAGCGTTCCCCCACGTCTCCCGATAAAAATGATACCTCACTTGTGTGGGTAGGCCTAGCGCCCGCGACAGGAAACGCCCCAAAGCGCAACGTGGACACAGCCAAATTGGTGAAGGAAAACAGAGGTGTTTTTTGCAAAGTGCCTACCTGTAGATTTTGGCCTGTAGCTCAGCCGCCACCTAGGGAAACCTACCAACCTGTGCATTTCTGAAAACTAGAGACCTAGGGGAATCCAAGATGGGGTGACTTGTGTGGCTCGGACCAGGTTCTGTTACCCAGAATCCTTTGCAAACCTCAAAATGTGGCTAAAAAAACACATGTTCCTCACATTTCTGTGGTAGAAAGTTCTGGAATCTGAGCGGAGCCACGAATTTCCTTCCACCCAGCGTTCCCCCACGTCTCCCGATAAAAATGATACCTCACTTGTGTGGGTAGGCCTAGCGCTCGCGACAGGAAACGCCCCAAAGCGCAACGTGGACACAGCCAAATTGGTGAAAGAAAACAGAGGTGTTTTTTGCAAAGTGCCTACCTGTAGATTTTGGCCTGTAGCTCAGCCGCCACCTAGGGAAACCTACCAACCTGTGCATTTCTGAAAACTAGAGACCTAGGGGAATCCAAGATGGGGTGACTTGTGTGGCTCGGACCAGGTTCTGTTACCCAGAATCCTTTGCAAACCTCAAAATGTGGCTAAAAAACACATGTTCCTCACATTTCTGTGGCAGAAAGTTCTGGAATCTGAGAGGAGCCACGAATTTCCTTCCACCCAGCGTTCCCCCACGTCTCCCGATAAAAATGATACCTCACTTGTGTGGGTAGGCCTAGCGCCCGCGACAGGAAACGCCCCAAAGCGCAACGTGGACACAGCCAAATTGGTGAAGGAAAACAGAGGTGTTTTTTGCAAAGTGCCTACCTGTAGATTTTGGCCTGTAGCTCAGCCGCCACCTAGGGAAACCTACCAAACCTGTGCATTTCTGAAAACTAGAGACCTAGGGGAATCCAAGATGGGGTGACTTTTGTGGCTCGGACCAGGTTCTGTTACCCAGAATCCTTTGCAAACCTCAAAATTTGGCTAAAAAAACACATGTTCCTCACATTTCTGTGGCAGAAAGTTCTGGAATCTGAGAGGAGCCACGAATTTCCTTCCACCCAGCGTTCCCCCACGTCTCCCGATAAAAATGATACCTCACTTGTGTGGGTAGGCCTAGCGCCCGCGACAGGAAACGCCCCAAAGCGCAACGTGGACACAGCCAAATTGGTGAAGGAAAACAGAGGTGTTTTTTGCAAAGTGCCTACCTGTAGATTTTGGCCTGTAGCTCAGCCGCCACCTAGGGAAACCTACCAAACCTGTGCATTTCTGAAAACTAGAGACCTAGGGGAATCCAAGATGGGGTGACTTGTGTGGCTCGGACCAGGTTCTGTTACCCAGAATCCTTTGCAAACCTCAAAATGTGGCTAAAAAAACACATGTTCCTCACATTTCTGTGGCAGAAAGTTCTGGAATCTGAGAGGAGCCACGAATTTCCTTCCACCCAGCGTTCCCCCACGTCTCCCGATAAAAATGATACCTCACTTGTGTGGGTAGGCCTAGCGCCCGCGACAGGAAACGCCCCAAAGCGCATCGTGGACACAGCCAAATTGGTGAAGGAAAACAGAGGTGTTTTTTGCAAAGTGCCTACCTGTAGATTTTGGCCTGTAGCTCAGCCGCCACCTAGGGAAACCTACCAACCTGTGCATTTCTGAAAACTAGAGACCTAGGGGAATCCAAGATGGGGTGACTTGTGTGGCTCGGACCAGGTTCTGTTACCCAGAATCCTTTGCAAACCTCAAAATTTGGCTAAACAAACACATGTTCCTCACATTTCTGTGGCAGAAAGTTCTGGAATCTGAGAGGAGCCACGAATTTCCTTCCACCCAGCGTTCCCCCACGTCTCCCGATAAAAATGATACCTCACTTGTGTGGGTAGGCCTAGCGCCCGCGTCAGGAAACGCCCCAAAGCGCAACGTGGACACAGCCAAATTGGTGAAGGAAAACAGAGGTGTTTTTTGCAAAGTGCCTACCTGTAGATTTTGGCCTGTAGCTCAGCCGCCACCTAGGGAAACCTACCAACCTGTGCATTTCTGAAAACTAGAGACCTAGGGGAATCCAAGATGGGGTGACTTGTGTGGCTCGGACCAGGTTCTGTTACCCAGAATCCTTTGCAAACCTCAAAATTTGGCTAAACAAACACATGTTCCTCACATTTCTGTGGCAGAAAGTTCTGGAATCTGAGAGGAGCCACGAATTTCCTTCCACCCAGCGTTCCCCCACGTCTCCCGATAAAAATGATACCTCACTTGTGTGGGTAGGCCTAGCGCCCGCGACAGGAAACGCCCCAAAGCGCAACGTGGACACAGCCAAATTGGTGAAGGAAAACAGAGGTGTTTTTTGCAAAGTGCCTACCTGTAGATTTTGGCCTGTAGCTCAGCCGCCACCTAGGGAAACCTACCAAACCTGTGCATTTCTGAAAACTAGAGACCTAGGGGAATCCAAGATGGGGTGACTTGTGTGGCTCGGACCAGGTTCTGTTACCCAGAATCCTTTGCAAACCTCAAAATGTGGCTAAAAAAACACATGTTCCTCACATTTCTGTGGCAGAAAGTTCTGGAATCTGAGAGGAGCCACGAATTTCCTTCCACCCAGCGTTCCCCCACGTCTCCCGATAAAAATGATACCTCACTTGTGTGGGTAGGCCTAGCGCCCGCGACAGGAAACGCCCCAAAGCGCAACGTGGACACAGCCAAATTGGTGAAGGAAAACAGAGGTGTTTTTTGCAAAGTGCCTACCTGTAGATTTTGGCCTGTAGCTCAGCCGCCACCTAGGGAAACCTACCAAACCTGTGCAGTTCTGAAAACTAGAGACCTAGGGGAATCCAAGATGGGGTGACTTGTGTGGCTCGGACCAGGTTCTGTTACCCAGAATCCTTTGCAAACCTCAAAATGTGGCTAAAAAACACATGTTCCTCACATTTCTGTGGCAGAAAGTTCTGGAATCTGAGAGGAGCCACGAATTTCCTTCCACCCAGCGTTCCCCCACGTCTCCCGATAAAAATGATACCTCACTTGTGTGGGTAGGCCTAGCGCCCGCGACAGGAAACGCCCCAAAGCGCAACGTGGACACAGCCAAATTGGTGAAGGAAAACAGAGGTGTTTTTTGCAAAGTGCCTACCTGTAGATTTTGGCCTGTAGCTCAGCCGCCACCTAGGGAAACCTACCAAACCTGTGCATTTCTGAAAACTAGAGACCTAGGGGAATCCAAGATGGGGTGACTTGTGTGGCTCGGACCAGGTTCTGTTACCCAGAATCCTTTGCAAACCTCAAAATTTGGCTAAAAAAACACATGTTCCTCACATTTCTGTGGCAGAAAGTTCTGGAATCTGAGAGGAGCCACGAATTTCCTTCCACCCAGCGTTCCCCCACGTCTCCCGATAAAAATGATACCTCACTTGTGTGGGTAGGCCTAGCGCCCGCGACAGGAAACGCCCCAAAGCGCAACGTGGACACAGCCAAATTGGTGAAGGAAAACAGAGGTGTTTTTTGCAAAGTGCCTACCTGTAGATTTTGGCCTGTAGCTCAGCCGCCACCTAGGGAAACCTACCAAACCTGTGCATTTCTGAAAACTAGAGACCTAGGGGAATCCAAGATGGGGTGACTTGTGTGGCTCGGACCAGGTTCTGTTACCCAGAATCCTTTGCAAACCTCAAAATTTGGCTAAAAAAACACATGTTCCTCACATTTCTGTGGCAGAAAGTTCTGGAATCTGAGAGGAGCCACGAATTTCCTTCCACCCAGCGTTCCCCCACGTCTCCCGATAAAAATGATATCTCACTTGTGTGGGTAGGCCTAGCGCCCGCGACAGGAAACGCCCCAAAGCGCAACGTGGACACAGCCAAATTGGTGAAGGAAAACAGAGGTGTTTTTTGCAAAGTGCCTACCTGTAGATTTTGGCCTGTAGCTCAGCCGCCACCTAGGGAAACCTACCAAACCTGTGCATTTCTGAAAACTAGAGACCTAGGGGAATCCAAGATGGGGTGACTTGTGTGGCTCGGACCAGGTTCTGTTACCCAGAATCCTTTGCAAACCTCAAAATGTGGCTAAAAAAACACATGTTCCTCACATTTCTGTGGCAGAAAGTTCTGGAATCTGAGAGGAGCCACGAATTTCCTTCCACCCAGCGTTCCCCCACGTCTCCCGATAAAAATGATACCTCACTTGTGTGGGTAGGCCTAGCGCCCGCGACAGGAAACGCCCCAAAGCGCAACGTGGACACAGCCAAATTGGTGAAGGAAAACAGAGGTGTTTTTTGCAAAGTGCCTACCTGTAGATTTTGGCCTGTAGCTCAGCCGCCACCTAGGGAAACCTACCAAACCTGTGCATTTCTGAAAACTAGAGACCTAGGGGAATCCAAGATGGGGTGACTTGTGTGGCTCGGACCAGGTTCTGTTACCCAGAATCCTTTGCAAACCTCAAAATGTGGCTAAAAAAACACATGTTCCTCACATTTCTGTGGCAGAAAGTTCTGGAATCTGAGAGGAGCCACGAATTTCCTTCCACCCAGCGTTCCCCCACGTCTCCCGATAAAAATGATACCTCACTTGTGTGGGTAGGCCTAGCGCCCGCGACAGGAAACGCCCCAAAGCGCAACGTGGACACAGCCAAATTGGTGAAGGAAAACAGAGGTGTTTTTTGCAAAGTGCCTACCTGTAGATTTTGGCCTGTAGCTCAGCCGCCACCTAGGGAAACCTACCAAACCTGTGCATTTCTGAAAACTAGAGACCTAGGGGAATCCAAGATGGGGTGACTTGTGTGGCTCGGACCAGGTTCTGTTACCCAGAATCCTTTGCAAACCTCAAAATTTGGCTAAAAAAACACATGTTCCTCACATTTCTGTGGCAGAAAGTTCTGGAATCTGAGAGGAGCCACGAATTTCCTTCCACCCAGCGTTCCCCCACGTCTCCCGATAAAAATGATACCTCACTTGTGTGGGTAGGCCTAGCGCCCGCGACAGGAAACGCCCCAAAGCGCAACGTGGACACAGCCAAATTGGTGAAGGAAAACAGAGGTGTTTTTTGCAAAGTGCCTACCTGTAGATTTTGGCCTGTAGCTCAGCCGCCACCTAGGGAAAATTACCAAACCTGTGCATTTCTGAAAACTAGAGACCTAGGGGAATCCAAGATGGGGTGGCTTGTGTGGCTCGGACCAGGTTCTGTTACCCAGAATCCTTTGCAAACCTCAAAATTTGGCTAAAAAAACACATGTTCCTCACATTTCTGTGGCAGAAAGTTCTGGAATCTGAGAGGAGCCACGAATTTCCTTCCACCCAGCATTCCCCCACGTCTCCCGATAAAAACGATACCTCACTTGTGTGGGTAGGCCTAGCGCCCGCGACAGGAAACGCCCCAAAGCGCAACGTGGACACAGCCAAATTGGTGAAGGAAAACAGAGGTGTTTTTTGCAAAGTGCCTACCTGTAGATTTTGGCCTGTAGCTCAGCCGCCACCTAGGGAAACCTACCAAACCTGTGCATTTCTGAAAACTAGAGACCTAGGGGAATCCAAGATGGGGTGACTTGTGTGGCTCGGACCAGGTTCTGTTACCCAGAATCCTTTGCAAACCTCAAAATTTGGCTAAAAAAACACATGTTCCTCACATTTCTGTGGCAAAAAGTTCTGGAATCTGAGAGGAGCCACGAATTTCCTTCCACCCAGCGTTCCCCCACGTCTCCCGATAAAAATGATACCTCACTTGTGTGGGTAGGCCTAGCGCCCGCGACAGGAAACGCCCCAAAGCGCAACGTGGACACATCACATTTTTTCATTGAAAACAGTGCCTACCTGTAGATTTTGGCCTCTAGCTCAGCCGGCACCTAGCACCTACCAAACCTGTGCATTTCTGAAAACTAGAGACCTAGGGGAATCCAAGATGGGGTGACTTGTGTGGCTCGGACCAGGTTATGTTACCCAGAATCCTTTGCAAACCTCAAATTCTGTCTAAAGAAACACATTCTCCACACATTTCGGTGACAGAAAGTTCTGGAATCTGAGTGGAGCCACAAATTTCCTTCCACCCAGCGTTCCCCCAAGTCTCCCGATAAAAATGATACCTCACTTGTGTGGGTGGGCCAGGTGCCTGCAACAGAATAAGGCCCAAAACTTGTAGAGATAGAGGGGATAGCACAGCAAGTTTATAAGGACATATTCTTTTATACATCTTTAGACTGACTCTGCTTTGGGGACCCACATAAGTGAGGTGTCATTTTACTTGGGAGGCTGAGGGGAACACTGGGGAGTAGGAATTTTGTGCTGGAGTGGTGATCCTACGAAGAAAAGTCAGGAAAATATGCTTTTTTTAAGCACATTGAGGTTTACAGAGGAGTCTGGGTAAGAATATGTTGGGGGATCCACGCAAGCCACACCTCCCTGGACTCCTTGGGGTGTCTAGTTTTATAAAATGTCTGGGTTTGGTAGGTTTCCCTAGATGAAGGCCGCACACAGGACCAAAAACATAGGTGCCCTCTCCCCCCCAAACACAGGTAGTTTTGTAATATATCGTTTTGATGTGCCCACATACGTCCGTGATGTGCCAAACACTAAAATTTTGAAAAGAAACACAGTTAGGTTATGTGAAAAAGACCCCTCACCCACCAACCAAGTTGGTGGCATGCTTCATCATCGGGGTCCCACCTGAGGCACCTAGCGTGTCACAGGTGTGCTGTGACGCCTGATTACAGCGGAGCAGGTTTTGTCATTTTTACCACACACACTGGTTGGATTTGGCACGAGGGTGAGTGATGGTTCAGTGGATCAAATTTTACTAACAAGAGCTTTCACAAAAATGAAATGCACTGTTAGTAACTGAAAGGCAAAAAACTGAACCAATGACTCACAGCTCGTGAGCTGTAAAGCCGCGACAAGGCACCAACCGCTTTACAGTCCATTCACACAACTTTCATACATGACACACACAAGGCCATTCACACCGCCAGCCACGGGCCCAGCACATTACAACACTCACATCGACAGACAGCGCCACTCAAGGGCCCATCACTTACATACGCCCACGTGCCTGATACAACAATCACACCAGCTGATGGGAGTGTGTGGACTGGTGTTTGGCTGGCAGTGTGTTGCAGTAGCCAACAGCAAGTCAATATGTACACTCTCAGCCAAGCCCCACTCCACCCACAATGGCATCATTTTTTTTTTTTTTTTTTTTTAACAGAGGAACCCCTAACTAAGTAGAAAGAATTACAAAACTACAAACACAAAAGCTCTAACTAAGAACATGACAGAAATGCTAACCATGAAACTAAACACATGAAAATACAAAACAGACATGAGTTTACACTCATGGTTGTTCCCAGAAATTCTTCTGGGTGTGGTAATTCTTAAAACAAGCACCGACACACAGCCCAGGCTTTGAAGGACAATCCGGGCAGTACATTCGAGACTCCCTCCGGATACCTCTTCGAAAACACACTCTACATTTCTTAGCTGGAAAGTCTTTTTTGGGTGTGGGAGGAATGTGCTCAGCAAAGTGGCGATCTTTCAATCTAGCCACATCCTCCACCACTGCTTCTCTAGGAACTCTGGCCTGTTCCACCACAATAAGGCTCTCTATCACTGACTCCTGAAATTTCACAAATGTCATCTTTGACTCTGGAGACCTATCCCTAAACACAATAAAAGCATTGAAGGTTGCTAAGTGGAAGAGGTGAAGTGCTAACTTCTTATACCAAACGTAAGACTTACGAATAGCAGTATAAGGTTCCAACCTCTGGTCAACTCTATCTACACCTCCTATGTGCTTATTATAATCTAAAATGCACACAGGTTTGCGCACTTCAGCAACCTGGCCCCAAACAGTCACAGGGGAAGTACTCTCATCATGGATGGTACTTAGCATGTAGACATCCCTCTTATCTGAAAATTTCAAAGCTAGCAGCTCCTCGTTCCGCAAGGCACAGCACTGTCCTCTCTCAAGTTTTTTACAGACAAGCTCCCTTGGATAGCCTTTCCGGTTAGAACGGATTGTGCCACAAGCAACTGTGTCCACTCTAAACAATTCCTTGAACAATTGCACACCAGTGTAGAAGTTATCTACATACAAATGGTGACCTTTGTTGAACAGTCGTCTACCAAGATCCCACACAATTTTCTCAGTAACTCCAAAAGTGGGAGGACAACCAGGGGGGTCAATATTGGAATCCCTACCAGTGTACACACGGAAACTATACACATATCCTGTCCTACTTTCAGACAGCATATACAATTTAATTCCATATCGTGCCCTTTTGCTAGGAATGTACTGCCTAAAAACCAAACGACCCTTGAAGAGGACCAAAGACTCGTCCACACTTAACTCTTTGCCTGGAACATAGACCTCCGAAAACCGATCTACAAAATGATCAAGGACAGGCCTAATCTTAAAAAGACGGTCAGAATCTGGGTGATCTCGTGGCAAGGCTAATGCATTGTCAACAAAATGCAGCATCCTAAGAAGAAGCAAATACCGATTACGACTCATGGTCGCTGGAAATATAGCTGTTGCCATCAAGGGACTAGTAGACCAATAAGAAGCCAGTGACGGCTTCCTTATCAACCCCATCAAAAAAGTCAAACCCAAAAACTTTTTTAACTCCTCCAAATTAGTGGGAATCCACTGGGCAGCTCTAGAGTGTGGCCTAAGTCTAGCAGCGTTGTCCCTCAAATGCTGCTCCGCATACAAATTAGTCTGCTCAACAATCTCTTCCAAAAACACATCATCCATGAATAACTCAAAGAAATTGATAGGCATAAAGTTCTCTGTATTGGCGTTACACCCCGGGAGACCAGTAAAGGCAGGCAACTCTGGCTGCTGCATGTTTGGGGCAACCCAGACATCAGGTCTTATAACGGGAAACCTTTCAGCCCCAGGTTGCTGCACTATTGGCACATCAATGTCCTCCTCTACAACAGGCCCTTCATCTGCACTGAGTGTGGCTTCATCATCAGAAGATTCCCCTCCAAGAGAAACATCACTGCCAGAATCTCTGACTTCCTCCTCTGCCTCAGATGCAGAGTCTGTCTCATAGTCATGATCAGACTGTGACTCAAAAAGCATACCAACCACCTGCTGAGCGGTCATCCTGCGGCTAGCCATGATATCTCCTGCTAAAATTAACTGGACAAATTCACCACCAACAACCAGCACTGTGTAAGACAAGTGACAAAGTGTAGCTTTGTTAGTAAGAGTTATAAACTCAAAAACTATACCGCTCACTTGCCTGAAAAAGCTTGATTCACCAGCAACTACACAGCAATCACCAATGATATCCCACTAAAAATAAATAAAGAAAGGCAAATTAGAAATAAGACAAAACAAATATCATTGTGCACAAACCTAAGGACAATTTCACACACAATCCTGCATTTAGTACACCCCCTACAAACATGTCATTCATGCATGGCAACAATACTCCTTTGGAGTAAATTGTTTTTACTTACCTAAAACATGCAACTGTGCAAACTGCAGGTCAACCACCGCCAAAACCGCAAGGAGCCACAGCAAATAAAGCAAAAGCTTTGAACTAGAACAAAAAGGAGGAAAACATTTTTTATCACAAATACAAAGACTTCTTCAGTTGACAAACACCCCACCATCAAACATTTAGAAATTGGTGCCTAAGTGGATTCTACCATGGGGCAGATGGGCCTACTAATAAGATAGACCTGTCTACCCCAAGGAAGCCAGAAAATACCTTTAGTAGTGTGTCCCCATGGAGAGCGACCCTTGCCAAAGGGGACAGCCCTAAAAAAAAAAAGCAACAAAAAAAAAAAAAACACACACACAACACTATCCCTGGTGCCTAAGTGGCTTCTGCCCCCCTTGGGGGCAGGTGGGCCTAAGAAAATAGGCCCATCTGCCCCCAGGGGGTGTAGAAATGGGCAACAGGTCAATGCCCCCCTTGGGGGGGCGCCCCGTGACCAAGGGGACGCCCCCCCACAAAAATAAACAAATAAAAAAAAATCCCTGGCGTTCTAGTAGTTTCTGCCCCCCTTGGGGGCAGACCAGCCTAAAAATAATAGGCTGATCTGTCTCCAAGGGGTGCAGAAATGGCCTGGGTACATGTGCCCCCAAAGTGGGGGGCGACCCTTGCCCAAGGCCCCACCCATCCACTAACACACACACACACACACTATCCCTGGTGTCTAAGTGGCTTCTGCCCCCCTTGGGGGCAGGTGGGCCTAAGAAAATAGGCCCATCTGCCCCCAGGGGGTGTAGAAATGGGCAACAGGTCAATGCCCCCCTTGGGGGGGCGCCCCGTGACCAAGGGGACGCCCCCCCACAAAAATAAACAAATAAAAAAAAATCCCTGGCGTTCTAGTAGTTTCTGCCCCCCTTGGGGGCAGACCAGCCTAAAAATAATAGGCTGATCTGCCCTCAAGGGGGGCAGAAATGTCCCTAAAAGACATGCCCCCCAAAGGGGAGCGACCCTTGCCCAAGGGCCCCCCCCCCACATAAATACACATAAAAATAAAAAACCCTGGTGATCTAGTATTTTCTGCCCCCCTTGGGGGCAGATCTGGCTAAAAAGTAGCCAATCTGCCCTCAAGGGGTGCAGAAATGGCCCGAAAAGACATGCCCCCCAAAGGGGAGCGACCCTTGCCCAAGGGGGCGCCCCCCCATCCACTACACACACAATCCCTGGTGCCTAAGTGGCTTCTGCCCCCCTTGGGGGCAGATGGACCTAAAAAAAATAGGCTGATCTGTCTCCAAGGGGTGCAAAAATGGCCTGGGTACATGTGCCCCCAAAGTGGGGGGCGACCCTTGCCCAAGGCCCCACCCATCCACTAACACACACATACACACACACACACACACACACACACACACTATCCCTGGTGTCTAAGTGGCTTCTGCCCCCCTTGGGGGCAGGTGGGCCTAAGAAAATAGGCCCATCTGCCCCCAGGGGGTGTAGAAATGGGCAACAGGTCAATGCCCCCCTTGGGGGGGCGCCCCGTGACCAAGGGGACGCCTCCCCACAAAAATAAACAAATAAAAAAAAATCCCTGGCGTTCTAGTAGTTTCTGTCCCCCTTGGGGGCAGACCAGCCTAAAAATAATAGGCTGATCTGTCTCCAAGGGGTGCAGAAATGGCCTGGGTACATGTGCCCCCAAAGTGGGGGGCGACCCTTGCCCAAGGCCCCACCCATCCACTAACACACACACACACACACACACTATCCCTGGTGTCTAAGTGGCTTCTGCCCCCCTTGGGGGCAGGTGGGCCTAAGAAAATAGGCCCATCTGCCCCCAGGGGGTGTAGAAATGGGCAACAGCTCAATGCCCCCGTTGGGGGGGGGCGCCCCGTGACCAAGGGGACGC
The DNA here is from genome assembly GCF_031143425.1 of Pleurodeles waltl. Taxonomy (NCBI): domain Eukaryota; kingdom Metazoa; phylum Chordata; class Amphibia; order Caudata; family Salamandridae; genus Pleurodeles; species Pleurodeles waltl. The sequence goes on along the minus strand of NC_090450.1, from coordinate 535,437,966 downwards.
CCCCCCACAAAAATAAACAAATAAAACAAAATCCCTGGCGTTCTAGTAGTTTCTGCCCCCCTTGGGGGCAGACCAGCCTAAAAATAATAGGCTGATCTGTCTCCAAGGGGTGCAGAAATGGCCTGGGTACATGTGCCCCCAAAGTGGGGGGCGACCCTTGCCCAAGGCCCCACCCATCCACTAACACACACACACACACACTATCCCTGGTGTCTAAGTGGCTTCTGCCCCCCTTGGGGGCAGGTGGGCCTAAGAAAATAGGCCCATCTGCCCCCAGGGGGTGTAGAAATGGGCAACAGGTCAATGCCCCCCTTGGGGGGGTGCCCCGTGACCAAGGGGACGCCCCCCCACAAAAATAAACAAATTTAAAAAAATCCCTGGCGTTCTAGTAGTTTCTGCCCCCCTTGGGGGCAGACCAGCCTAAAAATAATAGGCTGATCTGCCCTCAAGGGGGGCAGAAATGTCCCTAAAAGACATGCCCCCCAAAGGGGAGCGACCCTTGCCCAAGGGGCCCCCCCCCACATAAATACACATAAAAATAAAAAACCCTGGTGATCTAGTGTTTTCTGCCCCCCTTGGGGGCAGATCTGGCTAAAAAGTAGCCAATCTGCCCTCAAGGGGTGCAGAAATGGCCCGAAAAGACATGCCCCCCAAAGGGGAGCGACCCTTGCCCAAGGGGGCGCCCCCCCATCCACTACACACACAATCCCTGGTGCCTAAGTGGCTTCTGCCCCCCTTGGGGGCAGATGGACCTAAAAAAAATAGGTCGATCTGCCCCCAAGGGGGGCAGAAAGGGCCAACAGTTCTCTGCCCCCTTGGGGGGGGGCGCCCCTTGCCCAAGGGGGCACCCCCAACACATAAATGCAAAAAAAAAAAATAATCCCTGGTGATCTAGTGTTTTCTGCCCCCCTTGGGGGCAGATCTGGCTGAAAAGTAGCCAATCTGCCCCCAAGGGGGGCAGAAATGGCCGTAGTAATTGCCCCCCTAAAGGGGAGCGACCCTTGCCCAAGGGGCCGCTCCCCGCGTGCCAAAAACAGTAAAAAACAATAAAGAAAACAAATCCCTGGTGTCTAGTGGGCATTCCTGCTGCCCGATCGCAATGCGATCGGGCAGCAGGAATGCTCAAAGAGACACCGGGGAAAAGGAAAAGCCTTTCCTTTTCCCCGGTGCCTCTTTAGCCCCAACCCCCCACCCACCGGGAAGAGATTCTTACCTCTTCTCTAGTCGCCGCACAGGAAGCAAATGGCTTCCTGTGCGGCGAGGATCCCATAATGAAGTCAGCGTGCGATCGCGCGCTGACGTCATTATGGGGGGGTGGGGGGGTCGGGGTTGGAAGGGAAAGGGCTTCCCCTTCCATCCCCGACTTTGGGGGGTGGGAGGGAAGCACACAGAGGGAGCGAGAGCGCTCCCTCTGGGCTGTGTGCCGAGGACGTAGTGGTTACGTCCTCGGCACAGCAGCACTGTGCCGCGGGACGTAACCACTACGTCCGCGGCACAGAAGGGGTTAAAGGATCTGAGGCCAATACAATAGCACTGTTCCCGCCGGTCAGCCCGACGGGAATGCTAATACAATGTTCCTGCCGGGCTGGAACATTGTAAGACTTGCTGGGGGACACCACCGGTATGACTGTGGCATCCTCCCTGCGAGTTTGTCAGCTGGCTCGCCAACCACCAAACATGTAACAAGGCTATCAGACACTGAAATAAAGAAGGATGGAGACAGGGCTTTCATTAGAAATTCAGTGAGGTCCTTGTTACTAAAGTTCTTCCTAAGCACTTCCATTTGGTTGAAGGTGGCATGAAGCATGGGACTGCAGTTTCCAATGTTCAAGGTGAGTATTTTCTAGGCAATGTCATTCCAGAATTACTGCTCCAGGAAGGCTGATGACAGCCAGGTGCAGAGATCTCACACTTAATTGTTGCCTTGTATAAGGCCAGTGTCATTGGTACTTGATGTGAGAGTCATCGCCTTGCACAATAGCTCCATCTTACGAACAGATAGAAAATTACATTGGAAAGAGAACCAACCCAGTTCGATTCTAAAACTTTAGATAGTGGATCCACACCCTGTGTCTGGAAAATGTTCATAAAAGTGTGATCCACACTGCCACACTTTGTACCAGATCTACGTGCTTCATGGTCAAGGCAGGGACTTTTTCAGGGAGTACCTTAAGTGACCTGGGCTAGTATTTGTGTGACAGCCAGTCTCCAAGCAGAGAAATAACAACATTTGAAGCCTGCACATTCTGATGGAGATGCTGATGGTCTGCCTAAAGCCTAGAATCCTGTCTACCTTCTGAGAGAAAGAAGGGGTTTGCTTGGTCCTGTAGGAGGAGAAGCATAGAATGATGCCAGCATGCAAAATAACCAGAGAGAGTGAGTGACTACAAGGGAGCGAAGTAAGGACCGACCACTGTGGGGAATGGGTTTCCTGGTCTCCTTGGACTGTTCTAGGCATGAACCACATCGCAACTTCTGCAAGTATTAGCATTGTGTGCAATCCTCAAGCTACTAATGTGATAGAGAAACTGGTCCTGCTGCTGCTGACTTCGCAATTAGAGCGCTTCGTTTCTCTGGTATAATCTCTAATCAGCCGGAGAATACAACTTGGGAAGACATTCATAAAGTGAGGTTTGGCCCACAGGCTGGACCTCCTACCATAGCATCCTATATGGACATGTTTAAGGTAGGAGCTACAAATACACAGAAAGAGAGCAATGGAAGCAAGGCTAACCCACACCGCCTCCCAAAAGAAACTAAGTAATCACAAAAGGTGTGGGGTAGTAGGAACGGGGGGTAAGACTGGGTTAGTCTTAAACCAATTCCTGGTTGCATTAAGTTGCTTGATAGGGGGTGTTGTGTTGCCCTACTACTCCGCCTGAGTAGTATCATCTTACTTAGGTGGGGCTAGGTGGTCATATGATGAAGAAAGACACTATTATGTGTGTGAGACCACCTAGTCCGTAAAGGAAAATCCCCTGCTACTCCTGTAGGGCAACACAGCACCCCCTATCAAGCAACTTAATGCAACCAGGAACTGGTTTAAGACTAACCCAGTCTACCCCACACCTTTTGTGATTACTAAGGGAGGAGCTACTCTAAATGATTAGAGTTGCCACGTGAGCTGCCACATTGAAATTTTCCAGTCCACTACACATGTCTATACCACACCATCCCAGACTGGGTACAGGTAACCACAGTGCAGAGTAGCAGAAAGAGGTCTGAAGCAGGAACTCGGGGCATCCACTGAATACTGGAAAAAAGGTAAAATAAACTGAACTGATGGGCACATCCATGCCTTGGAAGTGATTTTAGTGAATAGCATATGTGCCTTATCAGTGCCTTGTCCCGATTTGTATGCCACGGATTTTAGACCATGGAGAAGTTTGTTACAGGGGGAATGTAGCAAATAGTGTTATGCCTCAAGTCTTACAAGGACCACACCCCTGTTTCTAATTCCACTAATTGTGTTGTGTAGTATTACCTTCTGCTTTGTAATTAAGGTAGTTTATTTTAGTCAAAAAGATAAGCACTGGGTTGGACAATGCATTAATGTGCCTGCTTTAAGAGCCAAGTGTGGAATGGTAGGCCCAAGATCACCAGCGGGAAACAACCTGAACAACCTGAACATTTATTTCCTCCTCCTGCGTATACAGTCCTTAAATTCACAAAGACAGTGGAAAGGGGTGTGACTCACTCTGCCCCATTTTGAACAAACTCTTCTTTAGCCAAAAAACAGATATTGAATTTGAATCTAACCTCTAAAGGATCTGACTGAAACTGATCTGATCCTTCTGAAATAATGTGGTTTTCTTGGAAGCTTACCATATATGTATATGGATGGTAGTCCTACAGGAGCACTTTTTAAGTACTGTTAGAAGCCTTTGTGAATCAGCACTGAAACATCCAACTCCAGGCGAGTGAAAATGAAGAGGCCACAGTCCTTTCTATTTCTGCTAACTGTACATAAATATTCCTTGAATATTCCCGAAATATTCACATTTTGGATGTTTGGGGGCCAATTCATAAAGACATGTAAAAGTGTGGAAAAAAGAGTACTACAGAAGGACAATTTTATGTGCTCTAAACTATTAATGACTGTGAGTAGTCCCTCTACGTGTACATATTTAAGAAAACTAACACTGGTGCTCTACAAATGATATACTACAATCTGTTGATTTTTGGTACTTAATATAATTATTCACTTATTCATTGTCAATCTTGTTATTAGGTCTGAAGGACACCATTTTTTAATTAGCCCTGCAGGGATTCAAACCTATGGCAAGCAGGCCACATGCAGATTTGTGCAGCTGGCACATAACCCACTGACCCACTTCCCAGGATATTAAACTTTGAGCTGATTATGCGAAGATCTTTGGGCCAGATGTACAAAGAATGTTTGCAGTTGCAAACATCTCAATTTGCAGAATCAGGTCGTTTGAGATCGCAAAAATCAATTTTCTGATGTACATACCTCAAAATGTGATTTTGCAACAAGTTACTGAATTGCAATTTGGGTTTGCAACCCAATACCAATTCAATATTTGGAAGGGGTGTTTTTAGGGCGACCCTTCCAAATACTAAAAAGTGGTGGTATGTGACAATGTTTTTCGACTGAATTCTGGTCACAAAACATTAATGCTTTACCTCCTCCTTAAGGGAGGTGGTAAGCCGCTGCAAACAGGAAGAGGGCCCCAAGGGACCGCCTACCATTTGTGAATGTGACCACAACATTTCTTAAGACTCAGCAGTGATCCTAAGGACCACTGCCTACACCTAAAAATGAAACATACACTTTCTTTTTTTTTTTTAAATGGATCCTGTTTTTCTTTTAAGGAAAATGGGTTGCATTTTAAAAAAAAACCATTGCTTTACTTTAAAGCAATCACAGGCATGGTGGTCTGCTGGCCTCCACCGGTCACCATCCCTACATTGGATGACATTCCAAATGGATCGCAAATTGCAACCTACCTCATTAATATTCCTGAGGTATGTCAATTTGCAACCACTTGGGATCACTATTTTAAAACTTAAGAAAAGTAATTATCAAATGGCTATTCCAAAAAAAAATCGCTATTTGGAAATTGCTATTCTAAATGGTTGTACATTTAGGGGCAGAGGTGCGACCCTGAGTTTGGGACTCGCAATTTGAGACTCATTTGTGAGTCGCAAATTGTGAGTCACAAAACCAAATGCATAACAGTGTAACACACTGTTTGCGGTTCCCAACGGGGTCGCAAATGACCTACCTCATTAATATTTATGAGGTAGGTCACAAAGTGCGACCCCATTAGGAATGGCTGCACTCACAGGGATGGTAGCCTGCTGGGGACAGTAGACAACTATGTCTGGAACTGCTTTTTAAATAAAGCATTTTTTTTTTAAATGTAGCCCGTTTTTCTTAACCCATTAACCCAGCCCATTTTGCTGTTGCAAATGGCGTTTTTTTGCTGTTTGCGACCGTATAACGCCGTCATACATCAGGCCCATGGTCCCTAGAAACAACTTTATGAACCACCTGAGTTATTGCACGGGAATTAGAATCTGTCCTCTGCAGATTACGTGTAGTGATGCACAGAAGGGAATTAACCTTGCTAATGAACTCTTAGGGGCATATTTACAAGCCCTTAGTGCCACCTTGCGCCACCATAGCATACTTTTTTTTCACGCTAAGGCGGCACTAAGATGGCCTTTTCCCCACGCCGTATTTACAAAGTGGTGAAAGGCTTGGATTGTGCCAGTTTGCAACCCCTTGGGCCACATTATGACTGCATCAGGCATAATGTAAGTTTGGGGTGCGTTCTGACGCAGGGAGGCCCAAACAACGGCGTAGTGAAATTTAGAACATTTCACTGCACCATTTTTTCCGTCATTTTTAATGCCTGCTCAGAGCAGGCATTAAAATGCTGCACCTGTTTTAATCAATGGGCCTCTCTGTGCTTTGCTGCACTCTTTTAAACCTTTTTGACACTAGAGCAGCAAAGCGTCACATAGCATCGAAAATGTTGATGCTATTGTCCTAACAACTGCCATGGTGAGCCGTATTGTAAATATGACGGAACTATGTTGTTGTTAGGTAGGGCAGGGGTGACGCAAGAAAAGTGGTGCATCAGCACCAATATGCCACTTTCTTGTAAATATGCCCCTTAGTACGTTATGTCACTTGGGTGGCCACGTTTTGTTTTACTCAAGAGGGCCTGGCATAAAAAAGTTTGAAGACGTCTGAATTAGAAATTGCATGGATATCTGTTACTTCTTTAAAACATCTCAGGGTGAGGTTCTATGTAGAATTTTATTTGGGAAATCAAATTACAAAAATTAAACAAGCATTTGCAATGCAAGGGGTCTCGCGTTTGCTCATGTTAGAGCTGATCGCATTGTAAACTCCTAACGCGACTTTTCATCTATCGGCAAAAGTGCTTTTATGTACGTAAAAAAGTGAAATGTGTAAGCGCTCGACTTCTGCCAAGCGAAATCGCGCTAGGAAAAAAGAGAAAAAGTAGTCCACGATACGACAGAAAACAGCGAGCCTCGCATGTTTTCTGTACTTGGTCGCTGCGCTCGAGGAGGGATAACCACCGGAAAAGGCATGACGTGTGCATGCCTTCCACTAATGAAAGCAAGCAGATTTTACTAGGCAAGCCCACGAACCAATCAAACACACTGACGTGACGTCAACAGGGCTCCGAGCCCTTTTCTAATAACTAAAGCGTTTCGCTGCGATACGCATGCGCAAGCGCATGCAACGCAGTCTCGACCCAAAAAGAATACTAATAGCCCACTGATAATATTGTGGAGGCTTCTTCAGCTTTTGCAATTAACTCACCTAAGAGAACTTACTAGGGTTCTGGTGCTATCCTGCCCTATGTAATGCTATATCATGTATGGTGGGCTGCTACAAAAACAGCCAGAAATGCCAAAGGATTGAAAGCCAAGCAGCCAGGCTCAGTTTGAACCTTAATAAGTCAGCCACATCAATATCTACACCGGCATCCAGTGGCACATGGAATCAAATTCCAGACACCCTTTAGTGCTTTCAAAGCACTGAGGGACTTTGTCCAAAATAATTACATAAGATCAGTTTGTGATACTCTCCTGGCTGTCTTGACCTTAGGTCAAGCACCGCAAACCAGAACTCCTAAACCAGATTCTACAGAAGGAAACATGGGGCACAATGATCAGGTCTTTGGAGCTTAACTATGGAGCTCCTTGAGCCCACACCTAAGGAAGGAGCAAAGCCCGGCAACCGTCAAAAATACCAGGACAACAGCTATTTTAAAGTGACTTTCTCTGAATACCTTAATGTCATCATGACCAGCATTGCCAAACCCCACATTACTCCTCCAAAGAAGGGGCTGGATTCAAAATGAGCAGAGTAAAGATCCCTATACGACCTCTTGCGGAATAAAAACTTAAAAATGCCCCACCACACCCCACTGATGATAAAATGCAATTTAAACTTTTTGGGGAAATATTATTACATATTAATGTCCAATATAGACACATTTTATCAACAAGAAATACAAACCAAGGAATTATTTAAAATGTGTACCATTTGTAGCTAGTATTTGCAGAGCTGCTTTATCTAACAAATTGACTGCGTCAGTTACTGCCATTATATTTTTCTGCTTGAACAAGGAAAAAATATCATTCTCTGACATACCCTTGACATATGGATAAACAAATGATCATTTCTGTAATGGGTTGTATGACAATACAGCGTATGGCATTACCATGCATGCCTTTTCCACGCAGCCTTAATCATGAATGGAAGGTATAATAACGGAAGTAAAACCCATATATATATATATATATATATATATATATATATATATATATATATTATATATATAAAATATATAATATATATGTATAACTTTAGTATTAATTAATGATATAATTTAATTGTTTTCTTTTTAGGGGGAACGTTCCCAATCCCTCCTTTTTTTTTTTACTTATAACCTGCCTGTACCACTACCCACCTCTAAACCGTAGAATTACCCTTACCCCCCCTAAAATTACCCTTACCATGATTTACCATTACCCACTCCTAAACCATAAAATTACCCTTACAACCCCTAAAACATAAAATTACCCTTACTACCCTTACCACTTCCCACCCCTAAAACCTAAAATGCAAGTGTGTGGTAAAGGCATCGGGTGGTAAAGGCAGTGTTGTAAAGGCTGTTTCCCCTTGTAATGGGCAGCCACATAGTGAACATGCTTCGTTCCAGCTTTCGTTTGCTAGACATTTTCTCCAATCCTAAAGTTGTATAGAACCTTCTAACATTGATATTTAAATGAGCAGCTAAATGCACTTTAATGTTGCCAAAGTAACCATGCAACAAAGAGGAATGAAAGATCTAATGTTTTGACAATAATCATAGTCATGATGGTAAATACACTTTTTCTTCAATCATGCCTTTAAATTAGAATGACTTTCCTTTAATGCAACTCCAGGTCCACGCCTAATTTGGATACAGCAAATGTTTCCAACTAGGAGAATGTGTAAAGGTTGTTTGAAGCAGAAGCACACGTACCAGCAATCAGACTGCATTTGTGTTAGGGTAGTGATGTTGGAGAGCATGCGAATACCGAAAGATGTGTGCTCAAATTCTAAAACGTAGTGCAATTCTATTTGGGTTGAGTGCACAGACATATTGTTCTGGGATGTCAGGGAAACTCTCCACAATTGACCTATGATTTTTCTCAACATATTTTAGCAGTTTCAGGTTTGTGCATTTTATTAGGTATAGGGCAACAAAGGGCATTTGGGCAATATATACTTTCAACAAATTTGTCACTTTTTGCATATACAGATCTATAAAAAATGTTACAAGCCTTTTCCCACAGATGTTGCTTTAGCTGCCTGAAGTTCAAAATGTCATACAGGATGCAGCGGATCCTGTTGAATAAGACCAAGATTATAATATTACATGTCTGAATCAGCAATGTTCTTTTTCCTGGGTGGATAAATGTGCCCCTTGGTAAAAATCATTATCTGTGTTTTCTTAGAATTTATTTCCAGTTTGTGTGTTTGCATAATAAAATGTGCTGCAACAAGCTGATACTGTCACTGAACTGTGGAGTTGTCTAAGCGCACAATATCTCCACCTAGAGAAAGACAGGGATTGGGGCAGCACTCGAAGCCAGAGGATTACATCATCTCTTAACTCAATGGTTCAGAAAATCTGCCATATAAATTGAAGAATAATGGGGCTTGAACTTTATAATTAATTTCAGAGCACCATGTGGAACTTTTTAAGACACAAGATTAGCCCATAATGTGGGGCAATCAACAATGTCAAAAGCGCTTGACAGATCAATAACATTCTGTCTGTGCTTTATTCCTCACTCTATAATTAGCTTCAGTACTAGAACATTTTCTACTGTGCTACCATTGGTCCTCAAGCCCATTGGTGTAGTCAGTTGTTTTTCATTTACCCATTACTATAAATGTGGTCATGTACAGTTTGTAAAGATTTTCTCAGAGGTGTTCAAAAGTGCAATAACTAGCTGTCTTGCCTCCCTTTTCAGAAAGTGGCACAATGTGGGTACCTTTCCATGAAGATGGAATAGTCAGGGTTAAGAACCAACATTAAACAATTGAGAGAAAATCTTTGCCCAGTACCATGATAGAGATTGGTATACCATCACGGGTATCCCATTGGGGCCTTGCGCCCTTGAAGTTTGGGACTTTCATAATATAGAGTCAATGTTTTCAAATAACCAATGCAAAATTATTGGTGAGACATCAATTTTACAATTTAGCAATCAACACATACCCAACATATAAGTTTGTTAATACAAGTTTTGGAAATGACTTGACATTGTCCCACATTAACAGGAATTGATTTTTAAAACAACGTTTTCTGTTACTCAGGCCACAATATGTAAAAATGCTTCAATATTAGCCATAGATAAAGCTCTGCGAATTTCATGCAATCACAGGTTTACATCAAATCCATAACATATCTTATGATTACATATGTTGAGCATCTTATATTCCAAAATTAAATATTACCACAATTAATACCTTTAACAATATCTTGTTTAAAGGATTTAGTTGTTATAACTTTCAGAACAGAACTTATTGGATCAAAACATAAAAAATCAGTATTGTCCACAATGCTCAAATTATTATCTTAAATGATGAGTGAAAGGACAAATGAATCCCATCTTTATGAACCAATTTTTGACTTTTTGACTATGTTTTGTTTAGGGAGTGCTGATTCCCCTCCGCCACCTCCCAAGTGATAACATTAGTATAATTATGTAGTTGGAAAGTATACCCTTCTTCAGAATGGGCATGTGATCACTTAAGGTAGTCTTACTATTCCGGGAGTGTGTACATGTTCCCGTACATCCTTATGACACGAAAAACTCAGTTGGCAGTAGAAATCAAATTTCTCTTAATCTACATAGGGGAGCCAGAGAATCCCCATTGCAGCCTTCAGTCCAGAACTGCTAAATGGGTGCCTAATGCACACTCTAAAAGTTGAGGATGATGCCAAAAAGGCCATAGTCATGGTTATTTTACCAAAGAGTCCAAAATAGTATGCATGGAAACTATCACAGCCTGTATAATGGGTTCCACCCATAACTTATATATCTGAAAATGGGGTGGATTTAAGTGATTGGCTACTATTAGCGTTAATTCATTTGCCCACCTTTACCTAGTGCCACACTCCCTCGAGAAAGGATTTCAACCTCTGAACAAAAGGAGGCACACTCTTGGAAGGTTTTCCAGTACAGTCTTCTTAATTGATTGTAAATAGAAAGAAATATTATGCAAGGTATGATTGTAAATAGAGAGAAATATAACACAAGGTATGATAAAAAAAAAACATAATGAAGTAGCATGAAGAGTTGCTTTATGTTTCCAGTCATGCTGCGATGCATTCCTTAGCACTTTCTGATTACTGGATTAGAAATATGCTTGTGATAATCTTACTGACGGATTGTATCTCTAGTTTCCCATCTACCACATCACTATTTCCTATTATACGATCCCTCATAGAAGATTTCAGTCAGTAATGGCATGCCTCATGAGTTGTTTATTTGATAAATGTACTTTGCTTGCTAATACATAGTTACAAAATGACAGAGTCCCTGCCGATGCCCATTGCTAGTCAGCAAGCCAGCAAAGCACTTATAACACTTAGGTGCATATTTAAGAGCCCCTAGCTCCACGTACACACCACCATAGCCTTATTTTAAAATAGCTTTTCTGTCACACCATACTTACAAAGTGGTGCAATGCATGCACTGCGCCACTTTGTAACCCCTTGTGCCACATTATGCTGTGCCAAGCGTAATGTATGCAAGAGGGGTGTTCCGGCGCGAGGAGGCCCACAAAAATGGCACAGTGAAATTTAACATATTTCACGGTGCCATTTTTGGCATCATTTCTAATGCCTACTCAGAGCAGGCCTTAAACTGACACTCCCACAGTAACCTATGGGCCTCCTTGTATTTTGCTGCGCTAGCATCAAAATGATGCTAATGCAGCAAAGCACCACAATAGCATCAAAAATGTTGACGCTATTGTACTAATGGCTGCCATGGTGTGTCGTATTATAAATATGGTGCAACCATGGTGTCGTTAGGTGCCGGTAGGGGGCGCAAGAAAAGTGGCACATCATAGCAGATGCGCCACGTTTTCTTAAATATGGGCCTTAGTGCGTTGATGTGTCTTTGATGCACCAGGTTGTCTCTCTCTCTTTCGTAGGTGGACCTGGTGGGTAGGAGGCCAAATAAGGGAAGGCAAGTCAAAATCAAGCCGAGCCTTTGCAGGCACCACTCAACAGGGTTCGGTGTTTCATACTGAAAGCACTTCCATCAAAAGTTATTCAATTTTCCATTCAAGTGAAAAATATGCTAGTAACAGCAGACGTAGGCAACATTCTGAGTTGGCTCGATGCCCATTGTAGGAACCGACATGGACTGGAAGGTGAACCCGGTGGGCAGAGAGCCAATCAGTCAGTCACGGAAGGCCAATATCAAGTCAGCTTGCACAGACACCACCCACCAGGCCACAATCTTTCACGTACAACAGTGTTTCCAGTCAAGCGTTTTCAAAAACACCAAACAAGTGGAACAGACTCTGGCAGTAGCAGAAGCAGGCAACACTTCATGAGAGCGCCATCTCCTTTGTAGTAGCTAACATGGACTAAAAGGGGGCCTTATGCAGGGTCGGGCTCAGACGAAAAGTAGGCCCGGGCACTAAAATAAAAGTGGCGCCCATTAGTGAACTCGATATCTAAAAAAGTAAACCATGGATGAAATGTGGGGCAGTTTTGAACTTGTAAAGAAACCCCGCATAAGTGTTTTGTAAGGTATGGAAGACTGCATGGGTGTGTGTTTGCTGCAGGCAGCGTTTGTTTTACTATCCGGGAAATCAACAGGGAAAACCAGCTCAGCAGAACATAAACAGGCCTACAAATAGCCAACAAAACGCCCCACACACTAACCTGTCAGACCAGCCCATCGAGCACTGCCTGAATGCCCTAAAGGCCAGCCCGATACTGGCCTTGAGGGCATCAAGCTGAAGGCAAGTCAAAATCAAGTCAGCACAAATAGGAACAAAATGTCAGGCTACAATCTTTCACAATAATAGCGATTACAGGCAAAAGTAAGAAAATGCTCTTTGAAAGTGAAACATGTGTTGGAAGCAGCAGAGACAGGAAACACTCCAGGGGCGTAACCTCCATTGGTGCAGCAGGTACAGTGGCACCGGGACCATGAGGCATAAACGTTCCACTGAGCTCTGTCTATTGCTGTTCTTTATCATTCAAACAGCAGCCAGGGGGTCCATTTCCTTACGTGCACAAGCGCCCTTGACACACTGGCTAGGCCACTGGTTCAATCGGCTTACAGACTAGAAGGCAGACCTGGTGGACAGGCAGCATTCAAGTCAAAATCATACCAAAAACCACGCAAATGTGCATGCTAGACTACAATCTTTCAGAATAAGAGTGCTTCCTGTCAAACGTTATAAATTGCTCATTGCAAGTAAAACAAATTATGACAGTAGCAGATTTAGGCAACAGTCTGAATCAGCTCAACCTACTTTGTGGGAGCCAATTCTGACAAGATGTGCAGTCGGGCCTGGAGGGAAGGCGGCCAATCATGCGGCACAGGATTCAAAAATGAAATCAGCTTGTGCGCACCAAAACCAGGCTACCAGCGGTGGCTCCTCCGTAATGGCAGAGGAGCATTGCCCACCTGCTCAAAGCCAGCAGATGAAAAATAAAATGATAATAAAACAATTTTATTATTATTTTATTTTACACTGACGCAAGTCTAGGTGAGGTGGTGCCAGGCCATCCTCTGGGACAGCAACAGGGAGGAGGAGTGGTGGGCACTTATAAGTGCGCATGTCAGTTTGGCCAGCTGTCTTAGGCTGACCAAAGAGACATACGCACTTATATTTCTCCAATCGAGCTGTGTTGCACAGTCAGGTGGAGAAAAGGCACAGGCTCCCTATCCCTGAGTGAGCGTCAAACAAGCCTGCTCAGGCCAATCCCGACATTTCTCTCATGCTTGGTAATAGCATGAGAGCAGATTCTGGATTGGTTGGGGGACTCTGGAAGCCTTGTGCTATAGGGAGCAGAGGAGCACCAAGGCAGCCTGCAGCCTCAGTGGCAGGTATGTCCTTTTTTATTATTATTATCCCCCCACCCACCACTTTTCATTAGCCGCCACAGCAGTCTACAATATTTCACAATAACAGAGCTTTGAGTACAACGTTATAGAGTGCTCTATGCAAGTGAAATAGATTCTGGCAGCAGCAGATTCAAGCAACACCCACTCAATCTGCTTTTTAGGAGCCGACATAGTTTTAAAAAGTAGACCTGGTGAGCAGACGGCCTATCAGACTGCAAGTGAAAATCAAGTCAGCCTGCACAGTCATTACCTGCCATGCTACTCTCTTTGAGAATAACATTGTTTTCAGTCAAAAGTTATAAAGTGCGGTGTGCAAGTCGAAAAAACATTGGTTGCAACACACCTCACTTCTTAGCAAATTGACCTTCTTTGTAGAAGTTGGCACTGAGTGGAAGGTGGACATGTTTGGCAGGCAGCTAATCAGGCAGCAGGCAAATCAAAATCAAGTCAGCTCATGCAGGCACCACCTGCCAGGTTACAATCTTTCACAAAATGAGCGTTTCTTTCTAGTCAAAAGTTATTTAAGTGCTCAATGCAAGTGTCCCAACCTTTGCTAGGTGCAGATTATAGCCTGGGACATATTTAGAGGGCTTCCTCCCTGAACTGTCTGTCACCACAGCATGGATATACTGTGAAAAGCAAGTTGCAGTTTCAGTGAAATGGTGCAGTTGCGGTTGCTGTGAAATGGTGCAGTTACTTCACTGACCTTGTTGTATTATATTATGTTGCCCATCAAATACCTGCAAAAGCCTCAAAGCGCATTTTGGTCAAGCGATTACTTGTAAAAGAATGAGGGCCTGATTTAGATCTCGTCGGATGGAATACTTCATCACAAACGTGATGGATATCCTGTCCGCTGTATTACAATCTCCATGGGATATAATGGGATAGTAATACAGCAGACAAGATATCCGTCATGTTTGTGACCGAGTATTCCCCTCCACCAAGATCTAAATCAGGCCCTAAGTGCCAGGGCCCAAAGCTCATGGCCTGCGCTATCAAATGTCAGGGTCGCCGAATACCAAGGCTGCATAGCCTTGATTTCACCTCATGCCTCTTTCATTCACCACCTTACACTTCCCTGTTACTCTAGCATGTTCTTTTTCATCCCTTCCTTTTTTCCTTAGTCACCACTTACCCGTTTTTCTCTTCCTCCTTCTTTCCTCTTTTGTCTTTTTCCTCTCTCTTGCTCTGGTTCACAGTCTATTCAGAAAAATAGGTTTTGGTCTCCAAAAATAGTGTGGGTGGACCTCACCTACAACCACTGGCTTAAATTTTAAGCACAGGTTGGTTGTGCTTGGTTAGAGGAGTGCAGATTTGTAATGTGGTGTATGTGGGGAGTGTTTCGTGATAGGTAGGGAAGTGCTTATATCATGTCCTTATAGCTGTGCTTAAGCGTGGAATGCTGAAACAAGAGGGAAAAACTGAGTTGCTTATGTTTATATATACACACAACTGTTGTATTTGATAGGTATAGTGTGATTTTATATCATACCATATCTGGGAAGTGTTTTGGTGTCAATTGTGATGACCAGAAGGGTGCTGTCACCATGTTGCAGTGATCTACTAGCTGTGACTTTGGGGATCATTATGAGTCGTGTGGTCGCATGATCTCCAGACTTGCGGTGGCGGTTCCACCGCAAACAGGCTGGCAGTGTGACCGCCACATTCTGACCGTGGCAGAGCTGCCACGGTAGGACCACCGACACCGCCAGGCTGCCGATAGCCAGCAGCCTGGCGGTCCCGGTGGTTTCACATCCTCTAGAGCAGCGCCGCTTGCAGCGCTGCCCTGTGGATTAGGAGTCCCCATCTGCGAGCCTTTCCATGGCGGTTTGCACCACCATGGAAAGGCTGGCAGAATGGGGGACTCGGGGGGTCCCCATGCATAGCCCCACCGCACATTCCACTGCCCGAATTAGGGGCAGTGGAATGCGCGTTGGGTGCTGCTGCACCCGCTGCACCAGCTGCACCGCCACATTGGCGTCAAGGTTAAGGCCCTGTTTACCACAGGGCTGGCAGGCGAAAACACTGTTTCCGCCCGCCGGCCCTGCGGTGAAGTCCTATTAGGGCCGGCTGAGTTCAGGCCGCGCAGGTGGTCTGAGGGCGGGAAGAGTTTGTCGGGCAGCCTCTGCTGCCCGCCAAACTCTCAATGACCACCTAAGTGTGGAGCGCAGTGAAGTGACAAAATAAACTTGAATGTGCTAATATATATTTCATTTAGTCAGTTCTTTATTTAGCACAACAAAACCATAAACATGGAGTGCCAACACTCTTTATAAATGTTTCATGAGACATTTTGTAAACGTTTTTCTACGTACGTTGGAGTGATTTTGAAGATGTGCGCTTCCAAAAATGAATTAACCCTTGTTATTTTACATGCATAAAAGTACCTTTCGCTTCTGTGTTCACTTTCCTTTAGACCTAAGAAACTTCATATGATCCTGTTTTGTGCTGTTGTATTGCTTCTGTTGGGAAGATTTAACTAGATTGCTTTGCAATATTGCTGACTAAATGGGATTGTTGCCTGGATAAGAAGAGTTTGATGTATGTTTAGAAGAGGATTGTCTTTGGATAGAATGTATAGGTGTTGGTTGACTTGATGGTGACTTGGATTTGCATGTTGTATGATAATTGAGTTGAAAAGAACTCAAAATGATGTTTTACTTTCGAATGTGTGGGAGTTTGTCCTATTTGTGGTGTGGAAGAAGTGGCTGTGGTGGGAATATCACTGTTGTTTACTATCATGATTTCTGCCTTCTTGTTGTTTAGGTAATGGGTCATTTAAGTGTATTCACTGTTTGAATGTTAACCAAGTCCACAAGGAGTTGGGTGTCATATGCATATCACTGACAATGTAGACAATGTTAACTTTTCTTATTGATCAAGTGGAGTCATGTATAGATTAAATAAATAGGTGAAGGAATCGTCTAACCTTGGATAACACCACAAGTTAAATTAGGAGAGGCTGAGATATATTGGTCCTGCTGTATTTGTTGTTGCCTGTATTTCAGGAATGATTTATCCAGTCCTGTGCATTTGTTATGATATTAAACCAGAGTTTTAGGTAGTTTAAGAGATTTTTTAGATCCATACTATAAAAAGGCACGGAAATGTCTGAGAGAATGAGCAGCACATGGCGATTTTGGTCTCCAAAGTTAGAGCTTTTTTCTGCTATTGATCACTGTTGTTGCAATTCCTCTTTGTGTGAGCAGGAAATATGGAACAGCAAGACAAGGCCTGAATGATCTGGATTAAATATGGGCTTTGATTTAGAGGTCTCCAAACCTCTGCACTATGGATGGTTTATTGACTCTGGGATGATGGTTAAAACGGTTGACCTATCAGAATGATTTTTCTGATGCTGATTAGGCCATGTTTATATAAGTAAAATTAGGACAGGCTTGGTTTCCAGTGATTTTGTATTATGTATTTCTTGTATTATGTATATCATGTTTGATATGGAAATAATTTCAAGAGTATTATATAAATGATCAGATAACGATTTACTTGGTATAAATGTATTACATCATGAAGGCCTCGTTAACCGGTGTCTGGGTTGGTAATTAATTAATTAGATCAGAAAGTCAGCTAATTTGATAGGTATAACTTGTATTCAAGAAATTTTCTCAAAAGATTTGTGAGAGATCAGAGTCTTATTATTATTAGATTATAGATATACCTTCTCCAAGATGGCCACAGATGGTGGAAATAATTACTAGGTGTTAGATGGCCATCACGGCGATGATGCAATTGCTACATTTGATAGGTATAATTTGTAGTCAAGAAATCTGCTCAAAAGATTTGTGAGGGATTAGAGTCGTATTCTTAGATTATAGAGATACCTTCTCCAAGATGGCCACGGGTGGAGGAGATAATTACTAGATGCTAAGATGGCCGCCACGGTTACGATGCAAATGTTACATTTCCTCCTTTAAAATGGCCAGCATAACATTAGGAATCAGGAATACTAGGGCCTGGTCGGGTAGCCATAAGAGATTGCTGGACAAGCATCCTTACAATAGATCTATAAATCTTTGTCAGGTAGATGAGTAAGTATCCCTATTTTAAAAGGGTTAGATATATTTAAGAACAGTGCCATACTCTTGTGATATAGATATAACTTCTTCAAGATGGCCACAAACTGACGAAACAGGTGTTAAGATGGCCGCCACGGTTTTTGATGCTAACGCTATATTTCCTCCTTCAAAATGGCAGCTGCAACTTTATGAATCGGTAATACCAGGGACGCGACCGGCAGTCACAAGAGGTAGCTAGGAAAGCACCCTTGTAATAGTTATTTACTTCTCTGTCAAGCAGAAAAGAGTGGGCGATAAGTAAGTACTCAAGGACCCTATGGGTACAAAATCGCTGATTTGGGATTATTTGTGATGTAGTTTTTTGATGAGCTATAAACTCATATTTTATCTGATTCAATTCTAGACAGTAGAAGTCCTGACAGCGGGTGGTTCTTGAGTCAATATTGCAAGGTACATATAAGCTTTCTGAAGCACAGAGGGGGTCGTTTGGCTATTTATAATACTACACTACAGACACAAGATATTATATTTGAAAGTGGGAGCTCATAACCACACCATATGAAATAGATCATGTTATTCACAAAGATATTAATGTGGGCATGTGTTAAAGACATCATATAATGGCGAAACTTTTTAAAGAGAATTTTTCACTGTGTAGGTTTTTTTAGTTTAAGAAAATTTTAAGTTGAGTAATGCATACTGTCTATATTTATTAGGCACTTGTCTCTCCGGTAGTCCTGAAGAGGCCCATATGTGAGGGGGCCAAAACGCGTCAACCTTTTGATAATAAGAGAGGTTGCGAGGAAGATTTACTTCACCCTTAAGGATTGTGGAATACATCTCTTTGTGAATAAGGATGGAAATAAAAGAAGATCAGAGATGTGATAGATAATGCAACCATCTCTTAGATGTGGATTCATTGTATAATGAATGCAGATAACCACATTGTTTCTAAATAAGGAGAGCCATGAAGGATTTTTTGGCATATGTGTATTTGTGGAATATTTTTGTATAGTTTTGCTTATATGTTTAGATGGTGATTTTATATACATGTTTTTGATTGTCCTTTTTGTGAAAAAATGAACTAATTAATTGTGTAATTAAATTACATTTCCAATGATTGATTTAGAGTTTCATTGAATGTATATTAGCTTTAGATCTTTCCCTACTATTTGACCATTTGTGTTCACATATTGTTTATTTTCTACCCAGGTATAGTAGGGTTATTAGGGTAGATCCCTTTGTATTTCTTATAAGTATTTTTCAGAAGGTCAGTAAATTCTAGAAATAAAATAATGACTCCTCTTGGTTTAAGCGGATGCGCCGTGTGAGGACATGGACAAAGTCGATGAGCACACTTGATATTAATGACTGTGGAAAATGGAAAGTCCACTAGTTGAGGTTAAAAAGATGAGAAGAAAGATACTGGAGCTGTGCCTTCAACACTTTCCGGAAGACCAGAAAGGCGCAGATTGTTCCTCCAAATATTATTTTCCAGATCTATTATCTGAATTTTGAGTTGAGCCACCTCTTTCTCCAAGGAAGTGATTTTTTTGAGTTTCATCCTGTACGTGGCTAATATGTTGTTCCATTATCGAGACCCTCACCTCAGTATTGGACCACTTGTCATCTAAGTGCTGTATGCAAACATTGGTTTGTTCTGCAAAGGGACGTAGTTTTCTAATTTCATCAAACGAGAGTTCCAATAACATAGGTGACTACAATTTTACAGGAGAGGGAGGGTCTTGTTTGCCTCCTTAATGAGTGAAGGGGGAGTTTGTGTTTTCAAATTAGGTGAAGGTATGGAGGATTTAGGAAGGGTAAAAGGCATTTGTTCAGAATGAGATGGACTAGTTGCCATTGGTGAATTGTGTATGGGGTACACTGACTGCAAGGAATATAATTTAAGATTTCTTGACTTGCCTATATAAGACTGGTATCTAGTTACCAAACAAAGAAGGGTAATAAAATATTGAAAAGTAAAAAAAAGTCACTTAAGTCATTGCAAGAGATGTACAGTATGTGTAAAAGCTTTAAGGATTCCAATTATATAAAAATGGATCATAAGCTTTCATTAAGATAAGTATCCAGAGCCATTTACAGTAAAGTTCAAATATTGTATCTTGAAGAGAATTTCGGTGCCATCGTGAGGAGACAGAACGCCGACTCAGGAGCTCTGAAGAAACTCAAGATGGCCACCACATCACTCCCTGAGGGGAAAAATATGCATTTTATATCTGTAGCGAAAGGGAGCTCTGAGAAGAGATGAGAAAGCCTTCTTGCGACCTCCAGACATTCCAACGCAAAAATTACTTCATTGCAGGGCAATTAGACTGGGGAGGGCAGTGCCCTCAGAAGAAGATTCCTGCCAAGGCACGGAGCTCCGGTCTCAAGCAGCCATCTTCTGTGGTGGCCCAGCTCCACCCCTTGTGTCTGACTTTTGAAGTACTCTGGGCTGCAGCATTATGCTCTTAGGCTCTGGAGACCCCTAATAGCTGGTCCTATGGTTGTATTATGTGGCCTGTGAAGAGAAAAGAAAGCATCTAACACGCTGTGTCTGTGCAGAGACCTTAATCTTCTGAGGCCGGAGACCCCCTCAGGCCTGCGATTGTCATCTTCACCCTCCCCGGGGAGCTGTCTGTGGAGGCTTCGGTACCGCAGGTTCCTTCCTCCTTCCAGGGACGAGCTGTGGTCTCCACATCCAATGCCCCTAGATTAAATAAAAAGGTCCTTGTCAGGTCTTGGACTGTTGAGGTAGTCACTGGGGCTTGACCTCCTCACGCCGGAGAGCCAAGTTGGACTTAAGCACTTACAGGAGGAGAGCCGAGCGATGGAGCAGACTTGGCAGACAAGCAATCGTAAGCGCTTCCGGGTCGCGTGGCACAGCCTGGAGCAGCCTGGAGCAGCGTAAGCCGAGCCGGAGGAGCACTGAAGCCTCAGTACCAGCATACAGCTCCACGGAGCACACACCGGAGCGGAAGCTGACGGCTTCAGCAGATAGCTGCAATTTCTTCTAAAGTCCAGCTGTTTACCTATGGATTAATGAAACTTGCCTTCCTTTCATCGAAAACCCGATATTGTACAGATCAGTCACGGAGGAAGTACTGTGCACATGGAACTCAATTTACTGATCAGCAGTACAACAGACTAGTGGGCACCGAACTTGGTTCTCCAGTGCTTATCTTGACATCAGAGGTACGGAATCTACATGCGAGTTTACCATTGGTGCATCTGACATGTGTCTGAGCCACCAAACGCCCGGAGCTGCGGTCGCAACTGGGAGCCGGAGTCAGAGTTAGGAGTTGAGGAGGACTGTGGGGGCGGTAAGGAGAGCAGCTTGTGAGAGTGAGAGTGAGGGACTGCACCGCTCAGCAGACCAGACGGGAGTCTTCCTGTTCTGGCCGCCAACCTCCCCCCTCTCCTCTCTACTACCTACTAATTGCCCATCTCTGACTTCCTGGACCTGGGCCCACCTGTTCGAGGAGCCTTGGGCCCGGAGGGGGTCGGGCCAGGGCCCCGCTGGGTCCATCCTGCTCTCCCTTCGCAGCGAGGCGGCCATACGGGGAATCTCTGGGACAGCGTCGATCTCCTCGGAACTGCAGGACTGGTCCTCTGGGAGGAAGCCACTAAGGAGTCATACAGGAGTTACAACGGAGCAACAGAAGTGCAACACAGGAGCACCAGAGGGGCATCGCAAGAGACGGCAACCCCTGGCAGGTGTCTGAGATCTTACAAGTTGCCTCAAGTTGGGCAGTACGAGAACTCCACTGTTGTTCGTAGGCGTCCGGATCCAACGGAAGCGGCTGGCACCACGCCAGTGCGGCTTGTCCGGACCGTGTTGCCTGTGCCCCTTTGTCTCCTGCCTCCCCTTGCCTCCCAATTTAATCGGGACTCCGTCTTCCATGCACTCTAGTCTGCTGGTGCAATTGGTGCACTGATCTCTCAACCGAGCGCCGCAAAGTGCCTCTCAAGTTTTATCCACTTACGCTGAGTCTCACTCTCCACCTCAGGAGTTCTCCCTGATTTAAGGGAAGGATCCGGACCCTGCTGCACTATGAGGTCCGGTAAAATAAGGAAGGAGTACCCGAACCCTCAAAAGCGCAAGAAATGCCGCTGTGATGTCGATGTAGGCAATGCCTCCTCGCCTTTACTGTCAGCCTCTGTAATTTCAGCGGCACCCTTCTCAACGGCTGCCGATCCGCCTAGTTCTGAGACATTTAGGTCTCAACTTGCTGCTGTTCTTACGCCATATCCACGACCCTTGAAGCCTTGCAAGTCCTCTCTACTGTCATATTTTAAGAAAAAACCTCAATTGGAACTCTCGACAAATGTTGGGGAGATTGAGTCAGAACCAGGCCGGAGTGCTCTCATGAAGCCTGCAGTCACCGATCCTTCATCTATTGTTTGTGGCCACCTCACAACAGTGGCACAGGTTTACTGTCCAGCTTCTCCTGCTTCACCTGTTTTCCCCCAGTTAGCTTCTCAGAGTGAAGCGAGCCATTTACCACCCATTTAGGATCAGTGGGCTGTACCCTCGCCAAAACTCAAACTCTCTCCGATTACCATCTCCAGTGACCTTTCCTTAATTGAAGGGGTGGGTGTGCCTCCTTCAGTGGCCTCTCCAGCAGCTCCTCATCAGTTGGCTGGGCCGGTTGGGCCGTCTGCAGGCTGCCATGATCCCCTGCAGGACCACGGCTCCTTCCTGCCATTCAGCCCCCCGGCAGCCCAATGGATCCGGAGTTCAACGGGTAGCATCCATCCAATGTTACCATTAAAGTCTTCTAGTGGGGCCGTCCCCAGCTCTCAAAAAAAGTTCATCAAAGGCAAGCTTAACGACCAATCACTCCTTGACCTCTCCTGTCTTCAATCTGATCCTCTGAGCGATACAGGCAAGGACCCTAATCCTGTGCCCCCTCTTACGCTCACGGAAACCAGCTTGGCCTGGCCTCAGCTTCTGCAAACTCTTCAATCGACTGTGCTGGCTCTGAACTACCACTCTGATAAACTGGATGTCCAAGTTGATCTGCTGAACACAATGGCTTCTTATGTAGCTGGCATCGATCAAAAAATTGAGAATCTCAAACAGCTTATTATTAGAGCACAGACAAGCTCCAGCTATGTACAACCGTCATGTTGCTGTTCTCCAATCATCGAAAGTTTGCCATCCTTGCCTACCATCTTAAGTTCAGTTGTATGCAAAATCAAGAGGCTATCTTCAGCGCCTGTGTCCTCAGCTCCCTCGTCGAATCCGAGCGCCCCTCTTGATTCGGTTCGGGGGTCCTCCCAGCCAGAAACATTGGACAAACTCTGTCCAGTCAAGAGTGTAACTTCGATCAATCTTTCTCGGCCAGTTGCTACCGGAGCTCCGGAGTCGGTCATTGAGGCCCTGGATGCCTCCACATCTTCCCCTTCTCTCGAGCTTGAGCCTGTGGTGCCTGCCTCTTCTCATCTTCCCAGCACCCCTGGACAACCTGCCTTAGTTCTACCAACGTCCTCAGGAGTCAATGCTGTGGCTCCCCCTTTGTTGAGCAAGAGGAGAAAAAAAAGACTCTGCAAACAACAAAACGGTAGGCGGAGCCAACCCCCTCAAGGATCTTCGACAAACGTCCAACTATCGGCCCATCCCAAGGTGCAGCTGCCCTTGCAGCCCCAAGGTGCTCCTAGGGTGACTTTACCTCCAACCCCCCCCCAGCTTGTGCCTGTCAATGTCCCCTCGGCGGGAAGAACTGGGCAGGAAACTGATTCCTTCTTTAAGGACTATTTGGTTTCGGGTGAGAAATGCAACTCTGGCACTGTGTTGGGTTCAGCAGCCCCTCATTGGGGTGGTGGAGGACCTGCTCGCCCAATCACCACACTGTTTGTATCCAAAACTGTCCATGGGAATACGATTGGCGATGTTCCGGCCCTCGGTTCCCTCAATTCCTCTAAATTGGCATCTGCTAACAGAAGCAGTTCTCCCGCAATCTTGCCTCCAAGCCTGCGGACTGTTTCCATTGAAAATCTGGTCCCGGGGGGTCCTGCAATCTTGCCTCCAAGCCTGCGGACCGTTTCCGTTGTAAATCTGGTCCCGTGGGGGTACTGAAGGACTACCGATGGTAGAGGAACCGCCACAGCCTTCAGTTCCCACGCACCTTTTCAGGACTTGAGAGGAAAGCTCAACTTTTAAACTTGTGTTTACCCCAGAATATCGCTCTAGGGGCCCCCACGACATATTGAACAGGGGGAATATTTTAAGACTCCTTAATGCTACCTTGGATCTTAACTACATTGGTTCTAAGGAAATTGTGTCCATCGAATTCTTGGATTCCAGGGGTCCCCATACAAGAGACTCTACCTTGGTTACACTAACTTCTGCAATAATAGCTCAGTCGATTCTCTCCAGGAGAGATTTATTTTGCTCATGGAGTATTACAATAACTCCCTTTAAGGAGCCTGGCTACCCTGTGTCTCAATGTTTGATGGCTCTCACAGTTCTGAAACCATTCTCAATCTTGAAAAGTACCCTGGGTGGCTCCTCCTTTTTTAATGGTATTTCCCACACTGGCTCTGGTTTTTCTGGGTTTTTTAATCGGGATCGGCTACCATCCACCGTCTTGCATGGTCATCCCCATTGACCATCACGGGTGGGCGGTTTCGTTCCAACACCTGAATATCTGTCCCTATGCTCATGGAACATCAATGGGGTTGTGCATAAGTTTGCTTCGGCCGACCTTTTAACATTCTTTAACAGTCACAATATAATTGCCCTCCAGGAAACCTGGGCCGAGCACAGTTGTCCACTGCCAGGGTACCTAGAAATATGGAAATCTGCCCATAGAACGAGCAAGAATGGCCGTGCCAAGGGTGGTTTGGCCATTTATGTGACCGTCAAATTAGATGGGAGTATACTACCGCTGGTCTGGGAGGATAACTGGATCTAGGGGATTTTCATAAGGAATGGGACTGTGCAGGAGACCCTCATAATAATCAATGTTTACATTGCCCCCGGAACTAAGGAAAAAAGGGGCAGGCTGTCTCGACTGACGCAGATTGTAGCCAATTTAGTTGGGGATTACCCACGTGCTAGCTATTTTATAACTGGTGACTTCAACACAAACCTGTTTCAGGATACAACGGAGGCTCTTGAGGGTCCAGATTGTGGTCACCACCAGCTAATTCCCAAACAATTAAGGCCTCAGGGTTGTCTGCACTGCCCGCTGGGAGAATACTTAGTAATGCAATTTAACAGTATGGGTTTCAAAGTTTTGAATGGTCGCTTACGTGATGATGCCCTCCCATGGTGGACAAGATCCGATGGTCGATCTCACTCCTATTTAGATTACACCATCTGTAATATTGAATTGTTTCCCCTCATTGAAAGGTTTCTGATTTCCCCTCGGAGTGAGAGCGACCATTGTCCTCAAATTGTATCTATTAAATCAAGATTTTCTGCTCATGATGTCATGCGGACAGTGGGTGGTGGCGCTTGTTTCGAATCACTAAAGCGCATATAATGGAATGCTTCTATTAGCAGTGCTGTACTGATTGAATGTAGCAACGTTTTTCAATCTGAGGGATTGGGTTGTGTGCCCCCAATTAAGTTGTGGGTCAAACTTTCTTGCCTTTTATGGTCAAAATTCCATCAATCCGCACGCAATTGTGCCCCATCCTGGTCTTTTGTTGTCTCCAGGGGAACCAAGAACTTAAAGAAAGCACAGAATAAGCTAGCAAGGGCAATCAGGAAAAGCCCCGATTCTGAGTGTCTATTCATTGAATATAAACAACTAAGGAAAGATTATAGGAAGGCTGTTTATGACGACTATCAGACCTATCTCAGCCAGTTTTGGGTTAAACTTTTAAGTGCAAGTAGAGATTCAAACTCCATGAAATTTTGGTCCCTTATCAATAATCTAAATAGTAACCAAAGAGGCTTGGGTGTTGTTGACATTTTAGAAGGAGCGTGGGCGGCCTACTTGACCACCCATTTTTCGGATAGCGAGCAGGATGGGGAACCGTTGGATGAGGGGGCCCATAGATCTTTCGTAGTCTCATTTAAAATGTGTCCCCCATTTACAGGGTCTCCAATCTCCCTGCAGGGAGTAAGGAAGTCTTTCCAATTACGCCTCCCCCACATCATCTCGAGGGCTAAGCAATTTGCAGCCCCCGGCCCCAATGGTCTTCCACAGGCATTATTCAAGCAGGATCCCCTCCTCTGGGCCAACCATTTTGCACATTTGTTTGAACATTGCTTTTTAACTTCAACCATACCTGAGTTCTGGCGTGGTGCCATCCTTCATCCTCTGTATAAAAATGGCTCAAGATCAGATCCTTCTAATTTTAGGACGATAGCCCTGCTGGACAATGAGGCTAAGTTCTATGCCAGCCTTTTGTTGCAGGATCTCCATGCTTGGGCTGAATCGAAGTCACTAATTCCTATAGTCCAAACGGGATTCTCTGCTGGTTCAGGCACTTCAACTAATTTATTAGCACTCTCTATCTTGATTGATAGGGCGATCTCGTCAGGCCTGATGCTGAATTGCTGCTTTGTGGACTTCAAGGCAGCATTCGATCGGATCCCCCGGAGTGCCCTATGGGCCAAATTACAAAGCTCGGGCATTCCCCCAGTTCTTTTGGGTGCCAGTATAGAACTCCATACTAACACCTGGGTCCGTATTAAGCTTGGTGACGGGCGCTCCTTATCTAGGAAAATTCTCACCACTCGTGGTGTGAAACAGGGTTGTGTTTTGGCTCCTCTTCTTTTTAATCTGTTCATTGCAGTTATGTCAACACCTCTTGATGCCATCAACTCTCATCCCACCTGATTTATGCCGACGACCTTGTTTTGTTTAGTTGCACTAAGATCGGTCTTCAACGGTTGCTCAACCAACTTGCGACGTATACTTCCGCCAATCAGTTAGAAGTTAACTTGTCTGAAACAAAAGTGGTCCCCTTTGGGAGGAAAAAACATTCGAGCTTTAGCTGGTACTATAAAAACTGTAAACTTGTTTCCGACCAGTCCTACAAATATCTAGGGGTACATTTTGACTCCAGGGGCAGTTTTGTTAAACATAAGAAGGAAATGGAACTTAAAGCTGTGGCCTGGCAGGTGGCCTTTTCCAAATTAGCTAAAGTTTTAAAGGGGCCGACCCATCTTCCTTTAATGGATGTTATGAGAGCAAAAATCACTCCCTCGTTGGCCTATGGTCAAGAAATTATTTTGGGCAAACGCTCTTGCCTATTAAATAGGTTAGTTAATAAAATCTACAAGAGAGTCTTTCATGTTCCACACCTGGCCTCACCCGTGCAGGTACGGCTGAAATTTGGGCTTCCAGATTCGGTGGTAGTTGACGCTGGTGCTTTTTTGAAGTTGTGTTATAAAATGTGTCAGGCCTCGGACGGCCACTTGGAGGCAGTCCTGTGGCAAGTAATTAGCGAGCCAAAATCGAAGTGCACCTATTCCCAATTTTTGGTTGAATGCAAACGGCGATTGGTTGCTGGCGATCTTTGGGAAAATAATCCCCCCTATTACTTGTTTAAATCAGAGATTAAAAGGCTTATCAAACTGTATTCTTATCATTCAGATTGCTCTCTTCTCGTCCATCGGAAGCATGCCTGGGCAGTAATTGGTTCCTTTAAGCCAGGTATGCCCTCCAGTGTTTTCTCTTGTACATATGGGTTTTGGTTGAAAAAGGCCTTTTTTGCCCTAAGGATGGGTGATTGGGGTTTTTTAAAACAACGGCCCAAATGGCAGCTACCCCCCGGGGACAGCGTGACATGTAGAGCCTGTAGTAATGCGGACGAAACCATTGACCATGTGGTTTGTCTGTGCCGAGCTCTACTAAAGGAGCGTAGATTCTTGCTCCGGAGCAAATGGATCGAATTGGGAGTCCGCTCCTGTCGACAAGCTATTATCCAGTCTCTGGACCCTGGCAATCCAATGCTAAATGTGTTACTGACCAAATTTATTAAAATTGCATGATCTAAATTTAATGGCACTGCGAGCAACGAACACGTTTAGTTGGAATCTTTCCACGCTCTTGTCATTTTGCTCACTATTGGTTAGGATGAGGAGCTCTAACGGTATAAGCTGATGCTTAGCGCAATTACTAATTCATGCACCATGCACTTTAAGGCTGTGCCTATGTATATTGCGTTTTATGTGGGGTTTTGGGTTGGGTGATTTGTATTTTATTTATTATTGGGAGAAACGTTTTTAACATGTCACATGTGGAACTTATGATGTGCTTTTAGTTTGAATTCAGTCCTTGATGGTATTTATTTTGATTGTCATTTATTGTTTTTTTTTGTTTTGTTTTTTCTCTATCTTTTTCCTTGTTCATTTGTGTTGGATTTTATTATCTGTACAATAAAATTACTACTACTACTACTGCATCTAACACATAATGATCCAAATGCTTTATTGACAATGTTAGTGATGAACAGTGCAACGCCTATACTTATAATGAATGCATTTAAATGTGGTTATTGTCTCCATCAGTTGTAATGGTGCTACAATGTTGATTCCTATCATGTGATTGTTTTTTCAATGTAGTGATACCCTTGCAAGGGCTGTAGGCCTGCTTTATATATAATTATGCCCCTTCATATGGTGATGTTTCCCCTGGTATAGGTGGGGTGGGGTATTGTGATTATAGGGGTTCAGGACCCACTGGGCTTGTAATGTGATATAAGGGTGTCACTAAAGGTACTCCCAACTATCTGATGTGTATATATATATATGTAATTTAATGTGTAGTATTTAGTACTGTGTGTGTCATAAAAGTAATGTTCCTTTTTCAAGAAAACACACTTACTGGACAATAATCAATTGAGTGTTGTTGTTGTGTGCCAGA
The DNA here is from genome assembly GCF_031143425.1 of Pleurodeles waltl. Lineage (NCBI taxonomy): Eukaryota > Metazoa > Chordata > Amphibia > Caudata > Salamandridae > Pleurodeles > Pleurodeles waltl. Next base: position 535,409,429 of record NC_090450.1, on the reverse strand, counting down.
GAATTGGAATTGCTCTCCCATACCATCTCCCCTAAGTAGGCCTTGGACTGTTCTGATTCCCTACTCTGAGAGAGTCAAGTGTTACAGTGGACTCCTTGGTTCCCAATAAGAAGGCAACTGTAGAGTTATTGCCTGTGAAGAACTCACATCCTTTGCACCAATCTTTTGCAATCTCTTTGTGGGGATGCATTAACAATGGATGGGAAAATGCCCATTTTTGCGGGGTCACTCACAATTTTTTCTTAGTAGTGTTGTGCTGTTATGTTTTAAACTTTGTGCACTGCTGTCCAGTCGCAAGTGTATCTGACTGTGATAGTGGTCTGACCCTTAAAACATGATAAAGTGAGCTAATCCCCTACTGGAATACCTATGTTTCCAGTAAGGCAATAGTAATGGTGTTGGAATATACACCAATGTCTTAGAAAATTAAATATCATATGTGAACTTCAGTACCTATTGTGCCATTCACTAGGATGGCAAAGAAACATGGCTACAGGCCTAAATGTGTAGCCTGACTCCTAAAGGTTTTAAACTAGCATGCAACCCCGTCAAAAAAAAACTTTTGACCGGAGGGAAATTCTACTTGTTTTTAACTTTATTTTGATTTTATGCAATATAACAAATCTAGGAAACATTGCAAACAAATGCAGAAGCTACAAGTTGGAGTATAACAACAACATCACTGTCAGTCCAAGTCTTGAAATACGGTTACAACAATCCAGTAGTTGGCAAAGAGGAATGAGGGGAAGAAAAGCATAGTAGAGGAGGAAACGCAATAAATGGGGACATCGTGGAGGGCAATCAAGACTGAGAGGGAGAGGTTAGGAAAAGCAGAGAACGTTGATTGCCTAACGTCCCCGAAGAACTGTCTGTGTAGGGCCCAACAGAAGGTACGGGTGGAGGTGTCAGTGTGTTGGTGAGATAAGGCAGTCTCGCCCAAACCCTTCATCGGCTGGAGAGTCAGGGTCAAGAGTTAGCTCCGAAGTGGTTGCCATATGTCTTTGGGTCGGGAGGATGGTGGCTGCAGCACCGCATAAATTTCGCTAGTGGTGTCACAATAAGACGTATCTCACAGCCAGGTGGACATGTTAGGGATTGTACTGCTACCCCAGTGGAGTGCGATCTTTTGCTTGGCAAGGAGTAAGACCAAGGCAACAGAGTGTCGGATATTGAAGGGAAGAGGCTTCACATAACCCAAAACGCCAGGAGCTGGCTTGGAATGAGTAGGTGTTCTGTCATTTGCATCAGGGTGGTATGAACGGAGTCCCAAAAAGTGCGCATCGGGGAACAAGTCCAGGCTAAATGAGCAAAATCAGCATGCTTGCCAGAACATTTCAGACAGGTAATGTGAGCAGGAGGGATCTAACTTAGCTAGCCTCTGCGGCGTTACATAAGTGAGGTGCAAGGATTTGTAGTGCAATATTTATGCCAATGATTGTTGGAGATAAGTTTAGTCTGACCACAGCAGTGTTTATTGGACAAAGAATGTCCCAAGTCGTACTCCCACCCGATTATGGATTTCTCTGCTCTGATAGGCATTAACTTGAGGGAGGTGTTGTAGAGTTGAGATATCAGATGTGTGCTATCGGGAGCCACAATAATCAAAGAAAGAGGAGAGAATTTGATTGGCTCATGTGGGTGCATAGGGAACGTAGCACGTAGGGTACAGTGTAAGCGATGCAGTATAAAACTATCCAAGTATGTTGCATTGTGCCCCTCTAGTAGCGTGGCAATGGTTTTCAGGATGGTCTCACTATAGAGGTCACCAACGGTGTAAATCTGGTGAGCAGTTAATGTGTGCTGGGCAACCGTTCCAGGGTAATTGGAAGCCATGGGTTCCCTGACAGGGGAAGGCTGGGGGAGTACAAAGTGTCATGTCCTAGGTAACGAAGAAGCTTGGACTATGCCCTGCATCTAGTGGGAAGCAAATGGATTTCCCTCGGGTTCCTGGGGAGGCCATGTGGCAATAGCGTGGAGAGGGAAAAGGGAAGAGCCTACATGTGCTGAGGTTTGAGATATGGAAGCCGAGTGTCTGGGTGGGACTTAAAAAATGCAAAGTGTGCCAGGGCTACCAAATAATAGAGACGTAGGTCAGGCACTGCAAATCCTCCTCGCTCGTATGGAAGAGTCAGTGTGTCCAGTCGCACATGGGGGTGCCGGCCAGCTCACATGAGTCTTGTGAGCAGGCTGCGAAGAGTGTAAAAAAAACTATTGTATAACGCAATAGGAATGTAGAGAAATAAATATACGAAACGTGGAACGACCACCATTTTGATGAGAGCTATTCTACTGGCCATGGAGAGGGGGAGTTTAATTCAGCGATCTATCTGGGATGTAAGTTTGTCAATCGCTGGGCCATAGTTTAGCCGGACTACCTAGGTGCTACTTCTATGCAAATAGATGGAAAGATATTTTGTCGGGTCTTCTCACCAGTGCAGTGGATATTCAAGGGAGCATGGAGTAGTTGCATCAGTCATCGGAAACAGTTCCGATTTGCTCAAGTTTATGGACAGACCGGAGAAGACACCAAAGTGTATCACCTCCTTAATCAGGGGAGGAAGGTTAATGGAGGGGTGACAGATGAATAGGAGAATATCATTGGCATATAGGGAGGCTGTAGGAAGTTGGCTCTGTATGTACTATTTCAAAGTAAGAAATAGCATGCACAGAGTCCAAGGGTTCCCCTTAGAGGTAAGATAGTGGCAAAAAAGAGATAATTCTAATGCTCTATTTTGTGGTAGTGTGGTCGAGCAGTAGGCTTATCAGAGGGTAGTGTTAAGCATTTGTTGTACACACACAGGCAATAAATGAGGAACACACACTCAAAAGACAATTCCAGGCCAATAGGTTTTTATATAGAAAAATATATTTTCTTTGTTTATTTTAAGAACCACAGGTTCAAGATTTACAAACAATACTTTAAATGAAAGGTATTTCACTCAGGTATCTTAGGAACTTTGAATCATCACAATAGCATGTACAGTTTTGGCAAAAATGGCAATAAGCTATTTTAAAATTGGACACAGTGCAAAATTCAACAGTTCCTGGGGGAGGTAAGTATTTGTTAGTTTCACAGGTAAGTAAAGCACTTACAGGGTTCAAAGTTGGGTCCAAGGTAGCCCACCGTCAGGGGTTCAGGGCAACCCCAAAGTTACCACACCAGCGGCTCAGGGCCGGTCAGGTGCAGAGGTCAAAGTGGTGCCCAAAACGTATAGGCTTCAAGGGAGAAGGGGGTGCCCCGGTTCCAGTCTGCCAGCAGATAAGTACCCGCGACTTCGGAGGGCAGACAAGGGGGGTTTTGGAGGGCACCGGGGGGGACACAAGTCAGCACAAAAAGTACACCCTCAGCGGCACCGGGGCGGCCGGGTGCAGAGTGCAAACAGGCGTTGGGTTTGCAATTGGTTTCAATGGGAGACCCAGGGGTCTCTTCAGTGAAGCAGGCAGGCAAGGGGAGGCTCCTTGGGGTAGCCACCACCTGGGCAAGGGAGAGGGCCACCTGTGGGTCGCTTGTGCACTGGAGGTCGGATCCTTCAGGTCCTGGGGGCTGCGGGTGCAGTGTCTTTACCAGGCGTCGGGTTCTTTGAAGCAGGCAGTTGCGATCAGGGGGAGCATCTGAATTCCCTCTGCAGGCGTCGCTGGGGGGGCTCAGGGGGGTCAACTCTGGCTACTCACAGGGTCGTAGTCGCCAGGGGAGTCCTCCCTGTAGTGTTGGTTCTCAGCAGGTGGAGCCGGGGGCGTCGGGTGCAGAGTGGAAAGTCTCACGCTTCTGGCGGGAAACGTGCAGTCCTTTAAAAGTTGTTTCTTTGTTGCAAATTTCAGTCTTTGTGGAACAAGGCCGCTGTCCTCGGGAGTTCTTGGTCCTTTTAGATGCAAGGTAGTCCTCTGAGGCTTCAGAGGTCGCTGCACCCTGGGGGACGCGTCGCTGTTGCAGTTTTTCTTGAAGTGGGGAGACAGGCAGGTAGGGCTGGGGCCAAAGCAGTTGGTGTCTCCGTCTTCTCTGCAGGGCTTCAGGTCAGCAGTCCTTCTTCGTCTTCAGGTTGCAGGAATCTATCTTCCTTGGTTCTGTGGGCCCCTAAATACTCAATTTAGGGGTGTCTTTAGGTCTGGGAGGTTAGTAGCCAATGGCTACTAGCCCTTAGGGTGGCTACACCCTCTTTGTGCCTCCTCCCTGAGGGGAGGGGGGCACATCCCTAATTCTATTGGGGGAATCCTCCATCTGCAAGATGGAGGATTTCTAAAAGTCAGAGTCACCTCAGCTCAGGACACCTTAGGGGTTGTCCTGACTGGCCAGTGACTCCTCCTTGTTTTTCTCATTATCTCCTCCGGCCTTGCCGCCAAAAGTGGGGCCGAGGGGGTGGGCATCTCCACTAGCTGGGATGCCCTGTGGCGCTGTAACAAAGGGGGTGAGCCTTTGAGGCTCACCGCCAGGTGTTACAGCTCCTGCAGGGGTGGTGAGAAGCACCTCCAACCAGTACAGGCTTTGTTACTAGCCACAGAGTGACAAAGGCACTCTCCCCATGTGGCCAGCAACATGTCTGGTGTGTGGCAGGCTGGCAGAAACTAGTCAGCCCACACTGGAAGTCGGTATGTTTTCAGGGGGCATCTCTGAGATGCCCTCTGTGTGTATTTCACAATAAAATGTACACTGGCATCAGTGTGCATTTATTGTGCTGAGAGGTTTGATACCAAACTTCCCATTTTTCAGTGTAGCGATTATGGTGCTGTGGAGTTCATGTATGAAAGACTCCCAGACCATATACTCTTATGGCTACCCTGCACTTACAATGTCTAAGGTTTTGCTTAGACACTGTAGGGGCATAGTGCTCATGCACCTATGCCCTCACCTGTGGTATAGTGCACCCTACCTTAGGGCTGTAAGGCCTGCTAGAGGGGTGACTTATGTATGCCATAGGCAGTGTGAGGTTGGCATGGCACCCTGAGTGGAGTGCCATGTCGACTTAGTCATTTTCTCCCCACCAGCACACACAAGCTGGCAAGCAGTGTGTCTGTGCTGAGTGAGGGGTCCCTAGGGTGGATTAAGACATGCTGCAGCCCTTAGAGACCTTCCCTGGCATCAGGGCCCTTGGTACCAGGGGTACCGGTTACAAGAAACTTACCTGGATGCCAGGGTGTGCCAATTGTGGAGACAAAGGTACAGGTTAGGGAAAGAACACTGGTGCTGGGGCCTGGTTAGCAGGCCTCAGCACACTTTCAAATCATAACGGCATCAGCAAAGGCAAAAAGTCAGGGGGTAACCATGCCAAGGAGGCATTTCCTTACAGAGGCTAACAGGGGGCCTTGCTGGAACCTTAATCCTCGATCAAAATGGTGCTCCTGGAAATAGTGCACTAGTGGGTCCATCGCTATGATAAATAGCTGTGGAGTAAGTGCGCATCCCTGACGGGTGCCTCACACATGGGGAAAAGGTTCTGATAGAGTGCCGTTTATTCAAAGCGGTGCAATAGAGGCCATGTAGAGCGGCATAATTAAGTCTCTGAACCCCTTAAGGATTCCCAGCTTTGTTAAGGTGGCAGGCAGGAAGATGCCATTCAAGAGAATTGAATGCCCTTTCAGCATCCAAAAGCACTGCTGCCGCCGGCAAGTCTGAAGAGATCCAATTGATCACTGCAAAAATAGTGCGAAGATTTATCGCTGTTGAGCGATGAGGAACAAACCCAGACTGCATGGGGGAGATGATTTTGTCCATGAGACGGGCAAGGCATGTAGCAATCACCTTAGCTAATATCTTTTTATTGTTATTTAACAATCATAGTGGCCTATGCGATGAGCAGAGATAAGGTGACTTGCCAGGTTTCAACAGTAAAGTAATAACAGGTCCTGGTCAACTGTGAACAATGATTTCTGATTGTTCCTTTACTATTTCTTGGCATTTTTTGCCTTCACTATTTAAATAATTTGTATCTTTGGTTCCCCTTATTAGACTTTAGTTGTTTTGGTCTATTCTTTTATTAAATTATACTTAATTTATAAAAAAAAAAAATTGTGAGATTTTATAGTGTTGTGTTTTAACTTTTTGAATGTATCAGGGTCGCTAAATACTTAGCATATTTCCTAGAGTTAAGCCTGTCTGTTGTGTATCATGGGTACCCAGTGTTATTATTGAAACTTTGGGTGTGACATGACAGGAATTAGGGTCTCATGGGTTGGACTCACAACCTACCCAACTAATAACCTATTTCCTTACACAATGCATGTGTAAGGAAGCCTTGGTTAATGCTTCAATATTCTATTTTTGGAGGTTTGATAGATCTAGCATTGCATCTGATGGTCTCATATTTGAGACTTTTTATGCCATAAGGTTGCTAAAGTAGGTTATTTTGTGTGGCAATAAAACACGTTAGGAAGGGCTACATTCATGGCTATTAGCGCAGTTACTCATGTAGATAGGCATATCTAACATTTTAACAGTGCATGCAATTATTTGGCATACAGAGCTTGAGAAAGTAAAAAAAAAAAATACTCCGAATTATAGTTTGTGTCTTAAGCACTTGTGAAGTGATAGGGTGATCATCTTGGTTTCCCCAGTGGCATTGTGTGATAAAGAGTCCACGCATGAAGGCTAGAATAAATTCCAAAGTATTTGTCCATAGGTACAGCACACCAACGCTCCCTCTGTTCTGTCTCAGCCACCCACTCACAACCAGCTGCCTGCAATGGAATCCTCCAGCATCAGGCAACAATCAAAATTCCATGTTCTATTTCCCCATCATTCCACTCCAGCCATACACAATACATTGTCTTGAACGAGTCAGTCCAAGCTTACTCAGTGCTTAATTTGCAAAAAAAAGTAAGTATCAGGGACCTTGTCAGGAGGCCGCTGCAACTTGCACCACCCTCTGCACGTGCCAGCATTGCCAATGATAGTACCTATGTGAAAGTATGAAAATTCGGACTATTTGAGGGCCCCAAACTTATAAGAATGGTTTGGGTGACAGATCTTAGTAGTTTTTATTGTATATTGAATTAATAAATACTGTTGTTTTGCTAATCTCTAAATAACACAAATAGCACCACCGTGTGGCAGCTGTCATAAGTGCCGGTGTTAACAATTAAGTCCCGGTGAATAGCACCAGAAACCACCTACTCAAATTAAACACTGAGCTTGGTCCTAGAAAGGAAGTGACTCGAACAGAAGGAACAAACGAACCTTCAAGTAAGACAGTGAAGTTGTGCCCAACAGGAATTGCAAATAGGAGCTCTGCAGCACTCCCTGTGGGTTACTGCTACAAACCGAAAGAGAAGGCACCCTGCATGTGTCTTGGTGTTTTCACGTTGCACGTACACACCACATTTGACTGGAACCCGATGAGATCGAACTCTGTCACATGAGGCTGCTCTGATATCCAGCTGAAACCTCCCTTTTTCCATCTCTGCTTACCATCCTTGCCGGGGTACTTGTTAACAGACCTGATTCAGGGGGAGAGTCCTGATTTTGGAAGTCAAAAATAGGTTTATTTTGGCTGCCCCCCGCCTAAAATTGCCTCTGTTTCAATAAAAGTGAATGGGAGAAATACATTCGCCAGATTATTTTTATTTTTTTTATCTCTCAGTTTCCTCTTCTAAAACGTTGGCATGTATGGATACTGAAGCGCTTTCTTGCGAGTGACAAGCAACTCACTGTGCCCCAATGTTAGTGATAATCATTCTATTTCATCCGGTACTATGTAATTTGATATCGTTTTATGTAGGCTACAGTATTGTTTATTTAGTGAGAGGACATTCCACCATGACTACTATTCCCATAATGCATGCATTTACTATGTGAACGACTAGGAGTAGACATTACATGTCCTGGGAGTTGACAAATGAAATAGGAGGTAAGATTAGACACAGAAGAAAAGCTGAATGTTTTCAGAAAAATTATAGCAAAACGAAGATGATGCAAAGCTTCTGGCCACGGTACATTGCCATCTAAATTTCTTACAGGTGAAGGGCTATTTGTATAGTGCGGATTTAAATGACGTCATTAGGTGCCTCCATGAGGTCCTTTGGAAACGCTAAGGGAGGCGGGTGCCCTAGGATTGCCCATGCCTCGTTCAACCCTTCCCCATCTAACGTCAACCCGCTTCATTCGCCGCCCATCTGACGTCACGCCACCCTCGACCCACGGGGCAGACAAGGGCTTGTCCCGCCTCCCGCCTGCTGACGCAGACTGCGGAAACCCCGCCCCCGTGCAGCGTAGAGTAGCCGGAGTGTGTACGAAGCTCCGCCTCCGTGGAACACCGTGGAGCCAGCCGGAGTCGGATTGCTACACTGCGTTCCATGTTATTTCCTGCTGCCGGGGAATAAAGGAGCGGAGCTTCCTCCCCGCATGGGATCCGCGGCAGCCCCGGCCGAGCGTCAGGATTGCAAACCAAGCTGCGGGAAACCGAGCCCTGCTCAGGGAGCGAAAGCAGACACCCCGCCGGTCCCTGAGACCACCGCCTTCTTTGCCACGGGATCCCCACAGCCTTTGCTCTAGTACCCTGGGTTCCCGCCCACTAAAATCTGGGCCACTGGCTCGCGGGAATTCCGCACGAATGTCTGGAAAATCGGCTCCAGGAGCCTGGAATTCTCATTGTGGTATCCTGCAGTCCCATTTACTTGATGTCCTTGATCACTGGATCATTGAATTCTGATCCTTAGACCCTCTTTCACTGGATCCCCAGAAAGAGTGCTGCTGGGTCAGTGGAACACCGGTAATAAAAGGCCTAGAGCCCCGTCAGCGAAATATTGCCAGTCTCACAACTGAAGCATTGAGACACGGCGAATAGGATCCATGGAATTCTGATCGTGCGCCCCTCCTACTACCCTTTGGGAATTAGTGGATCAGTGGAACCCCCGACGCTGCATGCCTAGATTCTGTGCCACTGTTGACCTGCGACCAGATCCCTTGAGGGCTGGGGACAAGATTCCCATAGTGCTGCTCGTCGGATCCCGTTTCGTTGCAGCCCTGGATATTGGATGCCTGGAACCCCGGCCTCAGGGTCCCTCAAGTGTAGCTGGCAGGATCCCGGGACAGGGGTCGTTCGTGGTTGAAAATCTGCTCCCACATTTTTGGCGATCTCTTCCCACCTCCTCAAATCTGGCCTCAGAATGGAGCTTGAGAACATTGTGGCCAACACGGTGCTGCTGAAGGCCAGGGAAGGTAAGGAGAATGCTGGCTGACAGTCTGTGTCTGAAGTGGGTATGTGTAGAAATATGTGCATTTGTAACCGTGCATTTAACCACGCGAGAGTACAATATGCAGCCCACCACCCACCCTGCACGGTTGGCTTTATTGTGTTACGTCTTGGGCTGAGATGGAACTGCATATCTGCAGCAACCCGCACACGAGAGGTGTGGGGGAGGTGCACATTAGAAACACCAGGTCCGGCTTAACAAGCAGGGACCGAGATATGGAGAGCAAATCTGTAGTATATGCATGATGAGCCCTACTAGGCATTTTAGTTCGTGCAGATCTGGAGAAGCAGACACAGCTGTGCATTTAGAGAATATGTGGGGTGTTGCATATTCCCAGCTGTAAATTCAGCAGTGCGAGCAGTTGCTGACCTAGTCAGTGGAGAGTGTGCGCATCTGGAGCATGCCCAGCTGTACACGTAAAGGAGGCCTGTTATGCATATTTGCGTGAGTATAAGCACGCGTGCAGTACCTTTCCTAGGCAGTCGCGAATGTGTACATCTGGAGCAGCAGGCCCAACTGTGCACGTATAGGATTGGTGGCGGTGGTGCATATCCATAGCAGTATAATCAGCAGTGCGTGCGGTAGCTAGCTTAGGCGGTGGAGTGTGTGCACATCTGTAGCAGCAGGACCTACTGTGCACGTAGATGATTGGTGAGGGTAGTGCATATCCGCAGGCGTGCAGTCAGCAGTAGCTGGCCTAGTTAGTGGATGTTGTGCTCATCTGTAGCAGGATAGCACTGCGTGCAGTAGCTGATCTAGTTAGTCGACAGTATGCACATCTGTAGCAGCAGGCCCAGATGTGCACGAGAAGGAGGTTGGGATGATGCGTATCTGTAGCAGTATGGTCAGCAGTGTGTTAGGTATCTGGCCTAGGCAGTGGAGAGTGTGCACGTCTGGAGCAGCAGGCCCAACTGCACGTAGAGGATTGACGGGGGGCGACATTTCCGCAGCAGTGCGTGGAGTAGCTGGGCTAGGCTGTGGATGTTGTGAACAGCTGTAGCAGGATAGTTAGCAGTGAGTGCAGTAGCCGACCAAGGCTGTGGAGAGTGTGCACATCTGTAGAAGCAGGCCCAGCTGTGCAAGTAGGGAGTGGGTGGGGTACTTGATATCTGCAGCAGTCTAGGCCGTCGAGAGTCTGCACATCTGTGGGCGCAACCCCAGTGATGCGTGCTGGAGTGTGTTGGAGTTCCGGGGCAGGGGTGTCAGTGCACATTTGAATCCAGCGATAGGCCAGGGCCCATCTGTAGAATCAGTCCGGGTGCATACCTCGACATTGCCTGTTCTTTGACGGTCTTGATATAGAACCTCTAAACCCTAGAAGGGTGCCGCTCAGGTACTGGTGATAGAGCCGCAGCAGACATATTGGAATGGGGAGGAAGAGGTGTATCTCTGCCGCCGCAGGGCGAGCTGTACAAGTTGGGCTGAAGGGTGTGGTGCATAGCGCCTGCAGAAACGCGCGCGTTACTTGTCAGAACTTTGGGCATATCCGCAGTAGTAAACTGTACATTACACGTTGAAATACCGACCATGGCATGTTGGAGTTGGGGGTTATCCGGGGTTGGGTTAGGGGCATAGTGGCAGGAGTATGCCAACCACTACATGGGATAATGTAGGGTGGTTGTCCACACCTGTAGCCCCCGACCCAACAATATGTTGTGGGAGGCGGTGTGGCTAATGGCGTGCTTCTGCACCACCGGGAGCAGTGAGGCCTGTGCACAACCATCGTAGGACGACAGGGCACCAAGGGTCAGGGTGTGTAGCCCGGCCCATAGCAGATCGCCCAACACTGTATGCAGTTGGCGGCATCGGATGCGCCTGTCTTCAGCATAACCTGCAGTGGCAGCTCCGGCCAGCATTGCACAGTGCTGCACACGGAAGAGGGATATCTGAAACTGCACGCGCAGCTGAACTTGGCTTACTTCAACGGCAGGCCCTGCATGAATTGTCGAGCTGAGGGGTGTGTGTGTGCGGTGGACACTTCTGCCCACAGGCCACATGCAGAATGTGTGCCCGCTTAGCCTCGTACTTCTTGGTGGGGCGTGCTCATCTGAAAATGCTGACGACTGCATCAGGCCTAGCAGTGCATGCATAAAGCGGCGAGGTGGGTGGGAGGGTCTGTGGTCATTTGAATCTATGCAGCTTTACATGGAGGGGTCGTGGAAGAGAACTGCAGGGACTGCACACGTACACCCCGCAGGCCTTGAGTTGTGTGACTGGCGCCCATCTGCAGCAGCAGGCCATACAGTACCATGCAGGTGTGTGGGAGGAAGAGGGGTCTCTGCACATCCGCTTGCTTGTTCTTGCATTACTCACAGAAGCTGATTGCAGAGGGGCTAACGGTATTCTTTTCAGCATGGCCCCAAAAATTCATTGTGTGTGTGTGTGTATGTATGTGTATATATATATATGTATGTGTGTATTTATATATATATATATATATATATATATATATATATATATGTATATATAATAATTTTACCCAGTGGCGGTCACCTCAGGGTAGTTACAGTTAGTTTTTTTATTATAATTATAGCTATAGTTTTTTATTAACATAGGACTTTTTTTTTTTTGTGTTGCTAATATCTTTGACCCCGTTTGACGAATCTCCACACAAAAAATCCAAAAAGATGCTACTTTTTGACTAGTTTGAGCGTGGAGATTATAGGGGTGATATGTCATATGGGGGCAGAGAATAAAAGGGTGGCCGAAAAGGTAAAATCCCAAAGCATTTTTCATAGACTTCTTTAGGCTTGGCTATAGCAAAAAACTGCTTAACGGAATTACACCAAATTTGTCAGGAAGCTAAACCTTGGTCCACAGACTGCAGTTTTTGTGATTTGGTGTAAATCTGTTTAGCAGTTTTTCAGAAATGTAAGATAAAAATATTGGTATATCTGGACGGCTGCATCCCCGAGAGGCTCAAAAGAATCTTGCAGGAGTGCCAATGCAAAAATGGAACACTCTGATTGGCCCAGGGAACTTTTTTTCCCTCTGGCCATCTTGCTACCTAGGGGATCAAACTCTTGAGGGAGCGAGCGCCCTGATTAGCTGCCAGAAGCATGAGAAAAATTAGGCTGGCAACTGTTACAGTGAACAAGGAATGATTCCCCTATCCTGAAGATTGAAAAAAAAAAATATATATATAGGTAGCAGGGTAGGGATGCCCTGCCCCATAGGTCCCTGGGGGGAGGGGGTGCAAAGGGCCCCTCCTTAAGGCCAAAATAGAAAAAAATAAAAAAAATTGGCTGCAGGATCATAAACAAAGAACACATCAAAACGTTGGCCCAGGGCTGTACAGGTTAATTAAGTGTAAGTCCCCCCCCCCCCCCCCCCCAAAGAGTCCACCCCAGGGACCTCAATTTATATAAGGAAGGGGCACGCAGCCCCCTCTGTGCTCCATTATAGGCCCTTTGAAGCCCACTCCTGGGGTGTCAATTTTTGAGAAAAAGGGAGGGGCCAAGTGGCTCCCATCCTGAGTCTTTAAAATGCCCTTGGAACCCCAACCCTCAGGCCCGCTATTTACATAAAAAAGGGAGGAAGCCATAGGGTCCCCCTCCCTGAACTATTAATGGCTCCTGGGACCAGCTCACTTGCTGTAGCTCGGGGAACCTACCCCCAGGATACAGCAGTTTCCCTGCCTGTACCGGCTCCCGTTGAGCAGGAGTAAACACAAGGTTTGCACCCAGCAGATGTGAGCTTTAAAAATGCTCCCATCGGCTGGAATCAGCCTTTTGATCTGTTTTCCTGCCTGCACTGATGTAGTCAGGTAAATAGATTAACACATTGCTCCTGTCTGGAGGGAGCAGCATAAATAACTGCTCTCTGCTGGTGGGAGCGTTGCCTGCTCCTGCATCATACAGTGAGCTGGCTGGGCACGGACATTGTGTATGGTCAGTGCCCTGGGTGGGTACCAGGGCATTCACATATATAAGTACAGGCCCCAGGTAATGGAGACCATGGGGCCAGATGCCCTGGGAGGGGAGGAGCAGTGCCCCCTCTCCAGTTTATCCAAAAGGTGCAAAATCACCTACAAGCTCTATCTGTTTGGCCCTGTCCCTTCCATATTAGTAGTATGCAACAAAGTTTATACCATTTTCCAGGCTGATAGACAATGTGTTTTCTCTACAACTGAATGTAAAAGAACAATCTGAAATCCTTGATGTAGGTGAATGCATCATTTTTCTATTGGAGTGCATTCTCTTCTGTACTGACTGTCCAAGACGAGAGGGTTCTCTCTTGTCGTCTACTGGCCTAAGGGCAGAGTCCACAGTTCTCCCTTTTAATTGCTGCTGAGTGTGGAAAGGCACAAAATCACCTACAAGCTCAGCCCCTTTGGCCTTAGGTCTTGTGCATAAGTAGTATGCCACAGTGGTGGCTGTGGGTGGGTTGGCCACAGGGCTGGCTGCATGTCAGGCCCTGTTGCCAACCATTTACGGTGCATGGTGGGGGCGCAAATTATAGTTAGCTCTGCTAACTATATAGCTGGTGAATTTCTGTGTTGTATTTTAGTTCAAAACATTAATGTTGTCACTGACCTATTCACCTTACTGTAAAATTATTTTAACCTTTTACAGAGTGTGTGTGTGTGTGTGTGTATATATATATATATATATATATATATATATATTAATATAATATAATATCCCATTGACAGTTTCCATTGGGTAGAAATAGTTAGGTCAGCATTTCCAAAGGAAACATCTTTTTTGTTTTGCTAATCACTTTAGCATTGTTTGACAAATCTTCATGAAACATTCCAAAAAGGTGCACTTTTTTTTTTTACTAGTTTCTTGTGCAAAGTTTTGCTGTGATCTGTTGACCTGGGCCCAAGAAAAATGGGGGATCCCAAAACTTTTTTTTTAACAGCGCTGCTGCAAAAACTGCTGAATAGAATAATACCAGATTTAGCAAGAGGCTAGATTCTGGTCCAATATACATGTGTCTTGTGATTTGATGTAAATCTGTTCAGTAGTTATTGAGAAATGAAGGTAGAAAAATATTTGTATGTCTGGACTGTTGGGCTTGAGATACCTTAGCAAAAGTCTCTTGAAACCATAAAAAAAAATAGAGCATTCTGATTGTTCCAGGTTTTTTTCTTTTCACTTGGACCAATTCAGTCCCCTTCGAGTCATAATCCTTTAGCTCCTGTAGTTGCTGCCTGCAACATTTGTTGTCATGTTCCAGGCAGCCATTACATGAGTCTGGGACATTGTCCTCTGTCCTGAGTTTAATTTAAAAATAAAAATATAAAGGAGTAAGGTAAAAATAACCTGCCCACATTGGCTTAGGCCAGAGGGACCCATCACAGGAACAAAATATATAAAAAAAAAAAAAAAAGCTACACTCCAGCAGGATTGCAGCATTTAAAAATTATGAAACAGCGCCTGGGGCCACAGTGGAAAAACAAACGGGGAAGTGTGCCCCCTTCCCTGAGCCTCTTTGAGGCACCGGAACCCTATCACCCAGGGCCACTACTCTAAATCCGAAGGAGAGGGGGCACGCAGCCCTCCCTCTCCGATCCTGTATAGGCTGTGTGGCCCCCACCCTCTTGGGTCAAAATACATTAGTAGGGAAGTAGATGGGCAGTCTGCCCTCGTGGGTCTTAGAAAGCCCCGGGTACCCCATCCCCCGGGCTGGCTCACACCCACTCTGTCCTGGAGAGTCCACCCCTGGAACACAGTAGTTTCCCTGCCCGTAGGAGTGCGGGCAGAGAAGGAAAGTCTGCTCTCACCTGGTGGGAGTTTTGGAAAGCTCTGCCAGGTGGGAGCAGACTTTTGTTTCCCTGCCAGTGCTCTTGAGAGCAGAGATACTCAAGGAGCTCCCACCTGCAGGGAGCAAGCGGAACAGCTGCTCTGTCTGGGCAGGTGCTGGGCTGGCTCCCGGTGCATCCATTATGGTTGCACCCGGGAAGCTGGTGGGACCCCTGGTATTTCACCCATGGCCCCCAATGGTGTGTGTGCCCCAGGTAGGCAACATGGCGCCCACAAAAGGCCCGAAGGATGGAGTCCTTGGGCCACTATTGGCTTGAGGCAGGGGACAGCATGCCCACTCCCTCAATAAAAACAAATGCCCAGAGGATGGGGTTCCTGAGGACCTAAGAGGCTAGGGGAGGGGCAGTGTTTCTCTTTACCCTTAAAATCCAATGGGCCACTCTTGGCTCGAGGAGGAGGCCCACACCCTCCTCCCCTGTATAAAAAAATGGAAGTCTCTGAGAGATGGGGGTCCCTGGGGCCCATAGTGGCTTGGGGGGCTGGGGGTCTCACACCCGCTTCCCCTTACTAAAAAAGGGAGGCTCGAGTCCTGCAGTGGCCTGGGGAGAGGATTGCTCCCCTCTAAATATGTTTTGGCCCTTCTGCTGTAAAGCCCTGGGGAGGGCAGCCTTGTGCTCTTTGGGCCTGGAGCCCAAGAGGGTCGAGGAAGGGGTTGCACACCCCCTTGCTTTAAAAAAAGAGAGGTTCTGGGTAGTCCCGAGCGCTGCAAATGCTCATGGAGGGGAGGGTGCGCACCACCTCCTCTTAATAATATTTTAAAAAATGGCTTCAGAGGATAGGATCCATAGTGGCTCTGCAATGGGGCCGCATGTCCCCTCCCCTTAATTTAAAAAAAAGAGCCCCAGGAGATGGGGTCTTCAGGGCTTAGAAAGGCTCAGGGAGAACTGCTGTGCCCCTCCTCCCCTTAATAAAAAAAAAATAAGGGGTTTAGGAATTAGGGAATCCTAGGGCCTTTGCCCTAGGAATGGAGAAACTTGCACCCCTCCTCTTTTATTGACAAATTAGCCAAGTCAGTGGCCAGGACATGCTAATCCAACTAAACGCTCTGCATGCCAAAAGATAGTGTGTTATGTAGGGGTTGGCTGCTCGAAATAGGATGGATGCTGGGCTGCAGGCCCTGCTGTCAACCCCACGCTGAGCAGGGCTTTTGGCATATAGTTGCTTGCCTGCGGGGGTTAGCTGCAGTTCACCAGTTATCTCTAGTAACTATAACTCATGACCTAAGGTAACTAAAACTTGGGCCTTCACCATGCACAGCTAATTACCCCACATATTACACCACTCAAGGCATGTTCTATAACATCACTGCAACACCTGAAATTACAAAATAGATGATAAGACTGTGCATGGCAGATCACGAGTTATAATTAACTTAGGGCACAAGCTATAATTCCTAGAGATAACTTTACCTAGTGATTGCAGTGATCGTAATTTTTTCTTAAAAAAAAAAAAACAACATTGTCACTGAAATGGTCACCTAACTATAACATCACTTCAATCTTTTTTTTTTTTTTTTTCATTGTGCAGCTGGTCGTTGGTTGTGAGAAAACCCAGTGTTTGTGATATATATATATATATATATATATATATATATATATATATATATATATATATATATATATATATTTTTTTTTTTTTCACTGAAAAAAACAAAGGTTACACGGACGTTATAGTTAGGTTGATGTTTTACCAATACAAAACCACAGAAATTCAGTAGTTGTAGTTATACTTATGTTTAGAAACTATAACTTGTTGCCCAAAGTTACTTTCTGGCCTGAGTTACACTTTCTTCTGATAAGTATACAAGGGTGTGGAATTTAATAAAATATCTACTTGTCCATGGGACAGGTTGCTTCTTTAATCTACTTGTCCTGTAAAAACAAATCTACTTGTCCTTTTGGTGCCATGTAGTGTGGCGAGAAATTATGGCAGCAATCTCATTATGTAAGAGCTCTGATAATAGCCTCTCTGGTTGGTCCAGGGCTACTACTGTAGTAGTACTTGAATACCTGCAATTTCAACCCCTAAAATAGCAATTTCCTTATTTTGCCAATTTCCCGCAGATCTACATACTGGGACTGGAGAAAGCATTAAGCAATAGAACCAGGGGTGGAATGCCTTTGGTCTTATAGCCTACTAACTTACATGTTTTAAATATTTTCACCAGCTCTTCTCTAATCTTTTCCCATAATGAGAAAGGTTGGAAATTTACTCCTGACAATGGCAGAAGAAGAAGTTCTTTCAGGGTTGGGGAAAAACAGTGGTTGGAGGGAAAGTGAACTTGTAAATGCTCAACAGATTTTCACATGAGCAAATCTACACATGCATATTTGCTTGTGTTAAAATACATTTCACAAATATTTTCTAGGAGTACGATATCCTGGTCTACTCCTGTAAGTTCTTGTGAATTAATGAAAGCCACTAATTCAAAGACGTATACTATGGGTACACTTGTGACTTTCTTTAAAAATTGGGTCCCTAATTAAGTCTGGCATTAACAAAGACATTTTGTTTGTATTAAATTTCCATTTCTGTCTCTATCGGCTGGCCTTCCAGTGAGTGATCACATTCTGTTCTTCCACAAGGAGCATATTGGCACACAAAGTAGTTTTGCTCAGTGCCGGTAACTATTGTGGCAATCAGTGGTGTAACCAAACTGGAGGGGACTCCCCAGCAAAACACATAGTCCCTCCTCCCCCCAAGACTCATCCAGGACAGGTGCTGTGCTGAGGGGGCCCCCTGGAGGGGGCAGCAAGGTCTTTGTCACACCACTGGTGGCAAGGTGGGCTTTTTGAGACCAAAAACCTTTTTTCTTTTTGCCAGTGTTTGTTACAATTGTGAGGGCTTGGCAGCTCCCACAACCATAGTGTTACAAAAACCATGTCAAAACAAGTTATGCATTGACAAAAACTAAATACTCACAAAAAATGTCAGATCGATTGGCTTTGCCAGTGCTTGTTTATTTTCACGCTTCCCATAATCGTGTTGAAAATGGCTACGCTGATTTTCCATTAGGAATATATTTTGGAAATACTAGCATGCATCAGCATATTTTACAGCACTTAAAATTTCATAGTAGCGAACTTTTTTTTCCTAAATTTCTTTCAGAACATAATCATCACTCTTGCTTACAAACTTCTGCAAACATTTGCATCTAATCAGAGAGCATTCTGAGAGCATTATGCTTAGCCTCATATTGTTAAACTTTTCAAACGTGTGTACACTTATTTTTTTTACTCAAACCACCATCATTAGTGCAGTGTGACCCTAAAATGTTTATTAACAGCGTTCACCCTAATAATGAAGGCTTTTCATTAATGAACCATAAATACAAGTTCGACCAGCATTAACATATAGACACACGCATTACCTCAACTGCAGATATTTCCCTTCTCTGTAAACTGGAAGCCAAAGGGTTTGTGCTGCAGGGGGTTGGGCCTGTTTGTCCGAAGGACAAAATAAACATGAAAACGTGTTGGCTTTGACCCCAAACAGTATGTCCCAGTATAACTCTAAATGCTGAAATTCTATGGTTTTGTACAGGTAAAACGTCCACCTAACTATAAAGTCCCTGTAACCTTTGTTTACTTTCAGTGAATTTATATGTTTCTTTTAAATGCACACATTAATATTTCTGTCAGGTTTCAACCAGCCAGTCAGGGCCTTGTTATTCCCCAGGATCCGATGAGGATTCTCAAATCCGTGCATCAGCCCAAAAAAAGGGGCCATTTTTTCCCCCATGAGGGGGTCCCTAAAGGACCCCTCCATGTGTCCTATGGGTTCAGGATACCTGTATCCTAACCTCTGATATGTTTTTACACTGTTTTTTTTCCCACCCCCTCCTGCACTGCGAGAAGTAAAACGTAGTCCGCAACTTTTCGGTCAGGTTGTGGCCAGCCAATCAGAGCCTTGCTTTTTATCTGAATCCTCAGAGAATCTAAAGAGGATTTGCGTCCCTATATATATACAAATTTGGCTTTCATTTAATAACTAGAAAACTACTGAACAGATTTACACCAAATCACAAGAAGGGCGCTTTCTGGACCAACCTTTCTGCCAAAGTGAGCATCATATTTTTCTTGGGGAAATCCCATGAAGATTCATCAAATGGCACCAAAGTTATTATCAAAACAAAAAACGTGTGTACATATATATGTGTGTGTGTATGTATGTGTATATATGTGTGTGTATATATATATATATATACACTGAAAAAAAAACAAAGGTTACAGGGACCTCATTTTAAACGTACAAAACCATAGAAATTCACTTGTTATAGTTAGAGTTATCTAAAGTAACTATAGCTTGTGCCTTAAGGTAACTATAACTCGTACTTTATTGCTGATTGTTCTAAAACCAGTAAAAAATATAGGGTCCAAGCACAAGTTGTATTTCCTACAACCATCCATCCACTGCCTTCCAATAATTCTTCCCTTTTATTAGGACAGTGCCAGCACATCTTTTCAAAGTTACTATACTTGTAATAAACATTTCTTACAATGGTTGTCTTACCTGTTTGTTCTGAATATAGTAGAACTTCTTACCAAGGATACTACACCATTTATGGGGTTAGGAGAGTCACATTTTAGCAGAATGCCTGTACCTGAAGTGCAATAGTGCAGTACATTTGCCTGGGGCTGTCATTAAAAAGACTGTACTATGAATTCAAAAGAGTAAGGAGGGTGTTAGTGGCTGGTCACTCACCTGCTTCTGTATTCTTATATGTGCTTCGGCTGTATTGAGTTTTTAATATCATCGTACAGGAATATTGACTACCGTTATATTCTATTATTATTATATTAGCTAGGTAAGTATGGATTTACTATTCTCAGATACACATCTACATACTGTGATCATCTCCCCTCAAGATGATGATTTGTCCCTCGATATAGTGATGTACAGCCACATTCTTATGGAGACACTTTCAGGGAAACTAATATTTGGAGGGACGGGCAGTTGTGGCAACCCCACACCGTCTTTTTGCTGTGGTACATGCATCCTGGCAAGTAGGCAATAATTACACGAGCCATAGCTGGATCACTATTTATGTTTTGAAAAATTTACCATGCCAGGGCCGTGTGGCTTTGCTCCAGCAACTAGCATCTGCACTGTATGAGTGTTGTGTGCAGACGTTGGCAAACACGGCTGTCCAGGTTGGCAGCCCGACAGCGAGTGGATCGGAGAAACGCGCAGCATACCCCATCCAACATTATCAGACTACTTGCTTCCCTTCACCGGTTTGCTTACTCTATGCACCGGTTTCGTCTTCGGAATCCATATTGTGCTATATAACGTAAGCAGCCTTGACAAGGATTTCTGCCAATTTAGGGACTCACTACAAGTCCCGTTACAATGATGATTCATTTCAGTGTCTATCCAAATCTGAATTAAACATTTTGTGGGAAAGCGTCGCATGTTTATTTTCTCAGGAAAAACCTAGGGAAATATGAATGAGTAAAAGTGCATTGAATATGAATGAGTAAAAGTGTCTTGAGTATGATAAAAACTGAAGGAAATGGTGCATACATATTGATTCTAACAATTATCTCACAATATTAAGGCCAAAGAGCATAACTGGAGGGAATGCTGCAACTAGTGATTACTAAACACTTCAGAATCAATTGCTACCTGGTATCGGATTTCCAACAAGAATCCCTCAACCTGCAGCAAGTGCCTACATTTTTATGTGAAGCTAGATTTTATATTCCAGTTAAAGACATTTACCACAGTAGTCAACTTTCTCTTTCATGGATTATGCCAGGAAGCAGGGACAAAGGTGTCTCTAGGAGTGATTTGTAGGACTTGCATGGGCAGAGTATGTGCTGTCTCTTCCATGCATCTGTTTACATTCATTGGGCTTACAGCCCTCCCATAGCTTTCCACTCGTTAGCTTCAGCATTGCTCTCATTTGCTTTGTTCCCATTTGTCAAGGCATGCGTGCATCATAGATTCTTGTGTTTACCCTTCCCCTGGAACATGAACCAAGTATGTGTGTCCTTCCACTGCTTCCTGCTTTGGTGCTACTGTTTTTTTCGTTTTCAAACACTCCATATGAGTTCTCGTGTTTTCAGGCCTTCCCTCATATGCATACCCCTGACCATGTTGCTTCCTTTCCCTCCCAGCACTGCATCCATTTTGCTCTCTCTCGTACCCTCCTTCTCCGTATTCCTCCTTCTTTTTTCCATCTCGGTTTTGCCCCCTCCCACTATGCAGTCCTCCTTTTTCTCTATGCAATTTTTTGATGCGCATTCGTAAAGCATGAACTAGGTATTGGACTGCTTTGAATGAACACCAGTTGAATTACAGAAAGTTACATTTATTTTGTAGGTGCAGAGAGATTTAGGTACTCATTAAGGGTTTGGTGAGCGGTAAAGGCCACCCGGCAAACTCCCGCAGTTCAGGAGACCACCAGTGCGGTCTCCTTCCTGCTGGCCCTATTATGAGCTTCCCGCTGGGCCAGCAGGCGCACACAGTTTTTGCCCGCTGGCCCAGCTGGAAACACACAAACTGTAAAAAAAACGTTAAACTTCGCACTTGTATAGTGCACTACTCACCCGTTAGGGTCTCAAGGCGCTGTACGTATACCGCTGTGGAACCCCTCCTGGCTTTTCCCTGGGAGGCGCCCACTCCTGGACAGCCCCAGGGTGAAGCCAGGCATCCAAGCACTGTGAGGGCCGCTGTGGAGATTAAGCAAGCTATTGCCCAGAGTTACAGAGTGGGACCCATTAATTAGATGAGGCACCGAGGTGAGAATTATCTGGTCCAAGGGAATTGAGCCCAAGACCCGCAGAGGGGGGAATTGAACCCTGGTCCTGGGCCAGATCTCTGCCTCAGGGTCTGCCGCTCTAACCATTCTGCCACACTTCTCCACACAACAGTGACACAGGCTCGTAATATGGCCGGCGGCAATGCTGTTGTGCATCAGGTGCAGCAGCATCTGTCACGGAATTCACTGTCTGCAAAGCAGTCAGTGATTTGCATGACAGGGCTGGCCAGGGGGGCCCTCGGTGCCCCGTCTCTGTCAGCATTTACATGGTGGTGAAACAGGCATGTAAATGCCGGCGTAGAGAGGGGTCGTAATCCCCAGGGCAGTGCAGCTTGCAGCGCTGCCTTGGCGGACTGGCGCCCCAGGCCAGGCGGTGCCAGCAGTCTGACCGTGGTGCTTTCACTACGGTCGTATTTTCGCAGTCAGACCGCTGCTTTGGCGGCAGTCCCACTGTGACCCTGGCAGTCTGGTGACCACCAGGGTCATAATGAGTCCCTTAATGATTTACAAAGAATCACAGGATTTTAAGCCGACTTTCCTCCCAGCAACCCTCTGCCTCTACCAATATTGCTCTCTCTTTCCCCCTCCATATTATTGCTTTTTCCTTCCCCCCCATTTTTGCCCTCTGACCCACCCCCTGCATTCCTCCTTTTCCTCTATATTTTTTTTTATCCATGCAAAGTAGGTATCGGATCACTTTACATGAACATCAGTTGCACTACACAAGGTCACATTTATTTTGTAGGCATAGGAAGATGCAGTGATTTGCCCAGAATCACAGGATTTTGAGCAAAGCTGAGACTTGAACCAGATTTCCCCCATTTCCTAATTCGGGGTTCGTACTCACACACTCTCTAGTTGTTTCAATCCTTCCTCCAACCCTGCTGGTTGTGTTACTTGCCCTGCATGTTCTTTTGCTTGTTCCGTCCCTCCTGTAAGCCCCCCTCACACCCCCCCCACAAAAACGCTATGACATGCCGCTATACAACTTGGCTAAAAGACGTTGACAAAGCCAATCGCTCTGGCATTAGCAAGATCTATTTGCTTTTCCAAACGCTTGTTAGGAGTTGGGGGAACACATCGAGCCACAGATAAATCTGGTGGGGGGGGGGACACCTAAAAAGGAGGGGGGGGGAAGAGAGAGAGAGAATATGAATTTATATGCTAGCTTAAAAATTTCAAATGTGACTGCATATGTGTATCTATATGAAGCTATAGATGTGTGTGCACACACTTGTATATATGTAGGCTCGTGTTCTTTCACATGTAGCACCTCAATGAATTGCTGCTTTGCGGTGAAAGGTAGCTGGACATATTGTCTGTTACAAGGAGAATTCAAATACTGCACTTTGTGTCGCTTCTGCCACAGAGCTACAGTCAACAGCTGGGGTGGCGGAGCACGAGGGGTGGGGGGGACAAATAGAGCTGGGACAGAGGCTCCTTCTGCCCCCCCCTCCCCCAGAGCCGCCACTGCCCGCCAGCAAGGGTGGTGGGGTGGCCACAGATTTGCTAGTGAAATCTACAGTGGTGGTTTTGCCTGCATGAAGCGTGTGAGTCCGGTATGTGTACATGACTGTGGAGCATGCAGATTTCACGTAAATCAGTGTCCATCTCCTTGAGGTTTACCAAACAAAGTGTGTCAACATGGGGCATTCCTTTATTTGAAGGTGATACCTCTGGTGGTAGGAGGGGAGACACGCATTGTGGCAGTGTTGAAATCATTGCAAGCTGCGCTAGAGAACAAACGCAGAGACACAAAATTGGGGAGTGTTGGTTTGTCAGACACTTGCCTTCCCTATTTGTTATTTTATTAAGGACTTTTATATAGTGACAGGCCAATCTAGACAGTACTTTCTGAGTGCTCATTGGACCTGATGGGTAATAGTTAAAAGAACGCATTTTACAATAATTTGCTTTAGAGAAGAAATTGAGGGCCTGGTGAGCTGGGAATGTCCGATGTCATCAGGTTGTGGGTGGAGTCGACAGTCAAAGTTTTCTTAAAGACCTTTCTAGGAAAGATAAAAGATGCCATCATGTTTATAAACTGGTTCTGCCACCAACACACTGCATGAGGAGTATGCAGTAAAGTCGTCTTTTTTTCTAATGATAAGTATAAAAAAGGGGAAACTACTCCTTCCTCATTATGTGATGTCTGGATAGGAAGGTGGTGGGACTGTCGATGCTCAAAAAGAAATAACTACTACTACTAGATTGGGAAATTCCTGACCCAACCACTATATAGCAGAATAAGGCATAGCATGGAAATCCAGAAAAATTCTACAAGCTGCATAATTACCCCTACGAGTAAGAAACCATTTAGTTTTCCCTGTGTTAACAGCAGATCGAAGTACAGGGAAACATTTGGCAAAGTGTGTGTTCTCCACTGCAAGTTTAGCATTGTGGTATCTAAATGCTTGTTGGGGGGTTGGGTGGGGAATGCACTCTTGCCCTCTGTGAGGTGGCAATCAAAATATATTGCCTGCCTTCCCTGAGGATTTCCAAAATACATTTGCCCAGATGGTCCACGATATGGACATATTACCAAGTTCATCAAATGGGCAGGTCTGGACGCCAGACTGTGTGGGCTGTGTAATGAGCAGAAGTGTGGTGATTCGCCATCACTCCTGGAGTCACACCATGTGTATCTGTATGGACATGCAAGGATTTGTTATTGATACACATTTTGATAGCTCCAGGCTGTTTGGAAGAGTCAGTTATGAAGCCTTTCAAATATAGCCATGCTATTGGCCACTACTTGGGCCTGCCAATTCCATCAACAGTACCAAAAATTCAAATTTGGAGGTGGCCTTTTCAGCCCCTTTCAGGCACCAAGTGGGTGTTTGATGGCAGATAAGGCCACTCCTCTTCCTCATCTTCTTCCGCTGCCAAGCTGCTGTTTCCTCCTTCAGCAGAACCAGACAGGCAGTAGGGTACAGAACAGATTTTTATCTGCCAATCTGACGTGCAGTTACTTCAGACCAGTGGGTCTTGCAGGCGGTTTTTCATGGTTACAACATACTCTCTCTGTCCCGTTCTTTGCAGTTCCTGTTTTTCACTCGGTCGTTGCCTTTTCAGGTCCTCTTGTTTTCACTCAGCATATGGTGGCACTATTCTTGCCATTCATTTCTTCCTGAGGTTCTTAATTAACAAGCCAAAATCCCACCTTCAGCCCGAGTATAGGATTCCCTTATCAGGAGCTGCTTTGGACAGTGGGGTGTTCAAACTCTTTCCGCTCCTGCAGCGAGTCTGGAACATTCCAATTATCTCAGTTTGTCCCGCTCAGTGTTGTGTTCCACCCCAGATGGTTCTGAGGCTGCCTGATGGCACTTGCAGTCTCTTCAGTAGAGCCTCTGCCTTCAGTGGGCTCAGCTTCTGTCTTCCATCAGGTGCAGCCTTATGCAAGTTGTGACTGACAGTTTCATCGTCCGTGTGGTACCGCAACAAACAAGGCACTCGGACACTGGCACTGGCTAAACGATCAAAGGGACTTCCTTGGCTGTCGACCCATCAGGCAGGCTTCCTAGATGTCAGGGCTGATGTGCTCAGAAGGTTCCATCTAGCTGACCATGAGTGGCATCTGCACCCAGAGAGAATTGGGATAATATTTGCCTACTGGGGAGTGCATTGAGTAAATCTTTTCAGTATTTTTGAGAATGCTCATTGTGAATCGGTTTGCACTCTAAAGCAGTTCTTAAGCTTTTTACTTCTGTGGTGGAAGCCCACTGAATCATTGTAATCTAGGGACCCCATTGAATCATTATTTTAATCAGCGACCTGATGACTTCACTGAGTCGTCATTACCAGAAGCTGGGAACGACGGCTTAAACATTTTTGATGATTTGAACCTCAAAACAAAGACCAGGCTGAGGTGACCTGAGAGTTTGGAGATGCAGGTGTCCATCAGCAGAGTGGACCCTAAAGTATTTCTGACTATCCCTCCTGACAGGGAGTCACAATTGCCATTGCCATTCAATGAAGCCCTCACCGATGTCCTCTTGGGTACTTGGCCCAAACCCAACAAAGGGGCTCCTGTGAACAGGACTATCGCACGCTGCCATCGGCCCGTCCCAAACGACCCTAAATTCCTGTCCCAACACCCCACGCCTGAGAGTCTTGTCATCTAGGCTTCCTCTTTCTCAGGTGCATTCCCTTCCGCACACCCGGATAGGGAATTTAAAAAGGCTGGAACAATTTGGGAAGAAGATGTTTTCTTCCTCCAGTCTCGCGCTGTGGTCCGTGAACATCGCATGTTTTTTGGGCCGCTCTACCCACTCTCTGTGGGATACGGTCGCACAAGTTCTGCCACCGAGACCGGAGGAGGACTGTGCTATCGTCTCCCAAGCTGTCACCGATGGGAGAGATGTGGCGAAGTTCACGATCCGATGTGGGCTGGACACGACCGACTCTCTGGGCAGATCAGTTGCTACAACGGTGACCTTGAGGCGCCATGCCTGGTTGCGTACTTGTTTTTTTGGGAATGTCCAACAGTCTATTATGGACATGCCCTTTGATGGCTCCCGTCTCTTTGAAGACAAGGGGGACCCGGCCTTAGAGAGATTCAAGGACTCCCCGGCTACGGCTCAGTCCCTTGGCGTTTCCACTGCCCCTCGCCTCCAACACTCCACCTTTTGCCCCTTGCCTCCCTGTTGTGTCCTCAACCCAGCCACCGTGTCACCCATGCTGTTCAGCTGCTGCATGGCCGGGGATGCGGAATCTCACGTGGGCATGGGACAGGGAACCAGAGGTCTGCCCAGTCCCCCCCTGCCCCGCTGCATCCTCCAAACCCTCCAAACTGTCTTTCTGGGTGCCATCACTCCAGCTCGCAGAGTAAGTGAGCTTCAAGCTCTTTCTTCAAAGCCTCCATTCTTGTCTGTGCACCCTGACTAAGCGGTGTTACACACTTTAACTTCAGGAACTTTTCCTGCAGACCTGAAAAAGGCATACATATGACCATTATTAAAGAAAACAAACCTAGACCCGCAAGACCCCAACAACTACAGACCAATCACAAATGGACCTTTCCTGGGCAAATTGATAGAAAGAGCAGCATTCGCTCAGATGTCACAATTCATTGAAGACAATTCTATACTTTCAGACTTCCAAACTGGATTCCGCCCAGGAAGAAGCACTGAATCGGCACTCATGGCAATCTGGGACGATCTTAAAAACACAGTCGACCGAAATGGAGTTGCTGCACTACTTCTCTTGGACCTCTCAGCTGCCTTTGATACGGTTGACCATGACACCCTAACTCAAAGACTCCACGAAGCAGGCATACAAGGGATTGCTCTCGACTGGATTACTTCCTATCTTCAAAAAAGAGCAAATATCATCCACTCACCCCCCTTCTCGTCCGAACCCTACTTCACAAAAGCAGGGGTCCCTCAAGGGTCAATCATCTCACCTTTGCTTTTCAACATCTACATGATATCTTTACCAGAACTGATCAATGATTTCCATCTCACATGCTACAACTATGCAGATGACACACAGATACTACTTAAATTAGAAGACCCCAATTATGACCCTCTGTGCGTCTGGCCTGACGATCTTGGACCACCTCCTCAATTATCCAAGGAAGTTAAAAACCTAGGAATCACCATGGATTCCAAGTTAACTATGAATGCCCAAGTAGACAAATTAGCACGCACAAGCTTCATCACCTTAAAGACTTTACGACTCATCTTCCCCCACCTCGGATTTCCACACAAGGTGCAAGCTACTATCTCGCTTGTACTATCCAAACTGGATTATGCCAATAGCCTCTACCATGGATCATCTCTATCTGTTATGAAAAAAACTACAACGTATCCAGAATTCCGCAGCCAGGCTACTACTACATATAAAGCAGCAAGCCCACATCTCCCCTGCCGTTGCCAGAAGATGCACTTTCAAGCTGCTTTGTATCACCCACAAAGCTATACATGGAACAGGACTGCTTTTTATCAGAAAGAAAATTACCAAATACATCCAACAAAGAACCCTCCGCTCAAGATTGGCACCCCGCCTTAGAACACCACCATACAAGAAAAAGACTATAGGTGGTACATCCATCTCCGTCCAAGCAGCCAAACTATGGAATTCATTACCCCCAACTATAAGAGCCACAGATAACTTTCTTGTCTTCAGAAAACTACTCAAGAGTTGGCTCTTTCCTTCATAACCACCTTTTTCAAACAACTATGAACTGCATATGCCTATGTGGATAAATATTTTTTTCAGATTATATGTATATTTCTAATTATTTATAGATTCTTTGGAAAATATGTATTGCTACTATGTCATAACAATAAAATACACACACACTCTTTAAACCTGTCTGACTAAGTATTTTTTACCCATGATTCTAATTATGTATTGTATGTGCATATGTGTGTGTATTCGTGTGTGTGTGTGTATATATATATATATATGTATGTGTATATGTTGTTTCTGTGCTTGGCATGTTCGTGGATCATTGCATGGCTCCTGGTTCTTTGGGTTGTTATACTAGATATCTATGAATTCCTGCTCTCATCTTATCACACTTTTCTACTCATCACTCTTCTCACTCTGACTCATCCCAAATCCCTTCTACCACTTTCATCTCCTAAATATCTCTGCCTAAGCTCTTCCCTCCACCTCCACATCTAACTCACCAAACCTCACTCTACCTCTGTGACCTCCCACACAACCGTACTAAATTCTCCTGCATTCATCTCACCCTGCTACTATGCTCTCCCTAACCCTTCCACATACTCTTCCCTCTCCGCCCCCCTTTACTCATCCCAAGCCTTTGGGTTGAGTAAATGAAGGATATACTCCTAATTAACACTTCTGGATTTCTTTCCTCCTCCACCCCTCCATTACTCCAGTCAATCTAACTAACAAACTCTCATATCCGCGGCTCAAATTAACTCATAATAATACTAAAACTGTACTCATTATTTAATGATACTAATCCATCACTAATTCTTGTTGGGTTCCAGAGTAGCGTGCTACTCATCGAAAAGCGCTTCAACGCCTCGTCAGGGGTAGTAAGCGCTATATAAATACGATTACAATACAATACAATTAAAACAAAATGGTGGTGGATAATTGAAAAACAGAAATAGAGTTTGTAAACAACAGAAAATACATCTTCAACCAATAAATGACACAACAGAAAAGCAACGTGAGGGAGATTCAGCTGGTCTCACTTTTCAGGCATGTTGCTCCACTTTTTGCTTTGTACATATTTTTGCTGATGCGGTAGAAAACACCTGATACAGCAGCAGCAAAAATAAATAAAAAAGCAGCTGCAATGTAATGACATACATGTGCATGCATCACCACTTGTGTGCATTTATGGGTCGTGACCCTGCCATTTCTTTTTAATTTTTATTTTACTGTTCCAAAATGGAAGGAGCCAATACCCTCTGCTTGTCCGCTTTTACTGTTCATCGACTATGCCGCAGAGTTATATCTGATGTTTTGTGGCCATTATTTCCTATGTTTGGTCCTGGCTGAGAGAGTTCTACAGAGGTATCTAGTGATTTGATTTCATCGGTGACAAAACGGTGGTTGCCTGGTCCAACTATACCATCTAGGAAAGATGCTTTCTTCTGCCCAGGAGAATGCACTGGAAAACATCTTACTAAACTCGCCTAGAGTCCTGCTCTCCCAATATGCATGCCTAGAAGAGAGTACTGAAGCAATACTGGTATCCTCATCTTGAAGCGAGTACTAAAGCAGTCCTGGTATCTTCATCTCAAAGAGAATACTGAAGCAATTCTGGTATTGTCATCTTGAAGAGAGTACTGATGGTGTCCTAATATCCTCAGCTCGAAGAGAGTACTGAAGCAATCCTGGTATCCTAAGCTCGAAGAGGATAATAAAATAGTCATAGCATCACCAGCTCAAAGAGAGTACTGAAGCAGTTGTGGTATCCTGAGCTCAAAGAGAATACTGAAGCAATCTTTGTATCCTCAACTTGAAGAGAGTATAGACGCAGTTCTGGTATCCTTGACTGAAAGAGAGTACTGAAGCAAACCTGGTATCCTCAACTCGAAGAGAGTACTGAAGCAAACCTGGTATCCTCAACTCGAAGAGAGTACTGAAGCAGTCCCGGTATCCTCAACTCGAAGAGAGTACTGAAGCTATCCTGATATCCTCAACTCAAAGAGAGCATTGAAGCAATCCTGTTATCCTTGACTCAAAAAAAGTACTGATTTATTCCTGGTATCCTCAACTCGAAGAGAGACAATCCTGGTATCCTCAACTTAAAGAGAGTACTGAAGCAATATTGGTATCCTCAACTCTAAGCGAGTACTGAAGTTATCCTGATATCCTCAACTCGAAAGGATTACTGAAGCAATCCTGGTATCCACAGCTTGGAGAGAGTACTGAAGCAATCCTGCAATCCTGGTAATCATCAGCTCGAAGAGAGTACTGAAGCAATACTGATGTCCTCAGCTAGAAGAGAGTACTGAAGCAACCCTGGTATCCTCAGTTTGAGAAGAGTACTGAAGCAAATCTTGGTATTCTCAACTCGGAGAGCATTGAAGCAGTCCTGGTATCCTCAACTCGAAGATAGTACTGAATCAGCCCTCTTTCCTAGTAAACACACCTCCGAGAGTACGGCAGCCATCCTGCTCTCCTAGTATCCTTGCCTTGGAGAGAGTACTGAAGCTGTCACGCTCTCCTGGTATCCTTGCCCAAAAGACATTACTAAAGCACTCCACTCCCCCACCCTCCCAGTATCCTTGTCTTAAAGAGAGTACTGAAACAGTCCTGATCATCAAGTATCCTCGCCCTGAAGAGAGTATTGAAGTTGTCCCAGTCTCCTTGTATCCTTGCCTACAAGAGTACGGCGCTTTTAGTATTGTCACTTCGAAGAGAGTACTGAAGCTGTTCCCCCTCTCTCGGTATCCTTAAAAACAAGAGTACTGAAACAATCCTGCTCTCTTAGTATTCTTGCCTAGAAAAGAGTACCATATTCTACTCTCCATCTCTCCTTGCCTAGCAGAGAATACTAAAGCAATGACACTCTCCTAGTATCCTCCTCTAGAAGAGAGTACTGGAATCATTGCCACGCACCTGGTATCCTTGCCTCGAAGAGAGTACTGACGCAGGTCTACTCCCCAATGGCCACTGGGTAAAGAGCAGTACTGGAAGTAATCCCTCTGGTTTTAACAAGCTTGCCTAGAATCTCACTTGCCTAGAGAACTGGACGCAGTCTCACTCTCCACTGCCATTGTGTGCGCAGAGGAGGGCACACTGCTCTTACCGCCTGGGGGAAGATTTGGGAGGTGGGTATCACCCCTTGACTCTGGCCCTGATGGCGAAACATATCTTGCTGCCGTTTGTGCTAGGCACAGGCGAGAGTTGAGTAATTGAACCTAAGACCACATTGATGTAGCTTTTTTCTTGTCGCAAACAGCCTGATTTGCAGAATCCGGCCATTTGCGACAAGAAAAAAGCATTTTTGTATGTACAAACCCTATTTTGCTATTCAGTAATCTATTTCCGAATCACAAAATAGGTTTGTGAGTCGCAGTTAGAAAGGGGCATTCCCTTCCTAATTGCGAGTTGCAGTGCCATGTATGATTGTTTTGTGACCGTGAATGCGGTCACAAAACAATCGCAGTTAGCACAAATTTCAAATTGGTGCTAACTTATTTGCAAACGGGAAGGGGTCCCCATAGAACCCCTTCATTTTTGTGAATGGAAATGAAAATATTTTTTTGGGCAGTGGTCCCTGGGACCACTGCCTGCTCTGAAAAAAAAAATGAATTTTTGTTCTTGAAATTAATCCCGTTTTTGCCTAAAAAAAAAAACTGCTTTATATAAAAGCAGTCACAGACGTGGTGGTCTGCTGTCCCCAGCAGGCCACCATCACTGTGAATGTAGCCATTCTCATTGGGGTCGCAAATTGCAACCTACATCATGAATATTAATGGAGTAGGTCATTTGCGACCCCATTGGAAATTGCAAACAGCTTGAAGAACACAGTTGTACATATGGTTTTGCGACTCTCAATTTGCAACTCGCAAATGAGTCGCAAATTGTGACTCGCAAAACTCTGGGTCGTACATCTGGCCCCTGGCCTCGTCCATCCGGGTGCGGTGATGGAAGACAGACTCTTATCGTCTGTCCTGTCTCACCTTTGGGAACTGTCAAGAGGAGTCCGCACGTGGTGAGTAGTTTTCTTTAATTTCTGCGGAGATTACATCCACACAAAGTAGTTTCAACCCTTATTTCCGCTTTACTAAAATCATATCTTTCTTGCAGCCCGCAAAGGTAGCTGTTACTCCTGCAGAACCGGTACTGTGGAGTTGGTGTGCTGTAGCAGAAGTGCCGTAAATGTATGCGGTTACCTTGGAAACTCCACCTGCATCACGTGGCGCTCTGTAGAGTCATCCTTTTCCTCACAGCAGAAAATAGTAAATTGTGCGTTTTGTGCTCAGGGACTACGGGCCATATGTACAAACACATTTTCCCATAGACACAGAATGGATAAAACCCCTTGCTACATCTGGCCCTACATTCGGTTAGTAGGCGTTGATGATTTGCATGTGTGATGCTCCTGACTGGCCGATAGGGACTGAGGCCGCTTCATTCCACAGCCTTTCAGAGTTACACACCTGGCTGTTAATACCCCATAAAACCGACCCTTTCTGTATTAATTTTTCTCCCGAATTGAGAAACACTGTTTCCGTCCAGCCTTAGTTAGACAGGGTCCAGAGTACATCGATATACATTGGTTACAAACATTAATTGAGTTTAAATTAGGGTGTCCAAATGTACTTAATGTGGCTGTAGGCTTTTCAGGCATATAAACACCATCTGGAGCATCACAGTTCTGACTAGTGTCATGTCCTTCTAAGAACCATTTGCCTCCCTCTGAAGTCAAAATGTGCTAACGAGGTGAAGGGCAAGTTTTTTTTTTATTTTTTATTTTTTTATTTTTTTACAAGGTGCCGTCTTAAGTCTCCCTGGGGCATTGTGGGCAAACCTTAATGTTCAGATGGCGCCTTCGGCGTTTAATGTCAGAAGCTGCAGGCTGGAAGAGGTATTTGCAGGTGGCGACTGCATCTAAAAGCTGAATGCTGTACATTTGGGGGAAATGTTTCAATAGGCCTGCAACACACATACACTCATTTCAGAATGGCACCCAGCCAGCTCTCTAGGTTCAGGGGACCAGTAAAGGGAATGGGACACATTTAAAATATTAACATGGCATTTTAAGCCATGGAAGTGTTTCAGCTGCTGTTTTATTTACCGAGAACGCAAGCATGTCTCAAAGCTGCTTCAAGAGCTGACGCTTAAATGAATTACTTTTTCGATAATGGATATTTTTTGTAATTGACAAATTTAGCTTTTGAATTAAAAGGGCGTCTAAAGCAAACCTTTCAGAACAAGTAGCCCACTCTTTTCGATGCTTTGTGTTTCTGTGTGATAAATGATCCCTTATACAATACTTTATGTTTTGGTATTAGCATTTTATAGCATATACTGAGTTGATATTGCCTTGCAGTAGTTTCGGCACTCCCTGTGACTATCCGCATGAATCCGAGGTTTCCATCACTGAGGGGAGTCTGACTCAGCTTGTGGTGTATTCTGGGTGCTGTGTTCTCGATTGGGTGGCTGTGTTGTTGACATTAAGCTGTAGTTGTATGATCATGATGTCTGAGGTGTGAGGCCACTGTACAACCTGTGGCCCCTGAATAGACTATTTTATAGGGACCTGATTTTATCTATACTTGGATGACACGTAGTGGATCTCTGGGCTGTATCTAACATAACACCAAACCTATACTTGTGGCCCCTACTACTTCAGCCTTATATGTGAGTTTGTCCTAGAAACATTGGAGAATGTTAAGTAACTTCTTAAAACCGAATCCACCGATCTAGAGTTGCTCCGTTCTTCATCTGACTCCATCAGTAGGAGGACTAGCCATTGACAACACACAATGCCCTTAGGCCCTTTGTTAGCACAGGCTAGCTGTTCAATCAGAGGCTAATGGAAGGGCAAGCCTCTGGCAGCACGTGACGGGGCCATTGCAGGTAGATCAGAACCTGGGTATGTGTAGCAATAAAAACTGTGGCTTAATACCCAGTTGTCCAAAATGGTCCATGTGGGATTCCTGTCGCCAAAGGCTCTGAAATGATTACCACCATTTATCAAGCCATGATAAGATGTACCAGTCATCAATACACTCGTCCAGTCGTGGCAGAGCAACAGCAACTCCAGGATCTGCTCAGTCACTTTTATCTAATACTGAATGCAGCTGCCCAATAATTGGTGACTTGTATCTTTTGGTGTGACTTGTGTGTCCTATACCCAGGGACACTGGAATTATGTGGCAGGGGAGAACTGAAGCATGCTGCAGGGTTTACTAAAGTGTGCAGCAAGAAAAGACAAATTATGTAACCTATTGCAGTTTTTATAATAGGATTACTTTTATTTTTTTGTCAATTTTTTTCTTCTTCATACTGTCGGAGCATAGGTTTCATCTTACAAATACCAGTTTAACATCCAAATACAGGAATAAGCAACTGAAAGAAGATCAATCAACCTTTGCTTAGGGCCTTCCACTGTGTGGTATCATGGGTCACCACAGTTTTAGTAACTTATGATCAGTTTGAGCTAAAAACGTTTTTTGTTCAAATCTGCAGGTTGTGCACCAGGTGATGGTTATGTAGCAAATGTGGCAAATCAATAATTATGTGGAAAATGCAGCAGACACAGGATCACACAATTCCACTGGCCCTGCCTGTACCACACTCACTGAACTGGGTTTCCATTCATAACTGAGGTCCTTTAAGGCCATGGAAAATAAACATGTACAAATATACGTGTATTTATATAGTGCAAACCTAGCTATGCAGCTGTGGTGTGATCAACGACCAGAGTTGTTCCCTAAGAACTCCCCAGACCTTTTAGTTGCCAAAATCAAATGGTACGTCCCTAAAAGTGCCTTTGCTCGGCCAGTCAGGCGCAACTATGTGTTGCCAAGTCCAAGATGGTGAGGTTTGTGGACAAAGCCTTTTTAGTGGCAGCCCTAAGGTATTACAACTCACTTCTGGAGCCCCTATGTAAATAAACATGTCTCCAGAAAAGTAGGAGAACTCTACTAACAAGATTATTTGATCAGTAGTTTTCTTTCCTGGAATCAGTCTGAGTTGGGTATTTGTGTAGTACTTTTGGTGTTGGGGCATAATATTTTTCATCTTGAATGTGTCTGTGCTGTGATGAATCTGTGTGAGATCTTCTGTTTAATGTTTTTTTACAGGTGTTGGGCTGTCATATCTGAGCAGTGCAAAGAGTGCAAGCTTTAAACCATATTAGAACAAGTCACATTGCGGTAATTTAAAATAAAGTGTTCAGTACACCGGATTGTACATTACAGACCCTTTTACCTGATGAAAGAGCAGATGACACGAGGCTTTGAAGTTTGTGCCCCATGATACTCTCGTCTGTGTTTGTACTGAGCCTCTACATAGCCTTTGTCACAAGGCAGGCCTGTGATGTTCAGATCAATAGAAGCATTTACTGTTTTAATGGTGTGGATTTGTGTGCCTTGTTGTCTTCTGATTGGAACCAGTGGGAGTTTTGAGGGTACGGGTAGCGAGTGAGTTCAGTTTGAACCAAAAGATTAGATCGGCTAGGGCCTATAACGCTGGAGCGGGCCTTTAAGGACCGAGGGTAGCCCGCTGTGACGGGCTATATGGCTATAATAACAAATGAGAACTACATGTAGCAAGTGCTGCAGTAGGGCATGTTCATCATTGACAGGCTGATCGAGATGTAATGTGAGCACTTCAACAGAATACATTACAATTAAGGATCTGCCACGACCCCATGATGGCGCATGAATGGAGAGCAATGACTAAGTGCTAACCTAATGGACGTGTGTAACTTTAGAAGTGCTAGAAGGTAAGATTGACCGAGATGCAACTTCAGCAAAGCTGCAGAACCTCCACAGTGTAAGGTCGCCCCAGATGGGGCCCTCCCAGATTTGATATCATGGGGTGTGGTTTTAAGTACAGGAAAGCAAATAAGGAAGGCCCTACACATTTTCCACTTTCAGATATTGTTGATGAAGACAGGCTGCTGAGAGAAGTGTGCGTTGTCAGCATCTCACATACCCTATTACTTGCTCTCACAAGTTCTTGGGCGATCTTATGAGCGAATTGTGTGCACCCATTAAAATCTTTTTTTACCTAAATTGATCAGTTAAAAAGAACGACTCAAAATACTCCTCTGACATAGCCAAGGAAGGAGGTGTAGAACGGACAGCTGTTAGGTTTCAGTGTCACAGCAATAATAAACACTGCTTACCAGTGCTTTAAAAGGAAACATAGAAGTGCCGGTACTCTCTAATTAAAAGTATTACGTTTTTCTTGAGATGTGCCGGTACTCTCCCTCTCAAAATAAAAAAGTGCCGGTACTCAGTACCGGAGAGTACCGGCCCATTTAAAGCACTGCTGCTTACCATACAAAAAATAAATAAAAGCTAGAGGAGAGCAAACATCTCTGTCCTTCAATTAAATGCACATTTTAGATTCTGTTTTAAGCTATTGTGTACTTCCTGCTTTCAAGTGTAGGTTTATGCCCTCAAAAACCGGAAATTACATTGTTTCTTGAAGCCCTGGGTAGATCACCCTAAGTCTACATAGCTGTGCACGAGGAGCACTGGGGACGGTCAGCATGTATAACTGTGTGCGGTATTGTCCGTATTTTGCACCTGTAGAACAGGTGGACAGTTCGCTTTCCCCGTGTAACAGGAGCATATGGTTGCAGGAGGACCAAAGGCTAGTTATTACGCGGAGAAAGAGTGACGATTTTTGTGTTTTGTGGCCTGCACAAAAAGAGAGCACGCCATACACTGTTATACTGCTGGGTAACTGCCTAGTCCCATGGGGCCCGCTCTCCCCGGCTACCCTTTTATTGACTATGCCTACGTCACGGGCGCATACCAATTCTGGGGCTGGGGGCGATGGATAACAGGTACACCCCTCAATCCCCAGCAACATAGCGTGTCCCTGGTGCACGCGTTACACTTCAAAGATCTATGAGGGACACTGACTGAACACGCATACGTAGACTGCGTTATAAACCAACACCTCACGCTCAGCACAGTGAGCAAGGGAACCTCCCACCCGCCCACCGAGTTTTGGTTCAGGCTGTCGTCAAGGCTACTGGGCACAATGAAATGCTGCTATTATACAATGCCATATGCACGTTTGCAGAGCGCTTAGATAAAAGGCATTGTGGTATCGGGCTTTACGTCAGTAGCTCACAGTGAATGGGACACCCAAGGGCAAATTAACAGCTGAGTTTCAGAGTCGCAAGTTGTTGCCCATCTGGTACACAAGTGACACTAAATGTGCACACACAGAGCTGACTCTTTATTAGAATACCATTCATTTACATTTGTACAAGTACTCCTGTGCACCGGTGTAACCGTACGACTTTAGGGAATTCGCAGACATTGTCAGTACTATGGCTTGCAGCTTTCCAGGTGTCCCTCGGGAATACCATGTGACATTTGCTATTTCTCCAATTTGGAGTTGTACACAGAGGGCAACCCTGCGTTGCGGAAGGGCAGCAATTTTTGCAAATTAGGTTTTTATTACTTTCTTTATGCTTACATCACACCTCTGCATGGTTTACTACTGCCTAATTGAATGCAGTAATGGTGTACGATAAGCACTAGTAGCATATACATCTGCCAGGCATCTTGTTGTGAATACATTAGAGGCGTAAATGGAGCAATGTTTGGCTATAAATATAGATTAATGTCCATGATGGCTTTGTGAGTCGCATCCAGTGACTCTTCGTCTGAGTGAGCACAAACCCTCTGGCTTGAAATCACCCACACGGGCTCTGGCTTTCGACCTCTAGAGAAGATCAAGGGGTGCAGGGACATTGCATGCCATCACGTAGTTCTGTGACCAAATAGAGGGACCGTGTCGAAGGCTGAGTACATTTAAGGTAGTGGTTCGTAATCTGTGGTCCATGGGGATCTGTGAAACCTACAAGGGTGGACTGCAACAGCTGAGAAAATTAAATAATATGAACCTATTCATATAGTGTACATAAAAAACCAACATATAAAAACTTTAACTTGTAGAATAAATTCGAAATTGGAAGCTAAAACTAAAGTTAGTATCCTCTGATTGATTGGTGGGAGAAGAGCAAGCGCATCAATCAGTATGCACGGTGAATAGGCTTAATTGAACTTAGAAATGCTCCAACCTTCCAATTAAATTGTTGTTTATATATTTGTTTGTGAATTAAACGCATCATTTTTTGTGTATTTGTTTAATGAATACTTGTTTCTTTACTTTTTGTGTATTATTTTGTGGTTCAAATCATGGAAAATGTTTAGACCAGAGTTCCAGCTTTCAGTACCGGCTCAGCGGGGGTCCCCTGAATCCAATAATGATTCAGCTGTGGTCCTTGGGTTCCAGTAGTGATTAAGTAGGGGTCCACAGAAGTCAGAAGATTAAGAACCACTGATTTAAGAGTATGAAAATTGCAAATTACTTTCAATATCCTTTTTTCCGTCTCAGGAGGGTACATTTTGCTTCCTTCTAATACATGATTACACCATATCCACTCTATACGTGATCTGATGCACGACATCTTTCAGCTATCAATACACAGCTTGCAATTTAATGGAAAATCATTTTCTAAGCACAGCATTTCAGGTCGTGTTCAAAGTGGTTTGGAGGATTCAAAATGAGCAGTGTGCGCATGCTCCGTGACACCCTGTGCTAAATAAGGCTCCAGCAATTCAATATATAAACAGAGGACTATAAACGTCTCTTTATCGGCTAATGACTCCGGATTGTCAGTGAAAGTAAGTTCAGGGTAAAGGATCCTGAAAACTGCCCATCAGTTTACTTCGGTGCTAAAGAAATTCTTGTGATTCTCTTAAGGGTGCAACTTTTTATATTTGCCCTGGTTGTGACATCTTCCCTTGACTGATAAATTAATACAGCAGTGTATTTGTCATTGTTAGATTTGACGTGTAACAGCACGTGCAGCGTTCCTGGCAAACACTGTCTTCAGTATATGCTCTAAGGCAGGGGTCTTCAAACTGGGGGCCGGGCCCCCCTAGGGGGGGTCTAGTGAGCCCAGGGGGGAGCTCAAGACTCTGACCAAAAGAAAGATTATGCAGATAATAGTGCTTTGTTTTAAGCAGAAAACTATGTATTTACATTTGTGAAAAGGTAATAGAACTTAACTGCAGTGTTTGAATAAGTCCAGGCGTATTTAAACATTGTCAACATAAGTGGTTATGAAAAATTCTGAGGGGGGGGGGTCGGGTCAGCATTAACACGTTTGAATACCACTGCTCTAAGGGGGGTTGGTTTAGAATCGTTCAGCCACTGGCTCATTTATTTGTCTCGCTTTCTTTCTGTGTGGGTGTTTCCTTCCACCTCCTTCGGAATGTATGAGGTGCTATTTTACATCTGAAAAGTGCACTGTCACACTTGGGCCCACGTGTGCTAATCTTTTACCCATAGACTAAGAATATGAAAAACCCTTTCACACATCCGACCAGTACGTTTTTCACACAAAGCTATTTTTTTTTTTTAATTGAGTGAACTGCTGTAGCCAATTGTTATTGCTTTTGTCAGCACTCAAGAGTGAGCGTTAAATCTATAGGCTTTGGGTAGGTTTGTTTCTATAACAGATGAGCCAAAAGGGGTGTAACTAAATTGCAGTAATGCAGGTTTTAATTTTTAACATTGTGATGGCAATTCCATACTGTTCTTCACAAACTCAGTTGTCACTTGGTGTTTAAGTGATCTGTTAATATGCTTCCTTAATGTGTCTGGTCTCA
The DNA here is from genome assembly GCF_031143425.1 of Pleurodeles waltl. Classification (NCBI taxonomy): domain Eukaryota; kingdom Metazoa; phylum Chordata; class Amphibia; order Caudata; family Salamandridae; genus Pleurodeles; species Pleurodeles waltl. Next base: position 535,369,887 of record NC_090450.1, on the reverse strand, counting down.
TCAACTTCAAAGGGACGAAAGACTGAGTTGGCTCCCTAGGGCTTCAATCACGTGACCGGCAAGTTACAAACAACACTATCGTGGATAGAGTAGTCTGAATCGGGCCTTTATAGTTCTCTTTTTAATGCTTCGAAGAGACGCAGGAAGTGCATTGAGATGACGAGGCAGCCCGGTGGGTTCCAGCCAGGAACTTATAGAAGGAAAAAACTACAGACACATGTCTGCTCCAAGTTGTGTGTCCCTTAAGCGACAGCTAACTGAGATCTGGACCTAACTTAAAAAAAAAAATTCTAACCTCACAGCTTTAATTGTAGAAAAATTTAACATGTATGTCATCCAAAAATCGTTTTAAATCAAAGGGACACCACAATACATGTTTCTGATTTATAATCTTTTTCAAGTTCTTAAAGGTGCATCATGTTTTAAATTCTCGGACCTGGTTTTTGCGGTATACGTTATAACCATTGTTTACATTCCATTCCAGATGTGACATTTGGACAATACACAACGTTTGAGCTCCGGACACAATGCAGGAAACATTACTGGTTATATAGACGCACCAGACTCCGTAGACGGCTATAACTAATTCCAATATTCCAGGCTTTGCATTCACTGATTTAATTACACACCTGTATGACCATACATTGTCCATATGACATTGTTCATGTGGTGGCATAGGTATAGCATGAATGTAAGTATTGGGCTTTTATATAGCGCAAACTTAGATAGGAAGCAACATGGGGTGCATTATGCAGGGTGTTGGTAAGCAATCTGCAAAACGTGTTCATCAAGTGGATCACTAATAGTCGCAGCCCAAGTGGCCATAAAAATACAAAGTAAAAAGCTTCTGCAATTACAGTGGGCAGGGGATCCTTAACATCCTTATGGTTAAACCCTACCATGAAAAAGCATAGATTTGGGAAGCGTTGCCAGTTCACAGAGATTTGCAATTCTTAAATTTACACACAGTGGGCCATATGTACAAAAGCTTTTTCCCATAGACACAGAATGGGTAAAATCCTTTGGTACATCTGGCCAAGTGTTCCTTAATTTAAATGTCGCAATATAAAGTATGTATATTCACTTCTGTTAAGGGATGAAGTAGATGATGGATAACCCCCACTAAAAATGGAGAAAAAAACCCACTAAATTGGCCACTTTTGCTTACTGATATCAGCTGTACCTTAACCCCTCCAAAAATGTGATTCTTTCTGCTGCAATTTTTTTTCTGTAGGTGTTTTAATGTTTCAGTTGTGCAAATATCTACAAGTGTCTAATTTTTGTACTTAGTAATTTTATATCTCATTGGTAAGTGTCCTTAACACAGTTTTTGCCAAGTGATAAATTGTGTTTAACGTTGTAGCTATTTATTTATTTTAAGTTGTTGAAGTATGTAGATCACGATCCTCGAGGAAAAAAAGTATGTGCACATTATTTTATACAAGAAGTGATTGCAATCATTTTATTTAATTTTAATTTTTTTGCAGACAGACATGCGTGTGTCTGTGAACTTTGTTCCTTCCTTTCATCTGTGTATTTTTTTTTTTATTACATTTTCAAGCATAAAGGCATTGACTCGCTCCCTGTATGTATGGCCCATCCAAACTTTTTTGAGCACAGACTCTCAGATGTTTTGCACATCCTGCACTGGTGGCCGAGCCAGAATATTTCAGCTGTTCTGTCGTCCACTCAGATTGCAGTCTGTGTGTCGACATTAACCATAGACCTGCGAATCACAACTTACTGTGGCCAATCATATTTGGTGATCTTTGAAAATGTTAACGATTAAGCTGTCCTTAGATCATAGCCATACAGATGTACATAAGATTAATCTTTCTCATCAGGGATAGCCTTTTTTCCTTACACATTTTTGATAAATTGATAAACCGATGTAGAGCACACCACAGAAAGTATCTATTCTTATAAGTTTTTGTTGTTGAGGGCAGGATTTTGGTATGCCCATCCCTAAGATTGACTATCTTTAATAAGTGGTGCACCTCATGGCTAACCATGGCCCAATCTGAAATTCATGGCTGAAAGTTGAAAGATTAAGGCTCTCATTTGAAATTTGGTTGGCTGGGTACTCCGCCACAAACTATAAATGAGGCAACACAGTAGACAGCGGGAGGGAGAGTGGGGCATGCCAACATGGGGGACAATGGGAGGGATGGTGGTGGAAAAAGGCAACCTGGCGGACAAACGAAGGAAGGGTGGGGGCAAGGTAACACAGCAGTCAACTGGGAGAGGTAGAGAGGGTGGGGCAGGCAACATGGTCAGGGCAGAAACACTGAAGGGGAGAAGTACACAAGGGAGCCAGCTGAAAAAGACACACAATGGTAGAGTGCTTAAAAACAAAGAAAAAAGTAACACCTGAAAAAAGGGAGCAGTGGAAGGACACAATTGATGTGTCCATGCTCACTGGGGAGGGAAAGACGCACAAAGAGGAGTGAAGCCTATAGACGTTTAGTAATAAGAAACAAGAAAGTGTGAGTGTCTGTGAAGCCAACCAGTGGCTAGCAATGACAGTCTCCAAGTCCACTGATAGAAAACAAAAGGTCTCGAAGAGACAGCGCATACATTGTCTAGGTGAGACCCAAGCATGACCGCACACCCTGGAAGTAAACTCCCTTGGTGTCACAGTATTGGCGGCTCCTCCGTTTGGGCGGAGGAGCGTCGCCCCGTCGCCAGCAGTAGCAGCTGCAAAACCTTTTAAAGAAAACGATAATAAGCTATGTTTATTATCGTTTTCTTTGAAAGGGGCGGGGCCACGGAGTGACGTGCTCTGAGGGGGGGTGCTCAACACTTCCCCTTTGTAGGAGGCTGGCCTGGCTTGTAGTGGGTACCGGAGGTACTTACACCTTGTGCCAGGTCCAGTTATCCCTTATTAGTGTAGAAGAGGTGTTTCTAGCAGCTTAGGCTGATAGAAGGTAGCTATAGCAGAGCAGCTTAGGCTGAACTAGGAGACATGCAAAGCTCCTACTATACCACTGGTGTCATATGCACAATATCATAAGAAAACACAATACACAGATATACTAAAAATAAAGGTACTTTATTTTTATGACAATATGCCAAAAGTATCTCAGTGAGTACCCTCAGTATGAGGATAACCAATATACACAAGATATATGTACACAATACCAAAAATATGCAGTAATAGCAAAAGGAGGTAATGCAAGCAGTGTAGAATTACAGTAGATTGCAATAGGAGCACATGGGTATAGGGGCAACACAAACCATATACTCCAAAAGTGGAATGCGAACCACGAATGGACCCCAAACCTATGTGAGCTTGTAGAGGGTCGCTGGGACCGTAAGAAAACAGTGAGGGTTAGAAAAATAGCCCACCCCAAGACCCTGTAAGATAGGTGTCAATTGCACCTACAACCCCCAGAGAGAACAGAAGTCGTGATAGGGGGATTCTGCAAGGAAAACCAACACCAGCAATGCAACCACTGTGGATTTCCGTACCTGAGTACCTGTAAGACAAGGGGACCAAGTCCAAGAGTCGCGACAGTGTCGAGAGTGGGTAGGAGCCCAGGAAATGCCAGCTGAGGGTGCAACGAAGCTGCCACCGGATGGAAGAAGCTTGGTGTTTTGCAAGAACAAAGAGGACTAGGAACTTCCCCTTTGGAGGATGGATGTCCCACGTCGTGAAGAAGCTTGCAGAGGTGTTCCCATGCAGAAAGACCGCAAACAAGCCTTGCTAGCTGCAAGGGTCGCGGTTAGGGTTTTTGGATGCTGCTGTGGCCCAGGAGGGACCAGGATGTCGCCACTTGGATGAAGAGACAGAGGGGTCGCCCAGCAAGTCAGGGAGCCCTCACACAAGCAGGCAGCACCCGCAGAAGTACCGGAACAGGCACTTGGAAGAGGACTGAACCGGAGTCCACCTGAAGTCCGAAAAGGGAGTCCCACGGCGCCGGAGGACAACTCAGAAGGTTGTGCACTACAGGTTAGAGAGTCGGGGACCCAGGCTTGGCTGTGCACGAAGGAAATCCTGGAAGAGTGCACAGGAGCCGGAGCAGCTGCAAATCACACGGTACCCAGCAGTGTAGTCTAGCGTGGGGAGGCAAGGACTTACCTCCACCAAACTTGGACTGAAGAGTCACTGGACTGTGGGAGTCACTTGGACAGAGTTGCTGAGTTCCAGGGACCACGCTCGTCGTGCTGACAGGGGACCCAGAGGACCGGTCATGCAGTCTTTTGTTGCCTGCGGTTGCAGGGGGAAGATTCTGTCGACCCACGGGAGATTTCTTCAGAGCTCCTGGTGCAAGAAGGAGGCAGGCTACCCCCATAGCATGCACCACCAGGAAACAGGCGAGAAAGCCGGCAGGATGAAGCGATACAAGGTTGCAGTAGTCGTCTTTGCTACTTTGTTGCGGTTTTGCAGGCGTCCTGAGCAGTCAGTGGTCGATCCTTTGGCAGAAGGTGAAGAGGGAGATGCAGAGGAACTCTGGTGAGCTCTTGCATTCGGTATCTGAAGAATTCCCCAAAGCAGAGACCCTAAATAGCCAGAAAAGGAGGTTTTGCTACCTAGGAAGGAGGATTGGCTACTAAGAGAGGTAAGATCCTATCAAAAGGAGTCTCTGACGTCACTTGCTGGCACTGGCCACTCAGAGCAGTCCAGTGTGCCAGCAACACCTCTGTTTCCAAGATGTCAGAGGTCTGGGGCACACTGGAGGAGCTCTGGGCACCTCCCCTGGGAGGTGCAGGTCAGGGGAGTGGTCACTCCCCTTTCCTTTGTCCAGTTTTGCGCCAGAGCAGGGCTGGGGGATCCCTGAACCGGTGTAGACTGGCTTATGCAGAGATGGGCACCATCTGTGCCCATCAAAGCATTTCCAGAGGCTGGGGAGGCTACTCCTCTGCAGCCCTACACACCTATTTCCTAAGGGAGAGGGTGTGACACCCTCTCTCAGAGGAAATCCTTTGTTCTCCCTTCCTGGGCCAGGGCTGCCTGGACCCCAGGGGGGCAGAAACCTGTCTGAGGGGTTGGCAGCAGCTGCAGTGCAAACCCTGAAAAGGCAGTTTGGCAGTACCCGGGTTCTGTGTAGAGACCCGGATGATCATGGAATTGTCTCCACAATGCCAGAATGGCATTGGGGTGACAATTCCATGATCTTAGACATGTTACATGGCCATGTTCGGAGTTACCATTGTGACGCTATACATAGGTAGTGACCTATGTATAGTGCAATCGTGTAATGGTGTCCCCGCACTCACAAAGTCCGGGGAATTGGCCCTGAACAATGTGGGGGCACCTTGGTTAGTGCCAGGGTGCCCTCACACTAAGTAACTTTGCACCCAACCTTTACCAGGTAAAGGTTAGACATATAGGTGACTTATAAGTTACTTAAGTGCAGTGTAAAATGGCTGTGAAATAACGTGGACGTTATTTCACTCAGGCTGCAGTGGCAGGCCTGTGTAAGAATTGTCAGAGCTCCCTATGGGTGGCAAAAGAAATGCTGCAGCCCATAGGGATCTCCTGGAACCCCAATACCTTGGGTACCTCAGTACCATATACTAGGGAATTATATGGGTGTACTAGTATGGCAATGTGAATTGGTGAAATTGGTCACTAGCCTGTTAGTGACAATTTGGAAAGCAGAGAGAGCATAACCACTGAGGTTCTGGTTAGCAGAGCCTCAGTGAGACAGTTAGGCATCACACAGGGAACACATACATATAGGCCACAAACTTATGAGCACTGGGGTCCTGGCTAGCAGGGTCCCAGTGACACATAACAAACATACTGACAACATAGGGTTTTCACTATGAGCACTGGGCCCTGGCTAGCAGGATCCCAGTGAGACACTGAAAAAACCCTGACATATACTCACAAACAGGCCAAAAGTGGGGGTAACAAGGCTAGAAAGAGGCTACGTTCTCACACCGCATGTGTGTGTGGCTGGCCGTCTCGGGCCGGCCAAACACACATGCACAGTAGGCTCTTTCCAGCCCAGCAACAGTCTGCCTGGGAGCACCTGGCTGGGTGCTTCTAGCGAATCCTGACACTGCTCTGAGCAGCGTCAGGATTGGCGCAGGGCAGGCTGGGAGCCTGTACCTGCAGCGAGGAGGGGCATAGGAGGTAAGTGTTGTATTTTTTTTTTTTTAAATGAAATTAAATGTTGATTCCTTCCCTCCCCTCGTTCCTTTCCCCCCACCCCTTCCGCGGCCCGCAGTCATTGTTTTTTTCTGTTTTTTTAAACTCCTTTCACAGTTGTTGTAAAACAAATACATTTTCTGAGCAGCCTCATGAAACATGGCAGCTGTTCAGAAAACATTCAATGCCTTCCAAGGAGCTGCCGTCACGACAGCAGCTTTGAGGGCATAAAGATCTCCTCCAGGCTGGCAGAGATGGCTAAATGTGGCTCGCAATAGTCTGCCAGGCAGGGAAGGTTGTTACCACCGCCACCCTAGCGGACAATGGGCTGCCTGTGAATCTCTAAACGAGGGCCTAAGTCTTTGCCAAATTTGTTATAGAATAGTCCTGTGGGCCATAACATATTACTGGATATTAAAAAAAAAAAGAAAGAAAAAAACATTTCCCATGGATGGACTTCCATAATTACGGAGGACGTCTTGGTTCTCTGTAGTATATCTGTGTGTGGTACCTGTTAATTATCTCTCTCGTCCTCTCTCGCTCTCATGAGTTTGAGACACCTCTTGCTTTAAGAGAATCACTAGTGCAGTTTGGCAGGTTGAGATGTTCTGTACTCTGGGGCAACACAAAGGTCAGGGATCTTCCTTGCCATAATCAAGGTTATAATTAGCTCTCTGGTACAAGATAGTCATGCAAAGATAAACAGTTCAGGTCGCATATGGGTGGCCAGGCATAGTTTCCAACGACATTAAGTGGAAAAGGCAAAAATTAAGCGTGCATGTGGCACTCGGCCAACATCTCCAGCAACGATTTCCCCGGAATACCGTCCGCAGGGCGTGTGAATGAGAAGCGTGGGCCCGAAGTTCAGCGCGGCACGTCACACGGAGCATTTCTTCTCCAGAAATGATGCGGACTACAGCGAATTACAGTACTTGGAATTTCTGTCCTGTGCTTCTTAGCAGTAAGTTCAGCTTTTGAATGTAAAGCAGGCTCCGATCAATACATAGCAGTGCCGTATATTCGGAAGAGTTACGGTGATTTATTGTGTGTCATGACATACTCTAGTGAAATTAAACGGAACAGAATGGTTTGCATCCAGTTTTTTGTGGATCTCCTCATATAGGTCCTATGGATATATCTGCCTATTTCCACATATTTTTCTGGTAGGAAGAACGCATGTAAAATCTGCTGGACCTATTTAGGTAAAAGTAGCAAAATTATTCCAAAAAGAGCTTTACATGTTTATTTCCCTGAGACATATTTTATGAAGTAGTTGAAATGTAAAATGGGAGAATTATCACAGTTAGTTACTTCTTTCTTAAAAGACTAACTGACTTAAAAAAAAAAAATAGTGGAAAGAACATATTGACCAGCAGAAATGATAAATATGCTCGAGTTAAACATTCACTGTAGATCCGTTGGCCATAAGTTCGAACTCAGACAAAACACACATAGCCTTCCTTCCTTCTGAGGTTGGTAAATTGAGTATTATTAAATTGGGTAATAGTAACACATGCTGTGAACAGTGCATGGAAATGACAGAAAAGTGGAGTGATGGTCTTATGTATGTGTGTGTGTGTATATGTATATATATATATATATATATATATGAAAAAATGTGGTTATTTGTGAAATTGACTCTATGTGCAGTGTTAGGCTATCTTTAAAAAAAAAAAAAATTGTTGTTAAAAATGGCTACATTGAGGCAACTGAAAAAGTGCATTTCCTCGAAACATAGAGGACTGTGCCTAAAACTAGGGATGGGTGGTGAACTCCACTCCACTCATGGAGTTTAGAGAGTTTACCCCACTCCGTGCTCCACTTTGAGCGCGGAGTTGTGAAAAAATCAGCAGAGTCGAGATTCTTCCTCGTTTATACTCACTAATGTTTAGTTAGTGACTGTGAGCGAGGAAAATCTTACTCCAGACCACCTCCCGGTGGAATTTCTCAATGCAGGTGGTCACGAATGGTCGCTACCACTTGTGTTGAGAAACCTTCCATTCACATTGAGGAAGCTGCCATTTGAGTAGAAAATCTACTCAAGCGGCAGAAAAGAAGCAGCACCCTGTTGTGCTGCGCATGGTGCCGTTCACGCTGATTTTACAGTGCGGACAAACACCCAGCCCTAAAGATCAGCGCAAACGGAATGACCTAACGTACTCCTCCGCCTGCGGAACTGCACGTAGAGTGGCGTAGTTTTTTTTTTTTTTTTTGGTCACAACTCCACCCTGGCCTACCTAAAACTAAGTGAGAGATTAAGAGAGAGAGGAAGGTTATTTTTTTCTTTTGTACAGGAGTGATTAGTGCCCAATTTGTTCAGTCTATGTGACCTTACAAAATATGCTTGTTTGGGTCTTGTATCTGTTTTGGCTTTAGACGTCTAGGCATCTGCAGTTCGCCTATGAAATAACCAGACAAACCGCAGATTGCCTTTTGAGTTTCTGTAGCGTTTCTGAGCACTCTTTTCTTAGCATTTGGCCTGTTTGCTTTAAAGGGACATACCCTATTTCCAGACTGTGCTTCCTGCTTCCACGGGTGCTCTGAATAAAGATGGTGTAAAAGAAGCCATACTGTGACATATAGAGATATTCCTTGTTTGTGTGCAGTATTGCCAATGTCGTGTTTTGCTCGCCTTAAATACGTAATTTAAAAATAATAGAAAATAAAAGACCAGAGAAGCCCTCTTTCGGATTTATCTTTCATGTGTAAGGTTTCAGTGAGAAGGAAATAAAGAGCAGGATTATAGGGTCCAGTTTCAAACCTATATTGTTTGTTGACGTTTTTATCCAGTGTGATAAAAGTGAGGGCCACTCCTTATTTCCGACTGAATTCTAGAGGTACTTCTCGATGTATTTTCCCTAAGTGGTGTTTTTTGTGTACTTTAAAATTTGTGTGAGGTATGTTTTGGATAATTTCTTAGTGGGTATAGAGAACATTTCTTGATTGGTAAAGAGAATAGTCGGAACAAAGGGTTAATTAATATTCAGCGATAAAGTTAAAATAGAACAATACCATGAAACAGTAAATAATTCTAAAAAACTGAGTCTGGTTTAAAATGTAAGATGATCAGACACTGAAGTTTACAGGGGTCGTTTGTGGCTTTTATACTCTGATCTGAAACTTTATTTCGACAACCATAGAAGTGCATTACAATTACTTGTAGAATTTTCTCAAATCATTCCATAAAACAAGAATGGCTACTGTAATCTGAAAGTGAAATACATAAAATATCTTAGGAAAACAGAAATAGATCATAACCCTGTATAGATTTAAAATGGTAGTTTGTAATTGTGTATTTGTGCTGCAAAATTCCGTAACATCAGTTTTTCCATAATTCTCCACTACATGTGTACATCCTCGGGCATATCATGTTCACAGAAAACCTCATTGGAATTGCTTAGTAAATTCTATTATTTATTGGCTATCTTATTCTTTGTTAATAATTAAAAATTAATTTTGATATGGTTACCCCACAGATAACTTTTGGGGCAGGGCTCTGGGGAGATATGAATAGTGTCATCCTTAATCACATTCGGAGGAAATTGTGGCTTGAGACATTGATCTCCCACCTACATCCCGGAAGAAGGCCCATAAGAGAGTTTGAGGTCAAGCCCTTGTCCTGCAATCGGATTAAAAGCTGTATTATGTTTACAAAGTCCTTGTATAAGCAAAATAACGCATTAAGAAGTTGTGCCTTTTTTTGGTGTAGCAGACTGGCTTGAATAACGGCATCAAATACTGTATTGGGGAACAGTTGATTGGTGTATTTTTAGGATACAAAATCCTTTCAGAATAGTTATCATAATAAGTTTCATGGAAATAAACTAAGTAGGGGTCATATGGAAAGCTTACCTTCCCTGACTCACTACCTAAGCTTGGCTTGGAAATATGATAATTAACTATATCTCTTGTAATTGGAAGATAAGGAATCAAGGAAACTCCAGACTAAGGATGGATTTGTTTTGTATCCTTTACCGAAGAGGAGTATTCAAGAAAGTATTTTGTCGTAAAGAGGTTTGCGTCCCTAGAGCGGCTGGTTAGAGACGCTGGTTCACACAACTTTAAACTCATTGTTACTTCTATGGGGGGGAAAAAAGGAGTTTAAAAGCATTGATGTAGCAGTTTCATGATTGCGGTGACAGCAGTCAGTAGACACGTTTATGTTCGCTCTATCTGGTGCCTCAGATTAGATTGTTTTTAAGTGTTGTAAATTTGTTAAACACTGCGATCAATTTTAAGAGAGATGCATGGGTTTGTGAGGTTATCAGGCCTTAAATATTTAATAAGAGACGTGTTTGGATGGGCAGTTGATGTTTTCTAAAGTTAAGATAGCAGTACAGATGTGTCCATTATTCAGGGGAAAGGGTTTATAGCTACCACATTTCCCAGTCTTTTGTAGTGTGTCTGTCTAGGTGTTAATTTGTAAGGAAGTCTGGAGTTAGTAGATTTTAGTTTATTCACTTCTTTCAAGCACACGTGCATAAAGCTGGTACCCCTCTAAACCCTGTAGCCATCCTGTATATGGAAAATAAAGGAGGGCTGTCGGGATACACCTGCATCCTTAGCATTTCTTGCTTTACCCCCTTCTAAAAATGTAGCCTCCTTAATTGTGTGAAGGGAGATACCAAGTCCTCATGAGCAGCTCTGCCACGCCAGGGTATGACTTTCATACTCCGTTCTTGTCCAGGTGTTCTCCTTTCATTCCAATCTCTGTTCAGTAGGGAGTTGGAAACCTGATGAGCAGGTCAGGGTCCTGCCTCTTAAAATCTCCGGAGCAAAGAGCACTCTTCCTTCTCAATTTCTGTTTATCTAGGCTTACCTGCCTCTCTGGCTCCTGTCCTAGGATTCTGCCCTCAGATAAACTTAAGGGCGGTCACAAAATTGTGAGGGTCAGCAGAATGTTCATGTTTGGTATTGTGTAACTGAAAGACCTTCAGAGTCGATCAAAAAGACATAAGGACAGTGATAGTGCCCTCCTGTGCCAGGAACGGACAGTATCAGAAACATCAGAGGCAATTTAGGTTTAGTGCTGTCCTCCGTTTAGTCCAGGATGGTGGGCATTGAGGCAGTGGGCCTTTTTGGGGTTCTTCTGGTCAACTAACCAACCCTAAGATTTTGGGCTAGAACCCAAGGGCTATCGTCATATTGGCTTTGGCACCATAGTTTCCCTTCCAAACCACAGATGGATTATTGGGGTATTCTGCAGTGACAGTCCTCTTTGACTGGTCCCAGTATTAATCCGAGGGTGATGGCCAGCTGTTAATGAACCCTGTGCTTTTCAGAAGCTTTCTGTGCATTTTCTATTCGCATATTCAACTGGGCAGCCTGAACATCGTTGGGAATACGGGTATGTGCCCCTTCCCCTTCGTTTTGGTAGCTATGATATATGTATGCCTACTCAGCTTGGGGGGTAACCTTTCCCTGCTGCCTCGCTGTGTGCCCCTCAGGCTTCGCTGTATACTTAGCATCACTATGGGTCCCCACCTACACTGTACAGAGCCAGGCTATTCACGCAGTATGTGACACCTCATTTCTTGAGAGCGGTAGGCACCATGCAGTTCCCTGCAGACTCTGATCGGGGCCTTGATCCAGGTAAGGGACATCCTGGTCAGCAGTGTTTCCAGGGGAAGATGATCAGGGCCGGATGTATACACCATATGTTCTTTTCAGGTAGGTAGGGAATGAAGAGGCCAGTTGGGCAGTCGAGTTCCTCCAATGAGGAACTCCGTTAGGAGGCCTCTGATCACTTTGTCCTCTTGCTAGGCCCCAGTTGATGATTCTTCTCATGTAGAAGGAAACCCTGCCTGCTCTCATGGATTTCTGCACTGCTACACTGTCCCTAGTACTTTCTAACATTGAAGTGATCTATGCCGCCTTTGCCTTCACAACTCTACACTGCCCCTCTTGATCTTTTCGGATTTGGCTGCTCACCTGCTAGTAGCAGCAAAAAATCCTTCCACATCATGTATCTTCTCCAAAACCTGCTTTGACAACGACTGGGAGTCTACATGACACATTGAATATGCTGCATTATCTTGAAGACGATTCAGCGCTCATAGCTTTCCAAGAAAGTTAGACTTGAATTACAGGAAGTTCAAAAAGAAAACCATGAAGTAATGATCCACAAACACTGAATTTTCTAAATGTCAAGAAAATCTGAAACTAGCATACTTGTTCACTATTGTTGTCCAAAAAAGTGGAACTGTCTCCCCTTCATTACAGCTTGCATTGTACTGACTTTCTGCGAGAAACCTACACAAATGTATTTAAGAGCACACCATAGCTGCCAGGTTGTCTTGTTCAATATGCGATGCCTTCGCCCGAGCATGTCTTTTGAAATTTAAATATGTTTAGTATTTTGCTTTTTCCTTAACACGGTACGCTGCTGCTGTGCAGGCCAACTTTTACCTAAACTGCTTCACTAACATTACAGAGGTTTTTTTTCTTCCAGTTTTCATGAATATACTGGCAACAAAAGTGTATCATTGCAGGAATTAATGCAGCATTTTAATAGAGGCTAAGTTGACCAAACAGTATTGTATGGAATTGTTCTGCACAAGATGTAATTGGAGTGATGGTGGCCTACCAGTTTCAGTTCCATTGTGTCAGTAATCCTTGTGTAGAAACACTCTCATAATCTTGCAGTATCCTCCTCTTTTGAAGCTTTTAATTCCCACAACAGCACCAATTTCCACCCAAAGGGAATCTCCCTGCTTATCCTATTAACAGTTTTTTTTTCGAATAAAACAAAATGTGCATCTTCTCCTTACACATGTGAATAGGGCCTTTATATAACTTGTCATGAGCAGGTGGACTATTTCCTAGTAGTAGCCATCCATGTGGCTTTTCTGTGATAGTGTTTTTATTGTTTTATTTTATTTACGATGGATCTCCAAACACCTTGAAAGCCTCATGGTTGAATGCCCTCTCCCTTAGGTTGTCTTCCTCTGCGGGGTCCTTGGAGCCTCTTTAGGGCAACTCTGTGTCCTTGACTGCCAGAGGCCTCTCCGAATGGAATATAATTGCCTGTGGAAGTGGTTTCTACTCTTGTCAGGGCACTGACATCTCAGGAGGTTGTCCTTGTGAGGTCCTGGAAGGCTTTCTTCACTTCCATGGGTTATCTTTGTCCATGGAGCAGTTCTTAGTGGAGTTCCCCCCTCTCTGCTGCAGTGTGGGGTTTTGCCCCCTGTGTATATTAACTATGAAGATCTCTCAGTGAAGTATCTTTTCACGGCGGCAGGAGCACCTTGCCCTCATCCGAAAACAGGCCGGCCCACTCAGACTTACCCTTATCTGTTTTATCTTTTGTTGCCTCTGGGGCCACATTAAGTTCTTTATTTATTCTCATCTCTGCCTACAAAGGTCTCTCCTCTCAGGCAGGATGTGATTCCCGTTAATTGAGTCTCGACTTTGAACACAAGCTGAGGAACATATCTCCTCCATGTCGGTCTCAAGCCTGTTTGAAACCAGCTACAGAGTTCCCCCTTTGCTTTGCAATGTTTTTGCAGCTCTAAGAGGCTGCAGTATCTTTTCATTACATAAAAAGCAAGTATTTTGCTGTGAGGAATCAACCCGGTAAAAGTGGATTTCAAGCGAAATTACCATCCGGTTTTACTTGCAGCAGAAACAAATAAAGATAACTAATCAGATTGTGGATATGATTTGTTTAATTGAACCGATAGTTATGTTTTGTTGTATTTTTTCCTCTGTGTTCCGCTGTTCACTTAATTACTTTGTGCTTACAAAAAACAAAGCGGTTGTGTACGTTGTACAGTTTCACAGTTCCAACAGCTTTTGTTTTGTGGTTTCCTAAATTTGCAGGCGTGATGTGTTTGCAACGTCCAGAAACACGTTTATCTTTCAGTCGGACTAACGCAAGTTTTTCATCCTCCTGAGATGTTTAAAATAAGTAACTTTCTGTTGGGTGAAAAATTCACTTTTCTTAACAAGACTGGAAACGAAAGATGTGCACAAAACACTTTTATTATCGTTTTGTGTCTAAAGGACCATTGTATAATCACTTGCACCAGCGTTACCATCTACAGCACGTACTGGTAGACTGTGGTGTATAACCCCAGCACGACTATCACAATAGATCATGGAGTGCTTTGTGTGTTATCATCAACCCACATTGTGTAGTAGAATCTGCCACTTTGTTCTTTGTATGAATTTTTTAGGTGGCATGCAGTGTATTTGGAAAGGGGACCATAACGACAGTGGTGTAGAGAAAAATAACGGGGTCCCCTGCAGAACGTGAAGAGGGGACCCTGGATGTCCCATGTCTTGCAGCCACTCATTGGCCTTGGGCCGACTGGAGGACCCCCTCAAGGGTTGAGTGTCCCCTGAAGGGTCTGGGGCCCCTGCTGCACCGCAGAGGCTTGCATTATTTGTAAGGATGGTGTTGATTGCTTATTGGAGTGTTTACTAGACTGCGCTGTGGATTTTTCTGAGGGAAGGTAGACCAGATTAGGCCCGTTCTGTTAATTATATTTAGTAACAGTCCATGGACATTGTTGATCGCACCACCTTGATCTGTACATGGATGTTGTGTGGTGGCTCAGAACAGTAAATCACATTGCATTCAGTTTAGGTCTGGGTTTTGACACTGCATCCATGAAACAGTCCTATTGCTAACAATATATGTACAGTGAATGGACTTTAAGTCCGCTTCAATCATTTATTGGCTTTCTCTCACCAGACTGTTTCAATCACGTCTTGTCCCATCCAAGTGGAGCATTCATATTTTACCTAATGTTATTGGCTGATTGGTGTAGCCTTCCACCTCCACTCCAATGCTTGCACTAAACTGCATGAGGGGCTATTTTACATCTACTGCCCTCTCTGTCCTCTCCTACTGGCTCCCTCTCGACTGCTTCACTCTATTGTGCTTACACTACAATCATTAACACGTTAAATCCAGACCTATTGGCTTTGGCAATGCTTTTTTGTGTGGATATTGTTGGACACTATGTGCATAATAGATCATACAATGCCATTCTGTGCATGAATGTTAGGGGGCCTGCATAGAGTATGGTAGAGTGCATTATCCTGTTTTGTGCATGTATACTGCAGAGTTTCTTTAGTATCTTGATTTGCCCTTCTTTATGTGAAGATTGAAACGTGTTGTAAAACGCGTTGTGTATTTGGGAAAATGCCCTGCACTTCTTGGTTGTTTTAGCTCTCTTTTTCTGTTAGAAAGGTCAAGAGGCACTTAGCGTTGCAGGTAGACCATGATGTTGTGTGCTTTGAGCTAATGTTGTTAGGTGAGGTACCTTGTGTATGTGATAAACTGCACAAACCCCATTTCTGTGTGGATGTTGTTGGGCGGTGTGCAGTTTGTATGAACTGAAACATCTTTCGAGTGTTGTTTAGGAAGCATGTTAATACCATTGCAGTTCACTGTGGGCGAGCGGTAAACTGCCTTAATATACCCATTTTATGCACATTTTGCCCTCTTGAACAGCATTGTAGTGCTTTAAAATACAGCAAAGTGCCCTAAGGAAGTTATTTAACTAACACTGTCTCCTCCAGATCTTGCTTTCTTAAAGTTGTAGTAAAGTATGAATTTCAGGTCCAGTCTTTTAAACTTGTCAATATGAATGCATATTTACTTTTCACCATGTGATGCATTAGTCCTAGAATGGAGTAGGTCAGATGTACGAGATGTTCTGGATGCAACTAACTCCTTCAAATCTGTGACCCTTTCAGATGCACGATTTGTAGTGTGGCTGATTCTGTCCCAACAAAGCCTGCCTTTGGGCGGTGATGCTGACGAGGTCTGTTATGGCCAGTAGTATTAATCTTGGTGACTGAATGTGAACCAGTCCTTCTAGGCTTTAATTGGCAATCCTGTCTTGTAACTAACCCATGCGCTATTCCTCGGTCCTTCTAACCTTTCAGGAGTTAAGCTGACATTCGATTGACTTTGCTCCAAGTCTGATCATCTTTCAGAGATGATCCTGACATGTGACTGTAGTGCTGCCAAGGTGCCCAGTATAATGTGTGGCTCCCATCACCAGTCAGACATGTAATACACGTGTTACTAAAATTATACATTGAGTTTCTATATTTCCATCCATGAACTGATTCATTTCTTTAGGACACATTACCTGCAACAACACTAATGAAATCAGAACCATGTCACTAGAAGCGGCCGCCAGAGGTCACAGGCCAGCAAAATATCTAGATGTTCAAATGGACACTGGCAAAATAATTTTACACACCACTTGAGTCACGTGAAGAGGTCAAACAACACAACTTTCATTTAAGTGTAGTCATCATTGGAAGAATTCATTGTCAGTTTTCGAGATCCGTATTAGTAATGCAGGAGGGTTTTGTTGGCTCAGGCCACGTGTGTTTTATGGCAGTACTGAGTAGTGTTGCAGAATTCCTACTTATGGTGGAGTGTAAACCAGCTGCAATGCTGGTCATGTAGAAGGTTAAGCTGAACATTCTATGCCAGTGTTCTTTTGATGAGCTGCACTTGTAGAATGTTTAAGATATTGATAGAATGTTTTATTTGAATAACGACAGTTGTGGAGACTCAGCGACTGGTGGAGTGACGACCTGTGAGCTCCTTCACAACTATGTAGCTATGTGAATAAATTTAATATGTTCACCCCAGGATGGGATTTGAACCCGTGTGTGCAAATCCTGCTTGCTACATAGTGGTAGACACTATTGATGGTGCAACGTCATTCTTGTGTTGTGAAATTGCTGAGGACGCATAATTTAGGGTGGGTGACAACCAGCTTGATATGGCACCTGCGACTGTAAGTTTGAGATGCCCACAGGCAGTTTTTGAGATTTCCCCAACAGATATGTTCTTTAGAAAGACCGCTGGACTAGTACTGAGTTTGTTGTATTAGTCTTTGCCTGCCATGGTCAGATATAACCTCTGACCCACGGGCCTTTCAGAGGCGCTTGCCTTTTGGGGAATCTCCAGATCTAATACAAGAGTAAACGTAAGGAACACAAAAAAATTCAATAGTAAATGTAGGAGTCCAACTTTCCTGCATTATTTGTCAGTTTATTATTTAAATTACCAAAATATTTAAAGATATGTCGGTTTATGTATTTGTATTGCTGTACTGTGTGTGATACACGCTAATTTCTGTATTGTGTTATCGTTGTCTGTTCGTAATTAGCAGCATAATTGTTTCTTGTGTTCCTAGAATTTTTGAGATTCTGAGCCACACCTATTCACCTACATTTATTACAAAAGTAGAGCAGTTGCTTATTTTAAATCACATTTATGAAACGGTATTTTCATGACACCAGTGCAAATCAATCCACTCTGGGATACCAAGTTGTGTAGACAAAAGGCAATTTGAATAGCAGTGCCTATTATACACTTTAACACAAAACTTGCAATGCAGTTCAACAAATGGATAATTGGTATCCATTCTTTCCCCCATGGACCAGTCTCTTACATTTCTCAGTTGTATCTTCTGGGTTATGCCTTTTAAGTTATTTGCAAAATTTCTGCATTTTGGTTGATAGAAAACAACATATCACGTTTTTGTCTGATTTAGAGAGAGCTATAGCGTGGTCTAGCCTCATGTTATTAAAAAACATCCTACATAAATTAAGGAGCTTTCTGTCAGCGCTCTTCATCCATTGGTCTGATCAGTTGTCATTCACATTTCACTTCCGTCCACCACAGCATACATCATACAGCATGAAGCAGTGTGTCAGCCCCTTTGGTCCACTGATTGCCTTGCACTCTTGAGTTGTAAAAGTTTTCCTGATCATTTGGGCACAGCCACCTGAAAAGGCGAGAACTTGTGTGCCAGGGCTAGTGTGTCTTGACTGCTGAACTGTGCTATTATTTTTATATTTTTTCCTATGTTCGCAAAAGAAATACCTAAAAACACTGCACGCGTGCCAAGTCGAAACCTGTTGGCTTTACCAGTCCTCATTGATTTGTCGCTCAGCTCTAATATTGCAAAGTTTGTTCTGAGGTCTTTATTGCACAGAAATTATTTGGATGTGGGTTGGCTTTCCTTTCAATCTGAAGTCTGCTTC
This sequence comes from Pleurodeles waltl, assembly GCF_031143425.1. NCBI lineage: Eukaryota > Metazoa > Chordata > Amphibia > Caudata > Salamandridae > Pleurodeles > Pleurodeles waltl. The sequence continues at coordinate 535,351,760 of NC_090450.1, read as the reverse complement.
TGGAACCTTCTATCAAGTTTTTAGGTGTGAACCTTTTCTATTGGCATTGTATAATGATGAATAATGTTGGCAAGTACTCCCTCTTTGTTAGTCACCAGACACAAAAAAGAAATAGGCGCTTCTGCAACCCTCTGTCACATCCCCCCAAAAGGATATCTTATTGCCTTGAGTCACATTTGATAAATCAAAGGTCAGGATTGGCAAACCAGTCCTTCAGATGTCATCACCGTCCAACAAACACAGATCTCCCCGTCGCCTAGGGCACATTAGGCTATTCTAGTCCTTAGCCATCACCTTTTTTTGTATACCTTAGTGCAGTGGTTCCAGGGTGTCCATGACTACTTAGACAATGTAGTAACATTAACAGATTAGGTCCCCAGCTTTCACTAATGACTCATTGGGGGGTCCCCAGATTCCAATAATGATTCAGTGGGGGTTCCTGGGTTGTAGCACTGATAAATTGGGGGTCCACAGAAGTTAAAAGATTGCGATCCACTGCTTTATTGTGTCGCCCTAAGTGGGATAGGTATGCCCACATGTGGGTCCCAAGCACACTGTGCCACTGAAACCAAGCTATAACTGACTGATGAGACCTAACTTGATTGAAAGTGACCCTGGGTTGCTTGTATTCTGGGTCATTGATGACCTGGCTTAACAGTCCAGGAAGACTGTTCCCATAGGAGCCAGGTCAAGACTAATTTGCATATAGCTGGGTACAAACTGACATGGCGTGGTGTGCAAAATAACGATGGACTGGGATGCGGCCCTGAGTAGTTATTAGTGGCTGACATTAATTCAAGCATTTCATCCTTCAATTTATTTGTATACTTTTGTGTGTCTTTTTGATCAGTCTCTCTTCTAGGGTTTTGTGGGATTCTGGATGCTTATTTGTACTCGAGGTGGGTTGATTGCATCCTCTTCTGTGAATTATTGATTAGGTTGTCATGCTTTGTTCAAGGTCAAATCTATCACCTGTTGAGCAGGTGTTGTTGTTCTGAACTTTTCCAGCGAGACACCAGCTGGTCTTTATTGTTGCAAAAGTTTTTATGTTATAATGATATATGGTGACAGGGAGTAGAGTGCAGATGAGAATTACTGAAACCTAGGAAACGCAATAGCTGTGAGCATGGCCTCTGGAATTATGCGATTATGTGGCTGCTGCAATTTTCGCAAAATTATAGAGTTGACACATTTGCCACATAATCCACCATCTGCTACAGAATCTGCAGTTTTTAACAAAAAAACATTAGTTTCTAGCTCATATGGTTCATACGTTACTAAAAACGCAGTAGCACGTGTTGCTGGGCAGTGGAAGGCTTTTTGCAAAGGTTGACGGGTCACCTTTATGTTACTTGCTGCTATATTTGGGTATTAATCTGGTAATAATGAGGTGACCTCCATGCCTAGACAGTGTTAACAATTGTAACAAGCATTAGCAATGCAACGGGTCTCGTGTTTGCTCGAGTTAGACCTATTCGCGTTTTAAACTCCTAACTGGACATTTCTTGCCACATAAACTGAAAAGTAAAACAGTTTCACATAAACGAGCCCACAGCCACCATGAAGCATGACGGAGACACACAAAAGAAAACAGAAGTTCGCTTGCAGTGAAACGTATCAGCAAAAGTTATCCATAGCCATGTAACCGGCAAAAGTGCAATTAGCCATGTAACAGGGTCGATGTCATGTAAAGCACTCGACTACTGCCCAGAGAGATGGTGCTGCCTGCAAAATAAAGAGAAAAAGTAGTCCCGAAACCATACGGAATACCTGAAGCCTTGTATGTTTTCAGTAGTTGGCTGGTGCGCTCGAGGAGGGCTAAACACCAGAAAAGGCATGATGTATGCATGCCTTTTACTAATGAAATGAAGCGAATTTTAAAAGGCAAGCCCGCAAACGAACCAAACTATGGGCTTTTAACCACACCCATCAGAGAGATTACACCAGGGGCCAAGCGATTTGCGCTCAACCCTAAAATGGACAAAATATTGGCATAATACTGTTAAAAATGTGCCATATTACGCCACATATTCTGCCTCTTCTTGCCGCATAATTCACTCAATCCTGTCACATAATTTAGCCTTCTCTTGCTACATAATTCCAGTGGCCCTGGCAATGAGGCTGCACCGGTGGTCTTGATGGAGTCCTGTGTGGGTGGGACCTTCGCTGGAGTTGGTCGTTCCACCATTCCAACACTAGTGTGACCTTGGGTGAAGGATGCAGAAGACTGCAGAAAGGGTGAGGTGTCACTCTGACGAGCAAGGTGGGTATCTGCAATCGGTGCCTCTTCCAAGCACTGCTGCCCACTCAATAATGTTGTCATACAACTCGGGGCTTCAGCAATGCCGTGCACTCTTACAGGTGAGGCCTAAGGGGTTTAACTTTCTTAGCATAGCAATGCTCTTGTAAATGGAAGGTCTGAGATTGCTTTCTTATCTGGGTATGTGCTAGTCGTATGGGGGCAAGGAGAGGCTAGAGTGGATCTTCTTTCGGCAGAGAGTCTATTCACATAAAGGTTACGCAGATAGACCAACTCTATATAGCCTTATCTGGGGAATCATGTACTGTGCACACCTGCCCGACTGTGAGCCAGAGGGGTACAGATACGAAAGGGTTCGGCTAACGCTACCAAGCCTTACTAGCTTTTCAGAGGCTGTCGACTATGGGAATTGACATAGTCCCCCAAATGACCAGTGTGTTTCTCGCACCAAGATTTGCTCGAGTGTTACAAATTTCTGGAATTGTACAGGCGGGTCCTGGAAAGTGCAGAGGGGAACTACAACATTTGTGACGTGGAGAAAGTGGCAGGCAGGACAGATGTGTCTGTCAAAGTGTTCTGATGGAAAAAGAGTGCTAGAGCTTTGTGTGTTTTTATTCAGGAGGAAAGAATCAGTGTTTGGTCGGCCCTTGTGTCATTGTGGCCCTGCCCAGATAGAGGCAGGGCCACAATCACCCAAGCTTGAGACAGTCAGTGGGGCTGTTCTTTTATTTATTTTTTGGGCGGGGGCATCACCGCCCATGGATCCGAAAAATGGCCAACACACCGGTCGTTTCAAGGTGGCCCATCTCACAATGCTGGGCTGCAAGACTAAGAGAAGGGGCGATCCTGCACCGAAAAGAATGTTCTGGAATCAATTAAAAAGCGTGTCTTGTCTTTCTCGACCGCCCATCTTTCTCGATGGAGCGTTGTTTTGTGATCAGGAAATTATGACAGATATTCTACGCGTTAGATAAAGAAAAAAGTCCAGAATAATCCACCGGCTACTAGTTAAAAGCTCCAGAATTCATCTTGTTTCAATAGGGGGTTTCTCAACAGTGGTTCAGCTGATGTCCAAAAACGCACATTTAAGCAACTGGTTCCAGTTGAAACTTTTTTCCACTTGGCCAGCTGGTATGTTCACCCCGGGGTTTGGGGGGTCGTTGTGCAACTTCCCTATTTCGTGTGACTGGATTATCCACATTGCAAGGATATTTCAAGCAGATTTTCATATTGTAGTTAACCTTGGAAGGGCTTGGGGTCAAAGCTGCGCTCGAGGGCACAGCCGTTGCTTCCTTCTCAGGCAGGGTGGCCATGGGAAGGTATTAAAATCCGAGGCCTCTGATGTCAGTGGCGCAATAAGGAACACACATATGTACTGTGAATTAATTTGTTTTTGTTTTTCAAACCCTTTGCAGAAGCCCAGCCGTTTAGTACATAGCCTCAGCGGTACGTGGACTTGAGATGTGAAGGGGGCCACAGCGCCCATTTTCTTACTGTTTTTAGCTGCGCAAACTGGAGCTCATTTTCCTCGCAAGCCTTAGGGCCCATGGCACCGTTGCCTAGGCAGGCACACTTATCTTATGCGATGCAGCTTTCCTAGACTATACCTGCGTTATTCCAGTAAATTGGCAAGTTGCGCCAAAGTAGCGGACAAAAATCTTAACTTTTATAGAAACGGTAGGCTCTGGACAACCAAAATCATCGTTCCTAGTTATGGGCCCAGAAACCACTTCATTTGGCGATTACCAGGCAAAACGGGCTCGCGAGGTGTGAAACACGGCATTGATTCCTTGCTTGATACCCATGTGCCCTCTTTCACCTTTGTTGCACTCATTTAGGTGGATCCTGTGACAGGCGTTTTGGCGAAAAAAAGTGAGAAATTAAGATAGAATGGCAACTGCCCAGCCGCAGAACATTTTGAAAATCACTGGGTCGTAGTTGCCCATCTCGCTTTTTTTGCACAATTTTAGGGCCATTTTTCGGCCAATCGCAGCCCACCAGACAAAAGCTAAGTGCCGACATGTACATGTTTACTTAATATAATCAGATCTGGCTTCCCAGTTAGAAAGAAACAAAAGCACAGATGACAAGCCTAACTTTCACCCACATTTCCCTACTGAACACTTCCAGGTCAGTGACATCAGCCCAGACGGGCCCCAGCCTGTTGCCTCAAAGTTGGTGCTGCCTTTCATTTACTTAATTACTAGCCACAAAGAAACAGTAGATCTTACCAAATATAAATGTAATGTGAATCTAAAACTGTGTCTTATTCCCTTAAAAGTACGACTAATAAGAATGTTGATTACTTTGCTCCTGTCTGAAAATCACTTTATTCCCAACATCCATAAGTGGAGAGTAAAATACTTAAGATTTAAACAACTGGGAGCCCTGGCCATTCTCTCTGTTGTGGAAATCTGACATGGACCCGGAAAAGAGTGACCGACAATGAAAGTTGGAGCCCCTTATTCGAGGTCGTGGTGCCCATCTCGTTTTCGGCCTCTAACTACCCCAGGGGCACTTGGCTACGGTACACCTTGTTTTCTCATTATTTATCGGTGCACCGTCACCAGTCTTGGGCTGAATGTTCAAGCTTGGCTGACCCATATTTGTTATTTGTTCCGGTAACTCAGTGGGTTGAGGAGTTTGTGTGTCCGGTGTTCTCTGGAAACGGTCTTTAGTCGTACCCACCCGGTCCGATGCATGCAAAGTCCCGAGCTCCGCCCAATGGTCGCCCCCCTCCGAGCAGGAAGGGAATTGTGTGTCATGGAGTGCTTAGGCTGTGACACCCCCCCCCACCCCCCCCCCCCCCCCACTCCCCAACCACTTATCGTGTTGAAGCTAAGAAATTGCAAGATGGGCGACACTGTATGGTGTGTGTAGAAGGCAGTCTTTTCCCGGAAGATCCTCATTAGGGTGAGGCGCAGTGCCCCGAGGCCTGTGAGCTCCTAAGGTTGCCGCTGTCTGACACACCTGCCCCACCCTGTGAGTTTTTTTCCCTCCAGGTTGCCCTGTTCGACCTTCCACCGAGGGGCCCCTGACCCCGAAAGGCCACCAAGGTTCCAACTATAGGTGCTGCTCAGAAGGACTGGAGGCAGCTCCTAGGTAGGAGGAAACCAAACTCAGTAAAACCCCCACTAGTGTGATCAGACTCAGAGAACCGGGGCAGTCCCCAAAAATAGAAGTAAGACTATAATTTTGCGTCGACTAGTGAAGATGCACAAAGATCCATAAACAATATTTGTCTTTGATACCATTTGGACCCTATAAGAAAACATAACTTTTTTGAAACGTGATATAGCAGAACAATTTGGTAACTTTTAATTTCAAATTAAAGCAGTGCAAATAAGCCCCTCCTTCTCTCACACAAGCTGTGCTGCAGCTAAGGGGAATGCTTGGGGTCAGCTGAGGGTCTTCTGAAATGCAGATTTTCTCTTATTTATACCCTGCAGTGTGCGTCTCTGAGACGCTAAAGCACAGCAGAAGAGTCATTTAAACAACTTTAACAATTGACTTTTATCCCCTTGGTAATGTAACATGAGAGAGCCCTAGGAACTGTGACCCTGCGCTCTATTTTGAATCTAACCTGTACTATCACAGACCCAGGCCCTCTCCCCAAAACAGGGACATTGATTAGTTGTAATAGGGTCTGTCCGGGGAAATCCGGCGAGGTCTGGCCACCCCCAAGCCTGTCCCGTTTGGCCCCTACATGTTGGGCTTGACTTTTTGGTTAATGATAGTAGCCTGCCAGGTATTCGCGGGTATTATATCTGTGTCTTGAAGGTGGTGTGAACAAACGTTGACAGTGCAGAGAGGTGAGACTGAGAACGGAAGGATGCTCTACCAATCCTGTCACATCATGATCCACAGAGAGCTGCGAGTGGTAGCGTGTAGACCATGGCCTGTGGGTACTTCAGATAGAGGCAGGTTTATCCTTGGTGCCTGAGCAGGGGAGCCTGGTAGCAGGCTGTAGACAGGAGTGGGCAGAGGATTTATGCTGCATGAGCAGGGAGAGCCTTTCCTAGCTTACGCTGCCAGACAATTAAGGTGACCAGGCGTACCGGATTTGCGAAGACAGTCCCAGTTTTTCGATAGCTGTCCCGGCAGATTTTGGGAAATGTAGCTCATGTCCTGGTTTATACAGATGGTTCATAATTTAATTAATAAGCATGGTACTAGCTTTAAAAATTGCAGTATATTTATTTTCTTAGTGCATCTATTGTAGTTCTTTGCTAATGAGCACCGTCATATTGCGCCCGCAGTTGATGTAAAAATGTAGTCCTTCTTCTATTTTTGCCAAATGTCCCGGCTTTTGGTTTTAAAAATCTGGTCACCCTCCCAGACATGCCATTAAGCTTTTAGTGGGAGCCTGCTGGTGGCATCTGCATTGATTTACCCTACCCTAGTATTGCTCTTTTTATACACCTCAAGTTTTCAACAGTCACCCAGTTGGGCACAGAAGAGAAACCAAGTGAGAGCATGCCCACCGGGGGCCCTTATACAGTCGGCAAAGTTCAGGAGGTGCAGATAGGGTTCAGGCCAGGAACACCCCTAAGCACATATGTGTAAAACAGTTTACTCTATAAACCGGACTAATATTCTCAACAAAGCATAAATGGAGATTAATATGAAAAGAGGGAGTAACGGAAAATCCAGGCCCGCTCCCTCCTGTCCATCAGCTCTGCTCTACTGATGGAAGAACTGCGGGTGTCACCTGATTTGAAGAGTGACTGCTGGTCTTAAACCCCTTTCAATAGAGAAATGAAATTATTAACCAGCTGTAGGTGAAGAATATATTTCTACAAAAAAACAAAATTGAAAATGCATTTTTACTTGCTGAAAAAGTGTACACAAGGATTGAGTATTGCTCTTACCTGAGGCTTCCAGAAGTGGCTAGTAGAACTATTCTCATTGGCCACTGTTATTTGGGGCCCTGCTGTTTTAAAATCACTTAAGCCAGGGGTCTGCATCCTTTTCTATAGTAAAAGGTACTTGGGTTTAATGAACATCACCCAGAGCTACTAATGTTATTAGTGCTGTAACAATGATAACATCAGACAAGATTACAATAGTGTCCACTATATGCAAACCATGACCATCATAGTGTATCAGGCAGGGCTGCAAGCAGTAATGTAAAACAGGCTTTGTCAATTTCAAATGCTTCTGTAAATGCATATCAACCATAGTTGCGATGTCTCTGACACCTAGGTAATGAGATTAGCAATAAGTCTATCAAATGCCACATGTTTTAGCACTCAAATAGCAACTTTTGAACATCAGTTTGATTTCTGAAAAAGCACACACTGTCTTGAGTACAGGCCTTGAATTTTGGTATACATATATTAATTTAGCCAGAAAAAAACATTCATATTTAGTTGGCTGGGTTGAACACTGGAGAGCTTACTTGCAGGTAGCAGGAGAACTACAAGTAGCTCATGAGCTCCTCGTTGGGGAAGCCTGACCTAAGCGCATGGCAAATTGTGAAATCATTGTGCATACTGCACTAAGGCCCTGTTTAAGATATTGGCGGACAAGTTACTTCATCACTGCAGTGACGGATATCCCGTCTACCGAAATCTAATTCCCATTATATCCAGGGGATTTAGATTTCGGCGGACCGGATATCCGTAGCTGTTGTGACGGAGTAACTCTTCTGCCAATATCTAAATCAGGCCCTATTTGTTTCAAGCATTTGCAATGCAGTGGGTCTTGCGTTTGTTTGAGTTAGAGCTATTAGCGTTGTAAACTCCTAACTGGACTTTTCTTGCTACATAAATTGAAAATGAAAAATAAAACAGTTGACATAAGCAAGGCGATTCAAAGCGCCACGGCCGTCATGAGCGTGAGCACGAAGGCGAGACACAAAATGAAAAAGAAGAAGTTTGCTCGCAGTCAAATGTATCAACAAAAGTGCAGTTATCCATGTAACAGGGTCGATGGCCAAGGTGGTAACAAAACTGGTCCAAAGAGGAACAAATGTTAAGCATTTATCAATGATAATAAAGGATTTGTGAAAGGCAAGCCCTCGAGTGATAGTGATGGACGTATGTGTGGGCGTGGTTAAAAGCCCACAGATAGATTACAAAACGTCAGAGCGCTTGTGCACTGGACCCAAAAATGGAGTGTGGCAATGACACGATTTCAAAAAGCTTCCTATTCTATAAACATCTTACAGCAGGTTTGCACTTCATGACTTCCTTGGATAGGTGTGAAATTCAGAAATCAAGTCAAATGTGAAAAATGCCCCATGTTGCTATCTCTAGTGGCACTCAGGAGTTGTGGCAGGCTGGCGAAGTAGATAAAATACACTGGCAAAATTGCTTAATCCTGAATTTCTAATCCTAAATTCTCCAGTAGTCAATTTGTATGATCCTGGACAACATAACTTTTTTCTCCTTGTGCAGCAGATTCTGTGTAAGGTGTGTCTCCGAGTGAAAATCAAATTACACTCACAGGGAAAGAAGCGGGGACCATGAGGAGATAAAACATAATGAGGAATCACTTTTCTCAAATGGAAGCCGCTCCTAACAACTATTTTGAAACATTCAGAGGAGAGGTAGAATTCTTGGATTACAAATTAGGAATTGTGAAATTGTCAATTTTAAAAACAAAAGTTATATCTGATTCCCAAAAATTTAAATTTATAAATTGGTGGCCCAGTTGTGTCTGGTTCTCTTTAGTCGCATGTAGGTTATATGTAACATGAAGCCCCTGGAGACAACTGGCCTAATTTAGATCTTGGCGAATTGAATACTCCGTCACAAATGTGACGGATTTCCCGTCCACTTTATCACGACCTCAATGGGAAAAAATTGGGATCGTAATACAGCGGATGGGATACCTATCACGTTTGTGACTGAGTATTCCCCTCCGCCAAGAACTAAATCAGGCCCAAAGTTTGTTATCCTAAAGACAGCCACACCAACGACCTATAGATCTAACAAACGTTTAAATTATATGTCATAGCTTGATTTTCTAACTCGGTTATCTTGAACACAGATCCCTCCCCTGAGTCTGCTCTTGTTCTTTCACACCCATTTCCTTGGTGCCTGTTTCTATTATTTGCAGTTTTCATATGGACACTACTAGAGGCGGACACCCAACCAAGCCTGTAATCAAAATGGTGGCTAGGAATTGTTTTCCGTATGTAACAACCCGTTTTAGGGTTGAAGAGGGGCTGAAAGTAAAAAAAACAATGGTCAGGCCTCGCCTCTATACGTAGAGATAACTGTGTGGATCTTCTAATAACGATCAAGCAGCTTTATTTATAAAAGTTAAATTAGTTTAATTCTGATGTGCATAAGTTCGTGCCTGTGTGTGAATGCGTGTTTGTGTATGTATGTATGTGCTGTTCGCCACTGAGGCCATTGGTTGTGTAGATGTTACTTTTCGCAAGGTGTTTTCAGATGCTTCTCTGACACAAAGCCTTTCTTTCTCAGGCCCAGCAAGTGTGGAAAGGACCTTGTTTGTACACATGGTCGGACAGTTTATTCAAAATCACTGCACAAACACCCTGTGCATTGATCGGTCTAGAGGCACTTTATTTGCTTGCACGTTGTGGATAACCTCTTGAAACCGAATAGCACATTTACAGCCTCCTATCCTGAATAATTGTGGGCATCGGATTTACACAGTTTATCTTTCAGCAAAAATGCCTCTTTTTCTATTTGTTATTGTGCAATTGAAGCTGTTCGGGTTTCGTTTGTTTCCCATTTCTTAAACTTGGCCTTACCTGTGTCCCAGATTATTGTTAAAAAAAAATAGAAAAACCCCAAATCATACATCATTTACCTACAGTAAGCGGCTTTTGGTCAATGGGCTTCATTAGTCTGTTACATTGTCATTCACATTTTGTTTCCGCCCACCACAGCATATGGTTTGTGGCCGGATGTCAGCCCCTTTTACCTCCCTTCACTCGGAGTCTCTACCCAAAGCCTGTGCACATTGTTTGTTTGCATCTGCTTAAAAATAATTTCTTTCTCTTCACTGACAAAGCTGGTTCACATTGTGCTTTATTTTATCTTTTTTTTTAGATAAATACCAATGTATTTTGCCTGTACTTGTCAAGTTAGGTGGTAATTTATTTTCTGTCTCCTTTCTAAAGTTGATGTAATAAAGTGTGTGAGTGACACTGTACGAGTGTAGTTTCCTGCAAGTGGAGATTTATTCTTTCTTCATTGACTAATAATAATAAAATACATTACACAGCTGAAAAGCTTGTTATTAAAAGCACCACTAGTAAAGTTGTCACCTCAGTGAATGTTTTTTAATTTCATTTTTTTGCACGCATATGGCAAACACGTTTAGGTAGATACTTTTTTTTATTTTATGGCATATTCTTGCATTAAAAAAAATTGCAGGAGCTAAGACAAGCTTTATTGGCATTGCAAATGCTTGCTTTTTGGTGCCTGGAGGAGAGTGTAGATATGTTCCTCTTTGTTTGGAGCTTCTCAGGGGATGTATGCCTTTTCTTGTCTCCTTTTTCCTCTCGTAAGCGGGTGGGGAGAGGTTTAGTGTAGGGTTCCCTAGCTGGGGATTCATTTTTCTTGTGGCTTGTTAATTGGGAGTGGGGTGGTGGTTTGCAAGATGGGTGTTTCGATTGTGGTTGTGGAGTGAAGGAGGGTGGGGGTTTTGGGGGGCAGGGTTTGATTTGGTTGGGTAAAGTTGGGAGAGGGTTGGGTGGAAGGGCTGTGGGGGGGCGAAACAGGGGGAGCATTTGAGGAGAGGAGCAAGTTTCTTATCAGTCTAGATGAACTCTGGTCAGAAGAGGCACTTGGGTGCTAAAGGGATGAGACCGGCTGTGCTGTATTATACCCAGAGTAAGGTCCATGAGTAAGATTCGAAATGCGACTTAATATTTGTGGCCTAAAGGATTCCACTAACAGAAGTGTGGCTTTCGATCTGAATATATTAGAGCCTATAACACACCTTTCCTACAGGACACACACATCAAAGAGTCTAGGAAACATCTGCTGGAATTCTTATGATTTAAGTTGGTGTGGTGTACAATGCAGGGGGCTCGGTCCAGAAGGGTCTCCATCCTGGTTCGAGGCAGCCTTCGTAGATTTGCACGTACAAAATCGGATAGGTCTGGTAGGTGGGTGATCACTCTGTGCATGCATTCGAATGGTCTGTTTACACTTGCAACAGTGTATGGGGTGGTATTGGATGACCCATCTCTATTTGAATAGCTTAACCTCGAGCTTGCTCTCTGGCCCACTCCAATAGGTATATGTGGGGATTTTAATTTTCATGGAGCTCGGATGCGGCTAGAAGAAGGGTTTCGACCAATACACAGGTTGAAAGCCAAAAGTCTTAGATTTCCTGATTCACCTTGGTGAAAATTCTGGGTTGCTTGATGTTTGGGGGAAGCTAAAATCTTCTGATCCAGGGTACACCTACTACTTGGTGCCGCACTGGTCTCATGCCCGTCTAGGCTATATGTTTATTTCACATGCCCTTCTGTACGGAGCTAACATGGAGAAGTACACTAGGGTCATGCCTGACCATAACCCACTAGTTCTTGATCTAACTAGGAGAAATCTGAGGCCGATCATACAGAATTGGTCCTTTGATCTGGCACTTTTGGTGTACTTGGATTATATAGCTCATATGAAGGGTTGGATCTCTGATTTTCTAGAGATTAACCGAGGGAGTGCCCCAGTTGGGGCAGTGTGGGACACTATCAAGGCGGGGGTGCGTGGGGAAACTACACGTTTTGGATGGAATTGCCAAAAAATAAAAAAAACAGCAATTTAAAGATTTGTATGAGGCACTGGAGGAAGTGGAATCGCAGTTTATGGCTGCAGTTACAGGAGGGGATGATATAAAGGGGGGCTTAGCTCAAGGTTGCACTGGCCAGAGCTGCAATTATTAAAATATTAGACAAAAAAAGCAGCAGAGAAGTATGTTACCTGGAAAAGGGAATGTTACGAATACAGTGAACGGGTGGGACATATGTTGGCGGTGTGGTCTACAGGTAAATGCACCCAATCTGCAATCAAAAAGATCAGAGATAGGCAGGGCAGTATAGTTTCAGATCCTGCTGAAATTCGTGAGGCACTCCGGGTTTTTTTGTGAAAGGCTTTATAAAGGAGAGGAAGACAATGATAATTTAGAAGTGGATATGAGGAGCTTTTTAGATCTTGTGCCACCAGGGATGCGCAGTGCAGAAGATAGAAATCTACTTGGGGCTTCCTTCTCGGTGGATGGAGTTCAGAATGCTATTGCTAATTTGCCTTAGGGCAAAGCAGTAGGAGGGGATGGAATCCCGCTTGAATTCTACAAAGTCTTTTTTGAGCAGATAAAACATGAGTTTCTGCTCATGTTTATGCAGGTGCAGGAAGGCTCACTGGTCCCAGATTCCTGGTTGTCTGCAAAGCTGTGCATCTGTCTGAAAAAGGGGAAACCCCCGCCGGAGATGGGTTGTATAGAACAATAACCCAGATAAATAGTGATGCTAAGATTTATACTAACATTTTGGCTTAACATTTAAGTCAGGTGATAGGTAAATTAGGATCACCTAGATAGCATAGGTTCATTCCAGGCAATGGTACTATGGACCATTATGTGTGCAATCAATCTTTAGGATCCTGCATCCGTATTGGGGAGCCCCATGGCATTGATATTTCTGGACGCTGACCTTTGACAGGGTGTCCTGGGCCTTTCTGTGGACAGCTATGGGGCACTTTGGTATAGGCTCGGGCTACAAAAAAGCAGTGAGGGCAGTATATTGTAACCCCAGTGTGAGGTTGCAACTGATGGGGAGACAATTGGGGGAAATTCAAATCCATAGAGGTATGAGGCAGGGATGTCCCTGTTCCCCACTGTTGTTTGCATTTACATTGATCCGTTAATTCGGAAACTGGAGCAGACCGGACTGATAAAGCCTATGCCAAATCAGGGTTGGGACACAAAGGTTTTGGCCTATGCAGACGACGTCGCTACGTCGGACCCCATTGCAGCTTTGGAACAAATAGAGCAAGAAGTACAGGCTTTTGGACGCTTCTTGGGCTATCTGCAAACAGCAAACTTTGCAGGACTCTATGGTACTGAATTAGCATATGAACGATAACATTGATGTCTGGGGCACCCTTATATTGCTGGAAAAATAGGCCTTTTTTTCTCTTGTTTGTGTCAATCTCTATTTTTTATATTATATTTTCTTATGTAATATGGCTATATTATGGAAAGTGATGTATGTGCCCCTTCCATAATTGCTTTTTCTCTGAGTGGAAAAAGGGGCTAAAATTCAAAAAGATTATATGAATATTATTTTGACTTAAAACGTTTTATTGAGAGAAGGGCAACATCTGCCGAACGAAGTAACGCAGCAGCAGGAGGGGAAGAAACGAGGAAAATACATAACAATTTTAACACAAAAATATCTCTTTTAAAGGGTTACTTTACCTAAACAATGCTCTTGCCTCCAATTAGAAGAAATCATAAGACCAGTATTAACATCCCGTGAGTAGTAGAAATCAAAAGTTGGTAACCATGGAGTTCTCGTTTGATTCCGTTTGGACAAAATCATCTTCTTTTTGAATTTTCATATTCTCTCGCTACTTCGGGTTTAGTGAACACAAATGTCTTACTATTATCACGCATGCATGCGCAGCCATGCAGGGTACCAGAGAGTCGCCTTCAAGTCTCAACATTTCATCTCCCTTTTGATAGTTTGCGGGTCCTGTGTGTGCCACAGAATTGAAAGGTTAAGGTTCGAAAACATGCATTCATCTGCTTCTGTGCACCATTATTTTAACTTTGTTTAAGACTGCATTCAAGACCTGTCCATGCTGTCCAGAGTCAGACAAATTAGCCAAAACTGTGCTGTTGCCCTCTTTTTTTCCTGCTGGACCCCTCGAGGGGTAATCTAGAGTCTTTCATCACAACCCAGGATTTTATTAAATTTTGTCTAATTTTCTTATAACTCAACTTCAATTTCCCAAATTTGAGATAGAGGCAAAACAAGACACCCCTGGATTATTTTTTAATGTTCTTGAAACAGTCTCACTAGTTGCTGTCATGTGCTGGTTTAGTGCTCTAACAACTGTATCTCCGATTCAACTTTTCTTCTCCTTCATGGTTCCTTCCAAGTAAGCCATCCTTCAGTCTATGTAGTATGCCATTTGTTGCAGATCCTTTGGTGCCGCCATTATCATTGTTTCTCCGTGTGAGAGGGTAACTTATGAATCTCAAGAGAACCTGTCTTCTCCTTGGAATGTCCTCCTCAGGCCACTTGGCCCAGTTGTCACTCACTATTAAGGTGGATCCAGTTGCTTGCTCTTATGTGAACCCCCCTCTGCTCCTCTCACACTGACATCTTTACTCCTCGTTACATTCCCATACCACGGTTCCTTGCCAAAGCACATCCCAGGCATCTGGTTTCCTGTAGGGAGAGGAGGTGTGCACACTCTATTTTGTGAGCTCTCTGTTTGTCTCCAGAGGGTCTCTGCATCATTGGGTTAGGTCGTCACCATTGTCTTAATTACCTTAAAAGCACATCTGCTAGGCATTGCAGCAGGGCTACACTGGTAGTGAAACTCCCAAGGCTCCTGTCATCGAGCCCCAAGGTGGCGCACTTTCCATGCCACGGACAGATGCCCCACCTCCATGTCGGGGTTGCTTTCTAAAGTGCCGGAGTTACAGCTGTGCAGATGGGCAGCCATCCTGGAGCCCACCAACCTCCTGGCATCCATCTACATTACCACCCTCCTCTGGATACCCCTCGCCCCTCTTGATTTTTTTGTTTTGACTGTCATGCAGCAGTTGACAATACCATGGTACCAGAGTGACTTTTAAGGAGTCGGGAGGTACATATACATGTGGAAAATATTAAATATGGAGAACCAGGTATTTCAGAATGATTTGTTGTTAGCCTGGTAACTGAGGATATTTGGTGTGGGGTCAGGTGGATGTGGAGGCAGTGGCGTAGCGTGGGTTGTCAGCACCCGGGGCAAGGCAAGTAATTTGCGCCCCCTAACCCGGGGCAAGGCAAGTAATTTGCGCCCCCTAACCCGTGGATTTAGTCTCTTCCAAGATGTTGCGCCCGGTGCGGCCGGCCCCCCTGCACCCCCCACGCTACGCCACTGCGTGGAGGTAGGGTTTCTTTGAGTGGAAGGGATATAAGCTTGTGCGTTATTTTTTGTCTTTTTTGTAGCTCAGGCTTTGCTCCTTAAAGTGAGAAGTTTAGTGATGGCAGAAGTGTTATTCTGCTTTCTGACTGTATTAGAAGTCTTCCTTGATTAGTATCTTGGGTACAAAAATTGTAAATAAATCCTGACCTATATAGCTTTGCCGATGGATACATTTCCACTGACACTACCTGCAGTTCCATTCCACATGTGCCCTTGTCTCTTATACCTGTTTCTGAATCAACCCTGAAACTAACTACTCCAGTAGACACAATTTTAGGAATATAGAAAGAGCAAAGCAAATGGGCACTGAAAATTAGGAATTAAGCTCTAACTATGCAACTCTTGAGACTATAATTCAAGTAGGCCACTTCAATCCAGTTGTGCCACCCAAGATAACCAATGTCGACAGCCAGTATAGGTTTAGAGATACCACCGGACCACCAACCACTCTGTATACCTATTCCAGACCCCATCTAGATCCAATCATATTAAAGGAGCAAAGAAGACTCGCTAAAGCCGTGACTGTAGGTCTAACAATAGCATTTTACATTCTACTCAAACATTCATTTTGTACACATTGCTCAAGGTGAGCTGTTTAATGCCCTGGTGAGTGACTATAACTTGTCAGCTCAGTGTAAGGGCGAGAGGAACTCCAGTGATTGTGCTTTTATCTCCACATTTACTGGTGAAGGTACTTTTAACAATCATAGATTTGATCTTTGTCTCTACTACCTTGGTGCCATTGCTGATGAATTTTAATGTATTGTGGCTCACAAAAAGTGATCATAACCCATTAGTCACCACCCTACAGTGGAGGCAGCTTGTAGACCTCACCAAGAATCTAACCCAGGGGCAATTGACCACACATGACCAAGATATAGTAGGGCAGCTATCCAGACTCTTTTCACCCCAGCTTGTTTGGTCACTGCTCTGATACCGTTACCTCATGCGTTGATTTTCAATATTTAAACAAGATCCTTCTTAGCTCATATGTGCGTTCAACTACTCAGGGTAAGTGGTTCAACCATTTTTGTACCAGGCCCAGAGCGACTTATTGACAGCTCTCAAGGAAAAGCCTAGGGACAGATGAAAAGATGCCTCTCTTAGAACCTTGTATAAAAACATCTTATAGAGTAAGAAGCATGCTTTGAAACAAGAAGCTTAGCAGGATCTTATTTCTGCCTGTGTGTCCAGATCTAGTGCAAACTTCTGGGAGATTGTGAATCGATCACTATTTACCTCCGACCAGGTAAGTCCACTATCGCAGCATATCTTGGACAATATTTGAGTCAAGCACTTTGAAGCCATTTATGATAAACCTTGTCCTTTTGTTGAACCCACTGCCTTTTACCCAACACTGACTTCTGTGAATGAGTATTTTTCTTTCCTTTGATAGGGAAGAAGTAAGAAATGCTATTCCTACTCTTCCTAGTAACAAGGCCCGGGTCCTTATGGGGTTTCAATGGACCTATTGTAGTCTAAATTTATTTTAGGAAATGTTAATTTAGGTTAGGGTGACCCTCCCTTTTTAGCAACCCTGAGAGTATCATAAAAGCAGTTCTTATTTGAGTACAACACGCTTTCCTCAGTCAGTTAGTGAAGAGAGGGAATCCATGGCTTTATCAAGGTCTTATACAATCTATTTTGTATTTAGAACCTTAACTTTTATATAATATGGTTAATTCTCACCGCTATTTATTAACACGGTTTATATTAAATATGGTTCATTCTCTGTTTAGCACCCCCATGGATGGTCTTGTGATATTGTGACATGGATTGCCCACCCTGTATTTGTGACTCTACAGTTACTCAAAACACTTTACCTTATTCTGTTCTGTTTACAAGCACTATAGATCTTGTTTTTTAAAGCCATCCTTAGTTGGGAGAAACTTTGCCCACATTAGGCCTGCTTTTCTGTTTTTACGGTTATTGAGTGACCCTTTCATCTGTTAGTATGTTGCTTGCCTTTTAAGCTTTGCTGTCTGACTAAGGAATTCTATGATTGGTGACTCAATGTTTTCCTCTGCAATGTTTGTACGTGCATTATTTGAACTTATAATTTAACTGTTTTTCATGGTTGGTAACTTCAAACCGAATACAGTATGTTCATTGATTTACTCACCAAAGCATCCAACAAATAAACAAAATAGAGTAAAAACTGTGAAAATAACTAAAAGGCATTGCCAAACCACTAACCCAAGCAGGACTGAACGTAAGAGTTTATAGTAGGAGTATTTTACATACTCTTTTTCGAGTTTGGGAATGAAATGTTTTTAAGGAATGACATGTCATTTTTTGTTATCAGTATGTATATTACATGTTGTTGTGGTGTATACTTTGTGGCAAATCATCAACCAAACAAGCATTGGCAAAAACAGTAGCTTTAGGTTTACATATCAAGCTGTTGCCATGGTTAAGGTCTTTTAAACATTTTTTTATTACAAGCATAAGCCGCAAAAAGAAAAAGAAAAAAACATGCTTCAGCCTAAGCATGGTAGCCAAATGCTTGCAGTAAAAATGTTTTAACATTTTAGCTACTGCATATTGTTTTAATACACCAATATTTATAATTTATTGCAGTTAGATGTACGTAGAAGAGGTATAGGTATAGAAACCCTTGTTAGTTTGAAGTGATTCTTATCCGCGCAAAAAGCTACTACTAGCTTTGAATTACAGTAACCTGAGGCCATATTTTAAACGTAAAAGGATGGCTACAGAAATAAATAATATGAATAAAAAGCATTGGCAAAGTAATGTATTGTCCCACAAGCCGTCCATTAAAATTACACTTTTTTTAAGGTCAGTCTGCAGGTGATCAGGTTAAATACCATCTCTCATAGTGCAGGAAAGCCAGTGACTGAAGTGCTCTGACTCATTGCCCCTTCATGTATGCTGTAGCGCACAGAATCAGAATTTGATCAACAGTTAAACAGACTATTGGATGAAGAGGGGTGGCTTGAAGCCCTTCTACGTACGTTTGAATAGATATATGGCTTCTGAATTAGCTCCCTGAGTTGTTGCACACATCAGTTTTGTTGGTGCCTGCCAAAAGGGTGAACCAAATGTCGGCTCTGCCTTTAATTGAAAAGAAGATAGCAGCACTCGATAGCAGTTATGTCTTTAATTTTTAAAGATGAGACACGGTTGGAAACATAGACACGTTTTGCTCTTGCTGGCTTGGTCTCATTTCCCTCTTCGTCCCTTTTCACTTTCCTTATTTACAGTGAATCGCACCTCCATTTACTGTCATTTTATTTCATTAATATCAAATTGTGTCCATGTAATGCTCCTTGTATAATACAAGCTATTTTCAATATTTTATTTATGTTTCATACAGTTTACCATTTTGGAATTTTATTGATTGCATTTCATTCCATCAATTTCAAGTACCACGGTCTACTCTGTTTTTATGAGGGAACACTCATTTGTTTGTCTAATGAGTTCTACACATTACTTCATTTTACATGACCATCTTTCCCTCCACTCGGTGTGCTTACAGTTCCTTATTTTCTCATAGGTTAATATTTTTGTTTCTCTGCTTTCTCTTAGTTTTTAATCGTCCTATATCGAAATTCATTCTCTTCAATGCCAATATCTCCGCTCATGACTTGTACATCGTTATGTACTTAATATTTGGTTAGTGTATTTTGTTTACATGGGCCATTGTTCATTTTTTATTTTTTGTTACAGCATAATATTTTCACATGTCTATGCTCCCATACATCTTTAATCGAAATGCACTTGTATATCGCCATCTTGACCGAGTCCTTTTGGGTACCGACTACTCAATTCTAGTTTTGTGAGATTTCTTTTTCAGTCGCTACTTCTTTGACTTTTTCCACCAGGTCAATGCAGAAGTATTTAAGTGCTTTCCAATCAGCAACTACGTGTCGCTCACAATATTTTGTTACTGCACAGCATGTGTCCTTGTTTGATACAGCACATATATATTCTAATACTCCCAATGTATTTCAGTCCACATTAGCATTCAGTTATGTGCACCACTCATTTGCCTGTCACATCTCATTTTCACATTTGTTATTTTTTCCTTCATTTGTTTGATATTGTTTTACATCACTAGCAATTTATAGGCATTGCAATGATCATATTTTTTGAAACCCATTTCTTTCTCTGTTAGAGATATCTTTTCCACGCTTTCGTCCCCATCCTGCCTTCTTACTAGCATATATTGTAGTCCACTGATTTGTAATTACTGGATGATTTCCATTTATATTTTTCAAATCACTTTTTAAAATATCCAAGTTTTTCACATTATTCTCTGAATGTTTACTCAGTTGAGTTTGTAATTAGCGTTCAGTTTGACCTTTCTTGTTGGAAATTTTTGCTATTATTTTCTTTTGCAATAAGTATCACTGCAGGCCTCTTTTTCTTCTGAAAAGCATTTCTCACTTATTCATGTTGGATATTTTGTCCTTGAATTTTGCTTTCATCGCCTCACTTAATTTCTTGAATTGCATTTACCCGCTAACAACTGCTTTTAACTCAAAGAAATTCTCTATACAGAGTACTCCCTTTGAAACTAACTTGACGGAAACTGTTGTCATACAGAAGGCTAATTGTGGTTGTTTTTCTTGTGTAGTGTGGATTTGTTTTTGACCATTTTAATGCATCTTTTTGTATCTATGTTTATCACTTACTTTTCACTGAGCCTATATATGAAGTGTCGCTTATAGTTTTTCTAGTTTAATTCTATTTATTTTTAAATTAGTTTGTTCCATCATATATTAATAAGAGATCACAGTAAATCTCATCAACAGTCTCTCTTTTTGTAAGAATTTGTCTTTTCTCCATGCTACTTTCTTCTCCCTCTGGCCCATCGTTGGATTTACATATTTTGGGAAGAATGAGACTTCCATAACTGTACCACATTTTTGTCTGTATAGGTGAAGGTGAAATAGAAAAATATTGTTCTTTTGACAGATTATCATCATTTATAATAAGATTTTTCTGTGCTTATGGAGGCAGATATTTCTTTAATATAGTAAATATTTGCAGTTCTTTATTCCTGCGTCATGTTATAATTGTATATAAAGGGATTAAATGTGTTGTGATGAGCTTGTATCCATCCTCCAAAAGTATGTTCTGCAGTCTGTAGGTGGGTCAGTAAATCGGTAGTGTCGCTCAGATTTCAGCTATCAACTTGTACTATCAAAGTTAGAAAATAGCCATTGTAATGGGATATTCTCTCACATAGTGATTTCTTCGAGGAAACAATTGGTTGTCCATGTGGTTTCTTCAAGACGTTTTGTCCTTTCAACAGAATGTAAATTGTAGGGATTGCACGGTATCCAACCTTATAGAATAGAAACCTGACCTCTTCACTCAATACTTGTTCTTTCCAAGCGTCAGATTTGCCTCAAATTGCCTTTTTAACATAATACTTTTTGATCATTACAACAATTTTTCCTCCTTTGTCTGCACTCTTGCTTTGGGTATTTTGATCTTTTTGAAGAACATGTAATGATGTATTTTCCTCCTTCATTAGATTACTATATGAATGATGTCCTTACGTTTCTTTGAAGTTCTATTATTGTGATCTCATTATAAAGGTCAGATTTTTTTCCTGACAAAAGAGACTGCCGATATCTTGATTTTTCTTTTAGATTTAGATAACTGGTGCCAGTCGTAGATGTTTCTATATCATATTATTTTCTCAGAACTTCCTCATTAAAGCTTCTTTTTTCTTCCCTGATTCTATTGCTTCAAGCATTTCCAGTACATTTATAACCCCAACTAACTGGATGTCCCTTTATATTCACATGTATTTTTACCAACTTTAATGTATGTGTATGCTTGTATCTGTGTAGTGTGAATGAGTTGTTGAACATAAATGTAATCCCTTTTTCAAAACTGCCTTTTCCCTTTTTGTTAGTAGATATTATGTATATTTTAGTCATCTTTTTTTATTATTGTGTGTGGTTCTTAAAGCTTCAAAAGCTGCCTCTAGGCCAGACCCAAAATACAATTGACTTAAAGCCACACTTGAGATTGGGCTACGGGAAAAGGAGAATGGCACCTTGTGGCTCGGAGATGTTGATACCATCCCCCTGAACAAATGCAAGTGGAGGAAAGCTCAGGGAACAGATTCAGCCTTAACCATTGCTCTATATTTCGGTTCATTACAACGAATTTCTTATTGGGAACATGAATCTAATTTTTCATATTGAAATGGCATATATTGTGAACACAATTTCACATTTAAGAAAGTGCAAGGCAAAAACCCCTCCAACTGCCCACCAAGCAGCTAAATCTAACTTTGCTAGACAATCCAAATAGGTTCTTCATTTATCATCAGTGCCCTAAGACTCGTTAAAGGCCATACAGTTGCACTCCAATCAGGAAGACAATCCCTGTGACTTGCACCTGTAAGAAAAAACAAGCATTTGCAGTGTAATAGGTCTTGCATTTTCTTGAGTTAGGGCTGTTGGGATTGTAAATTCATAACTGGACTTTTCTTGCCACATCACTTGGTTACCCCGGCCTCATAATTTCGTTGTTTCCTGCTATATAATTCCAGTGGCCCACCATTTAACTAAAGCTCTTCCATTTACCTTCTTTCTCTACCTTAAAACATATGGAATTGTCATATAAACCTTTCTAAGAAATAAGCTTTTGGCTTTTGAGCGTAATGCTCAAAAACACCTTAGCAAAAATATAATTAGGTATGGATTGGAAGGTGAAAGGAAAGAGGGAGTTGGTAGTAAAGATGGAGAGGACAAGTGGCGTAGTAACAATGTCATGGGCCCTTGAGTAAGAAAGGAGAATGGTTGACTGGAATTTCTGTAGGAAAATAGAGCAGTAATTAGAGTTGAGTGAGATCTGTAGGTATCTGGGCGTGGGTGCCACTGCACCTGTTGCTCCATTGATAACTAGTCCTCAGGAGAGAAAGCGGATAGGGCAAAAAAGAGAAGCGAAAGGAATACAACAGACAAAAGGAAGAAAGAGAAGAGGTCACAAAGAAATAAAAGAAAGAAGGGAAAGAAGGAACAAGAAAATGAAGCCAAAACTAAAAGAAGAAATAGAGCAAATGTGTGAGACAAAAGAAAAAAGGAAAGGAAGCTAGCAACTGAAAGATTGAGAAGAAAATATAACGAAAGAATTGTGGAAAGAAAGAGAAAAATTAACATTAGAGAAAGAAGAGAGATGATGAGAGAAACAAGCAGTGAAAGAACCAGGGCATCTATGTACTGACAGATTTTCCACAGACACAGAATGGGAAAACCACTTTGACACTTCGGGTCCCAATAAGTAACTCGTGGCTTCCACATACAGATGGGAAAAAGAGGGATTTATAGTAAAACAGTTGACAGATAAAGATAAGAAACACAAGAGGAAGGAAGGAAGATATAAAAAAAAAAGTAAAAGGACTCATATCGAGTCAAAGGAAAGAGCACATAAAAAGTCAAAGAAAGAATGAAGGGAAGAGAAACAGAAAAAAAAAGTAAAAGAATGAACGCCTGCTGGACAATAAAAGAGAGAAACTAAACAAGGAAAGAAATAAGCAACTTTTTGCAAGTTTAAAAGAGGAGAGAGAAAGAGAGAAATAAAAAAGGGAGAGGAGTAGAAATAAAGAGTTGTAAGAAAGAGCAAAACTGTTAACATGTGGATTTTAAGAGCTGGAAAGAGAAAAGTGTGTGAGAAAGAAAACATTTATAGTAAAGGAAAGAACAAAGTGAGATAGGTAAAACAGAACCTCCCAACTAAAGATGGCAGCTAAGAATAGATCTAGTTGGCTCCCCCACATCCTCAAACAGAAGTCAGAGTGTGGAACAGTGAGGGTTGGGGGGGGGGGCACTGCAGAAGAGCAGGAGGTGCATTAGCATAGTTGTATGTCAATCCCTATACAGCAATATTGGGGTGCTTCAGATCAGGATTGGGGGTATAGACAGAGCTGTGTCCTGGCCCATTGCTGGAATAACAGAATGGCAGCAGGTGAGGAATGTGAAACGGAGGGCTGAGTAATTCCTGGTATTGGAATAATGGGGTGCTGCAGGTTAGGGAGGAGGTACAATGACCGAGTTAAATGTGGGCTGCAGTACTGGAATAGTAATGGGCACATAAGTTCAGAAGTGAGGTATATTAATGGAGCTACGTGTGGAACCTAGTATTGGCGTATGGGCATGCCATTGTTGTCAAATATTTGCCTGGGTGTGCCTTGGTGAACCTGCTACTGGGGCCCAGCATGGGAATGGCTTTGCCTCTGAACCACAGAAGGGAGGGGTGTGTGTGAGCCTTTGTACTGAGAAGAAATATGCAATGAAAGTTAGAATTGATGGATCCTGGCGGAGCTGTGGTGGTTCTCATCAACAATGTTGTTTGATTTTAGACTTCAGGTGCATGTCTGAGCTGTGTTTTGCTCTTGTGGGTCCAGTATTTGCTCGGCAGGGGGGCTGAATATTAGAAGTCAGCTGCTGTAACGGAACTGTATGTGAGTAGAGTCCCAGCATGGGAAAGGAAGTGACCTCGCCAGGGTAGAACTGAGGTTCACTGATGGAGCTGTGCCAGACGTCCCAGTACTGGAACAGCAGAGTGTACTGACTAAGAACTGAGGTGCTCTGGCAGACAGCTTGTGTGGGGCTCCTGGCACGTCTGAGGGGCTTGGAGTGTGTGAACGGAGGTGCACTGATGGAGGTGCGCTCTAGGTCCCAGTACTGGAACAGCAGTGTGTACTGACTGTAAGAACTGAGGTGCTCTGGCAGTCAGCGTGTATATGGTTCTGGCACGGGCACGGCCGAGGGGCTTGGAGTGTGTGAACTGAGGTGCACTGATGGAGCTGCGAGTGGGATTCCAGTGTGGAGCAGAAGTGGGCACTGTCTCTAAGGATTGCGGAGCCCTGGTAGAGCTGGCTGCCTAGGTTATAAGCAATTACAAGCGATCCTTCACGCTGGGGACTGCAGGCAGGCACACTTGGTAAAGAAAATCGAAGCCAAGGAAGGGCAGGAGCCAGGCAGCTGGGAGAGGTTGCAGAGAGCCTACAAAGACCAACTGTGACCAAGATAAGAGTCTGATTTATAGCCTTTGTTTACAGCTAATCTCAGAGCAAAATGCTCTGCAAATGAAAAGGGAAGCTTTCCTGTACAGGAGCAGGAAACAAAGTAAAAGAAAGGTCCCCTAGAGACCATATAAACAGGACAAAGCGTAACTATACAGTAGTTGGTCTCTGCTCCCACACAGAAGGAGGGACAAAGGGGCATGACTGACCACTCGCAAAAAAGTATTTTTAAATGACACAGAAACTAACAAATGAAATAGATAGAAGCCACAGAAGAATTATACTTAAAAGTGTACAAGAGGTCTTACGCTCGACCTAAAAATTTAGCTACAGGTGGTCTATCCTGCCTTTGCACAAATCTGCGAGCGCAGTGATACATCTGTTGTTGTGCTTGTACATTTTTTACTTCAAGGACGTAATGTAATTCACTGTTTAAAATTCATGTTTATGTTTATTTTGCTTTATAGTTGCACACGATGAAAAAACAATTGCTCGTCAGTGCTGACAGCAGATGGAAACTTAGCACGTCAACAAAAAGAAATCAAAATAGCATGGACCAAATGTACAGATGAAGCCTACAAAAACAGTGCTAATCAGTGTTAATATACAAATATAAAATATAAATATGCTAGAAACTATTCAAAGTTTCATAAAAATGGAAACCAAGCATTCACATTCCAAACCTGAGAAAGTGCAGGTGAGGATGAGAATTAAGTAAAACACCTTGTTGCTAAAATATTAGCACTTATTAAGCTTGACAGTATTAATTCATATCTACATTAAAAGCCTAGCCTTTCAAAAGTTTATGAAAGCTCTAAATAGGAGTCTTTCTCAGTCCTAATGGAAGCCATCTTATGGTGATAGGCAGTGCTTAATTTGTAAATAAAAAGGTGCCTGTGCCCAAAGCCCTGCTCAAACCTACGGCTGCTGCAATTACATGTTAGCTCACTCTTGCAGCTTTCTACTTTCTCTCTTTGTGGCGCTTTTTCATTTTTCCCTTCATCAGTTTTTCCCATATGTGTATTTTGCTCGCAGCAAATGCTTGAGGCAGAAGAATAAGCCCCGGCCCTCAAATATAAGTGCCGGTACTCAGCACCGGAAACAACAAGCACAAATTAAGCACTGGTGATAGGCCAGAAACACTTGGCATTTGTGGCCACTTACAGGGATCGGGGTATAATTAAACAATCTTGACCCAAAGAGCAAACCTATATCTCTATATCTTATATTTCAAGTGCTTTGGGACCAGTCAGAACAAAGTCTTGTAGACCAGACAAAAGAGTTTAAAGTATGTGTGTTTTGGAAGAAGTGTAATACTCCTTGGAGCAAGGAGGCTAGAAGTCTGCTATGTCACAGAATTAGAGGAAGAAGAGTTTAGGTGCAGATACCTTTTTTAAACCATGATCCCTCATTTCACAGAGACTCCAGATGACTGCGGATGAAGGGGAGCTCTCCAAGGGGCAATACATATTAATAGGGTAGCTTAGTTTAATTAGTTGTGATCTACATCCAGGGACTGGAGAAACTAAAACCATGTTTTGCTTGGATTTAAACTGGAGTCCCTAACGGTTGAAGTCCTTATGGTGGTCTGTCGCGGTGAGCATTAATGGTTTTCAAGACTGAACTTTCATAAATACGGAAGCAGTGGTGGAAATATCAGAGAATATACATAGTCACAGGTCAGCATTATGGAGATGCTTCCAACCCAAAGTGAACAGGAATTCAGTAACATGGTTTCTACCCTTATGAAAGATTCATTGGGTGGTGAAACCATTATGTTGGCTCTGAATTTGGTGGGTGACATGGACAGGCTCTTCAGAGTAGCAGCATAGTGGAGAAACTTAACAATTGATAATCTCAGGATTTACCTGTTTCCTGACTTCTGTCTAGTGACCTTGAAGAGAAAGCATGCCTTGCTACTGATCAGAAAGGAAATGTTGATAATGAAGGTGCCAGCAATGGTGAGTTCCCAGCCCTCCTGAGGCTTCAGCATGGAGGGAGAAGGTTTATTTTCATGCAACAGGAATCGGTGTGTGCCTTCGTGTACATGCTCGTGAAATCTTGACATCTACCTGACGCTGAAGCAGTCAGGTCATGCCTTCAAACATATAGTTGAATGGTTGGCTGCTAGTCATATCGTTTAATTCTGCTGATGCCTGAACTCCACAGAGATTCTGTGAAATTATTTGGTGTTGTGATAAATTTATAATGTTTTATGGAAAGGGTTTGTATTTTAGTATCTCTGCTAGCTAATTTTTTGCCTTTTGTCTCTCCATGGGAGGTTTCTATTTACGTCGGTTTCCTCACAGGAAAGTTATAAAAGAACAATAATTTGCAATGCAATAGGTCCTGCATTTACTTGAGTAAGAGCTATTGAAGTTGTAAATGCATAACTGCACTTTTCTTGCCACAATAATTGGTCAATCTGCTGTATAATTTGGTCCTCTGTACCACATGGTTTCAGTGGCCCTGCATATAACTAAAGCACTTCCATTTACCTTTTTCCTCTGTCTGCAGCAAAAAAATGAAAGTACAGCCCTTATTTATTATGTTTATTTATATTACTATTGTACCCCCTAGCGAACCCCCCCGACCGAGTGTGGGGACCCAGAGATGACAGAAAGAACATATAGTGCTGACCGTTTTGATGGTGACCCCACTCTCCTAGAACTACCACATGGCGAGTTTTGTTAAAAAAAAATGTTTTGTAATGGGAATGCCACACAAAGCATTATGAAGCGAGTTTCCGAGTGCAGCAAATATTGTAGTATCTTGACTGTAATGCTCAGAACAGCCCCTAGAGGGCACCACAATAAAAATAGCATTTGTAAGAAACATGGTCATGTAACCATATAGTCAGCCCCTAGAGAGGATAACCACCTAAAAAGAGAATGGCAGAGTGTAATGCAATGTAACCATATATGTAGCCCCTAGTGGGTGTAGTGCATTACACATTTTCCGGCCTACTATAATAATATTACAAACAATGCCCTTAATAGAGAAACTACTCACAGCTGTAATACAAAAGTTCCAGCCGTGAGAGAGCTTAAAAAGATAATGAATAGTGGTAGGGGTTATTATTTTGGGGTCCTCCAACCTAGTGTGGGGCCCCAGAGATGACCTAGACAGAAAGAGAACGTTGTGCTGAACATTTTGATGGTGGTCCCATTGGCCTAGGACCACCACACGGTGAGTTATGGGTAAAAATGTTTTGTAAAAGGAATGCCCCGCAAAGCATTGTGGGTTGAGTTTCTGAAGTGCAGTGTGTATTATAGTATCTTGACTGTAATGTTCAGAAACAGCCCCTAGAGGACATCACAATAAAAATAGCATTTATAAGAAACCTGGTCATGTAACCATGTACTCAACTCCTAGAGGGCATAACCACATGAAAGAGAATGGCAGAAAGTAATGCAGTGAAACTATATATTTAGCCCCTAGACAGCGTAGTGCCTTACACATTTTCAGACCTAGCAGGACTACTGCAATGATATTACAATTGAGGCCCTTAAAAACACAAACTACTCCCAGCCCTAAAACAAAAGTTCCAACCTTAAGAGCTTAAAAAGACACAAAATGGTGGGAGAGGTTACTATTTTTGGGGTCCCCCCAACCTAGTGTGGGGACTCCGATATGACCTAGACAAAAAAAAAGAGCATGTTGTGCTGAACGGTTTGGTGGTGGTCCCATTGTCGTAGGACCACCACAGGGTGAGTTATGGGCCAAAATGTTAAATGCCCCGGAAAGCATTATGGGGCGAGTTTCCCGAGGTCAGTGAATATTGTAGTATCAGCTTTCCTGCTGTACTGAGAGCCGCATTGAGGATTTCTGTGTTTTTTCTGTTTAAAATGCGTCAGTTTGTGTTTTTCAACTGCTAAATTTGTACGTAAGTGGTACTCATGTAAAGCACTCCTCTGATCGAGTTCACACTATATGAAATTCCCCCCCCCCCCCCCCAAAAAAAAAAAACTCCAGCTTGCAGCCTTTGCATGCAGACATAACAAAGCAAAAGTGGCATGCCCAAAAACAAGAAAGAGAAAGAAACAACATATGGACATGGAGTGCAGAGCTGAGAGGCAATAGATCCATGGTGCAGAGCCTAGAGAGGTCACCTGTAGATGTTAAAGAGGAGGGAACTGTGTGGAGCCCTACTTTACTTCTTAAGTAACTGGAACCTCATGTCCTTGATCCTCACCCTCTGTTGCCCACTCTGACCCTCCAGTCACACTCACAGGTGTGAGTGATCTATAGTATAAGAGGCCACTGACAGTGCAAGTTAAATGGTCATCCCCCAAGGAATCCTTTTTTTAGGCCATGATCCCACCTATTTACATATGATTGCCCGTCTCATACTTGGGTTGAAGCCTGAAAACCATCCAAAAGTTGGATTAATACACATGCCTCAAAGACAGCAAAGAAACCCACAGTGATGAGAACATGCTTGATTAACTGAGTAATGGGAGACTAAAGTATGCAGTAGCCAAAGTCACTGGACAAATGTTTGCATACCCTTTGGTCATCATCAAAGCGTCAATTATAAAAGTAGTCTCCTACTTGAGCACAAACACATAGTTGCTGCTGATTTCCACGATCCTTTTTATTCACATCATGATATTTTTCCTAGTGCACTGAAATTAGTCAAAACTCATTTTTTTAGAGATAAAAAATGCACTATTTAATCCCTCTTGAGTAGGCATGAAAGAGGCTCACTCACATAATTTGGGTTTAGAAATCTTTTGAAGAACTAGGAAGACTTTCATATGTTTCCTGGCAACGCTGTCAGTTATCTTCCCAACCTGCTAGTGAAACATCTGCTTGTTTTAATAGTACGGGCGGCTCTAGGACCATAGCTAGCAGCTGATGCGATGCCTGTAAACCATGCTATTAGCACCCTATTTTATCCCATTTTATTATTTTCCAATTTTGTTCTTATTATTGATTTTGCGGCACGACATAAATTGGTGCCCTCGTTTGCTTATACAACTGACCAGTTTTCCTATATGGATGTGCTTTCCTGGTTAACAATCATTTGTATGTTTTTGAAGATATTTTTGATAGTTTAGTAAATGGAAGCAAAATATATGGTTCCAATAAATAGTCTTGCTTATTGAGATACTTAAGTCTGAGCAACCTGGTAAAATGTAGGTTCAATAGATTAAATTTATATTGCAGGACTGCTGCTGTAAGTGGTAATTCAAATGGATTCTTATCAAAGATGCTATTGAGGTTGTATTCTGCTCAGAAGGCAGGATGAACCCCCACTTTAAATGACTGGTTATGGCATACTAACATATTTGTGGAACTCTTAATCTTCACATCAAAATTCCTGTCTAAGGGGGAGAGGACATTTTTATGTCTTGTAAGATGGCAGTAGAGTGACTAGCTTTTGTATGTTATAATGTGAAGATATGGAAAGGGGTTATTACTCCATTTTTGATTGAAGTATCTCCGAATTCTCCAACTTGGCCTGCAAAGACCGACTAGGAAAGTAGTTTGGTGTGAGTGCAAATTTGGTATAGCCAATCCTCCATTCGACTTACGCCAGTCAACATTTCTTAGGAGGGATTATGGCTCTCCTGTGGTGCTGCAGAAAGTCCAAACCAATTCTGCCTACTGACCTGCTATATTCTAAAGATACTCAGTGAGAACAAATCCAGTAAGAAGTTGATAACAGAAGTTATCTTAATTTTTGGTGTTCTCATACTACCTCACCAGGTGATATATATTTTGGGGACTAATCCTATTTTTTTTTAAGTCTGACTACTACGGTTTTTTTTTATGTCTTGCTGAAATAATCAAGTTGTCCGTGTCCCAGGTATTAAATCTAGACTGACTGCCAATGCAAACCCATAGTTCCAGTCATTTGTGGATAGCATACATGATTAGGTGGTAGGTATTCAGTTTATTTCTTTAATGAGTAACCTGAAACTGTATGGTGTTCAGCAGAGCAGGAATGGCGTTACTAGCTTCCTCTGTGAAAACAATTATATTGTCTGAATAGGCCACAGCTTTTTGTGCCGGAAGCAGTGCTTTAAATGGGCCGGTACTCTCCGGTACTGAGTACCGGCACTTTTTTATTTTGAGAGGGAGAGTACCGGCATATCTCAAGAAAAACGTAATACTTTTAATTGAAGAGTACCGGCACTTCTCAGAAACAAGCAGGTACTCTGGTACAGAGTACCAGCACTTCTATTTTTCCATTTAAAGCACTGGCCGGAAGTGATTGAGATCCCAATAATACCTCTGTTGCTCCTTTTTCACATAGCAGAGGTTCAGTACTGAATAAGAATACCAGTGAAGAAGACAGGAGGCACCACTGCTCTGTATCTTGAAAAGGGTTCAGTTAAATCTCACCTTAGCTATGGGTTTTCATTTAGTGTCATGGTAACATGGCTAAATTGGTCACCCCAACTAAATCTGTGAGGTGCTAAACGTAGAGAAGTCCAGGAGACCTTATGAAAGACCCTCTCTGTGCCTAGCGCCATAGCTAGCATTGCCTTAAAAGTTACATGACAGAAAAGACATGTATTATCTCCATCTAGCCTGCCATTCAAAAACCATTACTGCAGGATGGATTCAGAAAAGAATGACTGATTCTGTGTGAATTGGTAATAACTTTGTGTACATCTTAGAATCTGTGTTTAAAGAGGTGGGCCTGTAGTCTTTCGCATATTGGGGTTCTTACCCTTTTTGAGTTATGTAGCTGGTAGCTTTGGTTTCAGTCCATCAAACTTTTGACATCGATGTGAAATGATTAAATAGAGCTTCTTGAGGTCAACAAGTGAAGCATAGCACTTCTCATAGAACTGGGATGTCTACTGGGACCAAGAGCTTTCCTAGATGGAATACTGTAAGTGACCTAATACATTTCGGCTAAAACAACTGTATTCAGTGCTCATTCAGATTAATCCTGTGTTATGCTGGGGAAATAGTGGAATTTGGCGCTTAAAACTGTATACAATGGTTTGTCATTTTTTATTGCACTATGCAGGGTTTGTTCTGCCTACCCTTTGCCTACCCTTTGAGTATGAATCCATGCCCTACCTGCTTTGTTCAGCTAACTCATTGCTTTCTACTTTCTAATTAGTGATCCAAATAGTAACTTTGTTACTTACGATCTCATTATACTCCCATTTCATTTTCTTCAGTTCTTCCAACCTTTTAAGTCCCTTACTAGGAAATATGTAAGCTTTCAAGGTGTTTGATTTATTTTTTGAGTGAAGACGAGTTGGAGTAGCAGTCTTTTTTTATCTTAGCTTTTGCAGTAGTAAGTATTTCCATTTAAGTAACCTTGAGAGTATCTCTTATGATCAGTGGTGATGATTTTTCTTTAAGGTATAACTTGATTGTGTGGGTAATGAGGGGCAGACTATTTTGGTGATCTAGGATTTCATTTATCAGTCACATTAGGAGCTAATCCCGGAAGGAATAGAATAATGATATACATGCATGGTCCAAAACAAGCATGGGTTAAATTTTTAGGTCAGATGTGTTGGTTAGCTGGGCTGTCTAATAATTAAATACTCAATATGTGAGAGCCCTTCAATTATGCAATATCCTTCATGTATAAAAAGATAGTCAATAACTTGCCAGACGAACTAGGAAAGCTAAACAAGAAATAGGTCATGATTTTAGTTGAAGCGAGAGCCACAGACTAGAAAGTGGCCCTTCAAACCCGGAGAGAGTTAGCCATTAGAGCAGCCTTAAGCCTGGAAATATCAATATCCTACATGGAATCTACTGTACAAGGACGTGCACTACTTTTGGTGGAGCCAGTCTGATCGCTGCCTTAGAGGGTGTGGCTGGACTGAGCCTTATTTCAGACCCTCTTATGCCTACTGTCCTGGATGGGAGTCGGATGTTGTTTGACACAGGTGATTGAAAAACTCTATGGGGTATGGATGATAAAATCCACGTGATAAGCGTTTGAGGTGACAAAACTCATTCCAGGCACAAAAAATGGTGTGTAACTTTGGGCTGATGATAACGACTCGCCTTGTTGCCTGTGGGGCTGAAGTGGAAGAGGGACATGGACTGGTGTATGGCTGTGGAAAGATATGCCTATGAGCTGCGGGCTGTCCAGGAAAAAATGACAGAGTATGTGGCTCATGAGGGAATCCCCTTGTTTACTTAATTGATGTAGGAGAACCTCATGGTAATATCACAGTTCATGAACTGAGGGTGAATGTGCAAAGTAATGGTATAACGTTCATAATTATTGGTCCTGGAAAACTGCATGATCAGTTGACATTTTGATTACCTTATCTGACTACAGTAATGTATAGATCTGTATTCTGCACAATAACTTCTGGACCAATTCGTTATTGGTGAAGATTACAACCTGTACTGTTCCAACAAACTGTCAAGTAATAAAAATAATTAAAACAATATGTATGTGAGTCATTTTGATGAAGTGAAGGGGAGAATGTATAATTTCTTGCATCAGGATTAAATACCCTTCATAAATTAGGTGGAGTATCGGTGAAGCATCTCTGTGCGACCTGGAAGGCCGAACCTTGCATAATGGCAGCTGCTCTGAGACCCCATCACTGGAGAAAAATGACTACCTTAATAATAGAGTTGGTGGGACTCATGATACTTAAGTGCACCCCCAAAGTCAGGCGTCTCTGAGTTTGGAGTATAAATATTAACTGGGAATAGCTTGGAGTTATTACAGGACTCAACTGCGATTTGACTGTGGTACAGCCTTGCCACAAGGCTTTGAGGGTGGGTAACTCATGGTCAAGGTACTACGATGCAAGCTTGTTACAAAGCATTGGAGTTATATAACAAACATTGGCAAAGCCAACAGGTCTTACCCAGGCAAGAGCTATTGCCTTTGTCTGTGTGTTTTAGCTATGTTATTCACCAGCATAGCTGCTATTCAGCCTGACTAAAAGTTAGTGGCATTGAGAAGAGTGTCCTAGAGTGAAATGGTGAAAAGTAGAGTGGAGTGGCAGAGTCTTGTGTATTGGCGTGGCATAGTGTTGCGTCACGCAGAGTGGTATACACTGGAGTGGCTTAGAGTAGAGGGAACTGGTGTATAGTGTATTGGCGTGAAGTATTGCAGAGTATAGTGGCATAAAGTGCAGTGTCATTGAACTTAGCTGCACAGAGTGGAGTGTTGTAGAGTAGGGTGCAAGGGCATAGAGTTGATTGGCGTAGAGTGGTGCAGAGTGGTGAAGCATAGGGTTGCAGAGGACAGTGGCGCAGAGTAGAGTTGAGTGGCATAGAGTGCAGTGGTGTAGAGTGCAGTATAGAATTGCATGGAGTGGTGCAGAGTATAGTGCCTTAGAGTGCAGTGGTGTAGAGTGGAGTAGTACAGAGTAGAATGGGGTAGATTTCAGTGGCGGAGAGTGCAGTGTTGCAGAGCAGAGTGTCAGTGCAGTGGTGTAGAGTGGAGTAGAATGGGGTGGAGAGCAGTGACATAGAGTACAATGATGCAGAGTAGAGTGCAGTTGAGTAGCGTGCAGTGTTTAAGACTAGAGTGGCATAGAGTGCAGTGGCAGAGAGTGGAGTGGTGCAAAGTGGAGTACAGTGCAGTGGCATAGAGCAGATTGTTTCAGAGTAGAGTGAAGTGGCATGGAGTGTAATGGCGTAGAGGAAAGCGGATTGGAGTACAGTGGTGCAGAGTAGATTAGACTGGCGTTCTTTGGATTGGTGTACAGTGCAGAGGCATAGGGTTGAGTGTTACAGAGTAAAGTGCACTGGCTTAGAGTGTATTGCATAGAGTGCAGTGGAGTAGAGTGCAGTGTTACAGAGTGACGTAGAGTACAGTGGCATAGATTGGAGTTCTGCAGAGTAGACTGATGTAGCCCAGACTGGAGTGGTGTGGTGTGAAACGGCGAAGAGTGGAGTGGTGTGGGGTAGAGTGATGAAGATGCATTGGAATAGAGTAGGGTGGTACAGGGTAGAGTAGAGAGACGTAGCATGGAGTGGTGCAGAGTGCAGTGGCATGGTGTGGAGTGGCTAGAGTGGACTATTCATGGTGTGGTAGCACCCTGCCATTACTGACAACACATTTTCAATTGAAATGACCATTATATTTGCACAGACATACAGTTTTACTAAAAAAGAAAACTATACATTGCACAGATAGAAATGCGTGGAAATTGCATCACGTAGTTTAGTGATGCGTTTTGATCATTTGAATGTAATTGTTTCCAATACACTTCAGAAATAACAAATATGTACTTCATTTGTGCGTTCATAATTCTGATATATATTATACTTACACAGTTCGTTTAAATATTGTGTGCTAAAAAAAAACTCTTTCCTACCCCCAGTATCCAGCAAGATTGTCAGATAATATCCTCTCAATTTGAAGTCTGAGAAAGAAAAGTAAGGTGCCCTTGGAAGACAGTGCCTGACATTTGAACTCAGTCTTTGAATGCATAACAAACGTGACAAGATAAGAACGAAATTTAAAGGCATGTAACAGAAAGCAAGTTTGTGAGAGAATACAGAAACCACGGTTTAGACAATGGGAAGGACGAACTGAACCTGGAGAACCTAAAGCACATAAAGCTAGTAAATGGAAAGCCAGAAAGTGAGAGCTACAACCCACTAAGTCAGTGGTACGCAACATGCAGAATACTTTCCTAGGCCAACTTTCTGAAAGTCTCCAAGATGTCTTTAGCGTCTGGTAGGCTGCAACCTAAAAAAACACTCTTGTGTGTCACTAGGCTTTGAGTTTGTAAACGAAGCACTCAAACATTGGGGTTGGGCTGGCAGCACTCTCCGGAGCTGGAGAGGAAGGCTGCCTGGTGTTAGGTAAACACTTTAAAGGTTAGAATCTAGTATTTGCCTTTACCTGTTTAAAGGCGCTCTGATCCTCTCTATATTACAAACTAGACGTGGTCACATGACCTCACTGGCTCACCTGTATACTGAACTTTGGTCTTGCTGTATTCTGGCGCGAGCCTTTGAAGCCAGTGTGTACCCGAACAACCTAGTCATCGGTGTGGAAGACTAATAAAAACAAAACTCTTGGCGAGAGTGTGTCTCTCAGGATCACCAGTGACGTACTGCAAAATGAGGAATCCCCTACCCCCCCACAAAACATGAAGCGGGGCACCGGACTCTCCCCTATCTCATCTATATTCATTGGTCTTGGGCTGATTCCTGCGGGCTTTCTGATGGGTTGGGGGACAGGGATCTGCGCTGAAGGGTCCTGTGGATGGCGCATACCTGTATTCTGATTTCAATTATCCAGCAGCGTGTCGGCAGGTCGTACACAAGCCTGCACTATGCAGAGATTCTCCGATGAGGGATCTGGTCTGTACTTCCTGTGAAAGCAGTCTTCTTATGAAGCGTAAGTTAATCATATGGCAAAGTGCTGACCCAGAGTACCCTCTTGTTATCAACCAGCTCAGCGATTGTCAATGTGTTTAGAGCCTCGATACATCAATCGAATTTCCTTATCTCCATGAACCGCTGCTTGCACTGTTAATGGTGTGAAGTAGTAATTTTCAAAAGTCAGCATTTTAATAAACAAACAAACAAATAAATAAATGCACTAAACTTGGCTCTGAGTTCCTGTACATAGTTGTCTAATATATACAATCTTGGGTTACCCTACAGCTGCACTGGTCAGACCTAGGAGGGATAAGCAAAGTCTTGCTCTCGAACCAAGTTCAATGTAATCATTAGGTGTAGGACTTGTGAGTGAAATTTAGCTCACTCCCTTGTGCCAGATTTATGCCTCTCAACTTTGCCTCAAATCAATTTTGTAAGGCAGTAAACTGTGCACTGTGGCGTGTACAGGAGCCATTGTCTGTTATCATGATCCCCAGGACTGGATGTTTCCAGGCACTGATGACACAAAGGTACAGTTTATTTTCTTGTTATTGCTACGTTGTTGACTGTACAGGGGAAGTTGTAGCAAGCCCAATCTCTCCCCAAGCTGTATGTGTGGATTGATGCAGTCTAAAATGGTCATCATGATGCTTGGCTTTCGGTCCCCAGGGTTTGGGCGGTGCAGCAGGTGCATAAAGAAGTTTTGAAGAAGGTAATTTTGGGGACGTATTTTTTGTCCAGCCTTGGTTTTGGGGGTACTTTGTCCTGTCTTATGGATATCTAGAAACGAGGAGTTCCCTTGTGTATATGTAACTTTGCTGATGCTAATATGATGTCAGACAGAAGTGTCGCCTGGGAATGTTTGTAGGAAGCAGAAAGTTAAAGGAGCGTGTTATTGAGTTTGTTGGTAAAAGTGAGATTTACTTTGGGATTTGCTGCTGTTACTGAACAACCCATTCTACCTGGTGGTGGAAAGGGACGTTGGTGTGGAGGGAGAGGAGGCTGGTCAGTTGTGAGAGAGGAGCTGACAAGCTCCTGATGATGAGTAGGTATAAAGAGATAGGAGGTTCAGGAAGGGTATAGGAAGGCTGATAGGTCCAGGGGGTTGGAGAGAAGTGAGGGAGTGTAATGGATAGGTCGGTTATTGTAAGGGGGCTACTAGGTTGGAAACAGTGTGGATGGTGGTAGACCCTATTGTTTGTGGATCTTATGAGTGGCAGTGAGTGAATTTAATTTGTTTGGTAGTGGGTTAATCTGTAAAGTGATAGACTAGCCATTAGGGTTTTATGCCAGGTGATATGCAGACCTGGCACATTGAATGACACATTAATTGAGAAGTAGTTTGGAATTTTACACTTGATGGCACCTAGTGGACTTCTAGTATGATATGGGGGTTAGTAAATGCAGGTTTTGTTCAGATGGTTCATCACTCAGAATTGACACCTGGAACAGGTCCCTGAGACTCTGATTGGAGGATGCTCTTAACCAGTTTTGGTGAAGTTATCAGGTGCTGCAGTCAAGAAAGTGAGTGAGGTGGTGGCAAGAAAAGAGGAGCGTGACTTGTAAGAGTGCTTGTAGCAATCATGAGTGTTTCCTGTAACCGTTCCTCGACGTTCTTTCCCTCATCAGCCACCCTGTATAGAGGTTTACTTTCTCTACTACCCAAGAGGTGAAAAGACCTCAGAAAGAAATGGGTGGAAAGCCAGAAATCGACTAGGTTTTTGTTTTAGCTAGTTGTGGTTGCACTACCAGCCTGCGAAGGATGCTGCCTTGTCTCAAAAGATTCCCTTGACTCTTCCTTGTGACAGTTTTGATGAACTTTGAAGCAGCTAATAGATAAAAGTGTGAATAGGTCTTGTCGAATTGCGCATTTATGGGTGGATGGCTTCGATGTGATACGGTCGTAGCCGGGGATGTATTCATGGTGATCAGCCTTTGTTCCCAAATCACATAGATTATTTGGACTGCTGAACCAGGGCAAGCAAGTGGTCATGTGCTAGCGAGATCCTTGAGCGATAGGGACAGGGCCTCAGACCGGAGATTTCCCTCTGTCCCTGTCTGTAACCCATTCATAATGCTTCTTCTGAAAGATTGATCTAGGCCTTGGGTAAAGCTAGCGTTTGTTTCGTGTATCTGCAGTGTGACTAGCTCTCCACCAGCCCGTCTGTCCTCAACAATTACTGGCCTTGCTGGAGGCTTGCTGGGTTTCTTGTATCCTACCTGCCTATGCACTAGAGGTAGTGTCACTGAAGTTCTTGTTCCTGCCATCAAAGATCCTGTCCCTGTAAATCTGTCTTTGTGTTGTTTGGTACAGTAGTCCTCCAACTCGGATCGCTGTCTTCGAATAAGGATAACTTTATAAAGCATCTTGTGGCGAAGAAATAAATGTACTCGTGCTGCCAGATTATCAGACTCTAGTTTTCCAACAGGTTGCCTGCTGAAGATGAGAATGTGCTCATAAAGCAGAAGAGAGTGGGGTGATTGCTGTGGAATAAGAGGAACAGACATGGTGGATCTCGGGCATCCCCGTCGCGTCTCACACGTTGGGGGTTGAGCCGTAAATCATGCGTGTTGAGTGTTTGTAGATGGGTGGAATGTGGTCGTACAATGTAGTTCTTCCACGGGTGAGAGCTCACGGATGGGAACATGTTCGTCGTAGTGCACAGAGAGTGTCTCGATTTCCTCTTGGAAGCAACACAACCCTGGCATGCATAGGTCACTGCAGCACGTGCACGTCTGTATATTTGTCATCTTTCACCACCGCAGACTTTAGCATCGGACCGGCTGGATCCGCGTGCCATTCCAGCAAAGCACCACAGTAGGACAGATAGAACAGTCCCAATAGCCAAAAGAATGTAGCTTTCTAGCTAAAAACGGAGATCAAGGGGCTTCTTGTGCTTAGTGGTAGCAATATGAGCTTCAGCAGCAGACCCGCGACCCTTCGGGCTTCTTTAATCATGGGCATGTTGCTGATAAGCTCTTGGCTATGCTTACGTTTCCGGGGTATGTGCATTATGAGAAGAGTATCTTTGCTACTGACCATATACCCGACTCATGTCTCTGCCTGATATCAGTGCACACAACAGTCTGTTGTGTACTCGTAATCTGGTAAAAGAGCTTCCTGCATCAATAAACCTGGGGTGCTTCTTTGTGGGTATCCATTGGGTCACAAGACGTTCACGGCCTTTTCGGAGGTCAGTTAGGAGTCCCTACCGTGATGAGTACTAGTAGTTGCTTTAGAAGCTTAATGTAGCCCCTTTGCTCCGTAGGTGGTATAGTGCACTGTGTCCGTACGGCTCGTAATATTGCTGTTACATTTAGTACAACTGAGATTCTTAACCTTCTTTACGCTGTAACCGGTAACATTTCGGTACTAAAAATTCAGTGTTATGGTATTACAGTACATGAAGAAAAAGACTGAGTTGAGAACATCAAAATTGTGGATTTCCAAAAGTATGTGTCATACAGAAAAATAAATTCACTGGCTGCAACCATCTTGAGCGGCTGTTATAATATTTTCGACTGAAATGCTTTTTCTTGATAGAGAGGTTTTCAAATAGATCACTGGTGTCAGATACAATTTGTCATAGGCAAATACATTTGATTTTTTTTTTTCCTTTTGTGTACTTCTTATTAGTGAAAAGCAGTGTACTCATCAGTAAGATGGTCACTCATGACATGTTACATGTTGAGAGGTGATGGCTTGCTTCTTGGTCATAGAAGTAACTTTTCCCGTTGTCACACATAGGAAGAACATTCATTTGACCCCAAACCACCATGGTTAAACACTACTGTCTCTATGATTACCAGGGGGACTACCTTCCAGATCTATTTTGTGGTTCTTGCGTCTTCAATAGATATTTTCTGGCACAAAGATCTCCGCGGGCTGCTATACATGTCTCCCTTTTTGTGGTTTTTCCTTGCTGCTTTCTCTTATTTAAAAGTGTATGTGAAGTGGCTGTGAGTCGAGGGCGAGGGTTGGAAGCATTTTGGTTTAACACAGAATTACGAAACTGCCTCTTCCTGTAGCCTGTTGGTCTGCTTGGAGAGCCAAGATGTTGGGAGGGAGGGTATTGTACGATGTCCTCAAGAAGAGAAACATTTGGCCTGAGCAGCTGTGTTGTGTAAGAGGAACACTCCATTTCAGTGTAAGCGCGTGCAGCGAGGCCCGCTTGGAATGTGTGACTTGGCACGTGGCCCGCGGATAGAGCCCGAGCACGCCTTCCCTCCATCTTCTCCGTCTTCTTCACAAATCACCGGCCCGCCTAGCCGCGTTTATTCCATTCATGTTTTCTCTCGGTGCAGGAAGCTGTTTTTCACTAGAGTGTTGAGAAGTGGTTTACCTGTGTTTGTTCGGCTCAGTGCCCTCTAACCTGAGTAATTCCGAGGGGATTGTTAGGGGTTAGACAAGAATTGACTCGTCATAGGTGCCCCCAGGGCTTTCTGCTGAAACGGGAGCTGTACATCTCTTTCTGATTACTCCAGCTCACGCTCTTATCATCAGAGCGCGGTCAAGCCACGCATTTCATGCAAAGAGCTGGTTTAGAATTACAAAAGCCCCGCTTACGCACGAACAGGGCACAGGAAACAACACGGCCTGCCCCTGGCACGAGTCAAGAAGGGATGTGCAAAAGCATGACCTCAATAGGGAGTGAAAAGAGGAGGGAGGAAGCACTCAGAAGGAAAAGTGAAGGAGAGAACCGAGGAGGGAGTGAAAGCATAAGGGTGGCGAAGACGATGGAAGGGGAAA
Organism: Pleurodeles waltl; assembly: GCF_031143425.1. NCBI lineage: Eukaryota > Metazoa > Chordata > Amphibia > Caudata > Salamandridae > Pleurodeles > Pleurodeles waltl. Next base: position 535,311,306 of record NC_090450.1, on the reverse strand, counting down.
AGTAGAGGATTCAAGAAGTGAATGGAAATATCAGCAAAAACAGAGTAAACGAATAAAATGGGAGAATAAGCAAAGGATGTGAACATACAAATAAAGTGTCATAAATTGAAAGAGAGGAAGAGCTGAAAGCAAGGAAGATGAGAACGATTTTGTGATGAAATAAAGCACAGAGTGAGAGTAAAAGCACAAGAAGAAATAATTCAAGAATATGAAAGGAACAGTGGAGGAGAAGAACTGAGAAGGATAAATAAACAGTTGGGAGGTACAAGGTAGGACATATTAGAAAGTAGAAGGAAGTAAAGGTAAGTTAAAGGAATGATTGGGAAAAGGAAGGGTGTAGGTAATTTTAGCTAGGAAAAGGTGGCTATAAGGTAGGGGAATAAAGCAAATTCACTGAAAGGAGAAATAACTGAGTAAAAATATGATGGAAGAGATAATTGAGATTGAAGGCTAGAATACCGGAAAGCATGCAAGCAGTAACAAAATAATGGAGCAACCCTAAAGGGTAGAGAAAAAACAGCTGAATGAGGAAAGGAACGGGAGAGACTTGTTGGAAAGAAAGCAGAATATTAGAAAAGAAAGATGAAATGGATAAACAATAGTAAAGGAGCGATGAGACAGTGGCTAGAGAAAGAAGAAATAGATAAAGAGGACAAGATAAATTAATGAGGAGAAAAGGAATGTTAAAGATGTGGAGTGACCTTTGGAGAGGAAGGAGGATGGGTGGGTAGCAGATTACAAACAAAGTGTTTTTTTAGTTCTCGGCCTACCGGACAGCACAGCTGTTTGGTTTGCTAAAGACTTCTGGGGGACATTCAGAAAACTGCCCTAGGAATACACTCTCTCTGTTGCTTGCCTTTGTGGATTGTAGCTCACATTTTCATGCTTTCCATTTGCTGGCTTTGTTTGTTTTAGGCTGTCCTGCTTGAGTTCGTACCTTCCCTTGCCGAAACCTTATTTACAGTATCCTTTTGAGTGCTCCCTTTCTGTAAACAGGCTTGTAAATCTTGTTCTTATCTCATCACATTTGTTGAAACAGCGGTAAAATGTCAGTCGCTGTCTTCCAAGGGTGCTTGTTTACTTTTCTTTCTCTGACTTCAAAGTGAGAGGATTTATGTGACAATCTTGCTGGATATTGGGGGTGGGAAAGAGTTTGTTTGTAGTACACGGCACCATTTAAATTAACTGTATTTCAGAACATATCAGAATTAGGAATACAAATTAAACACATTTTTTGTTATTTGTGAAGTTGACCAAAACAAATCATTACACTAGGTGATGCAATTGCCACACATTTACATCTGTGCACTGTATAGTTTTGTTAGTAAAACTGTATGTCTGTGCAAATGTAATGGTCATTTCAATTGAAAATGTGTTGTCTGTAGTGGCAATGTGCTACCACTTTATCTGCACCACTCCACTCCACTGCACTCTATTCTGCACCACTCCACTTTACACCACTCAGTGCACTCTGCACCACTCCACTCTACGCCACTGCACTCTGCACCACTTCATGCTATGCCTCTTCTCTACCGTATACCAGTCTATTATATTGTTGTTGGAAATAGCCCTTTTAGCAGGGTTATTCCCAAACGTTTTGTCTATCACCCTCTGTTTTTGACTGTGTGCTGGTTCTAGGACTCTGGGCGCTTTATCACTGCTCACCAATGCTAAACGTGCAAGCGCTCCCTGTGTAAATTGTATTGGTGATTGGTTTCTCCATTATTGAAATATTTGATTTACTAGTAAGTTTCTAGTAAAGTGTACTATGTGTGCCCAGGGTCTGTAAATCAAATGCTACTAGTGGGCCTGCAGCACTGATTGTGCCACCCACATGTGTAGCCCTGTAAACATGTCTCAGCCCTGCCACTGCAGTGTCTGGGTGGACAGTTTGAAACTGCCTGTTCGACCTGGGAAGTGCACCCACTTGCCAGGCCCAAAAGCCTTCCCTTTTACTACATGTAAGTCACCCCTAGTGTAGGCCGAAGGCAGCCCCCTGGGCAGGGTGCAGCTTATTTAAAAGGTAGGACATGTACTGGTGTGTTTTACATATCCTGATATGGTAACATGGGGATTGCCTTGAAATATATTTTAAATGTAATTTCCCATTGAAAACAGATAGAGATATGGAATTTTGGGTCTCTGAACTCACAGTTCAAAAATACATCTTCTGATGTAATTGGTTTTTGAACTGTAAGTTTGAAAATGCCACTTTTAGAAAGTGGGCATTTTCTTGCTTAACCATTCTGTGCCTCTGTCTATCTATGGAGTACATGTCTGGGTCAGGATGACTGTTTGGATGTTTGTGAATTCACTCTAGACAATCACACAAAGGGAGCTGAGGTGTGCCCTGCGATTCATGAAGGGTCTTCCTGAACTCGAGTGGTGGGAGGAGCTGACACTTGCACCTGAATAGGGCCTGTCCTTACACCAAGCAGTCTCCAACCCCCTGGAGTGTGTCTAGGGCCAGGGCAGGGAAGGGAAAAGTCTTGTGCACTACAGAGGCTTCGCTTTGAAGTTTGCCTACTTCAAAGACAGAAATGGGTATAAGTACTTGACCTCTGACACCATAAAGTTAGACCACTTTTGGACTGATGACATTGTGCCAGGAAGAAGAGCTGGATGCTGTAGGAGGGATGCCACTCTGCCTGTTGCTTTGGTGTGCTGGCTTGGTGCTTGCTGCTTCTGGCCTGGGAGTGAAAGGACTAGACTTTGCTTTCCACATCCTGCTCACCAAGGTTCTCCAAGGGTTTGAACTGAGCTTGCCTCCTGTTAAAAGGTCTCAGTGCCATCAAATACTTCACCTATCAGCACCTGGGCTCTCTTTCTGAGAGTCCTGACTTGCCAAATCCAGTTCCTGGGCCCTTGGACGCGAGCTCTGGTGCAACTAAGAGGAAACTAAACACATTGACTCCAGAGCGACTTTGGAACTGGTGCTGCTCTCCGACTGCACCGCTTGCACCAGAGCCAGGGTCCCCACTGAGTGCAATGCCTGTGACCTACAACACAGGCTTGATGCCGCAGCAGCGCTCTCAGGTCCCGCCACACCGTAAGTCCAGAGTGCTGTGTCATCAACATCCATGACGCCTGACTCTGCTGCAGCACCTGTGGCCCTGTGGTGTGATCGCAACACCGAAAAGTCAACGCCTCGCATCTTAACCTGCTGGATTCATCGACCCTGCAGGGTCGTAAGGAACCAGTGCCTTGCCACTGACTCCGCATCACCTCTGCAATCGTAAGGAACCAACGCATCACCTCCCTGGCCTAGCAGTAAGGAACTGACACTGCCTCACCTTATCAACTCCATGCAACGTCTTTGTTTCCTCATTGTTTTCCAAGGTACTGTACCTGGGATCTGTGTGACTCTGTGACCGGCCATTGGGAACGACTCCATCAAGGTGCAGTGATAGCCCCACTTGGAGCTATTGGGTTTCTAAATGCTATACCAAGGTTTAGGGCGGCATTAAGAGTTTGGCGGGCAGAAAAGCTCGCCCACCCAAGTCCTGCAGTCAGGTTGCCACCAGTGCGGCTGCTTTCCCGTGGGCCCCACTAGGAGTTCCCTGCTGGGTCAGTGGGCAGAAACGGTGTTTCCCCCGGCTGGTCCAGTGGGGAACAGCCCACAACATTGACGCTGGCTCATAATTGAGCCGGCGGCAATGTTACAGTGTTTAGGATGCAACCGAACCTGTTGCGCTTTTCACTGTCTGCAATTTAGACAGAGAAACCCATGACGGGGCTGCCCAAAGGGGCCCCTGCACTTCCCATGCCAAGTGCAGGGGCCCCTTGCACCCCGTCTCTGCCAGCTTTTACATGGCAGTGCAACCACCATGTAAAAGCTTGTGGAGAGAGGGGTCGTAATCCCCCAGGGCAGCGCTGCATGCAGCGCTGCCCTGGCAGATTAGGACTGCTAGTACCGTCAGTCCTGCCAGTGGAAGGGAACTGGCGGTGCTGGCAGTCAGACCGGGGCGCAACCGCCACAGTCATAATGTGGCGGTCAGATCGTCGCTGCGACCCTGGCGGTCTAAAGACTGGCAGGGTCGTAATGACTGCCTTAATCTTTGAAAGTTTGTATCTTTATTTGTATATGTTGGATCTTTGTTGTTTTGGTCTTGTTTTACTCAGACGAATATTGGCTATTTTTCTAAACTGGTGTTGAGTACTTTTGTGGTGTTTTCACTGTGTTATTATGTGTGTGTGTGTGTGTGTATAAATACTTTATATATTGCTTCTGAGATAAGCCTAACCGCTCGTGCCAAGCTACCAAGGGGGGAGCAGGGTTTATCTTAGCTGTGTGGCTCCCTTACCCTGACTAGAGTGAGGGTCTCTACTTGGACAGGGTGCATACCACTACCAACTAAAGACCCCATTTCTAATAATGCCAATGCACTCTTAGCCACTCTACACCCCTGCCCTCTTCGCCACTGCACTCTACACCACTCCAGTCTAGGCCACATCAATCTACTCTGCACAACTACACCGTTTGCCACTCTGCAACACTGCACTTTGACAATGCACTCTGTGCTAATGCACTTTTTACTGTACCACTCAACTCTATGCCCCTGCCCTCCACGCTAATCCACTCTACTCCACTCTATTCTACTCTGCACCACTACACTCTGTACCACTGCACTCTTTACCACTTTACTGTACGCCATTACACTCGATGCCACGCCAAGCAATTACATTCTACCCTGCGCCGCTCTACTCTACACCACTTCACTCTACTCTGAAACAATCTACTGTATGCCCCTGCATTCTCTGCCACTCTTCTCCACTCTCCACTGCTCTGCATCACTGTGCTCTAATCCACTTCTCTGTATTCACCTCTATTCTAAACTGCACTTTTCGCCACTGAACTCTGTTCCACTCTTCTTGGCACCGCTTCACTCTACGCCACTGTGTTCTATGCCATTGGACTCTATGGCTGTATACTCTACTCCACTCTATACTGCTCTACTCTGCACCCCTGTATGCCACTCGACTGTAACCTGCACTTTACGCCACTGAACTTTACGCCACACAACTCTACTCTGTGCTGCTGCATCACTCAGCTCTACGCCGCTCCACTCTGCACCACTCTCACCACTCTACTGCACACCACTGCACTCTAATCCCCTCTGCATCACTGTAGTCTACTATGCACCAGTCTACGCCACTGCATTCTTCGCTGCATTGTACACTGCTAAACTCAACGCTTCTGCACTCTACTCCACCATACTCTACAGCAGTGTATGCCAGTACACTCTACACCAGTCCCACCTACTCTGTATCACTCCAGTATATGCCACCTTATGCAACTCCACATTATGACACTCTTGTACATGACACTCTCCCACTGCACTCTGCAGCACTCTACACCACACTTACTATTCCACTCTATGCCACTCCACGCCACTCTGCTCTACGCCACTAACTTTTAGCCATGTTGGTGTACAACATGGCTAAAACGCATTGACAAAGCCAATAGCTCTTGCATAGGCAAACCCTGTTGGCTCTATCAATGCTTGTTTTCTCAAAGGTGCTGGTTTTAAAATTGTTGGGTTGTTGAGTGTTTCCTTTTAATCTGCCGCATTCTGCTGTTCGAGATTTTGACAAGGACATAGCACACTGAGAAGGGGCTTCAGGGTGAACACCAGCATATAATTACATTAGATAAGCAACCCTTTACTTGTATTTAGATGTAGTATAACAAAAAAAATCAAAATATACTGCAAAGTTTAAAGAAAGTGCCCTCTAGCATTCACCAGTCTGAACACAGTAGCTTCAAGATTGATTGTGCCCATTCAACCGTTTTATGGTTCTGTCTGACTTGGGAACGAAGTAAAGTGTGGGAGTATGAAGAAGAGAAACTAGGCAGGTAGTTGACACCCACAAACAAGATTTTAGTTCGGAGTTATGCAGCTCTCATCCACTCAACCCCATCCAGATCTCAAGTTCTCTCGTTTTCTTGGATGCTTCTAAAAAGTATCCTGTGGACCAGTGAGGTAAATGTAGATTTTTATCATAAGCCTAGTGGTGATTTTGTTTCTAATGCAGCCTATTAATGGCCCTTGTACATGTGGAAAACAAGGACAGAGGCACCCTTAGTGGACACAGTAGGGCACTGTGGTGGTAGATGAGAGATATTTATCCTCGTTGTTTCCTGTTGCAGAAGAATACATTGATCCATCCCTACTACTCAGCTCCTAAGACTTCTCCACTCAACACAGAGGCTTTGGTCTGGGGGGTGTGGGCGGACGGGTCATTCTTCACAAAGACTGGGGGGGTTCCTTCAGTAGAGTAAAGAGTTTTCCTTTCATGCCCCAGTTTCTCAAGACTCCTCTTGCTCACAAAGCGAACGATTGTGCCCGAAATGGCTTTCTGGGGTGTCCTTGGCTTCCTCTACTGATCCAATGTCCCGTTTCTTAAACACATGAGCACATTGTGTAAGGAGTCCTTGCTGGTTTATTCATTGGTGACGTGTGGCTGAGGGCCTGCATCACACACCTGAGCTCCATTATTTGGCCCTGGACAGCAGCCACTGTTCTCATAGATTATGTTCTGTCTTTGAAAGTAAAATCGCAATTGTGGATATTTGGGGAGCTGAACCTATTTTTCTCTGAGTTCCAGGTTTGGAGGCTGCCCAACCATCATTTTTATCTCTTAGTGCTAGTGTCAGAATTTCTATAGTAACGATGCATTAGTCTGTCTGTGCCAGCGTTGTTGTATTTTCTGCCTCTGTGTGGGTGTAATTGTGCTCTCTCTTTGGCTTCAGCAGGCAGTTCCAGACTCCAGGTGAAGTGTGATTAAGTCATCCCTTGCAACCCAAAGACTGTTTCAAAGGGTTCTTGTATAGTCTCCTTTTGCTTTCATCTCGTCCATGAATATCATAGCTGCTTTTCCTGAGGCAAATACACTTATCTTCTTCTTGAGAGACACTCATAAATTTGGCGGATGCCAAAATGACTACCAGGTAGTAATGTCTTAACATTGTTTTGGTAGAATCAGTAGAGCTTTGCTACTTATGGTTATCCCTAGGTTCAGAAATAGAAACACCACTTCTCCCTACTTTCTGTATGACTTTTGTGAGTGTAGCCTGGCACGAAGATTGGTGTAAAATATTATGAGGTAAGGCAGCTTCTTTGCGCAGCCAGCAGCTGGGAACAAAGAGCACGATACTGCAGATAAAGCTGCTGCAACGTTCTGTATGCTGGGCGGCGCTTCAATCCAAAATACAGTTTAATATGTGGCAGCACTAATCCGTTCTTTTGCCCGGTTCTGTGCTCCTCTATATTGCTATCCCTGCTATGCCCCCGTCTTTGAGACTTCCTCTTAACATCCATAGATGACAGAGTGAAATATGTTTACTTGTGACTGGCGGTTCCCCGCGGTTCAGTTGGCGCATTCGGGTTCATGCAGAAACACTGGGAAAGAGAGAGCGTTTCTGCTAAACCAAATAATTTGGCCCGTGTGGGGGCGTTTTCATAGTTTATGGCATTAGTCTGTGCTGTTTCTAAGTCTTGTCTACCAGACAGATTGTATCTGTCTGTAAGTGAAACTTCCTGTTACCTATATCAAAACATAGAATATGCTTAGATTCTTCCATTAGTTACCACTAGTTCCTTTTATTATGACTGTCCTTTGCTTGCTTCTTATTTGATAGCTTGCTTTTCTTTCCTTGTGTTTGTAATTCCCTGGAGCATAGCCCCTTACTATCCTTTTGATTGGTTAACTTGTATTCTTCCACTGCCCACGTTTATGGAACTACTTTTTTCATTCAGCACTCTGAGAGTACAAATGTTGTCATGTCCTTTCCGTCATTTATGATGCTTTTTCCCGTCAAAAAAACACCCCTCTCATTGTGGTGTTTCCCATATCGCAGAGCTTGTCTGTAAAAGCGTAGAAACAAATATCGTTTTTCGGAGGTATGACTTAAGAGCAGACTTTACTGGTTGTTTTTGTTCTATATGCTGCATGCCATCTCTTGGGCAAAAGCTCAGGTATTGGAACACAAAGGCTTTTATGGCCCCACGGAAGGGACCAACTCAAAGGCATGACTGAAAAGGGGATGTGTATTTTCTAGTCCATGGAAGGTGAATTAGACCTTGGCAACCGTTTTCCTTTACACTTCCATATTCTTTTTAGATTCTGTGTTTCCTTAGTGAAGTGTTTGAAGGATAATTCATGCCATTTATAAAGATGAGAAACATTTAATTAACTGTACAGTTTTGAGGTATCTTAAGATTTGTTTATTTTTCTGTCAGTTTGTGAAATGTTTTCTTTTTTCTTTTTTAAACAGTGCTTAGCAAACAAGCATTAGCAAAGGTAATCCCCGACATTCTCATTATAATTGTGAGACTTAGTGACTTTTTCCAGTGCTTTTTTTTTCCAGTGCTTTCCACAGACCTTGTTCTTTTAGTTTAACAGATGTGTATTGTACCATACGTTGTCGACCCTTTTAGGTGTCTCCCGATTCCTTTGGGCACAGCTAGTGCATCTCCCTTTAAGGACATTTACCTTTGTCAGTAAAGTATTGTCCCCCTCTTTTATCCCACATCATGGTAGGGCACCTTTTAGAAATTCCCCGGGAGGTGTTGTTCTTTTGTTACTTTCTCTGTGACTCCTCACTGGGCCCAAACTATCCATAACAGAACGGAATGACAGAAGATGTCTGTTTACTCCCCTTTTCCCGGAAACCTGCACACCCCAATTACAGCTTTGGGACCGAGGTTAGGACATGATAAAAAAAAAATGCCTGGTGCACCGCGATTCGCCAAGTATTTAATTGGAGATGGGGTCAACTGTTGAGGCTGGTTTAGCTCACTGGACTGCAGTATGCAGCTTTACACATGCCTAATGGGTGCACTATTGAATACTCTGCAAGCGTCGCTCAGTTAGTCTCAGCTGCTTTCCATCTGGGAACAGGAGACTTTGCTGAAATGGATAAATATATTTTAAAAAATAACTTTTATTGTAGCTAATCCTTGAGGTTCTGTTCTAACTTCACATTTCAGATGTACTATGGCAGGCCAGCAGCTCTAAGCTCGCACAGGCCCAGTTGTACAAGCCTGTGGCAAGCACAGTTATTCTAGACATAATAAGATGCTGTTGGGCATAGCTCAGAGAAGTCCAGTTGTACGTGGCTTGAGCAGGCCCATTTTGGTTCACCTAGGGTTGGCATAATTGTACTAGAGTAGGCTAGGTATACTTACTGGGTTAGTTAAGATACAGTTAAGACCCTTCCTTGAACACAGTTGATCCACGCTAGCGTTGCTCCAATAGTCTATGGCAGACATATTGGCCCTACACAGTAATGTTGCACATGGCTAGGGCTGGCACAATTATAGCAAAATCTGACAGGGATAGGGATGTTGCAGTTGTACTATGCTATTGAAGGTACATTGGCACTAAGCTGAGTAGGTACAGTGGTGCTAGGCAAGTAGACACAGTTGTTTCAGACTGGGGCAGAGACAGTTGCAGCAGGCCACAGCAGGCGCTGTTGAATCAGGATAGGGCAGGAGGTTTTGCCAGACAACAGCACATGCTGCTGTACCAGACTTCTGCAGGCACCGGTATCCAGTGGCACAATCCACAGTTGTAGGAGGCTACAGCGGGACAGGGTAAGCTCAGGGAGGAAGAGTTGTGAAAGATGGGGAGTTGTAGAAGGCTACATTAGACAAACGTGTGCAAAGCAAAGGACACAGTAGAGAGCAACACAGTCGCACGAGATCCAACCCAGATGCGTACTGGATTGTATGATGTAAACTGTGTGTGATTAATGCTCACAATGTGATACAGATCATTAACATATTCTGCACTCCGACAAAGGAGCAAATGGATACACTTATCCTTGGGAAATGGCCATTACAATGCCACTGTTAGCACGCTTGCCTTTACCATGCATGCCTTACAACGCATGTACCATTACCGTGCATAGCCTTTACCACTTATGACTTTACAACAAATTAACTTGGAAAGGCATAAATGGTAAAGGCATATCCGTGGTACTGGTGGTAAGGAAGTGGTAAATGCTTTTGACGTTGTTAGAGAAAACAGAGAGACCCTCAGTTTCCTCTTTACGACCTGCGCAGTGCCTTAGAAGAAATGGCTTGTCGTTGTGGAGAGTAAAGTAAGGTGGGGTAGTTTTAGGGCGGGGGCAGTTTTAGGGCTGAGGGAACGGTTTTAGGGCTGAGGGGGTTACGGTTTTTCGGTCTTGGAGCAGGTGTGCAATTTTAGGGTTTGGAGTGGGGGGCGAGGGGATCCGGTTTTAGGGCTTGGGGAGGGAGGGAGTCAGGTTCGGGTTTTAGGGCTCAGGGGAGGGGTCGGTATTTTTTAGATGGGCCGTGGATGGGGGTGGTGCGCAAGGATCCTATTTTAGGGCACAGGGTATCTTTTTAGAAGGGGCTGGGGGCCGGGATGGGGGTCGCACTGGAGTGCATTTTTAAGGATCAGGGTAGGGGCCAGATATTTTTTAGAACAACTGTGGGTGGGAGGGGGTGGGCAGTGGTCCGGTTTTAGGGCTCAGGTTAGGGATCTGGGAAAACATTTACCACTCATGACAGGCATGTGTGGTAAAGGTTATGTGTAATAACGGCATTAGTAGTTCAGTCATACAGCTGTCTCCTTTAAAGATAACCATTTCACTTCCTTCAACACGCACACACTCATGATCACCCCCATGCAGCTCACATGCATACTGTCATACAACCTCCTCTGGTCTAATTTTCTCGATTATGTTCCTCTGTCTTCATGCTTCTGTGTCAGAATCTTTTCTACATGTCTTTTTTGTTGGTCTTTTTATCCTCAATTAGCATCTCCTGTCTCTGGTTTTCTATTACAATCATCTCATGAACTGCACCTCTCTATCCTTCTGTTTGAAATAGTTTCCAGTCGCTTTGGCTCATCTCTCTTATCTAGCTGCTGTGTTCTTATCTCCTTTTCTTTACCCCTGCGTGTTGCTGTGCTGTGCTGTGCTGTGCTGTGCTGTTCGTTCTCTCTGCCTTTGTTTCTGTCTTTCCATTCCGATCCATGTTCGTAGCCCTCGAAGGTCAGCAAATATATTCACTTTGGTGTCCTGCGGAGGGTGGGAAAGGAGTTTGGTTTTGCTCCATGGTGGGAAGAAAGGGGGAAACGTTCGTTTTTCTGCTTTCTTTTTTTTGTTCCCTGGTGATGGTGGGAAGAGGTCTTGACTTCTGTGTGCAAAAAATGAATTCGCTTTTGTGCCCAGAGAGAGGGGGTGGTAGTATGGACTTGGCTTTTGTGGCCAGTGGGAGAAACGGGACTTTGCCGTTCTTGTCCCAGGTAGACCAAGGCTTGCTAGCCCCACAGAGTTGATATCTTCCTTGCTCAAAGTACACCTCCTATTTTATTTCACATCTTGACAAAACTGGAGGTTCCGAAAGTCGCCTCTGTGCCCATCCATTGCTCATTTCACCTTGTGCGGGACACCCGGCTTGTGTGGGACTCTTACAGCTCCGAATGAAGCATACATTGTGAGGTGGTGCAACATTGGAATAATTGGGCATTTTACATGTCAAGCAACACCATTGACACCTGGGAACATCCTTTTCCTCTGCTGGGAAACCTGTAATGTGTGTAGCACGTTCCATGTCAGAATGTGTGGTTTCTGCTGAACTTTTTTTTTCCAATAATGAAGATGACTATCACCCAGAAACGATTTCAGAACTTCCTGACAACTGTACTTATCAAATGTGCATTATGTCATGTGAACCTTTAAAATATGCGAAGAACAAGTCTCTGGTTTTGCCATCATTTTTGGAGTGACGGGTGGAATGCAGGATGATCATTGTCTACATTCTTTTGAGGTTAAATGTACTGCAGGAAAATGTCTTTCAAGCCATGGAAGTTGGCGCTATTAGTCTCTGAGAGCTCAGACATGTTGGTGGTGGTGTCTGGACCAACGCAGTGCTCTGGAGGGGGAGGGTCTTTCTTCATCCTTAACATCAATGTTGTAACAAGCTTAGCGACAGTGCTTCTGGGGAGCACGCTGTACTTGCAGCCCTGACGCTTATAGGATCTATCTCTTTCATTGGTCGAACCACAACATGATTGCTGAGAGGAAGATATCATTGAGGAATAATCAGCAATGACTTCCTGCTGTGGCGCCACTGCACAGCAGAATAAGGCCAGGAAATCATGTACAGCTTCTAAAACCGCCCTGTCTTTATTGTATTGTCTCAGTGGGCACTGACAAAGATTGGTTTCTCTAAACACAAATATATTTAACATCAGTAAAGTAACAGCGTTAGTGGCCGGTGAGTCGCGGTTGCTTGAAGAGCAGCAACACTCGTCCTTCACATAAGTAACGACAATACAGAAGGGGCGAGGGACATTTGTTTCCGTACCATGGAGCAACTTTGACTTCAATCAATCATATTTGTAAAGCACACTATTCACCTGTGAGGGTCTCAAGACACTGAGGGGGGGGGGGGGTTGCTGCTACTGCTCGAACAGCCAGGTCTTGAGAAGTCTCCTGAAGGTAAGGAGGTCTTTGGTCTGACGAAGATGGGTGGGAAGAGTGTTCCACATCTTGGTGGGGAGGTGCAAGAATGATTTGCCGACGGTTGTAGTTTTGCGCATGCGTGGACGGTTCAGAGGGCGAGGTCGGCAGAGCGGAGATGCTCAGGGTGTAGGAGAGCCGTCTGTTGAGGTATTCTGGTCCGGTGTTGTGCAACGGACTTCCATAGACTTCCACCTCTATTAATACTTTTGATTTCTAGTGCAGGCGACCTTCACTTTCACTTCTTATAGCAACAGAAGGTTTAGTTTTCATGCACCAAGCTGCAGTCCGCTCCTTTAAACTCACTCCGGACGCTCATCTGGACCCAACAGCCTTCCACCTCCAATAAGACCCCTGCTTGCCTTATTGTGGCTGCTCAACATGCAGTATAAATGATCTCTACATAATAAATGCCAACACACCCGAGTCATGTGGGGAAACTCAATATTTTTTTTAAAGCTAAAACAGATTTATTAAGTCACCTCCAGCCTAAAATCGTCTCCACTGCACTGTTAGTGCGAAAATAAATTCCCTCTAAATTTTTTTTTTTTTACATCTCCAGCTTTTCCACTTAGAAATGTTGGTATGTAGGTTACATGAGGGAATCCCAGCTGCCCTTGATCCGCCATATGCTGTGTACCGGCAGACTGCACACGATCATATTTCGGCCATGAAGTAATGCCACGAGAGATGAGGGCATCAACGGCCAACCTGTCTCGTACTCGGCCGGCCGTCGGTGCTGTGTGCCAGGCCCCCTTTTGTGCGGCCGCAGGTCCAGCTTTACCATAGAGGGGCCCCAGGGGGATGGGGGTGCGGCGGCCGCCGTTGGCGTCACCTGCGTCAACCAGCGTAGGAGAGGCTTTCATTTTGTTTCCCTTCAGCGTGTCTCTCCAGAACCATTGAAAGCGGCGGGAGTGACTGGAGAGGGGTTTCCTGTTGGGCGCCCTCCCATCCGCCCTCATGAATAGCCCGGACGTCACAGGACTGGCGGGGGCAGCCCCGGCTGTGGAAGCCCTGACTTTGCGTTGGCACCGCCGAGGCCTAACCTGAGCCCAGCTGCCTCTTGCTATTAGGTGCCAAATCAGTCAAGTTCGAAGTGGAAGAGAGGTGACCCTGGGCAGCGCCATTTTAGTGACGTCGACGCGCGTCACCTCTTCGACCCCTTTCGCGAGGAGTCGGTGCCACGAAATATTCCACTGCAGCAGGGAGCTGGGGGTAGTGAAGCCGCTGCTTTTGGAGTGCAGCCACTGCAATGTTGTACAGCATTTTGAGTGTGAGTTTTAGTAAGAACACTACAGTGAGACGTGGGGCAGTAAACTTGAATACGGGCAAGGAAAGTATATCAGTCTCTTTACTTGAAATGTATTCACAGAAATTGCCCACCCCACTTTAGTTTTTTGCGAGTATGTGCTTTCTCACATTGAAATTTGAAAGTTAGTGTTTGCCTCGCACAACAGATGGATTTCCGAGGAACTTGAACACGTTTTGAGGATCGATGGATCGTTGTTACCTGGTTCTTCAGTAACACTGCATGGAAATGAAATAGGGTAAAGCCATGTACGACCACAGTAAGTTGACACGGCCTCACAAACAGTAAACACTGTAAGAGTAGGTGGTGGTGGCTGTATCCCCACATGGTCACTGCTTTATGCGAGTCTTTTGTATTTGAGCAGAGCTCCTGGCTGAATGTATATTGTTGCAAGAGACAAGTGTAGCTGCTATCCCAATTTCTGAAGTGCAGCCAAAAGTTTTGCTTCAGGGAATGGGAAGCCATTAGCAAGAGAGGACATTCAACATCTAGTCCTGCATGTAATATGCTGTCACAGACGACACCATTTTTACTGTACATGGTCTCCCTGCACACAACATGCTAGCCAGATCATGGATCACACCATGGGTGTGAGTTACACAAACCCCTGTAATGGGGAAATGAATGGATTTTACATGGATTGTCAGTGGAATCCTAGCGTGCAGTACCAGCAAAAGATCATGGCCATTCACTGCAACCTGAGCGGCCACTAACTATTGGTTTCTCCAGAGCCTTTTGGAGGAGGAATAACCACTGTGCCCTGTGTTTGGGGATACACTTTGGCTATACCCTTGGTATTCAGTGACTTGTGGTCTGCTAGTGAAGTTTCACAAAAAATGTTGAGCTCCCTCAGTGGATCTGTGGATTGCCAAACCATTTCGGTTTAAAACGCAAGGAAATCTATAATCTAAATGTGGCAAAATGGCATAGTTCTCCTTGCCATATAAGGAGTTTTTGCTGCTATATCTTCCTCATGCTGTCAACCAAGTCCATTTAAATATATACTGGCACTCACTCTGTGGTAGATTCTGTGCCCACCTGTGCCAGCCTCTCTGCTCCTCAGTGCCAGTTCCTAACACAGACCACCAGTGCCAGCTCACCATGCCTAAAACTGTCTGCTTCTTACACTGCACACAAACGTATTTTCCTCTCTCTGCCGTCATCATATGTATTCTGAAGTCGTCTAACCAGCCTTTTGCATCTTTTCTGAGCTTGCAACCAGTGTAGTAGTTGTGATTTTCTGATTTTTATTTTTAAGTGAAAGTGTCCACATGATTCTTTTTTTCATGCCCCCATTCCCCAACCCCGCGTGACCCACATAAGTAGCTCTCCTGTGGGTAGCCCAAACTAATAAATTATACGTTTTCTTGTTGAATTAATATATGTATACCAAAATTGAAAAGTGGGCACTCGAGACGAAAATGCGTATATTTTCAGAACTCATTAGCTGATGCTTGAGGTGACACTACCAATGTTAACTTGGTGCCAGGGTATTGCGGCTATGGCTGTCATGTACTACCCATGTAGAGGGAATCTAAATTGATAAAGCATGTTTTTCATTACTTCTGGGATCTGTCTGATGCAGTGATGTGATCACTGTTGGTAATCTTGCATATGGCGGCCAATTTTGTAATCTTGACTAAGTAAAAGTATATTTATTAGTTTTTGTCACTGATCATATCAATCAAGATTACATGATTGACGTATGAGTATATACTAGTGATATTAGTAGCTCGTGATAATTTGTATTTAAAATGATTAGGTCTTAATATGGACAAGGATGGAATCCTTGGTCCATTCTGTTATGGATGCGATTTCCACACAAATACGCTAGATTGATTCTGGCCCACGCAATAGCTTTCCTTTTGCCCCACGTCATGCCTCAGATCTTAAAGCACACCTATATTTTTATTAAAGCCCTTTGTATTCATTTGTGTGAAGTGAAAAGAATTGGCTTGAAATCTTGGAACCTCGAATGCTGCCGTCTTAAAAGTCAGAACTGGTTGGGGGAATGTCACATAGAGACGCCCAGCTGATTAGCAGTTTGGCATGGGCCCTTGTGCAAGGAAGGAAGTGCCCCCCCCCTCTAGAATCAGGTTGAATTATAAAACACAGCATTAAGGTTTCAGTGAGCGCTTGCCTCAGACTTTTGGGGCCCGGTGCCACTGCACCTGCTGCACCAATGGAAGCCACGCAGCCAACTCAGCTATGCGGTTTCCGGAGCGCTTTTTCGCTTTGCATGTTTAATGCCATGGGCCCGAGGGCGCCTACTTTGCTTGTGCGCGCCATTTGAATGCGCAGACAGTGGGCGCTTGCCAGACGTTGTTGCATATCCCGGAACGGGGCCCGGTGTTCTCGGATCCGATAATCCAAGCCCGGGTTTGTCCTCATGCACTAGCGCGCTCCGAGCTTGTTTGGTAAACAGTCTTTGAGCGCTCTTACAAATTCCACAGGGTCACCTGAGTTATTTTAATACGAGCAAACAGAATTTGCATCGGAGTGACGTCTTTGCCAGGTTTCCCCGTCACGCTGTGGGCCAGAAATGAATTCCTCCCTGACGTTCGTTGAAGTACCCTAGTCCTTGCAGATGGCGTTGGCTGGCAGCGTCGTACATTAATGGGGTCTCCATGAGGAGGCTCCCTCAGCATAGTTGCCATGTAGCGCTGGCCTTTTAACCACAGCACTTTGCATGCCTGGATTTTTGAGTCCCTGATTAAAATATTAAATGCAAAACTGCAAGCCCCAGAAATCACCTGGATGGATTAGGTTAAACTTGAAATAAGGCCACTTGGATATGCCTGAGATTCCTGCCTTTCGCTGTCTAACTCTTAAATGATAACCCCACAAATCTCTCCGAAATGTAATGATGAAGTAGTGCAATGCTGCCATTTTGGGTGGTGCTAGTAAGGCAGGGGACACGAATTATCTCAATGTCCATGCGTGACTTCGTGTCGGGCCAGGAATTTTATTTGCATTCCTAGGACATGTGGTCATGTTTAATTATAGTAAATAGTGACTACAAATCCCAGAATGCAAAGGAAAACCGTGTATTGGTGGTGGGGTCACACTTGGACCTGTGATACTTGACAGCTTTGACCGAGTGGAACGAACACAGGTTAGTCACTACCACAGGTGCGGTCGCAGTGCGTGTAGTGGCTCCAGGGCGCAGAACCCGTTTGGACGCTGGTAACGAGCAAGGATGTGCCCTTGTATTTTTCACCGAGTGTCTCTGCTCACATATTCCGGTTACTAACATTTCGTTCCTGTTTGTTGCTCGATTCAAATAGGAAACAGGCATTTTATTCTCCGTATTCGTGAGTTTAAGTTGAGTGTTTTTGTTCAGTGGTGCTGAGTCGTGCCGTATCCAAGAGTTATCCCTTTATTTTACCATTCTCTACACAGGCCGCCATGCCGAATGCGTAATGTCATAATAACAATAGAAAAAAATAGAGGTTGTAGGAAAATTGAGGAGGTTGGCAGAGCGGTGCACCTGTGGCAGCTGAGAGGGGAGTGGAAGGGCAGTCTTTTTGGGTGAACACTCGGAAGGAGCCCAGGTAATGGAGCAGAGAAGCTGCCGTCATCTCTCTGGAGGGGATCTAGGTGTTGTCTTGCCCATAGTCCAGTGGCTAGGGACTTGAGACAGATCCAGATGGGACGCTGCTGTTTCTACATTCATTAACGCTCCATTGAGGAGTATGACAAGCTGGGGATCCCCTGAACGACTACCAGTTACTTAAATATTTCAAAACGAGTTGACTGAAGAGCGTGGAGAGATTGTTCACGCATAGCGAGAGCTACAATTTGCAGGAAAGATATGGGAAGCCATTTAGTTATGTGCGTCTTACATCTATATAAATCGACAGTGGCACCATAGCTGGCGGGGAGATGCTTGGCTTGTGTGACACCTTCAGCCGGTCCTGGCGTTTTAGTTTGCAAATTGACTTTTGGGACCTGTAGTTTAACTGTCGATGCTGTACACATGGGCTGAACAAATCCAGTGTGCAAAGGAATTTTATCTAAGAAGCTATGGATGGCTGGAAGTGTTAGACAGCACATAAGGTAACTTGGCAGCTCTGTTTGGACCGTGTCCTGTTAAAGATACTTTATTTCAAAAGACATACAACTTTTATACTACAATGATACAAGAGTTGCACCAGTTATTTTCTGAAGATACCAGGACATCTCTAACATGTCGTGTATTGTATTATTTATAGAGCACTCCACACCACTGTGTGGGACTCTGGCGCACATTTTCAGACGTTTTACATGTTACAACTTGGGGGAGCATGTAGTTGCCTTAGTATTTTGTTTGTTGTAGACGTAAATACAAAGTTTTTCTGTGTCATGCATGATTGAACAGAGAAGTGCTCTTAGCTTTTCTTAAGGGACAGCGCTTAGCAGTGCAATGGGGAGGTAGACGATGCAAGAGATGTGAGCGCAAATTATTATTATAATTGTAGTTACGACTAAAACATAAATGCAGCTACGCAGTGCCAACCTAGCCAGAGGGGGCAGTGGATGCTGTGTGCCAAAAAAGGGGAAGGGGTAGTTGGAGAAAGCCCAGTAATAATTATGGCAAAATCCTCAAAGCAGAGATGCAATAAAATGAGTGAAATAATGCCAGATGAACAGGAATGGGAGTTGGCGACACAAGGAGACCTGTACCTTATTTAATGGCAGCGATGCTGTCCACTACTGTACAAATGCACCTGATGAGCGAGGGGAGAAGCGGAGGAGGACTCAATGCTGGCAACATGAGTAGAAACTGCACACTCTTTAAAAGACCTGCATTTGTTCTACTCCAACAAGGCCAAATTGGGTAACATTTTGAACAAGGGTTCTCTTCCCGACTCCTCTCATGCTCCTGAAGGTGGATGAACATGAGACTGAGAGCCCTTGTCACAGATGCGTGGAGCTGCAGGCCATGAAGCAGGTGAGGGAGCACAGTTAATCTAACTTGAGGAGCAGTCTGCCCCCACTTTGCAAAATGACCTTGAAGTCAGCAGAGACATAAAGCCAAGTTATCTTGGGGCTTCAGGAACTAAAGAGAAGCCCACTCTGGTGACTGAGTCCTAGTATCCTTTCAGTGACACTGAGCAGTTAGGAAATCTGCACCAGCGCACTACTGAACAACCATCTGGCGATGCACACCATCTTTCTTGAGCTGGAAAGAAGCCCACACTACCTCAGCATTTGTTTTGTGTGCACAGTAACCAGCACAAGGTAACTAATAATACTTCTGTGATGGAAACATTGGCTTTCCTGGAGAATGGCTGAGTAAACCGACTGTAAAACAGCCTCTGCACTTGTGCTTTGGAACCGCAAAAGTGAGAATATGAACGGTGGGGAAACTGATTCCAGCACTGACACTTGTGCAGATCATCTTTGGAACCCGGGTCAGCTGTTGGCGAACATTTCGATATGTAAGTATCTGAGTGGATCAGCCTTGCGTCTGCCATTGCCAGACGAGTTGTGTCGTTAGAGTTCTGCATCATTCATTGAACCCAAGCGGAGGTCAGTCCGTTCTACTCAATTCCAGTCGGAGGGATAGAGGACCCCGCCTCCTCTCCGAGGCCAAGGGTGGAGGAGCAGCCCATTGCCACATGTCTTGATTGCACCTCCGTAATCAAAAGGGCACGAGGTCATTTCGCTTTATCTTTTGCGCTGCTGACGCATCCTACAAGGAAGAGAAACAAAGCACTGATTCAGTGGCGCGCAGCCAAGGCCGGAAGTGATGCTCTGCCGGGCACAATTCTGTCCTTTTTTCGTAAAACGGGCACCAGGAATATACCAAGTACTCTGGTGTATGGATGAGTTCATTTTTTTTTCTTACAGAAGCAGAGGGTTTTCCAGGTTCGCAGTTATATACCTTAACGGTTGGTAAAAGGCGTGAATTTCTCCATGAAGGTTTTTTCCTCATGTACGGTGGAATATTTTCTCGCAGCAAGCTTGAGTTGCTTTGAAGTTGTTCTTTAGGTCACACGTATTACTGTTATGCCATCCCCCCTACTTTGTCCCATTAACCCAACCACACATTGCAGTGGCAGTTTCTACTCGGTCTCAGAATAGAAACAGAAATGCCATGCAAGAATTGACATTGCTGCAATATGTAAGCCAACACTCTCACTCCAGAAATCGCATGAGTGTGTATATCAAATTCATTGTCACAGCACAGTTGCCAATAATCACCTATCACCTGGGGCGTAAAGTACTATTTTAATAGAAGCATCCACATTGCCATGTATTGAAGTGTCCCTTTGGCAGTTATGCCAGACTTCACATTGCTTCCGTATTCACATCGCGTATGCCACAGTCCACATTGTACAGGTTTGTTTAACACAGTTATCAATGTTATGTCATGTTATTTTATCTGTATTTTTATAGCCTACTAATCATCCGCGAGGGTATCCAGGTACTCAATCCAGATGCCAGTATTGGCCTGGAGTGTAAAACCCCATTTCTACGGCAACAGCATTGCCAATCTGCAAGTACCACTAACCCAACTCCATCTTACAACTGCATGTGCTACATTTAGTACCCGGTATTGCTGGGTTGCGACTGCACACTCTTGTAGTATGGTTTTTGTACCAATGATTTGTTCTTGTGCTAGAATCTCTGTACTTTGCTAAACAGATAGAAGTTTGTGCCTTGTTGTTTCAGTTCAGTAATTCCATCGTTTCACCTCTGGGGCTGTAGAAAAGACCTCCAGCTTCCACTTCAGTCACCCATGGATGAAATCTTTCAATCCCACGTATTCTGTAGTACCTTTGTACAGGTTGTTTATTTTTGTGACCCAGAAGAACAAACTATCTATGAAAGTTTGCTGCTTTGAGTTAGAGAAGCAAGCTGACCTGTCGTCTGAGTTCAGGCTCTGATAGGGGTCTGCTACTCGAAGCGTGTGTTGGGTACTTTCAGTCCTGTGTCCTGGCAGCCATCCATCGGTTAGTGAAGACCCCTTTCCTTCAGACACCTCGGGAAATGCCAGACAGCCCGAAGATCCTCCACATAAGGTGTATTTGGAGTGATCTTCACATGGGCATGTTTGATGTGCTTGGTGTAGAAATATGGTGGGGATTAAATAGCCACCTCAAAGTACACTGAGTTCATGGGGTCAGACTCTCTAAGAAGAGTTAGGATAGGTTCTCCCCTAAACACTATTTTGAAAAACTACACCTAAATGGGGTATTTTATAGCATATTCTTCACAGCATTGGCTACAAGGCCACATGTTTTTCAGGCACTCCAAAAGGAGTACTTATGAAACAATACAATACTTTCATGGTGTGCCAAAAAAGCCCAATCCTGCAAATGGGTTTTGGCGATGGGAGATTCACCTTCGCACCCTCTTTTTAAAGATAATCTTTTGTCCTGAAAAATGCAGGTTTGCCTCCATCTTTTGAGTTTCCATAAAAAATATCCAAAAAGCTACAGGCCTTCTAGTGCATTCGAATTAACTTGGTATTACGTTTGACTTAACTTCGTATTTCGTTTGACTTGTCCTTATGCAATTTTTCAAGATGCATATAGCCTCTTTTTTCAGTTTATTTTATTTTTCTATTCTGCCTTTTTCACTGTAAATTCTGGGGTGTGACTTATGTTATGGTGCAGCAATACACTTGTAGAGTTATATTCTCTGTGCATTGCTGGTTTTCAAAGAAAGAAATGTATTGGAGGAAAAAAAAAAGTATAAAAATGTCCATCCTTATTATGCATCCTGCAGATATCAGATCTGCGACTTGGCAGAGGTATAACAGCAAGTTCACTAAAGCGCTCATTCCTTCACTCTAGGAATTGACTTACCAAAAATGTATTGGATAATTAGTTAAGATCATAGCCCTATAAGAGATCAAACCATTTGAGAACTGAAATAGAGAATTTGGGTGATGGCCAAAAGTGATTAACGTTTCACTATCTAGCAAAATTGTTCATGGGGATGCCAGTGTGACGCACCCGAGCAGTGTAGCCTGCAAAGATCAAAGACGGCGGACTGCAGCAACGTAAGATCAACTTAGACAGTGTGGATGAAATAGACAGGTAACTTTTTTCATGCAGCAGTATGGAGCGAAAGATGTTTTGAAATGTTTCGCGTTTCCAAAGCTGCAGCTGCTAATGTCACTACATCATTATCTGCTTCCTTTAGCTGAATTTTGTGGACTGCTGCCCAGATGCGTAATAGTAATTCTAGAGCCTCTGATTTTTTCTGGCATAGGTTTGTACATTTCTGGATCAAATAGACATGTGTTTTAGCCATATATATCTATTGTTACTTTGGAGCTGGATCTCGGAAATAGATCAATTGTAAACATTGCTCTAACACCAACTATGCTGTGGGTGAGAAGCCTGTAGACATGGCATGCTCAAAATACATTTGCAGATTGTTAAAAGTTGTGACTTGTAATTAGAATGAATGAATGAATGAAGAATTATGAATATATTTTCGATGAAAAATGGGAGAATTCTCTATATAATATTCACAGATAAAAAATGAATGTGTTCAATTATTTGGAAGAATGCGCAAATTTGAATGGATTTGGAACCCTTTCATGAATTCTTGTCATAAGCAAGGGCCTTTTGGTGTATGGGAGCCACCATGGGCAGTTCTAGATTTTTGATGATTGTTGTGTGAGACCACTCCCTCCTCCCCCCCCCCCCTCCCAGTATATTTGGATAATATGCACCCTGTTAATTATTATTGGGTGGTATATACACCGTGGTCTCTTTACCCGCACCCCCTTGTATTTTTCCCGTATGGCTTATGCTTGTTACATAATTCTGATCTCCTTTGGTTGCATGCTTTATTAAATAACACTATTTGAGAATGACATATAAAGTTGATAAACCTATTGTGATGATTTGAGGTAACTGGGACTACGGCTGGTCTTGAAATGTTTCTCATATGATAATGGCTTTTTAGTTTCTTTTTGACTTGCTATAATCCCTGCAAAAATAAAAAATAATACCTAAAAACATGATGGAAAATCTCCTTGGCAGAATCCCTGTAGAAAAATTAAAAGTTATACAGATCTCACCTTCTAAGACAGTAGACAGAATACCCATTCTTCTGGTTAGGTAAATCTCACAAGACCAGATAGTTATGCTAGCCCTCAGGTCCTGGAGCCTTATAAATTCAGTCTGACAAATTTCTTCGTTTACACCAGGCCAAGCCTAAGGCTCAGGCCTCAGCCAGTACCAGTGATGATGCTGTCATAAAAAGCCCTATAAATATAACGTGAATCATGAAATAATAGTCGTAGCAACAAGTGCTGTCTGGCGCCAAAAACGTTTAATTACATCAGGAATGTGCGTGCCCAATGAAGCTTAACATGTCAACGTTTTATGGAAGTAAAATCCTTTTCTCTCCATATCATATTTTGCCATTTTCCTAAATTCACACATTTTGGTCTCGAATATATTTTTTGTTTTTGTTAAGTAAGCTAATTTTTTTCCTCAAACACCAGCTTGCTTTTTTTTAAAATACACACGTTTACTCCCAGTTACTGTCTTTTAATTTTAGGGAAATTAATGAATTAATATTTTTATAAAGCGTGTATATCCCCATATGTGTCTTGGCGCTAGCGATCTGTCTGGGCCGTATTATGATCCTGCTGGAACTATTAGTATGAAAACAGCCAGGTTTTGACGGATTTCCTGAAATGAGTCAAGTTGGTCTGAGATTTTAGGTGCAGATGTAAACTGTTCCACAATTTTTCGGTGGACGAGATGAAACTTCTGGCATCCTAAAGGGCCGTTTTAGATTTAGGTATCATTATGTTCTTTGAAGATGTGGAATGCAGAATTCTACTAAATTCATACTATTGGAATCTAGTCCACAGGTATGCCAGGTCAGAGTCATGAAGCGCTTAATGAGTAATGCAAAGGGTCTTAAAATGAACCTTTTTTTTATTGGCAGCCAGTGAAGATTGACTATTGCCAGGGAGGCTGACTGAAATTTTGGAATATTTGGGAGTAGGCCGGTAGCTGCGTTTTGTAGGATATGGAGTTTATTTAGTAATCCTGTTGGATATTGACAAATAGAGCATTGCAATAGTCTATTCTGGATAGCACTAGGGCAACAATTACTGTTTCTTGAAGCTCAAAAGGGATGTAGAATACAATTTTCCTGAGAATTCTTAAAAGATAGAAACAGGCTGATGAGACCTGATTGATTTGACCTGAGAAAGTCAACCAGTCGTCAAACAGATTTTTGACTTTTCTAGCAGGGGATGGAAATGTTCCAAAATCCTGAGGCCTCCAACTGGGAGACCAAAAAGAGGTGTCCTTGCCAAACGCAAGAACCTCAGTTTTACGTGAGTTAAGTTTGAAGCAATTGTTTTTCATCAATTTACCAACTTCCAACATGCAATTGTGGAAACGTTTTGCCACCTCAGGGAGGTCACTTAAATTAGAGGAAGACCACAATCTGGACGTCACCAGCGTAAGAAACTATGGAGAACACAAAGGAACGGATTAGCTTTGCCAACGGTGTCACATACATATTGAGTAATGTAGGGCTTAGTGGTGACCCTTGTAAAACTCCACAGGGGAGGGAGAAAGGCTTGAATACACAATCTCAGTTCCCACAGACAAAAAAATATTAATCTTCCAATAAATACCAGCATTTATTTTTTATTAAATACACCAGCTTAGTGCACACATATCATTCTTTCATGTTCATCGGTTACGTCCAAAATCCTGGGGCAGCAACAGTATGTCACTGTATGCACCGAATATGGAGGATTTCCATCAGTGTCAAAAATTGATGTTCCTATATTGTGCCAAAAAGCATCCACTATAACTGAGGTACTGACTGCAGTGATAGGTCAAGTATTAATCACTCCTATAAACTGCAAGGCTGTCATGATTCTAAAAACATTGCCTTAAATGTGTTACGGAACCATAAAATTGTCATTTTCTGCATAGAATCATCATACAACACTTGCCATCACTACATATTGAATTTTAAGTGGATGCCATGCTTGCAGACTTAGATGGTTCAGTGTAGTAGTCAAGGCTTAGCTAATGAGAGGTGATGTGAATGTTGAATCTGATGCAGTAAAAAACAAATATCCTCCTAAAACAAAAAGGAGTGTCCAGGCAGGCTAATGGACGAAAAAGAAATAACTTTTTGTGTTTTATTTTATTTGGAGTTACGTAACAAGTCATACACCACCTATATGCGGCGATGTTAGTTATATAATAAAGTTGTGAGTAAATCTACACCAATAAGTAAGCTCTGCATGCAGAAATAATACTTTAATAAGCATTAACATTATAGAAAGGTCTGTAACTAGAACTGTTCAAAAGATAGTCAAGAACAGAGGGTTAGGAACTGTTTCTCAGTTTGTGGAACTAGTTGGGTCGCTGACCCGCATATTGGTTAGGCACAGTATTTATCTTTTAGTACATGGTGCTGATTTTATCTCGTGATGGTTTAGAACCATGGATACTTCAAAAGTATGGTAGTTCCGATTCACAGGTAGCAAAGTCTGAGGATACCCTTAGGCCACACACGGTCTTGAGCATCCCAAGATGTTTAGTCTTATTTGCATGTTCATTTTTTAAATAAGCGTATTTCCAAATGAACTGAAATAAGCTTCGAAATAACAGTTGGTAGTAGCTTCCCAAATGTCATTACCTTTGAAGCCCCGAGTGCTTTTTGATGATGTACTCGGGTGCCAACCACAAAGGTATTTGTCATATCAGCTTGGATAGGCTAAAGGCACAGTGCGACCTCCAAGTCTGGATTGCAAGATCTGAATCAAGGCGGCACATGGGCCAGTTGGTCACTGGACTTCTGGACAATATGCCATAATGCCAATGGCAGGCTTAGCGTGTTCTTCCAGGCCTAGTCCTAAGTCGATGATGCCACCAATGTCCAAGACCATGCTGTGCAGGGGCTAGGCAGTGACGGGCGTGGTAAAACAGGCTGCTGCAGACAGTTTTATTAAAGGTCAATGATTGTGCTGCTGTGCATGCATGCCAGGCAGTATTACCACTTTTACATGATCTCGTCTGAACTTTTTGTTGGCTGGTTGCTTTCCCTCTCCCTAGGGAAAGTGCTTTGCAGTCGTGGTGGTTCCTTTTAGGTATCCACTCACTGGATAGCGCAACCCTCTGAGAAGTAGACAGGTGGTCAGGCAGCAGGGCATTGGCCACATAATCATCGGGCATGGTTCGAGCCTGTGATAGATGGTTCGTGGGCAGCTCTGGGCATCTAATAAGCACCAAGAGGTCCACGCTGGTCTAGTTGGGCATAGTTACTTACCTTTTTGCAACTATACCCTGGCATGTGTTCATAGTTCATATTAGGTGGGCAGAAAGCCACTGCCAATCTGTTCCCAGAGTGTTATCATTTTTGTCATCGTCTTCCCGGACTTGAGAACTGATTCACAGGATTGCTCCATGGACTGGACACAGGACTGTCCTCTGCTACAGCCCTGGGACAGACACAAAAAAGTAACTCCTATGATGGCCTTCATTCCCTTTGGTCGTGAGGCAGATGCACACGCATCTTTCTACCTTTGCTTTTCACAGTTGTCTGCCAGGGCGGGAAATTTTTGCATCCCGGAAGATGGGGGATCATGGAGAAGGAGCGAGCTGCTGAGGTGGAAAGCGGAGGCATCCAGAAGTTGGACGCCATCTGTCCGGAATTGCACGCGACTATTCATATAACACTAATGCGGCGATGGAGGGGGTTGGGACTTCTTCGTACTACAGTGGAATCGGCCGACCATAACCCTCTCAATAACGCCCCACCGCTGAAACCTAGTGACCTTTCGCAGCACTTGTCACGAAACCCGTGTTTTCTCACCAAAACGTTTGCATACCTGTTTGCCGGGAAACTGCGTCTTCCAGTTTAAACGTTGCCTCGGTGAAGTGAAGACTTAGGGGAAGGGCTCATTTACTTAGGACAAACAGTGACCGAACCCGAAGACATAAATAAATAGACCTCATTATGAAAAAAAGGCGCAACAATGGACAAGGTGCCAAGCCTTCTGCTGGCGCCCACCCAGGGTTTCCCTTGTCACTCCGATGAACTTACAAAACAATTCTGTGCACAGCATATTGCACTTTATGCAACCATTCTACGTTTTGCAGACTACTCAGTGCCGTGTATTGGTTACCAGAATTCTGTTAATTTTCAAGGAAGGTTTTCTGCAGTTTTTGCAGTACTTCAGTGATTGACAATTTCACGGTCTTAGTTTTAACAAACGATTTGTGCAAGGTTTCTGTGCTGTCCTTAAGTTTCCTTTGCTTTTTACATCAATGCTGCATACTTTTTAGAAATAATCTGAAAGCCTTATACAGGAAACCTTGCCGTTTTTCCAAGAAGTGTTTGCACTTTATCAAAATATTGCTTCGCGGTATGCTTACTGTCTGCACACTTCTTTAATATAAAGATATTCCCATTTTTATTGTCCTCATTTTACTTTTCCATGGTTTCAGAGTTTCCATCGTTTCACTGAAGACCTGCTGTTTTCCAAGACCCTTGTTCTGTTGCAGGATCCTTACTAACTTCCAGGACCCCTGCCTTACTCTATTCCAGGAACCTTGCACAACTCTCCTCCAGGGAGACTGGCTTTTACTCTTTCTTGACTCCTGCCATATACTCCTCCACGATCCCTTCAATGCCTTGTGTCAGAAAAGTTGCTTTCTTCCTTCAGAGAACCTTGGTTGCCATCTTGCAGAATCCCTTGTTCTGCGTTTTTCCAGAACCCCTTCTCATCCCACACCAGAACCTTTGCTGTGACATCGTTCTGATCATTTTTTTAAAATTTCTTTCTGAAACCT
Organism: Pleurodeles waltl; assembly: GCF_031143425.1. Taxonomy (NCBI): domain Eukaryota; kingdom Metazoa; phylum Chordata; class Amphibia; order Caudata; family Salamandridae; genus Pleurodeles; species Pleurodeles waltl. The sequence continues at coordinate 535,283,708 of NC_090450.1, read as the reverse complement.
CGCCCTGCTGCCTTATAATACCCCTGCCACTCTGATTAAATACTCTCATCCTGCACACTTTCTCAGTTTCCTATGCACCTATGTCTTCCAGGACTTCGGCACTGCTGTTTTTAGAGATCCGGTCCCTGCCCTCTTTAAAGCACTCCAGTCACTGCTGTTGTTCAGGGATCCTGGCCCCTGCCGTCTTCCAAGGACTCTGGCCCCTGCCGTCTTCCAAGGACTCTGGCCCCTGCCGTCTTCCAAGGACTCTGGCCCCTGCCGTCTTCCAAGGACTCTGGCCCCTGCCGTCTTCCAAGGACTCTGGCCCCTGCCGTCTTCCAAGGACTCTGGCCCCTGCCGTCTTCCAAGGACTCTGGCCCCTGCCGTCTTCCAAGGACTCTGGCCCCTGCCGTCTTCCAAGGACTCAGGCCCCTGCCGTCTTCCAAGGACTCAGGCCCCTGCCGTCTTCCAAGGACTCAGGCCCCTGCTGTCTTCCAAGGACTCAGGCCCCTGCTGTCTTCCAGGAAACTCGGCACCTGCTTTGTTCTAGGGAGCCTGGCCCCTGTCATCATACTGTCCTCCGGTATTCCCGGACACCCGCCCAATGCTCTTCCATGAAAACATCCGAAATGTGGCACAGTGGTACAGGCAGAAGAAAAATATCGATCTAATTTTGTGTACCTCTTTAATATTTCTGCCTAGAATATATACAATTAGCAAAGGGGACATATTCTGAGCTATCATTGGTACCAGTTGACACCAAGACGTTGTTTGACAAGATAAGGAGGGAGTACCTAAGGACTTTGCTGACATGCTGTGGGTTACCTATATCATCAGTGGGGTTGGCACCCTAGGGTAAGCAATCTAGGGCATTGGTGTGTCTTCAGAGCAGTGCTGTCCATGAAGATATAGATCAATGTCTGTCAGGAGTACATATGGATAGTGATGATAGGCTTTGGATCACCTTAAGTTTCTTCAGTGCAGCTTGCGCCTTGTATGAGCCATCTATGGCCTTGGTGTATCTTCACAGTGGGCGAGGCTGCCTATGTGCTCTTTGTCTATGGCTATTCCTTCACAAAGATAGTTCTGTTGCTCTGGGTAGACCTGGACTGTCCACATACGCCTTTAAAGCCTTGCTGATAAAACAAATTTGAGCCGAGACAAAATGACTTCTGTAATCATATTTTTTCTTGGCTAGGAGATAAGGGGGTAGTCAGGTGATATCGTAAACGAGGATATAATAAAGCCATGGTGCTTACATAAAATACAGAAACTCTGTAGTCAGCTTACAAGTGTCAGTAGGTAGAATATGTGGGGATTCATAGGTCGGCAGTGCGCTAGGAAATCTGGGTAATGAACCAGGAACAGTATTTAAGGAAACCGATGGCTCTTCAAAAGATTTCTGACTCTTCCTTTATCATTCATTGGGCCCATCACCATGATACACATGAATATTTCTCACGTGGTCTGTTTTGGGTTACAGTGTTATGCTGAGGACTGGAAGGTGGCTTTGGTAAGCTATGTCATGGGGGGGGGGGGTTTGCGGCTTCATGATTGTTGCGCCACAACGGGGAAAGCAACCATCTCTGGTTATATAGTCAGCAACACGTTTTCTATTGGAGATAAACTTTATAATGAGTGATGAAAATCAGGTGCAAAATGACATCACCCACAATTCTTAAACAGGGGAAGATTAAATCTACATAGGCAATTCTGCATATTTGTGCCTTATTCCAACAGCTCTGGTAATTCTTATGGGGTCTTGATGGAAGTTACCTGCCATGTTGGTATTGACGATCCATTGTGTAACTCTTTGGATCCAGTGTACCTCACCCAGACTCTTTAGCTGCAGAAAAAGGAGGGTGAGGGGAATCAATGTAGCATTATCAATTGCCCCAAATAATTACTAATTTCTTGCGACACCTTCAGGGTACAGCCCTTAATATTCAGTTGTTCTCTGCCTTCCCGAGTTTCAAATATCCCTGATATCAGTAACTCTAGAGGAGGTGTGGGGCATTTGCAAGGGGGAAATTAGCACTTGTAATGAGGCCCCTTGGTATTCTGTTTGCCCCAGATGTCCACATTCCAGTAGTTTCTTCTGACAGACCTGTGTGGAAGTATATGCACATTTCTCTAATATATCTATTAGCATGGGCTCAAAGTAGTAAGAATAGTTATTGATATTACTAGAGACAGGCCCGGTTTTAAAGCCTTGGCCTCTTTTGACAACTGAAAAAACCATATGTACTTCCAAAGAAACATTTTTTAAACTACCTTGAAGTTCCCTCATGAATCCTTCCTTGGCTGTCTTCTGGCTGGCTCAGCGCTTCCACACAAATTATTCAGTTTTTTTTCCAACAGCTATCACATTTGGAAATTATATGCACATTTTATTGCACATACTCAGGATAATCTGAGAGACTTTGGCAATCAAATGGAACCATGACTTTGTTACGGACCTAGTGGCTGATTATATCTCACTATCACTTGATCAGATACATTGGTAAATTCCAGCTATTGCCTAGATCGTCAACAGTATGCAATTGATGCCTTCTTGAGGCAACACACTTACGTCAGGTGATGGTGACTTGTTAGTCCCTTTGTGCAAATATCCGAGCTATGCCATCTGACGCGATTCAATCTCTCTTTTTAATTATTTTGGTGCAGGTCCAAAAATACCACTGAAATTAAGCAATTTGGATTTAACGGAGTATTATTGGCCAGTGATGACTTCAGTGATAATGGAATGAATCTCAGACATCTACCGTGGCCCAGTGGTGGAATCGTGGGGTTGATGAATATATATCAAACAGTCCTTCTACCTAACTAGTGGCAATACCAATAAGTTTAAGGGGAAATTGCTTATTTTATTCTGATGGAAACAAACGAATGCATATTGTATGAAATGCAGTAATTCTTCATCTGTGTATATTATTGTGTTCCCCTTTTTATTGTAGTAGATGAACTCTTACCTGCAATGACATACGTCATTGAAAAAGCTTTGCTAATGAGGCATTATCATTGAGCTCGCAGAAGTACAAACATTTCTTCTAAAATACTTCAGTTGAAGGGGCACTGATTACATTTGTTTCCCTAAAAACAACTGAAATGCGTATTAACAGTTAGTGTTTGATCTGTCAGCCATAGGGTAGTCTTCCCCCAAACTTTTTGCCTTACTCCTCCATATTTGCTGATGTCATTTTTGTTGGCCTTAGGACTCTGCACACTTTAGCACTCCTAACCAGTATTAAAAGTGCTTGTGCTCTCTCCTCCTTAAACATGATGAAATTGGCTTAGACCCAGTTGCCACATTTCATTTACTTGTAAATCGCATGTAAAGCGGTATTACCTGTACCCAGGGTCTGTAAATTAACTGCTAATAGTGGGCCTGCAATGCTGATTTTGTCACCCACTTGAGTAGCCTTTAAACATGTCCCGGGCTTGCCATTGCAGCCTGTATGTGCAATTGTAAACTGCCATTTGGGCCTGTCACAATAAACCTTTTGCCAGTCCTAAACATTTCTTTTTAATACATATGTCACTCCTAGGGTAGGTCCTAAACAGCCCATCAAGCAGGGTACAGTGTGTTTAAAAAGTTGAACATGTGCTTTTAACTTTTATGTTCTGGTAGTGAAAAACATTTATATCCATTTTTCACTACTGCATGGCCTGCCTCTCCCATAGGATAACACTGGGCTAACTTATTACATTTAATAAGTGGCAACTTTCATTTAGGAGCAGGTGAGAATGTCGAGTTTGCTGTTTAAAGAATTGTACTTCAAAACCCTCTTTAATGGTAACGTTGTATTTTAACTCACATTTCTAAAAATGCCTCTTTTAGAAAGTTGGCATTTCTTGTCCCAACTGTTTGGCGCCTGCACCCTGTATCCTGGGTCAAATGAATAGGCGTAGCTTGCAGTTGTTCTTTGTGTGTTGCTCCCAGATAGTGAGGCAAAAGGAGAATATGTGTTGGTAGAATGGGCCATCTCTGATTTGATGTGGGGGAGAAGCTGTCACCCACCACACTTGCACATCACAAAGGCTATGCCCAGCACACTCACAAAGTGTTTTGACACTCGTTTTTTTGTGACCCCAGACAAGCTGAGGTCAGGGCAGGAAGGCAGGAAATTCCAAACAACTCTGGGGGTGGAAACCTCCAGAACCTTCTACTTCAAAGTGGGCACTAGGTATAAATAATGGATCCTCAGACTAATTCTTCAGTACGCTTCTGGACATTTGGAAGATTCAGAAGGACTGCTGTGTTGCATTGCCAGAATGACTGCTACCCTGCTGCCTGAGAGAGAAGGACTGGATCCGCACCTTGAACTCAGGACCACCAGAGTTAATGTTGACTCCAAGGGCTAGTTGGCTGGCTTCCTGATCCAAGCCTTAGCGACAGAAAAGGCTCTGATTACCTTGAACCCAGCACCTGCTGTGAGCTTTATCCCCTCCCAAGTGATGCCATCCCTGTCCTGGACCCTTTGAAGTGGGCCTGAAGGTGATCTGCTAGGCCAGCTGTTGTTCGTTGGGTAGAACTGGCGCAGTGCGACACATCTCCTCACAGCCCTTCTTTGGAACTGCTGCAGCACAACGCATCCCCAACACTGGGCTTCACATTGCATCCCACATTCTCCTTGGAACCAGCTCTGCACGATGCATCTCCAATGCAGGTCTTGATATTGCAAACCCTTCGTCTCTGACATCCTCGACAACAACGGAGGACTTTGCATCACAGCCCCACAGCTTCTTTGTAACTGCAGGTGTGCAACACATTTTGCACACAGCACTTCCCATCACAAGACCCTTGTTGACAGCATCCTCAACAATGACGCAGGACTCAGCATCTCAGCCTCGCAGCTCTTGGAACCAGGATTTAAAGTAGTTTGTTCAGCAGGCCTAACTTGGTCTCTGATTCCAGCCCGAGCTGAAATTTGGTTTGCCTGAACTTGTAACTTTGTACCGGTCCAGAGTGAACAGATAGCCACAGTTGGTGTTTTTTTTGTGCTCTTTGGCACTATTTTCACATTAAACATTTAAATTGCATATCTCCGGTTATGCTAAATGGATTTGTATTGTTTTAGTCTTAAATCGTTTATTACATTTTAGTCTATTTTTCTAAATTGGTGTGGGATTTTTCTTGTGTTGCTTTCACTTTATAACTGTTTGAAGTGCTGCATAAATACTTTACACATTGCCTCCAAGTTAAGCTTGACTGCTTTGTGCCAAGCGAACAGAGGGTTAAGCACAGGTTAAATTGGGATTTGCTTGTGACATCCCTCTGATAGAAATTGTGGTTGCTGCGTGAGCAGGGTTTCACCCGCCTCAACCAGTAACCCAATTACCAACAGTTAGCAACTCAGTCATAACTCACCCCCCAGGCCAGTGCGTTGCTCATAACCTTACACATAGGAAATCATAATTGAAATCATAGCTGGTCACATCACGTCACTTCATCATATACATCACAATGGATATTCACTATATTGCATATGTGCTATATTGTGTTTACGTGTCCTCATGTGGAACTGTACATGGCCTTCGCCGTGGCGGAGGAGATTGAGCTTGGTGGAGAAAACCCACTGTGCATGTCCTTCTACCACTCACAGAGGGAATTTACTGCCTTCAATTGAACTTTGTATTGTGAGCTGTAACCAGTGCAGAAAGCAGACCTGGCCAGTTTCAGTCTGCAAACTGTTTGTGAAGGGCATTCGACAAGTGTACGCCCAAAAATAATGACCTCACTTCCCAACACTCCCTGGCTTCTAACCACTTTTCAGGATCTGAACTGGAGTGAAACTATCTATTGTCTAACTATACTGTTGTTGCCACAAGCAATGGTGGGCCTCACTCTGTTTTGTGTATTAACCTTTTCTGTTTCATGGTGGCAAAAGCACTATGAAAAGCCTGTATGGTGACAAGCTGAGTGCTAGAGAAAACACTGAAAAATAATTTGGCAAATTAATTTACAGTGTATTTAAAGCAATGAAATCCAGTTATCATTTGTTCGATAAAGAGTGGTATTGATGACTAATTACTAAGGTATACAAGAAAAGTGATGGATGGAAGACTTGAATTAATCTCAGCCACTGGTATTGTTCGGGGCCGCATCCCAATCCATTGTTATTGTGCACACCAGGTCACCTCAGTCTGAACCCAGCTATACTCAAATCAGCCTTGATCCTGCTACAATGAACAGTCCAGCTGTAACTGTCAAGCCAGGTCCTCCCTGAGTTGGAACACAAGCAATGTAGGAATGGTTTTGCCCTTGTTATGGGCTCATCTGCTGGATATAGCTTGGTTTGGTACTTTGATATATCGCCCTAAGTGTGACATGTATGCCCAGACATAAGTTCCTTGCACACTGTGTCACTGGAACCAAGCTATACCCGCCTGATGATCCCATAACTAGGACACCCCTCATCAAGTCCTCCTTGCTAACCATGAGCCATTCCCTGCTTCCCAACCCTTGTTGCAAACATTAGATAGGTCTCCCGCTCCTTGGTTTCTCCTGCACTGTAACATCTATTTTGTTTAATTTCACTCGTCTGTTGCTTTCCTCAGATCCATATCCATTTTTTATCATAATTTTTTTGTCTTTATTTTCAGAAGAGACAATCACCTCTAGTGTGCTTCTGGGATGGTCTGTTCAGTCAATGCACCTTTGGGACTGTTTATTTAGTTCCTTTTTATTTACTGCTCGAAGATGAATGTCGAGGCCTTGCATCATGACATATGTTCACGTATATGGTGAAATATGCACACCAATATGTGATGACGCATGTGTGCCATGTTATCCCACTGGAGCTGCTGCAGATTCATGACACAGTGTGTGAAAGTGTGGGGATGCATTCTCACACATGGGATACATTAAGGGAGATTTATTTTCTGAACAGCATTGGCAAAAATCACTGGCAAAGCAAGAAGACGAGACCCGTTAGCTTTGCCAGTGCTTGGGCTTTGGGTCAGTCCACTGCTTATCATCTGTTGACTTTCTTGTCAATCTCATTTGCTTGGTTCTTATCCAGTAGCATTATTTCGGCGTCTGCTGTTTTGTCCCTTCCGGGGAGCATAGCTACTTTACCATTTTTTCGTTTGGTTTACTTGTATCCTTCCACAGCTCTCATCAGGGAACTACTTTTCTCTTACTTTTAGTACTTCATGGGAGTGTCATGTTTTCTTGCTTTTTCCCCACTAAGTGCTGCTTCCACCTCCCATTTCCGACTCTTAGATTCTCCTTGTTGCTCTCCAACCATTTCGGCTCATCTATAAAAGCACAACTACTGGTATATTTTTACTGTGGTTTGGCTGAACAGCAGGCTTTAGCAGGTTGGTTTTCTTTCATCTCCTGTATTCCACATGTTCAATGAAAGCCTAGGTCTTGGAACACAAAGCCATCATTTATAGTGCTGGGGGAGGAGCTAGAAGATGCACACACTGGGCAGCATTTGAGGCAGAAGGTGTTCTTAGTATGGCTGGAAATGAGATGTTTCTTCACCTGGAGGGCCCGTAAATATGCTCAATGTGAGCACCAACTAGCTGGAACATTTGTTCAGTTCTGAATGCCTTGCCAAGCTTTTTGTTTAAAATGGTTGGTACACTTCCTTATTCAGGACCTCAGATGGGTGTCATGTTCTTTTAAGCAACTGCAGTGAGTCGTCTGTTATTTTTTTAGCTGAATCCTATGCAGCAGTCTTTTAAAAAATTTGTTCAATTTATCCTGCGAAAAGTGTTTGGAAAATTAACTGTTTGTTGAGATTGAAGATATTTTATCCACTGTTCTGTATCAAGATAACTTAAAAGGTGTTTTTTTCCTCCAGTATTTTGAAATATTTTATAATTTTACTTTTTTTTTTTAATCAGTGATTTAAAAACAAGCAGTGGCAAAGTCAATAGCATTGCATTAGCATTGTGAAGGCGAGACCTATTGACTTTGCCTATGCTTGCCAGGCTTGTCAGTGCAGCTGTCTGCCAACCTGTTTGGCAATTCTTTAAAATTTACATATCAAAGACTTTAGTTTTGCCCAGACGAGCGCTTCTCTCTCGGCTCATGCTGTTAGTAGGTTAATGAAATATTGCGCCTCCTCTAGAGTGCTTGCTTTGCAGTGCACGAGGGACTAGTTTGCACCTCAAAAGTGCACAGGATAATTTTATTTTTAATTTGTTGTCATACGTGAAAGGTATACAAAACAATCCTTTTTTTTATTTTTTTCAGTGCTGCCAGCTATTTTTAAATGTTTTGACCAGGACTCGCATTATACCTTCAGGACTGCTCCAATTACACAAACCAGCATTTGCAAAACGAATAGTTTTTTAAAAATATGCCAGCACAGACATGCACAAACGCTCTTTGTGTACTTTAGCAAATTACAGCCTGATCTGCTGACTTTTTCAGTGCTTGTTTTTCTCTACGAGAACAATGTGTTTGCAGACGCCTTCATTTTGAAATTCAGTTGGATAAATAATAAGCATAGGTTGCTAATAATGTGGCATTTGTGTCTATTTTATAGTGTAATGGGAGCCTCTGCACACTGGGTTTCATTGTCTTTTCTTGGTACCTTTCGTGTTACCCATAATTCGAATCAATCTGTAGGCACCTTCCCTGACTGATCCCAACGTGAGGCAGTGCCACACAATTAGTGTCCCTATGCATCTTCCAGGTTATGGAAAGCGGAACTGTATTGATTCTTGCCCTCCACAAACCTGGATATGGCTTGCTACAAATCACTGGAAGAATTCTGTGAGTGTTAAGCATGCTCAGCTAGAGTATCCTTTCCTCAAGATCTACAAACTGATCTCTTATCTGAAGTACGAAGTCAGAACACTTGGAGGCTAGCCCAATAAAACTGGGTGTCCATCACTGTGGAACTCTCTTTGCAGAAGCGCTGTGTGCAAACTTCGTCGCAGGTGAGGTATACGCAGTTGCCATTCCAGTCACCTTCTGAGACGCTACTTAGGTGTGGTGTACGCAGTTGCCGTTCCAGTCACCTGAAGAGCACCTTCTTCTTCCACCGCAACAAAGGGTTTTGCTGCTAGCACTTTCAGCTGCAAAGATTCTCCTGCAAACACATTAAACCAGTTGGAGCAAATTACAGACACTGAGGCAGATTGGGTCACTGGGAATGTTGAACATTTCTCATACAGAGGGTCGTTGCGTAGTTAATCAAATATAGGGCACACGTGACATATGACTTGCTCTTCCCCAACCTGCCATTCTAGTCCTGCCAGTGGTCTGGTTTTCTTTTTCCTGACCTATGACAAACGGTGTATCTTTTAATTGGGAATAGCTTAGTGTTGGACTAGCCTTTCGGTTATTCTGGCACTTCCAAACTGGCCAGTGTGAATAGGCCAGTGTCTGGGGTATTTTTTGTTTGGTTCTGTGGGCTGTGGCTGGCAACGACCAAAAACCAGCTCATATACTGGCCCTTTCAAGTGGGCCCATTTTGCACTGCTAAAGTGTCCTGAAATCCCAACCCAGCACTGGCGTAAGGTCTAAGACAGGCTCGAAAGCTTTCAATGCACCTGGGTTAGAAAGGGAAACGCCTGCAGACACTGGTCAGGGGAACACCTGAACAGATGAGACAACTTAAACCAAAGTAGACTAGGCCAAAAACAAAGAACATTCACAGCAGGCTACAGGCTAAACATGTTACTGAGAACTGTTTGGCAACACAATCAAACAGGCTGTAGTAATCGGCATTGGCAGTCCCAGTGATAACTCCGTTACAGAACACGCATATTAAGGCCAAGTCCAAGACAATCACTGCACCATGACAGCTCTAGCACAATCATTAGAAACCTAGAAAAGTACAACAGGCATATCTCTAAATTGGATGGTCACAAAAGATGACACACATCACACCGCAGCTGACACATGGTTGGCATTGTTGTAAGTCTGCAGTCCTCCTTGTGAAGCACCCCTCAGACACAACCCATAGAGTATCATGACTTTCCCACTAGATTGGACAGGAGGTGCAGTAAATAGCACCCAACAGAGATGACAACCGCCGGGAATGCCCTCAACTCCAAACCACTTGATACACACATGGGCCTGGGGACGATCTTCATATAGATCCACCTACAGCCTCAGGCCCAGGCTCTGATAGTAGAAACTTTAGGGTAACCGCGAATAACAACTGTTGTAATGTAGCTAAGCCTTGGTGTTCAATGTCCAGGAGATACATGCAAGATTTCCAAGATATCCACTTGTACCACATTTGCATACTGAGAATCTCAGATGAACACATTTACATAGTTGATTGTTAGCCTGAAAAATCTATCATACATCCGGCCCACCTAGACCTATATTGAACACACCTGCTCTAGGCCGTTTTGAGTCATTTGCTTCTTGATATAAATCCTCAGTTATAAGAAGTGTTAGTCTAATTGGCACAACTGAGGTGAACCTAGACCACAACGCTCTGAATGCACAGCTGTGTTAAATGCCACTCCTGTACTAACTGAGTGATGGGCCCATGGCATCTGATCACCACAGGCCTTAACTGTTATGAGAGGAATATTGCATGGACCTTGGCATAGATTAGAGTTACTTAAACCCCATTTTTTGTTGTGTCCTGCAGGAGGTGGCGGGAAGCGTAAGGGACGAAGTAAAAAGTGGAAGGACATCCTTAAATTTCCACACATCAGCCAGTGTGACGACCTGCGCAAAAGTCTGGGTGAGTAGACATTCATCATGTTCAGACGATCAGAAGCGAGACCCTGTGTCCTTCTTCTATTGCTGTGTCATTGAACATTCATCTCTAGAGCACAGAGTATGTGTAAACAGTACTTAACATTATGTACCGTTGTGGACGTGGCAAAATATTCCCTTAAAATACAAGTGGCCTGTGCTTCGGTTACCACGTGTCTCAGTTTGTGAAACAACAGCTCTGCTATAGCTCCTCAAACTGAATTTACCTCTTTCATGGCTAATTACAATTTCTGAGTTGTTTTAATTATAAGGCACACCTTACTTTTTGGCATTGTTTCTTTTTTTCTCAAAATTCCTTCTTCTTTCCAACTTTTGTCATGTGTAAAAGATGTGCCCTTTATTATTCTGCCTACACCTCCAGAATTTGTGTTGAGCAAGCTCTCATGTTACAGTCCGGTGGTATACGTCATTAGGCTGGATTCCCGTTTTATCTCGGTTTATAACAACCATAGAAATGGCTGATTTACACACCTTCTAAGATTAAAAATAACTATTTATTTTAAGGATGACCTAGAATTTTGTAAAAAGTGCATGTTTGTCATTTTGTGAATTTTCGGTTATGGGATGAAACTCGGAAGTGTTTGTCCTGTCTATTGCTACTTTTAGCTTCAGAACACATTTATTACGTTGAAATGATCTATCGACTTAAGAATAACGGGTGAGGATGAAGTTGGGGGGTTGAACTTGGGTAGAAACAATCGCAGAATCGAACGTAGGGTGGTAAATCTGAAAAAATTAAATGTAACTTAATTTTGTGTATTTTCCTATATGAACGTTTACATTTACCCAGCCAATTACAGTCTTTCTCTATAAGCTTGGTGCTTCAATAGGCTTTTTTAATTTTTAATTCATTTTAGTTTTTAACATTATAGCTGGTTTGACAGAACAGGTATGCATAAGTATATGAGTTAAATATTCGCCCACTGCTTGTGTGAAAAATTAAGTTGTTAGTGACTTAAAACCAAATGAACATTATACATTTTAACAGATCCCTCTCAGTTTCTTCCAAAAGATTTTTTGATCACACAGGCCCACCAAATGTGTATAAAGGTTTCCCTTTCTATGCCACATCTCTAGCACCTGTCTGACTGTCCCTGGTGGGAATGCGCAGGTGTAAGATATCACTGATATTTTTGTTTATATGCTTCCTTTGTGGGTGTAGGAGGCTGGCCCTCTATGTAGTGTGCAAAGCTAGGCACACTGTGCAGGGGGTCTAAGCAACCACACGTTGGTTTACAGAGGTAAAAACTAGGCCGCCTAATGTTCTAATATTTATGGTAGCTTGGCCGAGCAGTTAGGCTGATCTTGGAGTAGTGCAATGCATTTGTTGTACTCACAGTATCAATAAATGAGACCACACACTCAAAAGAATGGCCTAACTGCTCGGCCAAGCTACCATAAAAAGTAGAGCATTAGGTGATCTAGTTTTTTTCCCTCTGTAAACCTGCGTGTGGTTGCCTGGACCCCAGCACAGTGTGCCTAGCTTTCACCATTACATAGAGGGCCAGCCTCCTATATTTGCTGGCAGTGGTGGGATCAGTTGGAAAAGCGCTGTACAGGAAAACTTAAAGGTAAGTGTGGTGGGTCCCCTTGGAGTGTTGAGGTCGCAAGGGGTGGAGGACCCTTAGGGCACAGCTGGATCTTCGGTGCAGGGCACAGGGTGGCTGGGTACAGTGCGAATCAGTGAGCCAGGAGCTGTGTGCAAAGGTGCCCTTGGAAGCGGAAGGAAGGTCTCTTTGAGGATTGCTTGCAGATCAGAAGTGGCACTCCGGTGGGAGGGCCAGGTGGTTTGTGAAGTCCCTCGACTGCTGCTTCTTTTTGGTGCTTTTTCAGTCTGGAATGGACTGCCCTCCTTGGTGTCCGACATGAGGTGACCATTACCTAGGGCTATTGCACCCTCTGGTCACTTGAGGGCGCAGTGCCACCAAACGTGGCACACTGGCAGAGTTTGGAATCATGGTCCGATGGGTGAAGTTTGACCTGACTGTGGTGTCTGATTCCTTGGTCAGCAGCCGGGCAGTGAAGTGGCCTTCACTGGGTCTTTGGTTCCTTGATGTTGTAGAGTGATGCTTTCACTCTGGAGGGAGATCTTTGTTGATTTTTGAAGAGTTGAGGTCCTGTGGGGGTTTGTAGAGTTTGTCCAATGGCCAAGCATCCTCTCAGCGGCGATTGTTGAGTCCTGAGTGCAGAAGGCGGGGTTTGACACCTTTTCTTGGTGCAGCAGGACTTCAGTTCTAGAGCCTTGAGTCTTGTTTGTTGCTGGTCTTCTTTTGTCCTTTGAATCTTATTTCTTGGTCTATGGTTGCTAAATACTGTATTTGGTGGGCGTTTTAGGGGGTAGTCAGTCGTGACTCTCTCTCTCTTTTTCTCTCTCTCTCTCTCTCTCAATATATATATATATATATATATATATATATATATATATATATATATATATATATATATACATATATATATATATATACATATATATATATAATATACACACACACTCACTCACACACCCTCACACACCCTCTGCCTTAAGGCTGGAAGGCCTGCCAGAGAGATGGCTTACCTATAGTGCATTCTATGGGTAGTGGACAGGCCACTCAGGCTGTATGCCATGTTGAGTTTGTATTTTAGGATTGCATCAGAACACTCAGCCTGAAATGGCAGTGCTGGGTGCTTCTGGATACATGGCCCTAGAAGGTGGCACAATCTGTGGTGTTGCCCTCGGGGGCCAACATTTAGTACCCCAGGGCCTGGATATCTAAGTACCATTTTATTGGGAATTATAGTGGCTGCTAAAGGTGTTGCCAAGTGTGCCAATGCATCACAACAATTTTAGGGAAAGTGATCTGGCCCAGGGAGCCTGGTTAGCAGGGGCCCTTGCACTAACAACTTTAAGACTACATCAAATACCAGGCAACAAGTGGGGGCTAACTATGACAAAAGAGGCCTTTTCTCACAGTGGGATACTTCTAAAAGGCTTTGGCGAGTACCTGCGCATACCATCCCATCGGACCCCACAATGTTTCATTGTAAATCCACTTTCCATCTGCTATGAAAGTGGGGTTTATCTTGAGGTTTGCTGTTAATTATTGTCTCAGTTATAAACAATGGTTCCTAGTGGGATAAACTATTAGATCACAATTATGAAAAGTAAACATTGCTATCATAGAGTTTATCACAGTTAAAATGGCATAGGCCATCACTGTTTTTTATGTATTTGTAAGAAATTGAATTATTAATTGTGGTGGGGAACTACCCACACAAAGGAATCACAGTCCTTATTAGAGTGAACCCTAGAAGTCAAGAAATGACACTAGAGTCCTTCTACTCTAAGGTCCTCATTATGACTGTTGTGAAGCTTATATTCTGAACCAGAAATGTTTTTATGAGGGTATAGATTCTATTTGAAGTTTTTTACTCCAGCCGTTTAACAGAAGTCTGAGTGAGATAAACAGCGGTATGTTCAGTTATTCTGTTATGAGCTCAGTTGTGCCTGCAACATCTCATTGCACAGGCCTCTAAGGTCTCTCTGCAATCTGTATATCCAGCATTATTCAAAGAACAGACGTAGCAATGTTATATCCCTATAGTAGTGGTCTGAGCTTTTCAAACATGACCCCCTGCAATTCATTCTCTCTGTGTTTTTTTTCTCCTTGATGTGCTTGGTCAAATTTGTAATCTCTTTTTTGGTATCTTGTATTGCTTCAGTGTTCATTTATCCGGGTGCGTACCTTCCTTGTCATTCCAGTGTACTTCATCAGTCAATTGGGATTTGTAGATCACGGCTAATCACCTGTAAGGGTATCCAGGCACTAGTATTCTGCTGCGATCAGTCAAAGAGCCAGGTCTGGACATCCTTTCTGAATTTTATGAAAGAGGATGCTGTTCGGAGGTGAAGGGGCTTCAATGGATGCAGGGAGTATGAGCAATGGCAAGGGAGGCAGAACACAGGTGTCTGGAGGGTTGGTGATAGTTAAGGCAGTGGTTGTTGCATGCTGGCCTTTGGTTGTGGGGGGCCTTACAGGCGTGTATCAGCATTTTGAATTGGCATCTTTTCTGTATGGGAGTTAATGGAGGTTCCTGAGGTAGAAGGTGATGTGGGTCTGTTTGGAGAGGTTGAGGATGTGTGGCAGCTAAGTTCTGTATGGTCTGGAGTCTCTTCAGGAGTGCAGTGGTGATTTCTGCTTAGAGCATGTTGCCATGGTTGAGTCGGCTGGTGATTAGGGCTTGGGTGACAGTTTTCCTGTTGTCTACGGGGAGCCATCTGAAGACCTTTCCAAGCATGCAAAGGATGTGGAAGCAAGCCGAGGCTACTGCGTCGATCTGGCACTTCATGGTGAGTTTGCTGTCCAGGTTGATGCCAAGGTTGCGGGCGTGGTCTGTCCATGTGGGTCTGAGTTCAAAAGGCCACAAGGTGTTCCATGGGGAGGTGTTGTTTCTAAAAATCAGCACTTCAGTCTTGTCCGTGTTGAGCTTCAGGCAGTTGGTTTTCATCCATTCGGCGACACTCATCATGCAGTTATGGATGTTGGTCCTGGTGGTGCAGGGGTCTTCTCAGAGTGAGAGGATGAACTGAGTGTTGTCTGCATAGGAAATAATTCTGATGTCATGGGTTCGGATGATGCCAGCCAGGGGCGTCATCTAGGTGTTAAATAGGGTGGGGCTGAGGGATGAACCCTGTGGGATGCCACAGATGATGCTCTTGGGCTCTTATGTGAAGGGTGATAAGCAAATTCTCTGGGTTTGCCCTGTGAGGAAGGATGCAATCCATTTGAGGGTATGTCCCTGGATCCTGATGTGGCGGAGTCTTGATGAGGGTGTGGTGGGATACGGTGTTGAACGCTACTGACAGGTCGAGGAGGATCAGGGCCGCTGAGTCTCACCTGTCGAGGAGGGATCTGATGTAATTCGTGGCAACCATCAAGGCAGTTTCAGAGCCGTGGTTGGGCCGAAAGCCGGTCTGGGAGGTGTCCAGCAGGTGGTTGTTCTCCAGGTGGTCAGTGAGTTGTCATTGATGGCCTTCTCAAGGACTTTGGTGGGGAAAGGGAGCAGAGGGATTGGGCAGTAGTTCTTAAGATTGCTGGGGTCTGTGGAGGGTTTCTTGAGGAGGGGTCTGACCTCTGGTGTTTCCATTGATCAGGGTTGGTGGCTGTGGTGAGGGGTCTGTTAAGGATGGAGGCGAGTTCGCCCCTGATTTTCGTGCTCCTGGGGTTGAAGAATTGGTGGAGGCAAGGGTCTGTGGGTGCTACATAGTGGATGGTGTTCTTGATGGCTGTGGTGCTCTGTGTAGTAAGCTGTTACCATGCGATGAGTGGAGAGTTATGTGTGGTGTCAGTGTGAGGCAGTTGTGGAAGTCTGTAGGTTGGGGTTCAAAGTTACTGTAGATGGTTGATAGATATCTTGTTGTGGAAGTAGTCCACTAGTGTGTTGCAGAGTTCCTGGGGGGGGGGTTGTGTTCTCGTGGCTGATGGGCAGGAGAACTCTCTGACGATGATAAATAGTTCTTTGCTGTGATTTGAGCTAGCTTTGGTGTACCCTGCCAGGGTGCATTTTTTGTGTCTTTTAGGTCTTGATGATATTTATTGAGGGCTGATTTCAAGTTGGCTCAGTCTGTGGGATCTCTGCTGGTGCACCATGGACTCTCTAGACTATTGCAGTTGAGTTTCATGGTCCTGAGTTCAGGTGTGTTCCAGTTGGCTTGTTTAGTGGATCTACTGGACTTGGAGTGCTTGATAGGGGCAAATCTGTCAGCGCATTTGGTTATTCAGGCAGAGGGGTTCTCAACGACCTGTTTTATGTTGGTTACGTGGTCGGGATGGATGATATCTCTAACATCTGGTCGTTGGGTATCTGTTACTTTGTTCCAGCTGCAGTGAGAGGAGCTTAGGGTCTTGGAGGTGGTGTATGGGGCTCCTGCAATGGTAAAGTGTAGAATGGCATGGTCTGTCCAGGTGAGTTTGGTGACATAGCTGTATTGCTGGTAGTGAAGATTGGGTCAAGCGTGTGTCCTGCACTGTGTGTGGTGTGAGGTCAAAATTGCTCATGCTTTCCAGGAGGTTGGTTGTGTTAGTGTCTTCGGGGTCATCAAGAGTGGAAGTCGCAGAGGAAGATATAGTGTTTGAAGTTGGTTGTGAGTGGGGCAGTGAATTCCGGAATGGCGTTGCAGAAGCTGGGGTGTGCCGTTGAGGCTTGAATGCGAGTGTGCTCCTGATGGTCGTTCTGCCATTGGTTTGAGTTGGAAGATGAGGTGCTCCTTGATAGGTGTAGTTCCCTGTGGATAATGGCAGTGCCACCTCCGTGTTTGTTGTTGCAGTCCTGGTGAATCATTTTGTATTTGTTGGGCTTTGCGGTAGCTATTTTGGGGGTGGTGGAGGAGTTGAGACAGGTTTCAGTGATGAAGACAATGTTGGGGTGAGGGTGTTGATGGTGTTCCAGATTTCAGTGGTGTCTGTGCATAGTGATTGGGTGTTGAGCAGGAGGCAGTGGATTGGTTTTGCAGTGAATCCTTTCTGCATTCACATGCTGGGCATTATTCAGCTATCTAGTTGTTGGGGTCCGAAATTCTCCACAATTTTCTAGCTGTTCTTTTGTTTTTTGTTTTTGTTTACAAAGTCCTTCTTCTCTTTGTTGTTTTTTGTTGGTGGGCGTCAACGCTGTCTCCACCATTTGGTGCTCCCAGTGACGTTGTTCTGCTTCCTCCGGAAGCTCCCACCTTGGTTCCCCATCTTCAGATTTTTTTTTTTGCTGCCATTGGGTCTTGAAGCCTGCTGAAAGAACTCCAACTAAGGGAAGAAGTTTGCTTCAAACAAGTTCACAAAACAATTGAAGCTGTTCAGAAAATAACCGAGGAAGACACCGGATATGTCTATATCGCCGACACAGCCACCGGAAGAAAGTTTTTCAAAGAAAAGTCAAAACGTCAGAGAATACCCAGTCGGGGGGCTCCCTGGAGGGCATAGATGGAAAAGTCACCATCTCAGTTCTGTAGGAACTGCCATCACAAGTTTGCACAGAAGGATGCTCACCCAGTATGTAACCTCTGCCTCCCGTTGGACCATCAAAGCAAAGACTGCACTGCATGCTCTGCTTTTGCAACAAAGACACTAAGAGTAAGGGAGAGACTGAAAACAGCTCACTACGATATGCAGAACCAGCAGGCGATGCCATCTTTGAGAGGTCAAGGCTTCTCAAGCAAGGAAAAGGATAATGTAGCTGAGGAAGCTGGGGGAGAGATCAGACGCGGAGGTGAAGGTTGTCGAGGCGGCACAGCTACCGAAGAAAAAGAGGTGGTAAGAGAACCCTCGAGCCTTAAGAAATCTGGGGAGTTGAAAAAATCTGACCCCGAACATCAAAGGGAGCAGCTGCTTTGAAAAACGTGCCACAGGAAAGCCTCCCCCGAGAGGAGTCCCACTGATCCCGCGAGGGGGAATCAAGTGGAGAGAAGACTACTGAAAATTGCAAATTGTCGAAGGATGTACGGGATAAAGATGTAGGAGCGTCGAAAAGAAGTGGTTCGTGACTGGACTAACAAAGCTCGACGACCTTCTTCAGAAAAAGGAAGACTCCCTTTCTCGACCCTGACGAACGGGTCATCGAAATAGAGAAGAAGCTAAAAAGGTTGGAGGCCGAAATGCCCGCACTCCTACAGAATAAGAAAGAGTTCGAGGGCAGCCTCCGGGGCTACATAATTCCTTTGAAGTCCCCAGCGTGCAAGGACTTTGGGGAATGAGAGGTCGAGGATTTCGACCCTCAAGCTGAGGAGGAAGAACACTTCTAGGATGAAGAAGAGGAACAGATCATGTAAAGCTTTCTCAGCTCAGAAGCGGAATATCAGTGGCAGGACCTAGAAGCCGACTTCCCAGAAGGAGTAGATGCATATCCCTCGAGGCCTTCACCACCAGCTGATACAGGCATGTACAACCAGGTCATCAAACAGACTGCGGATAGGTTTGGGGTACAACTTGAGGAAGAAAAGCCACAATCATGTTTCCTCCTTGAAACACTAATCAAGAAGCCAATGCTGCCTAGTGTTTTGGATCAAGGAAGGGAAGCCTTCCGAGAGCCAGTCACTTTCAGGGTAGTAAACCCTAGGGCTGAGAAGAAGTATAAAAACTCCACAAAAGATCCACCTTACATTAAGGCTGGTGTCTTCACCCCAAGGGCTCGCCCCCTTAGGGGAACCTCAAGTGATCCCAGGGGGTGGCACCAGGCTCTGGCCAAAAGAAGCATTGTGCAAATAAATGTACTTTGTTTCAACAAAAAAAACAATTTATTGCATTTTTAAAAAGGTGACATAACTGAACTGCAGTGTTTAAGCCTAGACATGTTTAAACTTTGCCATCTTAAAAGAATAATTGCAAAGCATTCTGAGGGGGTCCAGATTTTTTTTTTTCACTGAGGGGGGTGGTGGCACGTCATTAAAAAGTTTGAAAACCACTGCATTAAGGGCTCAGTACCAGCAGACTCAATCATTGTCTCAATGGCAAGGAAGAGGGCTAACGTAACAGTGGGCCCCACACCAGAGAAGGAAGGCAAAATGATGGAACTCATGGGGGAGAAATGTGAAACGTAGAGCGGCCAACCGATGGCAGATTGCTAACTCAAGTGCACTATTGAACCGTCACCCACATCAACATTGGGACGAAATTGGAGGGCTTATGAAATACTTCCCAGAACAATTTAAGAAAAGAGCAACACACTTGGTGGAAGGTAGCAAAAATGTTGCAAATACATACCTGAAATCAGCGCAGGGTGCAGCTGACACATGAAGTCGCCAGCTAGTAATGGGGATAACCCTCAGAAGACACTCATGGCTAGGAATTTCAGGTTTCAAACCAGAGGTTCAGGCCAATGTCCTCTATAGTCTTTTAAACGGGGAACAACTTTTTGGCAGCTCTGTAGACAAGCTGAACCAACTGACGAGACTGTTGAATCAATGGGCGCCTTGCAATACAGAGGGGCTATAGGCAGGGGATCAGCACCTCAATGCAGACCTGTTGGAAGAGGGAGTTTTCACATGGACAGCACACGCCAAGGCTTCCAGGGAAACATTCAGACTTTGAGTTCCCAACAAGGATGGCAGACTCAGCAACAGGGCAGACAGGCCTTTCAAAGAAGAGGCAGAGGAGGGGGTCAACCCCACAGGGGGCGGGAGGGACAAACCCCTCACACCAGTGGCTCAATACATACGGAAAGCCTACAACACAACACCAAAAAGAGGCAAGCAGCAACCTTACCTACATACAGCACTAGTAGAGGCAGATTAAAACATTTCCTTCAGGAGTGGAGGAAGAAAAGTCAGACAAATGGATCCTAAACTTAATCAAATTGATTTTGCATAGAGTTTATAAAAGCACCACCAAGGAGGGGTCCTAGGAGAAAGATACTCACTAGAGAGGAAACATTAGGACTCCTCAAAAAATTAGAAGAATGATTGGAAAATAAGTAAATACAGGAAGTCTTGAGACGGAAAACTACTCAACATATTTCCTGATCCCCAAAGTGGATAGATTACTTTGTCCAATATTAGACTTAAGGTTTTTAAACAGGTTCATAAAGACGCAGAAATTCAAGATCACAACTCTAAAGGAGGTAATTCCACAACTACAGGACGGAGATTTCACGGCATCTTTAAACTAAAAAGACATTTACTTGCACATTCCAACGAATGCTCACCACAAAAGATTTCTACTCTTTGTGGTACACAAGACTCACTACCAGTTTTCAGTACTGGCGTTCTGAATAAAATCTGCACCAAGATTCTTAACAAAGTGTGTGGCAGCAGGAGCAGCCCACCTCAGAAGAAAGGGTATGCATGTGTACCCGTACTTGGACGATTAGTTGGCGAGAGCAGACTCTCACGAAAGTTGCAAAGAACACATCCAACAGGTAATAGACTCTGTTCACCTTTGGATTCTCAATAAATAAAGAAAAATCATCCCCACTTCCAGAACAAGAAAAGTTGTTTCTGGGAGCAAGAATAAACTCAATACAGGGAAGAGTGTTTCCCAATGAGAAGAGAAAACTATCATTGATAGCTGAGACACGACAATACCGAAAGGTGGAATCTCTGACAGTGAGGACGGTGGGGAAACTCCTGGGAAAGATAGCATCATGCATCCCATTAATACCATGTGCAAGACTACAAGCACACTGGTCTCAAGCAACAGGGAGTTGGGACAATCTAGTGATTGTTACACAGAGAGTAGAAACAGAGATGGTGTGGTGGAACAGAGCAAATATAACACAAGGAATGAAATGTCATCAACCAACTCCTTCACAAGCAATAACAGATTCCTCACATATGGGCTGGGCAGCTCACATGAATTCACTCAGTCAGAGGATTTTGAAAGGAGAAGGAAGCTGAGCAACACATCAACATACTAGAATTGAGAACGGTTTTCCTAGCTTTGGAAGCATTTCAGAAGCATCTATCAGGGCAACTAGTGTTAATCCAAACAGACAACACTACAACTATGTTTTACATCAACAAGCAGGGGAGAACGCAATCCCCACAGCTATCAAACGTAGCTCAGGAGATATGGAACTGGGCCATACCAAGGAAGATCTTTAATAACAATACATCTTCTGACAATACGGAAACGGACAAACTCAGCAGACAAGCACCTCCTTCACACTAGTGGGAGTTGAACCAGAAGTGCTCAAAAGAATCTTCCAAATTAGGGGAACACCTCAAATCGACCTGTTTACAACAACAGAGAATGAAAAATGCCAAAACTTTGTTTCCAGACATAATCACCACCAGTCTCTGGGGAACACCCTGTTGATAACCTGGTCAGGGAAATGTGCTTGCACGTTTCCCCCCAATACCACTTCTACACGAGGCAATCAACAAATGCAAGAGAAGCAAAATGATGCCAATCTTAATTGCACAGCATTGGGCAAGACAAATAGGGTTTTCGGAACTGATTCAGTTAGCAAAGGAAAGGATTCTAAAGCTACCAGTAAAACAAGACCTGCTATCCATGGGCAGGGGAAAAGTCCTGCACCCAGAACGCGAAAGCTTACGTTTAGCAGCCTGGCTCGTAGCTATTGGGCAGGACGTGGGAGCTTACACTGGTAAGCTCTTCCTCTGGGAGCTGGCACACTTTAGCATGCAAGGGCAAAAAATGACATAAACCATGTTGGTAGAATTTCAGTTGGTAAAATGATAAAACCACTATGGAGTGTGCAGGCCAAACTTTAATTTGGTGACCTTACATGTGAGGCATTATATATAACATTTGCCATATGGATGATGCTCTGTAATGGGAGCCCTGTTCCATAAAGTCATTTGAACGCTGGTGTTGGATTACTTTACAGAGGCAATATGCACCAAGATGTCTCTCAGACTTCATTCTCTCCTAAAATAAAACATTGTGTGTTCTAGCAAAAGGCTTCCAATTATATTTCTGGCTATTGTTCGTTGCTGTATTGCACACAAACCATACAGACTCTAATCCTGGGCTAAATTTTGTGTAAATGTAGATTGTGCTCTTAGCGCTGCCTATATAAATACAGCTAGCCCTAGAGAGTACGAGTGCCTCATTGCCATCAGTGACATGTTTGGAGTGTTACCATCCCTTATTACACAACCATTAGATTATAAACACGATAAAAAGGTCAATACCTTCTCTGTGGTGGATGGGTGCTACTTATACATGACCCATTGGGTGGTCAGCCTCATAAAAGCATTTAGGATGCCTTGCTTTGTGTGAATGATAAATATATTCCTTTTGAACATTCCCTGCTAAACAAAACCTAACTCAGTTGTAACAAGTGTGTGACTGCACAGGGTGCCTCTCTCCAACCAGTCAAGAAGTTTTAACAGCCCAGATTTAGGTTAAGTGTCTGATTGTGTCCACTTGCCACTCACTAATCATGCAGGCATTGTGATGATTTGTAGTGAAGTGTCACCAGTGTGCCAATTTTATGATGATGTTGTACTGCTATGAATACATAGTGCATCAATCTTTTAATCACTTGTGTGCACGAGACACACTGATAAACGTATATTTTTATCCTCAAGATCGCCCAGTTTAATTTATAGTGTATGCTGAAAATTTATTTTCTCATGTATGTTTGCAGCACATCGTCATAGGAACAGGGGTTTTCTAAACCCTAATGAATGCCCCTGAACTGTTTTTGGCTCTAGGATAGGCAGAACCATGTTGGCTTTAACTTGATGAACAGGCCATTGTTCCCTTATCATCCACCATCTTCTTTTCTTCTTCTAATCATACTCGAGGTGCCTACGAATAAAGATATTTACTTAAAGTTTACCTCATGGTATTTGTTTTATTTTTATTTGGATCCTGCCATTTTATTTCTTGTGAAAAAGTTCAGCTCACTCAGGTTGAGTCAGCCCTGTGCAGTGGCATCTTAACCAGGGTGAGATGAGGTTGCTGAGGATGAAGCTGCAACAAAATGTGGGTGAGACTTCCTCATCCAGTAAGATTGTCATATTTGCAATTCCTAGGGTTTAGCCTTGTGTCAAGTGGGACACAAGCCCCATCACTTTTACATATTTGTGTGAGAATTCTGATAGGCTCTGGAAGATGTGCAACGATCGTACTTCCATCTCTCTTTATGATAAATTAGCCCTTTAAGTCCCAATCCATCACATGAGTACCCTTCTTAAGCAAATCAGGACATGCGGAGAGGCACTTAGAGGCTCACAAGGTTGTCAGGCAGAGGCCAAACAGCAGTATCAAGTCCAGGTCCACTTGCCACTGGTCATCTGGCTAAAAGGCCTCTGGTAGCTTGTTGTGTCAGTTCAGCTTTAACAGGAGGTCAGTCTGTTGACTGTTGGAGTCCACTTCTTGTCCTGGGTACAAGAGAGAGCAGATGCAGTCCTTCAGGGCACTCCTCAGGTCACAGACAGCAGGTCCAGTCTTCTGTCCTTCCTCAAGCCCAGATAATGCTCTGAAGTGGGTCCCGGGAGGTCCCACATTTATGCCTGGCACTTTTCTAGTAGGTGGGGATGACACACCCACACTCACACTCACACTCTCTCCCAGTGTCCTCCCATTTCTAACTCTAAAACCCAGTTCAGGGCAGCCAGTGTACCCACAATAACCCCAGGGACAGAAGTGTAGTAGAACAAAAGCAGGGTTTTCCAGCAACCAGGCAGTGGATACACAAAAAATGTTTGCCAGTTTTCAAGCCTCTTCAAATGCTGAGTACTGGCTGCCAGAGGTGTTTGAGCAAATGTGAGTTTAACCTTTAGGAACATCAGGAAGAATAAAGGTAACTTTCTATAAGTACCTTTACATTAACATTTATCAAAATTCTGACTTCACCATTGAATTGCATTTCAATACCTATTAAAAATAGCTGTTTCCTAACCTAAATCAGCATTATGTATTGTCATAATGTAACCCATCATTTTCCTAAAGATCATCCAGCCTTGCTACAGTGAAAATAGCTTTTGGGGCCTTTTCACTAAAAAGACATGTTTAACATTAAATTCCAACATGTCTACTTGTAAGTACCCTGCCTTATGGACAAATATGTCAATTTAGGGTGACATATAATTATATATTTTTTTTAATAACTTTGAGCTCTGAAAGGGTGTTCTTTTGACAGGTTGCATTTGCAGTTTAAAGCTGCAACAACCAGGCCTGCAGTCATGTTTACACTGTCACTGTAGTAAATAGTACAACTGCTGCTGCAGTCCACTAGTGATGTTTAACTTGCAGACACTGGGTGCATTTTTTACCATATACTAGGGACTTACACGTAAGATAAATATGCCAATCAGGGAAATGCCAATTTCACCATATGGAAAGGGGGAGCACAGGCACTTTATCTCTGGTTAGCAGGGCATAAGTGCTCAGAGTTATACACTCAATAAAAGTATAGAGTCCTGCAAAAGGAGAAAAATTGGGTTGACTCTGGAAAAATGGCAAATTTCCTACAGCAATAAACTGAAGTTATATATTTTTTGGTTGAGCGTAAGCGTGCGGCCTCTTGTATATATTTTGTATACATACTTCTGTGGGCTCAAAGCCATTTCATTTGTTCATTTCATTGTCATTTAAAAATCCTTACTTGCTAGTGGTCAGTCATGCCTCTTTGTTCCTCTTTTTACTCTTTAGGAGCAGGAACTAACTACTGTATGATTACGCTTTGTCGTGTTTTGATGTTCTTTGGAGGACTTTTTTTTCTTGGTTTCCTGTTCTTATGAGTCAATGTGCTTAAAATGCTGAGCTCAGGGGCACTGTACACGCACCATACTGCTTCGTCCATAGCACTTAAATCGCATTCCTCCCTGCCATATTCTTGTTTGTCCTGCCATCCAATCACTCTCCTCCTGCTTGTTAACTCCTGTGGCCTCTTTTCCCGTACCCCTTTGTTTCTTTTGCCTCGCCACTACGTGCTCATTGCGGTATATTGTTTCTTCCTTAATTTCGGGCATCTTGCTGTTTCTTTGCGATGTCTGCGGGGTCTGTTTATTTATCATAATTTTTTGCAGTTCTGTGTAGCATGAACTCGACACAATTCGATTGGAGTGCATTATTTATTTTTTGTGCAGTTTTCTATAGCGCAAACTTGATACAAAGGTATTACCGCGCTTTACGTGAGCACCAGTTACATTACTCAAGAACACATTCATTTTTGGTAGCAAGGGGAGATTAAGTGATTTGCCCAGAATCGCAGGATGTTGAGCCAGTGCCCAGATCCAGGGTCGGCAGCTCTGGCCTTACGCCACATCCTCTCCCCTAGAGTCTTTGTCTGTGTGTTGGGGCATTCTGGGAATAATTTTTTTTTTTTTTTATATAGCGCTTTCTAATACCACTTCTGCCATTTCATAGTGCTGCCAAGCAGGTGCCATTCTTAACAAAATCGCTATAATTCATTTGTATCAACCTTGTGGAGATGAAATTGTGAAAAAGCTATATCAGGATTGTAATCTGTGACATTCTTGTTCTGTCAAGACCTCTGCAGTGGGCGGATTAACTAACTGCATTGAGTAGAGCTTAACACTAAGCGATAGCACATGCTCTTGATAACCTTCGGAGGGTCAACAGCCAAGCACATAGGTTAGTTCTAGGCAAGAAGATGGTGAAAGGTGTTTTCTCCAAAATGGTGGAAAAGGAGTTGGGACTCCAGACCCAAGCACTTCACGGCCTCGGGCTTGATAGCAAAAAACATCTAGCCTCTGGATGTAAATTGGACCTCTTCACATAGAATTCAGTTAGTAGAGGCAGCTGTTTTCCTAACCTTGTGGCACAAAGAAGCCAACACAAGGGTGCCACATGGAGCGGAGCAGCTTATCATAGGGCACGAAAGTGGAGCAAGCTCCATCACTTCCTCCTCTCAGAATACACAGATGTGATGGCTTTGATGACAGTCCCCTCACAACTACTGCGACCTTGCAGATTTCAGTTCTGGAACCACTATCTAAAACAGCGCTCAAATAGCACTGCTTACTGTTTGAAGAGGCACCCCTTTGAAAAAAAAACAGTCTCTTTCACAGAGCACTTTCCTTTCACCCTGTGGACACCTGTGTACAATGATACCCACATTGTCTGTCACAGTCCTGTAATGTTTAACCTGCTATCCTCTCTTCCATCCTCAGGCTTCATGTAACCACTCCACTAAGTTCCCATGCATCATTGGATGTAAAGTCTATGCATTATTTCTGATTGCCGTGGTTACCAAGTACATGGAAAATCAATGTCAAGAAAATATTTTTTCGATGGCATGTGTCGCTGTAGATGCACATGCTATGCATAAGCTCGCCATCTAGTGTTGTGTTCAGAGTAGTACAACTTGCCTTTGTTCAAAGAAAGTTTTCGAGTCACGGGGATCGAGTGACTCCTCCTCTCGGTAATACTGCATGGGCATTGAGTCCTTTGTTAGATTGTTTTTCTCTGTCGTCTGGTTCAGACGTGCCTTTCTTCTCGCTCCGAGTTCTCGGCTCCAAATACTCTAAAATTGTATTCTTTCTGTCTTCCTATCATCGTCGGTATTGTTTCCAGTCGCATATTCCTAAATAGCTTATCTTTCGGTTCCTTTTCCATATTCTAAATCAATTTTTTTTGGCCCTTTCAGGAACGGAAAGGCCGTCTCGGGCCCTCATGTGGTATCAGAGAATGCAGCCCTAATGGAGCGTACTCCAATCTGGTTTTGCTCATGATGACATTCAAAGTTTCCACACATCGACCATCATCAGTTTTGTAATTTGTGTCTTTCACCAGACCACAACGACCAGACCTGCATGTCATTCTTTTCGACTGAAGAAAGCGCACAAAAACATTCAGAACCGAAAACATCACAAAACACTTTCAGTGACTCTGGGCAATCTATAGCAACCCCTACATCACAGGCTGAACCAATTTTAGAAGTTATGGATGCTAGGCAGGGCCGGCTTCAAATTCAACAAGGAACTGGGCTAATTATAACATCACCTCACCTCTGCCCTCTTTAAAACGGAAATTAACTTTCCAAGAAAGTCTTGATTGCTCGACACTGCCAAAAAAGACTACTAAAGAAAAGACTTATTTTCGTACTCAAACTTCTCCACTTTTACCTACCTCTCCACATCATACTCCTCCACCAACATCTCCGCTTCCTTCATGGTCCACACCACCTAGGGGGTCTCAAGATATAGGGGGTGCATTAGATGAACTGGACCCAAGGGAGGAGTAGGATCCAGAACCTGTTACAGCCAATTATCTGGATCTTTACCCAGCTAGACCTTCACCACCTGAGGATTCCACATCATACCAACAGGTTATAGCTAGAGCAGCAGAATTTCACAATGTGTATGTACACTGATCCAATAGAGGAAGATTTTTTATTTGACACACTTGGTGCAACACTTAAGGAATGTCAATTCCTTCCAATGCTTCCAGGCATCCTCAGACATGCAGAAGAAATACTTAAAGAGCCTGTTAGAGCAAGCATTATCACTCCCAGAGTTGATAAAAAGTACAAGGCTGCACCTACTGATCCTTTATATAAAGGAACACAAATCCCTCCAGACTGGATTGTTGCCACTATTGCACGCAAAAGGGCTAATAGCCAGTCAAAAGGAGACACACCTCCTTTTCATAAAGACAGTAAAAAAGTTAGATGCAGCAGAAAAAAAAGAGTGGAATCTCAAACAGCCAATCACTGGTGAATTGCAAATACACAAGCTTTGCTATCCAGATATGATAGAGTTCACTGGGATGCTATGGAGGAGCTTTTACAATACCTACCAGAAGAACATCGTAAAAGAGGGGTAGAAATTGTAAATGAGGGACAATTTCCAACAAATCCACTAGATGTGCGCTTGATGGTGCTGATACAGCAGCAGGCAGTATTAACAAAAGTGTCATCATAAGACGCCATGTCTGGCTCATATGTTCAGTGTTTAAACAGAAGGTACAGCAGGCAGTTTTAAACATGCCTTTTGATAAAGAGCATGTATTTGGTTCACAAGTGGATACCACACTTGAAAAATTAAATAAAGATAATCAAACTGCCAAAGCTATGGGAGCCTCACAAGCCAGTACACACAGGGATAATCTTCATTGTGCAGGGTTTACAAGAGGATTTAGGTTATCATTTCAAGAACAGTCTACAGATCAAATTAAATCCACCTCAATACACCAGTGGTTATTTCAGAGGATAATATAGAGGAAACAATAATAATTGAAGAGGAAACCATCTACATCTAGCGGTTCCTCATCCGTCACTAAACAATGACTTACAGCAAAACATATTAACACACACCACTCCTGTACGGGGAAGGTTACAACTCTTTTACTCCCAGTGGACTCAATTTACCACAGATCAATGGGTACTTATAATTATCCAAAATGGTTATTGTCTGGAGCTCATTTCCACTCCACCAAATATACCCGCTCGTACTCACAGTCTCTCACATGATCATCTCACTCTTCTCAAAGAGGAAGTACATTCTCTTCTTCTAAAAGGGGCTATAGAATCAGTACCGTTATAATACAAGGAACAGGAGTTTACTCACTGTATTTTATAATTCCCAAAAAAGACTGGTCTCTCAGACCAATATTCGATCTCAGACCCTTAAACCAATACATCCCATCAGAACATTTTCATAGGGTTACTCTTCAGGATGTTGTTCCTCTATTCCACCTAGGCAATTTAATGACAGCGTTAGACCTAAAGGATGGTTACTTTCACATTCCCATTCATCCTGCACACCTCAAATACCTAAGATTTGTAGTGGCAGGAAAACATTACCAATTCAAGTATTACCATTCGGAGTCACAACTGCTCCCAGAGTATTCACAAAATGCCTCTCAGTGGGTGCAGCACATCTCCGAAGAAAACAAATTCATGTTTTCCCCTATTGGACGATTGGCTCATCAAAGCCAATTCATTCACACACTGCCAAAAACATACTCAAACTACAATTTGTCTCCTACACTCTGTGGGGTTCACCATAAACTACATCAAATATCATCTGCAATCTCTCCAAGTACAACACTATCTGGGAGCTATCTTCAATACACAAATAGGAAAAGCATTTCCCAACCCAAATCGGGTTCAAGCTTTTCAGACATTAATTGCTACATTAAAACAGATCCAAACATACACAGCAAGGAATGATGGCATCTTGCATTGCCATAGTGCCTCATGCCAGACTTCATTTGCGTCCTCTTCAACAATGTCTCTCATCAATGGTGTCAGGCACAGGGTCAAATGGAAGATCTAGTGTTGTTGGACCGTCAGACTTATTCCTCTCTACATTGGTGGACTATCACAAACCTTATGAAAGGGCAGTCCTTTGTAGGCCTTGTGCCTCAGATCACTCTCACAACAGATGCCTCAAACAACGGTTGGGGAGCTCATCTCCTCAACCTAACAATTCAGGGGATATGGGACGATACTCATCGGTCTCTTCATATCAATTACGGGGAACTGCTAGCAATATTCTTGGCAGTGAAAACATTCTTTTCACAATTGCAACACAAGACAGTGTTGATACGTACAGACAACATGACTGCCATGTACTATCTTCAAAAACAGGGGGGACGCAATTTTATCAGCTGTCCCATCTTGCACAAACAATGTGGAAATGGGTGAGTCATCACCATATTCACATAGTGGCACAGTATCTCCCAGGGACAGACAACCATTTACTAGACCTACTAAGCAGGGTACAGCAACAAACACACTAGTGGGAACTCTACCCATAAGTCCTTCAACAGTACTTAAAAAAGTGGGGGACATCCCAAATAGATCTGTTTTCAACATATCAAAACAAAAAAAGCATAACTTCGCCTCCAGGTACCCACACCCTCAGTCCAAGGGCAATGCTCTGTCGATGAGTTGGTCATGGATGTTTGCTTACACGTTTCCCCCCCTCCCACTCTTACCATTTCTAGACGGGAAGATAAAACAATCTTCCCTCAACATGGTCTTAGTGGCCCCAACATGGCCATGTCAACCATGGTACACAACACTTTTGGAACTCTCAGTTGTTCCTTATCAAAAACTTCCCAACAGACCTAATCTCCTGGCAAAAAAAAACAGGGCCGAATAAGACATCCAAATCCCAAATCACTCAACCTAGTGATATGGCTCCTAAAGTCATAGAATCTGGATATTTACAAGAACCACATGAATGTATGGATATCCTTAAACAAGCATATAAACTCACAAATAGACAAAGCTATGCAGCAAAATGGAAATGTTTTGTTTGTTATTCCAAAACAAAAAATATTGACCCTCTCAAACCAACAGTACAAGACATTGTACAATATTTATTACACTTACAAAAAGCTAATTTAGCTTACACATCTATTCGTTTACATTTAGCAGCTATAGCTGCATATCTTCAAAATAGACATATTTCTTTGTTTAAAATTCCAGTTATTACAGCATTTATGGGAGGACTAAAAATAATAATTTCACCAAGAATGATTCCAGCTCCATCTTGGAATCTTAACATTGTATTCGCAAGACTCATGGCTTCACCGTTTGAGCCACTTCACTCCTGCCCCTTACAATTCCTTTCATGAAAAGTAGCCTTTTTAGTTGCGATCACCTCCCTTAGAGGTGTCAGTGAGCTCCAGCCTTTAACTTTGGAACAACCTTTCTCTCAAGTTCATAAAGAAAAAAATTGTGTTAAGAACAAATCCAAAATTCCTTCCAAAAGCAGTTTCAAAATTTCATATTAATCAAACAATAGAATTACCAGGTTTTTCCCCACAATCAGATTCCGTGACAGAAAGAGGTCTACATACTCTAGATGTTAAAAGAGCTCTTATGTACTATATAGGGAAAACAAAACAGTTTACAGTCTATGCACAGCATGTGTATCTACAGCTACACATGCCATTGAATGGAAAATGTTACTTACCAGTAGACATCTGTTCATGGAATGTAGTGCTGTAGATTCACATGCTCCCTCCCTCCTCCCCAGATGTGTGTAGATGTTGCAATTTACTTATATATATATATATATATATATATATATATATATATATATATATATATATATATGATATAATGTACATATGTAAATACTTCTGATATGCATTGGTTTTTGTCAAGATGCTAGCTGATTGGCCATTGGAAAAAATGTAGCTATTTCTTGTAGTCTTTTTTTATATATTTTATTAAACATTTTAAGTGCTCAACACAGTTTCAATACATCATAACTCATTTCATCAACATAGCAATAGGTAAGAGAGTCTAACAGTGTGTTACAGTAACATGCGTAGTGGTATAGTTGTTGATAAGCGCACATTCTTAGTCCTCAGGATTGCTGTGCTGTCTAATGCTTTTTCAAGCGTTAAATAATCTTATTGTGCAGATGTCCCAGCTTTGCAGGTTATTGGCCAAAATTTGACCGACTGCCCACTCCCGTGATGTAAACGTATTGTAGTATTTCTTGGCTGGATGGTTCCCTCGGTGAACATGTCATAAAGTGGGTGGAGCAGCACTTTGTATGCCTGTAATTGGGCTTAGAGTAGTTGTGGTGTGTGCTGAGTGCCTCTAAGGCTATCAGTTGTCCGTCCTGAAATATGTATCCTATGGTTTCTAACCCCGCCTTAGAACACCACTATACAAGAAAAAGACTATAGGTGGTACATCCTTCTCTGTTCAAGCATCCAAACTATGGAATTCATTACCCCCAAATATAAGATCCACGGATAACTATCTTGTCTTCAGAAGACTAATCAAGAGTTGGCTCTTTCCTTCATAACAACCATATTCAAACAGCAATGGACTGCATATGCCTGTGTTGATAAATATTTTTAATCTGAATATTTGTATAATCTAGATATGTATAGTTATTTAGGAAATATGTATCACTACTATGTCATAACAATAAATTAAACACATACTTTTTAAACCTGTTTAACAAATGTATATTTACTCCCAATTAAATATGTATATGTATGTTAATATATATGTATATATATATATATATATATATATAATGTGTGTGTGTGTGTGTGTATAAATAAAATTAAATATATAAATACAATTCAAATTATAAATATGTAAATTAAAGTTAAAAAATAATGAATAAATTTAAAGAAAAATAAAATGATTTAAAAAGTGTGTATGTATGTATATGTATATATATATATATATATATATATATATATATATAATCAAATTATAAATAAATGAAAATAATATAAATTTACTCTCTTGTAAGCTTTACTTTGTCTACCCATCACCACATCACCACATGACATGTCTCTATCAATCCATCCTCCATCCCCACTCTGACTCATCCCAAACCCATTCCACTACGTTTATCTCCAAAAATAACCTTGCCTGAGCACTTCCCTCCTCTTCCACATCTAGCTCACCCAATCTCCCAAACAACCCTACTAAATTCTCCCTCATTTATGTCACCTTTGACTCATCCAAAACCCGTCCTGCTACTGTGATCCCCCTAACCCTTTCCACAGACTCTTCCCTCCTCCATCTCACCTTTGACTCATCCCAAGCCGCATCCTATTACTATAAACCCCCAGTTAACATTTCTGGATTCTTCCCTCCTCTATCCCATAAAAATACTAAGACTGAACTCATATTTTCCTCTACTAATCCACCACTGTAGGATGTTGGCTCTGTATATACTATCTCAAAGTGAGAGATAGTGTGCACAGAGTGCAAGGGTTCCCATTAGAGGTTGATAATGGCAAAATTAGATCATACTAATGCTCTATTTTGTGGTAGTGTGGTCGAGCAGTAGGCTTATCAGAGGATACTGTTAAGCATTTGTTGTACACACACAGGCAATAAACGAGAACACACACTCAAAGACTTAACTCCAGGCCAACAGGTTTTTATATAGAAAAATATTATTTTCTTAATGTATTTTTTAACCACAACATTCAGAATTTAGGTAAGTACTTATATTGTAAGGTATTTCACACAGGTATGTATGGAACTTTAAATTAAAACAGCAATGTACACAGCTTTGGCAAAAATGGCAATAAGCTATTTTAAAAGTGGACACTGCAAAAATCAACAGTTCTTGGGGGAGTTAAGTATTGGTTAGTTTCTCAGGTAATTAAAGCACTTACAAGTTCAGTCTCCTGGGCATAGGCAGCCCACCGTTGGGGGTTCAAGTCAACCCCAAACACCCAGCACCAGCAACACAGGGCCGGTCAGGTGCAGAGGTCAAAGTAGGGCCCAAATAGCATAGGCGCCTATGGAGAACAGGGTTGCTCTGGTTCCAGTCTGCTAGCAGGTAAGTACCTGCGTCCTCGAGGAGCAGACCATGGGGGTTTTGTAGATCACTGGGGGGGGGGGGAGGGGCCCCAAACAGGCAAACAAAATGCACCCTAAGTGGCACAGGGGCAGCCGGGTGCAGTGTGTGAAGTAGGTGTCGTGTTGTAGATCGGAATCAGTAGGGCACTCGGGGGCTTCTTGGGCCAGCCACCGACTGGGCTAGGATGAGAGCCCCCTGCTGGTTACTCTTGCACCAGTAGTTGGTTCCTCTCGGTTAAGGGGGCTGCGGGTGCAGTGCTTCTTCCAGGCATCGGGTTCCTTTGTTACCAGGCAGTCGCGGTCAGGGGGAGCCTCTGGATCCTCTCTGCAAGCGTCACTGTGGGGGTGCAGTGAGGTCGACTCAGAGTGTCCACGTCGTTGGAGTCCCCTGGGGGTCCTCTCTCCAGTGTTCGTTTTCTGGACACAAGCCGGGGGTATCTGGTGCAGAGTGCAAAGATTCACTGTTCCAGGGTCAGGCTGGAGTCTCTTTGAAGATGGTTTCTTTGTTGCAGTTTTGGACAGAGCCACTGTCCTCTGGAGTTTCTTGGTCAGTTCGGTGGAATGTTGGGCCTGGGTAGGATTATTAAACACTAGGGATTATTGTGCACATTGTGATTCTCATGACCAGCCACACTGCAAAGACTTATCAAACATAGCGAGCACTAGAGGTTGTAAGGAACTGCTAAGAAATAAACATTGCCAGTAAATTTGGCTGTGGCAAGCCAAGAATTTGTATTTAGCTTTTGCAATTTTTAGGCTTGAAAAAAGTACAGTTAAGAAAAAGACAAAATGCTGAAGTGCATACATTTGCAAAAACGTAAGTAAATAATGACCTATTACAAAATGTTAAAAAAAAATATGTAAAGTAACAGTGGAAATTAAGGCAGAGTTTGCCCTACGGGACTTGGCATGGAAGCATACTGCATTATAGACAAATGCCAATATTTGCAAGAGCAAAATGCCACCACTCACAGTAAAGAGAGCCAGTGGCTGAGGTGGGCTGACCCGCTGCCCATGCTTTAGGCTGCTGTAGACGGGAGTAAAACGTGAATGACACTTGAGTAGCCCAGAAGATGAAGAGGGGTAACTAAAAGCCCCTATATGTAAATATATTTATTTATTTTTAATATGATTTTTGTTTTTGGAAAACATGATACTGGTGCGACTACTAAACCTGTCGATAAGCCAGACTAAAAATAAAAATAGAGGATCAAAGTTAAAGGTTGTTTTTTTTCTGAAAATGAGACCTAATTCTGCTTTGGGAAAAACATAAAGATAAGACATGATGCGCTTGAATCAATATCAGCCAGTGGTTTGTTCCTGGATCTCATTTTCAGTCTTTCATATTTTTGCACACTATGCTCTTGCCGGGACCAAACTTATTGAAATTAGCTTTAGTCCTACTCCAATAGGAATCTACCAGGCCATGTTTCCTCTCATTTAGATCAAAAGCAACCCTAGACAAATTTCGGGACATAGGCTCACGGGTGGAATCCTCTCATATGTAAGTGATTTTCAAAAAACGACAGTAATTCTTAACAAATATCAATGGCTTGTGAACTTCTGGCTACCCCAGCAATTGTATATGTTGAAATGGGGGTAGGGTTATTAAGAAGAAAAAAAATCTGCATTTATGCAGAGCCATTATTTACACTGTTATTGGTTCATTTTCAAACTGCACTGCCATCCCACACAAATGTAGAGGACTTCGGAAATCTCTTGATGGTAGTTTTTGCTGAAATTTGTCTCAGATGTTTCCTACTACTTTACGGTAATAGGCCTGGAACTGTATAAATTATATTTGTTGTCTTGAGAGCCGATGTTTGCCGGCTGTCACTACAAAGTACTTTGCACAGGTCAACTACATGAAAGGTGACTGGGATTAAGGTGAAATCATCACATGATTAAAAGTTCATGGGTTCTAGTGGGAGATGATCATTGATTTGTAGTCCATAGGCAGTGGCAGCTAGTAAACTTTGAAAGCAATGAGGAGTAAATAGTTTCATCCAGTTGTACAGAGCGAGTCTGATCTCCTTTAGTGGAATCGGAGAGGGGAGGATTTGCCCGATAAGAATATTTTTTTAAATAGGGCAAATTGGCATATTTTACAGCCTGGTTACGGACACACGTTTGGCTAAAATCCAGAAGCTCTTCTGAGGAACTAATGAAATACTCCAGTACTTGTTGTGGTGTGCCATCCAAGTATTACTGGCCAAAGAGAACTGTGAAAATAAAAAAAGTGGATTTTCAACATCATTTCTGTTAAAGGATGGCAAAAGGGCCCCTGTATAGTACAAGCAGTAAGAATATCTGTTTATTCAAGGTCCAATGGACTATTGTGTTTTCCCCAAACGTATAATGTCTTGATTCACTTAATTGTCCATCTAGGTTCTTCCTTGTATATTCTCACACTTCTTGTGACTGAGATTACATTGAAGGGGAAGGTTGCAAAAAGACAGGCAGAAAACTGCAAACATAGACCGAGGATTGAGGCTCAGGAAGTATAGTATCAGAGAGCAGACAATGTACAGCTTTCTTAATATTCAGAAAGCAGTTGTGATAATATCATGAAAGATGTATCAGTTTAGCTGATGAAATGGTGTCACACATAAAAAACAGCCATTAACAGCAAGTGCTCTACGAAGTTAAGGGGCTAAAATAAGCAATAAATTGCATAAGATTTCGCTCAACAAAAGCTTTATTAAAATGAATCACACAAGTCATGAAATAACAGTGATAACAACAAGTGCTCCTAGAAGTTAATGTACTAAAATCTGCAATAAATTGCAGAAAACAATAATTTTTCGCTAAAAAATTTGCTTTAAATACATTTCGGAAATGCAGCAAGTTTGCCTGAAACATCAGATTGGTTTATGAAAATACAGGCATTTCACCATGCAATATAAATATTTCACTTTTGATTAATAGGATCACTTCCCACAAACAGACCTATCATAATTTGAAAAAAAAAGTTTGTTCTGAAATACCAGATAGTTGTTTTAGTAAATATATTATTTGTTACCAAATATTAGATTTTAATTGTCATAAAGCTCTCACATATATTATAATCAGACATGTAGAGATTTCTTCCATTCATGGCCGTTTATCATGGCCATCCATTACCATGGTTGTCTTTCTTTGTATGACAAACAATGTCACCACCATTTCCCAGGCTCTAGACAGAATTATTATACCAGGGAGACACCAAATTTTGGCAAGGAGATGCACAACATGACTAGGATGGGGTAGCAGCATGTGATCAAAAACACCCACAAATGTGCCACTGATGACCCCCCATAATGCAGGAATAGCCAGCATGTCACTAGGAATCTTCCTAGTATGACATGGATTGGCAATGTTAAACAGTGTTGGCCAGAATGAGCACCATTAGGTTACCGATCGGCAGTTGTTCTGTAGGAACGTACACAATATGTCTTAGATGAGTCATTATGCATTGATTGCCTGCATTTTGCCAGGAATGCAAACAGTATGTCTTGGATGGGCCAGCCTTATGCAGAAGTAGTCAGTTGTTTTTTTGTATCTTCCCTGGTGTAGCATCATATTGTTGCTCCTATGAACATCAACTCCTTGCTTCTCCGAGTCTATCATATCTCAGGGTTCGATTGTCTCACCACTCTCATTAAACTCCTACATTCACTTTGCTACTTGACCCAATAATCTCTTCACCTTAACCCATTATAAGTATGTCATTTACACAAAGGTCATCCTAAAACTGGAAACTCTGAAGTATCTAACCACCTCAGGACAAGACCACTGCCTCAGAAGTTCCAACCAGTGGATGCTCTGTAACCACCTTAAACGTAACTTTCTGAAACCTGTTACCTTGAGCTTTGGAGAAGAAAAAAATACCAAGATACGTTCATTGGACCCCAGAAACACAATTCACCAACAGCAACTTCACCACAAGTAAGAAATCCTGGGCCGTTTTTGGACTCCATCCTTTTCCTGGTCCCACAACCAAACCAATTCATAAGAAGCTCTTTCAGTACCATGCTACATCTTAAACATGTCTATGCATATGGTCCTGTTCATTCTACTCGGAAGACTGCAAAGGATTCAGAAAGTTACAGCAACATAGCTACTACAACTCCACCCATAGTATCTATACCACTGGACTCTGCATTGCGCACAGTCAGTCCTGGCAAAAGCACATCCTTCGACCAAGCTGAGCTCTGAATAGAAACCATCTCCTATCAACTTGCCCTGGACCACAAAAATAAATGTCTTGGTGGAATCCCATGTTTTGTGCAAGCAGCAATCTTATGGAATTCCCTCCTGCCAAAGACAAAAAATGTCAATGATCATATGAAATTGAGGAATAAAATATAGACATGCTTTTCCCAATCATGTGGTGGAGGGTCGCACTCGCCAATTAAGAAACTGAGTTGGTCACACAAAAGACATATGGACATTGGATGACTCTAAACCAAAGCCAACCATTAATGGAGCCTGTGACATGAGAAGTGCAGTCCTGGACGCACTACGAAATAATTTCTGACAAAAGCATACGCAACAAGCATTTAATGCTTGAGTTCTATCCTTCCTCTTCCTTGCTCCACCACACACTTAAGCACAGCCACGATAATTGGCTAAAAGTGCTTCTTTTGGTAATCCCTCAGAACACCAAAACACCTCAAAGGCCACATTGCAAGACAAAATTGTTCCAAGAAAGCACTGCAGTGTTGCCTAATACCCATCCACTACTAGCAATTTGTCTCCCATAAGGTAAATAAAACTCTATATAAATGCAACTGCAACTACAATACCATATTTTCTCCAGCATAATTAAAGTTATATGTATGTCTCCTTGTGACTTTGAACTGTTTATCAATTCTAAATGGGCAGGTCCACAACTGTTGAGTGTAAGAATGAAATATTGCATAAATGAGGTACACACTGCGTACAAATGAGCTGGGTTTTTCATGTGAGCTACCGTCTCCCTTCATGGAATGGGCATCCTTGCATAGGACATCTTCTGTGCCCATTGCCTTTACTAAGCTGGTCGTTCAAAATGTGGACTCAAAGCCAGAAAACAAATCTGCAAAAAGAGCTTTTGAGGAAAAAAACACTATTTAAAAGATTTATTTTTCAGTGACGTATCTTTAAAGTGTTTTCACAGTTTTTCTTAGAAGAAAACATGGAAATAACTTTTTTGTGGGAAATTTTCCTGCGAAAAGTTGGGTCTGTGTGAGTAAACTTCGAAGGTTTGTTGGGGCAAATATGCTCACACTCCAAGTGCGGACTACGTATGAAATACATTGGGATGCAAATGTTAAATATCAGGATAGTCATTAGATTGATGGGAGGAGAGGGGTCTTGTCAAGAAGCAAATGATTGGGCATGAACTTTACTGTGTAGCTGAGAAACTGCTGAAGGACATCAAGTTGATTGCCTCAGAGGACAATGTAAATGTTCAGATGATCAAAGTCCACTTTTGCAGCACCCCTGTACTGCTCTGATTCCTATCAAATCTGGTATTTTTTCCCGCCAATAGAGTATTGTGTCACAAGTCCACTGAAGATCTCCTACATGGTTTTGTAGGTTACATCTCCCTCTAGACTTTGCAAAGAGAGGTTACATCCCCCTCTAGACTTTGCAAAGAGAACGCTGCATTGCACCAACTACAGCAACCCCAGGAGATTGAATCATCTCTCACCAGCATCTGGAGAGTGCACTTTCAGATGCTGCGTACGTACCTGTGGAAGTCACAAGGTGCTGGGATGTCCTTGCTGACACCTGCCTCAAGAAATAGCCTGACCTTTCTACGTCCTATCAAACCCAAAGGGCATCCTGGCCAGCGTTGCCTCAAATTGGCCACCTCCACCTGTTTGGTCGCACAAAAAAACTGCATCCTGATCAATGTCCCTAGCACGCTCAGGTCAGAGGCTAGAACAACTAACTAAACAAGCATTGACCCTGATCCTGCCTGCATGCTCAACACACAATTTAAGACTTGTGCATGAAAGACCAACACAGGAGTGTACCACCACTTTTGCAAGCAGGGGTAAAACCAAACCTTTGAAGTATAGTTCTTTGAATTTGGTGGACATAGCATACTCTGCGGAATTATTACATTATACTTTATTGTGGGACTTCCTTTCCAATAAAAGTGAAACTAGCTACCACAAACCTAACAATGTAATCATTGAATAATATTTCAGTGGTTTCTAACTGCTTCTCCACCGCCCCCTCCTCATCTCCCCCGCCCCATCAACCCCATTTATGAGAGACGGAAAATGTCTTGCTTCAGCGCTCAGTGCGAAGTCTATTAGAAACCTTTGTGTTCTGTTTTATTTTTTTTGTCACAAATGCGTGTATACCTCGGTGGAACCCCCACGTGTGCATGCCCTAAGGTACAGTGGACCTTACTGCGGGCTACCACCGCGAAATGCAACGAGGACCCTCCCGAAGCTTGTAACCTAAACAGTAGAGCTGGGTTGGGGTACACATTTTACCAAGGTTTCCATAGTGACTATTCAGTGCTTGCGGCTCTGTCGCTTCCGGCGTTACGCCTCTCCAGCAGAGAGCTTACTTTGCGGGGGGCGATATGATACATAAAAGCCGTTTCCGTAGATATTACTTCACTTGTTGAGTCAGCCACCCCCACCTCAAGCCCCTGCCGATTTCCAGTCTCTGTCTCACTGGTGCACCCCACGGGGTGAAGGCGGAGGATGACCCACACGTGGCACAAAACCGGCGACTTTTGAGGAGAACTGTACATCCGTTTGCGGGTTTTTGGCCTTCTCTGCGCCCCCGGGGGAGAAGCTTCCAGACTGAGCGGCTCAGCCGAGAAGCCTTTATTTTTGTTGTCTGCGATTCTCGTGAAATTTCCGGGGGGTGGGGGCGTTGTGCAGGACACTGCCCCGGGGAGCAAAATTTACAGTCACCCATCAATCTTGACCCTCAGAACGAGAGACCAAACAGCTGAATTCTATAAGGAAGACCTGTACGTCTACAGCACGCAGTGACCGTCGCTCTTGGAGGGAACCCCAGGGATGTTAAGGGGCAACTTAGGGAACAAAAGATGACACTTATCAAGCACAATATAACAACGACTCGCAGAAGTGGGTTCAGTTAATGGGCAACACCGACTAGGAAGTACAAGATGAACTTCGACCCTTCAAAGTGTCAGAGGAGGAGTTTCTGAAGGAGCATGGCCTTGAGTATCAACGGCACCTCTATCGAGCTTTAGCACTGAGCAAGCCACCAGGCAGATACCGGTCCGCAGTAGAAAGATGCACCAGGCCGTCAGACTGTAACAAGAAAACTACCAGAGAAGGATCAGCCAGGCAGTTGATGGGCAAAGGAGAAACGGCTTCTTGCCCATCTATAGTTCCCACTGCACTGCCCAGGGAGTAGTCAGTCACCCTTGAATCTTTCCCTCTGTTGTCACATTTAAAAAATAAAATGCACTCGAAAATAATCATTCACCCAGTGCATCTGCGCACATCCGTCATTTCCTTTGCCAACATCCTGTTCCTTTTTTCTGGGGGTCCTCCCTCAAATGCAGCACACGGGTCGGAAACATTCTGTGGTTTTGAATGCCCTCGAGAGATGTTTGACTTTTGCTGCAACTAGTGTTTCAAGTGACAGCTTTACGTTGTAGTGTTATTCTGAGTTGCTGCTTGGAATCAGCGGGCCAAAGTGTCACCAAACGCATACCTACTGGTTTCTTCTTTGATTCGGTGGGAGTGGGAGGTCACTCGATGAACACCTTTGAAGGAGGGTTGAGGGCTGTAAGATTTGTAAACTTTAGTGGGGAATGCTTCCATCTGTAAACTGGTTCACCGTGGCCTCTTATTGATTGCCTGCTTGAATCATTCTTTGCACCCTACATATATTGTGCGGGGACAGCTGACATGTTTCGGTGATCGGAGCCTGGAGTAGGCTACTCAAGCTAGCCTCTAAGGCAGATGTTTGGCATTGCCATGTACAATGGCTTGTGCCAGGCAAATCTAGTCCCCATAGAGTTAAGATATCCTTAAAATAGTAGGTTATGACTTATATTTATTAACATTGGCGA
The DNA here is from genome assembly GCF_031143425.1 of Pleurodeles waltl. Classification (NCBI taxonomy): domain Eukaryota; kingdom Metazoa; phylum Chordata; class Amphibia; order Caudata; family Salamandridae; genus Pleurodeles; species Pleurodeles waltl. The sequence goes on along the minus strand of NC_090450.1, from coordinate 535,242,264 downwards.
GGATAAGTAGCAGAATGTGACCAGGGTAAACGAGCAGGCTCTTGGTGGCAATGTGAGTGATTACAAGTATGAAATGAGTACTAACGTGGATGAGATTGGAACCAGACAGTGAACAGGAAAACTATCCCTTCATGCTTTCAGGTAATCAAGAGTCAGTGACTGCCAACTGTGAGTCACAACCAATAAATTGTTCTGTGAGCTCAGCACCTGTTTGTACCTGGAGGTGGTGTAAGGTCAGGCCACAGAAGTGAAAAAGCATGACAATATTTTTTACTAGCAGGTGACACAGGCATGGTGTGATAAGCGTGAAAAACTGTGAAGGAAAGAGCCCGCAATTTCAGATGATGCTTGAAAATAACCATCTGTGATGAGTCAGGCCTGGGGAGTGAACAGCATCGTTGTGCCTGATTGCGGCAGCTGATTCACTATTCTCTTTTGGCAATAGTATTAAAATCTCGTATTTTCCCAGTGCCTAGGCAGTTCAGTTTGTACATCAGTACCAGATGTCTTCTGTGTTCATGTCATTCATTAACAAGACCTCTACTTGCCTTTTCAGTTATGTTTGCTTTCTGTTAGGACACTGTTACTAGTTTTCCAACATTTTGTTAGTTCTCATAAGCCCCCAGGCATCTCTTGTAACAGAAAGAGGCCTTCTATTAGCCACATTTGTAGTAGTCATACTTATTTCATTTCAGTGTGTCCTCTTAGTTGAGGAAAATCAGGCTGAAAATAGCGAAAAGGCATAGAGAGAGGTAGCTATATATAGAGAGAGACAGAGAAACAGATTTCTCTTAATTAAAATAAAATAAAACCTTATGAAAAAAAAATGTTAAAATATGTCGAATCCCGCTCGAAGACTCTTTCAAGTAACAGAGTTCAAATAAAAAAATAGATTTCTGGTTTAAAAAAAAAAAAAATGTTACAAATCGATTTATACCACACACCGTGCTTATAATTAGAAATATAACTGTGCATCAAACTTTTTTATGAGAATTCCATGTGCCCTTTTCTGAGGGAGAATGTTTCAAAGTGACCAAAGGCATAAAATCTAAAGTGGATCACCAGATTTATACCATAAGGCTGGTATTGCCCAATCTCCTCAATCTCCAGGTTTCCTTCTTTTGTTCTGGTTTAATGAGAAGACTTTTGGAACATTAACGAGATAGTGCTGGTCAACTGCTGGATGCCAACTTGCCAAAGGCACTTCTGGCCCCAAGGCTCATCGGAGGATAGTCATAGGAAGTTACGTTCTCAGCAGCAGGAAGTCCAGGTTAATAAACATGGTGGTGCAAAGCGGACTTGACAGTGCAGTTGTCTTCTTACTTATTGTTGCCAATACTTAAACATATACATAGAGTCAGCTTTGACTTCTCAGAGGAATATTACCATCTCACCTCATGAGGTTGGTTCTTGATGGACTATTTTACACATTGAAAGTAGACTCAATCATCACACAGTATATTTTATTCAAATATTTAGTAGTTTATTTCCTATATCCATTCTGTACATACATTTTTTTAATGCTTTTATTGGGACTCGAGTGGTAGTCTAGACCTTAAGAAGGCCATCTTGTTGTGTTGTTCCTTTCAGGCGGCCACTTAGGGTCAGGTCATCTGTTTTCCATAAAATTCGAATTTTCTAACACAGTTTGTTTACGAAAGGACATGTATAATGCATTACTACAACAAAACTCTTTTAACAAGTTTTGACTCCTGTTTTGGGGCAGCAAAGAATGTTTTTTATATCATCCTTCGGCCTAGCAGTCAGATAGGTTAAAATATAGCTTACTACTGCTAGAAGTGTAGTTACCTTGAATCGGCCAATTAAGAACTTGTCAAGTGTCAATAGCTTCGTGGTCGCTGTGACTAGTTCCACTTAAGAGAGGCATAGCCAGTGTGTCATGGCCATAGGGCAAGGAAGGCAGTGGGCTCTCTGGACGCTCACATCAATAACCAGTGTTCAGTGTGCCTCTCGGGCCCTTAGGCCTCGGTAGCACTTCACCTGCCGCACCATTGCAAGCTACGCCCTCACTGAAGAGTGAGCTAGAGCTGTGTGCCCGGCTTCCGTTAGTGGGTGTATTTCCGCGAGTCAGCAGGCAGATGCTGAGCTTTGGTTGGAGGCTGGAGCACTTATTTTGATTTGATATGAGCGAGTAACGGGTAGTGCTGTTTGGATACCTGTCCGCTGTGGTTGAGCACTAACGCTATAATTCTACGAGTTAATGCAGGCGCTGCGGAGAGCGCAGCTCGGAAACACCTCAGCAGTTTGTTTCTGAGTTGTGCTTCCTGCTGTTCACGCACTAACTCACTCTTCCAGTTACCGAGTGAGCTCTAAATACCACGATTGCAATGAAAAAAGGCCCGCCGCTTCATGATCGTGCCCCGGTACTAACGTTGCAGCTGGCAGTGGTGGTAATCGTGTGAAGGGTGAAGGACTAGATTAAAGTTTAGAATGTGAATAATTATCATGCTGACGTGTTTTATCGGATGGGATTCGTCAGTGAAGAACCGATAATGTGAGCTGCTTGACTGCCAATGACTACTTTGCCAGTGTTCAACATTCAACAATGCACGCAGCAACATTCTTAGCTTTGGCATGCAACCCTTAACCTATGCAATGACCCCATCCAGGCGAGGACGGGCTTCCGTATGGAACCTGCCCCAGTGGAAGGCTACTGGCTTTGTTTATTTTTGATTTTGTGGAGGCTGGTCATTAATTTCTGAACTTTGAAAATGTATCGTTTATTTTTTTGAACACTTTGAACTGTCGCCCCTATGCTGCCTCCCATAGTGAAAGGGATGTGCTCTGCATACTCATGACACACTTTTTTAGGGTGTGCCTGTAACAACATGCAGCTGGTTCTTGTAGCAAGGGTGCTTTTGACTTAATGTAAGGCAAGAAAATGGACCACCACAATCTGTGGCTGGATAGTTAAAAAAACAAAAACAAAAAAAAAGGAGTCATAAGTGCAGCCTGTTATAGTCCAGTCCAGTCCATAGTCCAGTCCACTGCTACTGCTGCACTGCCTGGTGATATAGTTACACTATCCAGATTCGATTATTTTTTTATGTAAAATAAAATAAAAAAAATCTCATTTTCCACACTCCTTTCCCTCTTTGTATCAATCACCATTTTCTTTTTTGCTAGACAGAACAAATGATTTTCTTAAAGATCCACTCTACTTTTAGGCCTCCCAAACACAGCACATGCACTTTAAGAAGTATTTTTTACAGTTTAGTGGGACCATGCCACAAGTTGTTTTCGTTGTCAGTCTCATTTGTAATATTTCAATTTCTTAGCTCCCAGGCTTCGTTTCCTTTCTTGTGTTATCTGCTCCCTGGAGCATGGACCAAGTAAGTGTTCTTCCTTATCTTTGTTGTGCCTCGTCTTTTTGCGAAGCACTTTTTCTTTTTTTACAAGCATTTCAGTATTATTCCTGGACGTACGATGTGCTTACTCGCTTTTAAAACAGGCATAGAGCTTCTTATTTATGTTTTTTTTACACTATCAGCCTTCTCTATTGACACTTCAGTTACTTACACCTATAACCGTACTACTCTACGCCACTCTACCCTCTGCTACTCCACTGTACGCCACTCTACTCTACGCCCCCCACTCCACTCTACCTTACAACATCCACTCTACTCCACGCCACTCCATTCTACACCACTTCACTGTACTCTGCGGCACTCTACTCTGCACCACTCTACAGCACTCTACGCTACTACAGTCTACTCTGCTGTATGCCACTCTGCGCCACTCTACTCTATGCCACTCTGTTCCACACATGACACTCTTGAGCACTTTACGCCTCTCTACTCTACACCACTGTACTCTACACCATCTCACTTTACTCTATCCCAATCTACTCTACTCCACTGTATGGCACTTTACGCCACTCTACTGTATGCCACTCGACTTTACTCTGTCACTTCACTCAACGCCCCTCTGCTCTACTCTATGCCACTTCACTGTACGCCAATCCACTCTATGGGACTGAGCTCCACTCTATGGGACTGCACTCCACTGTACCGCACTGCACTCCACACCACTCGACTCTACTGTATGCCACTCCCCTCTAACCAGCTCCACTCTACCCAACTACACTCTGCCCAGCTCCACTCCACACACTGCCACTCTGTGGCACTGTACTCCACTCCACGACATGCCACTATACCCTCCTCACCTCTACTTCACCCCAATCCATACCACTCTATTCTGTGCCACTCTATGCTATCTATTCTGTGCCACTCCACTCTACGTCATGCCATGCCACTCTTCTCCATTCTACACCACCCCACTCTACTCTTTGCCACTCTACTCTATGCCACTGTATGCCAATCTGCTCCTCACCTCACCACTCCACTCTCTGCCATTCTACTCCAAGCCACTCTACTCGTAAGCCACTCTTTTATACACCACTCTATTCACTCTACGCCACTCCACTGTGTGGGACTGCCCTCCACCGTACTCTACTTTATGCTAAAATAAACACACAAAATCAACACTAAATTTCTGATTAATAATGCTCTATCAATGACTTGCCTTGACCAACTTGTGCTTTCCCCTCGCCTGCAGCACATACTCTTTACTTGTGCCCTTCCATTGCTCACGTTTAGAAACTACATTATTATTTTTGCGTAGGAATGCACTGCATGAGAGTGCTTGTCTTTGAGTTGTCTCCTGTTGTCCGTGTTGCTCTCCCTCATGTGTTACTATTCTTTTTCCCAACCACTTCTTGCCATTAGGGTAGGGCAAAGTTGCAAATTACTGAGGGGCCTTCCATTTTCTAAATAAATATACTTTCACACCATTTCATTGTGATATTATTTATTATTTTTCTGATCCATCTCAGATTGATAAACAAACAAAATGGTGCTGCATCACACACCTACATCGTGAAGCATGCGTGCACCTTCAAAATTATGAAGCCGCCAGAGGCTGTGACATCGCTCTATTTTGTTTTTTATAATTTCTTCTTCTTGTACTGCTGATGCTGTACAGCATGAACAAAAGGCATTAGCACTGCCAAAGGTGAGACTTATTGACTTTGTCAAGTGCTTGCTAAATATACTCCAACCCTAGTGGGTTCTCCATTTTTCCCCTTATTTTTTCCTACACATGCGCACATCCATCTGAACACTTATTCATTATTGTTTTGCCGTACACTAAGTCACTGACCCCGTCAGCTAGTAACTCATCCAGCCATTGACTCAATTCTGCAGTTCGCAAACTCTAACCACAGCCATGCCTATAGACTTATCAGTTAACGAAAATTACTTTCAGTTATCAAAAAAATCCAGACCTATTATTGTCTTTACCAATGCTTGCTCTATAAAGGTAATTATTTTTCGTTCAGGCCTTAAAATGGGTTTCAGAAGTTTCTGTTCAAGGTCACAAAGAGGGGAGTTTGTGTCTTGCAAGATTACATTTTGCCTGTCATTTGTAGGTCTGTGCAATCCAAGATAAATGATTTTGATAAAATGTTTCCTTACATGCTGAGAACTTTTTCTGGCTGATATTTTCTCAAACAGTCAATATAGGTGATTTATGCTCTTAAAGGGAAAGAAACATTCCTCTGAGGTGATATTCACATCACACAGCTCCCCCTGGAGCACTTATTGAAATATTTTTGGATTCAAATTGAGACTTAAAAAGTGATTAAGGATATTTCTCTGAGAAGCATTCACTTTTTACGTCTGTCTCGACAGCTCAGCAATTTTTTTACACATCTTTACAGATCTTTCAATATATATAGGAGAGCTTTGACGCCACCTAGAGGAGGTTTATTAACTCACCTCGTGCTGTTGGAGATTTAATGTATCATTCCGCCCTCCAAGAAGTGCTTCAATTGAAATGCATGAGTGACTATTTTACATCTTAAAAGTAGTCAGTCGTCATGCTGTTTGTCAGATTCAGTTCTTTATTCAGAAAGAAGTCTGTGTTCTACTACTTTTCTCCCCAGCATTGGCAGTGCCGGTGAAGCAGGCTTTAATGTGATAAACACACAAAAGGTTATTGGAGGAAGGCTTGCAATTTGTCTAACCACTGGTGATGGCTCAGGGTAGCATCCCTATCCATTGTTCTTTTGCTTAAAGTTCCACCTCAGTTTGGGCCTAGCCATATGCAAATCACCCTTGACCCTGGTTCTCATGGGAACAGTCCAGCCAAACTTACAGGCCAGGTCCTCCCTGAACTGGCACACAAGCAACCCATGACTGGTTTTGCCCTAATTATGGGCTCATCAGGCTGGTACTATATTAATGTGACAAACAGCATTTGAGCATGTGATGCATGTAACAGCCTTTTTGAGTGCCTGTGATTACGTGTATTTGTACACTAAAGTCAAACCTATTGGCTTTGCCAATACTCTGAATACTAAAAATGTGAGAAAATATAACGAGGTGCAATCCTTTGTAAGGAGCCCAAAAGAGAAGTGTAATTTTTGACCATATGTACATCATCAACTCTCTACGTTTGTCCTCTTCAGCAACCACACTGGCTCAGGGCCGAGATCTTGAATATCTTTTTTAAATATAGAAATATCTCTGGAAATATGTTTACAAGTAGGAGCTTTTCCTTCTGCTCATTCCCACCCACTGTGGGCCTGACAGCTCTTAAAGCGGCACAAACCTACTTGCTCTGGTGCACACACGTTCCTGTAACTCCTATGTAATGTAACAAGCAAATCATGTATGCAGAGTTCAAGTACCCCTATCACATTTGACCTTTCAGTGTCTTGTGTTATGGTCAGCTTCATGCAGACTCCACAATGTATTGCTCTTCAGAAGTTTATAGCATCAAACAGCAGCGGCTAATTTCCACACAATTCGGAGAACAGACGTAAAGAGACGTGTGCTACACATTACACTCTTCTTATCTCACGATCCAAGTAGATTCAGTCAAGCTGCGTCTAATATCATACTGGGAGACATGTGAGATACCTGCTCAATGACTGTCCTCACAGAGAAGCTCTTACAGTGTGAAAGCTCTTAAATCTCGAGTTCTGTGAGGCACAGGGAAAGACATTTCATCAGAGGGAAAGATATTTCATCAGAGGGAAAGATGTTTCATCAGAGGGAAAGATATGTCATCGTGGCTGACAGCATCTCTGCCGAGGCTTGATGGGTTTTCCATACATCCATTCCAGGCATGTCCACATGGACCACCGCAGTCTTCCTAGCGCACAAAACAGATCAGTTCTGTGTCTACCTTGCCTGCACATATATTTATTGTGAGCTCGGAGTCAGGCGGAAGTGAGTTATGCCTGTCCAATGCCCACTGTATTCTGCAGAGTAGTTTGGTTTTATCAACACACACAAGGGTATGAATGTCTTAGGGTACAGTCGTTTTGATGACTAATTCTATCAAGAAACTCCATGAAGGTCCTTCGACTTTCTCAGGGAACCTAAGATGACGCTTTCAAAGCACCAAAATACTCGAAGGTGTAGGAAATAAATAAGGCAGGAACATGAAACTGACCTGCGACGGCGTGTACCAGCTTTGGGTGAAACTGTGTTTCTAGCATAGGCCTAACCATGTCTTGGCGCAACGGATCTGCTGTTCGTAAAAGCACATAATAAAACTGTCGCTGTTGTCAAAGTACGAAATACAAACAGAAGGAAATGCTATTTTAAATACATTTTAAAGGTTCTTCTAAATCGTGTTCCTGACGTCAAGTGTTTTTATTGTTTTTTAAATGTTTTCCTCTCATTACATATACATCAGTATTTCTTGGGAGATATTTACACTGTGTTTCTGTATACACTAATTATTTCACTTTTATTTTGGCCATTGTGAGCTTTCCGTTTTTGGAGTGATTCGGCGCTTTGATGTACATGATCACAGAAGCCATAACAGTGCGCTATTATCACATGAGCATTTGTTACGTCAAAAACTATATTAGTAAAAAATGCACATCATATATATGTAACTTAAACACGCATACGATATACACAGGTTTTCTTTGATCCTATTGAGTGCTCTCCTCCCTGCTTTGCATTTTCGGTCAGACTTGTGGTTCATCTAGAATACGTAACAACCGTTGGCAAAGCCAATCAGTCTTGACTTTGGGGGCTATTAACCTTGCGAGTGGGTTTTATCCATGCTGCTCAGTATCCCTGATGCTGTGCAGCATGGCTAAAATTGTGTTTTTTTAAATTGATGTGAACTGCAGCGTCATTTAGTATGCACGCACACCAAGCATACATGCCTACAAAATTATGCCAGTGCATATTTTTTAGTTGTTAAAAAGAAAAAAGGTAGAAGGAGAAGAGCAGAAAAAAAACTGGGGGCGCCAATAGGCGAGCAAGCAATACACGATATACAGATGGGAGCGGAAGCAGCACGGGGGTCGAAAGTAACATGGAAGTGACAGAGAAGCACACAAGGCAAGACAAAGCAACACGGAAGCAGCACAGAAGAACACGGCGAGCCAACGTAACAGAGATAGATGGGGGAGCATCAGATGCACATGGTGAAACAGAGCAACACGGAGACAGAGGAAGCAACATAAAGGACATAAACAACATGGGGGGGGGGGGGGTAAAGAAGCACACAGCGAGACAGAGCAACACCAGACTGGAGGGGGGTGGGATGCCCAGATACACAGAGCGAGACAGAGCAGCATGGAGATGGGAGATGAGAAGCACACAGCAAGACAGAGCAACACAGGGCCAAAGAAGCGCGTGAGGGAGACAGCCGGAAAACAATTGCATTCTGTAGAGTGCTTCCCTAAAAAGAACAAGCATTGGCAAAGCAAATTGGTCTTCCCTATACAAGACCTACTGGCTATGGCAGTGTATTTTAGCCATGTTGTACACCAGCGTGGCTGCTCTTCAGCATTGGCTAAAAGTTAGTGGCACGGAGTGTCCTAGAGTAGAGCACTGGAGTAAAGTGCTGTAAAGTGGATTTGTTGGAGTAGAGCATTATACAGTGGAGTAGGGGGAGTAGAGTCTCATAGAGTGGAGTAGAGGGGAGTAAAGTTCAGTGGCAGAGACTGACATAGAATGCAGTGTCGCGGGGTGGTGTAGAGTGGGTTGGAGTGGATTGAGGTGGGAGGTTGGATTGGATTGGAGTAGAGTGTGGTGGATTGGATGGGGTGGATTTGATTGGAGTTGGGGGATTGAATTGGGGTAGGGTGGATTGGATTGGGGTGGATTAGATTGGATTGGGGTGGGTGGGTGGATTGGATTGGATGGGAGTGATAGGACTGGGGGGAATTGGATTGGAGTGGGGTGGATTATAATGAATTGGAGAGGATTGGATTGGAATGATCTTTATTTTGGTGGATTGGATTGTATTGGATTTGAGAGGGGAAGATTGGCTGGATTGGATTGGAGTTGCATGGATTGTATTGTATTGTGGTAGATTTAAGTGGTGGATTGGATCGGATTGAAGTGGGATGGGGTGTATTGAACTTGGAGTGGCTTAGAGTGGGGTGGATTGGATTGGAGTGGGGTGGATTGGATGTAGAGGACTGGACTAGAGGGATGGATTTGACTGGAGTGGGGTGGATTGGTTTGTAGTGGGTGGATTGTGGTGTACTGCACAAGTATGTGTTAAAGCATAATTTTTAAATATTACACATAAGAAAGAAACAATGTTGCTTTGCAGTACTTAAAACAAGATAATGTTTTCTGATAACAGCTCCCACGAGCAAAAACAAAACATGAGTGCAATGTGAGAAAAGATGACTTGGTAAAATAAAATAAAGTTAACTATAGAAAATAAAACGTTGCAATTTTGTTTGTACTGCTGGGCATGTTTTTGCCAGTTCCACACCTTCTGTTTGCGGGCACTAGAAGTTAGTGCCCTACAAAAAGAGCAGCAGATGGGCACTGATTCAATTTAATCAATCACTGCTTGGACCCTGCTTCACAAAAAGAACAGAAATGATGCTTGGCCTGCAGTGACCAATTATGAGGCTGTAAAGAAAAGTGCTACAAGACAACAAATGGTAAGTAACGGGCCGGCTCTAAGCCCTTTTTGTCAGCAGTGTCACACAAGCGATAATCCAGGCGCTAGGGCATGCTGTCGCAAGGCTTGACCGTAAAAAAGAAGCAAAACAAAAACATTTGAGCAGTCTAAGGACACAGTAACCTGTCCATGCTCCAGAGGACAGACAGACTTACGATGGGGAAGTAAAGCACACTGAAGCCATCAAATAAGCCACAAGCAAATGAGAGTGAGGCAATCCAGTGGCAAACAATGGGCGAGCTCTAAAACCACTGTAAGCTAACAAAAAGGCTTCTAATAGACGTAGATGAGACTTGAAAACAATACTCTTCCAGTGAGATGCTGCTTTTTGCTTATGTCCTCCAAAATTGCTCACATTTTGTTTTACTTGCAGGGCATGTAGATGAGTTGTCACACACTGACCCTTGCTTTGTCGCCTCAGGGAGTCTCTCCCGCATCTTGAGCTTGCCTCCATTGCTTATCAACAAGACGGCAGTGGAAAATATGTCATAATTTGCGTGATGAGATAGCTGTTTATTTTTATCCTGGGTCCGCCTAGGCAGCGAACTAACTGGATGGATGGAGGAATTAGGAAACCTTGTCTGTACTTTTATCTATTTAAGGGACAGACAGTGCACCTAAAAATAACAAACCAGATAAAATTGCTTGAATGTTGTTCCAGTGGCCTGCGCCCACCCTGCTATGGACGTACATCCTGCATACGCAGTTTGTTGTATTCTCAGTGCGGGCGCGCCACTAGCCCGCCTAATATAACGCCAAATGACTGTGCCTGACCCGGGAGGGCAGTGGGGAGCCTGTCGGATGAAGAGCAGCATTTTTGCCTGTAGACTCGAAAATACATTTTTATTGTGAAAAATAATTGCAGTAATAAATGCATTAAAATAATGACTAGCATAATAACAGAACAAATTCATACTTAACATTACTAAAAATCGGTTTTGAATCATGCAAAACTGAGAGTTTTATCGGTTGATTTCCATTATTAGACTATTATTGTCCCACTGGTGTATTTAACGAATTTTTCACAGCCGATCACATATTGGCTTCTCATTTCACTACAGATCTGATCCATCTTCCTTCCACAAATGATTGGCTGCTGCACGCAACCAAGGCAAGAATCTCACAAGGTTAAAGGGCAAAGTATTTGATATTCATTTATACCTAAACACAACTTACATTTTCCAGTGAGTGGATACTCTACTCGCTCTAAATATTGAAGAAGTTGTGGTTGAGCAACGCCATTAACCAATGTCAAAACAAGCAAAGGTTATTAAAAATGCAAGCTCCATGAGCTTTTCGTGGAACTGATAAAATGAAATAAATGCATCAGACTCATTAAATGAAAATCTTAGGATGGCCACAATAAAAAGGGGAAATAATAAATCGACGCAAAGAATGTGCAAATGAAATCCATTAAATACTACCAAATATATTGACAGAGCAAAACACACTGTGGGGCTTGGCAGTAGGAAGAATAGAAAATACAGGTGGGGCCTCTTTTAATTGATGGTGCCCTTTATTGATTTTTATATCAGCGTGTAGAAGGGAGGAAGGAGACATTAGAATGGAACGAGAAATAGATTCAGAGCCAGTGGTGGCAGAATGGCGACTTCATGTAAAAAGAGGAAGTTAGTGTGCGGCGCAAATGAGGCTTTTCATCTCGATCTTGGGAATTCTTGCCATGTGACTCAAGGGATATGGAGCACGGGTTCGATGATGGTTTTCCCAGTGGACGTGTTTATTTCCTATGTCTTACTTTGGCATAGGTGTTTAAGAACATTTACCAACCACAGCCCTAATAATGGAGTCTTTTTTGTCTTGACTGGGATATGGGGTTCTCTTAAAGTCATACTCTTGAGTGCGAGACTAAGCCTGGTTCGCTTTGGTCCTTAAAAAAGCTACAACTTTATTTCGGAGCTCCTATTGTGGTGTCTAGGATTGATATTTAGGTACATTAGAGATTAATTTGTTATTTTTATCACCCCTTAGGGCCTCTCGATTTCAATCTTCTGGAGTTACCCTATTCCTTTTCAGTCTCTCAGAAGTTCCGATTTTTACTTGACTTTTGGGATGTAGACTGGTGCTGTTACACGAAGTGACTTGTTCCATGTTGCAAGTCTTGCATCATCAGACTTTGCAGGCAGTAGGGCGTCAAGAGTCCGAGGGTCTGCTGCAGTGGGATGAATAGTCATGGGTCAACTTATAGGGTACACGCTAGTCAGGCAGCAGTTGTAAGTTGTCACAAGTTTCCTCTGGTGAGGTCTCTCTTCTAAGAAGAAGGTCTACTGTCTGTGACTCACAGTGGCAGCCTCTACATGTATCGAAGAGAAGGGAGCTGAGCCGCTCGGAGAGCCTCAGTTCAGAGTGTGTACCTTGTGTCATGACTGAACCATCAGTATTCCCTTTATCCTTGTTTTCCTGCCTGAAGGATCAAGACCCTCTTCAGCAGGCTCTAGCTTTGGAAGCAGTATTAGGAGTTGTTACAGAATCTTTTGCACAGTCTGTGCTCCAGCCCTCTCAACCTTTGAGGCAGTTGTCATGTAAGAGAACTATCAATTTCCTAATATAGTAGTTAGCCAATGCCCACTTCATGCATTGCTGGGAATCAGTTCTGATTCAGTCACTGTGACATCATGTTTTCAGTTGTGGTTTGATGTAATGTAGGCATTCTGTTTCCTCTGGTTTGGGTTCACTTAGAGGAACCACTTGGGGGGGGGGGGGTGTTTGTGTGGCCATTGGTCAATGAAATGTATGTGGTCGAAGTCTAGGTTAGAAGGAATACCTTTTTCCAGTTTTCTGCCAATGAACTCTGTGTAGGGCTTCCCATTGAGGTGTATAATTATGTGTTGATATGTGTGCCTAAACCTGTGCTTGCACAACCAGTGGAATGGATATGTAAATATAACCAGACCAAGCACAGCACTTGCACCAATAAAGGATAAACACACACAGTCATGGTCTGTGCCCAAAATTACACGAACAATTGTGATCCCTAGAAAGACTACCAAAAAATGAAATACAGATGTGGGCCCTGGACCTGGGAGAAACTAGTTAAAGAGCTTCATACTATATACACAGCAGCAATTATATACTATATATATATACTGCCACTGTTCAAAGCCAAATATTAAGGCCTATGGTGCTCAATTTGTGGCTTGTAAATAGAGCAATTTTCTGGTTGGAAAGAGGTGGATAGGCTTAAGGATGGAGGGCTTCTGGCCTTTGCATTTGCCATTGAAGTAGATAGCGGTCTGCTAAGGTGCAGAAGAGAGTTGGAAAGACTGTCAGAGCCCAACTCCAAAGGAGTTGCAGCCTGCAGGGTTGCAGGTAAGGTATGGTAAGGCGGGTGACCACTCTTTCTCAGATGAAAGGCCGTTGGCGAGAACCCAGAATCAAGACAGAAATCCAAAATAGCCACCAAGGAGTAGCAAATGACCCAGATAAAGCACAGATCTGAGGAGCAGTTCAACAATCTTTTGTGGCCCTCCATGGATGATCTTAATCCTTATATCCCATGAACATCCCCCACTCCAGGACACCTAAAGTTCTTATGCTCTGTCCATCAGCAGCAAACTGCAAGTTAAAAATGCACAGTAGCATGCTCAAATAGCACAGACTGAATGTGGAATCGGAAGAGACCCTGGTATCTGGGGGTTGAAGAGGTACAGAAAAGCTCCTATCACTTCTCTGGAGATTATGTCCTCCTCGGGCAACCATCAGGCATCTTGGGAGCATCACAAGGTAGGTCCCCAGACCTGCAGAAAAGACAGTCTGCATCACAAGCTTTCCCTCTGCAAGGATTTCTCGAGGTACACCTAAGCTTCTTGGTCCATGGCTATATACCCTTCCATCCATTAGAAGACTTTCAGGCTCTGGCTGCTAATTCGGGGTGCAAGTGGAGTGTATCATGCAGATTTCAAGGTCATGGAATGCTAGAAATAAGTCAACTCCTCATTTATCTGCCAAGTAGTGCTACACTGACCCGGTCATGTCTCTGACCAGGCTTTTCAGTTCATTAGACTACCTAACTAGGACACTACCCAGGCAGCAAGACCCTTTCCTCTGTGAAAGATGAATGAAATTGTACCGGAGCAGCAGAAGATGTATGTAGCCTGCTTTGATCAGAGCTGTAATCGCTCTAAGAGAGACCGTACCTTGATCCATCTGAACCTGCACGTGGCTTAAAGGTACCCTTCCAAGGCCCGTAGCTACTTTTAATGCAACAGAGAAACGAAGCTCGGGGGTGAGAAGGGACCTACTGCAACCTAATTATATATGTTTTACTACTGAATCAGATGGTAGAAGAGCCAATTTCCCTTTATAATGTACGAAGCACTTAGCGCTTCTATGCTTGGCGCTGAAGCGCTTGCCTACATTTGTTGCACACTGTGCCGCAGACTGTTTGTTATCCCGTGTGGGAAGTGTGTCTGTGTTATCACTGATGACCACCGAGGTGAGATTATCGTGTTATAGAATGCAGCGCTTAGCAGTGTGATGAATGAAGAAGTGTGACAGAGATGCTCATAATGTAGTGGTCTTCAGTAACCTTGCCAGCTTTTAACAGCTTCCTTGCATTGGGGCCCATGGCACTAGTGTTTAATTTAAGATGGTTCGGGAAAAGCTCTTCCTGGAGATGTGATCCCAAACTGCCAAGCGAATATTTCCTGCTCGGTTATCTCATTGGAAAGTTGCTCGTGCATCTCCTTGAAGCGAGTTTGCCAGCCATATCATAGCAAGGAAAAAGATTGTGTTGGGGGAAACATACTTGTTGTGGGCGGGTGTGAGAAGGAAAACCTCTCCGAGTTGGCACAGATTAACAAGAGGAGACAACGCCTTGAGAGCCTCCAGGATGGGGAGAAAAGGGTCACCGACCAAGTACACAGGGGAATTGAGCGGGTTATGGGGGTACAATTTTAAAGCCTGTGGAAAATGTCGGAACGAGGCCATGGGTGAGGGGCCCTGGATGCCAATGACGCACGCGCGCTCTGGGGATCAGTTTTGATAAAGGCCTTTCCAGATTCCTCTTAGAGCTGAGGGTCCCGAGGGCGCCCGACGCTCTGACGCACTTCTGAAACGACCTCCAGCGCATGCCGGGGTGGCCAAAAAAAGCACAGGGAATACAGTTTTAAGGAACGTTTTCTTGCCTTTTATAGACATTATTGCGTTCTGCGTTATCAGTGCTATATCAAGTCGATCTGATCCCAAAAATAACACAGCCTAAAAATTCCTGTAAATGAAGTTCCTTTTTTGTGACTACGTGTAGAGAAGGCTGTGCGTTTTTTTGCACGCGACCTACTTTAATGCTTACTCCCCTTCGTGCTTCATCATGTGTCAAGTATACAACTGTACAATGTGGTTGCAGAGCTGTGACCGAAAAGTAGTAGTAGGTTTTTTTCAGGCTTCAAAATCCCCACTGGGCATAATAATGGAATAACTAGAAATTACTTTAATCTAGATGATGACATCACAACCAGTTTCCACACACACCATTGAACGCAGATTAGAGGAAACTGCAGTGGGGCTGGCAAGCCAGCAGCCTTAACCTCAGTAACAGATATATCCAACTGCGAACTTATCAAAATTGCGTTGTGTTGCCAGTCAGTAATTCCAGAAGCTGTAGTGTTATATATAAACTAATCGAGTACACTGTCCCAAAGTCCCGAGCTGTCTAAAAAAATATGTATTGAGACTATACAAGTCATCTAAAGCATTAAAATTAGGTATTTATAAGTGCCTACACTATCATTTTACTCAAGGTTGTTGGGACTTATTTCAAAATTAAAAACAAACGGGACTTAAACTTGAATCAGTGATCCGTAAGTTCCTATCAAACTAGCTGCTTGTATGCTTCCTACACTATCAGATAAAGGTATACATGTTTCACGCCCTTATCAGTCCCTATAGATGGACTGGCTTTGGGATTCGGCGCCTGAGCTGAGCTTTGGGGATGGCATTCATTTGAATACAAATTAAGCAATAGGCAGCAGCAATGCAATCTCTGCTCACACAGCACATGCCTCAGCAGTGCAGGCAACCACTTCCACAACATCATAACTCACTCTGCTTACACGTTTTGACCTGGTGAGTCCCTCCATGAACTGCGGCCTGGCCGTTATGTCTGGTGAATGACCAGCGAAGAATCATGGATGAAAAGGTTTGGTTGAGGCCTGTGTGAATAAGATGAACTGAACTAGTGTTTAATTTGTAAATTAATAAGTAAATTAAAAAAATGCCAGGACTCGAAGATTTACTTAGGCCATCGCTGTTGGCATATATACTACTGGTAGTGCTCACTGCCCCCTCAAGGGCCATACTTATCTTTCTTTCCTTGTCACAACAGCTCCTTTGTTAGCCCTATTGCAATACACAGTGCTCCATTGATCACCTACACACGTTTAGAACCTGCCCATTGCTCACCATTGGTTGGATAAATTGTCACTGCCATTTATTTGATTCTTATACAATGTATTTCCTTCTTCTTGTATTTATCCCCTCACCTAGAGTGTAGAGTCTTTGCTATTCTTTTGATTGGCTGTCGTGTATCCTTTCACTACTCACTTTTCTGGAACTACTTTTTTCTTTTTTGTTAAGCTCTTCAAGAGAGTGCATGTGATTTCTCCTCCCTTGCGTGCTCCCCCCCACTCCCAGTTACTCAACCCACGCTCCATGTTGTTCTCTCCCTTATGTACTGCTCTGTTTGGGGTGCTTCTCTCTCCCCAAACCATTCGCCTATGCATTCTGTGTTGCTTTCTCTGTTGTGTGCTTTCTTCCCCATTTTTCCCCAACCATCTTTGTTTTAATCTAGCGTGCCCGCAACACCACTCCCTATTGCTTCTCCCCACCTGTTCCTCCATTTTTGTTTTTGCTTTTCTTGTAGGGCCTTGCAGTTGCCACGTGTTGCTCGGCGTTCTGCTACCACAAAAGTGTGTTTGAGCACTTAATTAATTTGTTATAATTTACCGATCTAAGGGCCATATGTACGAACACTTTTTCCCATAGACACAGAATGGGTAAAAACCTTTGCTACATCTGGCCCTAAGTGACGTCGTCCAACTTAAAGCATCAATTAATAAAAAGACAAAATGGCGTGTGCTATATTCTGTTGTCCAGGCATACGTGGTAATTCAGTAGCACACATACATCATAATGCATGAAAAAGTCTACAGAATGACTTGACTGCCAACAAACAGCAGGACTGTTATTGTGCCTTTTTTATTTTTTTATTTTTTTATTTTTACTGAAGCTGTATAATTCCGCCAACATCATTGTCAAAGCCAGTAAGGTTCGAGAGGCGAAACCTATTGACTTTGCCAATTACTTTTTTTAATTGAGTGGATTTGTTGTTATATATGATGGCTAGCTGGGTCTGGTGGCTTAGTAGACTTATGTAGGTGTCCACTGCAGGAGTTAGTCTTTGAACTCCAAGTTGCAGAGGATTTTCTTACATTTCTACACTCGGGCCCATTGTTTTTTGTTTTGTTTGCTTTGTTGCAACATCAGGTTGAAGCGCTCTCTTGTGTGTGGTGTATGCTGTAAAGATTTGTGTCGGTGGGGCAGCGAAGGGAAAGTAATCACGAGGCACGAGGTGCCTTGGGCATCTTCTGTGCAGTGGTTGTTTTCGTGAATCCGTGGGTGCGTGCACGGAAAGCAGGACTCCTGCGGCTTCCTTCTGGCGGAACAACCAAAGAACCTGATCGCTGGAATGCCAAAAAAAAAGAGAAAGAAAATAACCCGTCTAGTCGAGGCAGCATTCAAACCGAGAGAAGAGCCTGTTGGGGCAGTCCATGGAATTAAAAAACGCAACACGAGCACCCGTGTCTTTTAGAGAAAACTCCCCTCTGTGTTTTTTCAAGCTGGGCCCGGCTGCGTGTAACACCGGATGCCTGTGCTCTGCTCCTTCTTCGGACCCCTCACTGGGCATTTCTGTTCTAAACACGAAACCCGCGGGCAGTGACTTAAACACAAATGCTATCGTCTCGCATTCTGATGGACCAGAGCTCCTGATTTTGAGGGTCTTAACCGCCTAAGCAAAGAAAGGTCCGTGTGCCGAGGAAGGTGACTGGGTGGGCTGCAGAGACGCGGGATTGGCTAACGCTGGGCTGAGCAGAGCTGGCCTTCCACTCTCTGACGGAGATACAGCACTAACGAGTTGCTTATCATAGCGCTTGTTGGTGAGGGAGATTCAGTGCTCCTTTGCTCGAAATACACAGTAATGTTCTCAAGGAAGTCTTAGAAGACACCATTAGAAACGGTATTTTCTGATGACAGCAGAAAAACGAATTGCGTGGAGTCATTTTGCTTTCATGAAGTCTTTTGTAGTTTAGGGTTGTGGTGGAGAATGCCCTCCCGCCTTCCCTCTGCAGCCCTCTCGCCCCCACCAGTCCCGACCCCTTAGTGACCCAGAAATGCTCTCAAGTTATTGCTGTAAGAAATAGTTCTGAGGTTGCGCTGCTCCACCTTGTGTGTTGTTTTTCCAAAGCATTACTTTCATCTGGAATAAATCTTGGAGCATGTCATCGTGAAACTTTGTTTCGCCTGTGGCTCGGATCTGTAACCCTTTCAATGCCCATGCACTCCTAAACACAAGAAATGTTATTGGAATTTTGATTACAAACTTGTACCTTTAAACAGCGCACTCTTTTGGTATGCCTCTGTTTTCGGAAATAGCTTAGTATTAAAAAAACAATTCATATTGAAATATTGATAATGTAGGCAAGTAACATAGCTGTTTACTAGCACTTCGCTTGCCCGGGCCTAAAGAACCTATTTTCCTGTTTTAAGTATGGGCCTGTAAATTCCAGAATGAGCAAAGCATCAGAGCTGGCCGAAGTTGTCATGTGTGGCAGGGGGTGCCTTGAAAGCTGTACAGTGGGACTGGTCCAATAACACATGCATAGGTCTGTATGTAAGCTGCTCGCCTGTGCTTCAAATCTTGACAAGGTCTTCACAAGCTTAGATTCTTACACTGTCTGTGGCGCTGAACTGAGTAATAACAGCAAACCCAGTGTTCGAGTTTTGGAAAACGATTCAGTGTGTAGTGTGCGCTGTATAATTGGTCAATGTTTTTATTGTTGTTAAATTAAATATGGGTTCAACAAAAGTCTTTATATGCTTATTTTCCATGCTCCTTTTGATTTACTAAAATTAAACATAAATATGTGCACACTAACGCATATATACGTACTTATAAGGGGATTTCAGCTAAAACTTTTCATCCATTGATCTGTTGTTGTGTCATTCATAATTTTATTTCATTCACTTGAGCCTGCCTCCTTCAGTTGCAGCCTTGGATCAGCCCACTTCAGCCACTGGCTAGCTTCACTGTCAGTGGTGCCATTCTGACCTTTTACAAGCAGCACATCCGCATACAAAATAGTTCCTGTATGTGCCAGAGAGTACTACGGCAGTGCACTCTTTTAGAGCCCAAAAAAACATTTTTGGTTTTACACACTATTTTTTTCATTGATGAGGGTCCAGTAGCTTCTTAACAACTGAGCCGTGCAAAAACCAATACAAAAGAAAACAAGCACCGACAAAGCCAAAAGTTTGGCGGGCAACACCAGGCCTATTGGATTTGTAAGTTTTAATTTTACTGCTATAAAAATTAAGTGATTCAGCCTCCCAGGGCAAACCGTGCACTGAATAATTTATATAATATGTGGAAAATTAAAAACTCCTGTCACGTTTCTTACAAGATATAATAAAATATCCACATGTTGGCTGTTAAATATTTGAAAAAACATTAAGCGCCTGGTTAAAACATGCAGCATTTAAAACTCCTCCAAAACCCTACCTCGTCTGCTCCGAATAAAGATATTTTGGTTACAAATTCTACCGTGGGGAAGCTCTGTAACATTGAGTCTACCTGATAAGAAAAGGACATTTCTTCTAAAAAGTACAGCTCATTTTTTAGGTTTCACCTGCACGCGCTTACCCGCATGCCTGTGAAATCTTTTGTTTGTAAAAAAAATTAAAAGGGGGGAATGGGGGTGGGGTGTTGGAACCAGCCCCTTAACTACCTGAACTTACCATTGGCTTACTCCATCGCTCTGATTTACCTGCTTGGGTTTGGCCAGCACGTCGCATTCATGTCACTTCCTGATGTCGTCGTCTTCGCCGATCTGCTGTCGAGTTGCCTGTGGACCTAGTACTCCTTCCGTTCACTTCCTATTGGCCACTAGCCAGTGTCCTTCTCGCTGGCTGCGATGATGAAGGTACTTCTTTTTTCTTCTTGCGTGCCGTCTTCTTTCTTCGTCGACGTCTTCCTTTTTCGCTGACATCTTCTCTTTCTTCTTTCTTCATTGCTGTCTTTTTTTCTTCCTGCATGCAGTCTTATTACTTCGCTGACGTTTTCTTTCTTTGATGCCTTCTTCTCTGTCTTCTTTCTTTGTTGCCGTCAATCTTCCTTTTTTCTTTCTGCACATAGTTCTCTATCTTCTTTGCCACATGCCGTCTTCTGTCTTCTAACGTCTGCACTCTTCTCATGTTTTCAGTCTTCTCTCTTCTCCCGTCTTTTCTCTTTTGTCTTCTCCCGTCTTCTCTCGTCTTCCGTCTTATGTCTTCCTCTGTGTTCTGCTGCCTTCTTTCTTTTTCTCTGTTCTGCCATTTTCTTTCTCTGTGATCTGCGTCTCTTTTCTTCCTCTGCCGTCTTCTTCTGTGTTTCACTCGTGCCAATACATTTCACCTTTGTCTTTTTTTCTATATAACTGGATTACAAATATTAGAAAAATGTAATAATGTGTGTTTTTAATTGAATAAACCAAACATTATTGTTTCATAGAAAAAAAAGACAAAGGCGAAACCTATTGGCTTTGCCAATGCTTATACTTGAGTGCAGCTATGTTTGTTGATTGATTCCTCCTTATGCGTTTCCTTTTGTTTTTCTTTTCCCCTTGCTCCTTTCGTGATTGCCTTTGTGTGGTGTTTTTCTTGTGGTGATACTGCTTGCATCTTCTGTGACCTTTCCTCGAACACTGATTGAATTCTTTTTTTGCATCTTTTAGATTTGTGCATGTGCTTTGTTTCTGTGGTTTTCTGGTTAGTCATATACACATTGTTTTCTAGTTTAGTCACACTAATAGCCTTGTTTAAAAAATTCTCATTTATTTTTATGCGCCCAAAAACACAGCGCGATAATAATTGCTCTTTAGTTCGTATAAAATCACTAACTCTTACCTTATGGGTACACATGTGCATCAGCTGTTTTTCAAGAAGAACTTCTTTCGCAGGTGGTTGTTGTTCACGTCCGCCGATAGGGAGAAAACTACTTTTGTACATGTTGTGAGTGTCTTGCCAAACCCCTTGAGCGAGATGTATGGATGGACGGCTCGATGTGCCTTGCGCGGTAGGCGTATGTACTAACCTATGAGGGCGCAACAAGTCCTTCTGCAAGGATTCTGAGATATCCTGCAACATGTCCGGATTTCCGGTGTGTAGCATTGCGAGTGGATGCAAGTGCAGAGACAGAGGGCCGCAAGAGACAGCACACCAGTGTCTGTTCCTTCACATTTTGAAAGTGCCATCCTTGCATGATAAAACGATTGGGCATATCACGAAAGGGATTTAGGCGCAGCATCGGCTCCATACAATGCCCACAGATACCACTTGCACAGTGGAAGCTCTTCCTTATGTACAGCTTCCACCCAGCTCAAAAGTTGGTAACTGGTACTACTCGCTGCCAGTCATTTGTGACTGCAGAAGCCCTCGGATTGTCGTTGCAGTTCCAAGTGAGGTGCAAGGTGGGGGTGCAGAAGCTGCCCTACAATTGTTACAGTTTCATGCGAGTTGCAAGGGGGTATATGGCTGCTGAGCTCTTTTCCTTGTGACTCGCAATCAAATGTAGTGTGAGTCACAAAGCCACTCCCGACTGGCTTTGTCACTTTAGTGCACCGTGATAGATGGGCTTTTACATTCTCAAAGTGTATTAGTTTGTACCGGCTTTGGATTGCAAAATCTCTTTAAGCATTTTGCTCCTTAACTCCTGTAACTGCAATACAAATTTAAATTGTGCTTTTTGTATCCAAAATATCTCAGCATAGTTCAATAAACTTTGAAAAAGTACCTACTTTTAAAAAAAGTAGTGTAAGTACAATGCAGTGAGATCTTGCTCTCGGGATTATTTTAATTGATTTATTAATTCTGTTATTATATATATATTTTATTTAAATTCTGAAGGTAGTTTAGGTTATTTTTTATACAACATTACATTTGAAAGAATTTTGTGTTGAATTACAACACAAGCCTATAACCTTTTTATGGTACATCCTTTTAAAATGCATGTTTTTGGTGAAGATTTTGAATTCAAGATATTTCTATAAATATTGCACAATACAGAATTCTGTGACAAAAACGTCATCTGGAAAGGTGATCCAAGTTACAGAGACTTTAACAGTTTCTATAATCGACTGTCAAGGGTTAATCGTCTGACTGTGAGTTTGAGATTTACTTTTTAATTTCTTTCTGTTAAAACGTTTTTACGAATGTGGTGGTTTTCCACTGCTTTTTTGTCTGTTACAGAGAGGGACTACACAAGCCTTTGTGAGAAACAGCCAATTGGGAGGCTTCTGTTCCGTCAGTTCTGCGAGACGCGGCCTGAGCTGCAGCGCTGCATAAACTTCTTGGATGCCGTGGTAAGGAACCAATAATAATATATATTGCGTGTATGATCACTCTATATGGAATATATATGGGATCTGTTCATACTATAGCACAGGATCCAATAGAAGGTCTTTTTGCTGCTGTCCATCTAATCGCCCATTAGAAAACATTTTGATTATTATAACAGGACTTGAAGCAGCTAGTTTTGCATGTTTTTCAACGTCCTGAGTTGTGTTGTGTTGGTAACCATCTTTCTCAAACAGATCATTAAAATCAGGGTCATCAGTCAAATCAGAGTGTTCAATTCTCTTCTCTTTATCCAAAACCACACCCCACAAGAAATATATTTTTTATTGTTCTGGAAGGTGTAAAGCATTGATTGAAATCTCTGGTATCTGTGATGCCGTGAGGTGCTGGTCCTGCTTCGTGCTCATGCACATCCAGCATGGCAGCTATGGTTGTAAGATGGCAGAGCAATAGCCCCTTTGCACTGCTGGCAGGTGACCCGGTTCCCCATTATACCAGGGTCATGACCGGTCTGCGATCCCTAGTGTCTTGTGTGAGTTCGCATTGACCTGGTGCTGTTCATAGAGAAGTGTCATGGTTCTAGTTTCATTTAACTCACAGTTCGGTTCTAAATCCTTAGGATCAAGCGAGGTACCGGTTTTGATGTTTTGCCATTCTGGAGTAAAATCAATTTGTCGTGGCTAAAGTAATTCTTCAGTAACTATTGCATGTTTTCTGTTGTGTATTACTAAAACAATAGTGCCCGTAAATATCTATCCTTCACCAACAGTTTACCTCCAGAAATCTGTAGTAACTCGTTGTTACTACTTATGTTAATTTTAAACATTACTGGGCTGTTCTGAAGCCACTGTCACGATGGTAGCAGTAGGAAAGTCAGAGTTACATATCCATATCTTGTGAAGAAAAATGTACTGTTGTCAGTTTTATAGAAGGCCATGCTACATGTGTGCAAACAAACCTGATCAAAATTATCATCTCATTATACGTTCAAACACAGATTGCTTAATTGCCTCAGTTTTGCATATTCCTGAAAATCAATACAGTTAACAGATGCTTCAAGTGTATAACATGGACTGAGTTGTAGTGTTTTCAAATTATTTTCAGCCCATTTTTGTATATAAAGCATAAAAGTCATTTTTATAAAGCGAAGTAGCCAACACTTTACGTAGGTGTTTTTCAAGGCTGTGGAGTACTTATTGTTATTTTTAAAGAATGTAGTCTAGTCACTGCCACGGGAAAGAACATGCTAATGTGCCATGTTGAGATGCCATCTGAAAACACAGCCTGAATACATGTGACGTAACAATCAAGAAGTGATACCAGAAACAAGGCACCAGTGAACTTGAGATGTCTTTGAACGTACGCACCTTACAAGAGTGTCTTATGTTATAAAAGCTGATCTGTATTAGAATTGGCATGTGGAGGGCCAGACACACTCCCGTGATAACTTAAAGGGATAGAGATTTAATATTGTCAATACCAATGAACAAAGCAGAGGCTTTGATTGCGCTGCTTTCATTGTTTAGTTGTTTATGAGAATATGACTGTAAAAGACAATATATGAATTAAAAGGGGCTTAGAGATTGGTATATTGGTCTATGTTGTTTATAAATCGTCTATGCATCGTTACTAAGCTAAATATGTTTGGTGGAAATCCAGTGATTTAATTGCTTACACACGTGGTCTTCATGGTTAATGATGTAGAGAACCGGTAAAGGCCTAGCTGGGTCTCGAAGTACTTTTAAAGAGGGTACACAGAAATAGGGTATACAGGTAGCTGTAATTTAAGATTTAGATTTAGAATGGAATAGAAAGTGGTCAGAACTGGGCCTAAAATGCTGGGGTCTGCTTTCGAATAACACTTCAGTCTACCAAACGCATTGTTCCCGAATGGTTTTTATTTAAAACAGGTTCCACATTAGTTGGACGGATCGAGCAAGCAAGGGAATAGAAATCATTTAACTAGTGATTGCAGCGGAAAACTGTATCTCCCAGAGAGCAGTGAATCAGTACTTCAGGAGCTCACCCACACATCGAAGAGGGCACACGAACAGGGCATGTGATGAGGGCCTACCTATCGTGAATCACATACCATGAATTATGCAACAGACAAGGGAAATTATGCGATATAATTCAGCACATTTTATAATAGTATGACTTCATTATTTTGTCATATATATACATGGGGACACTGTCTGGGCATCGGTTGCACCTCCCAAGAACCAGTTTAGCTCCCAAATATAGTAATAAGCACAGAAATGTGAAGAGTCAGCTTTTGCAAAGGGGCTTCCACTGTGCGGCAACACCTGCCAGTAAGTTTATTTTGTAACTTTTGAAGCTTTTGAGCTAGAAACAACATGTTTTGTTAACATCTCCTCCCCCCGACCCAGAGACGAAGCCCACCTTGGATTTACCAACTGTGGACTTCCTGGTGCTGCTTGCAGCCTCTTTGTGTAGCCCACCCCCCTCTACCACAAGTGAGCACCTCTGCACCCCAAGACAAAGAAAACAAATATCTGTGCTAGACCTGCAGAAAGTGGATTTTATAAAATGATTCCCTCCCAAACGCGTTGTTGACACCATCTATGAGCACCGGGCAGTCTTATACACGAACAAAGTGTTACGAAAGTCCAGAGACAGAATAGTGGAAGTGTACACATCAAAAGCTCTATTGATTAGTCTGCTTTAGTCCGTTCTCTTCCTTTTGTTGTGTATTTTATGGAACGATCTGGTTATGAATCAAATTTTTATCAAGAAAATATTTTTAAATAATATGTTATATCATATGTTCAACATTTAACATCTATAAAACAGATGAAAATATTGCACAGGTATAAACATCAAGTACATAAATCTCATCATTATTTTATACACAGTGTAACACGCATTCATACCACAAAGAAAATGTAGGGATGTCCACTGTTACGCTCGTAGTTATAACCAATCTCGGATCCATCTCTGATGGGAACTGTCCATTAATTATAAGATCAATTGCGAAATCCACACTCGCCATCAGGAGAAACAAACCAGTCATTAGCCACATCCTCAGACCATTTCATATGTTCCCCCTTATGTCACCATAGGCCTATCAACATACTCACACCCGACCTCTCGTATAGGAGTTTACACTGTGTCACACGTAACCCTTACACACATACTGTCTATAAACTCCCCAGTTTTCAGACCGAAATCTAATGCAAACAGCATACTCCAACATGCATTTCCTCCAGCACTCCCCTTGCAATTTCTTTAAAGCTGAAAGGATACAATACAGAAAATTGTCTGTAAGCATAAACTCACCTAGTATAATTAAATCAGGATATCAAATATTTGATACATTCATTGTATCTCACCTTGACTGAAAACATTGCCCCCAATATTGGCCAACATTTCTTGTGACCCCAATATTCCAGTGTATCCACTTAAAATACATTGAGGATCATCAGCCCTCCTAAGAACAAGTAACTGGTGAAAGTGACTAGAATTAATTACCTTTTCTTTTCTGTTATTGTCTTTAACTCTCACATTACTGTATCAGCAGAACGCCATAATATAGCGAGCGCCTCATTCAAACGTCAGAGAGGCACAGTGATCTGCCACTAAATACACTAAAACTCCATATTCAGTAGACTGAGGAAGAGTGAGAACTAACGAAAATACCTTCCCTTATCCACTTAATTCGCCCTCCAAACTCACTCTACAAAATCCCCAACGTTTATTTGCACACTCGCTTCCTACGCTGTCTCCTCCCTGCGCCATGTCCCCCATCTCCGCCGAATCTACATCATTAGCCCGTCCGACTTCACCCTTACTTGAAGAACCATCATCTCGCTGGTGGTCAATTATTGACATCCACCCGGAAGTAAAAGTATTCTTTCTTCCGCTATTTCTGGTCATTCTGACACAATGATCGACGAACAAAACCTACTTATTTAGAAATATCTTAACGTATACGCCCCCACCCTTCTAAAATGGCAGCCACGGATATGGCACATGGAAGTGTATGGTGTGAAGATGGTAACCATAGAAACAGTTTGGAAGAAAATTTACACTTCTTTTCTGCTTAGTTCCTCTTACCATCTATTCTTAATCAATTTTTGCTTCTTCAGTGCACACCCATTTTAGTACGTTCTTTCGTGTGACCGTTAACGTTCCTGCTTACCTTTGATTATAGTATTTTTTAAATATGTCTTGTTCTCTGTAGTATGGGAATGTATCTTTCCTTTGTTTACTGTAAAGCGAACTGATGCTACGGGGTCAAGTGTGCTTTAAAGAATGCATAAGTAAATAAAATACTAGTGTTTTTATACTGTGATTCATACCGCACATCTGCGGTTTCTAACTACAGTAAAGTACTGCTTTTAAAACACCCAATTACATGGTTCTCAGTTTACCAGCCTTGGAAGGATGGAAAGCTAAGGTAGCTCTGCCGCTGTTGTGTATTGTGACCTGCAGATCACTGGAGATGTCAGTGGCGAGCATGTTATCTCACTAAGTTAGCTTGTCGGCTGTGTGAAGGGAACCGCCAGCCCAGTCCAGTGGGTGAGGTCATTTGCGGGGCTGTGGGCCTCAAACTACAGTGTACAAATAATCTGACTGGAGCGCAGAATTAATTCAGTTTCAGAATTGTGCACAATAGCTTTCAAACCAACATTAGCAAATATGTATTTGTTATGATATTGCAATTTCCAGAATGCAAAGTCTCCATTAGTACGTCAGTGGTGCCTTGCCACATGGCGTACTACATTTCCTTTCCAAACCAGGCTCTGAGTCAACTGTGTCTTTGCACTGTGTTCCGTGAGCTGTGAAGGGATGGTTTTGTTTTTTAAAAGGAGTGTGGCAATTTGACCATTGTGGGGCAGACTCAGATGGCCTGGCCATTGTGCTGCTGACTATGTGCAGGGCCACTGTAATTATGTTGCAAGGATGGACCAAATTATGCGGCAGGATCTGACTATATTATCGTGCATGAAAAGGTAAATACTGCGGCACGTTTTGTGATAGTATTTCTCCATTATTGTGTTACTTTTACGGATATTAACCCTGTGTGGGTAAAGTTTCACCTCATTAGTATCAGTTTAACAGCCAAGCAGATCAACAAGTAACTGAAATCTCAGCAGTCAAGCTTTGAGAAGGGCCCCCCGCGGCGCAGCAACACGTGTTGCTGCATTTTTAGTAACTTTTGATATATTTGTGTTAGAACATTTTTTGTTACAATCTGCAGATTGTGCATCAGATGATGAAATATGTAGTCAATGCGGCAAATCGTTTATTGTGTGGAAAACGCCAGAGTTGCATAATTTCAGTGGCCTTGGCTACGTGGCATATCTAAGCTACGTTGGATGTGTGTAAGATTTCTGTAATTCGGTTTGGGTCCATGCCACTGTAGTCCCATCTGGTGGTCCTCAGGCAGAGCCCTAGCAGTGTAAACAGTTGTAAGTGGCTGAAATCCTCGAGTGCTCTTAGCTGGATTTAATCTCTCCTCTGTAAAATCCGAGGAGTGTTGGCAGACCACGGTACACGATAAATAAAGCAGACATTTGAGAATACAATCCAAACTTTTTATTGCAAAGTAATATCAAATAAAGGCTTAAAGCCCAGAAAGTGGCAGTACAGTGAAGGATGGAGCAGACTCTATTTGCTTGGAGCCAGAGAGAAAAACATCTTGGCTAGTGATGGTGAACGGGTGCAAGGCCCGCTTGCATTCACAGCAATGAAGCTTCATTCATTTCTATGATCATTTTTAATGTACCCAGTGACTCTCTCAGAGGAACAATGATGCACCACAAGACACAGATAATTCAGTGCACTGTGAATCGTGAGCTCCAAACGTTTACAGATGTAACTTTCAGGGGATTTGGGATGAACAGAACCATCAGATGTCTGCTGATGTTGGGAGATAGTCCAATCCAGGCCCCTGATTCTGGAAGCAAGAGTTTGGCAGCCTTGAAACTGGGTGTTCAGCGTTATTCTGGCTCGGTACTAAGTTTTTAGTATAACTACTGTCTGTCTAAATGATTTCCATTCACTGGATGTAAATTGTTTCTTGTGGGTATCTAGAAAAATGTGGTGGTCCTCCTTGATTCATGAAGTGTTGAGGGAAAAACTTGCTCTTCAATGGCACTGCCTTCCCATATAGGCTGTCCCAAACCAACCAGTGGGAGCCAATGTTGGGTAAAACAGAGAAGAAGAAAGGGAGAGGAACAGTCTCATCTTGAGCACCAAGCAATGTCTCCTCTTTGGTCCAAAGGTCATTCTTCTGACTATAGGCAGTGGTCCTATGTTCCTAGCGCTCCCAATGCCATTTCATTCATACACTTTATGTTGCATGATATTTACTTATTTATTCACTTCTAAAAGTGCATTGTTCACCATAACTGGTAATTGATCGTAGGGTGCGAGGGGAGTGGAATGCTGACGCTCTAGCTGGGAAAACTTTACAGATAGGTTTTAAGAAATGTCATAAAATGTAGCGCCTATCTGCAAAGGCAGATCATAAGGCACGGTACCGAAAAGACTGACCCTGCAGTGGACAATCAGACTTAGTGGGCAGAATGCAAATTCATGGCTGACACAAAGGGTACCTTCAAATTAGACTGAAAAAGATATTGAGGAGCTAGAGAAATGAGATGGTCACCATGTTCACTGTGTCTTAAGATACTGCTTCAGAGGTTGTGCATGCTTCCAGTGTCATAGAGCGCTCTGAAGCAGCTGGAAAGTCGCAAATTAGCACTTTACACATGAAAATATGCCTCTATATGACACTTTTATTTTAGGCCCTATGTAACCTGGATACAGTGGACTGTGAACAGTACCATACATTGTGGTATTTTCGCCACTGTACTTGCTTCAACTTAGTTCCACTGTTCAGCACTCTGAGACCCTTTGGGTTTGGCTAGCGTACTACACGCCATTACATACGTAATAACTCGTTGGTGTAGCTTCCCTCACGCCATATGTCTTAACCCGCTTTTAGATTTTTTCCACTGCCAGAAAATATATATATATATGTATATATATATATATATATATATATGCTATATAGCCTTGTTTTATGGAGTGTATATTCTTTTTGCCCCTTATATTGTCTTTCGTATTTGACATTACCGGTGTTTGCTTCATGTAGATACCTTCTTCATCTTCAGCTGTTTTCTCTATTTATCTTCAGATGTTTCCTCTATTTTGTTTCTGCCTGATGGCCATTTTTAGGTTCAGGGTTGGGAGTGCCTGCGCTAGTGAATGCATCTCTCTCGCTTGCAAGACTGTTATGGGATGGCATCTTTGTGTTTCTATGTGTGGAGCAGGGTCAAGCACTGATTGATTCAACTTAAGCAGTGCCTGTCCACTACTCCCGAAGTTATCCAGGTACTATTTTGTTCTTTTTAACTTGTAGTGCTCTGCAAACAGAAGGCTGTGACTGGCAAAAATGTGCCCAGCAGGACAAACACAATTGCAAAGTTGTGTTTTTATAGCTAACTTTCTTTTATTTTACCAAGTCGTCTTTTTTCTCTCTCCACTCATGTTTTCTTTTGATTTTGCTCATTGGCGCTCATCTCAAAATATGATCTTATGTGTAATTTATGAAATAATGCTTTAACACACAATCGTGCAGTACACACCAATCCACCCCACATCAATTCAAACCACTTACCACAATCCAGTCCAACCAACCCCACATCAATCCTGTCAACCCACTCCAGTCTGATCTGGCCTGTCCCACTGTAATACAAAACAATCTACCCCACTCCAATTCCAAACAATATACCCCACTCTAATCCAAAACAACCTGCCCCACTTCAGTCTGCTCCAGTCCAAAACAGCCTGCCCACTGCAATCAGCTGCACTCCAATCCAAACAATCTGTCCCACTCTCATCTGCCCCACTCCAGTCCACACCACTCTCATCTGCCCCATTCCAATCCAACACAGTCTGTTCCACTCTAATCTGCCCCACTTCAATCCAAAACAATCTGCTCTACTCCAGCCCGCCCACTCCAATCCAATTCCCCTTACCCCACTCCAATCCAGCCCACTCCAGTCTACCGCACTCCAGTCCATAAGAATCTGTTCCACCCCAGTCCGTCTCACTCTACTCTGCCACACTCCAATCCAAAAACAGTATGCCCACTACAATCCACCTCACCCCAATCCAATCCACCCTACTTCATCCCAATTCACCCCACTCCAATCGACCCCACTCCCATCCAATCCACCCCAGCCCACCTCACACCAGCCCAATTCACCCCACTCCAATCCACTCTAATACAATCTGCCCCATGCCAATCAGCCCCACTCCTATTCAAAACAATCTGCCCTCTGCAGTCTGCCCCACTTCTATCCAGAACTCCAGACCTCTCCGCTCGTCTCAACAGTCACTCGCCAAAGTACCCTGCATAAAGAAATCTTTTTCTTACCTGGTGGCAAAAGGCTGGAACACCTTACCACCCCACCTCAGACAGTCGCCAACGCTGCCACGCTGCCTCGGTTCTAGAAGGACCTGAAGACCTGGCTCTTCAACTGACCTCTGAGGTCACTCCTCAGCGTCTTGAGACCCGATTGGTGAGTAGTGCACTCTACAAGCTTGTGGTTGTTTGAGTGATTGATTTAAAGCAATATGTCCCACTCCTATCCACCCCACTCTAATCTGCCCCATCCAAGTCCAAAACAATCTACTCCACTCCAATCTGCAACATCCAATTAAAAAACAATCTGTCCCACTCCAATCCAAAACAACATGCCCCAATCCAATTTGTCTCACCTCAATCCAAAACAACCTGCCCCATTCCAATCCTTTACCCACTTCGGTCAACCCCACTTCAATCTACCTTACTTTAATTCATAGCAACCTGCCCCATTCCACCCTACCCTACTCTACTCCCATACAACCCAATCCAAAACAATGTGCCCCACTCCAATCCAATATGCCTCACCTCACCCCCGTCAAATCCACCCCACTCAATCCCAATTCACACCACTCCAATCCACCTCACACCACTCCAATCCACCACACACCAATCCAGTCCTCTCTACAACACTCTCTACCTCTGAACTCTACTCAACTCTGCTCCTCCAACTCCATTCTACAACATTCCAACAAATCCACTCTGACACTCTACTCCCCCAATCCACTCAGATACGCCATGCCACTAACTGTTAGCCATGGTGAACAGCAGCCACACTCTTGTACAACATGGCAAAACACATTGCACATTGCCCAAGCCAATAGCTCTGGTATAGGCAAGACCTATTGGCTTTGCCAGTGTTTGTTTCCATTGTCCCATTCTGTCTGTCTTTCTCTAAGCACTACCTTTGCTGCAGATAAATCTAATTTTCGGTTTGATAATGTTTCTATAGCTGTGCAATTACAATGTCTGTGTACACTAACATTTATGTAAACAGTCTGACCTTCGCTTTTAATGTCCATGATCAAATTGCAAGTATAATCACAGTCAGACCTTTGATTGTGTTAGCAAATAGCCCATTGTTTTATTACAGTACATATGAATAGAGTGACGTTCATTACATTATCTGTTGACTGTCAGGTCTGATTACAATGTTTTAGTGCACAAACGTTTCTGTCATTTTCCTCCCCTCCGCTACCCTGAACCTCACACAAACCACAACCCTCCTTCACCTACATCTTTTCACTGCTGCCCCAACAAAACACCACCAAATAATTGTATCACCGCTCCGTGAATATACACTTTGCTTTTGGGACACCCAACCTTGCATCCCTGTCTTGATCTGCTTATGTAATGCCTGATTAGTCTACAGAGTGTTGTTTACACCGAACAACGTTTAATTCTCACCCCGCTTCAGAAACCTGAATGTATTCAAAAGGCACTGCGACTCTTGATGCTCTCTACACCTTACAGGCACCCATACCTGCTGTAGCACCTGCAAGGGAGGGGGTCAGGCTAGTGTCTCTCACACGAATCCCTCTTGACTCTACTCGTCCCACAAATGGAACCCCCCACCCCAAAAAAAAAAAAACTCACCCCCACCCACGCTGCATTTCTATGAAGCACATCCTGGTCACCATAGGAGCTCCATTCCATGAACATATAGTGATCCTTACTGTTCCTTTCTGTCATAGGTTCATTTCTTACTGACCATGAACCATCCCAGGCTGCCATCCACAGCACGATCATTCTTGGTGATGTTAACAACCTTCTCAGAACACCTACCAGATACCCACGCACTTGACTCCTATCCAAATCATCGTCAAATGAAATACTTTGATTTGCTCAACTTCCACAATGAACCCCGGCCAGGACGTGAGCCACATAACTGTGAATGCTACCCAGCAACAACATTTATGTCTCCAATCCCTCAGCGCAGTCACTGATATGGATTAATTTCTGTGCACCAGGACTTAATCTATCATGAGTTAGCCTTATTTCTCTGCTCCATGTTGTACGGTCTATTCACAGTAAGCATTTGTAATGCAGTGGGTCTCGCATTTGCTTGAGTTAGACCTATTGGCATTGTAAATTTTTATAACTGGAATTTTCTTGCTGCATAAATTGGTGAACCTTGCCTTTTGGTCTTTTCCTGCCACTTAAATCCAGTGGCCCTGCATATAACTAAAGCACTTCTATTTACCTTCTTCCTCTATCTTCAGCCAAAAATTAAAATCTTGCCATTTAGCATCCTAATTTAAATCTGCCATGCTAATGCCAATAGAATACCACTTTCACCATCCCACCATCAGAGTTGCTGGCTGGCTAACACAGTTCCCAAAACAAGGCAGCCATGGCGGAGTAACGAGAAATAAACTAGAAGGGTCACCCAAACATATCAAGAGTGTTAAAAAATTCATAGTGTAATAAGGATGTTAAGTTAGCCTGGACCACGGTCATAGCTGCAATAAGGAGAGATTAATAAAAAATATCCAATTATCATGTAAACCCAACAAAAACCTTTATTAGAAATAGACGTTTGGCATTAGACTGTAATGCTCAGGATAGCCCCTAGAGGACATCACAGTGAAAATAGCATTTGTAAAAAACATGGTCATGTCGCCATATATTTAGCTCCTACCGTATATTCAGCCCATAGAGGGTGTAGTGTATTACACATTTTCAGGACTAGCAGTCCTACTGCAATATTACAAACAAGACCCTTAAAGCACAAGCTACTCTCAGCTGTGAAACAAAAGTTCCAGCCATAAGAGAGGTTAAAAATTCGTTGACTGGAGGGAGGGGGTAATTATTTTGGGGTCCCCACTAACTTAGTGTGGGGACTCAGGGGTGATTGAGACGGAAAGAGCACGTTGTGGAGAATGTTTTGAGGGTGGTCCCATTGTCCTAGTACACCCCAGGCTGAGTTATGAGCAAAAATGTTTTGTAAAAGAATGCCCTGCAAAGCATTATGGGATGACCAAGTGCAGCAAATCTTGTAGTATGTTGACTGCAATACTCAGAACCGCCCCTAGAGAACACCACACTAAAAATATAATTTATAAGAAACATGGTCATATAACCATATAATTACCCCCTTGAGGGCATAACCACATGAAAACAGAATGGCACAAAGTAATGTAGTACAACCAAATATTTAGCCCCTAGAAGGGGGTAGTGCCTTACACATTCTCAGGCCTAGCAAACCTGCTGCAATGCTACTGCCCTTGGAACACAAACTACTCCAAGCTGTAAAACAAATGTTCCAGCCATCAGAGACTTTAAAAAACAACATTGAATGGTGGGAGGGATTATTATTTTAGGTACCTCACTAACCTAGTGTAAGGACCCAGAGATGACCTAAACAGAAAGAGTGTGTTGTGCTG
Organism: Pleurodeles waltl; assembly: GCF_031143425.1. Lineage (NCBI taxonomy): Eukaryota > Metazoa > Chordata > Amphibia > Caudata > Salamandridae > Pleurodeles > Pleurodeles waltl. Next base: position 535,207,875 of record NC_090450.1, on the reverse strand, counting down.
AATGTTTTGGTGGTGGTCCCAGTGTCCTAGGACCACCACAGGCTGCGTTATTGGCAAACATGTTTTGAAAAAGAATGCTTGTAAAGCATTATGGTGCGACTTTTCCCAAGTGCAGTGAATATTGTAGTATCAGCTCCCCCGCTGTGCCAGGAGAGGCCATTGATAGTTTCTGTGACTTTTACTAAAGCATTTATGAGTTAGAGGTGTTTTTAGGAAAGCTGTGGAGCTTGAAGGGGAGAGCCAAAAGAAATGACTCTGATTAGGTAACAGTGTGAACAATGTGACCAGCGCTCCAATATCACTGATGGAATTTGGTCTGTTGCCGCTGTGAGCGCTGTAAGGGCCATGGCTGCCATGGAGCAGAAAAGGGTAGAGACAAAAGAAAAAAATAGTTTTCCTGCGCTGAAGAATATCAGCAATCTTACAATTATCCATGTAACAGGGTCAGTCTGCAAGGCGGTAACAAACCTCCCCAAGGTGGGACAAACATAAAGCAATTACCAATGACATCAAAGGATTCTTGAAAGGCAAGCCCACAAACGAGTGAAAGTGATGGGCGTGAGGTGGGCTTGGTGAAAAGCCCACTATACTTACAATAGGTTAAAGCGCTTGCTCGCTCAACCTAAAAAGGTGTGGTCAGCACGCAACTCACTCTACTCTCTATTGCATTTAACCCAGTGAAGTTTGTCTTTCACATTCTGTTTGGTCTTCCATAGAGTTATCTATAAGAAGGGGATTGAGCCCCGTTCAGTATGCAACTGAATTACAGTTTTGCACACCTGTTAGAAGTTATAGCAAGAGGGCAAGAAGTAAGTGGACAACTAATGCTTCTTGCAGCCTACCAACTGGAGGGACTTTGAAGAGAAGATCCTCTTAAAGCATTATTCAGTCTTATCAAGGGCTGTGCATGTGCCCAAGGATTCATCCAGCTTTTTCAAGAAGGGTTTGCCTTTGGGGCCACTTTTGATGGTGACAGATTAGGATTCGGAGTCATTTGTGAGTTGTGAGATGTGAATGTCATCCAGTGGGCCTGTGGCAGATAATGGAGACAAAAGAGGAGCCAACACAGATAAAATGCCACACTAACCAATCTGTGACAACCCCCCCCCCCCCCACACTGCATCCAGAGGGACTGAAAGCAGTGGGAGGTAATACTACTGAAGCTCCACCGTCTAGTGACCTCCAGGGCCACATGCCTTAAAACTCCTCAAAATGACCCTGAAGCTTACCTTTAATTTCATATGTGACAATCATATATTATGCAAACTACGAGAAATAGTCTGGGGCGTGGTCCTCCCTTTGAAGCTCAATGCGTTTGTTTCTTTAGAATGTCACTGCATATGCAGGTCGTGCCCAAGGCTGTGATGTCACTGAGGATATAAGTCCTCCCGTGCTGGACCTCGTCCCAAAATGAGTTGAGATGCAGTAAGGCAGCTGTGCTGTAGAGAAGATGCCAGGGGGCGGTGGTAAGGAGAGCAGGCTTGTAAATGCTGCAGGGCCTGAGGTAGAGGCCGGATAGTGGGGAGATGGTTCTGTCCCAAAGGTAGGCTGGTTTGCCATGACACACTGGAGGCTGCGGTAGAAGTCACAAAATTCCAAGTTGCAAAAAACAATACACTGGCAGTTGAAATCGGTAACCCCTTAGAGGCAAACTCTAAAGTCATAATAACCGTCCAGAAATCGAAGGTTTCCTTGCAGAGCCCAGAGGGGAGAAGACGTGTCATCAGCAAAGAATGAGAAGGAGGTAATCCCGGAAGTGATGCAGGAGGAGAGAATAGACGTCTTTCCTAGTGGATGCAGCGGCGTTTTAGCTGGGCCACTAGAATGAAACGATACTGTGGCGTTTTCACGTCATTTTGTATTTGTGCACTGGCGACCTAATCCCTTGTGGGCTTGATTTATTTACAGATTAAACCAAAAAATTGTTGCTAGGTCAGGCTGATATTAAGAGGTTGTGAAAACGCGAGCATACTTGTTACAACTCCACCATAGGCCGTTTGCAAAGAATATCTGGCCTCCTTTCGATTGCTGTATTTATATAGTATACTGATACCCACGCGGTGAAAACTTTGCCCCGTGTTAACATATGTCAGGATGACAGAATAGTATACCATTTCGCCGCGTATTTAACTCGTTTTACTGCATAATTTAGCCCCCTATTTCCAGTGGTTGTGGTCTTCAGTAGAGAAGGTACAATTAATGCGCCCCTCGTGTCTTGACCCAAAATCTATGAGCGGTGTAACGTCCACACGCGTTGCATATGCATCGCTGCGCGACACGGGTCTCCGTCTGTTTGAACATTATTTCAACTCTTTTTTTAAAATCTATTTTATTTCACACTGCCTGGCATTTTTCATTCTGTCACAACCGCTGATTATATGTTGTTTCCTTAAATGACAGTCTTGGTTTCTGGTGTTTTTTACTCTTACTAGAAGGAAACCACTTCCAATTACCGAAATCTGTGCTTTGATCTCCGCACGTTCCTGTCTGGGAAGGCTTTTGGGAAAGTTATTGTTCAATGTAGGTGGTAAATCGGTCTACGCTAGGGATTTTCGTTCATTTGTGACGGTCCTGGTAAATCCCTGCAGGTCGGCCACCAATGGCTGGTAGAAAGCCACGGCTGCACCATTTATGAGCAACACTTCATAACAAGACGCCCATGCAGCCGGAGTAGGAATACAACACGATTACGCCTGTTGCTGCGTGCCAAGTGAGAGAGCCGCCACAGAGCGAACCTGGCCCGACTCGTCTCTATGGGTCTTGCCGTTCGGTCCCGTGTTGTCTAGATGAAGCAGGATCAAAAGTAAATCCGTTTTTAAGTCTCTACACACGCATGCCTTGAGGGCATCAGGCAGTGCCCAGGGTGCTGTTCTAGCCCCGTTTATGGCCAGGTGAGACCTTTTTTTTTTTTTTTCTGTTTATATACCGTATAGCAGTGGTTCCCAACCTGTGGTCCGGGGACCCCTGGGGGTCCGCGAAGCCTTCTCAGGGGGCCCGCGAGAGCCTAGAAAATTAAAAAAATATTAACAAATATTGACAAATGAGGTCCCCAGCTTCCAGTAATGACTCAGGCGGGGGTCCCCGGATTCCCATGATGATTCAGTGGGGGTCCCTGGGTTCCATTAATGTTAAAGTGGGGGTCCACAGAAATCAAAAGGTTGGGAACCTCTGCCGTATAGTACTACATTTTTTAGCTGTATGCTTCGCTAATGTGGGCTGATTTTATTTTGATGCCCAGGCCTAATGTTTGTCCCAGTCCAACCCTGTCTCCACACCATCATTCCTGCTGGTGTACTTCTGAGCCATTCAGTGTAAAGAAGGCCCCTCTAGTCATAAATCCTTAAAAATGTATACATAATTAAACAACATTATTTACTGTCTGATGCTTATTTGTAAAGAAAAAGAAAATATGCATGGTTACAGAATGTGGAAAAAATCCTCTGTCGGGCCTGCAGCAGTGGAGTAACTAAGAACTGCATATTTTGAGCACCCACATGTGCCCAAAGGGTTATATTTAAAGAGAAAACACCCTTTGGGATATTTTATAAAACAATCCAGTTAACTCTTTTCCATATACATATTTTACGCTTATTTTTGTTCTGTAAGATAAAGACAAATATGAACAAAAACGCACATCCGTCATTGTAATAATCAATATAAACATTTTTAAAGTTCCTCCTGTCTGTGAAAAAGGCATTTTGTAGAATCGATGCAGAGGCAAAAAACTCAAGCTTGTGATGGAGGTGGATGTACCACCACCCTGTGCCTACAACACTAAACAAGAGAAGTACTTGTTTCAGAGCTTAACAATATCTCGTCGTGCAGATGCAGTGCAACTCAAATAGAGAAGAGATAACAAGGCGCACAAAGAGTTATATAGAACCAGCATTGGACACGTGGACAAAGTTATCCATCACCCAGACATTTGTAGGTTCAGGGATACAAACGTTCAACAATCAGTGAGTGACCTAAGTAACAAATTGTCGTTTCAACCCCAATAATTGATTTGAAAGGGGTCTTCCTCAGGACACAAACAGGCAGTAACCTGCCTTGCTAGATGTTGAGAAAAAACATATTTTGTGGCTGTCTGAACAGAAAAAGGACGTGCTGGTGGTAATTTTAGGGCCTGATTTTGAGTTGGACACAAAACGTGGCTTGTTAGAGTGTCTGTTTTATCATCGATTATTGTGCCAGTCCACAGTTCTCTCAGCATCTGCTCTGCCAGTGACTAAAACAACCCGACAGTTCCTCTAGCAGAAATCAAACACCACCGGTACTTACTTACCTTGCCGTGTATTCAGCCCATCATCTTTAAGTCCAGGGGGATGTCCACTCAGACGTTTTTTTCCCACTTTTTCATTAAAAAAAATATAATTTGTGCTTATGAATACATAACTCGCATTGGGAAATTGGGAAACTTAACCTGTTATTTTCAAAGCTTTAACCGCTTTGGTGCGGGCGTCGGCCACTGGCCGACGCCCACACACCCTCCCTGGTGCGGGTCACGACCAGTGGCCGACACCAGGAAGGGCATTAATAAATCCTCGGGTGCGTTGCACCCGATGATTTTTTTTTTTACTCCCCCCCGGGAGACACGGAAGCTACTGTGTCTCCCCCCGCCCCCCACCCGCCCCTTTGTGACGTCAGCGCGCCGAGAGGCGCGCTGACGTTTCAAAGGTGTTTTCCCCATCAAAGCAGGAAGCAGCCTTGCGGCCGCTTCCTACTTTGATGGGGAAAACGGCCTTTTCCACGTTCGGCAAGGCCTCGTAAGAAAGGGGAGAGTCTCCCCTTTCTTACAAGGCCTTCCTGAAAGTGTTTCCTGGCCCCCGATCGCAGCACAGCCAAAAGTGAAATCCCTGGTGTCTAGTGGGGTTTCCTGGCCCCCGATCGCAGCTGTGCTGCGATCGGGGGCCAGGAAACACTTTGAAAAGGCCTCGTAAGAAAGGGGAGACTCTCCCCTTTCTTACGAGGCCTTCTGAAACGCTCCCCCCCCCTGGGGATTGTTTTTTTTTTCAAAATTTTTATTTTTTTTTTAAAAATGAAATGACAGGGGGTCGCCCAAGGAAACCATACAACAACTAAAAAAAAATATATGTATATATATATCTATATATATCTATGTAGATAGATATATCTAGGTACATGGATATATCTATAGATATATCTATGTAGATATATATATATATATATATATATATATATATATATAGAGGTAGATCTGTATCAAAGAGATTTATAAAGCGCGCTACTCACCTGTGAGGGTCTCAAGGCGCTGGGGGGGGGGGAGACGGGGGGAGGGAAAGGGGCTGTGAGGTTCACTGTTCAAAAAGCCAGGTTTTGAGGCCCTTCCTGAAAAGAAGTAGGTTTTGGGTCTTGCGAAGGTGGGTTGTGAGTGCGTTCCAGGTTTTGGGTGCAAGGTAGGAGAAGGATCTGCCCCCGGTGGTGGTGTGTTTGATGCAGGGGACGGAGGCGAGAGAGAGGTCAGCTGAGCGGACGTTTCGTGTGGGGGTGTGGAAGGTGACTCTCGTTGAGGTAGGCAGGGCCTGTGTTGTGGAGTGATTTGTGTGCGAGGATGAGGATCTTGAAGGTGATCCTTTTGTCAATGGGGAGCCAGTGGAGGGATTTGAGGTGTGGAGAGATGTGTTCGTGTCGGCGGAGGTCGAGGATGAGTCGTGCTGCTGAGTTCTGGATGCGTGTAGTTTGCGCTTGAGTTTTAGAGTGGTGCCGGCGTAGAGAGCGTTTCCGTAATCAAGCCTGCTGCTGATGATTACGTGAGTGACAGTTTTTCTGGTCTCTGTGGGGATCCATTTGAATGTTTTTCAGTATACGGAGTTTGTTGAAGCATGAGGAGGTAAGAGCGTTGATTTGTTGGGTCATCGAGAGGGAGGAGTCTACGATGATGCTGAGGTTGCGTGCGTGGTTGGCGGGGGTGGGTGCAGGGCCTAGCGTGGTGGGCCACCATGGGGGGTCCCAGGTGTTTTTGTGTGGGCCAAAGAGGATTATTTCGGTTTTGCTTGAGTTGAGTTTCAGGTGGTTGGCTGTCATATATATATCACTTTTGTCAATATGTGTGTGGTTTCCCTGGGGGGAAAAGGGTCCGACTTGTCTAGTGGCAGTTTTAGTGCCATAAAGAAGCGCAGAAGGTTTATATGCCTACTGAAAAGAACACATCTGTATTTTATGTAAATAGCTGAGTACATTAGTAAAGTCTATGGAGAGATGAAGGGCACTTTTGCTGGGTGGTAATGAGGGAATCCGAGGAGGAGGGAGTGGGAGCACCAATAATGATTGTTGGACTGGGCGCAGGAGGTGCTAAAGACTGGGACGAATGGTATGTGACAAGGTGTTTTTTGAGTGTATTGAAAGTACGTGCTGATTGAGGGAAGAAGCGCAGGTAAGGTGGCCTCTACTGTTGCACGTATCTCACACACACCATCGATTTTGTGACTGTCTACGTAGGCTAGTGTTTTAGAGCAACAGTTTAGCCAATAGCAGAGATGGCATCTTGATGGATGACTGCTGCCTGCACTCGGGTTATAGAGGACCGCTCTGACATAGGATCAGAGACTGAGACAGCATCTGAGGGATAGGACAATGGCGCAGACTCTGGGAGTGATTTTTCAGTCAGAGGAGTCCCATTCGAAAACTCCTCTTCCAGTACATTATGAGGGAGGTGATGAGGACAGTCCTGCTGTCCCTTCGCAAGCTGTTCGTGCAACTGGGTAATAGTGGGTTAGGCCAACCCAGAGAGCAGGTGAATGCGGCGGCAAGCGGAGAGAGAGTGCTCTCTTGGGAGCTCCCCAATTTAGTTCAGCCCCAAATTCCACCACCCAAATCATATTGTGGAGACATCAAAATTGTCTATGGCAAAACAAACTGGTTTTGTAAGGCAGGCACCTGTGTTTTTGGTCCTGGATTCGGCGGCCATATAGAGAAACACACTAAACCCAAACATTTCTGGAAACTAGACATTCGGGGGAGTCCACAGAGGTGTGACTTGTGTGGATTCCCCAAAGTTTTCTTACCCAGAATACCCTGCAAAGCTGAAATGTTGAAAAAAAACTCTATTTTTCTCGCATTTCTGTCACACAAACTACAGGAATATGCTGGGATCCACAACATTCCTACCACCCAGTGACTCCTCACCTGTCCTGATAAAAACACTACCCCACTTGAGTGCCTACACCTAGTGCCTGTGTCAGGAATGGATCACCCCAGGGTCAACAGCTGCCTCACGTAAGGACCAACATTGACCGTTGTGTGATCTATTCCTGTCGCAGGCACCAGGCCTAACCACACAAGTGAGGTATAATATTTATCGGGAGACTTGGGGGAACGCTGGGTGGAAGGAAATTTGTGGCTCCTCTCAGATTCCAGAACTTTCTGTCACCGAAATGTGAGGAAAACGTGTTATTTTAGCCACATTTTGAGGTTTGCAAAGGATTCTGGGTAACAGAACCTGGTCCGAGCCCCACAAGTCACCTCATCTTGGATTCCCCTGGGTTTCTAGTTTTCAAAAATGTGCTGGTTTGCTAGGTTTCCCCAGGTGCCGGCTGAGCTAGAGGCCAAAATCCACAGGTAGGCACTGTTTTCTATGAAAAAATGTGATGTGTCCACGTTCTGTTTTGGGGCATTTCCTGTCGCGGGCGCTAGGCCTACCCACACAAGTGAGGTATCATTTTTATCGGGAGACTTGGGGGAACGCCGGGTGGAAGGAAATTTGTGGCTCCTCTCAGATTCCAGAACTTTCTGTCACCGAAATGTGAGGAAAACTTGTTTTTTTAGCCACTTTTTGAGGTTTGCAAAGGATTCTAGGTAACAGAACCTGGTCCGAGCCCCGCAACTCACCCCTCCTTGGATTCCCCTAGGTCTCTAGTTTTCAGAAATGCACAGGTTTGGTAGGTTTCCCTAGGTGCCGGCTGAGCTAGAGGCCAAAATCTACAGGTAGGCACTTCTCAAAAAACACCTCTGTTTTCTTCCAAAAATTTGGATGTGTCCACGTTGCGCTTTGGGGCGTTTCCTGTCGCGGGCGCTAGGCCTACCCACACAAGTGAGGTATCATTTTTATCGGGAGACTTGGGGGAACGCTGGGTGGAAGGAAATTTGAGGATCCTCTCAGATTCCAGAACTTTCTGTCACCGAAATGTTAGGAAAACTTGTTTTTTTAGCCACTTTTTGAGGTTTGCAAAGGATTCTGGGTAACAGAACCTGGTCCGAGCCCCGCAAGTCACCCCTCCTTGGATTCCCCTAGGTCTCTAGTTTTCAGAAATGCACAGGTTTGGTAGGTTTCCCTGAGCTAGAGGCCAAAATCTACAGGTAGGCACTTTGGAAAAAACAGCTGTGTTTTCTATAAAAAAAATAGGATGTGTCCATGTTGTGTTTTGGGGCATTTCCTGTTGCGGGCACTAGGCCTACCCACACAAGTGAGGTATCATTTTTATCGGGAGACTTGGGGGAACATAGAATAGCAAAACAAGTGTTATTGCCCCTTATCTTTCTCTACATTTTTTCCTTCCAAATATAAGAGAGTGTGTAAAAAAGACGTCTATTTGAGAAATGCCCTGCAATTCACATACTAGTATGGGCACCTCGGAATTCAGCGATGTGCGAATAACCACTGCTCCTCAAAACCTTATCTTGATCCCATTTTGGAAATGCAAAGGTTTTCTTGATACCTCTTTTTCACTCTTCATATTTCAGCAAATGAATTGCTGTATACCCAGTATAGAATGAAAACCAACTGCAGGGTGCAGCTCATTTATTGGCTCTGGGTACCTAGGGTTCTTGATGAACCTACAAGCCCTTTATATCCCCGCAACCAGAAGAGTCCAGAAGACAAAACGGTATATTGCTTTCAGAAATCTGACATCGCAGGAAAAAGTTACAGAGTAAAACATAAAGAAAAATGGCTGTTGTTTTCAGCTCAATTTCAATATTTTTTTATTTCAGCTGTTATTTTCTGTAGGAAAACCTTGTAGGATCTACACAAATGACCCCTTGCTGAATTCAGAATGTTGTCTAGTTTTCAGAAATGTTTAGCATTCCGGGATCCAGCATTGGTTTCACACCCATTCCTGTCACTAACTGGAAGGAGGCTGAAAGCACCAAATATAGTAGAAATGGGGAATGTCCCAGTAAAATGCCAAATTTGTGTTGAAAAATTTGGTTTTCTGATTCAAGTCTGCCCGTTCCTGAAAGGTGGGAAGATAGTGATTTCAGCACCAGAAACCCTTTGTTGATGGCATTTTCAGGGAAAAAACCACAAGCCTTCTTCGGCAGCCCTTTTTTCCCATTTTTTTGGAAAAAACACAATTTTCACTGTATTTTGGCTATTTTCTTGGTCTCCTCCAGGGGAAACCACCAACTCTGGGTACCATTAGAATCCCTAGGATGTTGGAAAAAAAGGACGCAAATTTGGCGTGGTTAGCTTATGTGGACAAAAAGTTATGAAGCCCTAAGCGCGAACTACCCCAAATAGCCAAAAAAGGGCTCAGCACTGGGGGGGGGAAAGGCCCAGCAGCTAAGGGGTTAAATAGAAGGGAAGGGCAGAGGCAAACATAAAGAGCACGCATTGATAAAGCCAGTATGTCTGATATTGGTTGTCAGACTTTTAGCATTGTTATTGCTTGTTTGGCCCTGTCATGGTTTTTGGAAAACGTTATTGTTGGGGATTTTGCTAGGCCTGCGTAAATACTGGTAAAAAAAGCAAAAAAAACGTTTTTGGTCTCAGAAAGTACACATTTCTTATTTGATATCTCTAAAGTAAACAATTCCAGCCTTCATCTGGCAAAGGAATCGGCTAGAATAGAAAAAAAAGTACTGATGGCCTCACGTAAAAAGGGCGATCTAGCTTAGTCTGACATATTAAAATATTATTAGATTGTGCACCTTATTATTATAGTTGAATAGTCTCTCCGCGAGACAGAGAAACAAGGAATACATATGGGAAGATCTCTGGCAATGACCCCGTTATGGGACACTCCATGGCTACTCACGGAGCACAGACCAGGAAATGCCTACATATTTGAGATAGCGAATTTTTTTTGTGGATTTGGGATAAAAGTCGGATTCAGTAGGGCCTTACTACCCTTCCATTTCCTTTATCACCAGTACATCCTAAACCCGTTGTTCTGCCGAACTACAAGTGAAAAGACATACAGCTGGTGGAAGCGAGAAGACTGGCTCATGCTCTGCAAAATGTTTATAAAAAGCAAAATAGAGTTGTTTTTAGAATGTAAAACTTAATTGGAGGTCACAGAGTTAGACAGACTCTTCTATGCCCAACTGTAACAGTGGGTGCTACAACCTGAGAATACTACTGCAGGCATATCCACCAAAAAGTAAGAGCACTGGGACTGTCTGAGACGGAGACCGCAGACAGTCACTAATTTCACTAATACAGCCAGGCAAAAGGGACTAAGAGATGGAACAAAGGTGGCCCCCCATTAGTTTGTAATTGAGATGGAGAGTAATTCCCGGATTTGAGTGGGGTGGGTGTGGCCGGAGAGTGAGGGGAACTAGTTGGGGCAACCATCTTAGACTTACTCCAAAACGGGGATATCTACCAATTTAGTGTATGGGGGATTATCCACGACTTGATGTTGTAGCATATGCTTTCGCTATTCACCTGCCAACTTTGCCATGAGTGATAGTTTAATATTATGTAATGTTACTTATAACTTTTGAAAACATTGATCAGATCTATATTTTTTTAAACAAAAAGCACATAGAAGTCATTGGCACTGAAAGGGACTCGTTTTTGTGTAGATGTGGTTCTTGTAAAAAGGCAGAATGGCTTCTCTCACAGTGAAGTTAGCCAGTGGTCGAAGTGAGCTCACCCACTTCACAAGCTGTATTCTGTAGTGTGCAGAGTAAAAATGAGAATGACACAAAGGCAGACCAAGGGAAGAAGAGCACTGGTTGAAAGCCCCTACAAGTAAGTATATTATACCTTACATTTTAGGAAATTCAAGAAGTCTTGGCTTACGCCATACCTAAACATTCCAGAGCTTGGCACAGTCAGTGAGTCAGTGTGTGCATAGCAAAACTATGTAAGATTGTGCTATGGTACACTTCAGCTGAGCTTAGTCTCTTAGTTCCAGCAGTTTGTTATCTTTACCTTAAAATGGTGCAGTGGGCTGGTGTGTAGATAATTTGCACGGACAAGAAAGCATACAAGAAATATTGTTGGCAATTGAAGTTTTACCTATCAGAAGTCCTGTGCAAATTATGTTGCATTTCTAATTTTAGAAAGTATCTTATTTAAATCCATTATTGTCTATACTATTTCCTTAATTAAAAGTTAGACGTTTCCATTGGCGGGATCAGTTACCTTGAAATGTAACATCTTCTACTCTTTCATGTGTAAAGGTCTAGAACAGTGGTTCCCAACCTGTGGACTGGGGAACCCTGGGGGTCCGCAGAGCCTCCTCAGGGGGTCTGCTACTACTTAGAAAATTAAAAAAAATCTTAACAGATGAACAAAGTGTATATAAATAAAGTGGCTAAATATACAAATAAAATGCACTGTAAATGTCAAGGAATTTGAAAATGGAGGCTACAAATTAAATGAGAATCCTCCGATTGATTTGTAGAAGCACTGCAGGTGCATCAAACTGAATATAGCATCACGTGGCTTCAATTGAACTTAGAAAAGCTACCTTCTTATTCAAATTATACATTTTTTATTGATATTTCTTTGCAAATTAAATAGTATGTGTTGTCATTTGTGTATGTGTTTAATGAATGCTTGCTTCTGTATTTTATGTGTATTGTTTTTACAGTTCAAATTATCCACAATTTTTAGGTTGGGGGGGTCCCTGCCTTCCAATAATGATTCAGTTGGGGGTCTCCAGATTCTAATAGCGATTTCGTGGGGGGTGCCTGGGTTCCAGTAATGATAAAATGGGGGTCCACAGAAGAAAAAAGGTGGGAAACCACTGGTCTAGAAATATCTTCCTAGGTAAATGCATCTGTTACGGTTTCATTAATCATCCTCAACCATGGCTGTTACTCCAGTAATTAATCCCGCCGGTTGTTGTGCCTATAATCTGCACCTCTGCAGTGGTTGTATTCATGTCAGCCTCATTAGTGTTATTTTACTGGTAATTGGCTTCCTTCCAGTAATGGCGCCAGAAGCTTGCCCCATGGCAGTTATTGCATCAGTAATCTAATCCGTTCCAAATATTGGACCAACAATGACCCTTATCATTCTTCTGTCAATATTGAACCCTATAACTGTTGGCCAGCAAGCCTCTGACATGACAGGTAAAGTAACAGGAATCAGCACACTTCACTGTTATTGTGCAAATCAGGAACCCCATTACAGGTATTACGACATTACCAGTTTCTCTTATTTCTCGTCCAAGTCCGTAAGCTATGAGTGTGGCCCCTCCCCAAAACATCCTGACTTTCCCATCATAATGCCCCCCCTTAAAGGAAGATAGAGCCACCTCCTAACAAAGGGGTCTACGTTTTCTCTGGCACTTTGAAAGCCTACTGTCAGCTCGCGAGTACGGCCTTCTGTTTCTTCCACATGTCTTAAATCTTAATGTAATTGCCTCTTTCTGGTTCTGCTGATTTGGACCACGATGAAGGTCAGGTGTACTCTATCTTAAGTGTCTGGTACTTATTGCCTTGATAGGTCAGGGGTTAGTCACCCTACTGCAGTGGGTGCATGCAAAGTATGGCAGTTGGTGTAGACCTTGTCCACACCATGCACATGTAGCCTTTCTTCACGCAGTAAACTGTCTAGGAGCGTACTGCACGGGATGTTCAGCCTCTGCACTGTGCAGACTGGGGGTAACAAGAAATTGAATCATAATGGTGGAATCCGACCCAAAACGTCTACTGCAATAGCCGTTAGTGCATAAGAGCTTGTGAGGGCCTCAGCTCAGTGACTAGCCTATCTAAGTGGCATCTTAGACTGACATAGCTGTTAGAATGTATTACGCCACTGTTTGACACAGTATATCTCAAGTTCCACTGTGGCCGGAGCCTCTTGCCACCAGTGGAATGTTCTGGTCACCAGTGGTAGCTGTTCTCACCATCTCCTGACTGACCCTTCATCTGAAGGTACAACTCTGATACTTACTCTAAAGTTTGACTCTCCAAGGTAGCAGTCATCCAACAGTTGCTTCTGGGCACGGCACATCACACTCTTGCGTGTTCCGGGAGGAAGTGTGTGGACTAGAATGCACAACCCCTCCCCCCGTCCCAATATTATCAAAACTGGTGTCAGCAATTTGGCAAGTAAAAAACCACTGTCACGGTTGGTATGCCCATAAGCCCGGTCACCAGTTACGTAGCAAGTTATCTTTCACTGCATTTAGTGTGGCAGTGTTCAGCCCCAGCGTGGTTAACTGTACTTATAATCAACCAGAGCAGTAATTTTACCAGTAATATCTGCCTCGTTCTTGTCCCTCCCTTCTCTCTCGCATGCAGGTCTTGTTTGTCATTGGATCTGACTAAAACCTACAGCACGGACTAGTCCGTCTTTGCTCTTCACAACTGTTTTCCCACGGTTTGCCATACCATTCCAGGCATACCGTCCCCACGCCTGGAAACTGTCTTTTCCTAGTCCTCTACCACTGGGAGAAGTTATAAACACTGTTGACGTTTCGCTGGCTTCCTGGCCTCAAAAACATTTGAGGGCGGAAAGGCGCCCTCTCCTATCTTTCTGTGAAGTAGGACACACACATTGCGCATAATAGTAAATACCCCACCAGATAGAAGTCAATTATTTCTAGAGAAAGTGCTGGAAGGAAGGAAGCTCATTTCACAGTCCAGAACTCAATGTTAGTTTTCGTGTATATTAATTGGAAAAAAAATGTATACCGACACCTTAATTTTGTGAGCCATTGAGTTGTAGGTTTTTTCCTACTAAAACAAGAGCGTATCGTTTCTTTTCTCATTTTTCTTCAGCCCTGTAAACAACCTAACTAGCTCGTGTCACCACGAGTTCTGGACTTTTCTTTGAACCGTTGTATTCAGATTTATGTTGCATCAACTGACCTGAACCAAGAGGACAGCTCCCCTAATGCGTTTGGTGTTAAAAGAAAACCTGAAACTTGAGAACATCGTCCTTTGTGACATGGAATTCTGTGGGAAATTTATGTATAAAAATTCTAACAAGTATGTTTTTTTCTCAAGCCCCCTACTCTAAGGATAACTTCTCCACCCTCTAAAATTAAACATGGTTCTAACAGCTGGTGTGTTTCCATAGTGCTAAGACTCCTTGTTGGTGAACATGCACTCTTCAAATTTGACCTTTTATTACCTGTTTCTTGCCCTTGCTTTGAAGGTAGTAGAAGCTGGGGACAGTTTCTGTCTTTGTTCCAGTAATTTGGGGCTACTGAAGTTAATCAATGAAGGAATTGCTTCTCACCCTTTCTTTAGTTAAGAAAGTAGCATTGCAGCCCCTTGACACAGTCTGATAGGGCTACAGCAGACGTTTTGACCTGGTGATTTTGAAGGATGGTTTCATGAAAGCGTTCAACATAAGAGGTCCCCCTGAATAATGTTGTATTCTGTCCGAACTTCAAAAGAGTGAGAGGGGCCAAATTTAACGCACTGCATCTGGCCTGTTTCATCTGGGCTCTGACCTCAGCAAACTGAGAGGAAGTTGGAATTAACTGTATCGAATGCAACCTACAAGGATAGGTAGAGGTAATTATTTGTATCATTTGTGTTAGGTAGTGGTTAATTTATGTAAAGTAAAAACCAAAAAGGTTCAAAGACCCAGACATTTTCAAACAAGCCTGCCCGCTGGCGGCACCAAAGGTGAGGGTTGCAGAAACAGCTGCCTACTCTTGATTCCACTTTCGCCTCTGTTTTACACTACTGACTTTGTTAGGGCCTTCCTTTCTTCTCTTCCTACTTCTTTATTTTTTTTCTGCCTTTCTCTCTGTCTTTGGATCAAAATGAGATGATGCATTGTAAGACCTTTTCCCTAAATAGTGGGTACCACAAGCAACAACACCAATTAACCACTTGGCAAACCGGTACAAATTAAGCACAACGCACAGCTATCTAGCAGTGAAACAAGAGAGGGGTATTCTTTAAATTCGACATACATGATATTTTCTTAACTCGGTCTTGCTACAGCTGTCCTTACCGCTTTGGGAGTGGTTTCATCTTCTTTAGTTTCGACACATACACAATTTTTGTTAACTAAAACGTAAAGCCTTTATTTACGCATGTGTTTTGAAAGTTAATTGCCCACACTTAGAGCTAAAAGTAATCTTGTACCTGCAAATCAGAGTTCTATTTACATTCAATATAGTGCGTTAATTTGAATTCTGATTTACTGGTGTAACATTACTTTTAACTCTGTGTGTATGATTTACTTGCAAAACACACTTAAACAAAGGCTTTATATCGCATGATTTTCATTGTGAAAACACCTAAAAAACCTCTTTAAATTGCAATGATAGAAAATCTTGCTTATATCACAGCTATGAAAATAGTTTATTTAGGGGTATGTTTCCAAATAAAATCAAGGGATGTAAAGATTTTTATGACTTTCCTTTACCAATTTACTTTTTATCCAGTCTACACACTCTCCGGCTGTTGCCTCCACCTCTTTGTCTTCCTTTCTTTTTTTCCCCCCTCTCCCTTTCTTTAATACCCATATGTCTTCTGCCCTCTGACTTTACTCCTTTTAAGGTTGCAGCCTGCTAAAGACATCTTGGGGACTTTCAGCAAGTTGACTTTGGCATGCACTTCACTCATTGATTACCACTGACTGTGTGGGTTGACACACATTTTCTGGCTTTCCATTTGCTTGCTTTATTTATTTTAAGCTGCCCAAGTTCAGTTTGTCTCTCCCGTTGCCTAAACTGTGTTTTCAGTATCCTTCCAGGAACTTGCTTTCTGTTTACAGGCCTTTAAATCTTGTTCCTATCTCGTTACATTTCCTGTGCATTCAAAGACCGAGATCAAATGCCAGGCGCTATCTTCCAAGGGCACTTATTTACTTTTCTTTCTCTGACTTCAGAGTGAGAGGATTTATGTGACAATCTTGCCAGATACTCGGGGTAGGAAAGAGGTTTTGTTTCCTAGCACAAAACAACGCATTCATTTACTGCATAAGCATTTCAGGATATATCAGAATTATGAACGCACAAATGAAACCTTTTTTGTTATTTTTGAAGTGTGTTGGATACAAATAGTTTAATATGATCAAAGCGAATCATTAAACTAGGTGATACAATTTCAACATATTTTCCTCTGTGCACCGTATAGTTTTATTAGTATAACTGTATGTCTATGCAAATGTAATGGTTATTTCAATTGAAAATGTGTTTTCTGTAATGGCATTGTGCTACAACGCCATGAGTACTCCACTCTACGCCACTTCTCTGCACTCTGCACTACTCCACACCACTGCACTCTACTCTGCACCACTCCATTTTACACTACCCCATGCCACTGCACTCTACACCTCTCCACTCTACTCCTGCACACTACGCCTCTCTACTCTACCCTGTACCACTCTGCTTAGTGCCAATGCGCAATTCACCAGTTTACACCACTGCACTCTTCGCCACTGGACTCTACCACACTCCAGTCTAGGTCGCACCAATCTACTCTGCACAACACCACTGTACTGTACACCACTCTGCAACACTGCACTCTATGCCAGTACACTCTATGCCAATGCACTTTACTCTGTAACAATCAGCTCGATGCCCTTGCACTCTACGCCAATCCACTGTACACCACTCTAATCTACTCTGCACCAGTGCACTCTACACCATTTTCCTCTATGCCATTACACTCTATGCAGCTGCACTCTTCCCTGCACCACTCCACTCTACGCCACTTCACTCTACCCTGAAACAGTGTAATCTATGCTACTGCACTCTATGCCACTCTGCGCCACTCCACTCTATGCCACTGCTTTCTGCGCCGCTCTACTCTTAACCACTGCACTCTACGCCAGTGCACTCTACACAACTGCTGTCAGTGCACTTCATGCCACTGCACTTTACTCTGCATCACTGTACTCTACGCCACTTCTCTCTACACCACTTTACTCCACTCCACTCTACTGCATTGCACTCTGACACTCTACTCTGCAACAGTGCACTCTCAAGCCACTGAACTCTATGCCACTGCACTCTGTGGCACTATACTCTACTCTGCACCACTCTCTGCTATTCTTCTCTGCACCACTCTATGCCACTCAACTCTACTCTGCACACTATGCAGCTGCCCTCAATGCTACTTGAGACTACTCTGCGCCACTGCCCTCTGCATCACTCAGCTCTACTCTGCACCACTCCGTATCGCTCTACTCTGTGCCACTTCACTCTAATCCACTCTGCGCCACCCCACTCTGCACCACTGGGCTCTACTATGCGCCACTCTAATCTACGACGCTGCATAATAGGAGGCTGGATTCAGTGCCATTGAACTCGAAGCCACTGCACTCTAGGCCACTATACTGTTCAACATTCTATGCCAGTGCACTTTACACAAGTCCACTCTACTCTGTGCTATTCCAGTGTATGCCACTCTATGCAACTCCACACTATGCCACTCCAATACACAATACTCTGCCACTTCACTCTACAACACTCTGCTCCACTCTTTGCCATTCCCCTCTACGACCCTCCGTGCCACTCTCCTCTGTGCCACCAACTTTTAACCATGATGAACAGCAGGCACACTGGAGAACAACATGACCTATTGGCTTTGCCAATGCTTGTTTTATTTCACTTTTACTACTTTTCCATACCCCTTTTACATTTCTTCACCCCATACCATCTCTGCCTGCTGCCTTTCTTCCTTTACTACTTATCTTTTTTTTTAACACCCATGCTTCTTGTACCCTCCCGCTGTACTTAAAAAAAAAAAAATAATAATAATAATATATATATAATTCACTACTTAGCCACCCCATTCACCCCATTTACGTTTCCCCCACCCTACACACCCTGCCTTTTTTTTACCTTCCCTCTCTTACTTCTATTCTGCTACCTATCCTCCGTGGTATGGGGGTTTGCCACAAAGCCTGGCAGTATATATTTAAAGGAATGGGGGGCATGTGAACTCCCCTCCCCAAGCTGTATTTGGTGCCGAGGCACCCCATCCCCCAGTGTCTGCATTAGTTAAAGGTGGGTGCCCACCCAGAGCTCCCACCATGCAGATGTTGGATGCTTCAGGGGAGCCCCAGGGCCACCATGGTCACAGCAGTCTCCCCACAAGCTGCGGAAGTCAGGATTGCTCCAGAAAGAGCAGGTATTTATTTTGCTCCTTCAGGGAGGTAGCAATATCTTGATCGGTTCCCCAGCCCTCATCAGTGCGGCTATGTGCTCCTCACCCTAATAACAGTGGGTTTTATCCCCCGGGTTCTGGCCCACCCGTAGGGTGTTTTTAAAAAAACAGAAGTGCAGATTCCTTTTTAATTTGTAATTTTTTATTTATTTATTTTGCAGCAGATTTTCAGATCCTGCATGAATTCACAGCAAATTTAAAAGAAAAAACATGTTTTTGCCTACAGTGGGATCCCTTTGGGACCCCACCACCAGGCCTTGAGGGGTCAAGGTATCCCTTTCCTGCTTCCTTATGGCTCTTTTGTATGTTTTTTGAGGACTCTGGGCTGACTCCTGTGTCCTTAATGGCCGCCACCATTTCCTGGTTGAGGTGCTGGCAGCCAATCAGATGTCATTTTGAGATCTGTCGAATCTGTGGTGTGATACATACAGTTTGTTTTTTAACCTTAATTTCTCCAAAACGACTGAACAGATTTACACCAAAACAAAAAAGCAATCAATCTGGACCAATATCTAGCATTCTGCCAAATCTGGTGAAAGTGTGGGGGGAGGGGCTTCAAACGTGCTTTCCCCATAGATTTTGAACATGACTACAGCCCAAACCTCTGAACAGAATTACACCAAATTTGGCAGAACGCTAGATTTTGGTGTAGAAAGGCCTCTTTTTGTGAGTTGGTGTAAATCCATTCAGTAGTTTGGAAGTAGTTAAAGGAAAAATAAATATATCTAGGGGTGCAGATCCTTCATGGATGCACTTGCGAATAATCTGTGGATCCCAGGGAAAAGCAAGGCTCTGATTGGCTGGCTGCAACCTTACAAGAAAGTTGCCACCAACATTTTCTTTCTCTCTTCGGGCGAGGGGTAACAAAAAACATTGCACAGTAGACAGAAGGGGACAGTATAGAGGTATTCAGACTCCATGGGAGGGATGGAGGGGTCCTTTAGGGACCCCTCATGGGCAAAAATATCCCACATATTTTTGCCAGAACGTATATCCATGGATCGTCCACAGAGCTCAGTGTGTGCCCCTTCCCCCTGAGCACCCCTGACCCCCTCCCCCCCCGCCCGTCGTTTCAAAAAGTATTGGCGGATCCCAAAAACACACCAAAACCCACTGCGCAGGGCCAAAGGTCGTGTGCCGTATGGTATTGGATGCATACTGAGGGGTTGACCGGGTGGAGGTTGTATTAGCGTGCCGTAATGTGAAATCACTTTACATTTTGAAAAACATATAAATTCACTGACAAGACCAGAGGTTACAGGGACGTTATAGCTAGGTTGATGTTTTACCCTTACAAAACCATAGAAATTCAGCAGTTATAGTTATATGTGTTTGAAGAAACTGTAACCCGTGCCATTTCTTATAACTGCCGAAGTTCTATGGCTTTCTATGAGTAAAAATGTCAACCTAACTATAACCTCCCTGTAACCTTTGGTTTCGTTAGTAAATGACTTTCTCTCGTCAGTAAATTTCTCTCTCTCTCGCTCCCTCGCCGCACCTCACCCCCCCCAAAAAGTTTTCAGTTCAGTATCAGTTTAATACTTCAGTACAGCAATTATGAACTGTAAGGTGATCAGATCAATTTTTAAAGCTTTGCCAGTGCACAACGTGTGGGAGCATTTTTAGCAACGTCTGATCCGTATGAATTAGAACTATTACTTTCGTTAAAATCTGCAAGCTATGCAGCAGATGGTGAATTATGTGGCAAGTTTGGCAGATCCATAATATGAGGAAAACGCTGTTGTATAATTCCAGTGGCATTGCTTACAGGCAACAGCATGGCAAAATAATACATTTATCTTATCTGTAATAAAAACCAGCAATAAGTAAGGCTGTCCGTTAGGGGAACAATATAAACCAGTGGTTCCCAACCTTTTACCTTCCATGGACCCCCACTTTATCATTACTGGAACCCAGGACCCCCACCGAATCATTATTGGAATCCGGGGACCCCCACTGTGTCATTACTGAAAGCTGGAGACCTAACCTGTTAATATTATTTATTTTTCTAAGCAGTCGCAGACCCCCTGAGGAGGCTTCGCGGACCCCCAGGGGTCCCCGGACCACAGGTTGGGAACCACTGATATAAACCATTTAAAAAGTCTCTTTTTGACGGACAAACATTGTAAGGAAATGCCTCCTTGGCATGGTTGCCCCCTGACTTTTTGCCTTTGCTGATGCTATGTTTACAATTGAAAGTGTGCTGAGGCCTGCTAACCAGGCCCCAGCACCAGTGTTCTTTCCCTAACCTGTACTTTTGTATCCACAATTGGCAGACCCTGGCATCCAGATAAGTCCCTTGTAACTGGTACTTCTAGTACCAAGGGCCCTGATGCCAAGGAAGGTCTCTAAGGGCTGCAGCATGTCTTATGCCACCCTGGAGACCTCTCACTCAGCACAGACACTCTGCTTGCCAGCTTGTGTGTGCTAGTGAGGACAAAACGAGTAAGTCGACATGGCACTCCCCTCAGGGTGCCATGCCAGCCTCTCACTGCCTATGCAGTATAGGTAAGACACCCCTCTAGCAGGCCTTACAGCCCTAAGGCAGGGTGCACTATACCATAGGTGAGGGTACCAGTGCATGAGCATGGTACCCCTACAGTGTCTAAACAAAACCTTAGACATTGTAAGTGCAGGGTAGCCATAAGAGTATATGGTCTGGGAGTCCGTCAAACACGAACTCCACAGCACCATAATGGCTACACTGAAAACTGGGAAGTTTGGTATCAAACTTCTCAGCACAATAAATGCACACTGATGCCAGTGTACATTTTATTGTAAAATACACCCCAGAGGGCACCTTAGAGGTGCCCCCTGAAACTTATCCGACTATCTGTGTAGGCTGACTAGTTTTAGCAGCCTGCCACAAACCGAGACATGTTGCTGGCCCCATGGGGAGAGTGCCTTTGTCACTCTGAGGCCAGTAACAAAGCCTGCACTGGGGGGAGATGCTAACACCTCCCCCAGGCAGGAATTGTCACACCTGGCGGTGAGCCTCAAAGGCTCACCTCCTTTGTGCCAACCCAGCAGGACACTCCAGCTAGTGGAGTTGCCCGCCCCCTCCGGCCAGGCCCCACTTTTGGCGGCAAGGCCGGAGAAAATAATGAGAAAAACAAGGAGGAGTCACTGGCCAGTCAGGACAGCCCCTAAGGTGTCCTGAGCTGAAGTGACTCTAACTTTTAGAAATCCTCCATCTTGCAGATGGAGGATTCCCCCAATAGGGTTAGGATTGTGACCCCCTCCCCTTGGGAGGAGGCACAAAGAGGGTGTACCCACCCTCAGGGCTAGTAGCCATTGGCTACTAACCCCCCAGACCTAAACACGCCCTTAAATTTAGTATTTAAGGGCTACCCTGAACCCTAGAAAATTAGATTCCTGCAACTACAAGAAGAAGGACTGCCTAGCTGAAAACCCCTGCAGAGGAAGACCAGAAGACGACAACTGCCTTGGCTCCAGAAACTCACCGGCCTGTCTCCTGCCTTCCAAAGATCCTGCTCCAGCGACGCCTTCCAAAGGGACCAGCGACCTCGACATCCTCTGAGGACTGCCCCTGCTTCGAAAAGACAAGAAACTCCCGAGGACAGCGGACCTGCTCCAAGAAAGGCTGCAACTTTGTTTCCAGCAGCCTTGAAAGAACCCTGCAAGCTCCCCGCAAGAAGCGTGAGACTTGCAACACTGCACCCGGAGACCCCGACTCGGCTGGTGGAGATCCGACACCTCAGGAGGGACCCCAGGACTACTCTGATACTGTGAGTACCAAAACCTGTCCCCCCTGAGCCCCCACAGCGCCGCCTGCAGAGGGAATCCCGAGGCTTCCCCTGACCGCGACTCTTTGAACCTAAAGTCCCGACGCCTGGGAGAGACCCTGCACCCGCAGCCCCCAGGACCTGAAGGACCGGACTTTCACTGGAGAAGTGACCCCCAGGAGTCCCTCTCCCTTGTCCAAGTGGAGGTTTCCCCGAGGAATCCCCCCCTTGCCTGCCTGCAGCGCTGAAGAGATCCCGAGATCTCTCATAGACTAACATTGCGAACCCGACGCTTGTTTCTACACTGCACCCGGCCGCCCCCGCGCCGCTGAGGGTGAAATTTCTGTGTGGGCTTGTGTCCCCCCCCGGTGCCCTACAAAACCCCCCTGGTCTGCCCTCCGAAGACGCGGGTACTTACCTGCAAGCAGACCGGAACCGGGGCACCCCCTTCTCTCCATTCTAGCCTATGTGTTTTGGGCACCACTTTGAACTCTGCACCTGACCGGCCCTGAGCTGCTGGTGTGGTGACTTTGGGGTTGCTCTGAACCCCCAACGGTGGGCTACCTTGGACCAAGAACTAAGCCCTGTAAGTGTCTTACTTACCTGGTTAACCTAACAAATACTTACCTCCCCTAGGAACTGTGAAAATTGCACTAAGTGTCCACTTTTAAAACAGCTATTTGTGAATAACTTGAAAAGTATACATGCAATTTTGATGATTTGAAGTTCCTAAAGTACTTACCTGCAATACCTTTCGAATGAGATATTACATGTAGAATTTGAACCTGTGGTTCTTAAAATAAACTAAGAAAAGATATTTTTCTATATAAAAACCTATTGGCTGGATTTGTCTCTGAGTGTGTGTACCTCATTTATTGTCTATGTGTATGTACAACAAATGCTTAACACTACTCCTTGGATAAGCCTACTGCTCGACCACACTACCACAAAATAGAGCATTAGTATTATCTCTTTTTGCCACTATCTTACCTCTAAGGGGAACCCTTGGACTCTGTGCATGCTATTCCTTACTTTGAAATAGCACATACAGAGCCAACTTCCTACATTGGTGGCAGCGGTGGGATACAAGACTTTGCATTTGCTGGACTACTCAGCCAATACCTGATCACACGACAAATTCCAAAATTGTCATTAGAAATTCATTTTTGCAATTTGAAATTTTTCTAAATTCTTAAAAGTCCTGCTAGGGCCTTGTGTGTTAAGTCCCTGTTTAGCATTGTCTTTTAGAGTTTAAAAGTTTGTTAAAAGTTTGAAATTAGATTCTAGAAACAGTTTTAGATTCTTTAAAAAGTCTTCCAACTTTTAGCAAAATAATGTCTGATACAGAGATGAATGTGGTGGAACTCGACACCACACCTTACCTCCATCTTAAGATGAGGGAGCTAAGGTCTCTCTGTAATATCAAAAAAATAACCATTGGCTCCAGACCTACCAAAATTCAGCTCCAGGAGCTGTTGGCAGAGTTTGAAAAAGCCAACCCCTCTGATGATGACCTCACAGAGGAAGAAATTAGTGACTTGGAGGCCAATGTCCCTCCTCCAGTCCTAAATAGGGAGAACAGGACCCCTCAAGTCCTGTCTCCAACTGTGTTAGTCAGAAATAGTGAGTCCCTCACAGGAGGGTCCCACATTTCTGAAATCACTGAGGATGCTCTCAGTGAAGATGACCTCCTGTTAGCCAGGATGGCCAAAAGATTGGCTTTAGAGAGACAGCTCCTAGCCATAGAAAGGGAAAGACAAGAGATGGGCCTAGGACCCATCAATGGTGGCAGCAATATAAATAGGGTCAGAGATTCTCCTGACATGTTAAAAATCCCCAAAGGGATTGTGACAAAATTTGAAGATGGTGATGACATCACCAAGTGGTTCACAGCTTTTGAGAGGGCTTGTGTAACCAGAAAAGTGAACAGATCTCACTGGGGTGCTCTCCTTTGGGAAATGTTCACTGGAAAGTGTAGGGATAGACTCCTCACACTCTCTGGAAAAGATGCAGAATCTTATGACCTCATGAAGGGTACCCTGATTGAGGGCTTTGGATTCTCCACTGAGGAGTACAGGATTAGGTTCAGGGGGGCTCAAAAATCCTCGAGCCAGACCTGGGTTGACTTTGTTGACTACTCAGTGAAAACACTAGATGGTTGGATTCAAGGCAGTGGTGTAAGTAATTATGATGGGCTGTACAATTTATTTGTGAAAGAACACCTGTTAAGTAATTGTTTCAATGATAAACTGCATCAGCATCTGGTAGACCTAGGACCAATTTCTCCCCAAGAATTGGGAAAGAAGGCGGACCATTGGGTCAAGACAAGGGTGTCCAAGACTTCAACAGGGGGTGACCAAAAGAAAGGGGTCACAAAGACTCCCCAGGGGAAGGGTGATGAGACAACCAAAACTAAAAATAGTAAAGAGTCTTCTACAGGCCCCCAAAAACCTGCACAGGAGGGTGGGCCCAGAGCCTCTTCACAAAACAATGGGTACAAGGGTAAAAACTTTGATCCCAAAAAGGCCTGGTGTCATAGCTGTAAACAGCATGGACACCAAACTGGAGACAAGGCCTGTCCCAAGAAAGGTTCCACTCCAAACTCCCATCCAGGTAACACTGGTATGGCTAGTCTCCAAGTGGGATCAACAGTGTGCCCAGAGCAAATCAGGGTCCACACTGAAGCTACTCTAGTTTCTGAGGGTGGGGTGGATTTAGCCACACTAGCTGTCTGGCCGCCTAACATGCAAAAATACAGACAGCAACTCTTAATTAATGGGACTAGAATAGAGGGCCTGAGGGATACAGGTGCCAGTGTCACCATGGTGACAGAGAAACTGGTTTCCCCTGGCCAATACCTGACTGGAAAAACTTACACAGTCACCAACGCTGACAATCAGAGAAAAGTACATCCCATGGCAATGGTTACTTTAGAATGGGGAGGGGTCAATGGCCTGAAACAGGTGGTGGTCTCCCCAAATATCCCAGTGGACTGTCTGCTTGGAAATGACCTGGAGTCCTCAGCATGGGCTGAGGTAGAACTAAAAACCCATGCAGCAATGCTGGGTATCCCTGAACTGGTGTGTGTGAAAACAAGAGCACAATGCAAGGCACAGGGTGAACAAGTAGAGCTGGAGTCTGGAAGAATGGCCCAGCCTACCAAGAGAACAGGAAAGTCAGTTGGGAAACCAACTACAACACAGCAAAAGAAAGGGAACCTCTCTTCTCAGGAAGAAGTTCTGCCCTCTGAGGGAACTGAGCCTTTGGAGCTTGAACCTTATCAGGTTGAGCTCTTAGGCCCAGGGGGACCCTCAAGGGAGGAGCTGTGTAAGGGACAAGAAACCTGTCCCTCTCTTGAAGGCCTTAGGCAGCAAGCTGCTGAAGAGTCCAAAGGCAAGAAAAATGGAACGCATAGGGTCTATTGGGAAGATGGACTCCTGTACACTGAGGCCAGAGACCCCAAACCTGGTGCCACTAGGAGAGTGGTAGTGCCTCAGCTGTTCAGGAAGTTCATCCTAACATTGGCCCATGACATTCCCCTTGCTGGACATTTGGGACAAACCAAGACGTGGGAGAGGTTAGTCAACCACTTCTACTGGCCCAATATGTCCAACATGGTTAAGGAGTTTTGCCTCTCCTGCCCCACCTGTCAAGCCAGTGGTAAGACAGGTGGACATCCAAAGGCCCCCCTCATTCCACTTCCAGTGGTGGGGGTTCCCTTTGAAAGAGTGGGTGTGGACATAGTTGGTCCACTAGAGCCTCCCACAGCCTCAGGAAATATGTATATCCTGGTAGTAGTGGATCATGCTACCAGGTATCCTGAAGCTATTCCCCTTAGGTCGACTACTGCCCCTGCAGTAGCCAAGGCCCTCATTGGTATCTTTACCAGAGTGGGTTTCCCTAAGGAGGTGGTGTCTGACAGAGGTACCAACTTCATGTCAGCATACCTAAAGCACATGTGGAATGAGTGTGGAGTGACTTATAAATTCACTACACCATACCATCCACAAACTAATGGCTTGGTTGAGAGATTCAACAAGACATTAAAAGGCATGATCATGGGGCTCCCAGAAAAGCTCAAAAGGAGATGGGATGTCCTCTTGCCATGTCTGCTTTTCGCTTACAGAGAGGTGCCACAGAAGGGAGTAGGATTCTCACCCTTTGAACTTCTGTTTGGTCATCCTGTAAGGGGACCACTTGCCCTTGTTAAAGAAGGCTGGGAGAGACCTCTCCATGAGCCTAAACAGGACATAGTGGACTATGTACTTGGCCTTCGCTCTAGAATGGCAGAGTACATGGAAAAGGCAACCAAAAACCTTGAGGCCAGCCAACAGCTCCAGAAGTTTTGGTATGACCAAAAGGCTGCACTGGTTGAGTTCCAACCAGGGCAGAAAGTCTGGGTTCTGGAGCCTGTGGCTCCCAGGGCACTCCAGGACAAATGGAGTGGCCCTTACCCAGTACTAGAAAGGAAGAGTCAGGTCACCTACTTGGTGGACCTGGGCACAAGCAGGAGCCCCAAGAGGGTGATCCATGTGAACCGCCTTAAGCTCTTCCATGACAGGGCTGATGTGAATCTGTTGATGGTAACAGATGAGGATCAGGAGGCAGAGAGTGAACCTCTCCCTGATCTTCTGTCATCAGACCCAAAAGATGGCACAGTAGATGGAGTGATCTACTCAGACACCCTCTCTGGCCAACAGCAAGCTGATTGTAGGAGAGTCCTACAACAGTTTCCTGAACTCTTCTCCTTAACCCCTGGTCAGACACACCTGTGTACCCATGATGTGGACACAGGAGACAGCATGCCTGTCAAGAACAAGATCTTCAGACAATCTGACCATGTTAAGGAAAGCATCAAGGTGGAAGTCCACAAGATGCTGGAATTGGGAGTAATTGAGCGCTCTGACAGCCCCTGGGCTAGCCCAGTGGTCTTAGTCCCCAAACCTCACACCAAAGATGGAAAGAAAGAGATGAGGTTTTGTGTGGACTACAGAGGGCTCAATTCTGTCACCAAGACAGATGCCCATCCAATTCCAAGAGCTGATGAGCTCATTGATAAATTAGGTGCTGCCAAATTTCTAAGTACCTTTGACTTGACAGCAGGGTACTGGCAAATAAAAATGGCACCTGGAGCAAAAGAAAAGACAGCATTCTCCACACCTGATGGGCATTATCAGTTTACTGTTATGCCCTTTGGTTTAAAGAATGCCCCTGCCACCTTCCAAAGGTTGGTGAATCAAGTCCTTGCTGGTTTGGAGTCCTTTAGCACAGCTTATCTAGATGATATTGCTGTCTTTAGCTCCACCTGGCAGGATCACCTGATCCACCTGAAGGTTTTGAAGGCTCTGCAATCAGCAGGCCTCTCTATCAAGGCATCCAAATGCCAGATAGGGCAGGGAACTGTGGTTTACTTGGGCCATCTTGTAGGTGGAGGCCAAGTTCAGCCACTCCAACCCAAGATCCAGACTATTCTGGACTGGGTAGCTCCAAAACCCCAGACTCAAGTCAGGGCATTCCTTGGCTTGACTGGGTATTACAGGAGGTTTGTGAAGGGATATGGATCCATTGTGACAGCCCTCACTGAACTCACCTCCAAGAAAATGCCCAAGAAAGTGAACTGGACTGTGGAATGCCAACAGGCCTTTGACACCCTGAAACAAGCAATGTGCTCAGCACCAGTTCTAAAAGCTCCAGATTATTCTAAGCAGTTCATTGTGCAGACTGATGCCTCTGAACATGGGATAGGGGCAGTTTTGTCCCAAACAAATGATGATGGCCTTGACCAGCCTGTTGCTTTCATTAGCAGGAGGTTACTCCCCAGGGAGCAGCGTTGGAGTGCCATTGAGAGGGAGGCCTTTGCTGTGGTTTGGTCCCTGAAGAAGCTGAGACCATACCTCTTTGGGACTCACTTCCTAGTTCAAACTGACCACAGACCTCTCAAATGGCTGATGCAAATGAAAGGTGAAAATCCTAAACTGTTGAGGTGGTCCATCTCCCTACAGGGAATGGACTTTATAGTGGAACACAGACCTGGGACTGCCCATGCCAATGCAGATGGCCTTTCCAGGTTCTTCCACTTAGAAAATGAAGACTCTCTTGGGAAAGGTTAGTCTCATCCTCTTTCGTTTGGGGGGGGGTTGTGTAAGGAAATGCCTCCTTGGCATGGTTGCCCCCTGACTTTTTGCCTTTGCTGATGCTATGTTTACAATTGAAAGTGTGCTGAGGCCTGCTAACCAGGCCCCAGCACCAGTGTTCTTTCCCTAACCTGTACTTTTGTATCCACAATTGGCAGACCCTGGCATCCAGATAAGTCCCTTGTAACTGGTACTTCTAGTACCAAGGGCCCTGATGCCAAGGAAGGTCTCTAAGGGCTGCAGCATGTCTTATGCCACCCTGGAGACCTCTCACTCAGCACAGACACTCTGCTTGCCAGCTTGTGTGTGCTAGTGAGGACAAAACGAGTAAGTCGACATGGCACTCCCCTCAGGGTGCCATGCCAGCCTCTCACTGCCTATGCAGTATAGGTAAGACACCCCTCTAGCAGGCCTTACAGCCCTAAGGCAGGGTGCACTATACCATAGGTGAGGGTACCAGTGCATGAGCATGGTACCCCTACAGTGTCTAAACAAAACCTTAGACATTGTAAGTGCAGGGTAGCCATAAGAGTATATGGTCTGGGAGTCCGTCAAACACGAACTCCACAGCACCATAATGGCTACACTGAAAACTGGGAAGTTTGGTATCAAACTTCTCAGCACAATAAATGCACACTGATGCCAGTGTACATTTTATTGTAAAATACACCCCAGAGGGCACCTTAGAGGTGCCCCCTGAAACTTATCCGACTATCTGTGTAAGCTGACTAGTTTTAGCAGCCTGCCACAAACCGAGACATGTTGCTGGCCCCATGGGGAGAGTGCCTTTGTCACTCTGAGGCCAGTAACAAAGCCTGCACTGGGGGGAGATGCTAACACCTCCCCCAGGCAGGAATTGTCACACCTGGCGGTGAGCCTCAAAGGCTCACCTCCTTTGTGCCAACCCAGCAGGACACTCCAGCTAGTGGAGTTGCCCGCCCCCTCCGGCCAGGCCACACTTTTGGCGGCAAGGCTGGAGAAAATAATGAGAAAAACAAGGAGGAGTCACTGGCCAGTCAGGACAGCCCCTAAGGTGTCCTGAGCTGAAGTGACTCTAACTTTTAGAAATCCTCCATCTTGCAGATGGAGGATTCCCCCAATAGGGTTAGGATTGTGACCCCCTCCCCTTGGGAGGAGGCACAAAGAGGGTGTACCCACCCTCAGGGCTAGTAGCCATTGGCTACTAACCCCCCAGACCTAAACACGCCCTTAAATTTAGTATTTAAGGGCTACCCTGAACCCTAGAAAATTAGATTCCTGCAACTACAAGAAGAAGGACTGCCTAGCTGAAAACCCCTGCAGAGGAAGACCAGAAGACGACAACTGCCTTGGCTCCAGAAACTCACCGGCCTGTCTCCTGCCTTCCAAAGATCCTGCTCCAGCGACGCCTTCCAAAGGGACCAGCGACCTCGACATCCTCTGAGGACTGCCCCTGCTTCGAAAAGACAAGAAACTCCCGAGGACAGCGGACCTGCTCCAAGAAAGGCTGCAACTTTGTTTCCAGCAGCCTTGAAAGAACCCTGCAAGCTCCCCGCAAGAAGCGTGAGACTTGCAACACTGCACCCGGCGACCCCGACTCGGCTGGTGGACATCCGACACCTCAGGAGGGACCCCAGGACTACTCTGATACTGTGAGTACCAAAACCTGTCCCCCCTGAGCCCCCACAGCGCCGCCTGCAGAGGGAATCCCGAGGCTTCCCCTGACCGCGACTCTTTGAACCTAAAGTCCCGACGCCTGGGAGAGACCCTGCACCCGCAGCCCCCAGGACCTGAAGGACCGGACTTTCACTGGAGAAGTGACCCCCAGGAGTCCCTCTCCCTTGTCCAAGTGGAGGTTTCCCCGAGGAATCCCCCCCTTGCCTGCCTGCAGCGCTGAAGAGATCCCGAGATCTCTCATAGACTAACATTGCGAACCCGACGCTTGTTTCTACACTGCACCCGGCCGCCCCCGCGCCGCTGAGGGTGAAATTTCTGTGTGGGCTTGTGTCCCCCCCGGTGCCCTACAAAACCCCCCTGGTCTGCCCTCCGAAGACGCGGGTACTTACCTGCAAGCAGACCGGAACCGGGGCACCCCCTTCTCTCCATTCTAGCCTATGTGTTTTGGGCACCACTTTGAACTCTGCACCTGACCGGCCCTGAGCTGCTGGTGTGGTGACTTTGGGGTTGCTCTCAACCCCCAACGGTGGGCTACCTTGGACCAAGAACTAAGCCCTGTAAGTGTCTTACTTACCTGGTTAACCTAACAAATACTTACCTCCCCTAGGAACTGTGAAAATTGCACTGTGTCCACTTTTAAAACAGCTATTTGTGAATAACTTGAAAAGTATACATGCAATTTTGATGATTTGAAGTTCCTAAAGTACTTACCTGCAATACCTTTCGAATGAGATATTACATGTAGAATTTGAACCTGTGGTTCTTAAAATAAACTAAGAAAAGATATTTTTCTATATAAAAACCTATTGGCTGGATTTGTCTCTGAGTGTGTGTACCTCATTTATTGTCTATGTGTATGTACAACAAATGCTTAACACTACTCCTTGGATAAGCCTACTGCTCGACCACACTACCACAAAATAGAGCATTAGTATTATCTCTTTTTGCCACTATCTTACCTCTAAGGGGAACCCTTGGACTCTGTGCATGCTATTCCTTACTTTGAAATAGCACATACAGAGCCAACTTCCTACAAACATTGAATATCTTTTCAAGGTGGCAGTATTCTGCATTTTTCTTGGAATCTATAAAGCTGAACGTGTATGCACCTCTAAAGGCATTTATACCCACAGCTTGCATGCACTCCAGATGTTCGGTTGTAGGACAGCAGTGATTTTCTTGGGTAATCTAGGGGGAAAAGTCTGTGTACTCCATGTTATTGGGCGGGTTTTTACTCTACCTTGTTTTACATGGCATTATATCAAAACCATTCACTACTGCTTACGTAGAAATACAGCACTAACTTATTATGACTCACTAGATGCAGCAGTAATGAGAGAGAAAGGGAAAAGCATGACAGACCAGACTGAGGCGTAGAAGAGTATGAGATAACATAAAATGCATGTTCAGGACTGATAGGAAAGAGTAAAATACTTCCAGGCCTTCAATGAGCACTTCCTCATGACTAGTGTCCTCACATATTGTGTGGAGAAGCTCACTATTTCAGGTGGCTCTCAGCACACCCACAGCCAGGAAACCATAAGACTGCAGACTGTGAAGTTTTAAAAGAAGAAAAAAACAAGTGGCAGAACCTCTTTCAGGGGGATACAGGAAAGCAGGAGATACCGGGCCCAATCATGGGGGAAGTGACCTTTTACTCCTGAGGTCCTATGTTCCGACCTACTATAGGTCTTGAGCCTATTGGGCCAAGTACTGCCCCTTCAGCACTTGACTTTCAGTGATAGCATGAATCAAACAGTCAAAGGCTGTTTGGAGGAGATAGGTGTAAGGCATACGGAGTCAGAAGACTCAAAATATACACACAATAACGGATTGTCTAGTCCAGTACTGTCTTTTGTGATAAAAGCAGGATTTAATATAATACACACACCATAAAAAATGCACACTAATTATTATCACCATCTCTAAATGTAGGCCAGCTAGCATTGTCCTGGTCAGTCCTTCTGTCCCTTCTAGCGGAGCTAGGTATTCTCCATTCTGTAATGAAGGTGACTTTCGGATATGGCCCATAGTCAAAATTTGGCCTTAAGAGTCCGCCACAGCAGAGCTATGTGCGTCGCTCATATAAGACCCCTGGAGGATTAGCAGCCTTGAACAGTCTTACCTGACCCAAATACAGCCAGTGAGTGCAGGAGAATCGGGATGCATATTCACAGCTCCGGCATCTCGATGCTAGAGGACCATGACCTCTTACAGTCTTTTCTCAATGAAGTGTTGGAATTGCTATAGTCTCAGAATGGCCGGTGTCTGTGTTGGACATCTCCTTGGTTCCCTCGGCCGTTAGTGTTACCACAGGCGTGATCTGCTATGACAGCTGCCTCGTGGCTGATCCCTTGACTGGGATCCCCTTAACACAATATTCCAAGGCGGACATGCCCTAAAGATACAAAGAGCAAGCTTTCCTTTCTATCGTGATTCTCTGGTCCTATAGTGCCAACTTTATCAGACCCACCATCTCGCTTGACACTGAGCTCGGGCACCACTGACCAGTAACTCTTCCTGGAATCTAATAGACCTTAGGTGTATGGAGGAACCGCTGCTCCCCTTCTCTCTTAGCGTGTGTGTTCCCACCCACTCCCTCTGAAATGTCAGCAGTTTACATCTCCTCTCGAGGGGCTTTGCAGCCCTCTCTTACAACAAGACTTTACCGGCATTGTGCTTCCAAAATGGAACCCACAGGCCTCCATGTCATGTACCATCCACAGGCACGCATACATCTCAGCAAGCCCACAAAAACTTAACGTGCTGCAATGCGCTACATACAGATATCATGTAGCGCAAGGGTGAGTTAAGGATATAGATGTGGAACTTCACATTAATGGGTCTTTCGACATCTCTCCTGTGACATAGGTAACAAGGCCTGTTCACGTTACTGATTTCTATAAAACAGAAAACAGGTTTTACAAATAGTCACAAACTGTAAATAGAATTCACAAACTGTAAATAGAAGTGGGGATATGCGGCTAATTTCCTTCTGTGTAATTATGTGTGACTCTGAAAAATTTACCTAAAATTACGCAAAACACATTTAGCATCATGCACTATCTTTTAGTGCAAATGGCACGCTTGTGTCAATTTTGGATGCAAGGTCGCACTTAGTGTTAAAAACACACAAACACAGCAAGTGCCGCAAACAAATTTATAAATGGTAAAATACGCTTATTGCTCTTCACCAGAGAGTAACCTGCTCATAGTTCAAAGAGACCAGTCATCTTCAAAAGCCTGACCAGAGGAAATCCAAGGATTAGCACCTGAAGGTGCAGAATGTGGATGCCAAACCCTAGAGAATTTGGGGAATGGTCCGCTGAAAGGTAGCTAGGCCTTTTTGTGCACTTAATGGGGAAATTGGGTGACACGTTGATGTCTAAAGTGCAGTGGAGAAGTTGATGTTGGTTATTTTCACTACACCCTGGCCCACATTTGGGATCGCAGCACTGCAAAGTCTGTTAGATTTTCCAGTCAAAATATGCCAAGTGATTAATTTGTAAGGAAAAAGAATAAGTGTAGTGACCCAAATGTTTTATTAGCACCCAACTGCTGTCAAATGCCAAGGTTGTTGAATACTACAACAGCCTTGTTTTCCTTCCACTTTTTGCCACTTTCTTCCGCCACCCTACAACGGCTATTTATCTCACTGTTTCAGATTGCTTTTCACCGCTGCTTCCTCCCTTTGTCACTCTATTCCTGTCTTTCTCTTACCTGTTTTCTGTCTTACTCTGTCTTGTTCTGAAGCCTTTTGGTAGTGTGTCTTTTCATTGTGAGGTTTCTGGATTTCAAGCTAGGCTGAGGACAGTAACTTGGCCTCTTTATGGCAGTGGTCTTGAAGACGACACAGTCAGGGCCTGATTACGACCCTGGAGGATGGGATACTTCTGCACAGAAGTGGCGGATATCCTGCCTGCCATTTTAGAAGTTCCATAGGATATAATGGAACTTGTAATACGGCTGTTGATAGCTTTAACAACAGGCACAGAGGAGAGCATTGGGGGACTCCAGTGTAGACCTCTAATGGTGGGATAGTGTGTTAAACTGTTTTCTAACATTTTATCATTTGGGCTGCCACATAGAAGTGTGCTTTCAGATGTGCTTGGGTGATATTGGACCTGTTGAGAGGTACTTTACATCCACGGGCAAAGTGAGGGCCTCTGGCATATCTCCGAAGATAGAGGCTGGTTAGAGTAGCTTGCTCTTGCCCAGTAGGTAAAAACTGCTGATAGCAGACTTTTAGGATTTTTTTAATTGATGTTGTTTTTTTAATATCAGTTCATGGGGAACCAACAGGCTATGGCAAGCTGCTAAACTATCATCGTTCATACATGAGAGCCGTTCCTGGATCTCAGGCTTCACAGAGTCACTTTGGAGGATTACAAATGAATTTTTGGGAGGGCTCCACTCTAGATAAGGTTGCCCTCCGAAAATATGATTTTCTTTATTCATTTGATTTCCTTCCAACACATAGATTGCCTTTTGTCTGTGCTCGAGTTAAGCTTTTAAGTAAGGCCATTTTTCCTGCCCTTTCCTCTATTTTAACTTAAACCTCTAGCCACCTGTCGTCTTTTTCTGTCTGGATTATTGTAACTTCTTAAGTTTGGGACTTTGCTCTTGTAAAATTTATTTAACTGTAATATCTCAGTGGTATGCAGCCCATCCTCTCTCTCTTTTACTCGTGTTTGTTCACGTTCTCCCTCTCACGTCTTCGATATCTACTTGTTGAGGTCCTTTAATAAGCCAGTGACAAATGAGAGTCTAAACAAAAGATCCTGTGAAAATGTTGAGAAACGAGATGTTAACATTTTTAGGTTGTAATCGTAGCTTTACGATTTCTGAGCTTTGTTTTAAGGTACAAAAATAAATTATGGTTTTGTGTATGTAATAATGTTTTAAAATGTACAAATCTTCATTGCTAATGATCGTTCAATTTTATTAAGTAGTCATACGATTTTTTTTATAATGCCCTTATTTATAAACTATGGCTCTTTAGCACGAGTTATAGCTTGGAAGCTTTTAATCCACATTAATTTTACAGATGTAATTGTTCTCGGATTTTTGTAATTATTTTAAAACAGTTTGTGTTTAATTAATAATAGGTTTATGGACATATATGTCCAAATGCACCCATGTTTTGACGGACACTGCTTTTAGAAAGGTTCTACCCAATGACATCTCTCGGTTTCTCCCACTATACATTTGTTCCTAACTTTTCAGGTTTTTCGATATTGGGACCTTCCGGCTTTTAGTACATTGAAGGAATCTGTGAACCTGGGCCTGGAGGGTGGGAGCATGCGAGATGTCTGCGGACCTGTTCCCAAACGAACAATTTATTTGAGCGGTACAGGAAAGCTTCTGTATAATGCCGGGCCAATTCTTCAGTATGCTAGTGTTGCAGCCATAGTACGGCATACATGGCCTACATTTCCAGTGAACCGGGCTACCTCACTTACCTTTAAAAGCCTTTTGAACTTAGTGGGACAGCCATCTTTTCTCTTGCTTTCACAAGGCCATGACAGCAGCTCGTAGGCGAGTTCCGTTCCCTGCGTGGGAGGCCTGGGAGGAAGAGCTGGGGGGCGGCTCTGAGATGCCTAGGGCGGAGAACGTGTGCCTTGGTGTCAAACAATGCACACATTAAACTCGTACACTTTCACTTTCTGCACCACACACGTCATTCCTGTCCTACTACATAAAATAAACCTTAGTTAGTCGGCTTTGTACCACAGGTGCCGGGCACCGTGGTCTCATTTTTTGCATCTGGCCTGGGATTGTCCCAAGGTGAATGAATGTTTTTTTAGTTTTGGCCCGAGTGAGGATTCTGGTGTGAATCCTGTGGGCATGAACCCTGCTGTCTGTCTGTTGGGTGACATTTGTATGCTGAAAGATCATAAAGTGGCCTTTAAATTCTTGCATCTGATTTTATTACTGGCCAAACGACGGTAGCAATCACATGGATGGGTCAGCTTGGACTGAGTGTGGAGCGGTGGATGGCAGATGTGGAGGAGTGGGCCGTAGCTGAGGATGTCCGTTTGAAGTGATGCAAGTGCGACAATAAGGTGGACGTGTACCTTGGGATGTGGGTGGGGTTCCTGGCTAGATTCATGGGCCCGGAGGGTACTAGATCATGCTCTTCACTGATGACGAGGGGTCGCTTGTTACAGATGAAGACTGAATTGATCTGCTGTCGGATGCTCAGTTATTGTTTAGGATGGTTATGCAAATGTGTATGTTTGGCATGTTATATTTTGTGATGATACAATGATCCTGCTGTATGACCTTATCTTACCTGTGACGTAGTGGAAGTTGGCATCTGGTTATGTAACAGTTGGTGCTTGTTTGCACCATTGAAAATAATAAAATGTGTCTTAAAAAAAAAGAATTTATCAGATTTCTTTTTCCATTTCCAAGCTCCTGTTTAGTTGCAGTTTTTTTTACAGTCACAGTTTTGTTAATTCGTGGTCTGCAACACATTCTAACAATAATTGGGAAATGGTACAAGAAAAGCTCCTTTTCTGCACGTAGGCCTTTATAACATTGTATAGCCACTTTTAGATTATTTAAGAGACTCTGTTAAGAGACTCTTTGAACTATAGCTCACATCTCGAAATATTCCCTGTTGTTTATAAACCTTTTACATAACGATTGCAATTGGTTGCTTTGAACCCTCATTGACTCCTCCCTGACCAGATCTCCATTCTGTATCTCGTCTCATTAATTAAACCATATCTCCGAAATGATAACCTCTAATTCGTAGGTTTGATCTATGTGCCACCTTCTCTGCAGTATCAACCTTAGATGCACTCTAAACGTAAAGAACTGGGAATTGATACTATATGTTTCATCTTTTTTTTTCTAAGAATAAATTCCAGTGACCGGCCTGATTTTTCGTGTAGAACTCAAACTTCCATGTAAAGTAGGACATCAGTCTTCTGACTTTCTTTTCTATTTCCCTTATTGCTAATGCTGAAGAAACCCTTCAAATCCTGATTGTGAGAAGTACTCAAATGGTTTATTTGGATGGGACAAAGAGAATTAAAGAATCACTCGGGCCACTTGTCACCTTCTTTGAAATTGTCAGAACTACTAAGTCATCTAAATTGTGTGATAGTTTTGCTGTTGAATGCTTGTGTGCTTCTCCCAAATTCGCTCGGTGCAGAAGTCATCCTTTTGTGAAGAAACATCCAAATTCCTCTCCCAAATTCGCTCGGTCCAGAAGTCATCCTTTTGTGAAGAAACATCCAAATTCCATCAGAGGAATTAAGACATCTGTATTCGCAGGACAGAGGTGTACTGAAATCATTGTGCTTCAAGCACTGCCTCTGGGGTGCACCACACTCTTTAACACCTATTAGTGGACAACTGTTCTAGGACACTCAGCTAGCCCATGATGCATTCTGTGTTGGTGTTTCTTACTAGGCCGAAATGTAATTATGCGAGCATAATTTGCACAATTTCTGGCATTTCGCATTATGATTTTTACATGAATTTATGCCATGACGCCATTTGGCGTAAGTGGAGATGTTTGGGTAAAAATCCTACTGATGGAGGACTGAACAACGCAAATATAAGTGACAAAACTAGATCTTGTTTGGAGCACTTGTGGTGTTACTGCGATTTTTTTTAGTGCTAAATGCATCCTTGCAAGGGTGCTACTTGCAACTAAATATAGTGCAAAATGCCAAATTTGTGTTTTGCCTAATCTTGGGTAATTTTTTCAAAATTCTTCTCAATTACGCAAAAGGAAATTACGCTCATTTCGCCAAATTCTGTTTACAATTTGTGACTTTTTCCCAAGATGTCCCCATAATGCCAGATCCCATCGTCTTCCCCATTCTTTCTAAAGAGCTTTTGTAGCTATACCACCCACGACATTTTATCAATATTTAATATCATTCCATGTCACACTTCTTTGTGAATTCGTGGATATCACGAGGACAGGTCCGTAAAGAGCAACCTTTTGTGTGAAAGAGAAAGAAAGAGGAGTGCCAACGAGATGTTATAATGAAGAGGAGAAAACATAGTACGAAAGCTGAGGCTAGGGGGAAGAGTGGTGACGAGAGAAGTGAGATCAAAGAAATAGACTGCAGATAGCAGAAGGCGGGAAGGGGCCAGGATTTCCACTTCTACGGATTGCATCAGCCTCGTGACGTGCCTCTGCCATGCCCGGCGTGCCTCCCGCGCACAAACACAGCGAAGCGTTGCGTCCCCTGCCCTTGTCTATTAAAAGCCCAGATGCCCTTCATTTGCCATCTCCTCAGGGGCCCCAGCGTTCTGTGTGGCGGCGCTGATTGAAATCGAGTAATGGTAGTGAATGACGCGCGAGGCTCTCAGGTGGCAGCGATGATATCTCCTTGTCTGTCAGGCTGCTTGGCCCTCCTACCCTCATTACTTCATTCTCGTGCGCACAGGGCACGTGGGAGCCTGCTCCTGGCTGGCGTTTATCACAGAGGGAGCGCGCCCCCACGTTAACAGCTCGTATCGCGGTCGCAAGGCAGGGCCAGAGACCTTTTCGCTACCTTAGGCAATAATGCCCGAGAATTCGCTGTTAGACTTTCCTCTTCCCAGATCAAAAGGACGCCACTAATTTGGCTAACCTATAGATTGAACCCTTAATTACGACCAATATATTTTACCAAGCACATCCACATTTAATAACTCTTTATAAGTAAACTTACCTCTGGACAGAATAACAGCCACTGTTATGACTGTGGGTGTGCCCACAATGCAGCCATGAAACGCAAAACGCTGCGGCCAGAATGATATTGAACATAAGGAGATACGACTCAATAAAACCGGCTTTGACCATATTTCTGTGGCTACCAGAGATATGCAGAATAATGCTTCCATTTTCTTACGATAATGGCATTACTCCTAGTCCTACTCCCTCGCCTTCCTTTTAACCAATGAGGCCTCCCGCCTCCCCCTAGACCCTCCCTTCCCCTTTCAAAACCCCCCCCCACCCTTATCCCCTCCTGTACAAAAACCAAGCCCAAGCCGCAACTCGGACAGTCCGTACTGGGAGGGTGGGAGGGAACGGAAAAGGAAGGCGAGGGAGTAGGACTAGGAGTAATGCCATTATCGTAAGAAAATGGAAGCATTACCTCCCGTCCCTCCCTCGCCTTCCTTTTAACCAATGAGACATAGCAAGAAAACACACAGGAGACTGACACCGAGTTGCAAGACCTTTATTTAATATCCTGCACCAAGAACATCCCCCAACATTATCTCATAGAGGATAAGACCCAGTGACCTAGCACCGACTCCAAACTACCCAAGTCAGACAGCCTATAATGACGCACAAACGTCGAAGGAGAAGCCCAAGTGGCGGCCCTGCAAATTTCCACCACCGAAGTCCCCTGAAGCTCTGCCACCGTAGCCGCCATGCCTCTGGTAGATCTCCCCTGAATCCCTAGAGGAGGAACCACCTCTCTCAAGGAATAGGCCAACAGAATTAAAGATCGAACCCACCGACTCAAGGAAGCCGTGGAAGGCTTCTCACCTTTGCGAGCCGGACCAAAATTAACAAACAGTGAATCCCCTTTACGAAAAGGAGCCACCACCCGCAGATACTCCAACAAAACTCTACGTACATCCAACAAATGCAAACGGACCTCCTCCCTTGATGAGGGATTCGGACAAAATGAAGGAAGAATGACCTCCTGCCGGGAATGGAACGAAGAATTGACTTTAGGAATAAAAGACGGAACCAGAACCACCCTATCGGGAAAAATCTTACAAAAAGGAAAGGAACACGCCAATGCCCCCAATTCCCCCAACCGACGAGCCGAAGTAATGGCTACCAAAAAGAACGCCTTCAAAGATAGATGTCGCAAATCACAGTCCCCCAACGGTTCAAAAGGGGCCTCCGTCAACACATCCAAAACCAAGGACAGATCCCATGAAGGAAAAGAACGTACCGGGCGAGGAAATAAATTAACAAGCCCTTGAAAAAATCTAGGCATCAATCGCCCTTCATCCTGAAGATTACGCCATGGTCCTCTGAATGCCTGAATAGCCGCCCACTGTACCCGAAGAGATGCCACTGACAACCCTAAATGAGCACCATCCTGCAGGAACTGCATCACCTCAAAGATAGAAGCGCAGGTAGGATCCAACTTACGACTTAAGCACCAAGACGAAAACACCTTCCACTGCCTACCATAAGAAAGCAAAGTGGAACGTCTCCTTGACGCCAGCAAGGTAGAACTCAAAGCCACCGGCACCCC
Organism: Pleurodeles waltl; assembly: GCF_031143425.1. Classification (NCBI taxonomy): domain Eukaryota; kingdom Metazoa; phylum Chordata; class Amphibia; order Caudata; family Salamandridae; genus Pleurodeles; species Pleurodeles waltl. The sequence goes on along the minus strand of NC_090450.1, from coordinate 535,167,822 downwards.
TAGACCTGTCAACCCCCTCCGTTCAACTTCCAGGCCGTCAAGTGTAACCTCCTCAATGACCCCACTGGGAGGCAGGGAAACTCCAGGGAGACGGACAAAGAGGCAGAGGCCACATCCTCCCCTCTGCCATCAGCATCAACAATGGCAACCAATTCGCTCTCGGCCAAAGAGGCGCAATTAGGATAACCCTGGACCCCAGATCCCTTACTCGTAACAGAAATGCCCTGAGTAGTTGAAAAGGAGGGAACGCATTCAAAAGGCCCTGCGGCCAAGGACATGACATCCCGTCCACCTCCCATGCTTGGGGACACCGAAACCGGGAGCAGAAGCGCTCCACTTTCGCATTCCCTACTGACGCAAACACATCCAGCACTGGAAGACCCCAAAGCCGAACCAGATGCTGAAATAGAGACTTCCGGAGAGAGAAAAGTTGGGAGGAAGGAATCACTCCGCTCAGCAGATCCGCTCGAACATTTACCACCCCCCGAATGTACGTAGCCCTGAGAGAAGGAACCCACTCCTGAGCCCACACAAAAATCTCCCTGACTAGATTGAACAGAGCCCTCGACCTGGTCCCCCCTTGCCGATTGACATAAGCCTTGGCCACTAAGTTGTCCGTGCGAACCAGTATCGCCGACCCCCTCAGGGAATCCTGGAAATGGACCAGAGCCAGGAATACTGCCCGCAATTCGTGCCAATTCGAAGACCGACTCGCCTCCCGAGGGGACCAAAACCCCTGAATCTGAGCCGACTCCATCCATGCCCCCCATCCTGAGAGGCTGGCATCCGTCGTTACCACCACGGGTCTCAGAGGTGATAAAGAAACCCCTACCCTCAGGTGGGCTGCCTCCAACCACCATTGCAACTCCCTGCGAATCAATCCGGACCCTGGAACCCTGTCCTTCAGAGAACTGGACCCTGGTGCCCACCTTCTCAAGAACCAAGTCATCAAGCACAGGAGATGGAAACGTGCCCAAGGCACCAGAAAGATCACCGACGCCAAATGACCCTGCAGACGCAACCATAGAAGAGCTCGGGGAGCAGACAGTAACAATACCTTCTTTACCAAAGCCTGGAGTACACCCAACCTTTTTTCTGACACAGTCACCAACCCTAGAAGAGTCTGAAACCGAGCCCCCAGAAAAACCAGATCCTGGGACGGCACTAAGTTTGACTTCTCCCAATTGATTAAAAACCCGTGGTTTTGCAGGACCCCCAGAACTTGGACCACCTGCCTCTGCAAAAGGTCTCGTGATGGGGCATGAATCAGAATGTCGTCTAGATAAGGATGCAGAAACACCCCTTCTGAATGAAGCAAAGCCACTAGAGGAGCCAGCACCTTTGTGAAAATTCGAGGAGAAGATTTTAGACCGAAAGGCAGAACGCAAAACTGATAATGGTCCCGACCCACAGCAAACCTCAGGAACTTTTGAGAGGATCTTGCCACAGGCACTTGTAGGTAAGCATCCTGCAGATCCATTGACACCAGAAAGTCCCCTTGCCTGACCAATGGAAAAATAGTCTGAATGGACAGCATGCGGAAATGCACTGTCCTGATCCAGGTATTCACCTCCTTTAGATTGAGCACTGGTCGAAATCCCCCTGAAACCTTCTGCACAAGAAACAAGACCGAATAAGTGCCCTGACCCCGTTCGTCTATCGGAACGTGGGAAATGGCCCCCTTGACCAGTAAGTCTCGCACTCCGTCCAATAATGCCCTTCTCCGTGACCCCTCTGAAGGCAGAGGAGTGGGACGAACCCCTGAATCTGGAGGAACCACAACAAAATCTATGACATAACCATTGGACACAATGGCCCTCATTCTAACCCTGGCGGTGTAACACCGCCAGGGCAGAGGGCAGAGGAAGCACCGCCAACAGGCTGGCGGTGCTTCCTGGGCCATTCTACCGCTGCGGTCAGAAAAGGGGAACCAGCGGTTTCCCGCCGGTTTTCCCCTGGCCCAGGGAATCCTTCATGGCGGCGCTGCTTGCAGCGCCGCCATGGGGATTCCGACCCCCTTACCGCCAGCCTGTTTCTGGCGGTTTTCACCGCCAAGAATAGGCTGGCGGTAACTGGTGTTGTGGGGCCCCTGGGGGCCCCTGCACTGCCCATGCCACAGGCATGGGCAGTGAAGGGGCCCCCTAACAGGCCCCATCATGATTTTGCTGAGCAGACAGTGAAAATCGCGACGGGTGCCACTGCACCCGTCGCACCCCTGCAACTCCGCCGGCTCCATTCGGAGCCGGCATCCTCGTTGCAGGGGCATTTCCGCTGGGCCGGCGGGCGCTCTTTTGGAGAGCGCCCGCCGGCCCAGCGGAAATGTAAGAATGGCCGCCGCGGTCTTTTGACCGCGGGGCGGTCATTTGTCGGCGGGACTTTGGCGGGCGGCCTTGGCCGCCCGCCAAAGTCTGAATTAGGCCCAATGTCTAGTACCCAATGATCGGTTACACTGTCCTCCCAAGCTGAAAGAAAGTGACTCAATCTTCCCCCAACCGGCCCTCTGCCAGGCCCACAGTGATTGTCAGGACCCCTTCTTGAAACCACCCCGGGTCGCAGGAGCAGACTTCTTAGGCGAAAAACGCGGCTGAAAACGCCGTTTCCTAAATGAAAAGGATTTAGCATCCCTAGAAGGAGAAGATCTGGAACGCTTCTTCCACCCTTTACTCGAAGAAGAGCCCCCTTTATAAGGTAAGGCATGCTTCCTCTCCTTAAATGCCTTGGAAAGCATGGATGGTAATTGATCTCCAAACAGGTTACGGCCCTCAAACGGCAGTCTCAACAAGGCTGCCTTTTCCCCTGGATCAGCCTTCCAGGAACGCAACCAGAGGGATCTACGAGCCCCAATCAAAGACCCGGATGCCAGAGCCGAAGTACGGACCACATCTGAAGACACATCAGCCAACAATCTGGCCTGCTGCTCCATGCCAGCCAGGAGCTCTGAACACTCCGCCCCTTCCAGTAAAGCTACCGCCAGTTTATCAAAGTCTTGAACCAATGACTGTGACGCATAAGCAGAATAAATCCCTGCCTTCAGCACTAGACTCTCCGCAGCAAAAGCCCTCTTAAGACCCGAATCCACTTTACGGTCTATGGCATCCGTAGGCACACAATCCTCCGGATTGACTGCCGTCTTGCCAATCAGAGTAGCCAAAATAGAGTCCAGGCGAATAGAAGGAGGCAAAACTTCCTCACCCTCAAGTAAGTAAAGTTTCTGAAGGAATCGAGGAACCTGAGCCTTCTCCACATCCTTCCACTCACGAAACACCATATCCTTCACAGGTCCCTGGAAAGGCATGGCAAACTTCGAAGGTGTCTGATATTGAGGAAATAAATGAGAATCCGAGTTTGTAGGTTGAAACACTGGGAAACCCAAATTGTCCCGAACATGTGCCATCACATCCCACATTTCTTCTCTGGAAACATATTTTCCCCCAGATGACGTCGATGGGGCCTCATCCTCACTCTCTGATGAGGATTTCCTTGCCGCTACCGATGAGAGCGCACGCTTAGCCTGACCAGACCTGGCCACGCCTGTTTGCAGTGCCCTGGTAACAGCTACCTCAATCATATCCTGCACTTCCTCTCTAGACATGAGGGGAGTACCTCTGTCAGGAACCTGAGGGTTCTCAGGAAGAGCCATGCTATCCTCACCTCCCTCCTCCGAGGAGGAAGAAGAGACAATCCTACGTCTCTTTGCTGCAGCTTTCGGCATGGTAAACCACAAAATCACACTGACTACATTCCCAAAAAACTGTCTAAATATGGGACCATGGTCCTCCCCCCAACAGGGCTCCACCAATCCCTAAAGCGGCAACATCCTTCTAAAATCCATAAAAAACCACGGGCCGAACGCCCGTCCTACCTGCATCACAAACATGAAGGTCCTCGGTTCCTCGCGGCTCCGCGGCGCGGAAAACCGGAAACCAACGCCCCAGCCACAGAGGGCCGGCTGACCCCGTCAGCCGGCCCCCAGAACACGCCTCTCGAGCAGCCATGCTGCTCGTACAAGCCGCGCCCCAGCCGTAGCACTCCTCGCGGAGCTCCGCGTCCCGAGGAGTGCCTCCTTCGATGACCTCCAGGCCCGCCGTGCAGGTGAGAAAGGAAAAAGAAATACGTCTAGCGTGGGCTAGACAAAAGAACAGGAGGGGATAAGGGTGGGGGGGGGTTTTGAAAGGGGAAGGGAGGGTCTAGGGGGAGGCGGGAGGCCTCATTGGTTAAAAGGAAGGCGAGGGAGGGACGGGAGGTAATGTTCAAGTCATTATGCGTTGTACGTAAACTTCTCCCAGACTCACGTTCTGGCCCATGTCTGGCAGCCTTTCTCTCTACAGACCAGCAAAGACGCTGAGATCAGGAACTTGATTCCATGAAAGATCCCAAAGTTTCAAAGGGACACACAAGAAGGCAGAGCTTTTTCAAGGACAGCAGCAAATCTATGGAAGAAGATGCCCCTACCTCTATGAAGAGAGTCTCCTGCACGGCTTTAGGAAACTACTGTAGAACTGTGTTTTTCCCTTTCTTAGTTTGCCAGTGCATGTTTCTGTATGTTTTGAATGGTTTTCGTGCTTTTAAAGGCCTCGGAATGTTTTAAATGGTTTCCCAGTCGTAGTGCCGGATACCTTTAGTTGATTGTTGCTTTACAAATTCAAAAATTCAAATATGAATCTTTCATTTGATGGCTTTCTCCTTTTCCCAAGAAACGTGAAAGCATCGAGGCTTTGGGTAGAGGAAGTCTACTCCACAGACATTTTAAGGCTGATCAGGAGTCAGTATATCTTCACTGATCTTTTTTTAAGGATATTATTTGACTATGCCAGTCACTTCTCAATTTTTCTTGAAACTTGGGTATGGATGTCGCCGTTAAGACTACAGCTAGAAAACTGCGCCATTGGCTACTGCTTTCGCTTGTAGTTCTCGGTTTGCTAGGCTCACAAGGGGGCCCCTGTGGGCTGTAACGGGCCTGCGACTCCAGACAGAAGCTAGTAGTTTGCAACCCTTTCAGGGAGGAAGGGATGAGCCCAACATTCCACCGGCCTGTTTCTCATGGCTTGCATCCAGCGGCCTTTATTAAGAAAAACACAGATGTCATTTGATCCTTGGGAATGATGGCGACCCCCAAACCGTTCCCGCTATGTGGGCCTATTTAAGTCCCTTCTGTTGTGGATATCAAGCTTTGAAGGGTTGTGGCACCTGCAGGGTTATTCTCATGTTCCACCTTCCCCTACGGGGCAATGGGGCGCTCTGGCTCCATGCAGTGGGAGTGTGTGTTCCATTGGTTGTGAGTGCCTCATAGTTCTTCTATGCAGTGCTTTAAGTGGGCAGGTACTGTCCGGTACTGAGTAGTGCCTGCACTTCAGTGCTGCTGCAATACATGTAATAGGAGAGTACCAACACTTCTCGAGAGCAAATACCTGCACTTCTGTATCTCCATTTAAAGTACTGGTTCTACAGGAATGTCTGCTACATTGTGTGCAAACACATGCTCCATTCTGTCTGAGTGTACGTTCATTATGCAGGAGCAGACGTGCTATAGGCTTGCATGCTCCATACTGTATGACTGCAAACTTTATTATGTGCACATGCGCTCTCTTCAGAAGAAAACATGTTATCAACATTTGTTTAGAGTTACATCTGCCCTTAATAAATCCCCGTATTGGCTAACGGGGAAACATGTTTCATGTAGTCCAGGGTTTCCTCTCTGACCACAGTCCGAGTCTTGATATGGTGATGTGTTTCCAGAATTGTATTCTGCCTCACCCCTAAGTCTGTTTTGTCTTTACTGTGAGTTTTCCGTAATGTACAAGCTTTGGTTGTATGCAGTCTACTGTGTATGGTTGCTTTTTTGTTTTGTATGGAAGCATCTTGGACATATTCCACTGTGTAGGAATGCCAGCTCCATTTTGTAACAAGCATTTGCAATGCACTGTGTCTCACGTTTGCTCGAGTTAGAGCTATTAGCATTGTAAATTCCTAACTGGACTTTTCTTGTCACATAAATTGAAAATGAAAATGAAAACAGTTGACATAAGGGAGCCGACTCAAAGCGCCACACCCACTATGAGCATGAGCGCGAAGGAGGACACAAAAGGCAAAAGAAATTTGCTCGCAGTCAAACGTATAAGCAAACGTGCAATTATCCATGTAATACGGTCTATGGCCAAGGCGGTAACAAAACTGCCCCAAGGAGGGACAAACGTAAAGCATTTCCTAATGATAAAGGATTTTTGAAAGGTAAACCCTTGAATGAGTGATGGGCGTGTGGTTAAGAGCTCACAGATAGTTTACAATAGTCCAGAGTGCTGGTGTGCTCGACCTAAAAATTTATTACATTTTGTAGGAGTGGTCGCTGTACAAGTTAAATTCTGTGGGAGCACACATTCCTTTCAGTGATGTTGCGTACTCCATTCTGCAATTGTCGATATTGCGTTTTGTAGGAGTGTACTCTTCTTTTTGCATGTATATTCCATTTTGTAGGAGTTTTCACTTCTATTTAGTGCATGCTCGGTTCTGTATGAGTTTGCTGCTTTCTGTGGGAATCCAGTTTCCAATCTGTACAGTTTTGTGATGCAATTAATAGGAGCGTCAGTTCCATTCTGTAAAGTGGATAGTCCATGCTTTATGTGTATTCAACTTTTTAGCACCACATGTTCAGTTGTATAAAAGCGTCCCATTCTCTGGGTACTTCCTCCATTCAGTATATGAGTTCCATTCTGTAGGGTTGCTCCATTCTGAATAGTGCAGCGTTTATGCATTAGTCCTATTCACTTACTTAAGATTTCACATTTAATTGTGTTCTAGGGTTTCCATCTAAGAGCGCCCACCTTTTGTTTAAGTGACTGTTACAAACTAAATGTATTTTGAAGCCCACGCCCTGTTCATATGTATAGCAAAGTCGCGTTTCAAGATTGGCTGCGTGAGACGTAATTCTGTGATTGAAATCTTTTTGCGAAGGACTGTACGGGCCGTGTGAATGCAGACAGCAAAGGTTTTTTTTTTTTGTTGCATATTTTTTAAATAGCGAGACAACTTGGCCAAAAGTCGTCAGAGTGTTTTTCACGAGCACCAGATTACATTAGACACAGGCAGCGTTTTCTTTTTTTTGTGTGGTTTTTAGGCACAGAGAGATTAATTGATTCAGAAATGAAGTGATTTGCTTAGAATCACAGGATGTTGAGCCGACGCCAGGAGTTCCAAAGCCAACAGCCCTGGCTCCTCCCTGTTCCTATGCAACAGGGTATGGACATCGCTGGGACTGAATGGCGGGGTTTGGAAGAGAGTCGTTCAAACCAACTGCAGATGTAGGTTAGTCCAGACCTTCGGCTTGAAACAGAGCGAGGCTTGTTTATTGGGAGGAAGCAGCTGCGAGGAGCCCAGTCTGTGAGAGGCCGGTTACTGACCCCGGAGAATGATGCAGAACATTTTACACAAACCAGAGTAAACAAAACGGACAGTGGGGGCTTGAAACGAACTATGCGCCATTTGGCAGCAAAATTCGTCTGTGAGAAAGAAAAAACACATTAAATAGATTACGTCAGTTGATGAGTATCTGGCAAACACGGTTGCCAGCTGGCGCATGCTGTCTAAATTATGAATAAAAGTGTTAAAGATTTAGAGGTGGACTGGGTAGTCGGGAGATATTGGTATGCTTCTCCTCGCCTAAGAAGCTCTCAGAAGGTCTGTAGGTTTGGGGCAACATTAAGGTTTACTACCCATTTTGTTATTTCAAAGTAGGTAAAAAAACTCACATTTATTTCATCTACCTTTCCTGTGAAGGTTGAATAAACAGTAGCTTGCTTTGACAAATTGTTTCCCTGCTTTGCTATTATGTACTTTCCTATTTTAAAGTGGAGTCTACCAGACAGCAGAGCCCTCTGGTTGCAAAAGATCAGTTATGGTTTATAGCTGACCCATTGGTTGGCTTTTTTGTCACTCTTGTTTGATTGCTTTTTATTTAAGGGCTTTCCTTGCCCATCTTGTGTTTCTCTTCCCTAGAGCAAAACCCCTTTACCATCGCTCTGATTTGCTGACTTCTGTGCTTCCTCTTCTCACTTGTAGGAAATGTTTGATTTTCTTTTAAGAACTCCTTAAGTGAGCATGTGTTTTCCAGCAGTTGTCCTCATGGGCTTCTCCTACCCTCCTGCTCCGTGTTGCTAGTTATAACCCACGTTATTCTCCCGACGGTCTCCTGTGTTGCACTCACCCTCATGTTCTTATTTTCTCGACCCTTGTGTTTTTCTCTCATGCATCTACTTCAACACTGCCCTCTGGGTTGCTCCCTTTCTAATGTGCCTCACCTGCCTTCAGTTTTTTATCCCTGCTGCTTCCCCTCCCACCCACTCTCTGCTGCTTACCCCCACATTCACTCCCCGTTTCTTTCCTCCTCCAATCCACTCCCTGTTGCTCCCCCTCCCACCTACTTCCTTTTGCTTCTTCCTTAAATCCAGTCCCCTTTGCCTTCTCCCTCCTACCCAGTCCTCTTTGCTTTCTTCAGGCCATCGCCCCTATGCTTCCCCCCTCCCTTTTGCTTCACCCTCCCCACCCCTCTTTGCTTCCCCCCAACCACTTCCCTTTGCTTCCCACACCCACTTCCCTTTGCTTTTGTTCTTCCCACCCGCCCCCCTTTGCTTCGGCCCACCCACACTCTCCTTTGCTTTACCCCACCCACTCTCCTTTCCTTCCACCACTCGCACTCCCCTTTGCTTTACCCCTCCCACCCACTCCCCTTTGTGTTTCCCTTCCCACCCACTTCCCTTTCCCATCTCCGACCCACCTGCTCCCCATCGCTTCGCCCCTTCCCACCCGCTCCCCATCGCTTCGCCCCTTCCCGCCCACTCGCTCCCCGTCACTGCCGCCCGCTCCACGTCGCTTCTGCCCCACCCGCCCGCCCGCTCCACGTCGCTTCTGCCCCACCCGCCCGCCCGCTCCACGTCGCTTCTGCCCCACCCGCCCGCCCGCTCCACGTCGCTTCTGCCCCACCCGCCCGCCCGCTCCACGTCGCTTCTGCCCCACCCGCCCGCCCGCTCCACGTCGCTTCTGCCCCTCCCGCCCACCCGCTCCACGTCTCTTCTGCCCCTCCCGCCCACCCGCTCCACGTCTCTTCTGCCCCTCCCGCCCACCCGCTCCACGTCTCTTCTGCCCCTCCCGCCCACCCGCTCCACGTCTCTTCTGCCCCTCCCGCCCACCCGCTCCACGTCTCTTCTGCCCCTCCCGCCCACCCGCTCCACGTCTCTTCTGCCCCTCCCGCCCACCCGCTCCACGTCTCTTCTGCCCCTCCCGCCCACCCGCTCCACGTCTCTTCTGCCCCTCCCGTCCACCCACTCCACGTCGCTTCTGCCCCTCCCGCCCACCCACTCCACGTCGCTTCTGCCCCTCCCGCCCACCCACTCCACGTCGCTTCTGCCCCCTCCCTCCCGCCCACTCACTCCACGTCGCTTCTGCCCCCTCCCTGTCGCTTCTAACCCCTCCCGCCCGCCCCTGTCGCTTCTACCCTCTCCCGCCCGCTACCTGTTGCATGTCCTCCAGCCCTCTCCCCGTTGCTTTTCCTCTTCCCGCCCGCTTCCCGTTGCTTTTCCTCCTCCCGCCCGCTTCCCGTTGCTTTTCCTCCTCCCGCCCGCTTCCCGTTGCTTTTCCCCCTTCCGCCCGTTTCTTCTCCTACATCCGCTTCCCATTGCTTCCCCATCTCCCGCCCGGTACCTGTTGCTTCCCCTGCTTCCTGTTGCTTCCCCCATCCCACCCACCTGCTTCCCCACCACTCGCTTCCTGTTGCTTCCCCTGTCCCACCCGCCCACTTCCTGTAGCTTCCCCCTCCCGCTTCCTGTTGCTTCTCCCTCCCACCCTCCCGCTTCCTGTTGCTTCTCCCTCCCACCCGCCCGCTTCCTGTTGCTTCTCCCTCCCACCTGCCCGCTTCCTCTTGCTTCTCCCTCCCACCTGCCCGCTTCCTCTTGCTTCTCCCCCCCACCCTCCCGCTTCCTGTTGCTTCTCCCCTCCAACCCACCCGCTTCCTGTTGCTTCCACCCACCCGCTTCCTGTTGCTTCCACCCTCCCTCCCTCCCACCCACCCGCTTCCTGTTGCTTCCACCCTCCCACTCACCTGCTACCTGTTGCTTACACCCACCCACTTCCTGTTGCTTCCACCCTCCCACCCACTTCCTGTTGCTTCCACCCACTTCCTGTTGCTTCCACCCTCCTACCCGCCTACTACCTGTTGCTTCCGCCCTCCCCACCTTCCCGCTTCCTGTTGCTTCCCCCTCCCCACCCTCCCGCTTCCTGTTGCTTCCCCCTCCCGACACTTCCCATTGCTTTCCCTCCTCCCACCCACCCCTTTGCTTCTCCCCCTTCCGCCCGCCCCGTTGCTTCTCCCCCTCCCGCCCCGTTACTTCTACTTCCCACCCTCCTGCTCCCAGTTGCATCACCCTCCCGCCTGCCCACTCCCTGCTGCTTCTCCCCTCCCGCCCGCCCACTCCCTGCTGCTTCTCCCCTCCCGCCCGCCCACTCCCTGCTGCTTCTCCCCTCCCGCCCGCCCACTCCCTGCTGCTTCTCCCCTCCCGCCCGCCCACTCCCTGCTGCTTCTCCCCTCCCGCCCGCCCACTCCCTGCTGCTTCTCCCCTCCCGCCCGCCCACTCCCTGCTGCTTCTCCCCTCCCGCCCGCCCACTCCCTGCTGCTTCTGCCCTCCCGCCCGCCCACTCCCTGCTGCTTCTCCCCTCCCGCCCGCAACTCCCTGCTGCTTCTCCCCTCCCGCCCGCCCACTCCCTGCTGCTTCTCCCCTCCCGCCCGCCCACTCCCTGCTGCTTCTCCCCTCCCGCCCGCCCACTCCTTGCTGCTTCTCCCCTCCCGCCCGCCCACTCCTTGCTGCTTCTCCCCTCCCGCCCGCCCACTCCTTGCTGCTTCTCCCCTCCCGCCCGCCCACTCCCTGCTGCTTCTCCCCTCCCGCCCGCCCACTCCCTGCTGCTTCTCCCCTCCCGCCCGCCCACTCCCTGCTGCTTCTCCCCGCCCGCCCACTCCCTGCTGTTTCTCCCCTCCCGCCCGCCCACTCCCTGCTGCTTCTCCCCTCCCGCCCGCCCACTCCCTGTTGCTTCTCCCCTCCCGCCCGCCCACTCCCTGTTGCTTCTCCCCTCCCGCCCGCCCACTCCCTGTTGCTTCCCTCCTCCCGCCCACTCCCTGTTGCTTCCCCTCTCCCGCCCGCCCACTCCCTGTTGCTTCCCCTCTCCCGCCCGCCCACTCCCTGTTGCTTCCCCTCTCCCGCCCGCCCACTCCCTGTTGCTTCCCCCCTTCCGCCCGCCCCCTCCCTGTTGCTTCCCCCCTTCCGCCCGCCCCCTCCCTGTTGCTTCCCCCCTCCCGCCCGCCCACTCCCTGTTGCTTCCCCCCTCCCGCCCGCCCACTCCCTGTTGCTTCCCCCCCTGTTGCTTCCCCCCTCCCGCCCGCCCACTCCCTGTTGCTTCCCCCCTCCCGCCCACTCACTGTTGCTTCCCCCCCCCGCCCGCCCCCTGTTGCTTCCCCCCTCCCGCCCGCCCGCTCCCTGTTGCTTCCCCCCTCCCGCCCGCCCGATCCCTGTTGCTTCCCCCCTCCCGCCCGCCCGATCCCTGTTGCTTCCCCCCTCCCGCCCGCTCCCTGTTGCTTCCCCCCTCCCGCCCGCCCACTCCCTGTTGCTTCCCCCCTCCCGCCCGCCCACTCCCTGTTGCTTCCCCCCTCCCGCCCGCCCACTCCCTGTTGCTTCCCCCCCTGTTGCTTCCCCCCTCCCGCCCGCCCACTCCCTGTTGCTTCCCCCCTCCCGCCCGCCCACTCCCTGTTGCTTCCCCCCTCCCGCCCACTCCCTGTTGCTTCCCCCCCCCCCCGCCCGCCCCCTGTTGCTTCCCCCCTCCCGCCCACCCGCTCCCTGTTGCTTCCCCCCTCCCGCCCGCCCGATCCCTGTTGCTTCCCCCCTCCCGCCCGCCCGCTCCCTGTTGCTTCCCCCCTCCCGCCCGCTCCCTGTTGCTTCCCCCCTCCCGCCCGCCCACTCCCTGTTGCTTCCCCCCTCCCGCCCGCCCACTCCCTGTTGCTTCCCCCCCTGTTGCTTCCCCCCTCCCGCCCGCCCACTCCCTGTTGCTTCCCCCCTCCCGCCCGCCCGCCCACTCCCTGTTGCTTCCCCCCTCCCGCCCACTCCCTGTTGCTTCCCCCCCCCCCCGCCCGCCCCCTGTTGCTTCCCCCCTCCCGCCCGCCCGCTCCCTGTTGCTTCCCCCCTCCCGCCCGCCCGATCCCTGTTGCTTCCCCCCTCCCGCCCGCCCGATCCCTGTTGCTTCCCCCCTCCCGCCCGCTCCCTGTTGCTTCCCCCCTCCCGCCCGCCCACTCCCTGTTGCTGCCCCCCTCCCGCCCGCCCACTCCCTGTTGCTTCCCCCCTCCCGCCCGCTCCCTGTTGCTTCCCCCCTCCCGCCCGCCCACTCCGTTGCTTCCCCCGTCCCGCCCGACCACTCCGTTGCTTCCCCCCTCCCGCCCACTCCCTGTTGCTTCCCCCCTCCCACCCGCCCACTCCCTGTTGCTTCCCCCCTCCCACCCGCCCACTCCCTGTTGCTTCCCCCCTCCCACCCGCCCACTCCCTGTTGCTTCCCCCCTCCCACCCGCCCACTCCCTGTTGCTTCCCCCCTCCCACCCGCCCACTCCCTGTTGCTTCCCCCCTCTCACCCGCCCACTCCCTGTTGCTTCCCCCCTCTCACCCGCCCACTCCCTGTTGCTTCCCCCCTCCCACCGCCCACTCCCTGTTGCTTCCCCCCTCCCACCCGCCCACTCCCTGTTGCTTCCCCCCTCCCGCCCGCCCACTCCCTGTTGCTTCCCCCCTCCCGCCCGCCCACTCCCTGTTGCTTCCCCCCTCCCGCCCGCCCACTCCCTGTTGCTTCCCCCCTCCCGCCCGCCCACTCCCTGTTGCTTCCCCCCTCCCGCCCGCCCACTCCCTGTTGCTTCCCCCCTCCCGCCCGCCCACTCCCTGTTGCTTCCCCCCTCCCGCCCGCCCACTCCCTGTTGCTTCCCCCCTCCCGCCCGCCCACTCCCTGTTGCTTTCCCCCTCCCGCCCGCCCACTCTCTGCTGCTTCCCCCCTCCCGCCCGCCCACTCTCTGCTGCTTCCCCCCTCCCGCCCGCCCACTCCCTGCTGCTTCCCCCCTCCCGCCCAATCCTTGCTGCTTCTCCCCTCCCGCCCGCCCAATCCTTGCTGCTTCTCCCCTCCCGCCCGCCCAATCCTTGCTGCTTCTCCCCTCCCGCCCGCCCAATCCTTGCTGCTTCTCCCCTCCCGCCCGCCCACTCCCTGCTGCTTCTCCCCTCCCGCCCGCCCACTCCCTGCTGCTTCCCCCCTCCCGCCCGCCCACTCCCTGCTGCTTCCCCCCTCCCGCCCGCCCACTCCCTGCTGCTTCCCCCCTCCCGCCCGCCCACTACCTGTTGCTTCCCCCCTCCCGCCCGCCCACTACCTGTTGCTTCCCCCTCCCGCCCGCCCGCTCCCTGTTGCTTCCCCCCTCCAGCCCGCCCGCTCCCTGTTGCTTCCCCCCTCCCCCCCGCCCACTCCCTGTTGCTTCCCCCCTCCCGCCCGCCCACTCCCTGTTGCTTCCCCCCTCCCGCCCGCCCACTCCCTGTTGCTTCCCCTCTCCCGCCCGCCCACTCCCTGTTGCTTCCCCCCTCCCGCCCGCCCACTCCCTGTTGCTTCCCCCCTCCAGCCCGCCCACTCCCTGTTGCTTCTCCCCTCCCGCCCGCCCAATCCTTGCTGCTTCTCCCCTCCCGCCCGCCCAATCCTTGCTGCTTCTCCCCTCCCGACCGCCCAATCCTTGCTGCTTCTCCCCTCCCGCCCGCCCAATCCTTGCTGCTTCTCCCCTCCCGCCCGCCCAATCCTTGCTGCTTCTCCCCTCCCGCCCGCCCAATCCTTGCTGCTTCTCCCCTCCCGCCCGCCCAATCCTTGCTGCTTCTCCCCTCCCGCCCGCCCAATCCTTGCTGCTTCTCCCCTCCCGCCCGCCCACTCCCTGCTGCTTCTCCCCTCCCGCCCGCCCACTCCCTGCTGCTTCCCCCCCCGCCCGCCCACTACCTGTTGCTTCCCCCCTCCCACCCGCCCACTACCTGTTGCTTCCCCCTCCCGCCCGCTCCCTGTTGCTTCCCTCCTCCCGCCCGCCCGCTCCCTGTTGCTTCCCCCCTCCAGCCCGCCCGCTCCCTGTTGCTTCCCCCCTCCCGCCCGCCCACTCCCTGTTGCTTCCCCCCTCCCGCCCGCCCACTCCCTGTTGCTTCCCCCCTCCCGCCCGCCCACTCCCTGTTGCTTCCCCCCTCCCGCCCGCCCACTCCCTGTTGCTTCCCCTCTCCCGCCCGCCCACTCCCTGTTGCTTCCCCCCTCCCGCCCGCCCACTCCCTGTTGCTTCCCCCCTCCCGCCCGCCCACTCCCTGTTGCTTCCCCGCTCCCGCCCGCCCACTCCCTGCTGCTTCTCCCCTCCCGCCCGCCCACTCCCTGCTGCTTCTCCCCTCCCGCCCGCCCACTCCCTGCTGCTTCTCCCCTCCCGCCCGCCCACTCCCTGCTGCTTCTCCGCTCCCGCCCGCCCACTCCCTGCTGCTTCTCCCCTCCCACCCGCCCACTCCCTGTTGCTTCCCCCCTCCCGCCCACTCCCTGTTGCTCCCCCCCTCCCGCCCACTCCCTGTTGCTTCCCCGCTCCCGCCCACTCCCTGTTGCTTCCCCCCTCCCGCCCGCCCACTCCCTGTTGCTTCCCCACTCCCGCCCGCCCACTCCGTTGCTTCCCCCCTCCCGCCCGCCCATTCCCTGTTGCTTTCCCCCTCCCGCCCGCCCATTCCCTGTTGCTTCCCCCCTCTCGCCCGCCCATTCCCTGTTGCTTCCCCCCTCTCGCCCGCCCACTCCCTGTTGCTTCCCCCCTCCCGCCCGCCCACTCCCTGTTGCTTCCCCCCTCCCGCCCGCCCACTCCCTGTTGCTTCCCCCCTCCCGCCCGCCCACTCCCTGTTGCTTCCCCCCTCCCGCCCGCCCACTCCCTGTTGCTTCCCGCCTCCCGCCCGCCCACTCCCTGTTGCTTCCCCCCTCCCGCCCGCCCACTCCCTGTTGCTTCTCTCCTTCCGCCCGCCCACTCCCTGTTGCTTCTCTCCTCCCGCCCGCCCACTCCCTGTTGCTTCCCCCCTCCCGCCCGCCCATTCCCTGTTGCTTTCCCCCTCCCGCCCGCCCATTCCCTGTTGCTTTCCCCCTCCCGCCCGCCCATTCCCTGTTGCTTTCCCCCTCCCGCCCGCCCATTCCCTGTTGCTTTCCCCCTCCCGCCCGCCCATTCCCTGTTACTTCCCCCCTCTCGCCCGCCCACTCCCTGTTGCTTCCCCCCTCCCGCCCGCCCGCCCACTCCCTGCTGCTTCTCCCCTCCCGCCCGCCCACTCCCTGCTGCTTCTTCCCTCCCGCCCGCCCACTCCCTGCTGCTTCTCCCCTCCCACCCGCCCACTCCCTGTTGCTTCCCCCCTCCCGCCCACTCCCTGTTGCTCCCCCTCTCCCGCCCACTCCCTGTTGCTCCCCCCCTCCCGCCCACTCCCTGTTGCTTCCCCTCTCCGCCCA
This sequence comes from Pleurodeles waltl, assembly GCF_031143425.1. Classification (NCBI taxonomy): domain Eukaryota; kingdom Metazoa; phylum Chordata; class Amphibia; order Caudata; family Salamandridae; genus Pleurodeles; species Pleurodeles waltl. Next base: position 535,152,291 of record NC_090450.1, on the reverse strand, counting down.
CTCCCTGTTGCTTCCCCGCTCCCGCCCACTCCCTGTTGCTTCCCCCCTCCCGCCCGCCCACTCCCTGTTGCTTCCCCCCTCCCGCCCGCCCACTCCCTGTTGCTTCCCCCCTCCCGCCCGCCCACTCCCTGTTGCTTCCCCCCTCCCGCCCGCCCACTCCCTGTTGCTTCCCCCCTCCCGCCCGCCCACTCCCTGCTGCTTCCCTCCTCCCGCCCGCCCACTCCCTGCTGCTTCCCCCCTCCCGCCCGCCCACTCCCTGCTGCTTCCCCCCTCCTGCCCACCCACTCCCTGCTGCTTTCCCCCTCCCGCCCGCCCACTCCCTGCTGCTTCCCCCCTCCCGCCCAATCCTTGCTGGTTCTCCCCTCCCGCCCACCCACTCCCTGCTGCTTTCCCCTTCCCGCCCGCCCACTCCCTGCTGCTTCCCCCCTCCCGCCCAATCCTTGCTGGTTCTCCCCTCCCGCCAGTCCAATCCTTGCTGCTTCTCCCCTCCCGCCCGCCCAATCCTTGCTGCTTCTCCCCTCCCGCCCGCCCAATCCTTGCTGCTTCTCCCCTCCCGCCCGCCCAATCCTTGCTGCTTCTCCCCTCCCGCCCGCCCACTCCCTGCTGCTTCCCCCCTCCCGCCCGCCCACTACCTGTTGCTTCCCCCCTCCCGCCCACTACCTGTTGCTCCCGCCCGCTCCCTGTTGCTTCCCCCCTCCCGCCCGCTCCCTGTTGCTTCCCCCCTCCCGCCCGCTCCCTGTTGCTTCCCCCCTCCTGCCCGCCCGCTCCCTGTTGCTTCCCCCCTCCCGCCCGCCCGCTCCCTGTTGCTTCCCCCTCCCACCCGCCCGCTCCCTGTTGCTTCCCCCCTCCCGCCCGCCCACTCCCTGTTGCTTCCCCCCTCCCGCCCGCCCGCTCCCTGTTGCTTCCCCCCTCCCGCCCGCCCGCTCCCTGTTGCTTCCCCCCTCCCGCCCACTCCCTGTTGCTTCCACCCTCCCGCCCGCCCACTCCCTGTTGCCTCCCCCCTCCCGCCCACTCCCTGTTGCTTCCCCCCTCCCGCCCGCCCACTCCCTGTTGCTTCCCCGCTCCCGCCCGCCCACTCCCTGTTGCTTCTCTCCTCCCGCCCGCCCACTCCCTGTTGCTTCTCTCCTCCCGCCCGCTCCCTGTTGCTTCCCCCCTCCCGCCCGCCCATTCCCTGTTGCTTCCCCCCTCCCGCCCGCCCATTCCCTGTTGCTTTCCCCCTCCCGCCCGCCCATTCCCTGTTGCTTTCCCCCTCCCGCCCGCCCATTCCCTGTTGCTTCCCCTCTCTCGCCCGCCCACTCCCTGTTGCTTCCCCCCTCCCGCCCGCCCGCCCACTCCCTGCTGCTTCTCCCCTCCCTCCCGCCCGCCCACTCCCTGCTGCTTCTCCCCTCCCGCCCGCCCACTCCCTGCTGCTTCTCCCCTCCCACCCGCCCACTCCCTGCTGCTCCCCCCCCTCCCGCCCACTCCCTGTTGCTTCCCCTCTCCCGCCCACTCCCTGTTGCTTCCCCTCTCCCGCCCACTCCCTGTTGCTTCCCCTCTCCCGCCCACTCCCTGTTGCTTCCCCGCTCCCGCCCGCCCACTCCCTGTTGCTTCCCCCCTCCCGCCCGCCCACTCCCTGTTGCTTCCCCCCTCCCGCCCGCCCACTCCCTGTTGCTTCCCCCCTCCCGCCCGCCCACTCCCTGTTGCTTCCCCCCTCCCGCCCGCCCACTCCCTGTTGCTTCCCCCCTCCCGCCCGCCCACTCCCTGTTGCTTCCCCCCTCCCGCCCGCCCACTCCCTGTTGCTTCCCCCTCCCGCCCACTCCCTGTTGCTTCCCCCCTCCCGCCCGCCCACTCCCTGTTGCTTCCCCCCTCCCGCCCGCCCACTCCCTGTTGCTTCCCCCCTCCCGCCCGCCCACTTCCTGTTGCTTCCCCCCTCCCGCCCGCCCACTTCCTGTTGCTTCCCCACTCCCGCCCGCTCACTCCCTGTTGCTTCCCCCTCCCGCCCGCCCACTCCCTGTTGCTTCCCCCTCCCGCCCGCCCACTCCCTGTTGCTTCCCCCTCCCGCCCGCCCACTCCCTGTTGCTTCCCCCTCCCGCCCGCCCACTCCCTGTTGCTTCCCCCCTCCCGCCCGCCCACTCCCCGTTGCTTCCCCCCTCCCGCCCGCCCACTCCCCGTTGCTTCCCCCCTCCCGCCCGCCCACTCCCCGTTGCTTCCCCCCTCCCGCCCGCCCACTCCCCGTTGCTTCCCCCCTCCCGCCCACTCCCTGTTGCTTCCCCCCTCCCGCCCGCCCACTCCCTGTTGCTTCCCCCCTCCCGCCCGACCACTCCGTTGCTTCCCCCCTCCCGCCCACTCCCTGTTGCTTCCCGCTCCCACCCGCCCACTCCCTGTTGCTTCCCCCCTCTCACCCGCCCACTCCCTGTTGCTTCCCCCCTCCCACCCGCCCACTCCCTGTTGCTTCACCCCTCCCTCCCACCCGCCCACTCCCTGTTGCTTCACCCCTCCCACCCGCCCACTCCCTGTTGCTTCCACCCTCCGGCCCGCCCACTCCCTGTTGCTTCCACCCTCCGGCCCGCCCACTCCCTGTTGCTTCCCCCCTCCCGCCCGTCCACTCCCTGTTGCTTCCCCCCTCCCGCCCGTCCACTCCCTGTTGCTTCCCCCCTCTCGCCCGCCCACTCCCTGCTGCTTCTCCCCTCCCGCCCGCCCACTCCCTGCTGCTTCTCCCCTCCCGCCCGCCCACTCCCTGCTGCTTCTCCCCTCCCGCCCGCCCACTCCCTGCTGCTTCTCCCCTCCCGCCTGCTCCCTGCTGCTTCTCCCCTCCCGCCCGCCCATTCCCTGTTGCTTCCCCCCTCTCGACCGCCCACTCCCTGTTGCTTCCCCCCTCCCGCCCACTCCCTGTTGCTTCCCCCCTCCCGCCCGCCCACTCCCTGTTGCTTCCCCCCTCCCGCCCGCCCACTCCCTGTTGCTTCCCCCCTCCCGCCCGCCCACTCCCTGTTGCTTCCCCCCTCCCGCCCACTCCCTGTTGCTTCCCCCCTCCCGCCCGCCCACTCCTTGTTGCTTCCCCCCTCCCGCCCGCCCACTCCTTGTTGCTTCCCCCTCCTGCCCGCCCACTCCCTGTTGCTTCCCCCTACCTCCCGCCCACTCCCTGTTGCTTCCAGCTCCCGCCCGCCCTCTCCCTGCTGCTTCCCCCCTCCCGCCCACTCCCTGTTGCTTCCCCCTCCCGCCCGCCCACTCCCTGCTGCTTCCCCCTCCCGCCCGCCCACTCCCTGCTGCTTCCCCCCTCCCGCCCACTCCCTGTTGCTTCCCCCTCCCGCCCGCCCACTCCCTGTTTCTTCCCCCCTCCCGCCCGCCCACTCCTTGTTGCTTCCCCCCTCCCGCCCGCCCACTCCTTGTTGCTTCCCCCTCCTGCCCGCCCACTCCCTGTTGCTTCCCCCTCCCTCCCGCCCACTCCCTGTTGCTTCCAGCTCCCGCCCGCCCACTCCCTGCTGCTTCCCCCCTCCCGCCCACTCCCTGTTGCTTCCCCCTCCCGCCCGCCCACTCCCTGCTGCTTCCCCCCTCCCGCCCACTCCCTGTTGCTTCCCCCTCCCGCCCGCCCACTCCCTGTTGCTTCCCCCCTCCCGCCCGCCCACTCCCTGCTGCTTCCCCCCTCCCGCCCGCCCACTCCCTGCTGCTTCCCCCCTCCCGCCCGCCCACTCCCTGCTGCTTCCCCCCTCCCGCCCGCCCACTCCCTGCTGCTTCCCCCCTCCCGCCCACTCCCTGTTGCTTCCGCCTAAATCTCACCCACTCACTGTTGCTTCCCATTCCCGCCCGCCCACTTCCTGATGCTTCCTCATCCCTCCCATCCACTCCCTGTTGCTTCATCCCCTCCCTCCTACTCCCGGTTGCTTCATCCCCTCCCTCCTACTCCCGGTTGCTTCATCCCCTCCCTCCTACTCCTGGTTGCTTCATCCCCTCCCTCCTACTCCCGGTTGCTTCATCCCCTCCCTCCCACTCCTGGTTGCTTTCTCCAATCCTGCCCGCTCCGCATTGCTTCCTCCTCTCCCATCCACTCCCCGTTGCTTCCTCAGCTCTACGTTGTTTGCTCCCCTCCCACCCACCCACTCTATGTTGTTTCCTCCCCTCCCGCCCACCCACTCTACGTTGTTTCCTCCCCTCCCGCCCACCCACTCTACGTTGTTTCCTCCCCTCCCGCCCACCCACTCTACGTTGTTTCCTCCCCTCCCGCCCACCCACTCTACGTTGTTTCCTCCCCTCCCGCCCACCCACTCTACGTTGTTTCCTCCCCTCCCGCCCTCCCACTCTACGTTGTTTCCTCCCCTCCCGCCCGCCCACTCTACGTTGTTTCCTCCCCTCCCGCCCGCCCACTCTACGTTGTTTCCTCCCCTCCCGCCCGCCCACTCTACGTTGTTTCCTCCCCTCCCGCCCGCCCACTCTACGTTGTTTCCTCCCCTCCCGTCCGCCCACTCTACGTTGTTTCCTCCCCTCCCGCCCGCCCACTCTACGTTGTTTCCTCCCCTCCCGCCCGCCCACTCTACGTTGTTTCCTCCCCTCCCGCCCGCCCACTCTACGTTGTTTCCTCCCCTCCTGCCCGCCCACTCTACGTTGTTTCCTCCACTCGCACCTGCCCACACCCCGTGGCTTCTTCCCCTCCCGCCCGCCCACACCCCGTGGCTTCTTCCCATCCCGCCCGCCCACACCCCGTGGCTTCTTCCCCTCCCGCCCGCCCACTCTACGTTGTTTCCTCCCCTCCCGCCCGCCCACTCTACGTTGTTTCCTCCACTCGCACCTGCCCACACCCTGTGGCTTCTTCCCCTCCCGCCCGCCCACACCCCGTGGCTTCTTCCCCTCCCGCCCGCCCACTCAGTTGTTTCCTCCACTCCCACCTGCCCACACCCAGTTACTTCCTCCCCTACCGCCCACCACCCCCCATTGCTTCCTCCCTCCTCCCGCCCACTCCATGTTGCTTTCCCCACCCCACAGCATTGGCAAAAAGCAATGAGTAGGCCGATAGGTCAGATAGAAAAGACCTATTGCCTTTGCCAGTGCTTGTTCCTGTTGACTCCCATAAGTATGTGAGTATATGGAGAATTAAAGTTAGGCCTTTTTTTAAATTTGGAACACTGCCCCAGAGTTGAGAAAGAGGCCTCCTTCTTTCAGGCAGTTGTGATTTTCCTACAGAAACCTGGAGACAGAAGTGTCCCTTGTGGTGAGGTATTGCAATGATGGACAGTGGAAGATTACATTAGCTCCCTGTCCACAGGTCCTTCCCTGCACCATGGCAAGACAGAGAGGGGAGTGTGTGCGTATACATAGGTAACAAAAGGCCCTAAGGCTGATGACGGCAATGGTGCATTGGGGGTAGCTAGACGATGGTCATTGGGAAATTGACAATGTTATATTTATTCAAGAGTTTATAAAGCCTAACATTATGTCTTTGTGTCAGCTTCAGGGTACTCCAAGACATAGTCATTATGTAGAACTGCTAAAACAAAGCAGTATTCATGCAGTCAGTCATAGTGAAGTGTGAGCCTTGTGTGTCAACATGTGTGTGATGAAACATACTACTGTCTCTCTGTTCTCGAACGCTCCTCATGACCCACAAAATGCCACAAGTCCCATCTTCTATGTGTTATGTAAGGTTTGTGGCACAAGCAGGACATGGAAGTAAAAGACAAGCTAAACCAGAGCTATTGCTACCAGCCTGCTTAATAGCAGGACAGATTGTCCTACCTGACTGCAGAATCGAGTGGCTTATTACTGTGAAACTGGATTCCACACAATGGTGTAGCAAGTGTGCTGTAGGCACTGTTTCAAGCAAGAAAATTGTCCTCTTTCGCTGATTTTGTGGTTAGAAACATGTAGCACTGCAACAAATTATGGCAGCAATCACATTATATAAGAGTTTGGATAATAACCTCTGAATATGCCATGGTTCATACTATTGTAGGTTTTGAATACTAGCAATTCCCTTATTTTGCAGCTTTCAGCACATCTACATACTGGGGTTGGACGTAGGGGTAAGCAATAGTTCCAGGTTGGAGTTCCCTTTTGAGTTTGTACAAACCGACTAACTTGCGTGTTTTAGGGGTTTTCACCAGCTCTTCCTTAATCTTTTCCCTTACTGAGAAAGGTTTGAAATACACTCCTGATGTCAGCAGAAGTAACACTTCTTTCAGGGTTGGGAAAAAATGGTTGGAGGGAATGTGAAATTGTAAACACTAAACAGATTTTCGTATGAGATAATCTACAGATTTTCGTATGAGGAAATCTACACATGCATATTTGGTTGTGATAAAATGCAGTTCACAAATATTTTACAGGAGTAAGATATGCTAGCCTAAATCTGTTAATAATTGTGAATTAATTAAAGTTGTAAATCTGCATTTATTTTTCTTTAAGAATTGGGCATCTCATTGGTTATCCAAGACCTTTTGTTTTTATTAAAATTCTCTCCCTCTCTCTCTCCCTCTCCCAGTCCCTCTCTCAACTGGCTTCACTGTGAGTGACAGGATTCGTCTCTTCCCCAAGGAACATATTGGCACTTAAAGTAATTTTATTCAGTTCCAGGAACTACTGTGGCAATGTATGCTTTTTGAGACCAAAAATATTTTTGCTTTTTGCCAATGTTTGTTAAGACGGTGATGGCCCAGCAACTCCCACAACAATGATGTTTTACAAAAACCAAGTCATAGCAAGAGACACATTGACAAAACGAAAAGGCTGACCACCAATGTCAGAGCTATTGGCTTTGCCAATGCTTGTTTATTTTCATGTTTCCCAAAGTTTGTTACAGTGATTTTTCCATGAAGAATATTTTTGGGGAAATACATACATCAACATATTTTACTAAATGGTGCTTCAGAGCAATGGTGCCTAAAATTTCACAGTAGTTTAGCCTAACATTTTTTCAGTTAGGTGCATTTTTCATGAGTATTTCATTTTGAAAGCAAGCAATCACTCTTGCTTTCAAGCTTATGCAATTATTTGCATCTACCCAGAGAGTATTCTGGGAGCATTATGCGTAGCCCCTAATTGTTAAACTCTGCATACTTGTCTACACATTTCTATGCTGTAACCACTGCCAGTAGAGCAATCTGAGCTTAAAACATTGTCTTAAGTGTGCTCACCCTAATATTAAAGGCTTTGCATTAATGAACCATACCTAAAAGTTCGAACAGCATTAACATATGGACACAAATTCTACTTTAACTGCAGAAAATGCCCTTGCCTGGTCCATAGTGTGGTACAATATTCTTGCAGCCAAAGGGTTGGTGCTGCAGGGGGGTTGGGCCTACTTTTCACAAGCACAAAATAAACATGAAAACTTGTTGTCCTTGTCCTTGACCCCAAACAATATGTACTGGGCGTGGGGCTATAGGAATTCCACACCCCTGTATAATTGCTTCTTCTAGGTGGGTGGTACCGCTTGGTGATTGTGTAGGGCAACCCCAACATCATTCTTTGTGTGCGGAAAGGGTTAGGTGGTAGGTGACCTGACTTTGTCAGCAATAGCCTTGTGATAAATTTAGATACCTCCAGTTGCATTTGCTTATGGATACCCACATATAGTTGAATGCAAGCCCATGTAGAAGCAGGACCCATCCTCTAACTAGCACCGGGATTTGTAGAGCTGCTAGTGGCATTCCTACTTTTGCAATCAAGTTTACCATCTTCTTGATTGGAAGAGAAGGCCTTATGGAGGGCATCACGCTGGAGCACCCTGCAAAGTCCTTGTGGCTCCCCCTGAAAGGGCTCAATTGGGAATGTGGTTGGTTCAGTTGGTGTCAGCTCAGAACCGACCTTCCTGCTTAATGGCGGAGGCAGTGGTGATAGGAGAAGTACGTCCAGACCAGGACTGTAAAAGTAATAGGGAGATGGCGGGCTTTAGAAAAATGCCCCTTACCCTGGCCTTTGGTCGTGCACAGTGGCAGTTAGCCAGGTGCTGTGCACCACCCCATGGCAGTGGCCATCCTCTGCTTCACGTGGCTTTTGGCCCTGCACTATTAGGGTTGGCTGTTTGCAGCGGATTGGCCACTTGCCCTAGCTGAAAGCCTTTAGCTGTGCACAGAGTGAGTTGGTCACAGGGCCTGGGCCAAGCCCTGCTTCCAACTCTCTTCGTGCAGCCAACACCTACTCCACTGCGCATGGCCTTTGGCTCTGCGCAATGTGTTAGCTGCAAGACCTGACCTTTGGCCAGGTCCTGTTCCCAAAGATTGCATGAGGCCAACACCCGTTGTGCATATTCTTCTGCCATGTGTGCCAACTCTCATTCTCTTCTCTTTTTTTGGTCATATTTTCGGGAAAGGTGCTTCTCATGCCGTACCCACCATGCAAGCTTCCTCCAATTGGTTCCACGATACAGTGCAAGCTTACCCAAGAAAGCTTTCACAATACTGCAATAAATGTACTGGAAACAGTGCTCCAGATGGGCCATTAATAATGAGAATCTAAGCATATCACCAGAGCTCCTATTAAGAGTTGAATGGATTTAAGTGCAGGTATCGGGTGGGGGACGGGCGTTGTACCCGATTCTCACATTATAAAGCTTTTGTGCCTGGAATGGGGAAATAACGGTGCTATCCCTTAATTACCTGGTCCTTCTCCGTTGTTTTATCCTGATTCCCAGGACATAGCCGGTGACATTAATCACCTGCTCTAAGAAGGTGGTAAATGATAGCAAGGGTCCACCGTAAGATCAGAGGGAGGAGAGCAGGTAGGGCATTCAGGGGGAGTGGTGGATGGTACCACCTGACTGAGGGGTGAGCTGTCTCCTTCTGCCATAGTGTTGGAGAGCAGGCAGAGGCCCGGCTTTGCCTCTACCTGTCTGCAACCATGGTTTCACCAGATGCACCCACTGGACCATTAGTAACCTGGTGGAGTGGTTTCCTTCCGGAAATATGTTTTCAACATGCTTGTAACAAGGGCCTTGATCTCCAGTGATATACTGGCCTGTGAGGTCATCAGACTGGTGCACAGATTCTTTGGCCGGAACGGGAGTTTCTTTGTTTTAACCATCCCATCCACAGCCAGCCAAAAAACATGTGGATGTTTGATTATCTAAGACCCAGAAGGGGTCCAACACATACCCATTCGGACCCTCTACCTGGCATATCGACTAACTGCAGCAGTTGAGCTCAGTAGGAGCTAGCCCTCTTCTGCCTGCAGAGTCTTAAATTGTTATTCTAATCTCTATAAACAATTCTCTAAAACGGCCGTGATTTATATTTGTGACTGCACTAATCCAAGGGTTAAGTCCGAAAGCTGTTCTAAAAATAAAAATGAATTCCAAAACGAGGAAGCCTTCACTAGCTGTGACCTTTAGCTTTCTGAGAGTTTCACAGATACGCAACAAGTGCTTAATTTGCAGTGGCTCCTGAGTTATAATGTGGCATTTTCCCATAATGCAATTTGAAGTATCAACCCGAGGTTAACTTCTTGCAGAAAATGTTGGTGAGAATTTTGGGCAGCTTCTTATATGCCCATATGGCGTGCAACAATAAATTGGTACCTCACTTTTGTTATATGGACCTAAAGTGACATTAGGCTTATCAGAAGTAGGTAGAGGTCCCCTTATTTGGCATTTGGAAGTGAATAAAAGCCATTCTATGCATTGACCTTTTATGCAAGTTCCACATTCGCTATGCGAGTAAGAACACTAATTTTGGCTCGCACCTAGTGAACAATGGCCACCAATCGTAGGAATTTACAAGGCTTTACAACGATATCGCATGTTTGCATTTTGATCTAGTAGCTGCTATCCCTAGAGCTTAGTTGTACTGTAGAGAGAATTAGTTATGAAGAGAAGTATTTACAATATTAGTCACTTCTTTTGTTTTGTCACCCTTCATAGCTTTCTGTTGCTGTTTTTAAGCCCTGTAAATGACCGGTGGCAGTAACACCCAGTTTAATGGTGTTAAGTTTGGAAGGCATGACCTGCAGATCACAGCAGATGCCAATGGTGACAGTTTGACTCACTAGGTCACCTTGCCGGCTTAAATACTGTGAAATAACTTGGCCTCAGTACTCCTCTCTGGTTGAACCTCCTCAATAATGTTTCATACATTTGGGGGATAGTGAGCCCCATGAATTCTTCAGTTACAAATCGAAGCTACAGATTCACCTATGTGGATCTAATATAATGAGGCAACAAAATCCACTAATTGATGGTGCAGCAGTAAGTAGTGATAGCTAGGTGGTGCTGGACTGCAGCAGGACTGAGCGGGCAAGAGGAGCAGTTTCCCTGGTTCACGTGTGCGTAGGTCTTCAAGTTCAGATCTTTTCTTTACATCTAGGACTTTTCGTCCAATTGCTCAAAAGCAGGACAGCATGTGCAGTTGGTAAAGATAAAACCTAGGTTGGATGAGTTACTTATGCGTGAACCCGGGAAATCTGATCCACAGGTTTTCAAATGAGTGTAATGAGGGGAAATAGATGGGAATTAGCTAGGGCAGTGAGAACAAAGTTTTGCCAGATGGAGTTGAATGTTTGCAGATTGCTTAATTGTGGACACAGTATAAGTATGTTTGTTACTGCTCAAGGGAAATCTTCACCCTTGTCAGTGGGTGTAAGGTGCCTAAGATTGGATAAGGAGAGAAGACCACCTGCCAAGTTCAAGGGCTATATGTAAACTAAGACACTGAACTGAGTATTGATGACATGAAAGTATTGAAAAGTGTGATTTATTTATTTTTGTTTAATTTCTTGAATTTGTCTTTAGGATTATAGAGGAAGGTATTTTGTTCGGTTTACATGCCGTTTATATATCATCATTATTGTTGTTATATGCATTTTTGTTGTAAGATTGCCAGGCAAGACATGTTGGGTTCTGATGGTAGAATTCTAGTTAGAATCCTGCCATGGTAAACGACATGGAATGTGGGAAGTATGATGTTTGAAAAGTAGAGAGCAGTTGCTCGCCATGCCAGTCCTGTTGAGGGCTTGGGTAATAAATCTTGAAAACTCACCCTATTTCACGAGTTTTCAGTTTCCTAATAGTGGTGAATGTCCGAGTGTATAACCGTGGGTTAGTTTGCTTAGTTGTTAATTGGGTTCAGTTGATTGCTAGAATGATCGTCCTGTGTTTTGTTGCTTCAGGGAAGAGTAAGCCGATCTTGAGACTCCGACACTCAGGCCAGTGCCTTAGATGTCACAGTAGAATGTTGGGGCTGATTGCTACTGCTTTCTTCGAGTAGAACAGGAGTCAGTGAGAGTCACTTGGGTAAAGTGTGAGACTGGCAAAGGTCCAGGGCAAGGTAAAGGGCAGAGGTTTCTGGTAGAAGATTTTCTGAGTTGACATTCATCCTGGAATGAAGTCCACAGTAGTTCCTGCTTAAGGTGCTTCATGAGACCCCTCTCTTGATTAACATGAGATGAGCTCTGTGTGCTGGCCCAAACCGGTTATTCCATTTATTGGAGTAGTGAATCATCAGTAATAAGAAGTGAATTCTAGAGGTTTATTAGGAACCTATTAAGCACCACTGATACGGGAAGCGTGTTGGCTGATTGGTGTTTGTCACAAGTAAGGCTGATGGTTGAAATTGTATTGAATAAAAGCTGATGTATGTTTTGCACATGGGATCGCATCCCTTTAAAAATGGTGCATTACTTATTTCTTTTTTAAGCTTTACAAATTCCACTTGACATTCTGCCGACCACGAGAATCTCACTTTGTTTTTACAAATTCGTCTAATAGCATATGTTTTTTTTTTTGTTTTTTTTTTGGGACAAATTTTGCATAGAACTCCACCAAGCCTAAAAGGTTCTCACATCATCTTTGTTCTGGGGAGGTAGGCACTAGTAAGAGCTATTCAGTGTGATCCGTTTTGGTTTTATTATTTCTCAAATATTTCGTACCCTAGATAATTTACCTCTCTCACAGCTACTTTACACTTTCCATATTCCAAAGTAAGTCCTTTTCTCCAAATATTTCTAACACTTGTTTTTACTTTATATTGTGCTCTTCTTTTGTTTTTCCCATAATCGGCACATTGTCTTGGAAAAACATTAAACCCTTAATATTTTCCAATAAATTACTCATCATCCTTTGAAATATTGCCACTGCTGAAGCTAACCCAAAAGGTACTCTCAAGAATTGGAAGCACCTAATGGGTGCGATAAATGTTGTTCATTTTCTACTGTCAGGGTGTAACATCACGAGGTGATATGCAGATTTTAAATTTAATGTAGAAAACCAATTAATTTCTCTTGTATTTGTGAACATCTCATAAATTTTTAGTATTGGGTATTGATCTACCATTATATTTTTATTCAATTCTCTCAGGTCAAAGCATAACCTAACTTTTCCTTTAGCTCATCTCACAGCCACCAATGGAGAAACTCATTCGGCTGATTCACAGCCACCAATTGAGAAACTCATTCGGCTGATTCAACCTGTTCAATTATACCATCTTGCATTAATCTTTTCAATTCAAGGGATACCTTGTCTCTAATGGAAAACTGTACATAACATACTTTATGAATGCACGGTTTGGCATGAGCTTTTAGTTCTATTTTATGACAAAAATCATTCAAACAACCAACCTTACCTGAAAATACCTTTGGATAACTCTCTAACATTTGCATCACGTCATCAGTGGTGTGTTTGCTATCAATAGATAAAACAGGATTTACACTATTGGGATTTAGAATAATACCTAACTTTCCTCGGTCATCCCACCCCAATGCAAATGGGCCTTTCTCTGCTACATATAGTTTACACATTGCTTTTCTTCCTTTGAGTTCAAATTCTGTGGTTCAGTGCCCTATTAACTAAATTCTTTCAACTTTACATCCAGTTTTTCTAAATGATCACCCAGTACTTTCAAGAATTTGTTATTCCATACATTCTTAGAAATAATAGTAAATGGTGAACCTGGGTCCGCAATTACATTTACTATCACTACTCCCATAGTTACTTCACACAAAGGTTTTTTCCTGTTCATTTGCTCAATATCTAAAATGTCATTGTTAGACTTTTCATCTATGGCGTAGTCTCCCCTATCTTTTTGCCTCTGTTTCCCCTTGTGTTGATGTGTGCTGGACTCTGTTTTTGTTACTCTGAGCACTTTACCAATGCTATCCAGTGCTAAAGTGCAAGTGATCCTATGTAAAATGTATGTGTGATTGGATTTCCATGATTGGCATACTTGATTTACTGGTAAGTCCCTGTAAATCAAATGCTACTAGTGGGCCTGCAGCACTGGTTGTGCCACCCACATTAGTAGGCCTGTAAACATGGCTCAGACCTGTCACTGCAGTGTCTGTGTGTGCAGACTTTTAATGCCAATTCAACTTGGCAAGTGTACCCACTTGCCAGACCTAAACCTTCCTTTTTTTTTTTTTACATGTAGGACACCCCTAAGGTAGGCCCTAGGTAGCCCCATGGGCAGGGTGTAGTGTATGTTTAAGGTAGGACGTATACTGATGTGTTTTATATGTCCTGACAGTGAAATACTGCCAAATTCGTGTTTCACTGTTGCAAGGCCTATCTCTCTCATAGGTCAACATGGGGGGCTGCTTTTAAAAATGATTAAAGCGTAGATTCCCTTTGGGAGCAGATAAATATGGAGTTTGCGGTCTCTGAGCTCACAACTTAAAACTACACCTTTCAGTAAAGTTGGTTTTAAGATTGTGTGTTTGAAAATGCCACATTTAGACAGTGGGCATTTTCTTGCTTAAACCATTCTGTGACTCTGCCCGTTTGTGGATTCCCTGTCTGGGTCAGTTTGACAGTTGGACTGTTTGCACCTCTCTCTAGACAGTGACACAAAGGGAGCTGGGGTGTAGCCTGCATATCCTGATGAGCCATCTGTGCTAGGAGGGAGGGAAGGAGTGGTCACTTACACCTGAAAGGGCTGCGCCTAGCCTCACACAATGCAGTCTCCAACCCCCTGGTGTGTATCTGGGGCCTGACCTGGGCAAGGCTGGATTTCACAAACAAGATAGACTTTCCTTTGAAGTAAGCTTACTTCAAAGGCCAAAATGGGTATGTCAATTCAGTCATGGGAGCAACAGTTGTTCCATACTCCTTGACAAACCTCCTATAGTATCCTGTGAGACCTAATAAGACTCTCACTTCAGTCTGGGTCTTGGGAGGCTCCCAAGCCAGAATGGTATCTATCTTTGGCTGTAGGAGTGCCACCTGGCCACTCCCACCTGGTGTCCCAGGTACACCACAGAACCCTGCCCTATTTGGCACTTGCTTGCCTTAATAGTGAGTCCTGCCTTTTGCAGGGCCTCCAACACTCTACAGAGGTGTTGCAAATGTTCTTCCACTGAAGAAAGCAATGTCATCCAGGTAGGCGGCACTGAACTCATCCAGCCCAGCCAACACCTGGTTGACCAACCTCTGAAAGGTGGCAGGGGCATTTTTCATCCTAAAGGGAATCACTTTAAACTGAAAGTGCCCATCTGGGGTAGAGAATGTAGACCTCTCCTTGGCCCCCTCAGTCAAGGCAATCTGCCCAAACCCAGATGTTAAGTCAAACGTGCTGACCGCATTGAGGGCCCGGTAGTCCAAGCAGAACCAGAGTTCTGGGGTGACACCAGGTGCAGCACCCTTTGGGACCAAAACCAGAGGGCTGGCCCAAAGACTGCTGGAATGCTCAATAACCCCTAGGGTTAAAATCTTGGATACCTCATCCTTGATGCTAGCCCTGACCTTGTCAGTCACCCTGTAAACTTTTTTGTTTTTTAATGGGTGTACTGTCCCCAGTGTCCCCATCATTTGTGCACAGGTGTGTGACCCCTGGGATCTAGGAAAACAGTGAGGCGAACTCTCCCAACACCTGGCGAAAGTCCCTCTGCTGCTCTGCAGTCAGGGAGGGGGAGAGGTACACTCCCTCCACAGACCCATCTTTTTCTCCTGCAGATAGGGGGTCAGGAAGAGGCTTGCTCTGCTCCTCAACCCGGTCATCTGTCGCTAGGAACATGGACAACTCTGTCCGCTCAAAGTGTGGCATGAGCCTGTTAACATGCAGGACCCCTAAGGGGTTCTTGGGAGTCTGCAAGTTCACCAGGCAGGTGACTTCACTCTTGCGCTCCATCACCACAAATGGCCCAGTCCACTTTTCCTGGCGCGCCCTAGGCTCCACTGGTGCCATCGCCCACACTTTTTGTCCAGGCTGAAACTCGACCAGAGTGGCATTCTGGTCATACCAGTGTTTCATGTCCTCCTGGCTTGCTTCTAGGTTCTCCTGTGCGAGACTCCTGACAGGGCAGTCTGGTTTCTCAGAGCCAGCATGTAACTAAATACATCCTGGGTTGGGTTTACTAGGAGCTTTTTCCAAAGCCTCCTTGACCAGACTTAAAGGTACCCTCGCAGGGTGGCCATAAATCAGCTCAAAAGGACTAAAGCCAAGTCCCTATTGAGGCACCTCCCTGTAAGCAAACAGAAGGCACGGCAAGAATATGTCCCACTTCCACCCCAAGGGCTCTGACAGGCCCATGATCATGCCCTTTAAGGTGCGGTTGAATCTCTCAACCAGACCATTACTTTGGGGGGGTGGTAAGGTGTGGTGAACTTGTAGGTTACCCCACACACCTTCCACAGTAACTTCATATATGTTGATGTGAAGTTGGTACCCCTATCGGACACCAATTCCTTGGGGAAGCCCATGCAGGTAAAAACTCCCATCAAGGCACGGCCCACCACAGGGGCGGTGATTGATCTTAAAGGAATGGCTTCTGGGTACCGGGTGCCATGGTCCACCAAGACCAGGATAAATCTGTTGCCCATGGCTGTCTTGGGATCAGGAGGCCCCACAATGTCAATGCCAACCCTTTCAAAGGGGGTACTGACAACAGGAAAAAGTTGGAGGGGAGCCTTACATTTCCCCCCCACTCTTACCCCTTGCCTGACAAGTTGGGTAAGACCTGCAATGAGCATCAGAGTGCCTGAGCGTTTGGGGCCAATAGAAGTGGGTGACAAGCCACTCAAAGGTCTTGTTCTGCCCCAAATGACCAGCTAAAGGCACATAATGAGCCAGACCCAGTAGGAAGGCTCTGAATCACTGGGGTACCACCAGCACACGGGCTGACCCAGGTTCAGGAACCCCAGGCTCGCTATATAGGAGGCCATCCTCCCAGTACATCAAGTGTGATCCAGGCTCCTTGCCAGACGCCTGGTCTGCAGCCTGCTGCCGCAAACCCTCCAGAGGAGGGCATGACTTCTGTGCCTCACAGAATGCTTCCCTGGTGGGCCCCCCTTCCTGCTGCCACTTTGACAACTCAGGGACCTCACCCAGTTCTGCTACCTGTTCCCCTGTACGCTCCAGGGCCTCCCCCTCAGGTTCAGCCTCCTCCTGGACCGTGGGAACTTCTGGGGCTGGTTTCCCACACCCCTTGCCCTCCCTCCTTCTGGCAGACACCTGGGTCATTCTTTCAGGCTTCAGGGTCTCCTGATCACCCTGACGGGCTGCAATGGACCTGGTGGATACGCATACCCACCCAGGCAGACCCAACATCTCCAAGTGTGACCTGTGTTCCACCTCCTTCCAAGGCCAAGCAAACAATCTACAGGCATGGTTGGACTCACAGCTACCCTCAAGGAACCTGAGACCACCCCCCCCCCCCCAATTCAAAGGGAACCTGCGCCTCTCTGCACAGGCGCTCTGAGTTGTCTACTGCAACTACTTGGTGAAGTACCCAGGGATCTATCTGCTCTTCAGACATCATGTGACTCCTCACTGTAGTCACACTGGCTCCTGTGTCTCTCAGAGCCTCCACCCTCTGTCCACTGATGGTCACCCACTGCCTGTACTTTTTAGTGTTCTCAGGCACTAGCGTTCTCTGGACCATCTCATTGTCCCCCAGTGAGACAAGGGTCATCTCAGCTGCGTCCCACCCACCTGGAACCAACTCCTCCCCAAGCGCTACACTAGCCAAACTCTGGAACTGCGCACCAGTGGGTGCCGGTGTACTCTTGGGGCATTTGGGGTCCCCCTTCACATGACTCATCTGGTCACATTCACAGCACTTACGTGGGGGACCCCTTGCCACAGGTTTCCATTTGGAGAACCATGGCTTTTTCTCACTGGTGGGCTGGGAATCCTTACCCTGGGAATCAGATTGGGGCCCTGTAGAGAACTCCCCCTGTTTAGCTTTACCCCCCCTTTCTTCTGAGAGGGACCCTGCCCACCCTTGGCGTGGTCTCCCCCATACCTCTTTGGACCCTGGTGCTGTACAAGTGCTCCCAAGCAATCATATTGTAAAGCCCCTCACACGTTGTCACCTTACTGCCCTTCACCCAACCATCCAGTGACCTGCATAATGAATCAACACATTCCTACCATGTTTGGGATTCCTTCTTCTTATAGGACCTCAACTTGTCCTTATACTGATAAGGGGTGAGACCATACCTAGTGATCAGGGCATCCTTCATGATAGGGTAAGTGAGCCCCTGGGAATCCCCTAAGGATGTCAAAGTGTCCCTTCCCTCTACCTCAAAGTGCTTCCACAGACCCGCCCCCAATGAGGTTCAGGGACCATATTCATATGGGTAGCAGACTCATATCCCTTAAACCACGCAGCCTTTCATCCTCCTTTTTGTAATCTTTCACAAGGTCCTTAGGAATGTGCACCCTCCTCTCAGGCTGCACTGTGATATTTCTGTCACCATCCTTAATAGACTGGCTCTTCTGATCCAGCTCCCCCAAGCTGAGCTCCTGAGCCAACAACAACTTTTTATCGTCTATGGCCATCCTCATTTTCTCCACCTCCAACAGGTGAGCCCTCTCTGCCCATCTGTCCTGCAACTCTTCAGGAGTCAGACCCTTAGATGAGACACTGCTACCTGCCTTGGAGATCCTACCCCCAGACAGAACAGGCCCACCCACAATACCATTGTAAATACTCTGCATCTCCTCCTCCTTGCCCTCAACCTCTTCTTCTGTATGTCCCTCAGCTTCCTTGGCTGCTACCCAGGCCCTCTGTGCCTTTGCAGCTCCTCCTTCCTCGTGGAGCTCTTAATGGGCCAGGCAAGATCCTTACAGAACGGTTTCAATTGGGTAACTGGGTAACTCTCCAGTTTCCCTAAATCAAAAGCAGCTCAGCTGATGCATCTCCAGCCTGAGACGTGGTGAAGAGTCAATAGAAGTGCAAAATTCCAAAGGCAGAAAACAAGTTCCCAATGAAGTTCAAAAGTCAATCAAGAATTACCACAAAATGGAAGTAGGGAAAAATCCAAAAAAGAGAAAAAGCCAAATCACAAGGCAAATAGTATTTGGTCACGTAGTGGTCTGCACTGAAAACAGTAGTGTACACTTAATCACTGTATGTCACGTACAAATACAAGTCCAATCCCAACTGCTTATCAACAATGTTAGAAATGGGGTCTTTGGTTGGCAGTCAGGTTACCCCCTGTCCAAGCAAGGACCCTCACCCTAGTCAGGGTAAAGGAGAATTACCCTCAGCTAACCCCCACTTGGTAGCTTGGCACGAGCAGGCAGGCTTAACTTCAGAGTGCTAGGTGTAAAGTATTTGTACCAACACACACAGTAATTCAGTGAAAACACCAGAAAGTGACACAGCACAGGTTTAGAATAGGAAATATTTATCTAAACAAAACAAGACCAAAATGACAAAAATCCAACATACACAAGTCAAGTTATTAATTAAAAAGCAAAAAGAGTATTAGATCCTTGAGAAAATAGTAAAAACGCTATTAGCAGTGAAAAGTACCTGGGTAGCGTCCAAATAACATGCACGGGTGAGTGTGCGTCGAAAAAGGTAAGCAGTGCGTCGATTTCTCACCCGCAAGTGAGTCTGTGCGTCGTTTCTCCTTCTCCGGTCGGGTCGGCGTGCATCGTTTTTCCACCCCACAGGGGAGTGATGCACCGATCCGGTCAGCACTCGGGTCTAGGCAGGTGTTGCATCGTTTTTCTGTGCCCAGCAAGGTTTGCGGCGAAAATCCTGTCGCACGATAACAGTAAAACCACGCAATGTGGGTTGCAACGTTATCAGCCTCCGTCAGCGGGTGTATAACATGGGTATAATGGGTATAACAAGGGCACCCAAAACCACAGACTTTGGATCACTTCTGGACATCAAGAGGAACCTCTGCCTGGAGAAGAGCTGAAGAGCTGAGAAGAAGTGCTGCCCTGCCTGTGACTGTGCTTTGTGGAGCTATCCTGCAGTTGCTGATTCTGCCTGTGCAAGGGGACAAAGACTGGACTTTGTTGTGCATTCCTGCTTTTGAAGAAATCTCCAAGGGCTTGTCCTGAGCTTGCCTCCTGTTGTTGAAGTGTCAAGGCCATCAAAGACTTCTCCTGCCAGCACCTGGACTCTCCACTGAGACTCCTGCCCTGCCAAGTGGTGCCCTATCCAGTTCCTGGGGCCTTGACAGATGAAGCTGGCAGACCAGGACTGAAAATCCAGGCACAGACCGCCGTGCGGGGAAAATGTCCGCTCACCTTCTGAGACGCGGCTGAAAAACGACGCTCTGCTGGCTTCGCAGCAGAAATAGAAGCTCCACCGGCATTGCGGCTGGAAAATCGACGCACGTAGCTAGAAGAACGTCGTGTAACACCCGCTGACAGAGGCTGATAACGTCGCAACTCACATTGCATGGTTTTGCTGATATTGTGCTGCAGGATTTCCTACGCAAACCTTGCTGGATGCGGAAAAACAACGCAATGCCTGCCTGGACCCGAGTGCTGCCTGAATCGACGCATCGCTCCCCTGTGAGGAGGAAAAATGAGGCACGCAGACCTGAGCGGAGAAGGAGAAACGACGCACGGTCTCTCGACACACCACTTACCTTTTTCTACGCACACTCGTCCGTGTGTGTTATTTTGATGCTACCCAGGTACTTTTCACCGCTAATAGTGTTTTTACTGTTTTCTTAAGGATCTAAGACTCTTTTTGCTTTTTAATTAATAACTTGACTTGTGTATGTTGGATTTTTGTCGTTTTGATCTTGTTTTGTTTAGATACATATTTCCTATTTTAGCTAAACCTGTGTTATCATTTTGTGGTGATTTCACTGAATCACTGTGTGTTTTGGTACAAATACTTTGCACCTAGCACTCTGATGTTAAGCCTGCCTGCTCATGCCAAGCTACCAAGGGGGTGAGCGAGGGTTAGCTGAGGGTGATTCTCCTTTACCCTGACTAGAGTGAGGGTCCTTGCTTGGACGGGGTAACCTGACTGCCAACCAAAGACCCCATTTCTAACAGTCATATTAAATGTAAAATACACCACTGGTATCCGTAGCTGCGTCTGGTAGACCCGAGCTCGACTGAGAATGATCTTCCCCTTGAATATACTTAACTTTGCTGTTAGTATTGTTTCTACTTACTATTGCATAGTGTCCTATTCAATTGCAAATCGAACATTTTTAATTCTTTGCTTGGTATTTTCTATTGTCAGCTAAATGCTTTGAACTTCCACATCTGTAGCATTTCTTAAGTTCACTATGGTCATTCTGTCGAACTGTGTTATTGTTTTTGCCTTTTGCTTTAGTGCAATACTTCTTATTAAATTTCTTTCCTCCTTTAATTATACTCAGTTGTTTAAAATCCTGTAATTCCTCTTCCACAGCCTTTGCGCATCACCCCGTAAGTTCTGCATTCTTCACCAGTGCAGTTACTTCCTTTAACAGGGTGTTACCATTTACCCATAACTTGTCTTGTATATTTGGGTTGCTTGCATGCATTATTATTTGGTCACAAATAAGTTCCTCTTGCAAAACCCCAAATCTACAAGTTTTAGCCAAATGTTTAAGTGCAGACACATACTCATCCAATGTTTCGGATTCTCTTTGTTTGCGCTGGAAGAATTTATATCAGTCCACAGCAACACATACTGTCAGAGAAAAATGAGAATCTAAATCTTCTATCGCTTGAGTGAATACATCTCCTCCATCTCCTTCATATTTTATTTTTATCTAGTTCATTATAAATTGTCAACCACCTTGACCAATACAATGTAACTATCTTCTGTATCCTGTGTAATCCAAGGGTGTTTAATAAAGCACACACCTTTGATATTGCGATGTACTTCTTTGGACTCCCTACTAATTATGACAATAATCTCTGCTAGAATGCTAAATGACAGCAATGTGATCTTTTAAAAACAATCGTTATGTTCTATTTCTCACCATAATGCAGTAATGCGATCGTACGCTGCAAGACATTCATGTGTCTTTATTTCGATGTTCCTTGTTTTGTCTATTCCAATCTCACTTTTTACTCTTGAATCCCAAGATGGAGGTTCCCGCGTTTACAAGGTCACGTAAGTGACCTTTTTTGTTCTTGCCAGTCATGTTAGTGTGATGCGCCTCCAAACGTCACTGAGAATCCTGCAACCTCTACACTGCACACTTTAATTGGCATCACAACAGCTCACAAACTCCTGTCCAAGCACATCACCAACAGCTCTGAAATGCCCCACCATATGGCACAATCGGTAGGATACCAAATGTAGGGGGGCGGAGCCAAGCACTGTGGAAGATGGCAGTTCTTCCTTAGAGCTGAGTGGAACGGAGACGGGGAATCGAGCCAAAAGTTACTTCTCTGACATTAAGACCTCCAAAAAAACAGGAAAATACTTAATCGGAAACCTAACGGATGTTATTGGATCTATAATCTGCGATCCATTCACTCTGCAACTCCTTTTTAAAATGAAGTAAGTAATATCAAGCGACGAAGTTAAAATGGCGGCGCACACTTCGTCTCAAACTATGAATAATACAGAACGAATACTTACACCTTTTGACTCAAAATATGAGCGCTTTTCATCTAATTACATTGCACAAATGGGAAATGTCAGAAGCTGCGTGTGAACAAATTCCAGCGTGCCTGCTTATTGTTGTGACACAACGGGATGTGGAACTGAATACTTACACCTTTTGACTCAAAATATGAGCGCTTTTCATCTAATTACATTGCACAAATGGGAAATGTCAGAAGCTGCGTGTGAACAAATTCCAGCGTGCCTGCTTATTGTTGTGACACAACGGGATGTGGAACTGATCAAGAATTTAGATATGCGACTGATCGCTATTTGCGCACCTCATCTACATATGTCAAGAATTGATCTCATCTTATGGAGGCCAAATGACATGCACTTTAATTCAAGCTCTGCTCGACATGGAATGCTCCTAATGTATTTCAACTTGCTGTTTTGAGTGATCTTCATACTCCGTCTTGCCGCGCAATTTGGGAGCGAATGTCTCAATAAATTCGACCACTGACTATCGAAGCACAGCGTAGCAATTGAGATAAGAATAAATCCACTACACAATGACAACTGCTTAATTTATATATCCCTCATCTAAATATCTTATGCATTAAAATCATCATGCGCTATATTTCGATGCCTTTCTTTTCTGAATGATTATAAGGCGACATAGCAAATTATTCATGATAATAAGATAACAACTGCTTAAACTGGAGAAAAGATAGAGAACCACATCTGTTCATTTCCTCACTGCGCTGAGTAATGCCGAATCCAATACATGATACATAGAACATTTCTTGATTTAAATAATTCCACTATTGCATAACATAAACTGTAAAATGCAAGGTTAACATGAACATGACCTAATAAAAATCAATATTGTTCTGACAAGAAACTGACTATATAAGAATAAGGTAGATGCTACATCCGTATAAGGAGGTGGAACCTGAAGCAGTCTATCTTTTTCTCCATATTTTAGTGCCTTTTTATACATATAAATCAAGTTCCTATAATGAAAAGTTTACTAAAATAGACTTACAATAGACATTGCAATGTAGGTTCTATATTGGTGGATAAACTTAAGTAATTATTATAAACGGAACTCTGGAAGATAACTGATACCTCCTATGTCAGATCCTAAAGTTGTAAGACAATTGTCATATAGTGCAGCCTTAAATTCCATACCTGCTGCCATTGATTCCAAACACATAATGGCTGACTCCATTGAATCACCTTCAACAGCTATGGATACTATCTTAAAAGAACTACTAGCCATAAAATCCTCCATTGCTTCCCTGGATAATACAGTGTCTACTAATACTATGGAAGTCCAAGGCTTAAGGAACGATGTTGTCAAATTTCAATCTCGTATGAAATCAATGGACAATCGATTTACGGATATTGAATCCCACCTCGATAAGACACCTGATACTGGACAAGATATTTGGTATCTACAGCAAAAAATTATCGATTTAGAGGACCGGAGTAGTAGGAATAATCTTAGAATTATAGGCCTCCCAGAGCAAATAGAGAAAGACAATATTCTAGACTTCTTGACTACTTTAATCCCAACCCTGACGAACATTACTTTTACAAGGTCATTAGAATTTTAAAGAGCTCATCGTGTTCGATCACGTGAAATGGTCCAATCCACAAGACCTAGACATATCTTAGCTTGCTGTCTGCGGCACCAACAAGCCCGTCAAATTATCATGGCAGCCAAAAAACATGGTCCACATGAATATGAAAAATCCCAGGTAATAATCACAGCAGACTTTTCAGCACCTACAAATCTCAAAAGGAAACAATTTTTAAATCTACGCAATAGATTAAAGAAAAGAGATATAAAATATGGTCTTTTGGAACCGGCTATTATGATTGTGACTTTTCAAGGGAAAACCAAAGAATATTCAGATCCTCATGACTTGGAATCTTTTTTTAATGATTTAGATGACAAACACTCAGAGATAGAACATAAGACTTCCTCATCCTCACCAACTAAAGAATTTTCTTCTCCTACCACTCCAGATGACATAGACCAAGGTGAATGGGAGACTGTTCAACGACATTGGACACATGGTGGTAAATATAAAGCATGGAAAAAATATCAACCAAGAGATAAATCTAGATCTCCCTTAAAAACTTGAACAGAGTTGAAATATTAATCACAAATGATGATGCTTTATCTATTTCCTATTTAATATATATTTCACTACAAGATCATATTTATTTATGATGTCAGATATTCTTTATTCCATATTTGAAATGGCTTTTATTATCCCCCTTCTCTGTTCTCCTCTTCATCACTCTTTGGCTTATATCCCCAGATTAAAGTTTTAGTTGTTAAGTGTACACAATTGTCTTATCACTTGTGTTGGACAATTTATTTGATATTTGATAATTTTGATAAGTAATACTTTCCTTTATTGATTTATTATAAAAGTCACACTGATTTAAAAACTCACCTCTAATATAATTACATATTGACATATTTGAAATTTCACAATTTATCTTAATTTTCTTCTTTCTCATTCCTCTCTTTATCTTTCTTCTCCTTATCTTATTTTATATTTTTCTTATTCTCCTTTTCTTTACTAGTAGAATTTGGATTGATATTGTTTTGTTAGTTTTAATATGTCAATTAATAAGTTAAAACCTTTGAATGTTATATCTTTGAATGTTAATGGTTTGACACATTTTATTAAGAGAAAGAAGATAGTTAACTTTCTTGGACAACAAAAACCAGATTTTGCTTTATTACAAGAAACACATCTTAATGAATCAGAAAGTGGAAAAACTGAAAAGAGACTGGATTGGTCAAGTTATACATGCTAGCATAACACAAAATAATTCTAAGAATGATGACGCACCTATTCGGAAATGTGGAGTAGCTATTCTATTCCATAAAAATTTACCATACAAAATTATTCAAACATGGTTAGATGATGATGGCAGATATGCATTTGTTAAAATCCGTATTGGAAACTCTTTTATGATCATAGGCACGATATATGCACCCAATGATTCCAAAACGATATTCATCCCAAAGATTAGTAGATTACTATCTTCTTTTGGATCTACAAAAGTACTGATTGGGGGAGATGATTTGAATGTTACCATAGATCCATTCATTGAGAGATCTGGCAAGCCAGATACTTATCATACAAGTGATCTATATATTTTAAAAGATCTTATAGAAGATTTTGCATTACAGGAACCATGGTGTTTGTTACATCCAGATGATAGAGATTATACCTTTACATCTTGCTCACATTTAATTCGTTCTAGAATAGATGACTTTTTAACTTCACCTGCAATGATACAATCAATAACACATGCAGGAATAGTCCCTTGTAGCCTCTCGGATCATGATTGAATAGATCTACATATTAATATTGGATTAACACAACCTCCCAAGTCTAATTGAAGATTCAATACTTCTATGTATAAGACACCTCAAGCCAAATTGAATTTATTTCAACATGTTGATCAATTCCTTGAAGAGAATAAAGACTCAGGGGGTAATTCTAACTCTGGCGGGCGGCGGAGGCCGCCCGCCAGAGTTCCCCCGACAGAACACTGCTCCGCGGTCTGAAGACCGCCGCGGTGATTCTGTGTTTCCCGCTGGGCTGGCGGGCGACCGCCAGAAGGCCGCCCGCCAGCCCAGCGGGAAACCCCTTCCCACGAGGAAGCCGGCTCCGAATGGAGCCGGCGGAGTGGGAAGGTGCGACGGGTGCAGTTGCACCCGTCGTGAATTTCAGTGTCTGCTAAGCAGACACTGAAATTCTTTGTGGGGCCCTCTTACGGGGGCCCCTGCAGTGCCCATGCCATTGGCATGGGCACTGCAGGGGCCCCCAGGGGCCCCACGACACCCCATACCGCCATCGCCCGCCAGGAACAGGATGGCGGTATGGGGTGTCGGAATCCCCATGGCGGCGCAGCAAGCTGCGCCGCCATGGAGGATTCCTGAGGGCAGCGGAAAACCGGCGGGAGACCGACGGTTTTCCTGTTCTGACCGCGGCCAAACCGCCGCGGTCAGAATGCCCTGCGGAGCACCGCCAGCCTGTTGGCGGTGCTCCCGCCGACCCCGGCCCCGGCGGTCCTTGACCGCCGGGGTCGGAATGACCCCCTCAGTCACAGATGCTAGCATATTGCGGGGAGCAGGCAAAGCAGTCATTAGAGGAATGATTATGAGAGATTCATATCTTCTTAAAAAACAATTGCATAACAAGAGGATTTTTTGGGAAAAAGAGGTTGTATCACTCTCAAAAGTTTATAACAAATCTGAATCATCTGGGATTTTAAAAAACCTACTTTCAGCTAAATTCAGACTCAATAATCTGTATACCTCCTATGCCGAAAAATGTCTATTTCTAATTCAACAACGTCACTATGAAAGAGGGGAGAAAGCTGGACGTCTTTTAGCATATCAATTGCGCCAACAGGAATCATCCAGAACGATACCTGTTATTAGAAACTCTTCAAATAATTTGCTTACTGTACCAACAGATATCATGGCACAATTCCATACCTATTATGAAACACTTTATACATCACTGAATTGCAAAGATACTAAGGAGGAAGATGATTTTTTCACTAATTTAAAGATTGCAAGATTAACTCAAGAACAGAAACTAAGATTACAGGGGCATATACCAACGGAAGAGATTGCAAAAGCTATTGATTGTTTAGCCACAAATAAAGCCCCTGGAGGAGACGGTTTTCCTATTGAATTTTATGAAATCACAAAAGTTCAAATTATTCCACTATTAGAATCCTTCTTTAATGAATTTTGTAAAAAGGGTCATTTTCCCCCAGACTTTTTACGAGCACGTATTACTGTAATTCTCAAACCTGACAAAGACCCATTGGAGTGCTCCAGTTATAGCTATATTTCTTTAATAAATTCTGATATTAAAATTCTGGCTAAAATACTTGTGATACGATTAAATTCAGTCATTACATCGCTTATCCATTCCTCTCAAGTAGGTTTTGTTCCAACTCGATCCTCCTCAAACCACCTTCGAACAATTCTACATTTATTATGGCAACAACATAATAAACCAGAAGAAAATATCATACTATCCCTGGATGCAGAAAAAGCATTTCATAGAGTATAATGGGGTTACTTATTCCGAAATATGAATAGAATGGGTATTGGTACTGATTTTATTACTCTAACTAAGGGAATGTATCAATCTCCTACAGCCACGTTTGCGTGCAACGGTTTCACATCTCCTTATTTTAAAATTCTATGCGGTACCCGACAAGGATGTCAACTCTCCCCTTTATTTCTTATTGCACGAGAACCCTTAGCCATTGCGATTAGACAGAATGCTAATATACAAGGAATTGTTACTTCATTGGGTGAGATAAAAGCTTTTTATTATGCAGACGATATTTTACTCATATTATCTAATTCGAACTCCTCAGTTAATGCTCTGATTAATCTATTAAATCAATTCTCGACATTTTCTGGATATAACATTAACTGGTATAAATGTGAAGCCTTACCAATGAACAACAACACTACACCAACCTTATTAAGTAATTTCTCTTTTAAATGGAAATCATCACATCTGAAATATCTTGGGATTATACCTAATACGGTGTTGAAGAACATTATGATGGACAATTTCAATCCCATTATAGACAAATTTAAAAGAGATTTTACAAGATGGTCTCAATTAAATCTATCATTGTGGGGAAGAGTACAGACTATTAAAATTAATACAATTCAAAAATTTAACTACGTCTTCAGTATGTTATCACTTCCCATTACTTCTATTTTTTTCAAAAATACTACATCTTTGATAACTTGTTTTATTTGGGGAGGAAAAAACCCTCGTATAAGTGGCTCAAAATTGCATTCATCTTCTTTAAAAGGAGGTCTTAGACTCCCTCATTTAGAAAATTATTGGATAGCACAACAACTATCGCACTCAACTTATATGATATCCATGAATAGTAATACGCCCATATGGGTGAAACTGGAACAATTTTTATTGAAAACTACCACCCCCATGGCCATTTATTATACTAAATGTCCAAAATTTTCACAACTCTCCAACCCAATCATTTATTCCTCTCAATTGGCCTGGCAAAAAACACATACAATTATAAACTGTAATATCCATATTCACTTAAATGCTCCAATATGGAATAATTCAGCAATTATTTATAAAGGTAAAGAACTTAATTGGTTTGCTTGGAGAAATCATAAAATTAATACTTTATCAGATTTATATACACGGAATAATTCCTTGAAATCATTCTCACAACTGCAAGAAACGTATAAACTCTCAAAATCACAATTTAATAACTATGTACTATTAGTGTCAATTCTAAACCGTATAACAAACGTGAATACAGATTTTATAATACACTCATCCATCGTTCGTCATATCTACATATGGAAAAATTTCAAAGGCATGGTATCTGGCTTATATTTATTAATCAATAAATCTTTTTCAGATGATGCATCTGGAAATTTTAAAATATGGTGGTCTACACAACTTAACATTACTTATTCAAATAAGGAATTGACTAAGGTTTTGGAGAATTATAATCAGGGCCTTCGTGATGTGAGGTTAAAATTTATTTACTTCAAAATTCTACATCAGTGGCATTGGTCACCTTCTAAACTCTACTCTGCCAAACTTAGTACAAATTCTGATTGCTGGAGATGTCGTCAACCCAACTGCGATATTGTACATATTTTATGGGAATGTACTGAGATACAACAATTTTGGATACAAATATCACAATATTTGAGAAAAATTGTTCCCAATATTTCACCTCAATCACCTTGCTTATTCTTATTACATGATATTCATGCATTGGGTACGATTTCTTCGCAGTTGTTTAGATGACTTTCTACGGCAATTAGTGTAGCTAAAGTTAACATATTATGTTTTTGGAAATCAAATGTTCTACCAACAGTCCAAACCTGGTTGAAGGATATGTTTGAAATTGCACAATTCGAAAGAATGATATATAAACTGAACGATAATCTACAACTATTTGATCATATATGGAGTGTCTTTTTAAAATAACATTGTTCCCTTTTCCCTCTATTCATCTTTTATGATGATCAATAAGAATTATCTTCACTCTTAAATCCACTCTCTCCAATCTCAATATACGCTCTCAATGGTTTAATTAGTTGTCAATCTCTTTTTCTTTTAATGTGTTACAGGAAAGTATAATGTAATAATGGACTGTTTAAATACTCTTTAATAATACGTTTTATATCCATTGTTCCTTTTATTAATTTCACATTGTTAGTATTCAATATGGAATGTTTATGGAAAGTTTTTCTTTATCTATCAGTTCACTAGGTTTATTTTTTCTTTTTGCTCTCTTTTTTGAATATTCATTGAACATTTTATATTGTCAATGAGCAATTTTGTATTTATTTTTGTTTCTATAAAAGTTTAATAAAAAATTGAAATACCAAAAAAATGAAAGGATACCAAATGTAATTATTCTTAATCAGTTAGCTTTTATTGGTGATCGAGTAAATACCTTTTAACTGCTTTTCGTCACGGTCCACTCCTTGGATTTTCAGTATTACAATCACAACAGTCCGTTTTATCTTTCTGGTGTGTAAATTAATGGTATAGGGGCTGTAAATGCTGTTTTCACTCTTCACCAATTCTGTAAGAATGATTCTTCGCTGAACACAGGTTATAAGTTATTTATCTAACAGCCCTGCACGCCATAAACCAGTGATAATTCAAAGCTGCTCATCAACTGTCAGCTCAAGGTTCTATTACTTCATCATTACAATGACATACCTTGGAATGTACACATGCTTACATTCTTTAAAGGATTCTATTACCACAAGGAAAATAATTGTTTCAAATATTAGGAAACACAGCCTGAGTCCCAGGATATCCCGAATAGGTTATCTGAGTTATTACAGAGAAAACGTGGGAGTCAGTATGTCATTGGAAATAATCACTACTCCCACTGAATATTTCACAGATAAACCTAAAACAGGCGCATGATACAGAAAGCACGTTAGGTGGGTTTGATTTTAAGCACGCACAGATGGAATATGTGGTTTGTAAATTTTGCATTGGAAGTGATTCTGAGGGGAAAAGAGTCTTTCAGAGCCAGAAATGTGGGATATGTGAAGGCCTAAGTAATACAGCCCCTTTCACTTAAAGATATGCAGGGATTGGAAGGGAAGTGTAAAATTTGCGGGAACATATCTTTGTCAAAGTTTTAAAGGGACGTGTACATGGTAATATGATATACCTAGGGAACCAAATGTCTTTTACAAGTGAAAAATATGCCACACAGTACTAAAAGAAAAAAGATAGGTGCTTCTGTGACAGAGAAATTTGAGTTTGTTTGGTTGCCAACTTGTAAAAGCCTTCAAGTAACTAATTAGCATTTGTTTAAAATAAAGGCAATCCAAAAAGTGTATAACAAACTATATGCATGAATATTTTTTTACAAGGAGTTATTTCTTTTCACATTCCTATAATTGTAGGTGGAGTGCAGTCTCTTGGGGCTGCAAAGTTTAACAAGTATGTCAAATGGAACAGTATCCTCCCCCTTAGTGTAAAGTGAGAATACATAGATTCTGGGAGTGATTTGGCAACTTCCAAACATGCAGACAAATGTTACAAGTGGCCGGTGGTTTATACTGGTGAGGGTGTTGTTCTAGTGTGGGTTGGTAATAGGAAGTGGTTTGGTGCAATGACTGCTATTTCTGGGATGTGTTCAACGAAACAGAACAGTTCTTTCTGGGGGCTCTACTTTTTTACTGTTCTGTTTACCGTCACAGACATTGAGCTACATGCACGGGGCCAGGGAGACTTGAACCCTGAGAAAGGAAGACATGCACATTGAGGCAAGGAAACACGAATATCGGGACATGGAGACAACAGCAACAGGACATGGTGACATAGACACTGGGGTGTTGTGACACAGACACCGAGGCATGGTGACACAGACACCGGGGTAAGCTGATACAGACACTGGGGACAAGCTAGACACAGGCACTGTGATTTGGAAGGACAGAGGCATTGTGAACCTGGATAAACACAGTCAGAAGAGGACAGAGGCACAAGAACACTGGAGGGGAGACAGGGACACACCAAGACGGGGAGATACAGACACTGGGGGCTGAATAGGCATACACTGGAGGGCACAGTGACAGGGTAAGGTGGCATGAACTGACGCAGAGAGAAGCAGACACCAGGGCAGTGAGAGGCGGACATTGGGAGCTACTTAGACACAGACACTAGAGGGCAGGGTGGTAAGGATGCCTGCTTGAGGAGTCTTGGGCCACGGGGACGGAATCGACTCAGACACTTGAAGGCAGGATGATGCAGACACTAAGGGGTAGTGTGAGCTAATCACCAGACACGTACACCAAAGGGAAACATCTGCACCAACAAAGGGAAAAGAGACATCAGTACTAGTACTGGGAATACCTGACACTAGAAATTAGATACAAAATCACTTGGGGATGAAAATCAGACACACCCAGTGAAACTGAGACAGGGGACATGGACAAAGACATGGGGTCATCGATCTCCCAAACATTGAGGCAGAGAGACATAGACCATGAATGAGATAAGGATACACAGGCAACAGTGGTTTATACACTAGTTGAATAACACAGACATCCGAATGAAGCCCTGAAATATCATATAAAGGCCTGGAACAAAGGTAGTATAGGTCAAACAGAAATTTCATAGGGCAATGAAGTGCACCACTCTGCAGAGAGCAGTCAGTGTGTGAAAAGAACCCGGTCTTCATGACCCCCTCTCCAAGGGTCAGGTGGCTGACCTGCTGTTTGTCTGCTCCAATGATATGAAAGGTAGAAGGGGTTCTGACACCAGCAAGGCCAGCTTACAACAGATGGCTTGATCATGAAGGTGCCCTGTCTGATGAGAGACCTGGTATATAGAAGCCTACTTTGAGGATGCGGCCATGTAAGGATGACCAGAAACACCCTTCACAGCAGTTGGAGAAAAGTGTGACTTAGAAACTTTTTAAACTTCTGAAAGGCTGGAAACAGTACAGTGGCTTGCCCATGTAGGTCGAACCCAAGGTGGGCACGAAAACCAGGTTCTTGATGTTCTAAGCTTTTTACTGCACTGCAAACTGATTCAGCGAGACCTTGCGAAAAAGGTTTCCAGCCTTGTGGAGTCCTGCCCATCTATGACTTCCAGCCTTTCCAAGCTGGATGGCTCTGTCCACCCCCTATTTGATCCATAGATGGTGTGGTGACTCCCTTCTGGAGGTGCCTCTCAAAACACATCAATGAACGATCTACCTACATGAGTCAAGCTAAAGACCGGCATATGGTAACACAGTACTACACTTACGGCAGAATTTTATTTTTGAGGTGCTACTGCCTGAGATTAAACAGACACTAGGTCTTCTTGCTGGACATTAAGCAAGAGAATTAGAGAGTAAAGGCACATAACACTCCTATAACTGCAAAAGGGAAGTATGCTTTGAAAGTCACAATCTGACAGAAAATATTTGTTGCCCTAAAAATGCCTCTGTGGTCCCTCTGTCATCAATGATTGCTGTTGGTAGTTGGTAACTTACTGGAATCGTCACAGGAAAGGTTTCTCTCTTACTAGATTTTGGAGAAAATTTATTTAAATTCTGGGTTTTGGCAGTACTAGAAACTGGTGATTTGCAAATTTTAGTGGTATGCTTGGGAAGAAAGGAAGCTCATCAAATTATTGAAATAGAATCAAGTCTTAGGGTTTTTAGAAAGCCTCAACCGCAAGGAGTACAGCAGGGTTGTAGTTGCTTTAAGGTCCATGCACGATCACCGTAAATAGTTCATTTCAGATGAGAGCAGAGGACCTTTTCAAGCAAAAAAAAAACAAAAAAAACAAAGGTATTGCTTCCCCTAAGTCTGGATGGAAAGATGCTTGTCACCTTCATTAAGACTTTTTATGGTGCGCAGGTTTACTATGTGATGTCAGCTTCCACCAGAGGAAGGAAATGCAACCACTATCATTGGGTCTCACGAAGACTTGGTGAGCTCTAAGGCAGTTGTGAAATTGGAGGGTTTGAGGCTTTGCTAGAAATGCTTTGAATTAATGAAAAGTCTGTGAGGGATCAGAGCTGCTCAAGGTGCTATGTATTTATTGTGAGGGATGCTTGCTATGCTGATTCCTGTGCTCTACCAGCTGTGTGAGGGATCAGAGCAGCTCAAGGTGCTATGTATAGTTTGTGAGGGATGCTTGCTCTGCTGATTCCTGTGCTCTACCGGCTGTGTGAGGGCTCAGAGCTGCTCCAAGTGCTTTAAATATTTTGTGAGGGATTCTTGCTCTGCTGATTCCTGCACTCTACCGGCTGTGTGAGGGAGCAGAGCTGCTCCCAGTGCTATGTATATTTTATGAGAGATACTTGCTCTGCTGATTCTTGTGCTCTGCCGGCTGTGTGAGGGATCAGAGCTGCTCCCAGTGCTATGTATATTTTGTGAGGGATGCTTGCTCTGATGATTCCTTTGCTCTACCGGCAGTGTGAGGGGTCAGAGCTGCTCCCAGTGCTATGTATAGTTTGGGAGGGATTCTTGCTCTGCTGATTCTTGTACTCTACCCACTGTATGAGGGATCAGAGCTGCTCCCAGTGCTATGTATATTTTGTGAGAGATGCTTGCTCTGCTGATTGATGTGCTCTACCGGCTGTCTGAGAGATCAGAGCGGCTCAAGGTGCTATGTATATTTTGTGAGGGAGACTTTTACTACTAACTCTGCTCATGTATCTGAGCTAATCTTGTACTGCCACTTCCCAAGCTGCGATAGTGGCTTACACAACTGCTGCCTGTTAGAAACTGGGTCTTTAATTGGCAGAAGTTTGAACCCTGTCCATGTAGGGACCACAATCCTGGTTAGGATAAGTCAGTTACACTCCCCAAATTAACCTGTGCTTGCCCCGTGGTAGCTTGGCCCAGAGCAGTCAGGATTAACTGAAGAGGCAATATGTAAAGTGTTTGTGCAACACTTAAATATAGTAACACAGTGAAAGACACCACAAAAAGACTCCACACCAGGTTAGGAAAATATTATCGGAGTAAAACAAGACTGAAACAGAAAAAATCCAAACAGTAGGAGTCGAGTGATTGTTGTAATCACTGTATTAGGATGGAGAGTTCAAAGTTGTCTATCTTCGAAGGAAGATGCACAAAGATTGCAATGGGTGCTTTTTACCTTCCTATTGGTCTTTACTAAATATGTGTCCAGAATCTGGCAGCTGGGGAAAAGAGGAACTCTTTGAATCTTTAAACCTTTTTTAACTCAACAGCTTTCAAAAGTATGTATCTGGTTAAGTAACAAAACTATACAACTGTGTAATGTAACAGAAGTACAGAAGTATGCTATACACCAACTAAACATGCAAGAGTACCATGCAGTTGTAGTATGTAATTGTTCCATGGTGCTGCACTAAGCAACTGGTCCATGCAACTGTACTAACTACGGAACTGTAGCATGAAAATATGGTTGATACAGAAATGTACTGGGTAACTCTAGCAAGTGTGCTGCCATGCCATGCCACATGGTTATACTAACTATGCAGCCATTTTATGTAAATGTAAAACTATGCAAACCGATTTGTATTGATGTAATTGAGGTAAATGGTACTGATTTCAGCCTTGATTATGGAAAGAATTCCAAAATTCTATAATTTGATCACAGGTGATTGCCCACCAAGCACTTTTATTCTGCACTTTTATGTCAGTGTGGGGTGGTTCAGACAAGCTATGTTTCGTCATTTTGGTTATTATTGCTTCTTCTAGTCAGAAAATACATAGTATACCTATGACAGTTTACTACAGGCTTACTGACAACTTCCAGAATGTCATTGTCCAGACTAATCTGTGAGTCTAGTTGAAGTTGTCCTTAAAATGTAGTATCCTTTTTTGTTGTCACCAGGTAGAATATGAAGTGTCTGCAGATGAGAAGAGGAAGGAGACGGGCGAGAAGATTATACGGCGCTTCTTCAACCCAAAGGTAAGAATAAGTAGCAGTGAGGTAAGCCACCTTTGTGATGACTATTTCTTTGCCCCATTTGGTAGTAGAGTTTTCCTTGGGACAAATGGAAGTACGGGAGAAAGTGTGTTCCTCACAAAAAGACCAGCACACTTGGAGGATGGCAGTACCCTGTTGCTGGTGGTTGCTCTTTATAGCAGACGACCAAAGCTGCGAGCTGCCAAGGGTGGATGTGCTGTCTTGTGTTGTGCCATACTGATGGTGAGGTTTCTCAGAAGAACACATTTAGAGAAAAGAAGATGTGCATTTCTGTGTCTGTGTCTGTGTTCGTGTTCAATATAGACAATAGTGTTATACTCTGCAGTAGTTGAAATGAGACTCACAAAAGGACCTGCCTTAGAGTGTCCCAGAGGGATAGTCTGAATTTATCACGCCCAATCACATTCGACCCCCCAGTATTCAAAATTTATTTAGTGTGCTAAATTTCAGATATTCATAATTTTTGGAGAGTAACCTGCCGATGTTAGTACCTACTAGACCAAAATCTAGATGTCCCGGTAAATACTAATACTGGGCCTTTTCCCGGTTAAATTCCAGGAGGGCTAAAGGGGTAACCTGCCGATATTTAACAAGTGGTGCAAACTTCATCGCACACAGCCATTGCCTGGTTCAATAAATAGTGCACCACTTATAATTGCACAGGGATTGCAACACTATGGGCTACTTGCAGGAAGGATAATTAGACTTTAGGAAGTTAGTATTGGACAAAAAACTAGATAGTGGACTCTAAACTACATGGATAGAAAGCATTTTGAAATAGATCTATACAATTATTGCTGTGCATATCGAATATGTTTCCAGGTATTTATAGACTCCTTTCCATTTATTGTAATTGATGTGTACCCCTAGACTCAAATAAAAAGAAATTCATACTTGCAGCCATTTGTTTTTTTAAAGTAATGTGTTTGGATGATCACCATCCGCTAAAGATGTGACATCCGAAAAAAAAGTTTGAAATCTCATTTATCCTTGTCCATAAAGTTAGGTTAAGGTTCATCTTAATTACTCATATAGTGTAGGAATAGCAGCAACGTTCTAAGATCAGTAAGCAGCTAGCACCAATTATGTTATTCTGTGGAATTTTGCCCAAGTGAAAAAGTGTCTCTGTACATATTTATTGTTTTGTTATATCTTAGGACATTCTGTGGAATAATCCTTTGGTGCACTGAATAATTTCTAACAATCTGTACTGTTAATTGAAGTGATCTTGCAGAGAGCGGTATATGGTACTTTGAAACATCAGTTTCGTGCTGCACTTGATGCCTTAGGCTAAACTAGAATGATGTGACCTGCTTTTTATCCAGATGAGGAGACGTAGTTAGGATTGTCTCATTCAATCTCCACCATTTGGCTGTCTTTCATGGTTACGTGATTCTGTATTATATCTTTTCACAGTCTCCAGAATTTGTCTCGGAAATCAGTGAAGCCAACAGAAAACTATGTGCCGAGAACCTGGAGAAGAGTCCTTGCCGTGAAATTTTCAGTTACTGTCTCGGGTATGCCCTTGTATTTTATATTACATATGCTCTTTGGTTCACGAGGAGTGGAGTGTGAGGAATGAAACAAATCATGGAACATTGGTTACCATGGTTTTGTAGAAATGGAAGATTGACTAGAACAGTCAAAAAATAAAAATAAAATTTGCAGCCATCTTGAAATGACCATATTCTACATTCTTTGCAGTTTGAGTGCTTCAGACAGCAAAACACAATTCTTAGTTTTTAGGGCTCTTTAAAGTTCATAAAGCTATGCAGTATTTGTTAAACAAAGAAATCATTATTCATAATCGGCCTTCTTAAAATGTAAACTTTGTTTTGGAATTGATGGGTATACTTTTTAAAAATGCATAAAGTAACGCATTAATATAATAGTTTAATTTTTAAAAAAATGTTTATTTAGTGATGGAATAGTAGAAAGTTTTAATTCGAAATGCTGCTGTTGTAATTTGAAAACTACATGTATTTTTTATTGTGGTAGACTCAAGTCTGCTTTTACACTGCTATTCTTTATTAAATCACGATAGTTATGTTATCTTAAAGCTCCTCATACATCTTGGGAAATACTGGGATGGGCCACAAAACCGTGTTGGCACCCTATCCTGGTATTCCAAAGTGTACAGTAATACAGGACACTCGTGATTTAAATTCATGCAAACTTTATCTAGTAAATCTTGGCAAAATTTACAAAGGGCAAGGCAACATGTGCAGAATGTGGGTGTGGTAACTCTGATTCTGCATGTTATATCTCATCACGACTCAGTAAATTCAGAATGTGGCAGTAAAATCACCTCACGATAAATCTTTGAGGTACAGCAACTGATTTAACCCAGGGAGGTTTTACCACATTAAATTTCCAAACAACTTGTAATGGCAGCCCTATTGTAACTGTCCCATCCCCGAGATCTTCACAAATAACTCTGCAGGAATATCCTTCTAAGATGTTAGTGTGATAAAGTGCTCTTAGAGCCCAAATTAAGTCTTAATGATATATTGTACTGTATTTTATGGCCTTTCAAACGATGGGGTAGCACATTTATGCTCTCCCTCTTTACAGTACGAAACTGGCGAGACCATATCATAAAATTGGCAAGGAATGTGTGCTTCTTTGGAACAGTTTTTTAGTTTCATTTTAATTTGAATTTCCTGTTAAAATGTGTCTAAGTTCTTGTGGTCCTGTCTTGTTACGAGTGAGTAGCTGTAGGTGGGAAGCTCACAAGCTCATGTGCTGTGGCCGAAGATTGCACAGCCATTACGTCTGGGACTTAAAGCTTTTAGCCCGCAATGTTTGCAGTTAGCTCATCTCCAGTATGTCACACCTCCATCCATTCATGTCAGATTGTAGCTTGAGCACTTTACATAATCCTCTTGGCCAAAAAGGTATAAATGGTAACTGTTTTTAAGACATTTGGGGCCTCAAGTACAAAGCTTTGTGTTTGCGATTTTCTAATAGCAAATTTTTGTGATTCCCTATTAGGAAATTGCAAACATCTGTGCACAACAGTGTGTTTTACACTGTTTGTGATTCCCAGTGGGTCGCAGTTGGCCAACCTCATTAATATTCATGAGGTAGGTTGCAGTTTGCAACCCAATGGGAATCACTGAAAACACAGGAATGGAGGCCTGCTGGGTACACCAGATCACCATGTCTTTGATTACTTTTAAATAAAGCAACTTTTTTTTATTTTTTATGATCAGCACATTTTCCTTAAAAGAAAACGGGATGCATTTCAAAAAACAAAAATGAAAAGTTTTCTTTTTATTTATTTTTTTAAAAGCAGGGACCAACATTCACAAAGGGAAGGGGTCTCTTGGGAACCCCTTCCCATGTACGAATGGGTTACCAGCAATTTGAAATTAGTGCTAACCTGTGAATATTTTGCTACTGCATTTTGGCTGCAAAACATTCTTACATGCCACTGCAAGACGCTATTTGGAAGGTATGCCCTTAACACGCCCCATCCTAATACTCTATTGTTAAACCTAAATTGCGATTCGGTAACAAGTTACTGAATTGCAATTTGGGTTTTGTACATCCTAAAAGGCATTTTTCCAGTCACAAACGGGCCATTTGTGCGAACCAGTCTGTTTTCAACTGGGGAAAAAAGCTTTGTACATGTGGTCCTTATTTTCTAATTCAGATGAGACAATGCTAAAAGAAACCAGGTAATTAGTATAACTAGAAATAGCTCTGCAGAATGTTGATGTTCTTCAATATTAATTTTTTGTCTCCTGTTTTATAGTCCTTTGCACGAGTATTTGAGAGGCGTGCCCTTCTCCAACTACCAGGACAGCATGTATTTCGACCGGTTTCTACAGTGGAAATCCTTAGAGAGGTGACTAGCTTTTCAGTGTGGTTTATACCCATACTCCAGCTTTACTTGCTTTGATTGGTGGTTTAGCTTCTTCATTGAAATTTGTACTGTTGATGGCCCACATAAGTGCAACAGCAGCAGATCAACCTAACGGAGTCTCTGATAGGCAGTCCAGACCTCATACCAACAGTGTCAGTCTAAGCATTCAGGAGACTTGCTCACATATGCACTCGGTGCCATGGTCATCTCAACCAAACTATACTCTGATATGTTTATTTGAAAGCACAGCTTGTTGTGATCTTTTAGTTTATTCCAGGTGCCCGTGGATGTTGTCTAACTAATCACTATAACTGAATTAAGATGCACTGTTCCAAAATACCAAACTCCATTCCACCAATTACGGTAGGGGTCTTTTTATTCACCACATGCATTAGTCTTACAGGAATAGTAGCCCTCACTCACCGTTGGGTGACATGCTTCATCATCGAGCCATGCTCCTCATCAAGTCAGCACTGCAATACCTGACGGGTCCTACTAGAGGGCTTTTTGCCAGAGATCTTTTTAAGAAATAAATGACCGTAGTGAGTGGGTGTGAAAAAGGCAGGAAAATCTACTAATATTGGCTAAAGGTGCCCAAGGAAACTATCTTTAATACAACCTGGCACCCCTGCCAAGGTTAAAAACGAAAAAAGGGAGAAGTACAGAAAAGAACTATCTGGTTCCCTACCAACAACTAAATGTGTGTCTACCACTGTAATTAGAGGTTTAGATATTATGGAGCTACTAGGCAGGCCCAACATGTTTCTCGCCTAATACGATCACACGGATCAGGTGGCGATTCTTAAAGACCTGTTGTTGTGCCTAACCCTCACTAAGAGAGTTAAAAAAACTGTACCCCTATTGCCTATGTAGGAAATCACTGAAATCTTATGTTGGAATCATAAACTTCTGAATGAGGAGACCTTTCTAGTTTAGGTACATGGGCCCCCTGGGCATCACATGGATGCTGGCCGCTCTTCTAGCAAGAGAATTTAACTGAAGACCGCTGTGCTCTGGCTGACCGAGCCTGTGGTCCAAGCTTCCTGGAATCAACCACAGCTAGGTCAGACTGACCACGGCGCTCTTCAGTTAAACAGGTCCTGAAGAATCGCCACCTGATCTGTGTGACTGTACTAGGCGAGAAACATGTTGACCATGACTTGCAGTTCTGTATTATACGGAATACCCACACAAAGTTCCATGATATGTAAATCTCTTATTAGAGTGACAGACATACATTTAGTGCATCTTCATTCTGTTATAGGTTCATGTAGGGAGATTGATACACTGGACCACATAATTCTCCCAATTTTTATATCCCTACATTTTGTGGGGTATAACTAATCTCTAACTTGTAATACTTCATCCAAAAAGTTATTTGTTTATGCTATTTTCTGCCTTAACTTGATGGGATTTCGCTAAATCAGTATTTCACCACTGCCAGAATAAAGGAAGAATATAGGCAACTGATCTGGCAAAATCATCACTGGGGGATTGATGTGTTTCTCTTAGAGTGCTTCTCACCTTAAATGGTAGTCCCCAAATATTCTTTTAATTTTTGTTTTGCTAGTACTAACTGCAGATGAAACTCAC
This sequence comes from Pleurodeles waltl, assembly GCF_031143425.1. Taxonomy (NCBI): domain Eukaryota; kingdom Metazoa; phylum Chordata; class Amphibia; order Caudata; family Salamandridae; genus Pleurodeles; species Pleurodeles waltl. Next base: position 535,112,157 of record NC_090450.1, on the reverse strand, counting down.
CCCACCATAGAGAGCCAAATGGAGGTTTGATACTTACTACAGACTTCCCATTATTGTATCCCACAAGGAACAATGTAGACTATGTCCCAGCAGGTCTGCTTTATTCTTTCACAAAGAGCAATCCATGCCTGGCAGCAATAGCTGATCAGCATTTACCCATTCAAGAAGAAGGGCGGGTACCTGCTGCAGACCCTCTGCTGCGTCCTGCAGTTTGCCAGGAAACCAGCCTGACAATGGAACAGTTAAGGCCTGGCAACTTTCTCGCAACCTGACCTACCATTTAAGAAACTTCTGCAAGAAATTTAGAGGACAGATCGGAACAGGTCTGAGGTTGTTCATTATAGCTCTTTATGAGGTGTATTCAGCAAAACGAGAACACCAACACATAGCCCTAAAGTCGCTGAAAGTCAGCCACAGTTAAGTTTTAAGTTGGGAGACATTACAAGGCAACCCATGTGCAAAAGATGCAGTAGGAGCTGTAATAAAGTCATTAGTTAAGCAAATAATGCTTGTCTTTCCAAACACAAGAGTGAGACTCCCAGCCACCTTCCAGGAAATAGCCAAACCAGAAACCTTACAGAGCACCTGCTGTGCTGCACTGCACTGTAAGCAGTGGTTGCTGTTTTTAGAATCAGAAATACCACACAGTTGAGAATCTATACTTAACGAACCCCAGACATCACCATACCTAAACATCCTCCGTACCCCCATTGCATCATCCTTCACTTCCTTATAATTGGAAGAAATGCAGGGTATGTAAGACTTACTGTACAGATCAAAGCATCAAATGTGAGCTTTGCCACACCTCTTGCAAGAGCCGGTTCTTACCCTTCTTAGCAGTTGACAGGAATAATTTGATGCACAAAAAACTTGCCAATTGCTCTTCCTGGCCTTTTAAGAATGAAATCTCCTCTCCAATCCAGAGAAGGTCCTGCAAGAAACCCACTTCGTGACATCCAGTAATTTGTGTTGAAATATTGGATGGAAGGGGCGTACAACAGCTGCAAGAGAATATAGAGCAAAATTTCCTATACCCCATCATCAGCTGGGGGGGGCAGAGGTGGAGGGGGGGGTGGTGTTCAGGCAATTTGAGAAACAGATTCCACTCTGGCTAATATTTGACAGGATGTCCATGTTCCTCTTGAAGGCTAACAAACTGCTTTGATTCTCCTTGAGTTCTGTGCATCCCATGTCTCAGTGGATCATGATTTTCACCAGTGCTAGTTAGTGCTTTTAAATGCTTTTGGTGACATACAGTGCTGTACAAAACGCTTAAGTAACTACTGCTCTATTCTGTAATCTCGATTCAGACTATGCAGTACTGCAGGTTCCATTGAGAGCAGGCATCCTGACTTGAGCTTACCTATGTTTCTGTTCCAGAGATATATACTTTGAGCTATAAACAGGGCTGTTGCCTTTGCTGTGTGGCCTTATGGCTTATACATTGCTGGTGCTTGGAATGGATTGCCACTTTTGAGAAGGGGCCACTTGACTGGTGCATTGATAGTATTAGAACTAGATTCGTCCATTTGGCCTGACCTTAAGTTTCTGAAGTGGTTTGCCCCTTGGGTAAGTGGTGCAAGAACTGAATTCATCCTTTTTGAATAGTTTAAGAAACAAATATGTTCTTGAGATTTAAAAAAGCTTAGTATTACTCTACCACATACTATGGAGGTCACTTATTCCTGCTACCAGCATCCGAAAGCCTCTTATCAGTAGAACATTCTGTGTATAATCATTTATGCAGTATCATGTTACTTACACCTTATTTTCTCTTTCAGACAAGTTGTTACAAAGGACACTTTCAGGCAGTACAGAGTGCTTGGCAAGGGTGGATTTGGGGAGGTAAGAATCTGCTGCCAGTGACTTATTCTGAATCATAGATGTACATGTTGGGAGGCGTCCCCGGTAGCCGTGTACTAAACCTTTGCTGTTTTTATACAAAAATATTGTGTACTGCAGCTTGTTGGTTCATATGATTGGGACACCTTTAATTACTTCCTGTAGTTTCAAGTAATCATCTTTTGCACCTGTTACTTGTGTAAAGTAGTGGATAAATCGCTGGTCTCCTCCTTTCCATCAGATCTATGTTGAACCACTAGATCAGCTTTAAGGGAGAGGGGATCTAAGGGGCTATGGAGTACCTGTTAATAAAGTGAAGGTTTCTGTTTCAGGGTGCTAGTTGACATCATGTACACTACAGCTTTGCTCTTGCTATTGTCTGGCTTGACACTGCAGCTGCCACCAGACAATAATGTGAGAATCACCCAGATAGGAGCTTTGGCTCCGCCAACATGTTGGGTGCCCGGAGTACATGCTTCAATAGGGCTGAAGTTGCTGCTTCCACAAAAAAAGTGCTTGCCCTCCACACAGCTGTGTTCAGTTTCTTTATTTATTTATTCAGCAGCCTGAGCTTGAACTTTCAGGGGCACACATGTGACATTGTAATGCCATTAACGTGTCTTAGATAACTAGATTATGGTGTTTTTCCTCTGGCAGCAGCACAGATGGAAGGAGATGCGTCCTTCGCATACATGAATTTGTAGGTCTGGCTTGACAGTGACACTGTCACCTGAGATTTTAACCAACACTAATATTATTCTACAGTTCTTTGCTTCTCGACAAATACATATTAATTTCCAAGCTATCTACGTGTAATACTTCACATTACCAGGCTACATTGCTTTAAAGGCAGCCCTATTGGCATTGTCAATGCTTATGTTTTATTCAGGATCACTTGGAAGCCCTTGGTGGATAACAGCGCTGTAATGAATAGTTATCCATCGATAATTCTACATGTCTTTGTATAGAATTTAGATTTTTTAGAATTGATGCTCAAGAGTAAATAATCCAAGGCAGGCTGCCATCTTTCACACAGTTGCATTACACTGTTTACAGTGTCAGAGCTGAATATCTGGTGCTTCCAGGGCATTACCTGCTACCCACACAAGTGCTGGACATAATGTGTTTTGGTTCTTGCCCTTTTGGCTTCTGAGGACTCCCACTTCACCTTTACTGGATTCTGGGGTCCCAGGCCTAAGCAGTTTTCATGATTTGAACCTCAAAACATTACTCAAGAATACTGAAACAAGCGTCCATCAAACAAATACACACATGATGAATTATTTAATTTAATTTAATTCAAAGCAAATAAAAATTGTTTAATTTTAATGGGAAGGTTGTAGCTTTTTTTAATTCATTTGGGTCCACACATCGTCCATTCTGTATTCTGTTTGATGCACTTGCACTACTCCCAGAAACGAATCTGCAGATACCAACTAAATTTGTAGTCTCCAGTGTGCCAATTCTATACTTTAACAGAACATTTTAAAATTCTCAGTTTTACGTTTTGCTTTTTCATCTATGTACACTTTATTAATCTTCTAATATAATTTAATTTTCTAAGCAGTTTACAGAGCGCCAGAATTAGCGTTGCAGACCCCCCCTGGGGTCCCAGACCACAGGTTGAGTAAGAATCACTGTTTTATATGTTCTCAGCAGAGGCTCCACCAGCCCCTGCAGTGTGACTGCTGCAATCTACGGATGAGGTGTAGACTAATCGGGTTACTTTCACTTTGTACTTCCTTTTCCCTCCCTAGGTGTGTGCCTGCCAAGTACGAGCCACGGGGAAGATGTATGCCTGCAAGAAACTGGAGAAGAAGAGAATAAAGAAGAGGAAGGGGGAAGCCATGGCCCTGAATGAGAAACAGATCCTGGAGAAAGTCAACAGCAGATTTGTGGTGAGTGCTTTTATTGGTGGCTCTCAAGAGTTGTGGGTGCGTTTAGCTCTTTGCAGCTTGAATTTTTGCAGTAGTGTCTCGTTCTTGGAGATAGAAAACTAGAATCAGCTTTACCTAATACTCATATGAACCAAACATTGAGATGTTGCTAACATATGGCGTATTAGTCATGTAATGACCATGACCCTGCCTTGTACCCACTGATTCCGTCAAAAGTAGAGTCATCCTCCTTATACAACATCTTATGTAACACGTAAACCTTGGTTTCTGTAATTCCACTGTATCTGTTTTCTCTTTGTCCTAATGTAATTCCTTTAAGACGCCTTGTGTATATAAATGTCTAAATCAGTTGGCATCCAATGGCTTATGCTTCAAAATCTCCTTACTGGTTTCTCACCTTGGTCTGTGAATTATCTCAGAGGTACATCTTTCTACATGAGGTAGCCCTTCATTTTCGGTCTGCGGTCCCACACTGTGGAATACACTGATTTGTAAATGTTGCAGTATAAATCTGATATAGACTTATAGTTGCATATTCCTTACCTTAGAATTTCTCCCAGGCGTCAGTCTGGATCCAGAGATTTTTCTCGAGCAGTACCCCAGCATGCCTTTAGGTGGCGTCAGTTGACTCCATGTCCTTCGTTGGTGTTGTGTTCCCTGGATATGATGTTGCAGGTTGTATTTAGGCAGCAACCCAGCACGCTGACATCAGTTCTCTTATTTCTGCGCCAGCCTATACTCAGGTCCAAAGAAGAGCTACCCCACCGTCACTTTTTGACAACTTTTTTTTACATTCTGGTGCATCTAGATGTCGTCAAGGAAGACCAGCGTCCGGTCCTGTGACTCCCGTCATTGGATGGTGTCTGTTACGGATTTGTACCTCGTGTCTTTGGTGTTTGGAGCTCGAAGTCGTGCTCCAAGGGTTGGGCCATGAACTCAGAGGCTTTGAGGGAGTGGACCCTAAAGCTACTTGCGGTCCTGTGCTCGGCTACGTGTCTCTCCCGGTCGGGGGGAAGGTCCCGAGACCGCTCACGGAGCCCACACTCTTTGTCGTCCCACTTGAAATCTTTGGGACGATCGGGTAAGCACAAGAAGAAGTCGTAGTAGAGCAAACGTCAGATGATGCGATGTAGGAAAAAGGAGCATTGTTGCTCTAGGCCTCCATCCTCGGAGCCTGCTTCTGGATCAGCTCCACGCCTCCCTGAGTTTCTGAGAGCCGGAGCCACTCCTTCCCAACTCTGTGAGTTCTGAGAAGCCACACGCCTCGTGTTTGGGCAGGGGCCACCTCGGGTTCCGTGCCAATGGCTCTGGGCTCCGCTCCAGAAGGCACCAAAGGATCAGTTTCCAGATCTGCATTGGCATTGGTCGTGCCACTGCAACCTTCCCCGATGACAGTGCAGATGTCGATGCTCCCGATGCCACCCGGGCCCGCAGTCAGCATCAATCCCATACTCGTTACCGACCCCGACACTGAGCCGGGATGGCCACGCTCAGCATCGATTCCAACAGGGGCTTTGCTTCCTAAGTTGGATCTTGACCCTTATTCTGATGGGTACAGGTACAGTGAGAGTAAGGAGGGGTCGCTGGACACTTTACAGTCCAGTTTGATGGACCACATGGACTGGGCTGAGGTCCTGGGCCTCGAGCTGCTTTCGGTGGCTGTCTGGCCCAACCTCCTGACTGAGGTGCTTCAGCCTGGGGCTTCTTCTTCAGAACCCCTTTACCCTTTAATGAAGCCCTCACTGATGTCCAGTCTGGCATTGCGGTCCTTGAACGCCGCATGCCTTTTGGGCCATTACTCCTATACTTTATGGGATATGGTTGCAGAGGTGCTGCCACAGGTCCCGGGGGAGGTCCGGGTCATTCTTTCTCAAGCTATTGCTGATGGGAGACTCAGCAAAGTTCACAATACGATGTGAACTGGATACACTGACTCACTGGGTGGATCAGTTGCATCAAAAGTGGCCTTGAGGCGCCACGCTTGGTTGAGGATGTCTGCATTTCAGGAAATGTCCAAGCTGCTCTTATGGACATACCCTTCAATAGCACCCTCCTCTTCGGAGATAAAGCAGACTTGGCACTCAAGCTCTTTAGGAGTCCTGGGCTACTGCCCTGCTATTGGACCTTGCATCTGTCCCTCGCCCCTCACTCTTGTAGCTACAGAAGGGGCGCCCAACTACGTCCCTTTGCCTCCAGCCACCATGCTGAGCATGCTGTCCAGTCTGTGTTGCCGGGGACATGGGATCCAACATTCGATTGGATCAGGGGGCCAGTGATCTGCCCAGTCCTCCACTCCTCCCACTGCAGCCTCCAAACCTTTCTAGTCTGGCGCTTCCCCATCAAGGACCAGTTGGAGGCAGGATTTGCCATCACCTGCCACACTAGGGTATCGATCATGTCAGACAGGCGGGTTTTGCAAATAGTCTGAAGGGGTTACTCCCTCCACTTCAAGACTACCCCTCCATCCATGCCACCATCCTACAATTGGATGATGGAAATCTCACCTGGCACTTCTCCGCAAGGAGGTTAAAGCTCTCTTGGCCAAGGGAGCTATAGCGAGGGTCCCTGTGCCAGAAGTAGGTCGACGTTGTTATCCCCGTTACTGTCTGGTGCCCAAAAAAGATAAGGGCCTCCGACCTATCCTAGACCTTCGGTCCCTCAATCTCTTCCTGTTCCTCAAAGAGGAGAAGTTGAAAATGCCCCTTGTGGCTTGGATCCTATCTGCCCTGGACCCAGGAGATTGGATGATGGCATTGGACTTGCAGGACGCGTATTTGCATATTCTCGTCCTGCCTGCCCATAGAAGTTATTTGCGTTTCACAGTAGGTCAGGAACATTTTCAGTTTACTGTGCACCCCTTTGGCCTTACCAGCACCCCTTGGGTGTTCACTAAAGTGATGGCAGTGGTCACAGCTCATCTGCACAGGTCAATCTTCCCCTAACTCAACGACTGGCTGTTGAAGGCAGGCTCGCCCTAGGCTGTCGTCTCCCACCTCCAGATTACGGCGGACCTCGTACATTCGCTTGGGTTCGCTATAAATGTGCTGAAGTCTCACCTGATTCTCTCAGACGCTCCCCTTCATCGCAGTTGTTCTGGCCACAGTGTAGTTTTAGCCCTATCCTCTGGGATATTCAGGCTATGATACAAGGTTTCAGCCTGTATCCTGGATTTTGGTGAGAATGACTATGAGGCTGCTGGGCCTCATGGCCTCCTGCATATTGCTGATGGCACATGCCAGATGGCATAATCGGCTCTGGAATGGGGCCTGAAGTTCCAGTGGGCACAGCATTAGCGGAATCTCTCTGACATGGTTGAGATCTCAGAGGGAACTGCGCAAGATCTGCAGTGGTGGGTTTTGAACCGCTATTGGGTCAGAGGCAGATCCCTCTCCCTTCCTCAACCAGATTTGACAGTAGGGACAGATGCGTCACTCCTGGGATGGACTGGCCGCATGGGAGAGGTGGAGATCAGAGCATAGGCTTCCGGTTTCCAGCGGCGTCCGGGCTCCATATCGTTTGTTTGGAGCTCAGGCGATCAGGCTCACATTGAAAGTATTTCTTCCCTCTCTGAAAGGGAAAGTAGTGCAGGTGTTCATGGACAACACCACCGTTATGTGGTACTGCAACAAACAGGGTGGGTGGGGTCATGGACCCTTTGTCAGGAGGCTCTGTGCCTCTGGACATGGCTGGAACAGTAGGGCATATCCTGGTGGGTGTATGTAGGAAGCTGGCTCTGCATATACTATACCAAAATGAGGTATAGTGTGCACAGAGTCCAATGGATCCCCAAAGGCTTAAAAGAGGCTAAAGTAGACAATACTGATGCTCCCTTTTATGGTAGTATGACCAAGCAGTTAGGCTTATCAAAGGGTAGTGCAAAGCATTTGTTGAACACACGCAGTCAAGAAATGAGGCACACACTCAATGACTAACTCCAGCCCAATGTTTTGATGTAGGATATTATGTAGGATATAAAAGGATATTTGTTGCAAGTAAGTACAGTTGTATGTTTGTATCAAGCTTATATATCAAATGTACTTTGTGTAGGTTTTGCAGATAAAACAGTTTACAAGTAAGTAACACTTTCCAATTTCAAAAGTTGACAGTGCAATTTCTCATAGGAACTAATGCAGTCCTAGGGGAGGAAAAGTGTTACCACAGTTAACAGGTAAGTACTTGACTTACGATCCCAGTCTTTGAGGGTTAAGGTGGCCACATAGTCCAGGTTGAGCCAGGCAGAGGTCAAAGTTGGTGTCGGGTTTTCAATGGAATCCTATGAGGACTGGCGACACTCGGAAAGAAACAGGTGGCAGATAAGTGCCTGCGGTTTCAGGGCACATGCCTGGGGGGGGTTAGATGAGAACTGGTTGGGGGCCACAGGTCAGCACCAAACACACACCTTCGGCGGCACAGGGGTGGCCTGGTGCATGGTGCAAACACAGCATCTGGTGTCCAATGCTTTTCAATGGGGGAACTCGGGGGGTCATAAAGATGCTGCAGGCTGGGTCCAGGGAGTAGGTTGTAGAAAACCAAAGGCTGGACAAGTAGGAGAGGCGCCCGCTGGATGTTGCTGTACCATTGGTCGGATTGCCTAAGGCCAGGGGGTCGCAGGTGCGGGGATACCTTTGGGCATTGGAAATCTTAATTGGATCCAGTCGCAGTCAGGGCAGTTCCTCCGGATTTAGGCTGCAGATGTCATTGTGTTGTCCAGGAGGGGTCATCTCAGGGTGGACTTGAGGTCGGAATCGCTTGGGGACCTTCTCTGGACCTGTGGGCCACCTGGACACGGGCTGTGGACGTAGGGTGTAGAGTGGGCAGGGCTCGCGGATCCAGGGCGGTTATGGAGTCCTTCTTGGCTTTTTCTTGTGGACAGGGCCACTGTCCTCTCGAGTTCTTGGTCCTGTGCTGGGCAGACAGTAGAGGTTGTTAATCCTGCAGGATGCATAACTTTTTTGTAGTAGGAGACTTGAAGCTGCAGACAGGCTGGTAGGGCCGGGGACAAGTCAGTTGTCGTCTGGAGTCTTGACTGCTGGGGTCGGCTCTTCAGTCCTTTCTCTTCTTCTCGAGGTTGCTAGGAATCTGAAGAACAAGGTTCAGGGGTGCCCCTAAATATTAGATTTATCGGTGTTACAGGGGTCAGAGAACAGTAGCCAATGGCTACTGTCCCAGAGGGAGGCAACACCCTTTCTCTGCCCACTCTCTCTGGGGAGAGGAGCACATTCCTATCCCTATTGGTCACTCTCCTACAAAACAAGAGGAGGATTTTGCAAGGAGGGGGTAACCTTCAGCTCTGGACGCCTTAGTGGTGGTCCTAGCGGCAGTGGTCACTCCTTGTTTTCCTAAATTTCCCACCGTACCTGTTGCCAAAAGTGGGGGTGGGGTCAGGGGGCAGGCATCGTCACTAGCTGGAGTGCCCTGGGGCACTGTAAAAGGAGGCCTGATCCTTTGAGGCTCACTGCCAAGTGTTGCAGATCCTGCAGGTGGGTGGAGGGGGAGGGGGGGGGGGAAACGCCTCCACCTAGAGCAGTCTTTGTTCCTGACCCCATAGAGCACAAAGGCTCTCACCCCATGGGGTCAGAAACGTGTCTGTTAGTGGCAGGCTGGCACAGATCGGTGAGCCCTAAACTAGAGGGTTGGGTAAAATACAGGGGTCATCTCTAAAATGCTCTGTGTTACAATAAATCCAACACTGGCATCAGTGTGGGTTTATTGAGCTGAGAGGTTTGATACCAAACTTCCCAGTCTTCAGTGAAGCCATCACGGAGCTCTGGAGTTCGTAGGGACAAACTCCCAGCCCATGTACTTAATATGACCATACTGCACTTACAATGTCTAAGAATGGACTTAGACACTGTAGGGGCATATTGCTCATTCAGGCATGCCCTTGCCTGTGGTAAAGTGCACCATGCCTTAGGGTTGTAAGGCCTGCTAGAGGGATGACTTACCTATGCCACAGTCAGTGGTTTGTGGGCATGGCACCCTGGGAAGGATGCCATGTTGACTAAACCTTTCTCTCCCCAACACATACAATCTGCAATGGCAGTGTGCATGTGTTTGGTGAGGGGCCCCATAGGGTGACAAAATACATGCTGCAGCCCTTAGGGACCCTCCCTGGCAACAGCGCCCTTGGTACCACTACAACCTTTTACAGGGGAAATAGCTGTGTGTCAGGGGCGTGCCAACTGTGGAAACAATGGTACAGTTTAGGGAAAGGACACTGCTGCTGGGGCCTGGTTAGCAGGTTCCCATCACTCACTCAGTCAAGTTAACACCAACATTAGGCAGAAAGTTGGGGGGCAACCATGCCTAAAAGGGGCACTTTCCTACAGCGGGCTCATCGAACACCACAGCCATCAATGCCTGATCTATCACGAATGGCGTCTCCATGCAGAGGTGGTACAAAGTCTCTTTCAGTAGTGGGGAGAGCTTTGGTTAGATCTTTTCACCTCCGCAAAGAATGCGCAATGTCAGCTATTTTGCTAAATCGAGTTTCGCACTTAGGCCCTCATAACTTTTTGTTCACATAAGCTACGTAGGCCAAATTTGCTTTCTTTTTTCCCAACATCTCTAGGGATTCTAGAGGTACCCAGAGTTTGTGGGCTTCTCTTAAGGAGACCAAGAAATTAGCCAAAATACAGCAAAAATTTCGTTTTTTTGTTTTTTGTTTTTGTTTTTTAAATTGGAAAAAAGGGCTGCAGAAGAAGGCTCGTATTTTTTCCCCTGAGAATGGCATCAACAAAGGGCTTGCGGTGGTAAAATCACCATCTTCCCAGCTTTCAGGAACAGGCAGACTTGAATTAGAAAACCCAATTTTTCAACACAATTTTGACATTTTACTGGGACATACCCCATTTTTACTATTGTTTTGCCTTCTTCCAGTTAGTGACCGAAATGGGTGAGAACCCAATGCTCGATCCCAGAAAGCTAAACAGTTCTGAAAAGTAGACAAAATTCTGAATTCAGCAAGGGGTCATTTGTTTAGATCCTACAAGTGTTTCCTACAGAAAATAACAGCTGAAATAAAATAATATTGAAATTGAGGTGAAAAAAACAGCTATTTTTCTCCATGTTTTACTCTGTAACTTTTTCCTGCAATGTCAGATTTTTTTAAAGCAATATACTGTTACGTCAGCTGGACTCTTCTGGTTGTGGGGATATATAGGGCTTGTAGGTTCATCAAGAACCCTAGGTACCCAGAGCCAATAAATGAGCTGCACCTTGCAATGGGTTTTCATTCTATACTGGGTATACAGCAATTAATTTGCTGAAATATAAAAAGTGAAAAATAGGTATCAAGAAAACCTTCGTATTTTCAAAATGGCCACAAGATAAAGTGTTGAGAAGCAGTTGTTATTTGCACATCTCTGAATTCTGGGGTGCCCATACCAGCATGTGAATTACAGGGCATTTCTCAAATAGATGTATTTTTTTACACACTGTCTTACATTTAGAAGGAAAAAATGTAGAGAAAGACAAGGGGGAATAACACTTGTTTTGCTATTCTGTGTTCCCCCAAGTCTCCCGATAAAAATGGTACCTTACTTGTGGGGGTAGGCCTAGCACCCGCGACAGGAAATTCCCCAAAACACAACGTGGACACACAACATTTTCACAAAGAAAACAGAGTTGTTTTTTGCAAAGTGCCTAGCTGTGAATTTTGGCCTCTAGCTCAGCCGGCACCTAGGGAAACCTAGCAAACCTGCGCAGTTTTGAAAACTAGAGACCTAGGGGAATCCAAGATGGGGTGACTTGTGGGGCTCTGACTAGGTTCTGTTACCCAGAATCCTTTGCAAACCTCTTAATTTGGCTAAAAAAACACATTTTCCTCACATTTTGGTGACAGAAAGTTCTGGAATCAGAGAGGAGCCACAAATTTCCTTCCACCCAGCGTTCCCCCAAGTCTCCCGATAAAAATGATAACTCACTTGTGTGGGTAGGCCTAGCGCCCGCGACAGGAAATGCCCCAAAACGCAACGTGGACACATCACATTTTTTGAAAGAAAACAGAGGTGTTTTTTGCAAAGTGCCTACCTGTAGATTTTGGCCTCTAGTTCAGCCGGCACCTAGGGAAACCTACCAAACCTGTGCATTTTTGAAAACTAGAGACCTAGGGAAATCCAAGATGGGGTGACTTGTGGGGCTCTGACCAGGTTCTGTTACCCAGAATCCTTTGCAAACCTCAAAATTTTGCTAAAAAAACACTTTTTCCTCACATTTCAGTGACAGAAAGTTCTGGAATCTGAGAGGAGCCACAAATTTCCTTCCACCCAGCGTTCCCCCAAGTCTCCAGATAAAAATGGTACCTCACTTGTGTGGGTAGGCCTAGCGCCCACAAAAGGAAATGGCCCAAAACACAACGTGGACACATCACATTTTTTCATAGAAAACAGTGCCTACCTGTGGATTTTGGCCTCTGGCTCAGCCGGAACCTGGGGAAACCTAGCAAACCAGCTCATTTTTGAAAACTAGAAACCCAGGGGAATCCAAGATGGGGTGACTTGTGGGGCTCTGACCAGGTTCTGTTACCCAGAATCCTTTGCAAACATCAAAATTTGGCCAAAAAAACACTTTTTCCTCTCATTTCGGTGACAGAAAGTTCTGGAATCTGAGAGGAGCCACAAATGTCCTTCCACCCAGCATTCCCCCAAGTCTATCGATAAAAATGGTACCTCACTTGTGTGGGTAGGTCTAGCGCCCACAAAAGGAAATGGCCCAAAACACAACGTCGACACATCACATTTTTTCACAGAAAACAGAGGTGTTTTTTGCAAAGTGCCTTCCTGTGGATTTTGGCCTCTAGCTCAGCCGGCCCCAGGGGGGGCAGAAATGGCCTCAAATAAATTCCCCCCACCCCCCCCCCCCCCCCCACCCCTCCCCCGGGAGCGACCCTTGCCTACAGGATCGCTCCCCGCTTGACATTGGCGCCAAAAAGAAAATCCCCGGTGCCTAGTGGTTTCTGCCCCCTTCGGGGCAGATTGACCTAAAATCGGCCAATCTGCCCCCAAGGGGGGCAGAAATGGTCTAAATACAATTTGCCCCCCAGGGGAGCGACCCTTGCCTAATGGGTCGCTCCACATCTCTAAAAAAACAAACAAAAAAAAAACACACAAAAAAAATTGCCCTGGTGCCTAGAGGTTTCTGCCCCCGGGGGGGGGGGGGGCAGAAATGGCCTAAAATAAATTGCCTCCCCAACCCCCCACCCGGGAGCGACCCTTGCCTATGGGGTCTCTCCCCCTGCGTGACATTGGCGCCCCCCAAAAAAATCCCTAGTGGTTTCTGCCCCCCTTGGGGGCAGATTGGCGTAGCAAATATCGGCCGATCTGCCCCCAAAGGGGGCAGAAATGGCCGAAGTACAATTTTCCCCTCCAGGGGAGCGACCCTTGTCCAAGGGGTCGCTCCCCATCTGTAAAACAAAAAATCCCCGGTGCCTAGTGGTTTTCGGCCTAATCAGAATAGGCTGATCTACCCCCCAGGGGGGCAGAAATGGCCTAAATATAATTTGCCCCCCAGGGGAGTGACCCTTGCCTAAGGGGTCGCTCCCCACCGAAAAAAAAAAAAGATCCCTGGTGCCTAGAGGTTTCTGCCCCCAGGGGGGGCAGAAAAGGCCTTCCAAAAAAATGCCCTCCATTGGGAGCGACCCTTGCTCCCTTATGCCAGTTTCAATAACAAAAACAAATCCCTGGTGTCTAGTGGGCGTTTCAAAAGCCGGATTGCAAGCAATCTGGCTTTTGAAACGCTGGGAGAGACTTCAAAGGGAAGGAAATACATTTCCTTCCCTTTGAAGCCTCTCCGGGCCTCCCCCACGTGATCGAAAGAGAAATGCTGAGCATTTCTCTTTCTCAGCTTCCAGCGCGATGGGGGAGGCCCTGTGACAAATCAGCGCGCGCTCGCGCGCTGACGTCACAGGGGGGGTGAGGGGGGTCGGGGGAGGAAGGGGAAGGGCTTCCCCTTCCATCCCTGCCTTGGGGGGGTGGGTGGGGGGCACAGGGGGGGAGCGCTAGCACTCCCCCCAGTTCCCATGCCTTGGACGAGGTGACCACGTCCAAGGCACCCGGGAACCGCTGCCTTGGACGAGGTCACCTCGTCCAAGGCATGCGAGTGGTTAAGGACCACGTCCTGGAGCTTGCAGTATTGTAGAGGTGGGAGGCAGGGCCGGGGGCATTATGTACCCATCTTAAGTGTGCCCTTAGATCATGTTAGTCAGGCCAGAAGATCTCAGCCATTTCAACGGCCAGCTGGTCAGTAGGTGCAGATTGGTTTCGGGCAAATTGTTTTGGATTGGATTGTTGCAGATTATTATGGATTGGAGTGGGGCAGATTGTTTTGGATTGGAGGGGGACAGATTGTTGTGGATTGGAGTGGGGCAGATTGTTTGGAATTAGAGTGGGGCAGACTGGAATGGGGCAGATTTTTGGGGATTGATGTAGTGCAGATTAGAGTAGTGCAGATTGTTCTGGATTGGAGTGGGGCAGGTCGTTTTGGATTGGAGTGGGGCAGAAGGTTTTGGATTGGAGTAGCGCAGATTGGAGAGTGGGATATTGTTTTGTATTGGGGTGGGAAGACTGTTTTCGACTGAATTGGGACTCGGCTGGTTGTTTTGGATTTGAGTGGGGCACATTGCTTTGGGTTGGATTGGGCCCTCTTCTTTACAGCCTCATAATTCGTCACTGGAGGACATACCACCATTTTCGTTCCCATCCGTGGAGCAAGGACCAAGCACTGATTGATTTAACGTAATCAGTGCTGTCCACTGCTCCTGACATGAATTGTTGCTACTATTTTCTTCTTTTAACTTCAAGTGCCCCGCAGACAGAAGGCATGTGACTAGCAAAAATGTGCCCACCAGGACAAACAAAATTGCAAAGTTGTATTTTCTGTAGAGGCAGAGGAGGTCATGTTGCTTCCAAATTTGTTACATATTCTTCAAATGTATGTTAAGCTGTAGACGAAAACAGCATTTCTCATCAGCACTCATGAAGGTGATAGCTAGAGAAATGGTATTAGGACATGTTTGTGCCTGTCTCCGTTGAGGGAATATGAGTCTGGTAGGACATAAAAATTATAACTTGTTGAGGAACAACGAGGGGAGCAGAAGACTGATACCTGTACTCTCCTTCTTCCTACCCCCCTTCCCCCCCTCCCCCAACACACACACAACCGGCAGTGTCTGCCCTCAAATCCAGACTGGGTAGGACTTCTTAATTTACTTAAGACCCCGAACACTGAATATGGAGTTGGTGAGAGTTAGATTGAAGGCTCTAATGTGCGCACTTCTCTTCCTTCCCTCACAGGCTGTAGCCTCAGAGGGCAGACTCGCCAGAGTACGATTAGGAGTGCTACTTAGCGGAACGGAAACCAGGCTCTGGCACTAACCTGTCCTAGGGTGACCCCAGGAGGCTACACAGCTCAGCATCTCACCCTTCATTGCTTTGGTGTCTACTGTAATAAGATTTCACCCATGCTGTTGGCCCAACAAGGGCCTGGATCTATATATACTGCAGCACTGATGAAAATAACTCTGTAGTTATGGTTAAGCTGGGTAATCAATATGGAAAAATGTATGACTAATAACATTTACTCAACTTCATGAATGTGCTTGACACCTAAAAAAAAAGTGCATAGTTGGTTAAGATTATTCCTGTAAAATTTGGTGTGAACGCTGGACAACAGAAGGAAAAGGAAAACAGGGAGTCCCAATGGTTGCGTTTCCTTTTGTAGGTCTCTTCACTACCGCAAAGATTGTTTGCCAATCTAGGAATGGACCTGAATCTTGCCCAAAATAGACATTTTTTTCAGTTTTGGTGTAAACCTGTTCACCAGTACTTGAGAAGACTGAAAATTTTACAGATGTCTAGCAGAGACACATTTCTACTCAAATAGCCCTTTTGAGTGCCATGAATTCAATTCGGATGAGCTCAGGACTTCTGTAGTTCACAAACCACCCGAACAAGTTAATGGACTGCAAGACACTGGTTGAGTGACCAAGCTTGAACATTTTTATTCTGGCAGACATTACAACATTAGCGAACTGACTGACAGGTGTTTAAAACAGTATAAACACACTATTTTGCTTGGGCAATCAGACGGACGCACTCATCCACAGAGAGAGCTGGGCCTACCCCCAGACACATAACAAATGGCTCACTGTGCTCATTTCCCAGAAAGAAAATGTTCAACCTCTGGCTCACAAAAGACAATGGAACAGTTGCACATTTTTACTTTTAGAGGAATCTTTGAATGTCATGGCTATAATTGAGTTCTAGTGTATAACCCTAATTGTAATGCTAATTTGAACTATGCGCTGGTACCACTTTGTACAACACACAGTCCAATGTCCTTTCTCCAGAATCAGTTCACACTAGTTCAAACTGGTGCTGGGTACAAGTAGTCAGAAACATTTTAGATTAATTTTAACTTAGGTCTTTCATGACCAATCTGTGTCTAACGTTTCCAAAAGTAGGTATGTCCATCTACGTTTAATCTTGTAAAGTTGAGCACAGATTGATCTACGTCTAAGAAAGTCCTAGAGGAGGTCCCCAAAGTTACATTACCATTGACATTTCCATAATACACTTTTCTGATGTGAGGATGCAAAACTCACTTCCTGAGCAGCACTCCAGTTGGTACTGGAGCACAAGTACACGCCTCAGGGTGTGTTTGAAAGCCAAGTATGATCCCAGTGGCTGATTGGCTTAGCCGCTGCCTGCACAGCAGATACTGAGGCTGACTACTGGGCACAGGTTATCGCTGACTGCCACACACTGTTCCCTGCAAGTGTTTAGCATGGTTGTGGGTTTTGTTTGGTGTTTGTTGTAGTCAGGGATGGGTAAGATGTGGGCATCTTGCTCACTGTGCCACTGGACCCATTTCTCACTTCAGAGAGGGCAAAACAGCTTTGGGTTTGCTTTTGTTTTAATCTGGCAGTAGCGTAACCTCGTATTCGGGCTGGATTGTTTTTATTGGAGCAGGACCAAGACTGATGACTTTGTTGCAGGTCCTTTTCTACAGTGACATGGTGGGGACAATAATGATGGACTGAAAAGCAGCCCTGAGCGTTTGCCATTTGCTGTGATTAATTCAAACATTCCTTCCATCACCCTGTTTGTTTTAGTTGGTATCAGCAGCACAACAACAAAATGCAGGCTGCAGCTGAATGTTGCCCCCTGCCTAGTGACTGAAGACTGTTGTTGAAGAATGAGCCATGGAGGCAAGGATTCTTACTGAAGGGCCCGGCAGAAAGCTTGTTCTGCTAGTGATCACTGCATGCTGTTCTGTGGGCTCTGTCACCTCAGGGAAAAGGAACAGGAAGTGGTTGAAGAATAAACTTTGTGCCCAGACCCTCGAGGCACATTCAGAGGTGGTGCACTATAGGTCTTGGCATTGGAGAACGGGGCTACGGTAGAAGAAAAAATGTGAGCATTCAAAACCTCTGAGTTGTTGGTTGAAGGTTATTTTGAAGGTAGGAAGACCGGGAAGGTTCATGACTAGTAGGCAGGGGTGCAGGCACGTTGTAGACGTTTGATCAAGTATTTTATATGAAATCCCCTAAAATGACAGGAAAATATTTCAACACTAAGGTGTGCAACTTAACAATAAAAATAAGTTACTGCTCTAATCCAAAACCAAAATGGACCATGATATTCACCTATTATTTTGATCAATTTAGTCAGAACTCTCAATTTGTGATCTCACATGGCAGCTCATATCCTCACTCCTCGGATGAGAAATGACATCAGGGACATCACAAACAACATCACATTATTGACAGTCACACAGCACGCAAATTACTTATGTTCTATCATATACAATTACACATGGAAACCTAGGACTGAAGTACCACTAAATGTTAGTAGGTGTCCTCCCTGCTAGTTTATGTAGAGAATACAAACTGTTTTATTGTTATGATATATTTTAAATGTGATCACAAAAACATGTAAGAAAATAACTTTTCTGTCGCTGCATGGCCAATATAATTATTATCCTTATAAATTATAGGGCTGCTTAGTTATAAGATTATGTTCAAAATAGAGTACTTTTCCAAGCTACACAGGAGTTTTTAGGATACATCTTTTAAGTATTTAAAAGTAGTGTGCCACTGTTAAAGAAACTTGGTCATGTGACAAAAATATGTGCCTATTTATGACACTCTTGGAGAAGGCCTAATTTGTGATAAATCTGAAAACGTTAAGTTCATCTAGTGGCGTCTATTATTTACTAAATTCTCTGTATTATCAGAACTTAACAGCCGGTAATACCAGGGCTTGCTTATGTGTTTAATGCTACCCTGGGAACACACAGTAATGGTCAGTGGTACCGTGGACCTGTTATAGCATAACTGTGAGGATGTCCAGTAATTCTAAAGGTAGTGCAACGTTTTCAGTTTGCTTCTAAAATCAAATATATCTGCTAGTTATCATTTCATGGCCAGTTTACCTGTGTGAGTCTGCCTAAGAAGGATTCTTGTTTCTGAATCCTTTTTATCTATACTGTCTATCAGCAGCGGCTCCCCACTATGACGGAGGTGTGTTGCCCCCCCTCCAACCACAGCTGCCAGTGCAAACCTTTAACAAGGAGATGACAATAAACAATTTTTTTATCATTTCCTTTGGGGGTGACGAGGGGGAGTGCACTGTGCACTCCCCTCAGTGCGCATGTATGTTTGGCTGGCTGTCTTGGGACGGCCAAACACACATGGGCACTGTACTCTCTCCACCTCTGCACTGCGTTGCCGGGCTGGAGAGAAAGGGCACAGGCTCCCAGTCTGCCTGGGAACACCCGTGCTGTGCGCTCCAGCCACTCCTAATGCTGCAGGAGTGGCGAGAAAGCAAGGCAGGTAAGGTTGGTTTTTTTTATTATTTTTTTTGTGTGTATTCATTCCCTCTACTCCCGGTGCACCCCATGCCCCTTCACCGTACAGTGAGCCACGACTGCTGTCTAGCTAAAAAATCTGTTTTGTACTGCAAAATGTTAAGTCTTTGTAATAACCATAGTGAAAATGACATCATTAGTCAGATTCTCAAGTCACAGTGCTCAAGTTGTCTCCGGGTACAAGTTGTACCTAAAGTCCACGGCCTTTACTAATTTCCCTACGCTTAGAGCCTGCCAGGAATGGCTTTGCCTCACATGGCTCAGGAAAAACGATTCACATCAGGTTTTGAGAACTGAAGAAACTTGGTTTTGTCACAAATTGAGAACACTCTGATTGCAGTTAAACATCTCATCCAGTTAGATTCAGATTAACAAATATGACCACAGCCCTCAAAAAGTGAGAAATAGAGTACAGGTACAAGCTTGCGTGTAGCAAATTTGTTAATGAAATGTTCAGTACTCTTCTTGGTGTTCCAGACAGTTGTTTATTTGGATCAATTCTCGTACATCCAGAAATACAGTCAAACAGGCACAGCCAACACGCGTTTTGTCACAACAGTGACTTCATCAAGGCTGTAAGGAATATATAATACCAAGTTTTAACTATATACATTGATACTGGAACGGTGTCAAGTAGTAGTGGAACTTCGTCCTATGGTGAGAAAGAGTGGAGACCGAAAGAGCAGATGATGAACTGCGAGTGTATATTTACTATATTAATTTCAATATGAACGAGACACAATGTATTAACCACAAGCAATCACGATAACAAGTGTCTCCCAAGTGTTCTTTAAGCTAATCAAGTAAAAATAGTCAAGTTAGAATAGATTATTGGAAAAGCCTACCTCGACTGGTAGTGTGTGGATGGAATATCCAAAAGAGGCGAGGTACGGGTAGCACCTAGGGGACTAGAACGAGAGGGAGAGGGGAGGGTAGAGAGATTATATAAGGAGGGAGATGAACAGCTCAGTGTTTACAAACCCAATAGAAGGGTATAAATAGTTATGCGTGACAAAGGGTAAGGCTACATGTGTCCTTAAATGTTGAAAGAGAAAGTCGTTCTTGTGTGTAGATCCAAAGAGTATGGTGACTCTAGGTTAAGGTAGTAATGACCAAAATAATTGGTAAGTATGTCCCAGGTAAGCGACGGGTCGGAGGACCTTGGTAAGTCCTAGAAAATAAAGCTGAGGCACGATGCTGAGGCATGCCGAGATAGCGTATTTTGTAAAGTGCAGCTAGGGTGGTTTAAAGTATAAGAGAATATCCGTGAAGTGAATGAAACATAACCAGCAGGCGGTAGTCTCCCAAAATCTAAGAACCATCGAATAATAATGGCTTTGAATAAGTAAAACAATAGGAACTACTGAGGGACGCTTTGGAGATTATGCAATAAGGTGGATAATATTGTTCCAACCGTGAGTAGTGTTAATGCAAAATATAGAGTAGACCGTGAGTTAAGTAAAGTAATGGTGTAAGTAAGTGCTGTATTTGTGCATTATCACTGGTAGTAATAGCTGTCCAGACCAAGTTAAATTGAAGGTGTCGACTAATTACTTATTGGGACTATATTGGAACATGTATAAGATACAGTATAAATATATAAGGTAATGCAGTCATCTGAGAGAATAACTTGTTGAGGACTGAAATGTATCTCAAGAGAGGAACCCGAGCCAAAGTAGTTAGCGCTTGTCAAGGGTAAATATGTTTTGGGCTAAGACGTGGCTTATATAGCCAAATTGTCCGCTAAATTAAGAGGCCTCTTTTGGATATTCTGTCCGCACACTACCAGTCGAGGTAGGCTTTTCCAATAATCTACTCTACCTTGACTATTTTTACTCGATTAGCTTAAAGAACACTTGGGAGACACTTGTTATCGTGATTGCTTGTGGTTAATACATTGTGTCTCGTTCATATTAAAATTAATATAGTTAATATACACTCACAGTTCATCATGTGCTCTTTCGGTCTCCACTCTTTCTCGCCATAAGACGAAGTTCCACTACTACTTGACACCTATTAATATCTCATGATTTTACACACGGTCACTTTAGCCTTGTCTATATACACACCAGATTGCCCTTTGCTTTCATGTCAACCGTTCCAGTATCAATGTATATAGTTAAAACTTGGTATTATATATTCCTTACAGCCTTGATGAAGTCACTGTTGTGATGAAACACGTGTTGGCTGTGCCTGTTTGACTGTATTTCTGGATTTACGAGAACTGATCCAAATAAACAACTGTCTGGAACACCAAGAAGAGTACTGAACATTTCATTAACAAACTTGCTACACGCAAGCTTGTACCTGTACTCTCTTATTTCTCACTTTTTGAGTTCTGTGGTCATATTTGTTCATTATATGCTGTGTATACTTGTAAGCACTATTCATGTGCCTTCGGGTAGTAGGGCACCCGACCACGTGCACCTAACTGTATTGTACTGCTATTATACATTTTCTACTGTGGACACCATTCGGAAGTGCAACGTTTTGCCATTTACTACCTTTTTGTTTCTGAGCACAGTTAGAGTCAGAGTTCAGGTGAAATGTTGACCTAGTTGTGAAATTAAGTGTGCCGATTGTTATGTACTTTGTTTTTCATTTTCTCAACAAGCCACTGAACAGAATTACATTAATCAAATACCCAAACATAGAAAGGCTAAATACTATCTTCCGGTCCAAGTGTGGTTTCTGTAAATTCATCCAGCTTTTACAATTGTACTTTAATGGGAAATGCAACATTTGTGTCAAATCCTTAAAGGAGCAGGCCAATGTGCAAATGCATTTTTTGTGAAACTTTAATGCAGATTGGTTCGTTGGAGCCATGATTTTTAGAATTCAAATGAATCCTGTTCCAAGGACTGCGCCTCTCAACCATATCTCTAATACTGGTGTTGCTTATCTCACTGAGCCCTCCACATTAGTTACATTCCAGTTAGACTCACATTTTAAATGTACAAAACCATAGAGATGCAGCTGTTATAGTTAATTTCAAGTAACTATAACCAATGCCCTAAGGCAACCATCGCCCTCGCCATGCCCAATTTTTTACTCACATTTTACTGCAAATATTACATTGATATTATCAGTAATGTTATCAAAGATATCATGAATGTTGCAGTATGTAGGGTAATTAGCAGTGCATGGCGAGGGCACGAGTTATAGTTACCTTAGGGCACAAGTTATAGTTACGTGAAAAATAACTATAACAGCTACATCTCTGTGGCTTTGTACATTTAGAATGTGCGCCTAACTATAACATCCCTGTAACCTTTGTTTTTTTAAGTGAATCCCTATGGTTTTTTTAAATTTTATTTCCTAACTATAACGTCCCTGTAACCTTTGTTTTTTCAATTAATTGCTGTGGGTTTTTTAACATAAAGCAATTTTAATTACTATACGTTAATCCAACCACCACTGTGGATGGCCTCTGGCTGTGTGCGGTGGGGTTTGGCCGCAGGCCCTGCGACCAACCCCCTTTAACCACCCAACCCTGCGCCAAGCATTGCCTTTGGCTGTGTGCATCAAGGGTTGGCCACATGGTATGGCCATGGGCCAGCCCCTGCGATTAACCCCCTTTAAGCTCCACACCACGCACTGTTGAAGGGATTTGGAACTTAAAGGGGTAATCATTAAATATACATATTTAAGGGGACCGCACAGACCGTCCCGGGGACCACCACCTCCACGGGGCCACATGCTAAAAAAAACATAGCAGGGGCCGCACAGACCCCGCCCAGATCCAGGGGACTACCATCTCCCTAGGACAACATTAAAAAAATATATATTTGGGTGGCTGCATGGACCCCCTGGGCCCAGGGAACCACCACCTCCCTGGGGCTACATAATTAAATAAAACTTAGGGGGGTGCACAGTCCCCTCCACCTCCCTGGGACAAAAAGATATATGGGGGGCTGCTCGGACCCCCACGAGCCCCAGGGACCATCTCCTTCCAGGGCTTCATGCTAAAAGGACTTAGGGGGGCCACGCAGACCTCCCTGGTTCTCGGGGACTACCACCTCTCCAGGACAATATTTAAAAATATAAGGGTGGGGCCCCCGAACCCCAACCAGGCCCCAGGGACCACAGCCTCCCCAGGGTTACATTTTAAAACTTTGTGAGTTGGGGCGCTGGGACACCCCCAGCCCCGGAGACCATCACCTCCCCAGGACCAAATACTTTTTTTTTCAAAGGGGAAGGGGGCCATGTGGCCCCCACCCCTAGGCCGACTTCCACCCAAGGGACCCCATCCCCTGGGGCCTAGCCATATATTTAGGGGTACCCAGGGCACCCATTAAAATCTGGATCACGGGGGAGCCTCAAGGCCCCCATGGTCCCACCGGCTCCCATCTCCTGCGGGAGCCGGCATTGTTCCTGCACACAGGAAGCTGCTTTAAATAGCAGCTCCCTATGTGTGTCAGCAAAGTTTTCATCTCTTTCCCTGCCTGAATGTTAGCATGAGAAACACCCTTTTTTTTTTTAAACCCCTCCGTTTCTCAGCCCCACTTGACGAATCATCGAGAAATGCTGGTGTGTGTGCTGGCGTACATCAAAACTGACATTGCACACCCCTTACACAACTACTTTACTTCTGTTTTCAGTCAAGCACCAGTGCGTACATACCTTGAAAGTTTAGGAATAGAATATCAGCGGTTATTGCTCTGGCACCAGCCGTAATTGATCAGATTGCTATGGGTTCATTCTGCCCTGCAGCGCCAAGATAGACTGGATGGCTGGTTTGAGAATTTACATCGAGAGCTACACCTAATAGTGTCTAACAGTCTGATGGTGCGGATGTGCTTGTGGCACTGCTTTGCAGCACAAATCCTTCACGGACCTGCAGACTGGGGAGTTAGATGGGATTTTAAAATTGTCTCCTAATCGCCATGGATTGCCTTCTGTCCGGTCTGACCTTGCCAGCAGTGTAGAGCGAGAATATGCTCTCTTGCTGCTTCCTCTTGACTAACCTTCCCGCTTCCTTTGTATCTGAATGTTTCCCCGTGTGTGTCTTTGTGTGCACAAATAGGCCCTCATTACGAGTGGCCCTTACATTCCGATGGACTCTATTAGAAGTGTTACAAGGCCACCCTGAAATACACGTTTTTGCTTTTCACACAGAGTTGGCTTTAGAAATATCCACGTGAAACTCCAGAGGAAAGCGTACTTGGGTCGTCGCTGACCACTGATTCCTGCGTGTTATTCCCCAGAAACTCGTAATCCCTATTATTTAACATCCTCTTGAATTACTGGCACACAGACTAATGGTACTTTCGGTGAGGAAAAATAACCGGGCTTTAGTGGACCACGAAGTTTGAGGGCCCTAGTTTGAGATTGCCTTTTTCAATGCGAGTTACAATTTCTCTCCACTATCATCAGACATGCTGCAAATATGGCATACCAAAATAGGCCTGCAGAAGCAGTTAAATATCTTACATTCACAATCTATCAAGAAACACCTTGTGGTAAACTTACAGAAGACTAAAATAATGATAACGGGAAATAAAATCTAAAAAGACGGCGAGTGGTTCCTAAATAGTAGTAAAGATCCGTAAAGAAAGCACGTACATGTACCTGGGTGTCCAAATCGACAGTGGAGGATCCTTTCTACTACACCAAAAGTACATTTGTAAGGGCAGGATCCCTTGTACAAGCCTTCGAAAGACTGGCAAAGCATCTGCATGGGTCCACCTCAAAACCCCTCTTAGAGGCAATCAGGGCACAACTGATTCCGATGATCTCATACGGCTCAGAATCTCTGTATGGTAGACATTCGCAATTCCTTGACACCCTGGTCCCAAGAACATATCAGAAGATGTTTTTATTACCTCCCGGGCCATCCTTCCCAAATACAGCTGGAGTTCGGTCTCACCAGCCAAAACGTTATGCACCAGGGGTCTTTTGTAAATGTTTGCTACAGACTACAAGTTTCGCAACCTGACACTTTAAACCCTCTAATATGGAAAGAAATTGAGCCCAAGGAGTGCCTTTCACACCCAAGGCATACCTGGAACAGGCAATTGTAAGTCTGCAACTGGGAGCAGAATTGTGTAATGCAATCTCGTTTCTGGCTTTCAGAACCATAGTAAATAATGCCACACGCAGTCTCTCTCTTTTTAGAGACAAGTGCATGTTGGCAAAGTGATCACATGCTTATGCTCCCCAACCCTGTCTGGCTCCCACCCCTTCTTCAGCTGTGAAATGGCAGGTCAGTGGAAGCCGACTTGGAGACCTACCAACTCTAGACATGGGCCTGAGAGGGTGGAGCCTGGACGGCAGCATCAGATGCCGGCTATGCAGCTACCTTTGGGAATCAATCGAAGACATAATATGTGCTTATCCTTCCCTCCTGGCAGAGCGTAGACATTGACTCGAACCTATCTTCCTGACAAGACGAATCAAAACATGTAGAAGAGCTGTAATCGAGTCCCAGCTAGCGACCGATCTCAGACTAACCGCACACTGTTCCCTATTGCTGACGTGTAGTAAATAGACTAAAAAAACAGACGCAAGAGTCTAGCTAGTGACTATATCAATGGCATATCTCTTATCTCTTTTTAATCCAAACTTTTTTTAACTGTGAATAAGCCTCAAGCTGGTTTCGATAATTCCTTTTTAGGGGCGAGCGCAAAGCGCTTCATCTCCTGATGTAATCTCTCTTTGGGCTTCTAACCACGCCAATGTCACGTCAGTCCCTTACATTGGTTTGTGGGCTTGCCTTTGAAAATCCACTTGCTTTCTTTAGTGTAAGGCATGCATACGTCAAGCCTTTTCCGGTGTTTAGCCCTCCTCAAGCGCACCAACTACTGGAAACATACGAGGCTCCATGTTTTCCGTACGGTTTCGGGACTACTTTTTCTCTTTCATTGCAGCGCAGTCGCGCTCAGTTTTTTTTTCTTTTCCATTTAATGAGGCAAGAAAAGTCTGGTTAGTAGTTTACATAGCTACTATCTCTAACTTAACAAAATGCGAGACCCATTGCATTGCAAATGCTTGTTTAATCATTGGGGCCCCATGAGCTGCATTGAGTTGAATTTTTGTATTAGGCTTTTAAAGTCTCTTTGTATGCAACGGTTTTCAGTAACAGTGCATGTATTTAATTTAATAAATAAATACTGCAAATATGATATTTGTGTTGATGTAGTAGTTTGCAATTATCCCCACTAGAGGGCAGAAAAGGACTATGTTAATACATCAGAAAGCTATTGCTGCGATCTCATCCTTTGATTTAGGGCATTAAGTTCCGGTACTATTGCAAAGTATTGTGGCATTTGTTAAGCGCTTACTAGCCCATGTGGGGCGCTATGTAATTGGGAGGGTTTTTATTTTGAGCCTCTGTGGGAAGTGTTTTCATGTTGTGTGTGATGTCCACCAAGATGTGGTGGTTATCGTGGTATGGGACGCAGCGCCTGATGGCATGAAGCTGAGGGTAAAGGAGAGACAGACACACAGATAATAATTAGAATAAGCAGGACTAATCAGCGTTGCCACAGGGGCAGCAAGTTGCTGTGTGCCCGTAGACCAGAGAGGGTGGTAGGTAATCGGAGAATGTCCTTTGCACAGCATTGTTGGTAGATTCATCAAACATCCTTAATTTATTTACAATGTCTCCCTCTCTGCTGTTTGTTTCAGGTCAATCTGGCATATGCGTATGAAACAAAAGATGCCTTGTGCCTGGTTCTCACCATTATGAACGGCGGTGACCTCAAGTTCCACATCTACAACATGGGCAATCCAGGCTTCACTGAAGAGCGCGTCATATTCTATGCTGCAGAGCTTTGCTGCGGCCTCGATCACTTGCACCAGGAGGGCATTGTTTACAGGTGAACGTACGGCTATATTGCACTGTTTCCATTGCCTTGACCACGGACCCTGCCTGGGCCAGTCTGGGAAGTCCAGGGTGTGGCCTAGTGCAAAGGTGGGGACCACTGGCACTTTTATTTTTGGTTGGGGGGGATAGAGAGAAAAGAAGCAAAAGGTAAAGAAGGAGGAAGAAAAAGACTAAAACAGTGGCAAAAAGAGAAAGCAGGGTTATAAATATAAAGGAACCTATGAGAAGGCAGTTCCGGGGTAAGAAGAGTATATCGGTAGATGAAGGAATCATGAGGTGAAACAAAGACTAGTCCACATTGGTGTTCATCATTTGCAACATTCTGTACAGCGCAAGAGGGCTTTTCACAAAAAAATTATGGGCCATGGCACGTATTCTTTTACAAAATAAACAGAGGTCTAGTGGTAAGAAGGGCGTCATTTACTTTGGAATGTTTTTACATTTTGGCCCTCATGACTTCGGCAGTCTTTTCAGAAGACCGCTTGAGCAAGGGGTGCCAGAAGACCACCAGTGCTGGCGGTCTCCCTACCACCATATTACGAGTACTGAAGGATTTCTGCCACAATTTGGGTGGAAATTCTCCAGTAGTCGTGCTGGCAGTCAGAGACATAGGGGCGGTTCTACCACCGGCCCTGCCCCCCCCCCAAAAGGACTCCTCCAGCCGTATTACGACCAGTAATTCGGCCTGGCTGGGTCCTGATGGTGGGGCGCTGCTGGTGGTGGAAACGCCTGTTCATGTTCCCTGCAGGACGACCTCCTCACCGGACAAGGTAATTCAGTTGTCTGACAGGGGAGGGGGTTTGAAGGGTGGGGGGTGTTGTGTGTGACTGGGTGTTGTCTGCATGTGTGAATGTAAGTGTGTATGCGTGTTTGTAAGAGTGTTTGCGTGTTTGAATGCGTGTGCATATGGGTGTTTGAATGCATGTTTGAATGTGTGTGTGTGGCTGTTTGGATGTATGTATGATTGTTGAAGTGAGTGCATGTTGGAATGTTTGTGTGAATGTGTGTATGGATGCATGTGAGTGAATGTGTGTATGGATGTGTGCGAGTGAATGTGTGTATGGATGCGTGCGAGTGAATGCGTGTATGGATGCGTGCGAGTGAATGCGTGTATGGATGCGTGTGAGTGAATGTGTGTATGGATGAGTGAGTGAATGCTTGTATGGATGCGTGTGAGTGAATGTGTTTGGATGCATGTGAGTAAATGCGTGTATGGATGCGTGTGAGTGAATGCATGTATGTAAGTGTTGGTGAATGAGTGTATGCGGGGTACGTGTGGGTGTGTGAATGCGGGGAGGTGGGTGGGGTTATTGGGATTGCAGGGGGCGGGTTGGGGGAATCTCCTGCTGGTGATAGGAAATACATTTTATGTCACTGGTAGCCTTTCCAACAGGGTTTTTTTGGAAAG
The DNA here is from genome assembly GCF_031143425.1 of Pleurodeles waltl. Classification (NCBI taxonomy): domain Eukaryota; kingdom Metazoa; phylum Chordata; class Amphibia; order Caudata; family Salamandridae; genus Pleurodeles; species Pleurodeles waltl. The sequence goes on along the minus strand of NC_090450.1, from coordinate 535,084,313 downwards.
CAGACTCATGATGCCGCCGGCAGTCTTCAGTGGACCGCTGGGTCAGAGATACTAATCTCCGGCCCGGCTGTCCAACAGCTCTGGCGTAGTATAAGCGGGGATGTGGCGGCTTGGCAGAGGCCAACTTGCCACACTCATAATGAGACAGCCACTGTGACCCTGGCGGTCTTCGGACAACCAGGGTCAAAATGAGGACCCTTGTTTTGGGGATGAGGTTAATAGTTCAATCGTTATTTCCTGAAGTCTGAAGTGAACTTCCGTGACAGAGAAGCGAATGCTGCATCTCTGAATCGAGGTCTGAGCAACACACACAGCCACATTTTGTTCATACCAGTGGATGAGGCACACGGCACTAAGACGAGGAAGACCAGATACACACCGTCAAAGGGGCATGGTCAAAGAAGCAAAACTTGTCATGCGGTGCAAGATGCTTGGCCTGTGTCACAGGGACTTCGTCTAAAACGTGTTTACTTGAATCCAGTGTGCGACACAGCATCATACCTCACCAGCATTTGTTTGCCTCTGTGTGTTTGCTCCGAGTACATTGTGACAAATCATTCAACAACAAACATTGGCTTTGCAAATGCTTGTTAGCACTGCTTTTTGTTACGTATCCAAAAATAAAGTAGTAGGAATAGTATATGTTTTGAGCAAGAATTTAGAATGTTTCTGTTTTGAAAATATGAGGTCCCGGCAATTTCAGATTGTGAATTAAACATTACAAGGTCTATGGAAGGAGGCTTGTAGTTTTGAGTGTTTCATTTGCACAGTGTTCCCTTCCCAATCCTTTCCGCAGCAGCCTTCCCCTCTGTATCACTTACTTATGCCCGTTTCTCACCACGGCTCTTTCTGAAGTCTCTCCATCTGCTCGTCTCACACGTAAGCCTCACACTTGATTCCTCTTCCTCTTCATTACTGTGTCTCTCTAGGTCCGCGTGTACCTCCTTTCTTTCAGCTGCTCCTCCTCTCCGTCATATCTATCTATCTCTCTCCCCCCCCCCTTTCGCCTGTAAATAGTACATTTTCTTTTTGATTGGCATTGTTTTTCTGACAGCTGTGTAACTTCTTCTCGCACATCCCGTAGAATCATTCTTACAGTCGGCACTTAAAATGTGAGTCGCTCTGCAGAGGCCAAGCATTGTATGAGCATTTAGTCTGAACACCTTTATGACCCAGAGATGGGCCCTGTGAGAACCTGACACTGTTTCCAGCCTCATCCCAAGATGTCTATTCGGGCCTCATAATGAACATCCATCCACGCCATGAACTCTCTTAGACACCTCATGCGCCTCCAGGGCTGTTAGTTGGGTGAAGTTACTCTTCGAGGTAGGACCACAGAGTAAGGAAGCTGGCACTTCTGCCTGCACAAGATACACAGACGTGCTCAATCAGGTGGCTTGGAAAGAAACCAAAGTGCTGCAGTGTATCCCCACATTAAAACAGCAAAGAACATCTTTATTTGTTTTACTTTTAATGCCAGTGCATATTAATAGAATTTGATTTTTTTATTACTTATTCTAGTTGTACAAGTTTTCTTTTGACTTCTTGTTTTGCATCTGCAGTCGTGTTTTGATTGATCTAAGCAACAACTCTGCAGTTGTTTCGATATGTTATTTTTCTGCTGCTCCCAATCAGACCCATTCCATAGCTTTTAACGAAAGGCCTAGAAAACAATCACCGAATCCCCATCTACATGGTATAAGCACACACATACATACTCCGTTTACACCAGGACTTATAAAAAAAGATACATTTGCAGAAAGCACTTCTGACCGCCCTTTGGGCCAAAGGTCAAATCTTCTAGGGAAGCATACGTTAAAGACGCCTACAAAGTATGAAATAATTAAAGTAATATATCTGTTACTGTCCGGCAACACAGTCCTCTGTCTTCTCCCAGCAGAGAGAGGGAGTGGGGAGCCGAGAGAGGTGGGTGTGGGCGGGTTGGGGGTGCAGGGTGGGAGGTCAAGCCATAACTAATTTTATATATGTAGTCTTGTAAGTGTTTGTGTGTGTGTGTGTGTGTGTGTGTGTGTATATATATATATATATATATATATATATATATATATATATATATATATAATATATGTATGTATAACACACATGTATAGGCACACATCCACAAAGCTACGCAAAAAAACGGGACAGGCCATATATAAAAGTGAGAGTAAAGTATTTAGTCCTTCTTTTATGTCTGACCTGTCCCGGTTTTTGCTCCTCAAAATCTGGTCACCCTACATACAGACCCATGCTGGGGCGCACAAGCCCTGCCTGGTGCTGGCATGTGCCTGGTCCAGAAATGGTTCTAACTGCAGGAATCAGAGCTCCTCGCTGTGAAGCTCCTTTTCACACCAAGCTGTCTGTTCTTTCACAGGGATCTGAAGCCGGAGAATATCCTCTTGGACGATGACGGTGAGTATTTCCAAAGATGCTTTTCACATCGGCTGCTAAATCGTTGATTTGTTTAAGAATTTTCAATTACCCGTGAGCCTGAGTGCAGTGAGCATGCTTGAAGGCAGATTCTGAGTGTGGGTTCTGTTGGTTAGTGGTTGTGGAATTGTTCTGCACAAATGAATGGAGCACATTCTTAATATAGGTTCAGGCTGCAAGATATCCTAGAATTTTTAAAGTAAACTCTACCTCATGCAACTGCTTGTATGGAACTAGACCTCGAAGGCGGGAAAACCTGTCATTATGAGTTTCCAAATCTGAAAGCAAGCTATTCGTTGTAATCTTTTTAATGTGGCATAACAGACTTTGCATGCATGTGTGATCTGCTAGAACCACAATTGCTCGAGACTCCGATAATGCAATCAGTGGCTTCATAGATACTTATCATATAACATGACAGCACAGAATCGGAGTGTCTGCTATCTGCTGAGGTCCCACATCCCTTTCTCTCAATTCAGTGGTACACTGGTAGAGAACTGCCAGTGATATCTAAAGATCTTCCGTGATTTAGTTCATAGAAGTTAATGTTAGCATTGTCCTTTCCTTTCAGTTATTTGGGAAGTGTTTACTCGTGCACGGGCGCATGCGCGCAGGGTGATTTATTACCCTCCCTTTTATTCGTGACGCTGTTATCCTTTGATTGGTCATAGGTTATGCATTCATCGTTTTCACTGAGTCGGACAGATTATCTTATGTCCCTTCAGATGACACACTGAGTATAGGATGTACTTGGGAAAGTTATCTTGTTATGTTACATTCCTGCTTTGGTAGGTGCGTTGTCTTCCTACAGGACTTAAACCTGGTATGCTGCGAGCTTCAGTGTCAAATTGTTCTTACTTGATTTTCAGGCTTTGGATAGAAGAAAAAAACACTTGGCATATTTTGCCCTTGTGAGAGAGGTATACCGGGTATATTTTACGTAGATGGGTATAGGTATGTCTACTGTGTTCTGTTCATTTTTGTTATAGTAATATTGTGTATGTTTTCCTACCTTTGGGTTAGTTATAATTGTTCTGTATCGTTTCTCCTGGAACACAGAGGGGCCTGTTTACTATATGTGTATTTGAAAAACCCTCGGAACTGTACACTAATAAACCAGTGAGTTTAGCCGCTGTGGGTAGAGTTGCCTGTAGCTCAAGACGTTACAGTAAAGATGGTGGCTAGGGTTAGGCCATTACATAAGCAGGATGCTACATGACACAATCTTCATCCTTTAAATGAGTATACACACATATGATGTTGGTTAATTGACCACTGTACTCATAAAGGGGGACTTTTGTTGCAAAACTGATGCATTAATCCAGAGGTACTTAAATTGTTGCTTTGGAAAACCATTCATATAGAGCAGGCTTTTCCTACAAGTTGTTAGCTCTCCACCTACCTGTAGGTAGCTCGTTTGTGTCTAGCTCAGCCTACTAAATTCGAAGTTTTTCCTTTATATATGTGTAACGAAATTGAAAAGTGTGTATTTAAGACAAAAATTAATGTATTTTCAGAACTCATAAACTGAGTCTAGGATTAAAATGTTTGGATTCCGAAAGTATATTTAAAGGTTACAAATAGTATTTCCTTTGTGCCTGGCCATTCAGGCTATAGCTATAATATATTACCTATGTAAAGGCATTACAAACTGAAAGTCTTGTTTACATTACTGTTGGCTACCCTGCCTGATGCAATGAGGTGATCATGACTTGTAATCTTTTGTGTGGCTGAAAATGTCATCTTGCCCGATGTGGTCACTATTAAAGCACTAATACTATTAGTAGCACAGGATGATTTTCATTGAACATAAGTAGCTCTTATTACATAAAAGGTTGGAGTCCGTGATACAGGGACTGCCTGACAAACTGGCATGGTCTGTTTTTCTGCAACCACATGCCAAAGGGTTTCCTGCATCTTGGGGCCTCTGAAGCTGAGCAAGCCTGCCTTTGGAAATATCATTGAAATCCCATTGCAGTACTCTATCCTCAATGTATGGGGCTGCCATGTTGAGTGGCTTTGTGGCTGCAGCTCTTTTCCATTTTGTCTCCTCTCTTTTAGGCCACAGTGATCTGAACACCATTGTCCACCCTTGTCTTGCCTTTTCTAACTTCTTCAGTGCTGCAGTGTTTCCTGCCAGTCCTCTGCTGCCATGTAAAACTAGAAACAAAGTGCAACGGAAATACTTTTTGCAAGTGTTTCTGTTTGTGGTGACGCACAAGAGTATATTTACTTCTTCCTGTAACTTCTTCAGTGCTGCAGTTTTACATATTTTTTCTCAAAAGTCTAATCTCATAGCGTGCCAAGTCAGTGAATCCTGATGTGCCCCATTAGTTTCCTCAATTTTCAAGCTGTGCAGTGGGTGTCCCTGTATGTTAGTGATTACCTCCATTGTGCCAGGCTCGGCATTTTGTCATAGGTGCATCCCATATACCCTGGGTTCCCTCGTGTGGCAAGAATTACATGCTATAGTCCAGTGCCAGAATGTTGCCATTGATTGCATCCACATACAAAGAGTGACCAATGTATCAAAGTTCTAGATATTCCCTATAGTTTCCTAAGGGCTAACATTTCGTCATATGGGCCTGAACTCCCAGCCCCTGCGCCATGCTTGTCCTCCCTAATTCCAAGAATAACCTCCAATATGGCAGAACCAACTTTTATCCATGGGTGCCCCTAATGCCAAGAATTATGTCCAGTATGCGAGCTCCAGCATATTGCCACAGGTGTCTCATGTGGCATAACCTCCAGCATGCCAGCATTTTACCATGGGTGTCCTCTGCCTTTGGTGTTTGGCTTGCCTTTGGTGTTTGGCTTTTGGGCGTCTGACTGGCCTTCCGTGTCTAGGGTAGCCTTGGATATCTGGCTGTCCTGAAGCATCTGGCTCACTTGGAGAATCTGGCTGGGTGCTTGGGTGTGAGGCTCACATTTGATGAGAGTGCTGTTGTTAAAGCTAGCTCTGAAACTGGTGTTTTCCTGAACAGGTCAGATTGCTATGCAGCAGCAGCCTTACTATGCTGTTGCGGAATATGTAAAAGAACCGTAGTAAAAGTTATGGAGTAATATTAATGTTTCCCCTAGATTATATTTCTGTGGTATTTTGTGATGCAAACATTAGAGTAAACAATTCTACTTTTCACCAATTTGATTAAGGGTTTTGACTGATAATCTCATAATGCAATGTTAAATTCCTCATTTGCAATCTGTAATGTGATTTCTGCTGATATTTTCATCTGGCCCAGCAGTGGACCTTCGACAGTTTCTGATGGCCTTTTCCACCCTACTGTTTTCTGGCAGCAAAGGACCTTCTGCAAAATGTTACCATTTATCCTGCAACGACCATCAAGTACCCACTGGTGGCCTTTCCCACTTTTCAGCACTCTGTTGAAGTTTGGTTTCTTTCCCATAGGACACATCAGGATCTCAGATTTGGGGTTAGCAATTAAGATACCTGATGGCGATAGCATTCGAGGAAGAGTTGGGACTGTTGGCTACATGGGTAAGTCAAACATGGCAGACTTGGATCACTGAGATGGTTTGTTAATACAGGCCTTTCTCAATCAGTGGGTGAAGCTTATGTTTTCAATTAATAGTTGTTGCCTTGCCATATGTAAACCCTACTGTCCTTGCAAATACTTCCACTTTACAAATAGGGTTGACCATGAAAGGAAAGACAAGTGGTAAAACCTGGTTAATCATCATAGACAACAAACTGTCCACATTTGTTGGAAGACTGCAATTGTGTGACATCACAAGGCACAAAGTATGAGAAAGCAGTTAATAGAAAGAAGAATAACAAGCTGACTTCATTAAAAAGAACCCATAAAAGGAGTAAATATCTGAGGTATTTGTTGCAGCTTTTTCTCCAGCCGAAAAGGGATACCCATGTCATCCAAAGGTTAACCTTCTCCTAATGGTGACCTGGTACATCTAGCTACGTACATGGTGTGACGATTAGGCACAACCAGAAATTCCATCTAGCTGACCAGAGTTTTTTGTGATATGGGGAGAATTTCGCGTGAGTGTACCTAGTCACTTATCTTTACACCAGTGACTATATCCTCATCCAGTGTTACAGAACTATGATTTGTAATATTGAACAGACTGCTCATTTATTCAAAAAAGCACAAATCGTATATATGTGCATTTTCTGACATATAGCCGTAACCCTTTCTACCGCCATACATTTGGAAAGTAATTTAGGACTTCCACTTCCTCATGTGTTCCAGTCGCCCTTTCATTGAAGTCAATAAATTAAATGCCATTGAGTTGAATATGAGCAAGATTAGTTGTTGCACACCATGGATCAGTGGGGTTTATAGTGTATACTAATAAGTGGTCAACAGTATTATTGAACTGAATAATAGTAATGCTTGTTCTTACAGTCTTACAAAACGTCAAAACTGGTATCAAGCACTAAAACATATTAATTATGCCTGTTGAAAGCTCAGCAGTCATGTTTTGCTTGTCACATTTTTAATTTTACTAATCCTCCTTGTGGCAGTCTCCTGTTTATGTATTTTAATATACAACTAATTGTCTTCTGCTGCTGCTGAAGTTGTTGCTCAGGGTTTATTATTTTAGTTTAGTTAAATCAGAATTGCACTAAGAGCAATAATGGTACACACAGGTAGCCTTAAGCATACTATTTCTGTATGATTTATAAAATCCAGCAAGCTAAATAGGTTTATAGTTTTATTCTGAGCAAAAGATAGATTAGTTCCATCCTTTAAACATTTAAAAAGCCCAGTCTGTTTGGTTCCATTTTCAGGCAATAATCCACCCCCGAGAATGATTCTTTTAGAGTTGGGAGCTTTTGGAAGACAATACCAGCATACGTACAGACATGTTGGAAAGATTTTTATGAACATCTGATGTGGCAAAAATATGGCTTTGTCTTTAAGCTCTTTCAGATGTAATTGCCTGAGCACCTGATAGCCAATGCATTTTTTAAGAGTTGCTGTAAAATCCTCTTAGAATTCTGGCTACTACCCTTGATGCACAAATGTTGATTCTTTCATTTTTTGGTAGACCAACTAACAGGGTATTACAGTAATTCGACTGAACTTTAACAATGTCTGTTTATTTGTCACTTGAAGTCATAGAAAGACAGTAAGGAATTGATGACAGTAACTCAGAAATCTTTAAAGGTTTTCTTTGTACTCTGATATACATGCACGGAGATCGACTCTGCTTTATTCTTGCTTTTCCTCTCCTCTAGCTCCAGAGGTGATTAACAATGAGCATTACACCTTCAGCCCAGACTGGTGGGGACTGGGATGCCTTATATACGAGATGATTGAAGGTCAGTCGCCGTTCCGCGCCAGGAAGGAGCGGGTAAAACGGGAAGAGGTGGAGAAGCGTGTGCAGGAAGAGCAGGAGCAGTACTCCGAGAAGTTCTCTGAGGAAGCCAAGTCTGCCTGCAAGATGGTGAGATGGGAAAAAGTGCGCAAGGGTACTGGATGTGGAGCTACTGATCAGCATGCTGGCATACCCACACAACCACACAAGGCCTTCCTCTTAGGGAATTTAATAGATTGTACGACAGGCCTGTAGCTTAGATGCTTTTAGGCAAAAAGTCTGGGTTCCTTGCTTATCAGCTAGATTTCCAGCCAAGAAATCAATTCATGGAGAACATAGAGTAGTTTTTATAAAGTAGCAGAATTTTCATGCAGTTCTATGGAAATAATAAAAATAGAGGAAAAAATACATTGTTTTGTTAAAATTGCATTGCAAATGGTGAGAACCCTCCTCTCACCCTCTCCTCTGCCTTCTCACAAGATAAATAACAGTGGGGGAAAACCCTAAACCAAAATGTACCACTCATAGAAAAGTAATAAATGCATGTTCGATGGCATGTGTAGCTGTATATACACATGCTGTGCATAAACTCGCCATTTAGTGTTGGGTTTGGAGTAATACAGCTTGTTTTTGTTTGAAGAAAGTTTTCGAGTCACGGGATCGAGTGACTCCTCCCCTCGGTATTACTGCGCATGGGCATCAAATCCTTTGTCAGATTGTTTTTCTCTGCTGTTGGGTTCGGACATGTGTTCCTCTCTCTCCCAGTTCTAGGCTCCAAACAGTCTAAAACGGGATTCTTTCCGTCTTTCTATAGTTGTCTGTATTGTTTTCGAACGCGTATTCCTTAATATTCAACTCTCGATTCCTTTTTCTACCTTCAGAATCTCATTTTTTGGGACCTTTCGGGGCAGAAAGACCCAGTCGGGCCCTCCTTGGGCCTACCTCTTCCACGTGGTATCAAACTATCTAACAATGCAGCACTGATGGAGCGTACTCCATTTTGGTTTTGCCCTTGATGCCATTTGAAGTTTCCACACACCGATCAACACCAGGTGTGTAATTTGTGATTTCACCAGACCACAACGATCAGACCTACGAAGTGTGCGGTTCTTTACGGTCAAAGAAAACGCATAGAGACAGAAGGGCTCATTGAATGGAAATGGCATCTCGACAGACAGAAGATACACTGGACATCTTCGGCGATGAGCACGTGCAAGAAGATGTGGAACAAGAGGGAGTCTTCTCCGTTCAAGATTCGGACTCTGATGTGCAGTCAGACATTGAGAGTCAACATTTACAACCAGCACAAACTGTAAGTAAAAAGCCCCCTTTCCCATTGGATAAAACAAAAGAGGTCACTGGTCCACCACCGCATAGCAGCCATGGTCTGAGACGAAAAACTTAATCGGATGCCCGGCATACCAGCTCAGGACCTAAAAAAGCCAAAGACAAGTCTTCGCCATCGACCTCCAGTAGCTCGATTTTTGGCAACGACAAAGCAAAAATTGTACGTTGTTTCGGTACTGACTGCTTTGACACAAAAAGAAACTCCAAACAGCTACAATTTTGGCACCAAACATTTTCCATCCGAAAAAAGCTTTGAAACCGAAAAAACAACAAAAGACTCTCAGTGACTCTGGACAGTCTGTAACATCCCCTACACCACATGTGGAACCACTTTTGGAAGTTCGCTAAACTGCGCCAACTTTAAATTCAGCAAGGTACATGGTGGATTATAACATAACCTCTGCTTCCTCCAAAGAGGAAATTAACTTTTAAAGAAAGTCTTCATTCCTCTGTACCTACAAAGAAGACTGCTAAAGAAAAGATTTCTTCTCATACTTCTACATCTCCACCTTTACCTACTTCTCCACAACATACTCCACCAACATCTCCCACTCGGTTAGGGTTCACACAACTTAGTTCACCACCTGGTAGGTCTCAAGATATAGGGGATACATTAGCAGAGCAAGACCCATGGGATGAGTATGATCTGGATCCCATTACACCAAATGATCCGGATCTTACCCAACTAGACCCTCACCTCCTGAGGATTCTACATCATATCAACAAGTGATAGCAAGAGCAGCAGCATATCACAATGTAAATATGTACACTGACCCCTTAGAGGAAGATTTCTTATTTGACACCCTTAGTGCAACACATAATGAAAACCAATTTCTTCCAATGTTACCAGGAATGATCAGACATGCAGAATAAATATTTAAAGAGCCTGTTAGAGCAAGGATTATCACTCCTAGAGTTGATAAAAAGTATAAAGCTGCACCCACTGATCCTCTATATATATATAAGAACACAAATTCCTCCAGACTCTATTGTGGCATCTACTGTAAGGAGGAGAGCTAATAGCTGGTCAACAGAGGACACACCTCCTCCTGACAAAGAAAGTGATGCCCCAGGGAAAAGAGTAGCAGCCAATCATTGGCGAATTGCCAATGCTCAAGCTCTACTTTCTAGATATGATAGAGCTCACTGGGATGTTATGGAAGAAACATCTTAAAAGAGGGGTAGAGATTGTAAATGAGGGATAAACAATATCCAACAACTCCATTAGCTGTGCACTTGATGCTGCTGATACAGCAGCACGTAGTATTAATACAAGTGTCATCATAAGATGTTGTGCATGGCTTAGATGTTCAGTCTTCAAACAAGAAGTAGAACAGGCGGTTTTAAATATGCCCTTGATAGGAGCATTTATTTGGTCCACAAGTGGATACCACACTTCAAAAATTAAATAAGGACGATCAAACTGCCAGAGCCATGGGAGCTTTGCAAGCCACCACACATAGAAGTAATTTTCGTCGTGCGGGGTTTAGTAGAGGATTCAGGTCATCATTCAAAGAACAAACCACAAGTCAAACTAAAACCACCTCTCAATACAACAGAGGTTATTTTAGAGGGTCATATAGAGGAAACAATAATAAAGCAAGAGGAAAACCATCTTCATCTTGAGGTTCCTCATCAATCTCTAAACAATGACTCAACAAACTCAACACTAAACTACATCACTCCTGTAGGGGGAATATTACAACTTTTTTTTACCCCAGTAGACTAAAATTACCACAGATCAGTGGGTACTGCAGATTATCCAAAATGGTTATTATCTGGAGCTCATTTCCACTCCACTAAATATACCACCTCATACACAAAAACTCTCACAGGATCATCTAACTCTTCTCAAAGAGGAAGTCAATTTATGTCTTCTAAAGGGTCTATAGAACCAGTACCATTACAATACCAAGGAACAGGAATTTACTCCCTGTATTTTCTGATTCCCCAAAAAGATGGGTCTCTCAGACCAATAGTAGATCTCAGACCCTTAAATCACTACATTCTATCAGATCATTTTCTCATTGTCACTCTTCAGGGTGTTATTTCTCTGTTACAAATAGGAGACTTCATGACAGCCCTAAACTTGAATGATGCTTACTTTTACATTTCCATTCATCCTGCACACTGAAAATACCTAAGATTTGTTGTAGCAGGAAAACATTACCAATTCAAAGTGTTACCCTTCAGAGTCATAACTGCTCCCAGAGTATTCACAAAATGCCTCGCAGTGGTAGCAGCACATCTCAGAAGAAAACAAATTCATGTTTTCCCTTATCTGGACGATTGGCTCATCAAAGCCAATTAATTCCCTCACAATATGCCTCTTACATTCTCTAGGATTTACCATAAACTGTGTCAAATCCCACCTTCAACCTCTACAAACACAACCATACCTTGGTGCTATCCTAAATGCACAATTAGAAATAGCATTTCCCAACCAAAACAGGATACAAGCTTTTCATCCATTAATTGCAACATTAAAACAGAATCAAACATACACAGTAAGAACTGTGATGACACTGTTAGGAATGATGGCATCTTGTATTCCAATATTGCCTGATGCTAGACTTCATATGCGTTCTCTTCAACAATGTCCCTCTCGTCAGTGGTTTCAGGCACAGGGTCAAATGCAAGATCTAGTGTTGTTGGACCACCAGACTTTATCTCTCTCTACAGTGGTGGAATACCACAAACCTTTTAAAAGGTCAGCCCATTGTAGACCCTCTGCCTCAGATTACTCTCACAACAGATGACTCAAACAGCAGGTGGGAAGCTCATCTCCTCAGCCTAACAGTTCAGGGAATATGAGACGTCACTCACAGGTCTCTTCATAACAATTACCTAGAACTGCAAGCAATATTCTTGGCAATTAAAGCATTCCTACCACAATTGCAGCACAAAACATTGTCGATACGTACAGCCAATATGACTGCAATTTACTATCTCCAGAAACGGGGGGGGGAAACAATCTCAATAACTGTCACAGCTAGACAATCACTGTGGAAATGGGTGATTTGCCACCATATTCGCATAGTGGCACAACATCCCCCAGGCACAGACAACCATTTTGCAGACCTGCTAAGCAGGACACATCAACAAACACACAAGTGGGAACTCCACCCACAAGTCCTTGAACAATACTTCACAAAATGGGGAACACCTCAAATAGATCTTTTCGCAACAAAACAAAAAATGCCAAAACTTTGCCTCCAGGTACACACACTCTCAGTCCAAGGGCAATGCTCTGTGGATGAGTTGGTCAGGGATATTTGCTTACGCTTTTCCCACTCTTACCATTCCTAATACGGAAGATAAAACAATCTTCCCTCAAAATGATCTTAGTGGCCCCTACTTGGGTATGTCAACCATGGTACATAACACTTCTGGAACTCTCAGTTGTTCCTCATCAAAAACTTCCACACAGACTGGATTTTCTGACACAAAAAGAGGGACTGATAGGACATCCAAATCCCAAATCACCCAATCTAGCGATATGGCTTCTGAAGTCATAGAACTTGGATAGTTACATTTACCACAAGGATGTATGGATATACTAAAATAAGCATGCAAACCTACCACTAGACAGTGCTATGCAGCAATATGGAAATGTTTTGTTTGTTATTCTCAAACAAAAAACATTGACCGTCTTCAACCAACAGTACAGGACATTGTACAATATTTATTACATTTACAAAAGGCAAATTTAGCCTACACATCTGTTCGTTTACATTAGTCGCTATAGCTGCATATCTGCAAAATAGACAACATATTTCCTTGTTTAGAATTCCAGCTATTAAATCATTTATGGAAGGACTAAAAAGAATAATTCCACCAAGAATTCCTCCAGCTCCATCTTGGAACTTAAACATTGTACTCACAAGACTCATGGCTCCACCATTTGAGCCATTACATTCCTGCCCATTACAATACCTTTCATGGAAAGTAACATTCTTAATTGCTATCACATCTCTCAGGCATGTTAGTGAACTCCAGGCACTAACTTTAGAAGAACCCTTCTTTCAGGTTCATAAAGAAAAGATTGTATTAAGAACAAATCCAAAATGTCTTCCAATGGAATTTCATATTAATCAAACAATAGAATTGCCAGTTTTCTTCCCAAAACCAGAATCAGTGGCATAAAGAGCTCTACATACTCTAGATTTCAAGAGAGCTCTTATGTACTACATAGACAGGACAAAACGTGTTAGGAAAACAAAACAACTTTTTGTATCTTTCTCATTACCACAGAAAGGAGATCCAATATCTAAAACAGCTATAGAAAGATGGATAGTCAAATGCATTCAGACTTGCTATACTGAAGCTAAGAGACAATTACCTGTACCACCTAAAGCACATTCCACTAGGAAAAGGATGCATCTATGGCTTTCTAGGTAACATACCTATGGCAGACATTTGTAAAGCAGCAACATGATCTACTCCACCCACCTTCACTAAACATTATTGTGTAGACATCTTTGCCAGACAACAGGCAAATATTGGACAAGCTGTACTAAAAACACTTTTTCAAACAATTGCAGCCCCTACCCACTAGCCACCGCTTTATAGAAGGACTGCTTTACAGTCTATGCACAGCATGTGTATCTACAGCTACAGATGCCATTGAACAGAAAATGTTACCAGTAGACATCTATTTGTGGCATGTGGTGCTGTAGATTCACACGAGCCCTCCCTGGAAGTGTGTACAGATTGCAATCAAATAAATATATATATATGTTCGATGGCATGTGTAGCTGCAGATACACATGCTATGCATAGCTCTTCCGACATCTAGTGTTGGGCTCGGATATATATATATATGTATGTATATATATATATATATATATATATAGAGAGAGATATATATATATATATAGAGAGAGATATAGGTATATAATAATGTACATATGTAAATATATTGCATGGACATCTTTTAGATCCTACTATACTCTTTTCACTACTTCACTCTTCTGCCTGCGGACAAACAATCTAACAAAGGACTCAATGCCCATGCGCAGTTTTACCGAGAGGAGGAGTCACTCTAACTGGTGACTCAAATATTTTCTTTGAACAAAAAACAAGCTGAACTACTCTGAACCCAACACTAGATGGTGAGCTTATGCACAGCATGCACATCTACAGCACTACATGCCACAAACAGATATCTACTGGTAAGTAACATTATCCATTCTTTAATATCATTAAACTTTTTACAAATGACGGAATATGAAGCCCATGTTTATTTTTGTGATGTTCTGTTTTGTTTTAATAAAAATGAATTTAACTAAAATTACTGTTCTTGAATAACACTAGGTTTATGATCCTGAAGCATTAGTGAATATTTGTTGGTTTAAACATACTACAGATTTTTCTCTCCTTGGGAATTCATTATGAGTATCTCAGGGCATGTTGCTAAAGTAATGTTGACAGGCAATTTGGAATTATATAGAAATGTAGGATAGCTCCCAGTTCCTATTGCAGTTTTTGCAGATGGTTTCATCTTTGTCTGTTATGGACAGGAAATACTTGTTACGTTTTACCAAAAAGTCAGGAGTTCCTCTGAAGAAATCAATATGTGGCCACCTGACCATAGAGTGCAGTGGTCCTGCTATATCATCCTTTGCTTGTTAGGATATTAGGAAAGGCAGCACAAAACATGCGAGCCAGCAATATTGTAGCACTGTAAAAACCAGGCAGTTGAGAGTGAGGAAAAAATACATGAAATTCCCCAGGATGATTTTTGATTGCAAGTAATTTCATCACACCCTCTCTTTCCTTCTTCTGGAGTACACTCACCCATGTGATTTCTACTTTTTGGTTGGTTGCCACCTTTCACAAGACCTGGCTTACAGTACTGCAAATGTTAGACTGGGGGGCAGAGCTCATTCCATTTTGCAGGACAGGTACCAATAATGCGCTTTTTGTGACTTGCAGAGGTCTTTGATAAATAGTGATGTGGACAATGCAACACCAATTTCTTTGCAGTGTCATCCTTGATCCATCAAGCTTTATTGACTTGGTTCAGACATCCGTTTTAGGATTCTCTCCAAAACCGCATGCATTTATGCAACATCATCTATTTTGAACAAAAGTCAGTGGAACTGGATTAAACTGAGTCGAGGCAAAGATGAAGGCTAAGGATGAGGGATGGTGTGTTTACATGTTTGTGTCAATGAGCATAGCATTTCTGTACTGCTGTTTTTAAAAGTGTCTTAAGTGCCTTTTTTCAGTTTCACCTCACAGGGTAGAAAGTCTCAGAGATTGTCAAAGTAAATTTGCTTTTTTTTCCTCTCTAGTTGCTGGCCAAAGACCCAAAAGAGAGGTTGGGTTGTGGGCCGACAGCTGCAGAGGAGGTGAAACTTCATCCGTTTCTTAGGAATATTAACTTCAAACGCCTGGATGCCGGAATGATGAAGCCTCCTTTCCAGCCAGATGTAAGTATGCACCACTGGTATATTCTGTGTACTTGAGGATGATACAAGTAAATCTTTTCTGATCAGATCAGATTATAATCTAGTAGATGGCAGTGGAGTCTTATTATAAAGTAGATAAATGACTAATCCAGTCCGTTTTTAAGGACACTAGAAAGGGTTTTGGGAAGTGGGGATTAAGAATGTGATGTTATTGAAGACCTGTTTGTTAGAAATAAATGGACTGACAGGATGGAGCTATTCTGGTTGTTACATGACCACTCATTCTCTACTATTGGATTTTTTATAGATTCAAATGCTTGAATCATTTCCTGTCGTCAAAGTGGGAGTCCCACGTTACTTATAAAGCAATCTACATCAGTAGAATAGGCACTATTGGCAATGAACCATTGACTGTATAGCCTATCTATGTCCTTTTTTTTTTTTTTTTTTTTAAAGGATCAAAGTATAAACCTTAGCCAATCAGGCGACAACACTCTCTACAATACTCACAGGAGAGGCAGATTCCCTCAGATTTTCTACTGCACACCATGTGATGGAGTCTCCCTGAGCTCTGCTTTCAATCTTTAGTCACATTTTGGAGAAAATGTATCTTCATAAGCTCTAATATACAGACACACACACACACACACATATATATACATACGTATACACACACCTGACTGGTCATTATGTCAGAACCAACTTAAAAAGAACTTTTCAGAGCTTGCAACAGCTGCAGAAAAAAGAGGCTCCACTATGAGGATCCACATAAGGAATGTATATATGGCCTCCATTCTGAACATAAGGTGAGGGATTGTAAAAGGTGACGCACCTTTTCACAAAAGACACTGAAAGAGCAAGGAAGGCAGACTTATACTTTGGCCCCAGACCTAAAAACTCAGGAGGCACCCCTCCCTGAAGAGGAAAGTGACGAGTCTTCTAACACCGTCATCTAAGAAAAGGCACAGATCTGCTGAAAAACAGTCTTTACCTGAGTCTACAAAAATCATGAAGAAATCCCATCAGAGCTCTTCTGGCCAACATACAACTCACGAGGAACGTCCATCTTCCTCAAAAAAGTAAAAAGTTCCTTCAGAAAAGGTTCGTTCTGGGCCTTTTACTCCTTCCCTGAAGAAAACTCAGTCAAAAAGACTTTGCTTTCTCTACCATCGACGACGTAATCAAAATTTTACTCTCAGACATCGTCGATGACCACCTCATTTATGGTGACTACTACAACATCAACATTTACTACAGCGGCAAAGCGCATGATCATTTCATTGTCACCGTCGTCGACTACTATCATCACTGCAAGAATAACCAGGCATTCAGTCTAGCTGACAAGATCACCTTCATTGGTGGCCCTAAGCCCAACTATGAAGTTGCCGTCAGTGGGGGAACCACCAAAGGAGCAGACTATGTCCATGAGTGAACCGTTGAAGATGAATACTACTCTGACGAGAGACCAGTCGATGATGAATACTCTGTCGATGAGTGGACTGGTGACGATGAAGAATCCGTTGCTGGGGGAATTGTTGCCGAAGAAATCTACATCAACAAGGGACCCGTTGTTGACGAGGAATCTGGGGGACAACTCAACACCGCAAAAATCCTCATTGATGACAACCACATCATTTTTACCTTTGTCCTCGATCTCTCCAAGGCAGAAACCTCCTACAGAGATTCTCCCGGCCCAGACTTCTCCCACTAAAGTTTCATCTCTACCACCAGCACATCTTCTAGATGATGACGACTCGGATGATGATTGCCTCTTTGGGGTGGCTTGTAGCCCATCAGAACTTAACGTCAAGTGTCAGGAAGATGAAGGTGTTATTACACTAGAGGTGACCAATCTGAACACTACCAGAAGGAATACTCAACTTATCAGCAACAACAACAATATTAGGATAATCCATCCAGATGCCTATTTCTTCAGTGAGCAACTTACAAAATATGCTTCAGGCCTATTATCACCGGTTTCCTAACCCAGCGGACACAGCTGCTGTGAAGCAGATGCCAAGACAAGCCCCAGCTACTGTCTACACCACTGTCATAGGCAGCTGCTAGCATAGCTGATCCTCTAGCTGACAAACCACCTTCCATAGATGAGGAGAGAGAGGAAGGAGAGATAAGAGACAGTGTCTCAATCCAAAGCGAATGGGATGATTATCTAGTGCCTACTTTATCCCCTCCAGTGCCATCAACAACAGATTCCCCACCAGCGGATATCGGTGGATTCCATAATCTGATAAAACAAGCTGCTAAGTGGTTTGAGCTTCCGCTTTTCACCAAGCAAACAGACTGCTTCCTGTACAATTTTAAAGAGCCCCCAAAAAAATCCATTAGAGCAATATGAATTATTGACTTTATTTGGCAAGAGGGCCTCAAGATAATGAAACATATGGCTACAGTATCCGCAGTTATACCCAGACTTGATAACAAATACAAAGCCCATGAGGACTCTCCAACATGCTTAATCGGACACTCAAAACCAGATTCAGGGGTATCCAAGGCAGCCCAACCCCGCTCCAAGAATCCGTCCACTCCAATATCTGCACCTCCAGACAGAGGCAGTTGAAGGCTCGATAACATCGGGAAAAGGTTCCACTTCATGTCATCCATGACAGATAGGGCGGAAAACTCTGGCAGAATTAGGCCGCCACAACTGCCAAATGTGGTCCGACCTATCAGCATACATTGACTTATTAACTGAAGATGCAAAGGTTAAAGCCTGTAAAATCCTCCAAGAAGGTGAAAGAATATCAGCAGAGATTGTAGATTGTGCCACTGATATCTCAGCAACAGGATTCAGACAGCTAGCTGGTCCTGCTGTTCTACATACAGAACAATGGCTTAAAGGTCCAAAGCAACATTTTAGACTTACCCTTTGAGGGCAAGTCATTGTTTGGTAAGCATGTGGATGAGGAGCTCCAGTCTATCAAGACAGATATAGACACTGCTAAATCCCTAGAAACTCTTCAGTTTCACAAACAGCCCTTTCGAGGAGCTAGGAGCAGAGGAGCATATTTCTATAGAGAGGTGGTTTTCGACCCTACAGAACCCAAGACCAGTCTGGCCTGGATCAGTAGTGTCCAAGATATCTGCACTAGCAAACTTTTAGACAGCCACCATCAATGGCAAACATGCACCGCACTAGAGGAAAGTTTTTTTCCTGAGGCAGGGATTCTAACAAAAAGCAGTGATCCGTCCAAAATGTCGGCTATCCTACTCAACTTGCCCTCTCTATTGGTGGGTCAGATGGCACACCATTTTCATCAGTGGTCCCTCATTACATCAGAAAAGTGGGTACTCAATCTCATCACAAAGGGTCATACCCTAGAATTTCTAAAGATGCTGCCTAATACCTCGCCAATAGGACCACCCCCTCCACACTTAAAACGTCTTGTGGAAGTATCCAATATGCTGCAGAAAGGAGGAATAGAAATAGTCTCAAAACCACAGAAGGCGATGGGGTTCTATTCTCGTTTCTTCTCATTCACAAAAAGACAGGACATTGGTTCCCTATTGTAGACCTCTGCAAATTAAACACATTCCTGAAGAAACAATCTTCTCACATGGTAACGTTCCAGGATATCCTTCAGCTTCTCAGTCCTGGAGATCATATGACAGCCTTAGACCTTCAGGATGCATATTTGCATATACCAATCCACCCATGACACCGCAAATGTCTACGCTTCAAGGTAGCAGGCATATGCTACCAGTTTACAATCCTGCCATTCGGACTGAAATCAGCACTGTGCATTTTTACCAAGGTATTAGCTCCAGTGGCGGCCTTTCTCAGACAGAGTGGAGTTTAGGTCTTTCCATACCTAGAAGGCTAGCTGGTAACAGTGCAGACATACCAGCAGACATTAAAGGACACAGCAACCTGGCTGTAATTTTTCCGCAAGCTAGGCCTTGCAGTCAACTTTCAAAACTCTCACTGGACCCCCAACAACAACATTGACGTTTATGGAAGCATTTTTGGACCCACTCTGAAACATAGCTTTCACCTCTCAGGAGAGACAAGAAAAAATTTGACAGTTGGCAAAGACTTTAGCTACAGGAAAGTCTGTTTCTGTCTACATATACAAGTCACTCCTCTGAATGCTTTCCTCGTGCATTTATCTCATTCTGAACTGTCTTCTACAGATGCAAAACTTAGTTTGGAATGGGATGCGACCACTGTGAATGCGATCACTCCAAGGGGGATTGGACAAGCAGTGGCTGCAGACTCAAGGTTTGTTCGAGGACATCATTCACATCACTCCAGCAATGATACAAGCCATGAAGTGGTGGACCCGACCACCCAATCTATCAGAGGGGCTATCATTTCTGGCACAAATCCCCGAATATGTCATAACAACAGATGCTTCGCTGGAAGGTCAGGGGGGGGACATCTGCAAGATCTAACAATCAGTGGCATATGGGATCCAAAGGAATCCAAATTGCACATAAATCAGTTGAAGCTGAGAGCCAGCGCGCTGGCGTTAAAATATTTTCTCCCCAAGATGGCACACTCATCGGTGCTCATTCGAACAGACAATTCCACCACCATATTCTATGTCAACAAGTAGGGAACAACTTGCTTGCCAGCACTATCTATTCAAGCACAAGAGGGCTCTACAACAGCAAAAAAAAATTAGGGCGGAACATCCTCATGGACTCATTAAGCAGGACCAACGTCACCTACCACGAGTAGGAGCTCAGTCAACACATCCTGGACAACCTGTTCCATCGTTGGGGAAAACCAAAATTAGATCTGTTTGCAACAGGGGAGAACAAAAAATGGCAATTCTTCACAAGTTGGCATCCCCAGAAAGGATCATGGGGGAATGCGTTTGCTATGAGATGGTCAGGAATCTATGCTTACTGAGTATTCCGCTTTCCTAAATAAAACCAAACATTGAAAAGTTAGTCACCGGAGATTCAGTGCCAACCTTTCCATTAAAATGTTTCGATTTTTGCATATTTTTTTCAATATAAAATAATTATGTCTTTAGTAATTCAATTATTTGTTTGGTGTGTACTTGTTTGAGCATTTTTCGGAATACAAATTGCTTGGGGGTCCCCAACTTCCACTAGTGACTCATTGGGGGTCCTCAGGAGTCAAAAGGTTGGGAACCACTGTTCTAGAAGGTGTACATTGCTTTATTATATGTACCATGGGACTCCCACTTCGACGGCGGGGAATGATTCAAGCATGTGACTCTATAAAAGATACCAATACTGGAGAACTACAGGGAGTGCAGAATTATTAGGCAAATGAGTATTTTGACCACATCATCCTCTTTATGCATGTTGTCTTACTCCAACCTGTATAGGCTCGAAAGCCTACTACCAATTAAGCATATTAGGTGATGTGCATCTCTGTAATGAGAAGGGGTGTGGTCTAATGACATCAACACCCTATATCAGGTGTGCATAATTATTAGGCAACTTCCTTTCCTTTGGCAAAATGGGTCAAAAGAAGGACTTGACAGGCTCAGAAAAGTCAAAAATAGTGAGATATCTTGCAGAGGGATGCAGCACTCTTAAAATTGCAAAGCTTCTGAAGCGTGATCATCGAACAATCAAGCGTTTCATTCAAAATAGTCAACAGGGTCGCAAGAAGCGTGTGGAAAAACCAAGGCGCAAAATAACTGCCCATGAACTGAGAAAAGTCAAGCGTGCAGCTGCCACGATGCCACTTGCCACCAGTTTGGCCATATTTCAGAGCTGCAACATCACTGGAGTGCCCAAAAGCACAAGGTGTGCAATACTCAGAGACATGGCCAAGGTAAGAAAGGCTGAAAGACGACCACCACTGAACAAGACACACAAGCTGAAACGTCAAGACTGGGCCAAGAAATATCTCAAGACTGATTTTTCTAAGGTTTTATGGACTGATGAAATGAGAGTGAGTCTTGATGGGCCAGATGGATGGGCCCGTGGCTGGATTGGTAAAGGGCAGAGAGCTCCAGTCCGACTCAGACGCCAGCAAGGTGGAGGTGGAGTACTGGTTTGGGCTGGTATCATCAAAGATGAGCTTGTGGGGCCTTTTCGGGTTGAGGATGGAGTCAAGCTCAACTCCCAGTCCTACTGCCAGTTCCTGGAAGACACCTTCTTCAAGCAGTGTACAGGAAGAAGTCTGCATCCTTCAAGAAAAACATGATTTTCATGCAGGACAATGCTCCATCACACGCGTCCAAGTACTCCACAGCGTGGCTGGCAAGAAAGGGTATAAAAGAAGGAAATCTAATGACATGGCCTCCTTGTTCACCTGATCTGAACCCCATTGAGAACCTGTGGTCCATCATCAAATGTGAGATTTACAAGGAGGGAAAACAGTACACCTCTCTGAACAGTGTCTGGGAGGCTGTGGTTGCTGCTGCATGCAATGTTGATGGTGAACAGATCAAAACACTGACAGAATCCATGGATGGCAGGCTTTTGAGTGTCCTTGCAAAGAAAGGTGGCTATATTGGTCACTGATTTGTTTTTGTTTTGTTTTTGAATGTCAGAAATGTATATTTGTGAATGTTGAGATGTTATATTGGTTTCACTGGTAATAATAAATAATTGAAATGGGTATATATTTTTTTTTGTTAAGTTGCCTAATAATTATGCACAGTAATAGTCACCTGCACACACAGATATCCCCCTAACATAGCTAAAACTAAAAACAAACTAAAAACTACTTCCAAAAATATTCAGCTTTGATATTAATGAGTTTTTTGGGTTCATTGAGAACATGGTTGTT
Organism: Pleurodeles waltl; assembly: GCF_031143425.1. NCBI lineage: Eukaryota > Metazoa > Chordata > Amphibia > Caudata > Salamandridae > Pleurodeles > Pleurodeles waltl. The sequence continues at coordinate 535,062,077 of NC_090450.1, read as the reverse complement.
GTTCAATAATAAAATTAATCCTCAAAAATACAACTTGCCTAATAATTCTGCACTCCCTGTACAGTTACAGGTAAGTAACCAATTTCCTTACTGATGACTTGGTGTAGTTTGCTTCTCTGGGCCATGTGAAAGACCTGGTTTCAGCCTCTGGGATGTTACGATTGTGGAGAGGGAGTACTGAGTGACAGTGCACTAGCCTCCCAGTGCTTTGGAAATTCTGAGTCCCTGCAACCCAGGGGAGATTTCTCCTTGAACGTGACTTCCACGCGCATCAAGATGGCCACTTTGAGCATTGCACCTGAAGCAGACCTACCAGTAGAGCAGCTGAAGTACTCAGCCAGGAGCCCTCCAAGTTAGATCCTTAGATCTGCATAGACCTGGGTCCAGAGAATGAGATCCACAGTGCCACTCAAGCTCTCAGTTATGGGCAGTGTGCTTGGTGTGGGTTGGTATGGAGAAGAGAAGGGGGTGCCTTTGAACAACGCTGAAGGCTAATGAGCTTGGAGCCCTGTTGGCGTGCTTCTGCAGCATGTCTGCAGCCATACTTAATGTATAGGAAACGATTCTGGTAGACTATACATGAAATCAATAATTTTCACCATTGTGAGTTACCTGTTTGTGTGGAAGTAAGTAATTTCTGTGCTGTTAGTGTTTGTCCCAAGATGTGGCCAAATGTCTTCTAAGAAAAACAGTTCAGGGCCACAAAGGGAGAAAAGGGAACTCTTCTTAACCAAACCTTTTCTTTTGAATGTATTGAGAAACAGAAATATTACATAGAAGTGGTTAAGAAAGACTTCTTGGCAAAAGTCTCTCTTTGGAACCCAGCAACATTGTGGATGTTTTCACATGGGGCTACCAGGATCTTTACTCCACCTTAAGTAGCCCAAAAATTTCTGAATTCGATCTAGGGAAACATTTGACTTGTTATTCATTGCCTTTTGCTGATACCTTGAAGCAGAAGTTGTAAGGGAATTCAGTATCCTGGCTGTCTGTGTAACTATGATCTACACAGAGTTCTCCATTCCAATCTATTTTAGTCTGGATTTTCAATGTGGTTTGATCGCCTTGTGAATAAAGCTACTTTTGCAGTGTAGTTTATTTTTCGTCCTCTCCCGAATTTGACTCATTCCTGCAGTATGTTCTAGGAATGGGAGCCACTCTTGAAAGCAGTATTCCATTAGTCCACCTGTTAGGGAAAAGCTAGTTACTTGAAGTCACATTTAGTGGTTTGCATTTTGATAATGAATGATAAAATTGTATTTGATGTAAATTTGTCCATCCTGACATGCTAAATTATAAATTATTAATAAATAATTGGTTAATGGAACGAACAGCTGGCTAACAATGACTATTCTTGCAGATATTACTAACTTCTAGGGGGAACACTGTTTTACATTCCAAACATATTAAAGCGTGCATCTCAACTATTTGAAAACAAAATCACATTACAGCTCCATTGCTTGATATTGAGGGCTGTGCAGGCTTATAAAAGTCGTCTTCCCAAGTTATAGGTCCAAACCACAGAAAAGGGCCTATAAAGTGAAGGAAGTGTCTTTAACAAGTAAGAAACCTGATGCAGAAGGAACAATATATAAACTGAGAATAGAAAGCTCTCAATTAAATAAGAAAAGGCAGGCATTGGAATGCGGAGCAAAAGTTCTACACCAGCTTATATTGCCCCTCAGGCACTTCTCTTTGACATCAAGAGTGCCCCCAAGACTCTAAAATGTCTCTTTAGGTTGTGGAAACCTCTATGACCTTTGCGAAGATCTTAGCATTGGACAATAAAACAAGTGATTTGTGTAATGTTTTTAATGAAGATAGAAATCTCAATGATTTAGCCCTGTCAGTACAGAAGATGAGGCTGGTACAACCAGAGCTAGCCAGCATTCAAGGGCAAATATTCTTCTGAATGCTAAGAAGCTAATTATGATGTTCAGATTTAAAACATGTAAATTGCACTTGTCACCAAATGCTACTCTGTGGATTCAGATGCCAGGACTGAAGACATCTTTGTCAAGAATCCCCCTCTACCTTTGGTCAGCCCCAGCATCTCTAGTGGCCCCTGTTTTAGTAAGCGTTTCGATGTGACTCTGTTGGTGAAGCCTTAAAAGCCAGTTATGTTATAATCAATTTTGGAAACATTAAATCTTTTAAAGAAGGGATCTGTGAATCATGCTTGAAACTCTTTGTCTGTAATCTTTCTTGAATACATTTGGGCTGGCTTCCATGATCACTCTAACTGCTTGGAAATAAAATGGAAAAAAGGCTCTGCTATTAATTTGTCAAGGATTCCGTTGAACAACCACATTGAGGTCTCACAGGCTGCGTTGCTGCAGCAGATGAGCGTTTTGATGCCCATGTGGGGTGAAATATGCAGGCCTGTGCTAAGGTTTGAGCCGAGAACGTTTATGACCAGCAATGTAACAACATGTAGAATAATCAGATTTCTGGGGGTGCTGTGATGTATTGCTGAAAGTGATGCATTTGCTATTGACGGATATGCTCAAGGAGCTTGCCTGAATGCATTTCTGGGTGTAAGTGTGAGTAATTGCAAGATGGTGTCCACTAGTGGGTTGTGATGACATAGAGACAAGGGGACTGTCTCGGAACCAGAGTCATTTTGGCCACACTTACCCTGCAACATTGTCCATTACCAACTGAGTCCTCACTGTTTCTGAGAGAATAAACCACCAATCCCAGCACAGAGCCATGTAGCAGACAGGCATGGCATTGGTAAGAGCTTTATTGGATCAGGCATAAGAACAATGGACAGCCTTGTGGTGTTACACTGGATTGAAGTGGCAAGGCTGATAATAAGGGCCACTGTTTTCACATTGCTACTAGATTGCAGTAAATGGATGCAGTCTCCTTATGAAACTCACCTGCTTTGCTTACCAGCCGCCACTGTATGACCCTATGGGGGTCATTACAACCCTGGCGGTTCAAGACCGCCAGGGCTGTTTTGACAGAAGCACCGCTAACAGGCTGGCGGTGCTTCCAAGGTCATTACGACCGCGGCGGAACCGCCGCAGTCGCACCGCCGGGGCCGGCGGTTTCCCGCCACATTTGCCCTGGCGGTGATAATCCGCTTGCAGTGCTGCCCAGGGGATTACGAGTCCCCGTACCGCCAGCCTTTTCCTGGCGGTTTGAACCACCAGGAAAAGGCTGGCGGTACGGGGAGTCGCGGGCCCCTGGGGGCCCCGTGCAGCTTTTCACTGTCTGCATAGCAGACAGTGAAAATCCCGACAGGTGCAACTGCACCCGTCGCACGGCCGCAACACCGCCGGCTCCATTTGGAGCCAGCTCCTGTGTTGCGGCCGAGATCCCCTAGTGCGGCCGCATTGGCGACTGCCCGGCGGTCAGATCTCAGCCGCCCGCCAAGGTCATAATGAGGGCCTTTATGTCTGTTACGAGATCCTCTAACTTTTGTGTGTGACAAACAGCACTCCCTTATACCAGTGTCTGTGTCTCCACCCTCCAGTCACAGTAAAGCATGCAATACGCTTCCACTGTCTGCGGAAGCTGTCTTTATCCTTCCATCACAGGGCCATAAAAAAAGTTAACTTGACACTAGCCTGAGCATCTTATTGGATGGTGAAAGAATAGCTGGCAGGCCAGCCTGAGTGTAGGAATGATAGCTTTGGCATAGCTGAGACTTTAGTGGGGTTTAGAGTGACAGGAGTTCTGTGGTGGTCATAATGAATGGCTGGGATAAAAATAAGGGACAAGCTATGCTTTGTTCATTGTTTTCATTATGTTGTGAATTGTTTTGTGTGTTTTTCCACTTTCAGCCTCGCGCTGTGTACTGCAAGGATGTGCTGGACATTGAACAGTTTTCTACAGTCAAGGGTGTTAATCTGGACCAAACAGACAATGATTTTTATGCCAAATTTGCTACAGGCTGTGTCCCCATCCCCTGGCAAAATGAGGTAAGAAATTATTTCATATATATTAGTTGAGGGATCTGTTAGCAATTTCACTCACTAGCTTGATAACTTAGTCCCCTTTCATGGTGTAAAAACAGCAGTAGAAGAATTTGATCCCTTCTGAGTAACTGACGAGCTCATGGTGCAGAAGTATCAATAATTTCCTTCATAAACCATCTGGGTTCGAACACCATATATGTGGTGGTCTACTTTGCAAAAAAAGAGGGTCTTCAGCATGCAGGTCCAAAAGTACTTGGTATCAGACGATTCATAAAGCACTTGACACAGTAATAGATAACATTCAGAGCCATACGCAATCAAGCGATTTACTGGGTCCAAACATTGAGTATATCAAATATGGATTAATAGTTATTACATCTAATGATTTGGATCATTACCCCTAAAGCAGCATTTTCACCGTTATATTTTAGCAGGGCCTGTGTTGGCTATCCTTTTTATTCTTTCTTCAGTAATTACTGCTGTTTCTTTTCACCAGTGTCTGTTAAATCCTCATGGCAAAGCCAACATTTCTTAAGTTTGCATTGAGTGTTCATGGTGGTTTCCATAGGAAAAGCATTTTTTAGTTTTGCTAATAAGTTTTGGCGCTGTTTGACAAATCTTCACAATGTTTTCAAAACACTTCAGCTGCTATTTTGAAACTTTTGCCGTGATTTGTTAAGCGGCTTGGTTGTTGGGGGTTGAGGGGAAAAAAAGGGGTCCCAAAACGTGTTTTCCCCATGCAACTTCCAATAGGGACTTTAGACACGACTGCAGCCAACACCACCAATATTATGTATATCTATATATATATAATATATATTTGATGGCATGTGTAGCTGTGTTGGGCTCGGAGTGTTACAAGTTGTTTTTCGAGTGACTCCTCCGCTCGGTGATAGTGCGTATGGGCATCGAGTCCTTTGTTAGATTGTTTTCTTTCCACCGTCGGGTTCAGACGTGTTTCCTCTTGCTCCAGTTGATCTCGGTTCGGTACTATCTGAACTTCTGTCTTCTTTTCTATAAATGTCGGTATAGTTCTCGATCGGGTTTTTCCAATCTTACACTCGATCCCATTGTAATCGTCGGGGTCGATTTCTCACCCCTTAGGGGCGACCTTGCCCTTCTTGGGCCTACTTCGACGCATGGTAGTCGAACGATGTTAGGCTGATGGAACGGACTCAGTTTCGCTTTTGCCCTCGGTGTTGCGCCAAGTTTCCAAACACCGATCAGCACTCAGTGTGCAATCTTTGTCTCTCTCTGGATCACAGAGGAGAGAATTCTTACGCTTGTCAATCCTTTCATTCAGAACAGACTCTTAGGGTTCAAAGAGCGCGTCATTTGGAGATGGTATCATATCGTCCGAACAAACACCCGACATCTCGGAGAAGAACACACACGAGGAATTGGCACATCACGAAACCGTTTCCATTGCAGACTCCGATTCAGATTGAGATTCCGATGTTAGAAGCCAATCCATCCCACTGGTGCAGTACTTGAGTACATCAGCCCCTTCTCATCACCCAAAGACACCAAAAAAACTTCAGCACTGGTTTTGGGTCCCCCACTGCTTGCCAGCCATGGTTGGACCCGAAAAATACCATCGGATTACCAACCCTCGGGTTCGGCACTGAAACACAAGACCAAAGTGCATTTGGCACCAACCAGTTTGCCACATCTGTTTCGGGATTGAGCCGAAAATTAGAGACTTCCACCTATGAGGCGAAACAACTTACAACAATTTCAGAACCAACATTTTCGGACCTACTCAAACATTCGGTATCCAGATTTTCGGAGCTGAAACATCAAGGGGGAAAATATGCTCCAGCTACTGAGGAGTCTTCCAAAATAAGGCCCATATTGGAGTAATGGACTCTACACAGCAAAAAATCACTATCCATAAGGATACAGGAAGAATCGTTGCCTCTCCTCCTCCAACAATCAAAAGAAAATTGACTTTCCAAGAAACTTTAGAAACTGGGCCTCCACCTGCTAAAATGTTTAAACAAAAGGAAAAACCAAAATCACTACAACAGCCTTCACCACCACATTCTCCTTTACTTCCTGCCTCTCCACCACCAAATACTCCACCACCTTCACCTATACAATGTTTACCACAATCCCCTATCTCGAAACACATCGGGATGATTTATATGACACTTGAAGGAAGTTGGCTCTGTATATACTATTTCAAAGTACGAAATAGTGTGCACAGAGTCCAAGGGTTCCCCTTAGAGGTAAGATAGTGGCACAATTAGATAATTCTAATGCTCTATTTTGTGGTAGTGTGGTTGAGCAGTAGGCTTATCAGAGGGTAGTGTTAAGCATTTGTTGTACACACACAGGCAATAAATGAGGAACACACACTCAAAGACTTACTCCAGGCCAATAGGTTTTTATATTGAAAAATATATTTTCTTAGTTTATTTTAAGAACCACAGGTTCAAGATTTACAGTTAATACTTTAAATGTAAGGTACTTCACTTAGATACTTTAGGAACTTTAAGTGAAAACAATATCATGTACAGTCTTTGTAAAAATGGCAATAAGCTATTTTCAAAGAGGACACAGTGCAAAAATCAACAGTTTCTTGGGGGAGGTAAGTAAAGGTTAGATTAGGAGGTAAGTAAAACACTTACAGGTCTCAGTTCTGGGGCATAGGCAGCCCACCGTTGGGGGTTCAAGGCAACCCCAAAGTTACCACACCAGCAGCTAAGGGCCGGTCAGGTGCAGAGGTCAAAGAGGTGCCTAAAACACATAGGCGCCTATGGAGAACAGGGATGCACCGGTTCCAGTCTGCCAGCAGGTAAGCACCTGCGTCCTCGGGGGGCAGACCAGGGGTGTTTTGGAGAGCACTGGGGGGGACACAAGTAGGCACACAAAACACACCCTCAGCGGCACAGGGGCGGCCGGGTGCAGTATGCAAAGCAGGCGTCGGGTTTTCTATAGGTTTCAATGGAGGGACCCGGTGGTCACTCTAGCGGTGCAGGCAGGCACAGGGGGGGCTTCTCGGGACAGCCACCACCTGGGCAAGGCAGAGGGTTGCCTGGGGGTCACTCCTGCATCGAAGTTCGGTTCCTTCAGGTCCTGGGGGCTGCGGGTGCAGTGTTGGTTCCGGGTTTCGGGTCCCTTGTTACAGGCAGTCGCAGTCAGGGGGAGCCTCTGGATTATCTCTGCAGGTGTCGCTGTGGGGGCTCAGGGGAGTCGTCTCTGGTTACTCACGAGCTCGCAGTCGCCGGGGAGTCCTCCCTGAGGTTTTGGTTTTCTGCAGGTCGAGCCGGGGGCGTCGGGTGCAGAGTGTAGAGTCTCACACTTCCGGCGGAAAACGTTAAGTCTTTGGAAGTTGCTTCTTTGTTGCAAAGAAGTAGCTGGTTTTGAACAGGGCCGCTGTTCACGGGAGTTTCTAGGTCCTGTAGTCCAGGGCAGTCCTCTGAGGCTTCAGAGGTCGCTGGTCCCTGTCGGATGCGTCGCTGGAGCAGGTTTTCGAAGTTGGAGACAGGCCGGTAGGGCTGGGGCCAAAGCAGTTGTCGTCTTCCTTTTTCTCTGCAGGCTTGTAGGTCAGCAGTCCTTCTTCTTTCTTCAGGTTGCAGGAATCTGATTTCCTGGGATCTAGGGAGCCCCTAAAAACTGAATTTAGGGGTATGTTTAGATCTGGGATGGCAGTAGCCAATGACTACTGTCCTTGAGGGTGGCTACACCCTCTTCTTGCCCCCTCCCAGTGGGGAGGGGGGCACATCCCTAATCCTATTGGGGGAATCCTCCAAACTCAAGATGGAGGATTTCTAAAGGCAGGGGTCACCTCAGCTCAGGACACCTTAGGGGCTGTCCTGACTGGTGGGTGACTCCTCCTTGTTTCTCTCATTATCTCCTCCATCCTTGCCGTCAAAAGTTGGGGCAGTGGCCGGAGGGGCAGGAATCTCCACTAGCTGGGATGCCCTGGGGCGCTGTAACAAAAAGGGGTGAGCCTTTGAGGCTCACCCCCAGGTGTTACAGTTCCTGCAGGGGGAGGTGAGAAGCACCTCCAACCAGTACAGGCTTTGTTCCTGGCCACAGAGTGACAAAGGCACTCTCCCCATGTGGCCAGCAACATGTCTGGTGTGTGGCAGGCTGGCAGAAACTGGTCAGCCTATACTAGAAGTCGGATAGGTATTCAGGGGGCATCTCTAAGATGCACTCTGGCTGTATGTTACAATAAATTGCACACTGGCATCAGTGTGCATTTATTGTGCTGAGAAGTTTGATATCAAACTTCCCAGTTTTCAGTGTAGCCATTATGGAACTTTGGAGTTCGTGTTTGACAAACTCCCAGACCATATACTCTTATGCTACCCTGCACTTACAATGTCTAAGGTTTTGCTTAGACACTGTAGGGGCCTAGTGCTCATGCACATATGTCCTCACCTGTGGTATAGTGCACCCTGCCTTAGGGCTGTAAGGCCTGCTAGAGGGGTGACTTACCTATGCCACAGGCAATGTGAGGTTGGCATGGCACTCTGAGGGGAGTGCCATGTCGACTTAGTCATTTTCTCCTCACCAGCACACACAAGCTGTGAGGCAGTGTGCATGTGCTGAGTGAGGGGTCCCCAGGTTGGCATAAGACATTCTGCAGCCCTTAGAGACCTTCCCTGGCATCAGGGCCCTTGGTACCAGTTACAAGGGACTTACCTGAGTGCCAGGGTTGTGCCAATTGTGGAGACAAAGGTACAGTTTAGGGAAAGAACACTGGTGCTGGGGCCTGGTTAGCAGGGTCCCAGCAAACTTTCAATTCATAACTTAGCATCAGCAAAGGCAAAAAGTTAGGGGGTAACCATGCCAAGGAGGCATTTCCTTACAACACTCAACAGAATCTAGATCCACTTATATGATACAGATCCCATGCCTTCTAATGATCCTGATTTAAATCCGCAAGACCATCTCCCCCTGAAGATACCACTGCTTACAATCAGGTTATAGCTAGGGCAGCTGCGTATCATAAGATACAATTACACACAGATCCCATTGAGGATGATTTCTTAGTTGATACCCTAACATCTACTCATAAGGAGTATCAGTGTCTCTCTATGCTTCCAGGCATTCTTAAACATGCAGAAGACATTTTCAAGGAACTGGTAAAATTGAGAATTATTGCACCAAGGGTATATAAAAAGTATAAACCTGCACCCTCTGATCCGGTTTTTATTAGAGCTCAATTACCACCTGACTCTATAGTCGTCAGTGCTGCAAAAAAAAGAGAGCAAATAGCCAATCTACAGGGGATGCTCCCTCTCCAGACAAGGAAAGTCATAAATTTGACGCAGCCGGAAAGAGAGTAGCAACTCAAGCTGCTAACCATTGGAAGATTGCAAACTCTCAAGCTCTTTTGGCAAGATGTGATAGAGCTCATTGGGACCAAATGGAGGATTTGTTACAGTACCTCCACCAGAACACCAGAAAATGGCACAACAAATAATAGAGGAAGGGCAGGCCATTTCCAATAATCAAATAGATCTGCTATAGATTCATCAGATACAGATGCAAGGGGTATCAACACCAGTGTCATCATTAGAAAGCGCACATGGTTAAGGGCTTCAGGCTTCAAGCCAGAAAACAACAAGCTGTGTTGAATAGTCCTTTAGATAAGCAACACCTATTTGGGCCAGAGGTTGAAACCCCAATAGAAAAGCTGCAGAAAGACTCTGATACAGCTAAAGCTATAGGTGCCCTTTACACTACATCTACTCAGGGAACATTTTGCGAATGACGCAGTTTAGAGGTGGTTCCAAACCATCACCCTATGAGCCATCCACATCCCAACAGAAACAAGGGCCACATTTTTACAACACAGGCTATTACAGAGGGAATAATTATTGAGGGAGAGGTAAATCAACTGCCCCAAAAGGTGCCTCCACCTCGTCAAAACAGTGACCTTTTCAGCATCCCCACACAGTACACATCTCCTGTGGGAGGAAGACTGCAACATTTCTACCATCAATGCCACACACTACATAAGATCAATGGGTACTGTCAATTATCCAACATGGTTATTGCCTAGAACTTATCTACTCCACCAAACATTCCCCCTCGCTCGCACAGACTTGCTCTTTAACATCTTAATTTATTAAAACAGGAGGTACAGTCACTACTACTCAAAGGTGTCATAGAGATGGTACCTATATTCCAACAACAGTCGGGAGTGTATTCATTATGATTCCTCATACCAAAGACAGATGGTACTCTCAGACCTATCTTAGATCTCAGTCCCCTCAATCAATACATTCTGTCAGAACACTTTCACATGGTCACTCTCAAAGACCTAATTCTCTTGCTACAGGAACAAGATTACATGACAGCATTAGAGCTAAAAGATGCTGATTTCCACATTCCCATACATCCAGTACATCTTACATTTCTAAGATTTGTTATAGCAGGGAAGCACTGCCAAATCAAGGTACTAGCATTTGGAATAACAACACCACCAAGGGTATTCACCAAATGCCTGGCAGTGGTTGCAGTATTCCTCAGGAGACAACATACATGTCTTTCCGAATCTTGACGACTGGCTCATAAAAGCCAGTACAATTCAAACTTGTCAACACAGTATACAGTGGACACCCTATACAACCTAGGATTCACAATCAGTTACCAAAAATCGCACCTTCAGCCAGCCCAAATACAACCGTATCGAGGGGCAATTCTGAACACTCAATCCACATTAGCATTCCCATACTCAGTAAGAATTCAAGCTTTTCACGATCTCATATCTCAACTGCAATACAAACACACTTATACAGTGAGGTTGATAATGAAACTATTGGGAATGATGGCATCATGCATAGCAATAGTACCCAGTGCACACCTACACATGAGACCACTACAGCAGTGTCTTTCGGAACAATGGTCTCAGGCACCGGGTTACATTCAGGATCTAGTGTTGCTGGAGAGCTAGACTTTTCACTCTCTTCACACCAACTTAATAAAAGGGCGGCCCTTTCAGGACCATGTACCACAGATCATATTCACAACAGAGTCATCAATGATAGGTTGGGGAGCCCATCTCATCAACAACCTCACCATACAAGGAATGGGACTCAATTCAACAAACTTATCACATAAACCATTTGGAATTACTGGCAGTGCTCCTAGCACTCAAAGCTTTTCAAACACAAATCGCACACAGAACAGTCTTAATAAGGACAGACAACATGACCACAATGTATTATCTGCAAAAACAGAGGGGGGCACACTATTCTCAATTGTCTCTTTTAGCACAGACAAATTGGAAATGGGCAATTCACAATCACATTCAACTACTAGCACAGTATATTCCAGGGATATACAATCAACTAGCAGACCTCTTAATCAGGACGCAGCAACATACAGGAATGGGAGATTTACCCACAAGTGATTCAGCAATACCTTCAAATGTGGGGAAACCCAGCCTAGACATAGACCTCTTCCCCACAAGCGAAAATGCAAAATGCCCAAACTTCGCATCCAGGTACCCACACCCTCAATCCAAAGGCAGTGCTCTATGGATTAATTGGTCTGGGATATTTGCTTACTCTTTTCCACCTCTCCCACTAATTCCATTTCTGGTCAACAAGATCCGTCACACCTCCCTCACTGTCATACTCATAGCTCCCACATGGACACGTCGACACTGGTACACAACACTTTTCGATCTGTCCGTAGTACCACATCACAAACTACCAAACAGACCAGACCTGTTGAGCCAGAACAAAGGTCAAATATGGCTTCCCAATCCCAGAATGCTGAACCTGGCAATTTGGTTCCTGGGGTCATAGAGTTTGGATATCTACAGCTTCCATCAGAGTGTATGGACATTCTAAAGGAAGCACGTAAACCTACAACCAGACAGTGCTATGCAGCTAAATGGAAACGTTTTGTATATTACTGTCAGCCCAAAAACATTAACCCACTGAAAGCGTCTGTATAGGATATTGTCTGTTATATGCTTCACTTACAAAAAGCAAATCTTGCATACTCATCTATTAAAATTAATTTAACAGCAATATCAGCTTACCTCCAAAACAGGCAGCATACTTCTCGGTTTAGAATTCCTGTCATAAAAGCTTTTGTGGAAGGCCTTAGAAGAGTTATTCCACCCAGAGTACCACCAGTTCCTACCTTGAATCTTAACATCGTGCTCACAAGACTTCTGGGACTACCATTTGAACCCATGCATTCTTGCGCTCTTCAGTTTCTCTCATGGAAGGTTGCTTTCCTAGTAGCAATTACTTCCTTAAGAAGTGTTAGTGAAATTTGAGCATTCACTTTAAAAGAACCTTTCTTTCAAATTCTCAAACGTAAAATAGCACTTAGGACAAAACCAAAATTCCTACCCAAAGTGGTTTCACCATTTCACATCAATCAGTCAGTAGAGTTGCCAGTCTTCTTTCCACAGCCAGATTCAGTTGCTAAAAGAGCTCTTCACACTCTTGATGGCAAAAGAGCTCTCATTTATTACATAGATAGAACAAAAGATTTCAGAAAATCTAAACAACTTTTTGTGGCTTTTCAGCAAACCATTAAGAGCAATCCTATCTCAAAACAAGGGATAGCTAGATGGATAGTAACGTGCATTCAAACGTGCTCTCTTAAAGCTAAAAAAAACAGCTATTAGTAACTCCTAAAGCACATTCTACTAGAAAGAAAGGAGCTTCCATGGCATTCTTAGAAAATATACCAATGACAGACATATGCAAAACAGCCACATAGTCCACACCACACACATTTACTAAGCACTACCCTGTGGATGTGCTATCTCACCAACAAGCAAACGTTGGTCAAGCAGTGCTTAAAACGTTATTTCAAGCTACTCCGACTCCTACAGTCTAGCCGCCGCTTACTTTAGGAGGGGACTGCTTTTCAGTCTATGTAAAACGTGTGTATCTGCAGCTACACATGCCATTGAACCGAAAATGGCACTTATCCAGTAGACATCTGTTCGTGGCATGTAGTGCTGCAGATGCACATGCACCCTCCTTCCTCCCCAGAAGCCTGTTGCCATTGTAGTACTTTCTTTATGTAGATATGTATATGCATTGCATGGACATCTTCTTTTCTTACTATATACATGTACATATACATATCTTCACTCTCCTGCGGGAAAACAATCTAACAAAGGACTCGATGCCCATGCGCGCTATCACCAAGAGGAGGAGTCACTCGATCTCCTGACTCGAAAAAGCTTCTTAGAAGAAAAACAACTTGTAACATTCGGAGCCCAACACTAAATGGCAGACTTATGCAAAGCATGTGACTCTGCAGCACTACATGCCACGAACAGATGTCCACTGGGTAAGTGACATTTTCCGTATACATTGCATGGACATACTACTGGCTGTTGCCAGTAGGTAGTTATAGTTAAGACCTTGTTTCCATAGGAAAATCATTTTTTGTTTTTCTAATAACGTTTGCTACCATTTGACAAATCTTCACAATATTTTCAAAACTAGTCTGCAGCTCACTTCAGCTGATGTATTCAAGGTTTTGTGGTGAATCGGCATGTGGGGTCCCAAAGCATGTTTTTCCCACAGGGATTTTAAACACAACTGCTACCTGAACGGCTGGACGGAATTACACCAAAGTTGACAGAAAGCTAGCTCCTGGTCCAGAAAGAGTGCTTTTTGTGATTTGGAGTAAATCTGTTCAGTCATTTTGGAGTTATTTAGGAAAAAAGAAGTATAGATATCTAGAGGCGCAAATCCTACGCAGATCCAACCAACCTCATGCTGAGATCTGATTGTCTGGCTATACTTCAACCAGGTTGGCAGCCATCTTGGGACTTGATTCAGCCAGGTCCCAACATAAAAGGGAAAAAAAAAAACCAAAAAACGAAAGGGACAGGGTAGGAATACCCTGACCCCTAGGCCTGACCCTGACCCCAAAGGGACCCTACCGGGGCCAAATGATTTAAAAAAAAAAATTTTTGCAGCAACTGCACACAAAAAAAAAAAAAAAAACCAATCATGGCCTTCCTTGCTGTGTTTTCATTTGTTCCCCGGGTAGGCAAAGTTCCGGGGATACAAATAAAGAAAAACCCACCTCCTATCAAGGTTCCAGTCAAGGAATCCCCAACTTGATATTTGGGCATCAAACAAAATAGTTAAACATACAAAAACACATTATTAAACATGATTGTATTTATTCTTTAACCAAAAAATATTTTCTCTATATAACATATATAAATTAATAAAAGCATAGACCCGAATTCAAAGCTCCCTGCAACTCTCATATCGACAACTCACATCATACCAATAAGCTAAAATCAGTGACATAAAGAAACAAAGAATAACAAAAGGCCAGACAGTAACTCAGTAGTTCCCCCACCTGTAACAGAACAAGAACAAAGATAATAACATATAGAGCACTATAACTGATTTATAGGATTAAACTGTTTACACCTGGTACACATTTCATATTGGTTGTATTCCCGCAAATAACTAATAATGTATTCATTATTTTCTTCTAAGAACCATCTTCCAAGTCCATAAATCCATGTATCAAACGGCACAGGTGAAGCCGGATCCCAAGGAGAGAAACAGATGATATTTGTCCGGCCAATTTGTGCCAAGGTCCCGCTGATATATAGTTGAGGGGAGGGGAGCACATGTGGTTCCCCTCTTCAGGCCAAATTCAGTCCCGGGGATGCCAACTACCGGGGCCCAGTCGAGTTAGAAAAATGGGAGGGAGGCCGCGCACCCCCCTCCTTGGCCCACCCCTCCACAAACCGTTAGTGGCCCTGGTGAATGCCACTCCCCAGAGCTGGCTCCCTATGTTCTGAGGTGTGCACCCTCAGAACATAGCTGTTTAAAAGTGCTCACGCCTGCTGGGAGCTGACTTTTCATCATTTTCCCTGCTCTTTTAATCTCTTTCCCTGGCGGGCAGAGAAATGGATGAAAAAATTGCTCCTGCGCAGCACAAGCATTGTTTCCTGCTCTCTGCGGTCAGGAGCAGTGCTGGATTGTGCTGGAGGCGGGAAGCTAGTTGAGGCTGCAGGGGCATTGGTGCTTCCGTGGCCTCCAACAATTAGGCAATGGGTGCCCAGGTTGCAGTCATGGCACCCACCATTAACTGGCTGGGCTCCTTTGGATGGGGTCTCAGGGCTGAAAGTGGCCTGGGGAGGGGGACCACGCGCCCCCCCTCAGGCTTTAATTTTGGCTGGTTGATGGGGTCCCCAAGGCCAATATTAGTTCAGGGATTGGGAGCTTTGTGTCCCCCTCCCACTCAATAATTTGGCCGGGCCCCGGGAGAAGGGGTCCCAAAATATTAATTGATAATTGTATAAGCTGCAGGGGATGGGGGCTCTGGGGCAATACTGTCCCTGGAGCCAATATTGGCTTGGGTAGAGGGGCGACTGCGTGCCCACCTCGTCACATGGCCAGGAGAAAGGGTCCCTGGGGCCAGAAATCAGTCTGGATAGTGGGGTTGCGTGTCCTCCTCCCCCATAAATTGAGCAGTGGGCCCTAGAGATGGGGTCACCGGGACCAATTACATCCCAGGGAGGGGGCTATATATCCATTTCCCTACAAAATATATGGAGTGCCCCGAGGGATGTGGTCCCCAGGGCTGAAATGGGCACAGGGCTTACTCTTCTCCCGGGTTGCCTGCATGTGGGGGTTGGCCACAATGCTTGGCCTGTTGATCCTCACCACGCACAACTGAAGGCCGTGCGCATGGGTTATGTGCCTGTCGGGGTTGGCTGCAGGGTCTGGCCCGCTGGCCAACCCCCTGCCACATATGGCTGAAGGCCCCGTGCGGTGTGTTGCGGGGTTGGGTGCTTGCATGGGGTTGGCCGCTGGAGGCTGCATGTGGGGGGTTGGCCAATGAGCTTGGTCTGTTGATTCCCTCTGCGCACAGCTGAAGGCCGTGTGCTTGGTGGAGTTAGGTGCTTGTGGGAGGTTGGCCGTAGGGCCTGGCCTGCTGGCCAACCCCCTGCCACACCTGGCCAAAGGCCACGAGCCGTGCGGGGGTTGAGTGATTGCATGGGGTTGACCACAGGGCCTGACTCCGCGGCCAAACACCCACTGTCCATGCTTAGTGGAGGTTTGACTAAAGTAAGGTAATTAAATATTACTTAATGTTTAAAAAAAAAAAAAAAACTGGGAATTCATTGAAAAACCTGAAAGCTATAGGGATGTTATAGTTAGGAAATATAATTTTTAAAAATCTTAGAGATTCCCTGTAAAAAAGCAAAAGTTGCAGGTGCATTACAGTAAGGTTAAAACTTTACAGGCACAACACCTTAGAAATGTAGCAGCTGTACTTATATTTATCTCAAGAAACCACAACTTGTGCTCTCAGGTAACTATAACTTGCACCCCCTCCATGCACAGTTTTCTCATCAATAATGTTATTGCAGATGTTGCAGTGATATTATCAATTATGTCATAGAAGATATCATGACTGATATAATATGTAGGGTAATTATTCATGGAAAGGGTGCGAGTTATAGAGTGTTTACATCTATGGATTCACTTAGAAGTACCCATTCCTCAGCTCTCACTGAAGGAGCCAACTCAAATGGGTGTCTAGGAGCCTCCGTAATAAGGGTTCTAAGATGAGTGGACCACCGATCTTTGTTGGTTATCTGCAAAAAACAAGAAAGTGATGGAAGGAAAGCTTGAATTAAACTCAACAACTTCCGGTCACAAGGACCTCCTTTTAAGACCATTGTTTGTAGCCCACTGTGGCACTCTGTACAGAGACCAGCCATTTAAATTGGTTTTGGTCCTGCTCCAAAAGGAACAATCCAGCCCGAACTGCCAGGCCCTGCTTTCCACCAGACGGGAACACAGAATAATCTGAAACCAGCCTGAGGTTGCTTCTTTACCCCTCTCAGTGGGTCAGGGAATGGCACAATGAACTGGACTGTTCCTGTTGAAGGAAGGCCAAGTCTGATTTGCTTATGGCTGGATTCTCTCTCACCGGAGAGGTGTATTGGGAAAATAAATTATAGACTGGGATGTGACCCCTCGTAATTAGCTAAATGAATCCTAGCATTTCACCCATCACTATTTTCTTTTCCACTGTGCGATGCCCTAAATGGAACTGGTATTCCCAGATGTGGGTGGCATTCTCACTGTGGAAAACAAATCAAGATAAACCTCACTAAAGGGGCTTAAATAGGGCCGCAACTGGTCTGGAGTTGATTGTGTTCTCACCTGGAGGGGACCTGGCCTGGCAGACCATGGCTCATTTGTATAAGGCGGTTTTCTGGCTAAAGTGGCAAAGTGGCTAAAACAATGATGGACTGGAATTCAACCCGAATAATTACTAGTGTCTGCGATTAACTCGAGCATTTCATTGCTACATTTTTTTCTCTAGCTTCTGTGGGGGCAAGTACCTATCCAAGAGCAGATGGGTGGCAGCCATGGGTACTTTTACCCATTCAGAGGGTTTGCAGCTCCATATGTTCATCTGTAGTGTCCACATACTTCTGTTTCAGATCATTTTCACTATTTAGATCCAGAATCACTCCCAGAATAGCGAAAGGCCAGACGTCATTAGGGCTATTCCTCCACTGGCTCCTGGACACCTAGAACTCTCTGTGCCATACCAACTCATGCTCTTACTTAAACCTGAACCATCCCTAGGGGTGGAGACTCGGGCAAATACTCCCTTGGAAACAGCAGCCACTACTGCTCTCTGCAGCCTTTCTCTTTGGAGACTCCAGGAAACCCATCTGACTCACCTGGCTAGACCATTCTCTCATCAGGCACAACTTACATACTCCCCCCTACATCCACCAGGCAAGTGGCATTCATTCATACTTGCAATCCGACCAGCCGAAGCAGTAAGCCTTCGGTTGCCGTTTGATACTCCTGCAGTGTTTGAACTACCTCCTAGGTTACCAACCAATAACACATACTCGTTGGACTCTTCCCCCTCCTAATGCTCAGATATATCTGTGGCCTGGAATAACATGTATTCTGCAAATCTGCATTCAACATTTGAGGGGAAATTACACTTACGTCATGAAAAAACATTCCTTAGAATTGCAGCTACTTGCTCCAGCAGATTAGGTTTTCATCGAAACGGGGACGAGATTTTGAACCTCCAGCACAGCGGTTAGGAAGACACAGTTGATAAAGTGTGGACTTGACAGTCCCTGCCACAGCTTTAACTTGAGGTCCAAACCAGCAATCATTGCTTTAATATTCACTCATTTTAACTTTTAACTTGAGTTATTTTCTGTTCACTTTCTCATTTTTGATTGGTGCCTTGAGCTAGAAGCACAAACCTTAACATTTAGATTTAAAAATTGTATAAATCTTGCCTGTTGCCAGAGAGGAATAGGGACAGGAGTTATGGGCTTCCTGAGCATGTCATGTTCGCCAGATTTCATGTACTACTGGGAAAAAACAAAAACTAAAATCACCTTAACTACAGGGGTGTAATGGACACCACTACAGTGCGGGGTCGGAGTTGAGGTGGGGGATTTATTTATACATAAAAGAGGGCCCCCTCAGCTTGTCAGCTCAGGGGTATGGGTATTGCGGGGGGCCCTCACTATCCCTTTTAGGCGGCTCCCTAAAGTTTCCTCATGCCACTGGCAAACCAGTTTGGGGCAGAGCGTTGCCAAAATGTCTGCTTGGTTCCTTGTATCTTACAGCCCTTTTTCCACCAAATATTGGCTTTCTGCCCAAGTTTCCTATATTGAATTTGATTCTTTCAAGGTTTTTCTCAAGTCAATCTGTGTTGTTTTCTTAGATGGTAGAGACAGAGTGCTACAAAGATCTGAATATATTTGGACCAAATGGGACACGGTCACCAGACCTGGATTGGAAACTGCTTCCTGAACCTCCTAAGCGGAGTCTCCTTCAGCGACTTTTCAGGCGGCATGTAAGCCCCTTCCTAATATTTAATACCATAGTATTGTTAATTTCCTAGCAACTGTGTATTGGCAGCGATGGTGGGTAAATCATTAAGCTGGGGTCTGGCCACAGCATGTCATTATCCCTGAACTTATCGTTTTACAATGACATTTTGTGCTACCTTAAAGTGATCTTCCACTCCACAATGATTAAGAGATCCCTATTCCTGATAACACATTTAAAAAGTCCCACAAAAAAATTATTGACGATCGGGAGAAATACAGCATTGCAGCTTTGATTCCCAAGGAATACTGTTGGGTATCTTCAAGGTGAATTCCTCCATTGTGCCTGCTCTCGCAGTGCTCTTTCAGTTATGTTTAGCCTGATAAGACATTTTTATGCTACTAATTTTTCCAACGAGTGCAGCCATAAGCTGATAGGTCTGGTATGACAATGTATTTGTATGGCCTACTGCTGAAAGAGGGTGACATTATTTGCCTAGCCTGCCCTGAGCTAATTTGCCTTGCGTGCTCCGGATTGCAGTTCTTTGTGTGAGTTTTGTCAAATAGCTAGTCTGTTCCTCTTTAGAACAGACAGCTGTCCCCTAGAAAGAGAGTGTGAAGGTGGCCTGTGTGATATGATTTCTGGTGTGTCCTTTGCAAAACTCACTACTTGGCTCTAGCCATGAGGTAGCTGCAGCTCAGCCTTCACCCTTCATCACTTTTTTGTTAAAACAAACTTTTTAAATCAGTGGTAAGGGTAGTTTCAAATGGAAGGATGTTCACGTCTTTTCACGTTTGAAATGCCTGTGTTTCGATTTATGTTTTACAAAGAAATGGAACAGAGGCAAAGCCGAAAACACAGCATTTTTGTCTTTGGTAAAAAAAAAAATGCAGAACAAGTCCTTGTTAATTTCCAAATGTTGAAAGTCAGTCTTTAATTGTATTTTAGGCACAAATGGACATGTTTGGTATACATTTCCAGAAAATGTATAATTCCAGAAAATGAAAGCACATATTATCAAATGTCTCCATATGACTTTGAATTCCGTGAACGGTCTTCTGTACAATTTCCAGGTGAACCAAGCTTGGTTTCTGTTATAGTTATAGAAGTTCACTTTTTATGTGTCACTCCTCTCAGCACCCGTGGCATTTTGTGTCAACTTTTTTTACTTGTGAGTTTTGTTGTGCAACTTAATGTAGCTAGAAATGTATCTATCTTGCTTACCCAAAGTCATTCCCATTCTTTCATTTCTTACGACAGTGCAGGCTTCAGGGCATAGCCAAAATGCCTTCCTCCCACCTTTTGTGCTTCTCCTGTTTTTTCTGTGTGTGTCAGCTCACTTGGGTAATTCGTACCAAGGATAGTCCTGTCATTTATATTGAGGACAACTGCCTTAAAGGTAATACTCATAAAAACCCAGGCAATGTGCATCAGATAAGAAATAACTGTGGGTGTGGCAGTGTATGGTTGTTTCACCCTTGAACCTTTGCTTTGGTCCATTACATGTGTTTGAAATCTACAGTCTAAAAGCACTGCTTGATTGTAGCTGAAGCATGTGGTTGTAACTGAATCTGGTATAGCTTCAGTCCGATTAGGTATGTGTTACTTTTGAATGACCCCAAATCTTCTGCACACTAAGATTGTAATAGTTGGCAAGGCTGCTGTTGTTGCATTTGGGTTTACGCTGTATCCTCTATATTAGAGATCCTCTTGATCTGGTTATCAAATCAAATCATTAACATTTATAAAGCGTGCTACTCACCCGTGCGGGTCTCAAGGCGCTAGGGGGAAGGGGTTACTGCTGCTCGAAGAGCCAGGTCTTGAGGAGTCTCCGGAATGCGGAGTGGTCCTGGGTGGTCCTGAGGGTGGTGGGGAGGGTGTTCCATGTCTTGGCCGCCAGGTAGGAGAAGGACCTCCCACCCGCCGTGGAGCGGCGGATGTGAGGGACGGCGGCGAGAGCGAGGCTGGTGGAGCGGAGAAGACGGATGGGAGCGTAGAAGCTGAGGCGACGGTTGAGGTATTCTGGTCCCTTGTTGTGGAGGGCTTTGTGTGCGTGGGTGAGGAGACGGAAGGTGATCCTTTTGCTGACGGGAAGCCAGTGCAGGTGTCTCAGGTGGATAAAAATGAGCCAGTCTTCCTCCCACAGGAGATGTATGCTGTGTGGGGATTGGTAAGAAGTCACTGTTTTGTCGAGGTAGAGGAACCTCTGGGAGTGTCGGATTTACTGCTTCCTCTAAAACCAGATCCTTTATAAGAGCCTCTGAATGACCTCTGTTATAAAAGTTTGGCCCATGTTTTTGTTGTGAGGTGGATGGTTCTGTGGTGGATGGTTTGGAACAACCCCTAAATTGTGGGCTATGAAAAGTGTCTTTAGTGGGTGTGGTGTATAGTGCACTCACAGGTTTAGCTGTCTCAGAGTCCTTTTTAAGCTTATCTACTGAAGGGTGTGCTGTTGTAGAGCTTTTTTGATGCGTGTGCTAGCTTCAAACATTGCAGGCTTCTTATGTTGTTTGACATTTTGTTCAAAGATGCTAAATTAGTTTGCAGCACTCCATACCGAATATTATGGATTGGGCTACATTTTTGGTTGAAATCTTCCAGATTGGCAGGATCACACATTCTGAGAGGAAGTCAGCCTTCTTACATTTGAGGTTTACTCTAACCATAGCTCTGATACACCATAAGTCTCTGTACTTTGACATGGAATATTGTGATATCTTAATTGCAAGTGCATTTTCTTTCCTACGGTTTATAAACAGTCCATTCACTGTTTATATTTATATGGAAATCTAAGCCGATACTTCCTTTACCATTCAATTAATGAATTCAGGAGGAAAGGACGTTCATGTGTTGTCTTTGGCAAAGACACTGTTCATTCCCACACTAGAGGACACTAATGGTAGGGTAGAAAACCAGAAATCTTTGATTATATAAAAGGAGTCTCACCCACTAGTATGACCAGTGGCATGCTTCATCATCGGATCCTCACCCACTACACCTAATGTGTGTGAGTGGGCTCAATCCTGTTTGTTAACAGAGCTCTTATTGTTAAGGGATCTGTGATTAAACTTGCTTGCAGGTTTTTCTATCAATATTCAGTCAATCTCTTTACTCTGGATACCCTTGAGAAGATTCAAAACATTTAAGAGAGGATGTTAGCAGTTTATTCTATGTACCCCAACATATTAGGTTGACGTGTTTAAGCCATATTACTTTCCCCATAGGGTTATTTGGCTTTCTTCAGGGCCAAGTTTCCTTCTAGATCCCTAGGTGTTCAGTAAATATTTAACAGTTTTTTGTGCCTTAATCAGTTGTAACATTCTCACATGCTCCAATGCGTACATACCAGTACCATCCATATCTTGGGAATTTCGCTGTTTTTTTGCCTGGAACAATATGTAAAAAGAAATAGAGACATTAGTCATTGTTTATGCACACGTACAAGTTTAGTTAAGCACTGTATCACTGAATTCATTTTCACCATTTGAAGTATTCATGCAACTGATTATACCTGCTGGTGAAAACCCCTTTCAGCCCTCATAAAGTGGTGAGCCATAATAAGGCTCTTTGTTTCTCTGGTCACATCTATTACTGGGAGTTGAAAATGTTTTGCTCCTGATTCCAAAGGGAATAACTATTAGCCAAGGTTCAGCCAAATAAGGCCAAAAAACATGACATCTGGCATTATGTACAATGGAATTCTATCTCACAGATGTCACAGGTCTGCACAGTCATATTGATATGCGTGACCCATTAGAGGAATGGGAAAAATGGAAAAAAAATCATATGTCTTTCAGATACATACAAACAAAGGGGATTTAAATTGACCTCAAACAGGAAGACATTGGGCCGCAAGGCAAACAAACCCCTCGCTCCCGGTATTCTGAATCAAACTGGTTTGGACTATATATCCCATGAAGCATAGGGCCATGTGATGAAGTCTTTACATGCAACCTGGTTTGCCAAAGCTCAAAACCCCAGGACACATAGCAATACTTCAACATGAAGGACTCAGTGGATGCGAGTAGGTATGCCAGCAGACGTGAACCCTTGAAGAAATAAGTGTCAGATGGCATGTGTAGCTGTGGATACACATGCTTTGCTTAAGTCTGCCATCTAGTGTTGGGCTCGGAGTGTTAGAAGTTTTTTTTTTTTTTTTTTTTCAAAAGAAGGTTTTCGAGTCACGGGATCGAGTGACTCTTCCTCTCTGTAATACTGCACGTGGGCATTGAGTCCTTTGTTAGATTGCTTTTTTTCTGCAATCGGGTTTGGGCGAGTTTCCTCTCGCTCCTGGACATCTCGGTTCGGTATCTTCTGAACTTCTAACTTTCTGTAAACGTCGGTACAGTTTTGATTGTGTTTTCCCACTCTTATACTCAATCCCATTGTAATAGTCAGGGTGGATTTCATGCACTTAAGGGCGACAGCACCCTATTTTGGGCCTACTTTGACACATTGTAGTCGAACAATGTTAGACTGATGGAACGTGCTGAGTTTTATTTATTTCCTCGGTGTCACACAAAATTTCCCTACACCAATCAGCATTTGGTGTGCAATCTGTGCCTGTCTCTGGAACACAGAGAAGAGACCTGCGATGCGTGTGGATCGTTTCAATCCAAAAAGACTCTTTGGGACCGAAGAGCTCGTCGAATGGAGATGGCGTCCAAGTTGTCAGAACACACACCCGACATCTTTGGAGAATAACACATGCAAGAAGAAGTAGGACAGCGTGTTGCTGTTTCCATTGCGGATTTGGATCAAGATTCAGATGTCGACAGCCAATCCATCCCACCCTCGCAGTACGTGAGTACAGACCAGCCATAGTCAGACCCGAGATATACCTTCGGGTGACCAACCCTTTGGTTCGTCTTGGCTGCAAGGAGAGTCAACACCAGCATAATCATTAGGAGACTTGCATGGCTAAGAGCTTCAAGATTTAAGCCACAGATACAACAAGCGGCATTAAACATGCCCTATGACAAACAACATCTATTTGGGCCAGAGGTTGGTACCACAGTAGATAAGCTTAAAAAGGACTCTGAGACAGCTAAACCTGTGAGTGCACTATACACCACACCCACTAAAGACACTTTTCATAGCCCACAATTTAGGGTTTGTTCCAAACCATCCACCACAGAACCATCCACCTCACAACAAAAACATGGGCCAAACTTTTATAACAGAGGTCATTCAGAGGCTCTTATAAAGGATCTGGTTTTAGAGGAAGCAGTAAATTCGCCACTCCCAGAGGTTCCTCTACCTCGACAAAACATTGACTTCTTACCAATCCCCACACAGCATACATCTCCTGTGGGAGGAAGACTGGCTCATTTTTATCCACATTGTTATAACATCACCACAGATCAATGGGTTATATCAATTATCCAATATGGCTATTGGCTAGAACTCCTCTCTATTCCACCAAACATTCCCCCTAGTTCACACAGACTTACTCAGGAACATCTCATTTTATTAAAACAGGAGGTACAATCACTACTACTCAGAGGACCTACCGAGATAGTGCCTATACCCCAACAGGGGTCCGGAGTATATTCACTATACTTCCTCATACCAAAGAAAGATGGTACTCTAAGACGACTAAATTTAGATCTCAGACCCCTGAATCTATACATCCTTTCAGAACACTTTCATATGGTCACTCTACAAGACATCATTCCCTTAGTACAAAAACAAGATTACATGACAGCATTAGACCTCAAGGATGCTTATTTTCACATTCCAATACATCCAGCACATCGAACATATCTGAGATTTGTCATAGCAGGAAAGCACTATCAATTCAAAGTGCTACCATTCAGCATAACAACAGCACAAGGGTGTTCACCAAATGCTTCGCAGTCATTGCAGCGTGCCTCAGAAGACAACGCATACATGTCTTCCCATATCTAGACGACTGGCTCATAAAAGCCAGTACAATTCAAATTTGTCAACAGCATACTCAATATACCATAGAAATCCTATCCAATCTAGGATTCACAATCACTTACCACAAATCTCACTTGCAACCATCACCGATAAAACCGTAAATGGGAGCAATTCTGAACACTCAATCTGGAATAGTATTTCCAAACCCAGTAAGGATACAAGCGTTTCACAATCTTATATCTCAACTACAATACAACCACACTTACACAGTAAAACTAGTGATGAAACTATTGGGAATGATGATTTCATGCATAGCCATAGTCCCCAATGCAAGACTCCACATGAGACCACTACAACAGTGTCTTTCTCAACAGTGGTCTCAGGCACAGGGTCGTATTCAGGATCTACTGTTGTTGGATCACCAGACTCACCGCTCTGTGCAGTGGTGGAATTACACCAACCTACCAGAATGGCAGCCCTTTCACGACCCTGTGCCTCAGACCACAATTACAACAGATGCACCATTGATAGGTTGTGGAGCTCATCTCAACAACCTTACTATACGGGGGAATGGGACTCCATAAAAAAAAATAACTTAGCACATAGACTGTTTGGAATTAATAGCTGTATTCCTAGCACTCAAAGCTTTTCAGAAACAAATCACACACAAAGTGCAAACTGCAAAAACAGGATGGGGGACACTCATCTCAATTGTCCCTTTTAGCACAGACAATTTTGACCTGGCCAATTCACAATCACATTCAATTACTGGAAGAGTATATTCCAGGGATACACAATCAAATAGCGGACCTCTTAAGCAGGATGTACCAACAAGTTCACGAATGGGAAATTCACCCACAAGTGATTCAACAATGCTTCAAAATGTGGGGGACCCTAGGCATAGATCTTTTCTCCACAAAAGAAAACGCAAAATGAGTAAGCTTCGCATCCAGGTACCCACACCCTCAATCCAAGTGCAATGCTCTATGGATGAACTGATCAGGGATATTTGCTTACGCTTTTCCGCCTCTCCCACTCATTCCATCTCTGATTGAAAAAAAGATGAAACAAACCTCACTCACTATGATACTCATAGCTCCCACATGGACACGTCAGCATTGTTACACAACACTGTTGGGGGCCTGTCTGTAGTACCAAGCTGCCAAACAGACCAGATTTGTTAACTCACAGGAAAGAACAAATCAGACATCCAAATCCCAGCACACTCCACCTGGCGATTTGGCTCCTGAAGTCATAGACGTTGACTACTTACAACTTCCATCTGAATGTATGGCTATTCTAAAAGAAGCATGCAAACCCACAACTAGACAATGTTATGCAGCTAAATGGAAATGTTTT
Source organism: Pleurodeles waltl (assembly GCF_031143425.1). Lineage (NCBI taxonomy): Eukaryota > Metazoa > Chordata > Amphibia > Caudata > Salamandridae > Pleurodeles > Pleurodeles waltl. The sequence goes on along the minus strand of NC_090450.1, from coordinate 535,036,087 downwards.
GTCTACTATTGTCAACTTCAAAATATCGATTCACTTATAGCTTCAGCACAACATATCGTTTGCTATGTGCGACACTTACAAAAATCAAACCTGGCATATTCATATATTAGGATTAATTTAGCAGCTATAGCTGCTTACCTTCAAAACAGACAACATATTTCCCTGTTAAGGATTCCTGTTTATAAACGCCTTTTATGGAAGATCTTAAAATGGTTATTCCACCAGCAGTTCCTCCAGCCCCTGTGTGGAATCTTGATATTGTACGTTCGATGGCATCTGTCGCTGTAGATACACATGGTCTGCATAGCTCGCCATCTGGTGTTGGGTCGGAGTGTTACAAGTTGTTTTTCTTCGAAGAAGTGTTTTCGAGTCACTGGACCGAGTGGCTCCTCCTTCTGTGCTCATTGCGCATGGGCGTCGACTCCATCTTCGATTGTTTTCTTTCCGCCATCGGGTTCGGACGTGTTCCTGTCGCTCCGAGTTTCGGAACGGAAAGATAGCTGAAAACAGAAGATTTTCTACGGTATCGTTGCGATCCGGTTCGAGATAAACACATACGACAACGCATTGAACATCGAAGCGCTTCGGTGCCCTTCGGGGTAGATTTCGGCACACCGTCGGGGCCTAGTCGGCCCGACCGCGTGGAGAACAACGCCGATGGAACGGACCCCGTTTCGATTCTGCCCTGAATGCCACAACAAATATCCTTATACGGACCAACACTCGGTCTGTAACCTGTGCCTGTCACCCGAGCACAGCGAAGAATCCTGTGAGGCCTGTCGGGCGTTCCGGTCCCGAAAAACTCTGCGCGACCGTCGAGCGAGAAGACTGCAGATGGCGTCCACGCCAAAAGAGCATTGACAGTTCGAGACAGAAGAGGAACAGGAGGAATCCTTTTCCATCCAGGATTCAGACTCCGACGAACTCGACCATCCAAAAACAGTGAGTAAGACGTCGAGATCAGAAATTAAAAAAGCCAAAAAGGCCCAGGGGACGCCACTGCCAACCGGCCATGGCTCAACCCAAATTCACGGTGACCAACAATCGGCACCGAAAAAGGCCCATTCAGTGTCGAGATCGTCCGACTCCGGTCGAGACACCGGCACGCAGCCTCCTCGGGACCGAGAGAGTGCTAAAGAGAAGCATCGACACCGAGAGTTCGGTGTCGACACGGATCGACGCCGAGACAGTGGCGCCGAAGATCATAGAGGCCAAGATTTTTCGGCACAAAAGAAGAGGAAGGTTACCTCGGAGCCGAAAAAACAAACAACAGGGTTTTCGGAGCCGAAAAAAGCACCAACAGACCCAGTTTCAGGCTCCTATACTGAAGAACTTTCTATGTCTTCACAAATGAAAAGACACAGATTCGAACAGGAACTGCAATCCACTGAAGTGGATCACACGCAGAAGCGTATCTTTATTCAGCAGGGGACAGGGAAGATCAGTACCCTTCCACCTGTCAAAAGAAAGAGAACACTTCAGTTTGTAGCACGAGAGGCTCCTCAGCAACAAACAGCAAAGACGGTAACACCTCCTCCCTCGCCTCCACCTGTAACTCCGGCTTCACCAACTTACACCCCGTCACATTCGCCAGCTCACACCGCCATGAGCCACGACGACCAAGATCAAGACGCGTGGGACTTGTACGATGCACCAGTGTCTGATAACAGCCCAGACACATACCCAACTAGGCCATCACCACCTGAGGACAGCACAGCCTATTCACAAGTGGTGGCTAGAGCAGCTCAGTTCCATAATGTGGAACTACACTCTGAACAAGTAGAGGATGACTTTTTATTTAACACCCTCTCCTCCACCCACAGCTCCTACCAAAGCCTGCCTATGCTCCCAGGCATGCTTCGCCATGCAAAGGAGATCTTCAAAGAGCCAGTCAAAAGCAGGGCAGTAACGCCTAGAGTGGATAAAAAGTATAAGGCGCCTCCTACGGACCCTGTATTCATCACCTCTCAGCTGCCACCAGATTCTGTGGTGGTAGGGGCTGCCAGAAAACGGGCAAATTCACACACTTCTGGGGATGCACCTCCCCCAGATAAAGAAAGCAGAAAGTTTGATGCAGCCGGGAAGAGGGTCGCTGTCCAGGCAGCAAACCAGTGGCGCATCGCAAACTCACAAGCGCTGCTAGCGCGATACGACAGAGCCCACTGGGATGAGATGCAGCATCTCATTGAACATCTCCCAAAAGATCTACAAAAAAGAGCAAAACAGGTTGTTGAAGAGGGTCAAAACATTTCCAACAATCAAATACGCTCCTCTATGGATGCAGCAGACACAGCCGCAAGGACCATTAATACGTCGGTTACCATCCGTAGGCACGCATGGCTCAGAACGTCTGGATTCAAGCCGGAAATTCAGCAGGCAGTACTTAACATGCCAGTAAACGAAAAAATGCTGTTCGGTCCGGAGGTCGACACAGCCATAGAAAAGCTCAAAAAGGACACTGACACTGCCAAGGCCATGGGCGCACTCTACTCCCCGCAGAGCAGAGGATCTTATACCACCTTCCGCAAAACACCTTTTAGAGGAGGGTTTCGGGGTCAGGCCACACAAGCCAGTACCTCACAGTCCGCACCGTCCACCTACCAGGGACAGTACAGGGGAGGCTTTCGGGGCCAGTATAGAGGAGGGCAATTCCCTAGGAATAGAGGAAGATTTCAAAGCCCCAAAACCACTACCAACAAGCAGTGACTCACACGTCACTCACCCCCCCCACACAACACCAGTGGGGGGAAGGATAGGTCAATATTACGAAGCATGGGAGGAAATAACTACAGACACATGGGTCCTAGCAATTATCCAACATGGTTATTGCATAGAATTCCTGCAATTCCCTCCAGACATACCACCAAAATCACAAAATTTATCAAAACACCATTCACAGCTTCTAGAGATAGAATTTCAAGCACTACTGCAAAAAAATGCAATAGAATTAGTACCAAGCACACAAATAAACACAGGAGTTTATTCACTGTACTTCTTGATACCAAAAAAGGACAAAACACTGAGACCAATTCTGGACCTCAGAGTAGTAAACACATTCATCAAATCAGACCACTTTCACATGGTCACACTACAAGAAGTGTTACCATTGCTCAAAAAACACAACTACATGACAACCCTAGACCTCAAAGACGCATATTTCCATATACCAATACACCAATCACACAGAAAATATCTAAGGTTTGTATTCAAAGGAATACATTACCAATTCAAAGTATTGCCTTTCGGTTTAACAACCGCTCCAAGGGTATTCACAAAATGCCTAGCAGTAGTCGCTGCACACATCAGAAGGCAGCAAATACATGTATTCCCGTATCTAGACGACTGGCTAATCAAAACCAGTTCGCTCACACAATGCTCAAACCACACAAATCAAGTCATACAAACCCTCTACAAACTAGGGTTCACCGTCAACTTTGCAAAATCCAACATTCAGCCAAGCAAAGTACAGCAATATCTAGGAGCCATAATAGACACGACAAAAGGAGTAGCAACGCCAACTCCACAAAGAATTCACAATTTCAACAGAGTCATTCAACACATGTCTCCAAATCAAACAATACAAGCAAGAACAATACTACAGCTCCTAGGCATGATGTCCTCATGCATAGCCATTGTCCCAAACGCAAGACTGCACATGAGGCCCTTACAACAATGCCTAGCCTCACAGTGGTCTCAAGCACAGGGTCACCTTCTAGATCTGGTGTTAATAGACCGCCAAACTTACCTCTCGCTTCTATGGTGGAACAGTATAAATTTAAACAAAGGGCGGCCTTTCCAAGACCCAGTGCCACAGTACGTAATAACAACAGATGCTTCCATGACAGGGTGGGGAGCACATCTCAATCAACACACCATAAGAGGACAATGGAACATACATCAAACAAAACTGCATATAAATCATCTAGAATTATTAGCAGTTTTTCAAGCACTAAAAGCTTTCCAACCAATCATAACCCACAAATACATCCTTGTCAAAACAGACAACATGACAACGATGTATTATCTAAACAAACAAGGAGGGACACATTCAACGCAGTTAAGCTTATTAGCTCAAAACATATGGAAGTGGGCAATCCACCATCAAATTCGCCTCATAGCACAGTTTATTCCAGGGATACAGAATCAACTGGCAGACAATCTCTCTCGAGATCACCAACAAGTCCACGAATGGGAAATCCACCCACAAATTCTGAACACCTACTTCACACTCTGGGGAACACCTCAGATAGACTTATTTGCAACAAAAGAGAACGCAAAATGCCAAAACTTCGCGTCCAGATACCCACACAAGCAATCCCAAGGCAATGCCCTATGGATGAACTGGTCAGGAATATTTGCTTACGCTTTTCCTCCTCTCCCTCTCCTCCCTTATCTAGTGAACAAATTGAGTCAAAACAAACTCAAACTCCTTTTAATAGCACCAACGTGGGCAAGACAACCCTGGTACACAACACTGCTAGATCTTTCTGTAGTACCCCACATCAAACTGCCGAACAAACCAGATCTGTTAACGCAACACAACCAACATATCAGACACCCAGATCCAGCATCGCTGAATCTAGCAATCTGGCTCCTGAAATCCTAGAATTCGGACACTTACAACTTAGCCAAGAGTGTATGGAGGTCATAAAGCAGGCCAGAAGGCCATCCACTAGACACTGCTACGCAAGTAAGTGGAAAAGATTTGTTTGTTACTGCCATCATAATCAGATACAACCACTAGACGCAACTCCAAAACATATAATAAATTACTTGCTCCATTTACAAAAAGCAAGGCTAGCCTTCTCTTCTATTAAAATACACCTTGCAGCAATATCTGCATACCTGCAGACTACCTATTCAACTTCCTTGTATAGGATACCAGTCATCAAAGCATTCATAGAAGGTCTTAAAAGAATTATACCACCAAGAACGCCACCTGTTCCTTCATGGAACCTAAACGTGGTCCTAACAAGACTCATGGGCCCACCTTTCGAACCCATGCACTCTTGCGGAATACAATTCCTAACCTGGAAAGTTGCCTTTCTCATCGCCATTACATCTCTGAGAAGAGTAAGTGAAATTCAAGCGTTCACAACGCAGGAACCTTTTATTCAAATACATAAAAATAAGGTCGTCCTACGACCTAATCCAAAATTTTTACCAAAAGTTATTTCACCGTTCCATCTAAATCAAATGGTAGAACTACCTGTTTTTTTCCCACAGCTAGATTCTGTGGCTGAAAGAGCACTACATACATTAGATGTCAAAAGAGCATTAATGTACTACATTGACAGAACAAAGAACATCAGAAAGACTAAACAGCTATTTATTGCATTCCAAAAACCTCATGCAGGTAACCCAATATCAAAACAAGGTATAGCCAGATGGATTGTTAAATGCATCCAAATCTGCTACCTTAAAGCAAAAAGACAACTGCCCATTACTCCCAGGGCACATTCAACCAGGAAAAAAGGTGCTTCAATGGCATTTTTAGGAAACATCCCAATGCATGAAATATGTAAGGCAGCCACATGGTCTACGCCTCACACATTCACCAAACACTACTGTATAGATGTGCTATCCGCACAACAAGCCGCAGTAGGTCAAGCTGTATTAAGAACTCTATTTCAGACAACTTCTACTCCTACAGGCTAATCCACCGCTTATGGGGAAATAACTGCTTACTAGTCTATGCAGACCATGTGTATCTACAGCGACAGATGCCATCGAACTGAAAATGTCACTTACCCAGTGTACATCTGTTCGTGGCATCAGTCGCTGAGATTCACATGGGCCCACCCACCTCCCCGGAAGCCTGTAGCAGTTCAGAAGTTACCTTCAATTTTGTACATTTGTATATATATTATTTAAACCTTTAATAGGTACATACTTACACATTTCATTGCGCGGGCACTATTACTATAGTACAACTCCTACCTCACCCTCTGCGGGGAAAACAATCGAAGATGGAGTCGACGCCCATGCGCAATGAGCACAGAAGGAGGAGCCACTCGGTCCAGTGACTCGAAAACACTTCTTCGAAGAAAAACAACTTGTAACACTCCGACCCAACACCAGATGGCGAGCTATGCAGACCATGTGAATCTCAGCGACTGATGCCACGAACAGATGTACACTGGGTAAGTGACATTTTCATTACAAGACTTATGGGGCCACCATTGGCACCCATGCATTCTTGTATTCTACAGTTTCTATTATGGAAAGTTGCTTTTTTAGTAGCAATAACTTCTTTAAGAAGAGTTAGCAAAATTCAAGTGTTCACTTTACAAGAACCCTTCTTTCAAATTCATAAAGACAAAGTAGTTTTTAGAACAAATCTAAAGTTCGTACCAAAAGTGGTTTCAACTTTTTATATCAGTCAGTGGAATTTCCAGTCTGCTTTCAACAGCCAGATTCAGTTGCTGAAAGAGCTCTTCACACTTTTGATGTTGAAAGATCTCTCATGTACTACATACACAGAACAAAACATTTCAGAAAATCCAAACAACTCTCAGTGGCATTTTCAAAACCTCACAAAGGTAATCCTATTTCAAAAATTGAATTAGCCAGATCAATAGTTAAATGTATTCAAACTTGCTATCTTAAAGCTAAAAGGCAGTTACCAATAACTCCTAAAGCACATTCCACTAAGAAAAAGGGAGCTTCAATGGCATTCTTAGGAAATATACCAATAGCAGACATATGTAAAGCTGCCACATGGTCTACACCACACACATTTAGTAAACACTACTATGTAGATGTGTTATCTCACCAACAAGCAAATGTTAAACAGGCAGTACTTAGAACACTATTTCAAACTACTCCAACTCCTACAGGCTGACCACCACTTATTTTGGGAGGGGACTGCTTTACAGTCTATGCAAAGCATGTGTATCTACAGCTACAAATGCCATTGAACGGAAAATGTTACTTACCCAGTAGACATCTGTTCGTGGCAAGTAGTTCTGTAGATTCACATGCGCCCTCCCTTCTCCCCGGGAGCCTGTGGCTGTTGTAATACAATATATTGTAAATATGTATATACATTTTATTTTATATATATCTACATATAGTTGTATACACTCTTTACTTCACCCTCCTGCGGGAAAACAATCTAACAAGGGACTCGATGCCCATGTGCAGTATTACTAAGAAGAGGAGTCACTCGATGCCGTGACTTGAAAACCATCTTTGAAGAAAAATAACTTGTAACTCTCCGAGCCCAGCACTAGATGGCGGACTTATGCAAAGCATGTGAATCTACAGCACTGCATGCCACAAGCAGATGTCTACTGGGTAAGTAACATTTTCTTTCCGGGGCATATTTTCTTGGGGGTTTTCTCTACCAAACTAAAAAATTCAAAGCATATATATTGACAACGTGTTCTTCCCTCTGTAGTGTTTGAATACAGAGTCTGCCTACCTCTGAGACCCTATGGAGCCATAGACACATATGGGCAGTGTAGACTTGATGCTTATTTTTCTTGCATTAAACTGTGTATTCGTATGATTGAACATCACCAACAGTACATATTAAAGCGTGTTCTCACCTCACCAGCGAGTGTTACATGAATTCTTCAAATGGTGAAAACTAACTTAGTGATACAATGCTTAACCAAATTGTATGAAGTGTACAAAAATGAAGACTACTGTCTGTTTCTTTTTACATATCGTTCCAAACACAAAATAGGGAAATTTGAAATTCCCCAGTTATGGTTGTTACTGGTGTGCACAAGTTGCAGCATGTTAGAATGTCACTACTGATAAATGCACAAAAACAGTGTTAATTAATCACCTAGGGATCCAAACGAATCTTGGTCCTGAAGAAAGCCAAATGACCCTCTTGGGCAACTAATTTGGCTGAAACATATCTACCTGTTGGGGTACATAGTATGCCCTACTAACATCCTCTCTTTAATGTTTTTAATCTTGCCAAGGGTATCCAGAATAAAAAGATAAACTGAGTATTGCCAGGAAAACCTGCAGGCAATTTTAATCACAGATCCCTTAGCAGTAACCTCTGATAACAGTGTTGAGTCCGCATCCAATGAAGAAGCATGCCACTGGTGGTACTAGTGGGTGCGGTTCCTTTTCTATAATCTAAGAGACTTCTGGTTTTATACTCTACTATTAGTGTCTTCTTGAACATTGGTTCAGAAGAATGTAAATGCAGGTGTACCCTCTTTTTGTGATAGAGATAGTTCAGATGGGAAGCTGAGGGTCTCCTCTAGTAATTCCTTCTCACTCCCTCAGTTGATGTATGAATGGCATTCCCACACTAGGCCTGTCCCCTTCCTCTGGTGGTTGCAAACCCCACCACTTTTATAAACAAAGTCATATCTGTCCCTTCCCTTATTTCCCCCAATTACTGTAGTTTGAGTCATCCCTCACTTGGCTTTAAACCAAATACTTTACGTTCCCTTTTGGTTCCATGTAAAGCTAGCCACATTGAACGGCTAACGTAGAGTTTGGGAGTGAGGAGCCTTGTTACTTTCAAGTGTGTGGTTTGGGGGGAAAGCAGGTGATTTTCTCACCGCTTTGTAAATTGTCCCGTCTGCTCGCTATCGGTTTGTTTACTGCTCTCCCTATAACTACTGAGACGCTCCACAGTTATGATGAAAGACCCTGGCAGATTTGAACTACACTACAACCGATCACAGTGGCGTCTTCTGAACCAATTTTTATTTGAAACAAAAATCAGTTGTGATTATATGAATAAAAAAGAGATATACAAGAGAATAGATTAAGAATTGACACTCAAAGGTGCAAATAACGTGATGTCATCACCCACTTATTTTATTTTTGTGTACCATTTGATGAAATGTAATATCTAATTACTTATTTTGTCTTTTCTTCCCTTAATCTTCTTCCACCCAATCCTTTTTTAGCATGCTGACTACACTATCAGCACAAGCAATACAAACTCCAATGCAACATCTGGTGGAAACTCGCACACAACAGCAAACTCCACTTCTCAAGCTCGGACAACGTCTACAACAGCAGCAGCAGCACAAGCTTCCTCTTGACAATTGGCGGAAGAGACAATCTTATGCGACATTATATATATATAAATATATAGAAATTAAAAAATTTCATTGGCCACTCCTTCTCCCTGCCACACCCCATAAGGTTGTCTCATGCCTTCTCAGGTTTACGCTGGATGTGAGGTTGGGTGTTTCAGTAGCTCTGGGAACTGAAGTGAGAGCCGCGCCGATCTATTATTTGTATTTTTTACTTGTAGTATCTTCCTCTGGAAACTTTGGAAACTCAATGAAATTGCTTTGGAATTCTCAGGCCACATCCATCTGTCATCTTTTTACAGGACGAAACAAAGTAAACAATAGATGGGCTACATGATATTTTACTTGCTTTTTCCATTTTTTAATTAAGATGCCAAAGTGCAGTATGCTAAAACTGGTGAAATTAGACTTTTGTGGTCTTTTTTAAAACTCTGCATTTTTTTGTACTGTTTGGTTAGACTTTGTTACAAAATGAGATAATCTCTGAATTTCAGAGTGTTATGTTTTTTTTCTCCTGTCATGAACATTGTAGTTTAAAAGCAGAAGTGCTAAACGGAGGAAACATTGAGTTTTTACCAGAGCAAATGTGCATGTTCTATTCCTAATGGATTTTTAGCCTTTTGATTTTCAAAGACCCGTTGTAAAATAGGAGGTCTCCTAATGGTGACAGAAGTAGCCGATGGGCAACATTAATACTTGATCTCTCCTTGAGATGACTCGTCTACAGAGTAGGAATATGTCAGGCTTTTTCATTGTCCTCGGTCTTGCATCTGACTCCTTCACTACAACTAAGGAATGGGAATTCTTGTAGTCAGCAGATGATGCGGGCCTCCTATTAGATGTATTTCATTACATTCTATATTTCCTTGTTTTCATTGCTTATGTTTAACAACCCCTTAGTCCTACTCTTTCTGAACTTCACCAGTTTCTAAAGAGGTTTGTTTGCTCTGGAGATACTTTCTCTTTTCTCCCTGGCTGTGAGTTTTCAACTTTCTTCCTGTTTTGGTTGCACTGGTGGAAGGGAAGTCTTCTGCCACATACCCTAGAGCACAAGGTGAAATTCTGCTCTGTATCCTGTCTGGCTGCATACACACATTAAGAAACCTTCACAGAGTCTGCTTCTGTTCTTAAATGTTGTCAATGCTGCCATTTTATCCCACAATATATCAGAGAAAATACACTTCAATTAAAACATAACATTGGGAAAATGTTCATTAAAAACAAACCAGTGAGATCCATTATATCGGAATTAAGGGAATTGAATGAGGAATAGGGTCAAAGTAAGGCTTAAGGGGAGGATTAATTTCAGGCTTATAGTTAGAGTCAACGGTGGTGTTAGGGCAAGAGCCAAGGTTAGGGTAAGGTTCAAGATGGATTACTATTAAGGTAAGAGGCAAGGTTGGAATTTGTTGTCAGAGGCAGAGCTAGGTTAGCGTTGAAAACTATTAGGGTCAAGGTTAGAGTAGGGGTTAGGGATAAGATTGGAAAGGTTTGGAATTGAACCGGGGGAAAAGGTTATGTTAAGATTTCGGTTTAGAAGTACATTTTAAAATATTTCTCAAAAATAATTAACAGGTGTACCAAGAAAATCATTGTATTGTTCAGTGAATTTGTCTTTTTAACTAGCTTTTATTAGGTTTGCAAAATCTTACATATTCATTGCAATGGTTTTCAGTGGAAAAAAAAACAACTCTGAAAATGTGTTTCGCTGAAATATATGGAGATGAAATTACATAGATCGCAACCATTTCATGCCATACTTCTCAAAATCATCTCACAGCCTTTGGACAGGATACTGGATGTGATAGTTACAAGTTGTTTGTTGTTTTCCGGCGTAATGAGGCATCCAGTAAATACCAATACCATGGGATGCTGCATTTCCCAGGTGCAGTAATACCACATCTTTACGGTTTGAACGCATGGAAATGGCGGATAGTGAACTATATTGTTTCCCTGTTTCGGGGTACACTAACTTAGAATGGTGCGTTTCTTGCACGCACAAATTATACCATGTTATAACTAGTGAAAATCATGCAGGCAAGGTTATATGGGTGCAGTAATTACAACAAAACTCCGAATTCTCTTTCAAGATTCACACAATAGGTGAAATAACAGCTTTAGGGCTCATACTCCTTAACATCGCCAGCACCCATCCTCCCATGTCCAACTATTATCTGAGACACCTAGCTTTAAATAGTGAGTCCTTAGGACTCATCAATGTAGTGTATGTGGAAGAGGAAAAGCCAATGCGGGACTGGAGTGCTGCACTTAAAGGGAAGGGTGTGGCCTAGCGGTAAAACTTCTCATTAGACTGGTACAGTTCCTATAAGTTGGCAACCTAGGGAAAGTAAAAGTAAATAGGGCAGATATTTTGTTTTATTCCCTCCATATCCTGACGATAGTGAAAATAAAGCAGTTTTCTTTTAGCTTTTTGTGAACACTTTTTGGCTGCAAAAGTAATAAACTGCCACATTGAAACGGTTTGATATGTTTATCCATCTAGGAAATGATGTGTTTAACTGTAGTAATTGGAAGATCAAGATTTGTAAATAGGAAACCGGATACCTCCTTCACCACAGTATGGTACCTGTAAGTGTAAAATGTTTAAAGAACTAGACACAGTGGAACTCATTCGCAGCATGTAGTCACAGAAGAGCTTTACTAGGAACGGTGTGAGATCATGATTCCTGCACAACCTGATGCAATTCGGATTTGTTTTTTCCCTTTCGTTTGTTTAAAGTTTATTTCTTTGAATGTAAAAATGATTTTTTAAAGACACATCATAGTAAACTTACCTTATGGTGTTGTACCACCAGCCTCCACCATGTATCACCACAAACTTTCCGATTTACTGGGGTCTTTCTCAGTGCATGGCTACTTTAATATTCCAGCAGTTTTCATTTCTCCCAAGAGGTGATGATTTTCCATTGGAGTTTGGCAGAGCAAGCTGGCAACCGTTTTGGGCCGCAAAGGTGTTTTAGATGATGCAGGCCAGTGGTATAATCTGTGCATTGAAACTTTGGTTCAAGACTCCTGGTTCCTCCGGACAGGCATGGATGTTTTCCCATGTGCAGTCCAGAATGCACGGTTGCCCACCTACATCTGCGCGGCCTGTCATCATAGACACAGAGATCGCACCCAAGAGGATCTGTGGCATACTCTCACAATACACTCAGTGGAGCCTCCAAAACCATATTCCTCTCCAGTAAGGGACTTTTCTAAATAATCAACGTTGAAGACAGGATTGCCATGGATCCGCCCCGGAGTTCCTGATTTAGCATAGGACTTTGACGCATGTTCTAGACTGCTCCTTTTAGAAAATGGACTGGAGATGGAAGTTAAATAGGTCAGCATCACTGCCCCATTCCAAGTCTACCTCAGAGAGGCGAGCAAAGCCCACCAGTGCTTCAAAGGGGGTTTTCATGATGGATCTGTCAACTTGGACATTATTGCTAAGGGTTTTAAAGATTATTTTTTTTAAACAATAAATGTGATTATTATTTCTTGTTTTTACAAATCGAGCCAACTGTTGTCTTTTTCATTGTGTAGTTTGGGAATCAGAACTGTGCTTTTTATTTATTTCGACTGAGTTTTAGGGCGTGTTTTCCAGTCTGTTTGTTGAACTGTGCGCTGTTTTTGCACTCTAATCAAAATAACATAGTATTTGTTAAATACGTGCTATCCACATCGAAGTGGGACAAACCGTCTTAATGTGTCAAAATGGATTATGTGTGCCATTTTTGTGTGCTAGACCTTTTTCGAAAGACTGGTGATGCTGGCATGATGATGCAGACAAGTCAGTCTACGAAAGATGCATTGGCCACAGAGTCAGTGTTACAGCAGTGTAGCGTATTAGTTTGCTGGATGGATCTTATATAGTCACATGATGCTCTAATTCAGCTTCATTTTTATGTATTGTAGTGCTTTAGTTGAGCTCTCACAGACACACGAAATATATTTCAGTACCGGTAAAAATACACACAAAAAATGCAATCATAAACGCACATGACATTCTGTGACGGCAAAAAGACTTCTCATCTTTAGAATTAAAAATGTATGTGTTTGAAACGTGAGACATAGACACTCTCTTCTTAAATGAATCATTGCAACGGAGAAAAATAAAATATAATTTTGATTTTGGAGACCAGCTCTCAGTGTACACTTCTATCATTTTGATCGAGAGTAGCCCCAATTTAAAAAGAAGGTAGATGCGACAAATCTCCCAGTTTGTCAAATTAATCATGGCAAAATAAGAGTCTAATTGATATTTCTTTATTTAAAAATGTATTTTTTTTATCATTCTGAGAACATTAATAACAGCAATAGCCAGTAAATCAGCACCAATACACATCTACAATTTTAAAGGACACTTTCACTTAGCCCACGACCACAGCATGTGTGTCAGGTTCATGTTAGGGGTGGTACACTCAATTATTTTACCCAGTCACAGGTACCCACACGGATGAGTACAACATGTCGGTATTGAAGTAGGACTAAGAGAGGCCCCACAGCTTGTTGTGATTTCGCAAGGAACCTCTTGCACAGTGATTAGGTGCGTCCATTACCCTACATCTCTCCATGCCACATAGCCACGGACTTACCCCTAATACTTCATTGTTTTTACGGTGTCTTGCAGTATGTTGCTTAGTGGTAGGCAGATTCATGTTGATGAGGTCGTTGAGCTTCGGTCAGATTCTTGAGCTTTTAGCAGTCTAAGGAGGCTAGTGTTGGGAGTCAACCCTCAGCCTGCCACATCTGTTTATATTTTTACAACCTACCTCCAGTACGTTTGAATGACACTACACCGGCATACGGCATGTATGAAGTAACCCCTCAGGTTAGCAACATAGCCAGTAGGGAAAGGCTTCCCAACCCATGTTTCTTGATCTAACAATGATGTCATATAATTGTTGTCGATAATTGAACATAAATCAATCTAGAGCTCTCCAAGGAGGCTATTTCTCTAGGGACCACTCCTACAGCCCTACTACCCTCCTTTGTGAGCTCTGCCATATCAGCCACCAATGAAGTCTACAATTTCACAAATGGGTAAGGGTCCCTTAGCATTATTGTTTTATGAACCCATGAGACATTCTTTTAATTTAGCTTATCGGTTGTCACTTTTGCTTGTCATGGTCCAAAATCTGTAAACAGGTCAGCCGTGTTGAAGTAAAGACTGAGCACGCTGTTCTGCCGGCATTTATAGATATGGGGATTTTTGCAACTCAATCTGCAGTTCAGACAAAGACATTAAGTCACCCAAACTTAGCACACCCCTATTTTGGTAATCTAAATGTGCTTCTACATCCTGAATCCTTTCAGGACAGACCTGAGCAAAACAAGTCTTAACCCAGCGGGATTTTCTTCATATGCCTATTACGCCATCTAATTGTACTGTGCATACTGTGCACCTTGTCAAGCGTGAAACACTGCCAGTGCCACGAGGTTGCCCCCCCACAAATAATATTTAGTGTGTGTCAATGCCGTCTAGAGCCCATAGTTCCAGTTATGTAGCTGGCTGTATTTATTTGCCACATAGCTGGTAGGACATGTTCAATGCCCAGTACTATAGTTCACTCATTAGCCATCCCTAGTTTCTTGCCAAAGAACGATTGATTTGAGCATGGATACTCGAGGTCAGTGGTCTTTAAACTTTTTAACTGTGTTCCTCCCCCCCACCCCCACAGTGAAATAATATATAATTTGGGCCCCCTCCGAATTGTTCACAATTATTCTATTAAGTTGGCAATGTTTAAATATGTCTAGACTTATTTAAGCATTACAGTTAAGTTAGGATATTGTTTTAAAAAAGCAATCAAATACATGATGCCAAGCATACTATTCTGGTCAGTCAGGCCTTACTAACATGTACAATTATCCACAGTGTGATTATTAGAAGGGAGGGTGGGGGTTTTGAAGAGTATTTGGAGTCCTTTCCCTTTTGATACATACTCCCAGCTTGGATATGAATGACAAAACATGTTATTGATGGCCCATTACGGAGCAGCTTGGTGCTGCTGATCTTTTTCAGCATAAAAAAAGCCCTGTAAGCATGATAATTCTTCTTTTAGCCAGAACTTTGCGCCACACCCCTGGAATGCCTTCAGGTCCCCTAGGTGGCCCACCCTACAGTTTGAAGACCCCTGCTCTAGGTACTCTGCGTAGCCATAGAAAAGAACAAAGTGCAGTTAGTCATTTGAAATCATCATGTCACAGTAGTTTTGTAGATAGTATAAGAGGCAGCCATTTTCAATAGTGCAATACGTATCATAATCATTATTGAAACGGTGGCCCAGTTGGTCATGCCTCTTTTGAGCACATCCGGCAAAGGCCTTAGGCTACACTCCCAACACTTCTTCACCACCATCATAACAAATACCCAGAGGTATGCGCATCTAGATTATTTGATTTTTCTCCTGGAGTGACTGGCAGGTGACCCTATCTCTTCCAGTTTCCTCTGCACCCCAAATGGGGATAGTGCAGATTTGTGCCTTTTGATACTTCGTCTGATAGATCTTGTTTTGCAGGAATTAGGCTCAAATCCGAGTAAAATAGTCTTTGCTCGGCAGACACGTGTGGAATTGAGCCTTCTTCTGTATTAGGATTGAAATATTAGCTTTATATTTTACATATTTGAAGGCCATTTTGCGTGTACAGCTTTGTAGTGTTGGAGGGAATGTGGAGAAGACTACCACAAACAAAAACCTTTCCCAAATAACACATAGGAGTCCCCCATGTGCCTCTCAGCATTTACTTGAAAACAAAATCGTGGCATTGGTGTTATTTTGCTTTCTTATATGTTCTTCAGAGTATGAATATCTAGGTACCTAATGTGCACAGAAAATGTGCATGATTAATGGTATTATTTCCATGTATCATTGAGCTAGTTCTGCTGTAACCAGCCATAACATTATTTGTGTTTATTACAACATCCTAGGGTATATTCTGTAACGATCAGGCGAATTTGAATTTTATAACCATAGTTTTAGTAAAACACAATATGTCCTTACTCCTATGAAGTATCATATGATTGCTCAAGGTGTAACATTGAAATGCATTAAACTGGCTTTGATGACCCACTGGACGAAGATCGAGGCCCTCTGGTGGATACTTCTAACTGCAGATTACTCCCCTTTTGAATAGCCCCCAGGTGCCCGACTGGATCTGGAAAACTTAACATGAGTTCTCCTGGCTTCCATGTACTTGTAGTTCCATATTGGCTCCACCCAGGAAATGACAGAACAGAGCAAAAAACATGTATGTATATATGGGATATTTCTATAGTGCAAACCTAGCTGAAAGGGAGCGGAGTGCTGTACGTGGACACAGACACGCATAAAGTCATCGAGTTATAGGAGAGACCGCTCCTTTGTGTATTTGTTAATGCATTGTGATGTAGTGTTCTTTACAGAGGTGCACCTTCCACTTTTTCGTAAATAGGAGCTGTGTTGGACGATCCTGATGGATTTTGAGATGTTGTTCCAGATCTTATTTGTTTAGCTGGAAAAGGCCTGCTGCCTCGTCGTTTTTTATTTTTTTTTTTACACGTTTTAGTGTGTAGTCTAATGGTGTCCTGGCTACAGAATACAGAGAATCATTACCAGACATGGTGAGCTTGGCTTGGTAATAATGGCTTTGTAAAGAGATTCAGCCATTTTTAAAGATGTTGCAGGTCGGCAAGGAGAGCCAATGGAGTTCCCTCAATCATATTGGAAGGTTTTGTACAGATCCGTCAAACAGCATCAAATTTATTAGCTATACAAAAAACACTGATCCTATGGAAACTCTGACCTAACTATGACGACACAGTGACAACATAGAGAGACTTTACAGTATGGGTGGAGATCTCCACGTGGCAAAGTAAAAATAAAAACGTTTACTTAACTTGAAAATGAATATTAAGAATATTTTTTATTGGGGGCATGGCCTGAGGCACATGGAGTTTGCAGTGTGAAAGCTAGCTCTGGCGCATGTGGCCTGTAACAAAAGGCATCCTGTAGAATCCGAGGCCCACTGAAGCCCACAGAATGGGGGAAAGTCCTTCACAGAAGGTCAGACGCAGCCGGGGAGGAAGTCATGGCACCTGAGGCGTCGTCTTTCCATGACCAGCAAGTCCGGCGCAGACCCGGAGCCATAGCCGGCAAGACAACAGCTGCTGCAAGGCCCACATGGAAGTCAACCAGCTATGGGAGAGAGAGTGGATCCTGAGGCCCCCTCAGGGGATGGCTACTCCCTGAACTGTGGCTGTGGAACCCCGATGGTCCTGCTCCACATGGATTGCGGGCGGGTTTGGAGGAGCAGCAGGTGAGTGTGTGGCTGCTAAACAGATCACACATAGACTGTGCAGTCCGGGACTGAAGATGACGTGGAGGAGACAAATGGGGCTACCACCCGGACCTGACATTGTCTCTCTCACCTCCCTGCCTTCCCCCCCTCAGCTGAGGCACCTCTAAAACCCAGGGAGGACGTACTGTGGAAGATTGGGGTGGCTGGGTGGACAGCCATGGCACCCTAGGCACCATCCCAGTACAAACTTCGGACCCATAGTCGTGGCTGGATGGACTGCGGCTGCCACAAGGCTAGACTAGGAGTTGATCAGCTGAGGGTGTGTGTGTGTGGAACCTGTGGGCCCCTGCAGGCTACGAGCAGTGGATGCCTACATAGGCGGCTAGCAGCTCCTTGACAGGAGGTTGTAGCACTCACGTTCCCGCTGTACAAGGACCGCGGGACGGATGCAGTTGGGGCGCGGAGGCAGATGAGAGGGCTGCAGCTACGGAGTTCCCACACGGATTAAACTATTAGGGGTTAAAGATAACATGCGCAATGGTGCAAAGGAGGTGGACGGTGGACCCCGCCAGGACCAGTGATTGGTTCTCAAAGCCCTCCACCTCAGCTAAACAATGGCCACATCTGATCAGAATGCCTACTGAGGGATATACCCTCACCCCCTGTTTTTCCACACCGTTGCTAACGCCTGGTGGCGCCTCTAGAGAAGGGCAACCAGAAGAGGAGTCAATCCTGCTTTGGTGATGGAAGACCACAGACTTGGTGGATGGCAGGGAGTGGGTACACCTATTCACACCGGTGACCAAGCTAAAACAGAACGGAATAAAGTAGTGGCGGAGAGACAGAGGGACCACTCTCTGGACACTACCAGCAAATCCAAAGCCCTCCCACAGAACAAGAATCTGTCCAGGAACATGCACCACCAGAGAGCCTGAAGGGCGGTCAGACAGCACCCAGTCACACCTGACAGCAGATGAAATCGTGTGACCTGGAACCATGCAGTAGACTACTTGCACATTCAAAATGGATGACCATCTTGGGGAACACGGATAAGCATGGGGCCACTGAGTTGCAAGCCATGGCCAGTGCTTTTGTAAAAGGCACAGAGCACTGCTGAGACAACATGTGGTTGAACTGTTAAAAGTTGGGGCGACAGACTTACCATGAATTGGGGAGGCAAACAGTTCAAAGACCACAGTAAGGTAGGGTGGGGGTAAAAGTTGGGATTTAGTTAACTAGTCCAAGCACAGGACTCACAGCACAAAACTCACATGGGATTTACACAACCCGGGGGAAAGATTGTGGTGTGGCAGGGGTAACAGAAACAAACCATATGACGACACATACTGAAAATACTGACATTGAATGTCATCGGCCTTGGCAGCAAAATTAAAAGGAGATTGGTAATGAAAGTCCTCAGCAGATATGCAGCAGACGTCACCTTCTTCCAAGAAACGGATATGAAAGGCACTAGATGTGAAGCACTGAATTAAGGGAAATATAGTGTGGTGAGCCCCGCAGGCTATACCACAGGCTCCAGGGAGGGTATCAATCCTGATAAGGACAGCAATCCCGTTTCACGTTGCTAACGCATGGGCAGATGACCTAGGCTGCTATACAGTGGCAAAGGACGAGTGTGAGAGAGAGAGGTGACTGGTGAATTATATGTGCCATCGAGACTGCAAATGGATATGTTGGGGAACTGCCATAAGCCCTGACGACTCTCAGTGGGGGATTTCCACCTGACAGACTACAATTCTTTGCACAAGCGCTCGGCCTGGGGGATGTATGGAGGACGTTGCATGGACATCTCTTCAGCGCTCTACAAATTGACTGAGGCAGAATACTTAGCGATTGGGACATCAGAGCACTCTCCCCTAAGTGGACGTCTGGACACCTGGAGGACGAGGGGAGGAGGGGAAGTAAAAATGGCAGCATGGCACCTAACCAACCCAATGGTGGTAGAGCACCTGAGAAAGGCTACTAAACACTGCTTCATCGAAATATAGTGGGGGATGCTTCCATGCTCTGGGAAGTCCACAAAGCTACGATCTGCGGAATGGTAATATCAGGGGAGGTGGGAAAAGAGGCGTAAGATGGCAGCGCAATGGGATAAACCTGAATGAGAGATACTAGAGTCAAAGAGGGAGTACCTCCTGAACCCTTAGTTGCACTAAAGACACGCCTAGTGCTGAGACAGGAGGACCTCCGTATACTGGTGGTCAAACACACAACAAAGCAAGAACGCACGAGACAAGGCAGTGGCGTCATTAGCCTGGCTGAGCCCAGTGAGAGAGAGAATAGAACCATATATTAATACTAATAGCCTCAGACAGCACACTGGTCCAAGTCAGTCGAAGTTATGGCAGATTACCTGCTGGACTTTTATTTTGTCATATCCGCCCAGACAGGTGAGGCTTTGGGGGACTTTATCCATGACTGCCCTGGCAGTAAAATGGTTGGCAATGAGATGTGTTCACTAGAGGAGGACCTAAAACTACAGGAGATCCAACAGTCCCCCCACACAGCTACAATAAGTGAAAACCCTGGGCCCCAATGGACTCCCAGTGGAATTTCTCAAAATAATGGCTAGTGAAATAGTGACACCCCTGCATCAGATGTTTACGGATGCCCACTGACAGGGTACGCTTCCCAACGACATGGAAATGGCAACAATAGTACGCGTACCTAAGATAGGGAAGCCAAGAGATCTTTGGGAGTCATAGGCTGATCTCACTCCTCAATGCATATACCAGCATCTTGGCAAAGGTTCTTGCAAATAGATTACGGATGGTGTTACTGGACGTGGTACACTTGACTTAGAGTGCCCACAGATCCACAAAGCTTAACTTACACTGCCTGTATAATAACATGGCCATGGCGAGGAGCCTGACCGCACCGCTGGCCATAGCCCTTCCCGATGGAAACAAACCATTTGATTCAGTGGAATAACTCTTCCTATTTGAGTCCCTTAAGAAAATGGATTTGGACCCAGATTTATGAAATAGATACAGCTGCTCTAAATAACCTCCAGACCCTGCATGAAGGTGAATGGGGTTCTGCCCTGGAAATTCCGATACGACGGGGTAGAAGACAGAAATGCTCCTTATCGCCGATGCTATTCGAGCTGGCAGTGGCGGGATTAGCATAATGTATAAGAATAGATGTCCAAATCTGGAGTTAAAGATGGACATCCTCATGGAAAGAGCAGATTTTTCTCCCTGCAGAGGACCTCTTATTGTACTTGGCGGAACTGGAACTCTCCCTGGCACAGGTGGGCAAGATATTCTAAATATAAGGGGCAATACTCAGACTTACACATAAACTGAGACAAGTCTTACAGTTCTTGCTATGTCGTTGGAAACCACTAAAAGACCCGCCTTTACCTCTTACAATGTTCAAAGACCACTTCAAATACATGGGGCTGTGGATCTCCAATGGGGACAAAACACATGCAAACAATATGCCCCCCCTGCTCACCAAACTAGATACAGACATAAAACATTGGAAACCCCTATCACTCTCCCTAATGGGTCAGGCAGGCCTTTTCAAAATGATTGCACTGCCCATTTTTACTTACTGTGCACGTTATTCCAAACACTTCCCTGCGGTGGTAGGATGAACTGCGGTTCATAGCCCTCACCACACTCCACATAAAAGGGCTTTAGAGCACTCCCAAATGTATGAAAATATTACAAAGTGGCACAAGTGGCACTTTGTAAACAACTGGGCATATACACCGCTAGGTGACCCGGTTTACCGGCTAGACTTGGCAGTAATGGCTGAGAAGGGTTACCTCCACGCCCTGTATAACAGAATATTTGTGAATGACGCACTGCCTGCGACCATCACAGTAGTCGCCTCTTGGCATAGATTAACAAGAGAGCTGGGATGAGCAAAACAACTGACACCAAAGACCCCTCTGTGTTGGGGACCAAAATGGGCCCAGTCAGTGCCCTACCGGGATTCAAGGAGTGGGACTTGATAGGGCTACCTGCCCTTGAGGACATATCCGGTGCGAATGGTGTGGCCCCTTCGAACACTTGAGACAGGAATGCATATGACCTTCAGTCAGATATTCAAATATTTACAGCTTCTCCGCACTCCCAGATTCCCCCTGAGGGAGGAGCCCATGAAATAATTTCCCCTGGACAGACTTCTATTAGACGGCCACATGACCACTAGGGCAATCTCTGTAACATATAACACACTCATGGGTAAACAGTTCAATATTTGGAACCCTACCAGGAGAGACTGATGGGAGACAGTGATAGCCTGGTTCAGAGGGTAAACGGGAGGGGTGGGACTTTGCATGGTTTTATTTTGAAACGTGTTATGATTTGACATAAACGAAATGACTAGACACGCGGTGAGCACTCGGCCAACGAAATTGTGAGATTTGTAAAACCAATAAAAATGTTTAATAAAATATTTTTATGTTGGATATTAATATAATTTCACTTTATGTATAGGTTTTAAAAGTAGAACTAAAATAAATTCAACACCATAAACTTAATTTTAAATTAAAACGTTAATAAATGAAAATGATTTTTTCTCTGAAATTTAAGTTAAAAAAAATTCCCACCTAAAGAAAAATAATATTTTTAATGTACATACATTTTTTTTAAAATTGATATATTTTAAGTATTAGAAATAATTAAATCTTATATAACATTATTTCCCATGGGTTTTTATTTTAATTCCTTCCCTCCATTATTTTCTCTGGGGAGGGTCTTGCTGGACGAATGATGGCCATGTGTAGTAATGGACTTGGGACTGTGATTTTTATTGGTAACTTACACTCAGATTTTATGAGTAGCTAAAAGTAGTAAAGTTAGTCAAAAGTAATTTTCAGAGTAATTTACACTTTTGGGTAACCTGTTCTGTAACACTCAGCCGGGGGATTTAAAAAAATGTATTTATAAATGTATTTTAAATGTAGAACAAAATAGAAACTGCAGTAATAGTAAAAATATCTTTAATGAATGAAAATGTATTAAATTAAAATATTTTTTGGGAGTTTCAATTAACAAATACATTCCCACGTAAACAAAATGTTCTATGCATTAATAATTATTAGGAGTCATGTTTGAAATTTAGTAAAATTAATTTGATTTTTTTAAAATAAATATTAGTATTACATTAATTTGACATTATTTCCTATGGGTATGTATTTTAATTCCTTACCTCAAGCTTTTTCTACAGGAGGATGTTCCGGTATCAGTGGTTGGGTTGGCCATCTATGCAGCTGGACTTTCTACTATTTTTTAGTAATAATTTGCACTCTGATTTTGTGATTGATCAAAAGTGATAAATTTGCTCAAATGTGAAAATTACTAAAACATGGTTTATGGTTATTTTTGTGAATAAAACCCAATGATTTATTTTATAAACATTTCCAATGAAAGGGAAGCAGACTTTCTGGTGCAAATTGGTGGAAGTGTGTGGCAAAATAAATGAATTTTGAAATAGCAGGTGAGAGTTAATATGTGGTTTAGCAGGGAACAGAGACAGAGGAAAATAGTACCTTTTGACGAAGCAGCAGGGCATACATTTTAATTTCATGAAAATTTATTTTCGCTGTTCTTTCAAGGAAAAGCAAGACGATATGGAGGAGATGAACAAAAAGCCATTTTAATACTTACTAGGCCTTCGAAGGTACACAACTTAAAAGCAACTGTAAACGAGAGGAAAACTCAGTGTGAGAAATAATCCAAATATATCAATCAGCTTTTTCAAGTTGAATTCAACGACAATCTCATCCTCGGACCACTTGGTGTCCTCAACAGTGAAAGTTAGCGGGCAGCTGGGGCTCTGTTTTCTAAAGAGAGTGAAACCATGGTTTCTAAACTGCTGTTCAAGTTCTCGTATTCTCGCACCTAGTTGGTGGTAACACCTCCCAGACTTCACACTGGCATCCCGTAAGGGCATCTTGCATGCCATAGGAGGACTCATTATGCGCCCGAAGAAATAATATCACATCACCCCGATAGAATTACATTGGCTCCCTTTGCAGGACTGCACCATCTTCAGAAACAGTTAAATCATTTACATAGCCATCACAAGTACCCCTGCTTACCTTGCAGACACACTCCCCATCTCTGGTGGTTTTCCACACACTGGACCCTGGCCACCTCTCCGATCCTCTCTGCAGGCTTCCTTCGTGCATGTTGTTGGACACTTTTCCTGAGCAAGGCAAACGTCGGCTTAGGTTAAGGAGTTGGTTTGGGCCTTTGTTTATCTGGAAAATGTGAAAACTGGTATGGCTGTGTTTTTTTTTGCATATCAGGAGCAATGTAATACTGAAAAGAGGAAACCCAATAACCCTACCTGACCTGGGTTATATACCAAAATATCACAAAAACAGTGGTATGAAGGTAGGGATCAATTACATCAATATTTTTAAACACAGTGATCAATACTGTCTTTATGGACCAATTATTATCCAAAATGTATTGTAATTAATTATATGCAAGGTAGACAATAACTCACTGGTGAATATCAACAAAGTATGACCAATTTGTTCTACAACATAAAACATTACAAACATCAAATCCAACACATGAACTTAAATTCACATTCGCATCTTAACTCAACTCTGGTCAACAGCTAGCTTCTCAAAGTCTTAAAGCTGACCATGTCGTGAATAGAGGATTATGCCCAATAACCTTTCTTTGTACCAAAATGGTGGTCACAATTAAAAAAATTCCGATTGTAATCCACTCTGTTGCGATGATTGGAGGTTCATGCACAAGCAACTGGCAAATACCTCTATGTCTTTTCAGGTATTTAGTGGTGCATATTGAGTGATTTTTTGCCAAGCTGGTTCCAATTTAAAGAACACAATCTCGCCAATGTGTATGTCAACGCATTTCGGCCTTTTCAATCAGGGCTTCATCAGGACTATCAAAGGGCAGCGTCACCTCTATAAAAATTAAAAACAAGGAGACTGACTGAGAATGTATTCAAGTAAACACTAGTGCAACAGAGCTCAACTATGTGCAATAGTATTGTGAAATCACCACAAAATTCCTGTACCCGCAACTTCTTGTACCCGTGTGCCAAACATGTTTGCTCAAACTTGGTGTTTCTAGCACCCAAACTGTGTGAGTGTCTCACGGTGTCCTCCTAAAAAAGGATTTTTAATTTCACATCATGCTGGCTAAAGACATGCACTTAATAATCTAGACCGCAAGAAAGCAATGAGCAGTACCTGTCAAATGCCATATCTTTCTTCTATCTTAAAGCGCATCGGGAATATACACCTGCCAATGTTAAGAGAGAACAAAACTCATCTCTCACTCACAAGTATTCCAGGGACCGTTATTTAAATAAGTGTGAGGGCTATTCACAACTGCCTCTCCCTGTCTAAACGGAAGTTAATTGTCTCGACCCAGCACGTCTACGCGTAACTGGTCGCCAGAGTGCAAGCAGCGTTGGTCTGAGTTCTGCTTGCACACAATGCCAATACGGGTTTACTTTCTCGATCTCCAAAAGCTTCTCCGGTAATTATCAGTAGTTTCGGGAGGCTATTCGGCCCGCAGCGTAGCGGCAGAAATTCTGCCTCAATGGCCTGTTAATCCGTATTGAGCCGCATTATATGCCTAGTGAGTCTAAGGTTTTGCGCGGTCGTTCACATTTGCTTATGGTCAGCGCTAGATCATCAAGTCAAGTGATGCGCATGTGGCGACGTGGCAGCCATTTTGGAGAGGATAAACCTCTTATCGTAATGCCCGAAATATCGGACTACATTTCAATGTACTGAATAGGCACAACTAATACGATCTGTATTTGTGTAGAACGCACCTAATGTATACCGGTGTCTTCTATTTATAAAGTTTAAGAGTGGATTAAAAACATCAGACAAATAAGTATGTAAAAATATCCAAGACATTTGACATTTAAACCGTTGTGGTATCTCAACCTCAATAGCACACTAAGGTTTACCAATCAACCAATGCCTGATTGTCCTTTTACACCACCTTTTGGAAGCCTCTACATTATCAGTGTTACTCAGATTCAGTGTAGTACAGCACTGATACACATATTCGTCTATGCATCAATTTATGCTCATATTCCAATGTTTTTTACACATTTGAGCATGCAGGTGGTTGGCAGCACTGTCACAGTTCTGTTTAAGTCATTATGCAATCAATGCCCAAACTTCATCCATATCATTCAACCCATTCTGGGCTGTTTTGTATTTCTCAATCAGTTTGGCTTCCAATTTTAAAAGTTTATTTAGCATTGGTAACCCATCTGGTTTAGGTTGCACCACAGTCAATACTGTCCAGCGAATGTCTTCTGCTTTGTGGTTACATTCCAAAAAAATGTTCAACCAGAGGGGCTCCTTTGATAGCACGTTTGATTCTTGATTGATGTTGTAAAATCCGAGTCTTGACTGGTTGAGAAGTTTGTCCTACATAGACTTTATCACATGGACACATTATACAATAAATAACATTTTTCATATTACAATTAGAGAAATCGTTTTGCACATGTACTTTCCCATTTAGTGATATTTCTTTAGAATCTTGTGTATACTGACATGCTATGCATTTACTGCACCTATAGTGTCCCTGAAGAGCTGGTAGTTGTAGCATGGATCTCAAATTTCTCTCTTTTGTTTGTGTGTGGACAGCTTTAACCCATTGGTCTCTCAAACTGCGTGCTCTTTTAAATGCAAACAGCGGTTTTTCGATCTCTAGATCTTTCATGATTTTCCACTTCTTTTCTATGATCGAGCGTATTTGTTGGCCTTTGGACTATATGTAATAACGCAAGTTAGTGGAGTTTGTTTTGCCTTTACTTTGGGAAAACTGTCCCTTCCCAAATCATTAGAATATCACCTGCCGATACACATTTATCTTTATATTTATATGAAACATAATTTCTTTAAATATAAAGATAAATTGTATCAGCAGGTCAAAGGGGTAGCAATCCGGTGTAGCTTCGCTCCAGAAATTGCTAACCTTGTTATGGACTGCTTCGAGCATAAGTGGATTTATTCAGAATTCAATCCTTTCAAACCACAGATTACCAAATGGTACAGATATATCGATGATATTCTAATGATTTGGGAAGGGACAGTTGACGAACTCAGCGGGTTCCATAACTGGTTAAATGAACGGACAGTGGACTTTGTGTTCACCATGAATAAAGACAAAAACAAATTTAATTTCCTGGACCTATGGATTCTAACTAGGAATGGGGAATTAGAAGTTAGTCTTTTTAAAAAACCAACAGACCGCAACACATTGCTACACGTTTCTAGTGGACATCCTAGAACACTTAAAGAGAATCTCCCATATGGTCAATTCCTGAGAATTAGAAGAAATTGTACAGAGAAAGAAGATTATTGGCATTGTGCATGTGAGCTTACAGAGAAACTAATCAGTAGAGGATACCCCAAGAAACTGGTGAAAACAGCGGCTAAAAGAGCTTGGTTCACACCCAGAGATACACTCTTAATTCCCAAAGTAAAGGCAAAACAAACTCCACTTAGCGTTATTACATATAGTCCAAAGGCCAACAAAATACGCTTGATCATAGAAAAGAATTGGAAAATCATTAAAGATCTAGAGATCGAAAAACCGCTGTTTGATTTAAAAGAGCACGCAGTTTGAGAGACCAATGGGTTAAAGCAGTCCACACACAAATAAAAGAGAAATTTGAGATCCATGCTACAACTACCTTCTCTTCAGGGACACTATAGGTGCAGTAAATGCATAGCATGTCAGTATACACAAGATTCTAAATAAATATCACTAAATGGGAAAGTACATGTGCAAAACGATTACTCTAATTGTAATACGAAAAATGTTATTTACTGTATAATGTGTCCTTGTGATAAAGTCTATATAGGACAAACTTCTCAACCAGTCAAGACTCTGATTTTACATCGATCAAGAATCAAATGTGCTATCAAAGGCGCCACTCTGGTTGAACATTTTTTGGAATGTAACCACAAAGCAGAAGACATTCCCTGGACAGTATTGACTGTGGTGCAACCTAAACCAGATGGGTTACCAATGATAAATAAACTTTTACAATTGGAAGCCAAACTGATTGAGAAATACAAAACAGCCCGGAATGGGTTGAATGATATGGATGAAGTTTGGACATTGATTGCATAATGACTTAAACAGAACTGTGACAGTGCTACCAACCACCTGCGTGCTCAAATGTGTAAAAAAACATTGGAATATGAGCATACATTGATGCATAGACGAATATGTGTATCAGTGCTGTACTACACTGAATCTGAGTAACACTGATAATGTAGAGGCTTCCAAAAGGTGGTGTAAAAGGACAATCAGGCATTGGTTGACTGGTAAACTTTAGTGTGCTATTGAGGTTGAGATACCACAACGGTTTAAATGTCAAATGTCTTGGATATTTTTACATACTTATTTGTCTGATGTTTTTAATCCACTCTTAAACATTATAGATAGAAGACACCCGTATACATTAGGTGCGTTCTACACAAATACAGATCGTATTAGTTGTGCTTATTCAGTACATTGAAATGTAGTCTGATATTTCGGGCATTACGAGAAGAGGTTTTTCCTCTCCAAAATGGCTGCCACGTCGCCACACGCGCATCACTTCACTTGACGGTCTAATGCTGACCATAAGCAAATGTGAACAACCGCACAAAACCTTAGTCTCAATAGGCATGTCGCCGCGCTTATAACGCGGTTCAATACGGATTAAAAGGCCATTGAGGCAGAATTTCTGCTGCTACGCTGCGGGCCGAATAGCCTCCCGAAACTATTGATAATTACCGGAGAAGCTTTTGGAGATCGAGAAAGTAAACCTGTGTTGGCATTTTGTGCAAGCAGAACTCAGACCAACGCTGCTTGCACTCTGGCGAGCAGTTACGCGTAGACGTGCTGGGTCGAGAAAATGAACTTCCGTTTAGACAGTGAGAGGCAGTTGTGAATAGCCCTCACTCTTATTTAAATAACGGTCACGGGAATACTTGTGAGTGAGAGATGAGTTTTGTTCTCTCTTAACATTGACAGGTGTATATTCCCGATGCGCTTTAAGATAGAAGAAAGATATGGCGTTTGACAGGTACTGCTCATTGCTTTCTTGCGGTCTAGATTATTAAGTGCATGTCTTTAGCCAGCATAATGTGAAATTAAAAATCCTTTTTTAGGAGGACACCGTGAGACACTTACACAGTTTGGGTGTTAGAAACACCAAGTTTGAGCAAGCAGGTTTGGCACACGGGTACAAGAAGTTGCGGCCACAGGAATTTTGTGGTGATTTCACAATACTATTGCACATAGTTGAGCTCTCTTGCACTAGTGTTTACTTTAATACATTCTCAGTCAGTCTCCTTGTTTTTAATTTTTATAGAGGTGACGCTGACCTTTGATAGTCCTGATGAGGCCCTGATTGAAAAGGCCGACACGCGTTGACATACACATTGGCGAGATTGTGTTCTTTAAATTGGAACCAGGTTGGCAAAAAAATCACTGAATATGCACTACAAAATACCTGAAAAGACATAGAGGTATTTGCCAGTTGCTTGTGCATGAACCTCCAATCATCACAACAGAGTGGATTACAATCTGAATTTTTGAAATTGTGACCACCATTTTGGTACAAAGAAAGGTTATTGGGCATAATCCTCTATTCACGACATGGTCAGCTATAAGACTTTGAGAAGCTAGCTGTTGACCAGAGTTGAGTTAAGATGCAAATGTGAATTTAAGTTCATGTGTTGGATTTGATGTTTGTAATGTTTTATGTTGTAGAACAAATTTGTCATACTTTGTTGATATTCACCAATGAGTTATTGTCTACCTTGCATATAATTAATTACAATACATTTTGGACAATAATTGGTCCATAAAGACAGTATTGATCACTGTGTTTAAAAATATTGATGTAATTGATCCTTACCTTCATACCATTGTTTTTGTGATATCGGGAGAAATGTAGCATTGTGGATACAAGCCAGACTATAGTGGCCTTTGGGAGTAGCTGACTTGCCTCTGCAGCTTCATGTAATAAATAATTGTGGATACTAAACTTTATATGCTTCTTAAACACTGGGACTTTGTGTAAATTGCCTTGGTGACAGTGCTTTGGAAGCTGGCATATTTCTAGTCCTTTATTGAGGCATTGTAAAAACTCCAGATTTGGGTGCTTCACATGCTTGGGCCATGTGGCTGCTGTCCTGGCTATAGTGGTTTACATGTTCGAAAATCCTATAGAGTGGAATTGTTGAAAATGCTGGCTATATGTGGATATGCTGGAAACTGGCTTAGTTATGTTGCTATCTGGACATTGTAGGAATGTAGGAACCAGCATGGCAAATTTTCAAAACAGGACATGGTGGAAATGGTACATATAGGGGGTTTGCAGATATTGGTGTAGCTGTGGTGCCATACATATTGGGTCCTTACAAAACTTGTTCTAGCTCTGAAGCATTATCCCCTTGATAAGGACAATTCATCAAGAACTTTTACCAACATTATACATTGATGAAGCATGTAAATTTAAACAGAGATTTCACAAATAAGTATTTTCATTATATGCGTAATAGTCAGAGTGTACGAAGGCTTTCGATACATGTCTACAATGCAGTAGATGTCCAATCAGCAAGGTTAACAAGGAGCACCAACACTCGGGGGAGATTTAAGAGGTTGTGTTTATCTGCAAACAAGTGAAGTGTTAAAATCAAACCACTTTTTCGCTACTTTACATCGGGGGTGGGCGTAATTGGGGTCGAGCAGCAGCCAATCTATGAAGATAACTAGATTCGACTGTGCTTCAATAACCAACACCTTGAAGAACTGGAATAAGAAAAAAAGTACTCTGGATAAAAGCGTTTATTTCCTAAAAATGGCATCAATGAAAGGTTTGGTGTGCTAAAGTCACCATGTTCCAAGCTTTCAGGAACATACAAAGCTGAACATTTTTTTTTCTTTTTTTACCACAGTGTTGTCATTTTTTAACCCCTTTCCCCTCAGGTACCAAGCCTTTTTTTTTAGCTATTTGGGGCAGTTTGCGCATAGGCTCTCATAACTTTTTGTCCACATAAGCTACCCAGGCCAAATTTGCATCCTTTGTTTCCAACATTCTAGGGATTCTAGAGGTACCCAGAGTTTGTGGGGTCCCCGGGAAAAGACCAAGAAATTAGCCAAAATACAGCTAAAATTTCATTTAAAAAAATGGGAAAACAGGTCTGCAGAAGAAAGCTTGTAGTTTTTTCCCTGAAAATGGCATCAACAAAGGGTTTGCAGTGCTAAAATCACCATCTTCCCTTGAAACAGAAAACCACATTTTTCAAGACAATTTTGGCATTTTACTGGGACATACCCCAATTTTACTATTTTTTGTGCTTTCAGCCTCTTTCTAATTAGTGACAGTAATAGATGTGAAACCAATGCTGTTGTGGGGATATATATAGGGCTTGTAGGTTCATAAAAAACCCTAGGTACCAAAGCCAATAAATGAGCTGCACCTTGCAATGGGTTTTCATTGTATACCGGGTATACAGCAATTAATTTGGTGAAATCTAAAGAGTGCAAAATAGGTATCCAGGAAACCTATGTATTTCAAAAATGGGCACAAGATTAGGTGTTGAGAAGCAGTGGTTATTTGCACATCTCTGAATTCCGGGGTCCCCATACTAGCATGTGAATTACAGGGCATTTCTCAAATAGACGTCTTTTTTACACACTGTCTTATTTGGAAGAAAAAAAATGTAGAAAAAGACAAGGGGCAATAACGCTTGTTCTTCTATACTGTGTTCTCCCAAGTCTCCCTATAAAAATGGTACCTCACTTGTGTGGGTAGGCCTAATGCACGCGACAGGAAACGCAACATGGACACTTCAAATTTTTACATTGAAATCTGACGTGTTTTTTGGAAAGTGCCTTGCTGTGGATTTTGTCCTCTAGCTTAGCCGGCACCTAGGGAAACTTAGCAAACCTGGACATTTCTGAAAACTAGATACCTAAGGGAATTCAGAATGGGGTAACTTGTGGCCCAGAACTGTTACCCAGAATCCTTTGCAAACCTCAAAATTTGACCAAAACAAAAACACTTTTTCCTCACATTTCAGTACTGCAAAGTTCTGGAATCTGATTGGAGCCACAGACTTCCTTCTACCCAGCATTCCCCCACATCTTCCGATAAAAATGGTACCTCACTTGTATGGGTAGGCCTCATGCCAGCGACAGGAAATGCCCCAAAACCCTACATGGACACATCAAAATTATCAAATACAAAACTATTTGTGGGGGGGCAACTGCTTTTTTGGCCCTGGGCTCAGCAACCATCTAGGTAAACTTACCAAACCCAGACTTTTCTGAAAACTAGACACCCGAGGGAGTCCAGGGAGGTGTGACTTGCGTGGATCCCACAGTGTTTTCTTACCCAGAATCCTCAGCAAACCTCAAATTTAGCCAAAAATAATAATAATCACATTTTCCCCACATTTCTGTGTGGGATCACCGCACTGGCACAAATTTCCTACCACCCAATGTTCCCCTCAGTCTCCTGATGAAAATGATGCCTCGCTTGTGTAGGTGAAATGTTAAAAAAAAAAAAAAAATTCCCTGGTGTGTTTCTGCCATCTTTAGGGGCTGATGGGCCTTACAAAAATAGGCCGATCTGCCCCTAAGGCGGGCAGAAATGGCCAGCAAGTAATGTGCCCCCATGAGGAGTGACCCTTGCCCAAGGGGCTGCCCCCCAAACAAAGTACACACACACCAATCCCTGGTGCCTAAATAGTTTCTGCCCTCCTTGGGGGCAGATTGGCCTAATGGAAATAGGCTGATCTGCCTCCAAGAGAGGCAGAAATGGCCTAAAATAAATTTGCCCCCCAGGGTAGCAACCCTTGCCTAAGGGGTCGCTCCCCTTGCATGAAGTTGTCACAAAAATACAAAACCCTGGTGTCTAGAGGTTTCTGCCCCCCTTGGGGGCAGATTGGCCTAAGAAACATAGGCCGATGTGCCCCCAGGGTGGGCAGATATGGCCTAAAATAAAAATGTCCCCCCCGGGGAGCGACCCTTGCCTAATGGGTCGCTCCCCATCTGTAAAAAAAAAAAAACTTGTGCCTAGTGGTTTCTACACCCCTTGGGGGCAGATTACCTAATTAAAATAGGCCGATCTGCTCCCAAGGGGGACGGAAATGGGCAAAACTAATTTTGCGACCCTGTCCAGGGGGTCTCTACCCTTCATTATTTTTATATAAAAAAAAAACTCTATGGTGTCTAGTGGGCATTTCTGTAGTCCAATCGCTTTACGATCAGGCTGCAGAAATGCTCAGAAAGACATGAATGGAAAGGAAAAGCATTTCTCTCCTGATCGAGCTGGAAGCTGAGCTTCCAGCGTGATGGGGGGCGATCTCTGATGAGGGGGAGTTGGGGGGTGTCCGGTGGAAGGGGATGAACTGGTTACGTCCTCGGCACCCAGGTGCGGTGGCCAACTCGTCCCAGGCACCCGAGGGGTTAAAGAGGTAGCCCCTTTTCCTATTTTGGGCCTGATTTAGATCTTGGCAGATAATTTACTCTGTCACAATGGTGACAGATTTTCCATCCACCAAAATATAAATCCCTAGGATATAATTGGATTTATATTTCGGCAGATGGGAAATCTGTCACCGTTGGGATGGAGTAACTTGTCTGCCAAGATGTAAATCAGGCCCTTTGGGTGCTCTCATTCTACTTCCAGTTTGTGGTGAAAACCAGTGTGAAATCAATAGGCGACCCAGGAATGTTAGCTATAGATTTCTAACAAGTAAACAAAATTCTTAATTCAGCAAGGGGTCTTGTGTAGATTCCTCAAGGCTTACCAAAAGAAACTAACTGTTGAAATAAAGGAATATTGAAATTGAGTAGGAAAACCAGTAATTTAAGACAATGTTTTCATCTGTAATATTTTGCCCCAATTTCTGATGTGCAAGAGCAATATACGATTACATTTGCTAGACCTTTTTCGTTATTGGGATATATATGGTTTGTAGGTTCTCCAAAAACCAGATTTACCCAGAGCCAAATACTGAGCAACACCATACACTGGTTTGTATTTGTATACCGAGTATAGACCAATTCATATGGTGAAATATGTAGAATGAAAAATGGGCATTCAGGAAACCTATGTATTTCTTAAATAGGCACAAGATATTTAGTTTAGGAGCAGTGGTTATTTGTACATCTCTGAGTTTGTGGGTAGCATACTAGCATATGATTTAGATGGTATTTTTCAAAATGTCTTCCTTCGTACACAATGGCTTACATTTGAAAGGCACAAATGCAGCAAAATCCAATTGGTAATAGCAAATGTTCTACTATTCAATGTTCTCACATGTCCGCCGATAAAAATGGTGTCTCATTTGTGGGGGTAGCCCTAGTGCTCATGACAGGAAAGGCACAAAATGCAACATGGATACAAATTTTTCTAATAAAAAATGACCCTTTTTTTTTTGTTTTGTTTTTTTGCAAAGTGGGTAGCAGTGAATTTGGGGCCTTAACTCAGCCAGGACCTAGGAAAACCTAGCAAACTTGATCATGTTTGAAAACCATACACCTGGGGGAGTCCAGGGTAGGGTGACGTGCATGGCGTTCAACAAGTTTTCTTTTTTACCCAGAATGCCTTGCAAACCTCAAACTGCCTGAAAAAAATATTTTCCTCTCATTTCTGTGATGGAAAGTTCTGGAATCTGTGGGGAGCCAAAAACTTCCTTCCACCAAGCATTTCTTCAAATCTTCCCACAAAAATGGTACCTCACTTGTGTGGATAGACATTCTCCCTGCAATAGGAAAATACTTCAAACGCAATAGGATACATCACATTTTTCCACTCAAAACTGGCTTTTTATCTGCAAACTGGGGAACTGGGGATTTTGGGCCTTAGCTCAGCCAGAACCTACAAAACCCTAGCAAACTAGCACATTTTTTTAAACTAGACACCTTAGGGAATCCAGGATAGGGTGACTTGTGTGGCTCTCACCAGGTTTAGTCTGCCAAGAATCCCCTGCAGACCTCAAACTTTGACTAAAAACACATTTTCCTGACATGACTATGACAGAAAGTTCTGGAATTTGTGGGGAGCTACAAACATCCTTCCACCCAGCATTTCCCCTGTCTCCTGATAAAAATTGTACCTCATTTGTGTGGGTAAGCATAGTGCCCATAACAGGAAACGGCCCAAAATACAACAGGGGTACCATCCCATTTTTCCACTCAAAACTGACCCCTTTTTTTTGCAAAGTAAGAAGCTGTGGATTTTGGGCCCTAACTCAGCCAGCACCTAGGGAAACCTAGCAAATGTGCACATTAAAAAAGAAAAAAATAGGGTGGGGTGACTTGTGTGTCTCTCACCATGTAATTTGTTTTACCCATAATCCCTTACAAACTTCAAACATTGACTAAAATCATTTCCCCCACATTGCAGTGATGGAAACATCTGTAATCTGTGGGAAGCCACAAATTTCCTACCACTTTGAGTATCCCCTGAAAATAACGGTACCCCACTTGTATGAGTGGGCCAAGAGACCATGACACAAAAGGTCCTAAAGTGCTACATTTTTAGTAAACAATATTTAGGGCCATGCTGTGGCGCCAGTCACACAATCCTATGAACCACAGACATTTTTTTAAACTAGAGAACCATGGGATTCCCATGAGGCTTTCTTACCCACCATGCCCTGCAAACCTCAAACCTTGCCTCAAATCATGCATTGTCCTTATATTTCTGTGATGGGAAATTTTGGAATCCACAAGAATGCCACCACCTGGAGTTACCCCAGTTGTGCTGATAAAAACCCTGCACCACTTGTGTGGCTTAGCCTAGTGCCTGACACAGGAACAGATCCAACCAAGATCAATGGGTGCACAGGTTGAGGTATGCAAAGCATTGTGGGTAAGAAAACATCATGGGATCCATGCAAGGCAAACCACCCCGGATTCCCTTTGACGTCTAGTTGAAAAAAAATGTCTAGTGGTGGCCTACACAAGCCCAAAAAGTGCAGCCATTCACCTTGGCAAGTGGGAAGATATTGGAATTTAGCCTTACTCCCTTGGCCTATGTGGAAAACCAACACCCAAAGGAATCAAATGTCCTCTCTTTTGCCTGTAGGATGGGATATTATAGTCCCCAGGAGAGCAGAAAGGCTGTTGAGAGTGGGGCCTGGTGTCAGGATAAGCCGGACCCACCCCATTATTTTATTTAAAAAAAAAAAAAAAAAGTCCTGTCACCCGCTGGGCATTCTGCTCTGGGGGCAAATTGGGGGCATACTGTTTCTCCGCTCTGTGGAGGCCAAAATACAGGTTTGTCCCCTTTGGGGTGGGTGTGTGGCCAATGCCAGAGTGCAATGCCCACACCCTTTCTTTTACCCCAAATGCAAAATGGCTGGTGCGCTTTCTTCCCACCCTCCCCACCCCGGAAGGGTAGATTTGGGGCAACCTCCCCAATTGGGACAAACATACTATCTGCCATGGAGGGGCAGAATACGCTAGTAACCCTTCTACAGCAGGAATATGGCTCGATGCCATGGTAAGCCACCACCTCCTTTTGTTTGTTTTGGCACCATTTTGAACTCCCTGGTGTTTACTGTGCTTTCAGCCCCCAGGGAAAACAGACCGGAGGCGAATATCCCTATCCAGCATGGGGTGGTGGGGGACAGAAAGTCTTTTGGGCCGTGAGGTGGGAAAAACACAGGTCCATGCCCAAGGGGTCCCCTCCCCTCTAAAGCAATACTGCATAAATGCAGTCCCTCATGTCTACTGGGCTTTCCAACCCCTTGGGGAAGTATATTAGTGTTAATTGCCCCCGTCCACCTCCTAGAGCAGTCAGTACAGGACGTCAGTGAGATAGACTGGACTATGTTGCCCCCCCCTCTAATCCAGTTCCTTCTCATCGTTGTATAGGACAGGGAGAGGCCAAGGAGAGTAGGCTAGCATAGGCTCATACCTAATATCTGCAGACCAGACTTACGGCGGGCTCAAGAACAGGCTTTTTAGCTGCCCAGGCCAAGCAGCAAGCCACATTTGGCTGAAGAGAGGATTCAGGGATAAAAGGTAATTGACAACTGTGAACTAGTAGTAAATGCTGCAGAATACTTATCGCCACATACTAAGGCACCTAAAACCACAGGAAAGGAAAGTTTGAAACGACTTGAAACATAAAACCTTCATACACTCTGGTGATGTACACAGCAAAGAACCAGTAATCCCTCTTTCTTTCTCCCTCTTAATAAAAATATAGAAATGTGATCCGAAGCCTAAAGATATGAATATAAGAAGATTATGTGTGTGGATTCATGTACTCAAGGACTTTGCAATTTGTTTAACTCTACTGGCGGTGTACAATTGTCCATTGCTTCGCTTCAACTGGTTGTACCTTTCTTGATTATGTGGCTTTGATGCCATCCTAATTGTTTGTGGATGTGGTAATGGATACATAAATTGAAAATAGGCTGTCATTTGTCACTATAACTTGAAAGAATTACCACCAAGGGAGCAAACACTTCGACATCTGTATGGCTTTGATCTGTGTTGTTTATATGATGGTGACAGGATTTTGGCTAATGTGTACTGTTGTTGTAAAATGATGTGTTTAAGTGTAGCTTGAGCTCGATGTACTAATAATCTAGCAAACACTGTTCCATACGCGGTAGC
Source organism: Pleurodeles waltl (assembly GCF_031143425.1). Taxonomy (NCBI): domain Eukaryota; kingdom Metazoa; phylum Chordata; class Amphibia; order Caudata; family Salamandridae; genus Pleurodeles; species Pleurodeles waltl. Next base: position 534,999,132 of record NC_090450.1, on the reverse strand, counting down.
CTGTAGGTTATTGATGGCCCCAAGTGTTGTCTCCTTTTCCAATGGCATGTGCCAATCAGAGGTAAGAAAAGTAGAGGAGACAGCAAGTTTAAGTCAACACCACCACCACCCCTGAGCAAGCAGATGATGAAGGGCTCCAGGTAGACACAAATAGAAGGTAGCAACAGGGGCAAAAGTTAGGTAAGGATTTCTGGAACACAAACATTCCCCAACTTAGCTATCTTACTTAGACTGCAAATGTGAGATCTAACATTCTTGTGCAGGTACATTATCAACCAGGCTAGTTCAAGAAGATTGAAACTCTGTTCATTGGTCTAGCCAGTATTTTTATGCCAATTCAGATAAATAGGATTGTGAAAATCATCACAATCCAGTATTTTCCCCTTTGAAAAATAAATATAAAGCAGCAAGTACAAGACGAAGACATGTCAAAAGTATTTAGTGCTGACTAGACTATTCCTATATATTTTATAATAGAAATAGATGCAGTTACTGTTATAGAAAGCATAATACAGATGGTTTTACATAAACTGTAATGCAAGCACTATCTCATGGCCCTTCCAAAACCTTTGAACACACAAAAATGTCAAGTAATTTTCTGTGAGAATGGTGACAACGCTTCCTACATGTCGAGGGCACTCACTGGATGCTCAGAATCATGGTAGAAACCCAGAGCCAGATGTATCCCCATGACATAACAGACGAGTGCAAAACAGTGGGTGCCATTAGTGCTTCTGTAGCATGAGGGTAGCAGTTCCATTAGAAGCTTCTCTCCCTCATAGAGTAGGTACAGCACACCATCAGCAGTACAAGTGTTAGTCACAAGTCAGGCACAGGCAGGCATTAGCTGTGCAAGTTTCCCTCTCTCACAGAACAGATACACCATGTGCTTCTATTGACATGCTTCCCTTCTCCACAGATGTATGCTACAACATCCCTCACACAACTGGTACAGATTTGCATCAGCAGTACCATTCTATATGGGACAGGTAAAGCAAGGGCAGAAGCTCAAGCTTCCCTCCTTTATGGAATGGGTACAGTGTGGCGACCACAGTGGAAGCCTCCCTCCCTGACAGAAAACCTATAACCCTACACCAGAAGTACAAACTTCCCATAGTCACAGAGAATATAAAGCTTAGGAAGAGCACTGAAGCCTCCTCTCTCACATAACAGGTCCCGCATAGTCTGCAGCATCATTACTAATACCTTGATGCATATGTTTCAGTATGGTTGTGTGAATTTGGTAAGTGCATGAATATGGTATGGTAGAGCAAGTAAAAGTATTGATGATAAACATCTGGTATTTCAACACCAAGATATCACAAGGGTTGAGTGTGCACTTACCAGTGTGATGTCATGTTATATGTGGGGGTGGTGAATGTCTAATGATACATGAGTAAATGGATGGAGAAGTGGGTGGTGCTTTGAAGTTGTGGACAGTTAGGTGAGTGGGAGGCTGGAAGGCTCATTAATTTATGTTTGAATGCTGAGTTTGTGAGGATATGTTGATGAGTATATGAATGGAGAATGTCTGTGGATATAGAATGCTTTCTCAAAGATGTGTGATGTTCACTTTGTGCGTATGGGTGGGTTAAAGGTCACTGCATGTGGCATGTGTATGCTTGTGATATGTTCAGATGTGTATACATATGGATGGATATTTTGTGTGTATGTGTATGCCCGGATATATGGATGTAAATTACTGTTCCTGACGTGTAGCTCTAGATATGTATGCTGTGCATACTTCTTCCATCTAGTGTTGGGCAAGTTGTTTTTCTTCAAAGAAGTCTTTTCCAGGCATTAATTATGCACATGGGCATCGGCTCCATTGTCAGATTATTTTTTGTCTGCCTTTGGGTTCAGCTGTGTCCCTTTGAGATCTGGTTCAATGATGCCTGGTGTTATCGCCAGGACCACTAGGATGCATTCCTTGCTGGAAGAGTAACAATCACAAGTTTGGATTCTTCTACTGTGTACTCCCTTGGACCATGCAGGTGGAACACTTTCTTGATGCACCTCTTAGGGACTCGCCTCACAGGCCTCAACAATGCCATCTTTGAGCCACAAGAATGCTCTCAGGGTGGAAAGGACCAACATCTAGTCTGTAACCTCTGCTTGTCTCCAGACCAACCTTTGCTTGTCTCCAGACCATCGAGGAGACTCCTGCGCAGCCTGCCTCAATTAAAAGACTCTTCAAAACTGACAAGCTAGTCGCATTGCCTCAGCCTCCATGGTGTACTGCAGAAGGAGGAAATTACGACCCCTTTGAGGACAGAGACATCAAGGGTGACCAAGAGCGGGAGACCTCTGGTGGTGAAGTTGAGGAGTTCTGGTCGGTCAAGAGTTATAGCTCCGACGTGGAGGAGGAAGAGCCCCATTGGCACAAAGACAGTCCCAGGTGGTAACAGCGCGTACAAGAACCCACCACACAACTTCTCGTCATCATTACCTCTTCAGGAGGTTGGAGCCTTGGGCTTCCAAGGTACTCATGCGGCTTCTGGGTCACCACTGCTGCAAGGCCCTGGCTGGCACGGAGTGGAGAGTTCGGACCCTACGCACCCCCATACTTCGGTGCCGAAGTATGCCTCCAAGCCTCACCCATCTGCATTGGCAGCTGCACTCGCACCGGCCGGAAGAATGGCCTTGGAAACGGTTTTGGAACCGAAAATACCTGCTTGGCAACTGAAGCCACCGGACTCAAACTCAACTTCGGAGCTGCATGGTCCTTGAAAACCGTTGGCTTTGAGGAAGGCGTCGTGCATGCCTGCATCTTCTACTGCTCTGGAGGACTTTGAGCAGTCAATACTTCAGTGCCTACATGAAGAGAACAACACCAGACAGCGTTAAATACACATCCAGCCTGGCATTGGCCAGATCCTTGCTAAGCCTCTGGACAAGCCTAATGACGTGATTCCTCCTAAAATTAAATTAACTTTTGAGGAGACACTAACCTTGCCTTTGGTGCTGATTCCCCGGAAGCATTGTTGTCATGACAAAAGGTTATATAAAAATAAGCTTGCAGTGTTAGCCCAACCCTGAGCTTGTGCACGCTTGTTTGCAATGGGCATTATATATGCCTGGACAACATTGTGAACACAATCTTATAAATCAGAAGTACACATAATAAACAATATAATATATATTTCCAAAATACTTCCAATGCCATTCAGAAAGTACCCGGACACCAAATGGAAGTCCAAAATGTTTATTCACCAATGCTTCCTCCCAATACAACGCGTTTCAGCCGTAGCCTTGCTCACGTACTAGTTAAAAGTGTAGTACATACAAGCTATATACCTCAAACAAGCTAGACATAAAAGGAAGTCTATCAAAAAGGATGTTTGACCTACACCAAAGAAAATAAACTTTTCCACAACGGGGCAGGGGACGGGGTGCAAGAGGCAGAGGGAGAGGAACCGGGCAGCAAAGATACGGGCAAGGAAAAGAAGAGCTCAGACAAACAGGTGTAACAACCAGAGCCCGGAAGGTGATGTGAGAACGGTAGTAAATTTATCAAAGAGGACATTAACTGAACAAGAAACGAGCCTCTTGGCACTAGGTTTATCATTCTGCCCTAGGACTGATTTTGACTATGTACAGACAAGGATTGATCTTTTTCATCTGGTCAGGAAATTGAAATTAAAGAAATGGTTTCATACAAAAGTTACTTCAGATGTGTCAGGAGGTGATAAATATAATGCTAGTATATTAACAATTTCTGATGTGGAGGTATTGCATATGCTCTCATGTTTACATGATGGCATTGAAGCTCATGAGTATCCCATTTTAAACCTAGTGGACCTGGGCATTGATTTGTATTGCCCTTGTCCTACTATGTTTAAACCAAAATCAATATTCTTACCTGCCATACATTGTGAGGCGATTGATGTTTTTGAAAGAGATGTTATTAAACAATTGAAAAAAGTGAGATATCAAGGGAAAAACAATGGACAACAGAATCTGACTAAGGCACAAACTGAGGCACTAAAAGGTTTGAAAGATGATGGCAGTATTGTAATTAGGCAATCAGACAAAGGGGGAAATGTTGTTGTTTTGGATAAGGATGCCTATTTAGCAGAAGGATTGAGACAGGTTAATGATCATACCTGTGATACACCGGTATATTTTATTGATGTCAAAAATTCCAATACTCAATATTTTGAATTGTTGTTAGATTGGAGGGACAAAGGGTTACTCAATTGGGATGAGTATTATTTCTTAAAATGTGATTCACCAATAATACCCATTTTGTACCTATTACCTAAAATTCATAAGAGCAGTGTTAGTCCTCCTGGGAGACCGATTGTTTCTGCTATCGGGTCCCTTTTGGAGAACACTTCTAGGTACATTGATTACTTTTTGAGACCTTTTGTTGAGAGCCTTCCATCTTATATAAAAGATACTACCCAGTTTTTGAGGATAATTGATGGAATCCAATGGGAAGATGACTACCTCCTTCAAACTATCGACGTCACTAGCCTTTATACACGTATCCAACACAATTTGGGTTTGACATCAATCAGACATTTTTTAAGGGCAAGATCGCTCTCCTTTCTGATGCATACAGAGATGGTATGTGACATGACTAGCTTCTGTCTCAGCAACAATTTTTTCCTCTTTGATGATAAGCTGTACAGCCAAATACAGGGTACAGCCATGGGGACTTGTTTTGCACCAAGTTATGCAAATCTGGTGATGGGCTGGTGGGAGGAGCAGATATCCACTAGCTTACCAGATTATGATGAAAGGATTATTCTATGGTGTCGCTATTTAGATGACATCTTTGTGATTTGGAAAGGTTATGAGAAATCGGCAAAAAGTTTTGTAGCCTCTCTTAATAGAAACAATTATAATCTACATTTGAGTGCTCAGTGCAGTAAGCAGCAGATTCCCTTTTTGGATGTAGAGGTGATGGTTCATGAACAGTCATTGATAACTAAACTCCATAGAAAATCTACGGCTGGTAACAGCATATTGAATGCACACAGTGCCCATCCACCAAACCTTATTGCCAGTATCCCCTTCGGGGAATTTTTGAGAGCGCGGAGGATATGTAATACCTGGGAAGATTATCAGAAAGAAAGCAACAACATGCTGTTACGCTTTCAAGAGAGAGGGTACAGTAATAAAATTATCCTGCAAGCTAAAAGTAAAGCTGACAATATCAAGAGAGAATGTTTGTTATACCCGAGGAGGGAATCTGATGTAAGTGAGCAGAAGATGAGATTCATTACAACATATTCTAACCAGTCACAAACCTAAAGAAAGATCTTGAATAGAAGTTGGCACATTCTGCAGACGGATTCCACTTTAAGTAATGTCATTCCCGATGCACCTTTGATCACTCTTCGAAAAAGTAGATCACTAAGAGAGGATCTCAGTCATAATAGATTAATTAGTGATAGTGCTAGAGTGGGGCTTATAGACCTTCCTGCGTGTTTCTTTTGCTGTAGACGGTGCAAAGCGTGCAAATACAGCAATAATTGTTTTGAAGTGCGAGGGGACAATGGACATTGGATCCACCAAATTCGAGGACATTTCAATTGTAACACAGATTTTTGTATCTACTGCCTGATGTGCCCATGTGGGAAATTGTATGTGGGTAGTACAATACATAAGGCCAGACAGAGGGTTCTGGAAAACGTTCGAGCAATTCCTAAGAGTGATCGAACTTACCCAGTGGCTAGGCATTACCATGAAACACACAATGGAGATTAGAGGTTGTTGAGTTTTGCAGTTATGGATCAGATCAAACCCAATGTGAGGGGAGGTAATAGGGAGAGAAAGATGAGGATCTTGGAATCCAAAATGATTATCAGACTCAACACCCTGAACCCTGGGGGTTTGAACTCCAGTGAGGAGATGAATGTACATTTGGGCTAACTGTTTTTGCTGGATACTGATTTGATATTTTATAGTTCATGTATATTTTTTTAATGTTATTTGGGGTTTTTCTGGCACATTGTGTGATAAGATGTAACACAGTTGGGATACACTCACACGTTGGTATGAAGTAATACATGGATATATACCATTAACAAGGTGACAGCAAGGAATAAGTGTACATCAATGACTATTTTATCCTTTTTAATAGAACGATATTTAACTTGGATTATGCTTTTATACTATGGATTTCCCTGATTATTAACAGTATTTAGCATTCAACATCTAATATTTGAATTATTTAAATTATTTAATTTATGTAAAATATTTAACATATTTAAAATATTTAATGTTAATATTGAAATGAGGATGTTTAATTGATGTGTAATGGATTGATTATGGTGGATGGTTTGGGGATCATGAGCATTTTTTGTATGGATCACTCTTAGGTATTCCAAGATGGTGCCTTCATTTTATATGGTGAAGGTCAAACATCCTTTTTGATAGTCGTTCTTTTATGTCTATTTTTTTTTAGGTATATAGCTTGTATGTAATACACTTTTAACTAGTACGTGAGCATGGCTACGGCTGAAACGCGTTGTATTGGGAGGAAGCATTGGTGAATAAACATTTTGGACTTCCATTTGGTGTCCGGGTACTTTCTGCATGGCATCGGAAGTATTTTGGAAATAAGTAGTGGATGGCTAGGTCCACGCCCGGACCGCTACTGTTATAGAAGCCTCGGACGTCTAGCACTGTTTTGTGATTTTTATATATATATATATATATATATATATATATATATATATATATATATATATATATATAATCCGTATTATACCTCTTAGGGTAAAGCAATGTAGCTGCACATGTGTTTTATCAGGGCAGACAAGACTCTTGCTAGCACGATTGAGAACATTGGCTGTGACATTCCTGCTGCCAAGCCCACTGTCACTTGGAAAGAACCAGTTGCCAGGAAAGGGAGCAGTGATAGAACCTACATAACGTATTTTATGGGACAGTGTAATTTATAAAGTATGTGCCTATTTATCCTGTGACGCAGCAATTCTCGATTATGCCTGCACATATTATAGGCTGTCACAAACTGAAAAATCGAGCCAAAACAGCAGTCCACATCGTGCAAACATGTTATGGTACGTGCTCCCAACAGCAACCATTGTGCCCAGGACTATTGAATCATTGTGTACAGACCCCTGGTGGACCTGGCTACACTGGAGGACAGGCACATAATACTCACCTATAGACTAGACAGGGCCACAATCACAGAGCTGTGTGCCCAATTGGAACCTGACCTGATATCAGCCATCCGTCAGCCCACTGGGATCCCCCCTCTTGTATCGCTAGGCCTGTTCACCTGTCCTGTGTGGGGGGACAGGTGAAAGTGAGGTAATGCCGAGGTTGTGCACGGTGGCGGTAGGCGGCCGTGAACCGCCATCCAATTCCTCATTGGATAATATTAAGCCATATGGGGTACAGTGGCCAATGGGGATCTACGCCGACGGTATGTACTGCTGCGGACGTGACGCCATTTTCTCTCTGATTCCTCACTTGTTTCCTGACCTCCATAGGAGAGGACCTACATTGCATGTGCTGCTGTGACCTGTGTCTGGAACCTACCATGGTCTGTGTGACAGGGGAAAGGGCCCCATCCTTCACTTCTGAGGAGTTTGAGCGACTGGTGGATGGGGTCCTACCCCAGTACGGACTGCTGTATTGGCCTCCAAACTAACAGGTGAGTACACTGTGGGCACGATGCATGTGGCATGAATGCATGGAGTTGTGTGTGAAGGCATCGTGTAATGGGTGTGGGTGGATGTCCTCTTGGCGGTGTACATGTTGTGCGCTGGGCTATGTGTGTGCCAATGGTGATGCAAACGAGTATGGTGGGCCATTTCTGTGACAGGCTGGACTGTTTGTCTAATGGTGTTCTCCTGTCTGTATTGCCTCTGCAGGTCAGCGCCCATCAAAAGAAGGGAATATGTTGTGCCATTGCCAAAGAGGTGCAGGCCCTTGGGGTCTATGGCAGGCGGAGCACCCACTGTCGGAAATGGTGGGAGGACCTGAGACGCTGGGCATGGAAGACCGCGAAGGCACAGCTGGGGATGGACTCCCAACGAGGAAGGGATGCCCGTCGGACCCTGACCCCCCGATGGCTCGCATACTGGCGGTGTCCTACCCTGAGCTGGATGGGTGCTTGAGGGCATCACAGCAGCCACAAGGGGGTGAGTACAGTGACTATCATTACAACTTACGGTTGGTGGAGTGGTATCTGGGTGGTGGTTGTGTGTCCTTGGGTGCCCCTAGGCCAGACCAGACATAGCAGCGTAGGTCCTCTGGTGTCTAAGGGTTTGAATGTAAAATACTGGTTACCTAGCTTGTTAGTATTCACTTCTGGGCAGGGCTGCGGGGGTCCCAGGTGTGCTGCAGTTGGCGGTGTGTGCCCCTCCTCATTCCTTGGGGACTAGCCATTTCACTGGTAGTGCAATGCATAGTGCGTAGGCCTGTTCCCTGTGTGTGAGGGTGCTGTGTACGCCAACAGTGGTGTTGGTGCAGTCATTGAGCCTGCGTATCCTTTGTCTCTCTCTCCCCCCTTTCTTGTTTTGTTATTCTGTCCTTATGTGCATTAGCATCATCTGGCGGAGGAGCAGAGGCACCGGCGACAGAGGGAGCTGCATCCCACAGGATCTTGGAAGCAGAGTCCACTGACGCTGAGGGAACCAGTGGGAGGAAGGGCGAGGGGAGCACCATGGCGGAGACTGGAGGGGACAACACAGACTCAGATACCTCCTCTGATGGGAGCTCCCTGGTGGTGGCGGACTCGTCTGTGACCACCCCAGCTGCAGATACAGCCGCCATCCCCCGTACTAGCCCCGCCCTCCCAGTAGCCCCTCAGCGAGCTGCCTGTGCCCACTCACCCAGGAGGGTGGGCATCTCTTTCGCCCCAGGCACCTCAGGCCCTGCCCCAGTGAGCCCTGCTGCCCTGAGTGAGGAGGCTGTTGACCTCCTGAGATCCATCTCTGTAGGGCAATCAACCATTGTGAATGCCATCCAGGGGATGGAATCCCAGATGCAGAAATGCAATCCATTCCTGGAGGGCATTCACGGTGGATTGGCAGCCCAACAGAGATCGATTCAGGCTCTGGCCTCCTCTATGAAGGCAGTCATTGTCCCTGTTTCAGCCCGTCCCCCCTCCAACTTCCACTTCTTAGTCCCATTCTCCTCAACCCCAAGCACACATACAGATGAGCACGCACACGAGACAACACCCAAGAGTGGCACAGGCAAACACAAGCACCACACTTCATCCCAGAGTAACTCACACAAACACCATTTAGTTGCAGACACGACAACATCCACTGTCTCCCCCTCCTGCACCTCCCACCCAGTTACGTCCACACTCACACCTGCATGCACTACATCAATATCCACTACTAGCATCATCACCACACCAAGAAGAACACACACCTGACTGGCAGACACATCCACAACATCCATGCACATGTCTCCTGTGTCCTCTCACACCGTGTCTGTCCCCCTCCCTCCTAAAGGACACAAATGCAAGCTCTCAGACACCCACCAGCCATCCACCTCACCACAGCATACAGCCCATGCACCTGCACCCAAATCCAGCAGATGTACACCTCCAAGACCACTTCCTCATCCTCCACTCCCATTACTCCTCCCTCTTCCCGCCCCAACGTACCTAGAAAGCTTTTCCTTTCCACGATTGACCTCTTCCCTACCCCTCCCCAGTCCTGCATGTATGGCATGGTAGCAAGGACCCAGCCCAGCACCTCAGCCAAACAGTCCACGGGGACAGTGGTAGCACCACCTACTCGTGGTGGTAGGGATACCAGACCAACAATACTCAAGGAGAAGGAGGCAGCACAACCTGGGATGAAAGGGAAGAGTCTGGCACCATCTGGGAAGAAGGGGAAAGAGCCTGCACCAGCTGTGAAGAAGGGGAAGGAGCCTGCACCAGCTGGGAAGAAGGGGAAGGAGCCTGCACCACCAGGCAGAGGGGGGAAGAGCCCATCCAACCCCTGCCAGGAAGGGTAAGAGATCCCCAAACCATGACCAGGAGGAGAAGAGGCACTCTACGCCAGCGGAAGCTGTCACAGGGCCCCCACTGCCAGCCGTGGTTGTGCTGCCATCACAGAGTGCAGGGGCTGTCCAAGAGCCTCCTCCAACCACCACCAAAGAGCAGCCAGCACAGAGTGCAGGGGCTGACCAGGAGCCTCCCCCAACCACCACCACAGTGCAGCCATCACCAAGTGCAGGGGCTAACCAGGAGCCTCCCCCAACCACCACCACAGTGCAGCCATCACTGCCCGTGGACGCCATGTAGTCCACCCTCCAGGGGTTACTGTGCGGGCAGCCCCTTCCAGAACCAAAAGCAAGTCACCCACTCCAGAGACTGTGGCCTTGCACTCCCCAGGTAAAAACAATGTGCATGTTGTCCCCACCAGAACCAGTGGGGAAGACACCCACTTGAGAGACTGTGGCCTTGCACTCCCCAGGAAAAAACAATGGGCATATTGCCCCCTCCAGAGCCAGTGGGGAAGACACCCACTTGAGAGACTGTGGCCTTGCACTCCCCAGAAAAAACAATGGGCATGTTGCCCCCTCCAGAACCAGTGGGGAAGACACCCACTTGAGAGACTGTGGCCTTGCACTCCCCAGGAATAAACAATGGGCATGTTGCCCCCTCCAGAACCAGTGGGGAAGACACCCACTTGAGAGACTGTGGCCTTGCACTCCCCAGGAATAAACAATGGGCATGTTGCCCCCTCCAGAACCAGTGGGTAAGACACCCACTTGAGATCCCGCATCCGGCTGAGGTGCCCCCCTCTACCCCTGAGGTGTCTGCCTATTTGACAACTTATGCCTCTGCAGTGTTCTATCCGGATTTGGGCAGGATTCGAGTTGGGCCTTGGACTGTGCCCTGTGGCCATGTGGGCCCTTTGAACTGTGGACTGGGCAGTGTCCCTTTTTTATACAAGTGTACATATCTGTTTCATGCCCAAATCGGATTATTGATTTTTTTGTTGAACTGATTACAATCACTTTTGTAAATGCCTGTTGTCCTTGATTTATTCTGCAGATTTTCAGGGTCAAATTGTTTTTGTAAAGCAGCTGGTTGTGTGTATGGTGTGTGTTGTGCATGTGTGTGTCACTCTCATTTTTCTCCCACGTTCTTGTGTGCTAGGCGGCTGTACTCACCATCGGTGTCGGTGTTGGTGTTGCAGGTGGAACATAATATAGAAGATCATCTGGAAAACGTGCAGTTCGGGTTCCATGGCAGCATGGTTCTTTCCTGTGTCTCCAATGGTGAGTCCTTTGACTTTTGTGCTCTGTTTCCGCCAGACTTTTCATGGCGTTGGTACTGCTCCTGAAAAGGTGGCGGTTTCCTGTGTCAAGAAATGGTGGATGGTACTTTGTCTTCCGCCTGGCTGTAGGCGGCTACCGCAGTGGTGACTGTTGTTTCTGCCCTGGCGGTCGGTGTGGTACATTGGCTGTCTATGGGAGATATCCCCGCCATGGTCATAATTTGGCGGTAATTACCACCAGCCTTTTGGTGGTATTACTGCCACTTTATCACCCACCGCCAGGGTCGTAATGAGGGCCTAAGTGTAATGGAGAAGGTTGTTATTTTTTTTTTTTTAACTGGAGATTTGATGGTTGACCCACTTCTCCAACATTTTGAAGGAGGGAGATAGGGCGGAAGTTGCTGTGCACCTTGGGATCTTCATTAGCTTTCTTCAGCAGAGGTAGAGCAGAGCCTGCTTCCAGCTCTGTGGCACTATCACTGCCTTCAGCAAAGCATTAATCAAGTTACTACAGGTGAGGTTAATTATTGGAGCTGCCAGCTTAAGGATATCTGGGGAATCGCAGGCCCATTAGGAACACAGATATACATCTGGCCAACAGGCAAGACGAATCCTTATGTGTGATGGGATCTATACTGGATAACAGTGGTCCCAAATGGGAGCCGCTTACGGGGGAAACTTGTCATAAATCATTTGAATTTTATGATAAAAGAAGTTCAAAAGTTCTTTGCACCTTGTAGCTGACGGAATCAATGTGTTTAGTGAAGCACTCAGTGACAGAAAAGAGATAACCAATTTTAAAAGTTCATGAGCTTTGTTTGTGGCGGTGGTGATAGAAGATTAAATACACTCTTTACATGCCTAGCGCACTGGACAATGCAAATTATTTAATGCTTTTTTATTAGCTGCTTTTGCATCAGGGTCATAAGATTTCCTTCACCTACGTTCAAAGATTTTACAGTGTGCCCTTTCTTTTTTTAAACTCAGCAGTAAGCCAAGGAGCAGGCGGAGTTGAACTTCCTTGGAATACTGCTTTTAGAAGAGCGATACTATCAAGGAGATGTGTCACTAATCACATGGTTAGCCACTAAACAGCACCAGTCTTTCCAGGCCCCAAGGTACTATGTCAGAGATGCGCAAACCCACTAGTTGCTCACAGAATGGAAAGTGCTCACTTTCTCTGTGTCCCAGTCTTAGGTGGGTCTCTCTATGATCTGGCTTCCTGTATTTCTGATGGACCTTCTCATGGAGGGTTCTGCTACCTCATTATGTTTGGCTAATCTCCTGAAGTGAATGTATGAAATTCTCCTGGCCAATCCTGCCACCTACTAACTCCATCAAAAGCTTTCAAATTATTAAATAATCTCAAAATCTGTTACTTTTGTCAGCTACGCCACTGTTGCACATATTATGCTATGCTGCAAAGAAACAGCCTTATCAACATTGATTTTTGACATTCTGATCAGACACCACAGATATTTTGACTATGAATCCCTCAGAAACCACACGTTGACATCTAATTACCATAAACCAAACAATTATATTACACAAAGGCTGAAAATGCCTTTTTCAGTTGATTCAATATGTACGATCAAGTGCAAAAGATGTGTCACTCCTCTCAGCCATCTAAAACAAGCTTCTCAAGTCTAGCCAGAAGCCTAGGCAGACAGGCCTAGACCCTACAATATACAATTCACTCATTGACAACAGCTGTATATCGAAACCCACAAAAGGAACCTTGCATACTTGCCTCAGGCCTTGAAGTTACATGTTCACTCCTCTGTCAAAAATTTCAAAAGAGCAAACATAAATAAATGAAGTACGTTTTTTTATACGAATGAAAGGAAGACAAATGCATTTTTTTTGGGTGTATATCTTCTTTGAAGGGTTCCTCAAAGGTCAAGTGTTCCAGCTACCATCCTCATAAACAGACAAATATGTTTGTTTATGAATGCAGAGTTGTTAGAAAGCATGGAATCCTGTAGCATGATGTGTCCGCTTGGTAGCCATGGAAGCCTAGGGGAGACTTTTGTCATTGTGCAGTCACTGGATACCACTGATGCAGCCATTATTGTGTCAAGTTTCAGTGCCCTAGAATGTGATTTCTGCAGTAATTTCTCAGCTGAGAGATTGGAGAGTGGCAGCAGAGAGGGTCTTGAGTATGTTTTTTATTCTTGGTATCTCTATTTCACGGATTTTGAGATCTCTTAGAGTACTGTTAGAATCTTCATTTTTTTCTGTAATCCCACTGGCCTATCTCTTTTGAGTGATAGGGTGTCTACGAAGGTCTAACTGATTTGTGACAGCAAATTCTGTGCTCACCAAGTCGAGGAAAATAAGGTAGGAAAACGTCACAAATATGAACCGAAAACCTAACCATGTTTTAAGTGTCATGTGATTGCCAACCCTGTCTAATGATCACCCATTAGCACAAAGTTTACGTCTACATCAAACATTGTGTGCCAGCTATTTTGTCTTTAAAACACACAAAAAGTTTAGAAATTTGTCAGGGGAAGGTGTTGTGCCCTCGCTCAGTTTCACGCGGATTTAATTCGAGAACCTTCATGAAAGAGAGACGGAAAGTTTTGAATTAGAGCTCTCCCTGGGCGGTTAGAAAGAACTTACCTCTTTAATTAAATAAGAAATTATACAGATAAACCTTTGAGACTCCGACTCCATTTCACTGGTGACAAGTGGACGACCAGACCTTGCTGCCTGGGTGAAGAGCAACCATCTTACTCGAAGCCTGTGCCGGAGCGTTCCGTTGCTGAGCCTTCTGTTTTGGGCTGAGTTGTGCGCGCTGTCGGGAAGAACGACTTTGATGTTCCTGGTGAGACAAGCTTTTAACATTGCTTACGGGAGTATTGTTGGACTAGATTTGTTGACTAGCTGGAAGTGTGTGTAGGAGGCTGGCCTGGCTTATAGTGGGTACCTTGTGGTACTTACACCTTGTGCCAGGTCCAGTTATCCCTTATTAGTAGATTAGAAGTGTTCTAGCAGCTTAGGCTGATAGAGGTAGCTATAGCAGAGCAGCTTAGGCTGAACTAGGAGACATGTAAAGCTCCTGCCATACCACTTATATCACTTAGCACTATATCATTAGAAAACACTATACTCAGAGTTACTAAAAATAAAGGTACTTTATTTTAGTCACAATATGCCAAAAGTATCTCAGAGGATATACTCCCTTAGGAGGTAAGTAATATATACACAAACCAAAATCAGGTAAGTAAACAGTTAGAAAAGTAGTGCAAACACTGTAGAACACAATAGAATGCAATAGGAGACAATAGGCCTAGGGGCAACACAAACCATATACTCCAAAAGTAGAATGCGAACCACAAATGGACCCCAGGCCTAGTGTAGTGTGTAGAGGGTCGCTGGGAGTGTAAGAAAACATTAAAAGTGTCCAAGATACCCCACCCCAAGACCCTGAAAAGTAGGAGTAAAGTGACCCTACTATCCCAGAAAGACAGTAAAGTCGAGATAGGGGATTCTGCAAATACCACAACTGACTGCAAAGCACTGAAGACAGATTCCTGGTCCTGAGGACCTGCAAAGGAAGGGGGACCAAGTCCAAGAGTCACGCAAGTGTCCGGGGGGGGGGGGGCAGGAGCCCACTAAACCCTGGATGAAGGTGTAAAAGGGGTGCCTCTGGGTGGAAGAAGCCGAAGATTCTGCAACAACGGAAGGTGCCAGGAACTTCTCCTTTGGTCAGGAGATGTCCTACGGCGTGCTGGAGGATGCAGAGTTGCTTCCCTGCAGAAAGACCGTAAACAAGCCTTGCTAGCTGCAAGAGTCACGGTTGAAGGTTTTGGGTGCTGCTAGTGCCCAGGAAGGACCAGGAGGTCGCCCCTTGGAGGAGAAGACAGAGGGGGGCGTTCAGCAACACAGAGAGCCCACTCAAAGCAGACAGCACCCGCAGAAGTACCTGAACAGGCATTCAGAAGATCTGAGCACAGCGGTCGACACAGCACAACAAAATGGAGTCCCACGAAGTCGGAGTCCAACTCAGCGAGTTGGGCAATGCAGGACGGAGTGCTGGGGACCTGGGCTAGGATGTGCACAAAGGAAGTCTTGTAAAAGTGCACACAAGCCCTAGCAGCTGCAGTTCACGCAGTACACAGGATTACTGTCTGGCATGGGGAGGCAAGGACTTACCTCCACCAAATTTGGACAGCTCCTGTGTTCCAATGTTGCTGGTAGTCTTCTTGCTACTTTGTTGTGGTTTTGCAGGCGTCCTGGAGCAGTCAGTGGTCGATCCTTGGCAGAAGTCGAAGAGAGAAGTGCAGAGGAACTCTGGTGAGCTCTTGCATTCGTTATCTGGTGAGATACCCACAGGAGAGACCCTAAATAGCCCTCAGAGGAGGATTGGCTACAGAGAAAGGTAAGCACCTATCAGGAGGGGTCTCTGACGTCACCTGCTGGCACTGGCCACTCAGAGGTGTCCATTGTGCCCTCACACATTTGCATCCAAGATGGCAGAGGTCTGGGACACACTGGAGGAGCTCTGGGCACCTCCCCTTGGGAGGTGCTGGTCAGGGGAGTGGTCACTCCCCTTTCCTTTGTCCAGTTTCGTGCCAGAGCAGGGCTGGGGGGATCCCTGAACTGGTGTAGACTGGCTTATGCAAGGAGGGCACCATCTGTGCCCTTCAAAGCATTTCCAGAGCCAGGAGAGGCTACTCCTCTCAGGCCCTTCACACCTATTTCCAAAGGGAGAGGGTGTAACACCCTCTCTCAGAGGAAAATCATTTGTTCTGCCTTTCTGGGACTGGGCTGCCCAGGCCCCAAGGGGGCAGAAACCTGTCTGAGGGTTGGCAGCAGCGGTAGCTGCAGAGAAAACTCCGGAAAGTTAGTTTGGCAGTACCCAGGCTCTGTGCTGGAGCCCTGGGGATGCATGGAATTGTCCCCCCAATACCAGAATGGTATTGGGGTGACAATTCCATGATCCTAGACATGTTACATGGCCATGTTTGGAGTTACCATTGTGACGCTACATATAGGTATTGACCTATATGTAGTGCACGCGTGTAATGGTGTCCCCGCACTCACAAAGTCCGGGGAAATTGCCCTGAACAATGTGGGGGCACCTTGGCTAGTGCCAGGGTGCCCTCACACTAAGTAACTTTGCACCTAACCTTCACTAGGTGAAAGGTAGACATATAGGTGACTTACAAGTTACTTTAGTGTAGTGTAAAATGGCTGTGAAATAACATGGACGTTACTTCATTCAGGCTGCAGTGGCAGGCCTGTATAAGAATTGTCTGAGCTCCCTATGGGTGGCAAAAGAAATGCTGCAGCCCATAGGGATCTCCTGGAACCCCAATACCCTGGGTACATAGGTACCCAATACTAGGGAATTATAAGGGTGTTCCAGTGTGCCAATCAGAATTGGTAAAATTAGTCACTAGCCTACAGTGACAATTTTGAAAGCAGAGAGAGCATAAACACTGGGGTTCTGGTTAGCATAGCCTCAGTGATAATCAGGCACCACACAAGGAACACATACAGGGCACACTTTATGAGCACTGGGGTCCTGGCTAGCAGGATCCCACTGACACAGGCAAAAACAAACATACATACAAGTAAAAATGGGGGTAACATGCCAGGCAAGATGGTACTGTCCTACAGTGTGCAGTTGGAAGCGAGAGCAGAGATATGTGTGAAGAGCAACGTGTCTGAAGAGGAGAGCACGGATAAACACTCAGTGTAACACGAGTAGCCTAGCAACTAGATTGTTGTTGCAGCTGGAAAGACTAGAGCACTCATGAACTTCATGGTTTCCTAAAGAAGTCATCCAGGAAATATAATTAAAGAAAATGACGATTACATTGGCTTGGAGCAAGTCATAAAAAAAAAACTACTGAAAATAAGTTTAACACTTCAATATTAGTGGACAATTCATAGTACCTTATAGGATAATATATATAAATATCCATAAAAAGCTGGTAATTGAAACAAAGAAAGCATCAAACTTATTTTTTTGGGGCTATATCATTCCATAATATATTCGCAAAAAGGAAAAAAAATGGAAGGCATACCAGCACCTTTAATGTTTTTGAGCAATCCTGGAGAACCGCCCCCCCCACCACCAACATCATGGGAAGACTGGTATGAAGGTTTCAAAGCTTACATATTGGCTATTGGAGGGGACATATTCACCAGCTCTAGGAAGTTGGTTCTACTAAAACACTGTTTAGGTGCGGAAGGAAAGAGAATTTTGAAACATCTTCCACAGGTTCCAGATGCTGAAGATTTTGATGATGAAGGAGATGAATACGACAAAGCAATAAGACATTTATCAAAAAACTTTGGAAAAAAACCAAATGTCGTAGTGGAAAGGTTCAAGTTCTTTAAAAGAGAACAATTTCCAGGAGAATCTGTTGAAAGTTACGTAGGCAGTTTGAGGTTTCTTGCTGCCACTTGTGATTATTCATTGTTTTTATTTAATGTTATGAGATTAACTCGTAATGAGTGTGAACAGTAAGAAAGTACAAGAAAAGTTACGTAATACGGAGAATCTGACTTTGACAAAAGTTATAGAGATGGTGACAAGAGCAGAGAACACTGATGAAGGATTGAAGGAGTTGGGTATGAGAGAGAAAGCGAAAATTGAATCAGTACAAAACGGAAACCAGAGAACCAAGAGAGATGAAATGGTTAAAACCTCAATGTATACGAAAGGAAGCGATAAGACCAGCTGCATTTGTTACAAATGTGGATTGAGAGGTCATGTAGTGACAAGTGAAATGTGTCCAGCATTTGGACAAACATGTCACAAATGTAAAACAAAGGGACATTTTTCTTGAATGTGTAAGAGCAAATTATATGCAAATAGAAGCATTGTTATGAAGTCAGTAAATGTAATAGAAAAGAATCCTGACAATGGGGGTGATTTGCCAGAGGTAGTTTTGCAGATAGAGAAAGTAGGAAATGTGTCTGAGGACAGTCCATTTTGTGTGATCAAAGTGGATGGTGAAAGCGTCAAAGTCATGTCAGATTCTGGTGCAAGATACATGCTTATTGGAGAGGAACAGATGTCCAGATTTCTCTGTCATGTTGTTTATCCACTTGATATTGAACTAGTAGCTTATGGGAAAAAACCCGTAGAGCTGGTGGGTTAATGGAGTTTCAGGAAGTTGAGGTGTCAGCAAAAGTATATTTTGCAAAGGATGGTTCAAGTTTATTAGGGTGGCCACAACTAAGAGATTTGGGCAATAGGTTAGACCCAAATCATCCAGATCAATTATTAGGAGCTAATTTGGTAGTAAATTCAGCTGAGGAGCATTCTCAGACTTAATTTATTGGTGAATTCCCAGAAGTTTTCCTGTGATAAGTTAGGTCTAATGAAGGATTTCTTGCACAAAATTGTTTTAAAGAAAGATGCCAGTCCCAAAGTACATAAACCCAGAATGGTTCCTTTGACCATGAGAGAACCACTTCTACAGGAATTGGAAGAATTGTGTAGGAATAGAAGAGATTGAGGTATCGGAATGGTTAGCCCCGGTGGTGATAGCAAAAAAATAAATGGTGATATACGCTTGTGTGTTGATTTAAGGGACTTAAATTCTGCCATTTGGGTTGACAGACACGGGTTACCAAACATAAATGAAATATTGACCACTATAAAAGGAGCCACTGTATTTTCAACATTAGATTTGTCTTCTGCGTATCACCAGATATCGCTGCTCCCTGAATCAAGTCACTTAACGTCTTTTATAACACCTGAAGGGGCATATAGATACAAACGTATGCCTTTCAGACTAGTGTCCACAGCCGCTGTTTATCAACGAGCCATGCACCATTTGTTGAAAGGTATAGTACAGGTTATGTACTTCCTGGATGATATTCTGGTTTTTGGTAGTAATGTTGTGGAACATGAGGCATTACGTAATGTATTATGTGTGTAACAAAAAAACTGATTGACCATAAGAAGAGAAAAGTACAAAATCGAAGTGAGTGGGTGGAATATCTGGGTCATTGGATTGACAAACATGATATCTCTCCAAACATTACGTTAGTTGATGCAATGGAGAGCACTCCTTCACCAGAAAACAAAGTTCAGTTGAGATCTTTTTTGGAATTAGCTGAATATTATTCTAGATATATCACCAACTTTGCAGACAAAACTAAAGGTTTGAGAGAAGTTATGTTGAAGGTGGGATTGCATGTGTGGAGTGAGGAATGTGAACGAGAATTCACTCTTTTGAAAAAATGCCTAGCTACAGCTCTGGCTCTTATGCCCTTTGACCTAAAAGATACCATCATTATCAACACAGATGCGAGCAGTGTGGGTCCAGGAGCAGCAATGTTACAGAAGCATGAGGGAAGAGAGGTCATCTTAGCATATTCTTCCAGACCATTAAGAGCAGCAGAAAAAAATTATTCGACCATTGAAAGAGAGGTGTTAGCTTGTTATTGGGGTATACATTATTTCAGAAAGTTTGTTTGGGGAACAGAATTTAGAGTTCAAACAGATCATAAACCCTTAATTGGGGTATTCTCCCCTGGAGAGTCTGGAAAAATATCACCAAGGATTGCTCAATGGGTAATGAGGTTGTTACAATTTAACTACTTGATGGAATACGGGCCAGGAAAGAAAAATGCTTTGGCAGACTGTTTATCAAGGTTGCCTGCAGATAAGTGAGGAGGTCGAACAGGATGATGATGACATGACTGCAGTAGTCATGAAGATTACTGAGGGGAGAATTTCACATGAAGAATGGAGAAAGTGGGGATAATGATGATGTGTTATGTGAAGTGATGAAGTACATGGCGGAGGGTTGGCCAGGAAAAGCAAAAAAGTCTAATAATGTGGTGTGTTTTTACTAGATGGGCAGTGAATTGTCGGTGGTGAATGGTGTATTAGAGGAAATCAGTTAGTGGTACTTGCAGCTCTCAAAGACAAAATTTTAAGCTTAGCACATTAAGGACATATTGGGATGAGTGCCGCTAAACGACGCATTCATGAGGAATATTGGTAGCCAGGTCTTGACCGGGATGTCGAAAATTTCCTAAGAAATTGTATACTGTGTGCCTGGAGTGATAAATCACAGAAATTGGATATATAATCCCCAGTAACGTCTGACAAATCTGATGAGACATGGAAGAAAATAACTGTAGATTTTATGGCGTCCTTAAACACATTAGGCTCTCGTCCTAAGTTTGCCATAGTGGTAGTGGTGGTGGACTAATATTCTCGATGGCCAGAAGTTACATTTACAGACTGCATCATTAGTTGAATTTTTAAATGAGCTCTGGGAAAGAGAAGGTATGCCAGAGATCATAGTCACAGACAATGGTGTGCAGTTTTTATCGGATACCATGAAGTAATTTCTGGAAATGTTTGATATTGAACATTTGTGTGCTTCTCTGTATTATCCTCAGAGTAATGGTTAAATGGAAAGGTGGAACAGAATGCTTCGGGAGGGTCTGCAATTACCCCCTGCGAGTGAGATGGATTGGCCTAAAGCTGTGTGGGAATTGTTGTGGTCTCAACACAGTGTGACTGGAAAGTTTCCATTTAAGCTGATGGGAGGTCGACATCCCAGATCCTTTTTATCTAAGGTAGTAGAAAGGAAAATCACAATACAGAGAGATAGCCAAGACAACAGTAGCCAAGACAATTGTAAGAAGATTGAAAACTGTGAGGTTGGAGAACAGGTAAGAGTTTTAAAGGGACGAAGAGTGAACAAGTGTGTGTCAAAGTTTTCTAAACCTTTGGTGGTGAGAAGGGTAAACAAGTATTTCTTATTATTAAGGGATGGAAATGTGTGGAATAAGAGTAAAGTTGTGAGATTACCAGATTGTATAAAGCAGAAAGAAGGTTTGACAAAGAAAGAGAAACAAGAAATGGTAGACAGAATAATGTTTAAGAAAAGAGTGGTGCGTGAAACCAGAGGAGCTAATTTACCTGGCAGATATGAAGATTACGGTCCTCATTATGATGTCGGCAGGTTACCCCCACTGACAGCTGTGCTGGCGGTCGACGGCAGACCGCCAGAGCGGTAAAGCCCCTGCTGGCCCTATAATGATGTTCCCAATGGGCCAGTGGGAAACATGGCCTTTACATTGGCGCCGGCTCCAAATGCGGCAGTGCAGTGGGTTCAGCAGCACCTGTCGTGCATTTCACTGTCTGTGGTTCGGGCAGTGAAATGCACGACGGGGCTGTGCATGGGGGCCCCTGCACTGCCCATACCAAGCGCATGGGCCGTGCAGTGGCCCCCAGGGGGGCCCGAGTCACCCATTCCACCAGCCTTTCCCTGGTGGTGTAAACTGCCAAGGAAAAGGCTGTTGGAATGGGACTTATAATCCGCAGGCCAGTGCTGCGTGCAGCGCTGCCCTGTTGGATCTGAAATGCCACCACCGCCAGGCTGCCTGGTGGCGGCAGCCTGACGGTGGTGGCGTTTCCACCATGGTGTTTTCATGGATCGCCAGAGGGCCTTTGTATTGTATTAGTCTATGTATTGTATTACATTTTTCTGCTGGTTAGTACTATTAACACATGTATCCATATTGTATGTATTTTCTGAATTGCCTGTTATGTTCATAACAAAATGTTTTATTGTTTATTATACAATATTTTGTATTGTTTGTGAGGGCGGAAGACGTGTTGTGTCTTCGCTCTGTTTCACTGAGATTCGATTTGAAAGAGAGACGGACAGTTTTGAATTAGAGCTCTCCCAGGGCGGTTAGAAAGAACTTACCTGTTTAATGAAATAATAAATTATATGGATAAACCTTTGAGACTCTGACTCCATTTCAGAAGGTATTACAAAATACTTCAGAGTGTGGTCAAGTATGCAACCTTAGCTCACGTTTCACTTACAAGCTACCAATGTTTCATGAAAATGTACATCCAATGAGAAAGCTGCGTACCGGGACTGTAACTTTTATTTGCGACCTGATTTGCCAGACATCTTACATGTGATGGCATATTTCAATTGCCCTTAAAATGTACTGTTTAAGCCTGAGTGGGTGCTGGGCCTTTAAATGTCATTTCATGCGGTTGAGTATTTTATTGTAGAAAATTAGACGAGCTGAATTCCAGTAGACAGTGGAATGGTGACTTAATTTTAAGGCACATTTACTCAGAAGTAAAGGGCAGACTAATGATAAGTGGCATGAACACCTGAACTTGCTCTGTTTTGAACAGATAGATGACATAGGTAAGATTATAATTATTTTGATAGAAAATTTTAATGCAACTATGTTTCCTGATGACAATGCAATGTTAATTCACGTTGGAGTGACTGAAATAAGACATATACATTTTCCCAGTGTACAGGGTATTTCATCTAAGTCCAGAATTTTCAAATTATTGAACAGCTTGTGAAGATAACATTTTTGATATGCAAATGTTGGATCTGAGTATCCTGTAAGCTTAAGGTGTATCACATATGTAAATATTTGAATAACTATAAATTTGCTCAAGTGGCAGCATGTAGTGAGATTGGGTACTGTATGATGTATGATGTGTTGGGAATGATCATTTTGCTGAGTTCATCACTTTAATGGAAAAGTAGTTTTGAAGACCATGACTTCAGCTTTCCCTGATTGTGTTTTTCCTCAAAAGCAGGAGCTACCACGGAATGAAACTAACTCACAGAGAGACTGGGATTCTTTAACTAATCTAGTGAACCGGTTTTTAACGTATTCACTGCATTTGGATAGCTTAGTCTAGGGCAAACTTGGTCAGTTTATTTGTGAATTATTATAAACAATTTTATTCCAAAAATGTTTAAAAGTAAATTAGGCCTGAGACAGTTTGCAGATAAGCCAGCAATCTTATAGCAAAAGACACTGGCATAGCTTTTCGAAGAAATCATAGATAAATGTGAACTCTTCTATTATCAGACAAACCTATTCCAGTTTTTGCATACAAAGTTACCTTTCTATATTCTAAGGAGCAAAAGTGTAAGAATGATGTTAAGTATCACAAAACACACACCTTTGAGAAGGAACTGGGCATTAATGATTTCTGCAACTGTGTAAAGGGGTAATAAACTGCTATGGAGCCAGCTTGGTGAGGATAGAATCAATGTTAGGCAAGCAGAAACACGTTTTAAGTCATTCCTAATTGTACTGGAAAGTGGGTGTCCATCAGAATTAGAAACTACTCGAGATCTGCAAGTGTCATATGTCCTCACCCAAGACATTTCACCAGGTAAAAGCTGATGAACCGCCAGATAGGAAAGGACTGAAAACTGGATAATTACCATGGACACTGGTTGCAGTAATAGTGATTTTTTATCACATTTTTCCACTCAGTACGCAAGGCTTGCCACTGGGCCTTGTGGCCCCCCACCAGGAAGTCAACCCTATGTTATGCACAGCCTTTTGAGCATGGCCCTCCTCCCGGAGCTAACAGCAACCCTGGGGACCCCATCCTCGTGGCCATTTCTTAAATATAGGGAAGAGGCGCACAATACACCTCCCAGAGTCCAAATAGGCCCCAGGGCCCCAACCCTGGGGACAAATTCCTTAGAAAAGAGGAGGGAGACTGGACGCCCACCCCCCAAGCCTATTGGTCCCTAGGGACCCCATCCCCTGGGGGCTACATGTAATCAAAATAGAGAGGAGGCCATGCGGCCCACCTCCCTGTGCCTTCTTGGGCTTCAGGAACCCCGTCCCCAGAGCCTATCACAAATAAAGGTGAAGGGGGCCCCAATCCCTGAACCTCCTTGAGCCTCAGGGACCCCATTTTCAGGGCCTATGTTATAAAAAAGAAAAAAAGG
The DNA here is from genome assembly GCF_031143425.1 of Pleurodeles waltl. Lineage (NCBI taxonomy): Eukaryota > Metazoa > Chordata > Amphibia > Caudata > Salamandridae > Pleurodeles > Pleurodeles waltl. The sequence goes on along the minus strand of NC_090450.1, from coordinate 534,975,161 downwards.
AGAGAAGGGCATGCAGGCTCCCTCTGCCTGTTTGGGCCCCAGGGCTCCATCTCCTGGGGCCTATGTTATATAAAAAAAAAAAAGATAAGGGGGCACATTGCCCCCCACTCCACATACTTCCTTAGACCCTGGGGAGCACTGCCCCCACCAAGAGGGAGCAGCTGTCTTTTAATGCTTTCTCTGGGCGGGAGAAATATCGGTTTCCCTGCCTGCATGAGTGCGGGCAAGTAAACAGAAGCCGGCTCCCACACTGCTGGAACATTTTTAAATCTCCAGCCAGCTGGGAGCAGACATGCCTTCCTTGCCCACGCTGTTGCAGACAGGGAATGCATGTCTGCACCCACCTGGCAGGAGATCTTAAAATGCTCAGGCCAACCGGGAGCAAACATAAGTTCAGGGAAACTACTGTGCCCCGGGGGTTGGCTCACTGGGACCTCCAGGCTCAGGGAGGGTGTGAGAAAGCAGGCTCTTTGCAGGTTTCCCCCAACTTTTGGCCCCATTTTGGACTATTAGCTGCTGTTTTTTTACTTAGAGAGTGCACTGAGGCCTGCTGTCCAGACCTCAGTGACAGTGGGCCTGATTTAGAGTTTGGCGGATTTGACAGATATCCCATCTGCCATATTACAATTCCATTACGTCCTATGGACATTGTAGTAAGGCAAACAGGATATCCGTCACGTTTGTGATGGAGTACCCTATCTGACAAACTCTAAATCAGGCCCTGTGTTCTTTTCCCTTTCAAAATGGTAAGTTTAATTGGATGCCCCCCAATTGCCTTGTGTTGACTTACTTATAAGCCCCTAGATTATGGTACCCAGGTAAACTGGGCATGCAAGGCTGACTGTCCACACCAGAGCTGCAGCGCTGATTGTGCCACTCTCTGTGTGACAAAGTGAAAACACAACTTTCAGCTGCCATTGCATGCACTGCACACTCGACTCTGCATTACCATTAATGACAAAGTGCACTAGTCCCTTAACTATATATATGTGTCCTCTAAAGCAGGCCTATGAAGCCCTATGGGAAGGAGTTGTAAATTGTTAAAATAGACGTATACTTTTGATATGTCTATACAGCAAATCCCTAAAGTGTTGGTGTTTGCTGAGGATAGTAAAGTGGCTATATAAAGTAATTGCAGGTTTAACGGATGGCACTCCAATGCATCTAACTCCTGACAAATGCTACCTAACTATGCCATGTAAGGTATCAAATTAAATGCAGCATTAAATGTGAGTCAGTAGTGCAATTTACATTTATGTCAAATGTAATGCTGGCCACTTTTGCGAAAGTAGCCATATTTTTACCCAGTTGGGCCAGTAACCTTACAGAGGCACTGGGACTGAGACAGATTTCCACCCACCTGGGGAGACATGTGACCAACTCCCAGGCCAAGAACAAAGGCTGCTGCCACACTGTAGGTGTGAACCCCTCCCATAGGATGGGCTGCAAAGGGTGTGAAGCCAAAAGGCAGGCATCAAAGGTGAGGCTGCTATGACAACATTCCCATGCAGGAAGCTTTTTGTTTCCTCTGGACAGGCCAGAGCCAGGGCCAATGAAAGGAAAACTGGTTCCAGAACCAGTTCTACATGGGCGTGCAGTCCATGGTAGCCACACTGCTGGGAATGGGCTACCAAAGTCCTCACACTCATGGAAGACTTCAGCCATGTTGGTTGTGGCATGCAAGATGTACTCTGGGATAGTCTGATGCGAAACATCACAGGCACTGTGTCACCAGATAGGAGGGAATCTACTAGTCCATTGACTAGTGACCGGGTTGTCCCCTCTTGGCACTTCACTGGGATATAACGGGCATCCCTGGCACCCATGACTTCAGTACTCACTGGATGTCGACCAAGGACAAGAAGGAGACAACTTTATACCTGTTGGAAGTGCACAAAGAGAGGCTGTGATGTGGTAGCGACTGCACCTGCTGCACTTTGGCCTAGTGGAGTTTGGACCCTGTTCTGCACGCCTGACTTGGTAAAAAGTTGATTCCCAACCCCAATGCGAAGCAGAGACTCCAATGGTCAGTTGACTTCCCCCCACCCCTCCTCCCCCCCAGAATGGCACTGGGGACATTAAATCTGGAAGAGCCCAAACGGCATGTCTGGTAGCCACAGCAGCAGTTTTGCAGCTACCAGACACCGGGCACTTCAACTGACATATTGGAAAAAGCCAGAAGTTACAACTGAGTCTGCTGGACCGGTGGGTGTTGGTTGTAACTGGATTTGTCCACCCCAAGGGACATTAGCCCCCACTGAAGTTTTGTTTTGCACCTGGACTGCTGCGTTGCAAGAACAAAGGTCTGCATTAGCAGCCCTTTGACCCCTTCATAGAGGACTTCCTGCAACCCCAAGATCCATGGCCAGAGTCACTCCCACTCAACGGTGGACCACATACTCGAGTGGACTTCATCCTGTGGACTGCAAAGCATCTGGAGCATCCATTGAGCATATTTAAGCCTGCATCCTTCACCATCTGGACCACTCCCTAGAAGTCAGTGGCAGTTGTCCTTTAAAGTTTGGAGCTCGCTTTAAAAATGCTCTGGTGGCCAGGTAACTGTCCAAAGACTCCTAGACTTCTATCCTGTCGGAACTGGTTCCCCAAAATGATCAAAGTCAGCAAACTCCAAGTTACAAACTTTTAAAAACTTTTCAAAAGTTTTCAAAGTTTTGACTTGCCAATGCTCGTTTGTGATAGATGTCAAAGTTTTTAAATGCTTTTAAAATTCATATCTCCGGAACCCTCTGGTAGATTTTCGTCATCAAAGATTCTAAAAATTCATGTAAATATGTTCTATTTCTATAAATTGTTGTTGTGTCTCTTTCTTGTTCTGTGACTTTCTTTTTCTATTGTTTGGTGCTGTTAAATGCTTTACACATTGTTCCTTTGCTAAGCCTTGCTGCTGTGTGACATAGCCACCAAAGGGTTGAGCTGAAGGTTAAGTAAATAACTCTGACTGAACCCAAGAAGATAAATGTGAGTGTACTGCATGATAAGGCCCTAACCCTATTATATAGTGCACCCTGTTTCTTACAGAGGGGACTGCGACGCCCCCTACCCTTTCTGGCAAAATCTGAGCCCTAGGTGCATACATTTCACAGGGCCGCAATCAGCTTGGGGAGTGTTGCGCCCCTCCCCTTTTTATGATCTTTGTGGCTCTGGCGGATGGGTCCATGGGGCCTTTAAGGTGTGCACCCCGCCTTCATTTAAGTATAGGCCCCAGAAGATGTGGTCCCAAGGCATCTTACAAGCTAGGGGAGCGGGGCCAAGCACCCCTTCCCCTTTATAAACATGTCAGCCCGAGGGGATGTGGTCCCTGGGGCCCCAGGGGATGTGGTCCCTGGGGCCCCAGGGGATGTGGTCCCTGGGGCCTTTTCAGGTTCTGAGAGGGGGCCATGGGGCCTCTTCCCCTTCATTAAAATACTAGCCCTGAGGGATTGGGACCCCAGGGCCTCTTAGAGGCTTGAAGAGGGGTTCCACGCACCCACTCCTCCCAAATTACAAATGCACCGCCACCCTGGACCCTGGCCCACTCCAGGTTTTTTTTTTAATTAGGTGGTAGCTGACCCCACGACCAGGCCTAGGGTTTGAGGGTACCCTACCCTTCCCCCCCTTATGTCTTTTTATAAACTTTTTTTCTTAGGCCCGCAAATTCTCTGTGGTATTAAAAATGCAATGTTTTTAAGCATTAATTGCTCACAAAATACTGAACGGAATCACACCAAATAACAAAAGCCACTCTTTCTGGACCAATATTTAGCTTTCTACCACATCTGGTGTAAATCCTTTCATTCTTTTGGGCTGTAGCTGTGTCTAAAGTTCCTATGAAAAAATGAGTTAGGAACACGTGTTTTGGGACCCCCCCTCCACTTTTTCTCGACCCGCTTGACAGATCGCTCGAAAACTTTCCATTTAGGATTTAAGATGAAAGATTTTTTTTTGGGATAGTTTTGTGATGATTCATCAAACGGCACCAAACTTATTAGGAAAACAAAAAAATGCTTTTCCCATGGAAATGTGGTCCTCGACCATCACAGCGTTATATATATATATATATATATATATATATATATATATATATATATATATATATATTTCAGAGTGGCAGTATCCACTCTAATTATAGTTAGGGCGATAAGAGATAGGGATTTTTCAGATTTGTGTCCCTTTGGATTTTCCGAAGTTTGGCAGCATTAGATATTAGAGTGTGCAGATATTTCTTTGGGATACTGTTTGTAAGTAGAGTAATTATTTCTTAAGTGATAAGGTTTTTCAACTTAGTAATATCTTGTAGCACAATACTGCTAAAAGTAGCCAGAAAGCCCCCAAAATAAACTAAATTACATATGTAATGTTTCAGATTTATTACTTGAACAATTTAAAGACCCATTTATGGTTGCATGCCAATGGAAACCTATAAACAAATACATACAAAATAGAATACATCTAAATCTATGTACGTTTTGCATGTTTTCTGGCTTACAAACTAAAAGTGGCCCAACAAGCCAAACAAAAGACAATTTTCCTATGCGCCCCTTTGCAACAAAATGAAAAATTGACTAAGCAGTGAGCCATACGAACTACTGTTTGAAGGACATGATAGTTAGCCACTGGAAAAAAAAAAAATCTCAATTTTCATGACAATAACAATCATACTATGTCCGGAACGGAGAAGAGAATTATGCATTCCTTTCTTCACTTTAATTATATAGCATTCACTTTCAAATAACATCTTTAATAAGAAATAAACACAACCAGAAACTATTACTCCCATCAACCAATGGGGTAAGAGTGTTCTAACAGTCCTCCATGACATCACGCTCCCATGTCCATAAATATATCCATAACGTCCTTTCCTGTTCCTCTTTCTTCACTGCTATGTCAGTTAAGTCTCTCATTTTTATTAAATTGCATCTTGCTTGCCATAAAATAGTATTTTTTTTGCAGGATTTTATTTGACCCTTACTGTTTACTGCACTTCCAGCACGGTCGGCTCCTTTGCCCCCTAGCACTTATTCTTCTCTGTGCATGCAGGTTCCTCATCAGCCCTGCTCGTGCTGGCAAAGGCCAGTAGGGCATGCTGTGACCTGTCAGGTAAGCCCTACATGCTCCCTCACATGCTCGTCGTGCGTTAGGGAGTTCTCTGGTGAGGATTCCTCTTGTGGTTCCTCCAGGGCCTCCCTCCATCCCTCACATGACTCTTCTTACTAGCAGTAAGATCCTGGTCCCGATCTGAGCAGGTGCTAACTTGCGGTAGGTCGCAGATGCCACCTGGTGGCTGAATTCCTCGATAGCAGCCATTTTTTGAGCACCTTACTTATAAAAAGTGGGCATATTTTGACATGGAAGGTGGTCAATTAGTGAGTGTTCCAACCCTAACATGTTGGAACCTTTTAGAGCCCATGAATATTCTCAGTTCTATGAGTGGGAAGATGTATTTCTACCCGAGGGACGCCGTTTAGCTGCGGAGGTGGACAGAGTCCTCTCCCAGGCTATTTCTAAGGTGTTGTCCCCTCTTCAGGATCAGATCAACAGAATCACAGAGAAGAACCTAAGGGCTTTTAGAGAACTCAGATTAGCGGTGGCGGAACCTAGTGTACTCACATCCTCTATAGGCAAGAAGGACCACAAGGGCGATGCGGGGCACCTGGAAGGCTTCAACAGACTTTGTAAAGTCTTCCATAAGAGTGTGCACACGCTTAGAAATGCAGCGTGCCAGGAGCATATATTACCCTGGGAAACCCTCTTCGTCTCCCCCAATGATGAACCCAATCCTGGGTTCCCTGATAAAAGGGAGGGTGATACTGAGGATGACAACTCGTCAGAGGATAAATAAGGTTTCAGTAGCCCTTGGCTGATCGGTTCTAATGCATCCACCTCACAGTATGGGGACCCTAACCAGTCAGACATCTTTGAACCTGCGGGCATCTACCATTCCTCCTCCTCAGAATGGAACAAAAGGTGTCAGACTATGTCGCTAATAAAAATAGACAACCCTTAGAGAAGGACGTTATGGCCCCTCTACGGGCAGAGTGCCCCAGGCCCTCTCTCAGTGGTAAAGTAGTTCTGATTCCAGAGTTTGATAGCAAGATGTGTACATTCTTCAGGCACTACATAAAAGAACCCAAAAAAGGCATTGACCGATCATGGCGCGCTTGCCAAAATAAGCTTCTGGACATGGTGGGCCCTCTCATGAAGATCATAGAGTTGGCGGAGCATCTGACCCGTCTGAAATTAGAGGGAGTTCAATGAGTGGCTGGTGTACCACCTTTCAAAACGGAGGGTATTCGCCTCCTGAGTGACATTCTCTTGACAGGGGTCTGGATGGTAAGGTTAAACTTAAAGGATGCATATCTTACAGTCCCGATCTTCCCTCCTCACAGGCAATTCCTTCAGTTCTCTTGGAATGGCCAAGTGTACAAGTGCCAAGCCCACACCTTTGGTTTCTCCATGGCACTGTGGTGCTTCACCAAAGTTCTGCGCCCAGTGTTAGAAGCTCTGAGGACAAGTGGGATGAGAATGATCATCTATCTGGAAAACATACTCTTGATGGATAAATCACGGGCACAACTAGATTACAATCTTAACATGACCACTGCGCTCCTACTAGTTCTGAGTTTTGTGATCAATGACTAGAAATCAGAGTCGACTGATTCAAACAATGTCCTTTCTAGCGTTCATGTTAGATTCAAATCATGCTACCCTAAGTCTCCCGGAGACAAAGATTTCTAAAATAAAAAAGGTATTGACTGTGGTCTTGAGGAAAGACAGAATTTCACTAAGACAGCTAGCCAGGGGTTACTGTCTTCTTCAATCCAGGCCATCTTCTTGGGTCCACTGCATTACAGAGCTCTGCTGCGCCTCTCGGCAGCACACCTCAAGAAGGGACTAACATATTCAGAACTAGTTCCCCTTAACCACAAGGACAAGATAGAACTGCAGTGGTGGATAGATCATATGGAAGCCTGGGATGGCCAGGCCATTTTTGGATCCACCACAGACTTTGGCTCTCATTATGAACATGGCGGTCTGTTCCGATACGCCGGCGGTAGAAACCGCCAACAGAGGAGCAGTCCGGACCTCCAAATAATGATCCAAACGAAACACACGCATCCCGCGAACCACCCACCGCCAGGAAAGGAGTCCCGCCGACGACGGCAGAGTCCGCCCACAGGCCATCGGAAAGGCCCAACCCGCCAATCAAATTATAAACCACCATCCCGCTGCCCGTTCCGCGGCGGGAACCACCGCCACACAAAGCCAGGCGGAAATGAACCAAATATAAGGAAACACTCACCGGAGTTCCACAGAACGTGCAGCGGCAGCCATGGACAGAGAGCTGCTGATCATGCCAGCCCTGCTCCTTGCCATATACCTACACGACCGAGACCGCCGACGAAGACGACAACGGTAAGTACTGCAAACTACGACACAGGGGAGGAAAGGGCACAGTTACATACCCACCCACTCTGCAACGCCCCCCAACCCTCCCAGCAGCACAAGTCAGACACCCCACACCAAGAGGTACGTACCCGACTGAAGGCCACTGCAACTTGACCATAGTACATACAATAGCCCCACACCCATAACAAATTAAAACAAAAACCAGGGTGTAACTGCGTGCAGCCCAAACACAGGCCACACAGAAACTTTAATTATTAGCTCACTGAGCCAAACAGTGCTAACAGGGCCAATGGCCAGTCCATAAAATGTACATTGTCCTGGGCCACAATGGGCCACACCTGACTCCCACAAGTGCTGGGTACTCCCAGAATGGGGCACCATATGGGGATCCAGGCACCTCACGGAAGGGGGGTGGGGGTTGGTGGTGGGTATTTTCGACAGGGGTGGGACTTTGACTTTCTTGTGGAAGGTGGAAGGGGGTGGGCTTCTCCTTTGAAGGGGGTGGGGGCTGTTTGGCTCGGGTGGAGCTGGATGCCCTAGGCTCTGACAGGGCCGCCTTCTTCACCGGGGAAGGGGCACGGGAATGGGAAGGCTGGACCGGGGTGGGCTGTGATGTGGAAGGAGAGGAAAGGGTAAGGAGGTGGGCACGTTTGGGGACAAGACGGGTGGGCCAGTGGGTTGGAACAGGTCAGCACAGGAGAGGAAACGTTTTTTGGGAGCAATTGGGGTGGCCATGGATGAGGGTGTGGGAGTGGAGGCAGAGGGAGTTGATGTATGGGGTGTAGGTGTGCGTGTAGTGGGTGCAGGTGACTGCTCAGTATGCTGTGGTGTGGTGGATGTCTATTGGGTGGGTGTCTTGGTGCGTTTGTGTGTCTTGGGAGGTGGGGTGGCGGACACAGTGGGAGAAGACAGACAGCTAGTGTGGATGTATGTTTGGTGGGTGTCTGCAAGTCTGGTGAGTGTGCTGCATGTGTCAACTACAGTAGAGGTGATGAGTGCCGGTGTGGTGCATGGGGTGCATGTATGGCTGTCTGCTATTGTGATGAGTGCAGGAAGAGGAGCAGTAACAGTGAGTGAAGGTGCAGTGCATGAGTGTGTGCATGTAGAGGGGACAGACAGGGAGGCGGAAGAGGTGGGCACACTGGGGGAAGTGGACATTGTTGTGTGTGCAGGTGTCTGTTGGCTGTGTGGATGCTTGTGGTGGGAGGTGTGGACTTGTGTTTTGAAGTGTGCTTCTTGTGTGTTGATGTGCCTGTAAGCGGGTCTGATTGTGTGCTTTGGATGGGTGAAGGGAGTGGGGTGCTGGAAGGGGTAGAGGAGGTTGGAGGGGGGACAGAATGGCCAGGGAAACTGGCTGCCGTCCGAGAGGAGGCCAGAGCCTGAAAAGATCTCTGTAGGGCAGACACGGCACTGTGAATGCCATCTAGATAGGCATTGGTCTGCTGCACCTCTGATGCCAGACCCTTGATGGCATTGACGATGGTTGTCTGCACTACAGAGATGGTTCTCAGGAGGTCAATAGCCTCCCCTGTGAGGGCAGCAGGGCTGACTGGGGCAGGGGAGGAGGTGCCTGGGGTGAAGGAGAGGGCTACCTTTTTGGGTGGGCGGGCACGGGCAACTCAGTGGGGAGCAGAAGGGAGGGCGGTGATGGTATGGGTGGTGGTGAAAGATCTCACGGTAGTGGTGTGTGCACTAGGGTCCACCACCGCCGGAGGACCCCCATCGGAGGAGGTCTCAGAGTCACTACTTCCTGTGGTAGTAGCCTCCCCGTGGAAGTCCCCTCGCCCTCCCACCCACTGGTCCCCTGGGCATCCGTTGTCTCTGCCTCAGAGGTTCTGTGGGCCGCTGCCTCCCCACTTGCTGATGCCTCAGCTCCCTCGCCTGATGTTGATGCTGTACCAAACCAACACAATAGAACAGGGATGGGGAGACAAAACAGGAGAGATACTTGTAAATAGCTGAATGCTGATACACAATGGCCAGACATACACCCACCCAGCAAACACACCCAACAGGCAGCACCGTGCACTATGTCCATGGCCATGCCCCTGACTACTGACCAGAATACTGATCTACACCCATCCCCTGAAATACTTTTGGAGCTGAGGTAGGTGAAACCTGACAGGGACACCCCTACACCCTATGGGGAACATACAGTAGATGGACACCAGTCAAATTCCCTGCTCTAAGCAGCATGAGCCCTATCGCACACACAGTCATCCTTCCAGACTGAAGTATGGTCAGTGAGTACTCACCCCCTTGTGACTGCTGTGCAGCCTTCAAGCGCACATCCAGATCTGGGTACGCCACCGCCAGGATCCATCGCATGAGGGGGGTCAGGGCCCGACGGGCACCCCTTCCACTTTGGGAGGACTTCCCCAGCTGGGCTTCAGTGATCTTTCGTGCCCAGCGCCGCCGGTCCTCCCACCTCTTTTGACAGTGGGTGCTCTGCCGGTTGTAGAGCCCCAGGGTCCGCACCTCCTTGGCGATGGCATGCCAATGTGCCCTCTTCTGGTGGGAGCTGACCTAGAAGGGTGACACAGAAATGGAACACAGAGGTCAGGCACCTGCACGATGGGAACAGCTGGCAGATTGTCCAACATAGGACTGACAGTACTCTCAGACATACAGGACAGTGGCACGCAGCATTCCATGCACCATGGCCCATCCAGGCTCAGAGGAGCACACATATGTGCAATCCACTACTCACACAGTGCCCCCCAAACCCAGACTCACCTGTACCTCTGGCCGTCAGTAGAGTCTGCCGTACAGGGGCAGGACCCCTTCCACTAGCTTCTCCAGTTCTTCCTGGGTGAAGGCCAGGGCCCTTTCCCCTGCACCACGTGGAACATCCATAGCCAGAGGCAGGCCACAGCAGAGTGGAGTACCTGTCTGCACGATATCAGGGAGTCAAGTGATCAAACAATGACGAACGTGCGTACATTCTGCAGCGGTATGCACTGTCACTGCCGGTGGCGATCATGATACACTAGGATTCCCCATTGGCATCCATGTTAGCCAGTGAGGGATGCGAACAGCGGTCAACACCGCCGTACGCTGTGACGTCAACTGCTAGCGGAATGAGGTCACTTCCACAACGAAGGGGCAGATCTACAGTGGGCAGACATATTGCCATCACCTACGCATCTTGAAATTCCTAATTCATTCATTCATTCATTCGCATTTATAAAGCGCGCTACTCACCCGTAAGGGTCTCAAGGCGCTGGGGGTGGGTGGGGGGGGGTCAATGCTCAAAGAGCCAGGTCTTGAGCTGCCTCCTGAAGGAGAGGTGGTCAGGTGTGGTGCGAAGGTGGCTGGGCAAAGAGTTCCAGGTCTTCGCTGCCAGGAAAGAGAAGGATCTTCCTCCGGCGGTGGCTTTGCAGATGCGGGGTACGGCTGCCAGGGCTTGTCCGGTCGAGCGTAGGGTGCGCGGAGGAGTGTAGAAGGAGATGCGGTGGTTGATGAGTTTTGGTCCGAGGTTGTGAAGGGCTTTGTGTGCGTGGGTGAGGAGTCTGAAGGTGATCCTCTTGTTGACTGGGAGCCAGTGAAGTTTCTTCAAGTGTCCGGAGATGTGGTGGTGGCGGGGTATGTTCAGGATGAGTCGTGCGGCAGCGTTCAGGATCCGTTGAAGTTTCCTCTGCAGCTTGATGGTGATGCCGGCGTACAGAGTGTTCCCATAGTCTAAGCGACTGGTGACGAGGGCGTGGGTGACGGTCTTTCTGGTATCGGTGGGGATCCAGCGGAAGATCTTGCGGAGCATGCGGAGGGTGTTGAAGCATGCCGAGGTCACCGAGTTGACCTGTCTGGACATGGAGAGGGATGAGTCCAGGATGAAGCCGAGGTTGCGTACGTGGTCGGTGGGTTGGGGAGTGCTGCCTAGGGCGGGAGGCCACCAGGAGTCGTCCCAGGCGGTGGGTGTAGGGCCGAGGATGAGAACCTCCGTCTTCTCTGTGTTCAGTTTCAGCCTGCTGTCTGTCATCCAGTTCGCTACTTCCTTCATGCCTTCGTGTAGTCTGGTCCTTGCTGAGGTGGGGTTGTTGGTGAGGGATAAGATGAGCTGGGTGTCGTCGGCGTAGGATATGAGGTCGAGTCAGTGTTTTCGTGCGATGTTCGCCAGGGGGGGTCATGTAAATGTTGAAGAGGGTGGGGCTGAGGGAGGATCCTTGGGGGACGCCGCAGATGATCTCCGTGGCTGTAGATCTGAAGGGGGGGAGGCGGACTCTCTGAGTTCTTCCGGAGAGGAAGGAGATGATCCATTCCAGGGCCTTGCCTCTGATGCCGGCGTTGCTGAGGCGGTGTATCAGGGTACGGTGGCAGACTGTGTCGAAGGCTGCAGAGAGGTCCAGGAGTATGAGGGCCACAGTTTCTCCCTTGTTGGTCAGGGATCTGATGTCGTCCGTGGCTGCGATGAGGGCGGTTTCGGTGCTGTGGTTAGCTCTGAAGCCGAACTGTGTGGGGTCGAGTGAGTCGTTGGTTTCCAAGGCGGTGGTGAGTTGAGCGTTGACGATTTTCTCAATCACTTTGGCGGGTAACGGTAGGAGAGAGATGGGCCGGAAGTTTTTGAGTTCGGTGGGGTCTGCTGTTGGTTTCTTTAAGAGGGCGTTGAGCTCTGCGTGTTTCCAGCTCTCTGGGAAGGTGGCGGAGGTGAGAGATGCGTTGATGACGTCTCGGAGGTGGGGTGCGATGATGTTGTCGGCTTTGTTGTAGATGTGGTGCGGGCAGGGGTCGGACGGAGATCCAGAGTGGATCGAGTTCATGACGCGGGTGGTTTCCTCGGTGGTGGTTGGGTTCCAGGTGAGGATGGTGGTGATGTCGGTGGCGGGTTCTGGGGGTGGGTTCGTGTTGGTAGTGGTGAAGCTGTTGTATATGTCGGCGATTTTGTGGTGGAAGAAGGCTGCGAGGGAGTCGCAGAGGTCCTGTGAGGGAGGGATGGAGTTGTTTTCTGCGTCGGGGTTGGAGAGCTCTTTGACGATGCCAAAAAGTTCCTTGCTGTTGTGGGCATTGTTGTCTAGTCTGTTTTTGTAGGCTGATTTTCGTGCGGCGCGGAGGCGTTGGTGGTGTTGGCGGGTGGCGTTCTTGAGGGCTGACATGTTCTCCTCGGTCTGGTTGAGGCGCCAAGACTTCTCGAGGGTGCGGCATTCTTTTTTGGAGTCCTTGAGGTCGGGGGTGAACCAGAAGTTTTTCTTGTGGTTGTTGGTGTTAGCTTGGGTCTTCAGGGGGGCCAGGAGGTTGGCGCAGTCTGAGATCCAGCTCGTGAGGTTGTTTGCGGCTTCGTTGGGGTTAGTGGTGCTGGTGGGTTGGTTCTGGGAGAGGGTCGATGCGAGCTGTTCTGTGGTGATTCGATTCCAGTGTCTTCTTGGTGGTTGCTGGGTGTGGTGGTGCATGGTGGTCTTCTTGAAACTGAAGTGGACACAGCTGTGGTCCGACCAGGTGAGTTCGGTGGTGTGGCTGAAGGAGATGTGTTTGCTGGAGGAGAAGATGGGGTCGAGCGTGTGTCCGGCGTAGTGGGTGGGGGTGTTGACTAGCTGTTTCAGTCCTAGGTTGGCGAGGTTGTCCAGTAAGGCTGTGGTGTTGTTGTCGGTGTGGTTCTCCAGGTGAAAGTTGAGGTCCCCTAGGAGGATGTAGTCGGTGGACGAGAGTGCGTGAGGGTTGATGAAGTCTGCGATGTCTTCGCTGAACTTGGTGCGTGGTCCTGGTGGTCTGTACATGAGGGTGCCTCTGAGGGTGGTCTTGGGGTCGCTGTGGATTGCGAAGTGGAGGTGTTCGGCGTTGGGGAGTGAGTTGTCGATGTTGGTCGAGATACGGATGGAGCTTTTGTGTGCGATGGCGACGCCTCCTCCGATGCGGTTGGTGCGGTCTTTCCGGATGATTTTGTAGCCGTCGGGGATGGCTATGGCGATGTCGGGTGCCGAGGAGGGGTTCATCCAGGTCTCGGTGAGGAAGGCGATGTCCGGGTTCGTTGAGTTGATGAGGTTCCACAGTTCGATGGCGTGTCTGTGGACGGAACGGGTGTTGACCAGAATGCAGTGGAGATTGCTTCCGGGGGAGTCGTTCTTGACGGGAGCGGTGTGAGTCCGTAGGCAGGTGAAGCGGCAGCTGCTGCAGGTGAAGGGTCCGTGGGTTCGTTTCGGGGTGGCGCGGTAGCAGCCCGGCGTGCGGCCGGGGTTGAGGGTGGTGAGGGTGGTGGAGTCGTAGGTCAGGCGGGGGTCGAGGGGCCAGGGGTTCGGGTGCTGGGCGCGGTCCAGGCGCGGACGGGCGCAGACGGGCTTGCCTTAGGCGCTCCCGCGGCGCGGTCGTGCAGCGGCCGCCCTTTAAGGCTAGCTGGGAGGAGGGGTCAGCTGGGAGGCGGGTGGCGGGAGGGTAGGGGCCAATGGGATGCGGGCAAAAAACGGCGGGAAAGCGGGAGAGGGAATGAAGCGGCGAGGGCCGCAAAAGGCGGGAAAAAAACGAGGAAGAAAGCGATCGAGAAAACGAGGCAGAAAAAAGGCGACGGGCACGGCGAGGGGGGCACACACAGGCAAACAGGGGTACAAAAGGCAAAAAAGGAGAACACTCGCTCAAACAACCAGGGGTACAGAAGGCACAAAGGAAAAACACTCGCACAGACAACCAGGGGTACAGAAGGCAAAAAGGAAAAACACTCTCTCAGACAACAAGGGCACACTCACGCTCAGGGGCAGCAGTAACCAGGGGGCTAGGGGGCAGAGGTGGCGCTCGCTGTCGCGGCGCGGGGAGCGACCTACCCGGGTAATTCTCACAATACAGGGCCTACTAGCCACATGAAGCACCTAGGCCTCTATCCATTCCGTATAGTAGCACACATGAATTACTCTGTTCCCTACTAGTGATGTGCATGTACATCTGTTAGGTAGCAGTTATTGTACAGACACTACTATGAACAATGCAGTGCATGTATTTTGCAAATTTTGCCTATGTATGTGTGCACATCACTCATTTTGTAACCCCTCGTAGGTACTGACCCTTGTGGCGAGGAAGGGCACCATCGGTGTACAGACCACTTGTGGATATGGGGACCATGGTGGAGAGTCAGATCATTATCACTTATAGACTCACACGTGCAACTATTCAGGACCTTTGTGCATTACTGGATCCAGCACTAACTCCGGGAAATCGTAATCAGCATGCCATTCCAACTGAGGTGCAGGTGCTCTCCGCCCTCCATTTCCTGGCCACAGGCTCTTTTCAAGTGACCGTGGGCATGGGTGCTGGTTTCTCACAGCCAATGTTCAGCCAGGTACTGACAAGATGTCTGAATGCATTTGTACAACATCTGCAATCCTATGTGTGATTTCCCCAAAGTACTGACCTCCCTGCCATCAAGTCTGACTTCTATGCCTTTGCAAACATTCCCCATGTCATAGGTGCCATCGATGGCACACACATACCCATCACCCCCCCCCCCCCCAAGAGTGAGTGAACAGGTGTACAGAAACAGGAAGAACTTTCACTCCATGAACATCCAATTGGTATGTACTGCAGACCAGTACATTTCCCATGTGAATGCCATGTTTCAGAGTTCAGTCCATGATTCATTTGTGTTGAGGAATAGTAGTGTGCCACAGAAGATGGAACAACTACAAGAGGACAGAGGGTGGATCATAGGTAAGTTTGCCTGTCACTAACTGACAGATTGCAGAAAACTAAGGGACATTACAATGACGACTCTGTATTGAACCATTTTCTAGGTAATTCTGGATATCCAAACTTGCGTTGGCCCCTGACACCAGTGAGGAATCCCAGGACGGATGCAGAGAGGAAATACAATGAGGCCCATGGACGTACTAGGAGGGTCATAGAGCATACTATATGTCTCCTGAAGGCTAGATTCCGGTGTCTACATATCTCTGGGGGGTTCCCTGGCCTATGGGCCTGATAAGGTGTGTAGAATAGTGGTGGCCTGCTGCATGCTGCACAACGTGGCAGTGAGACATTCTTTCCCCCTTTTGGAGGTGGAGGGCGCTATAGGTCCTGATCAGCTACCTCAGAGAGTTGAGGAGAGTGATGGTGAGGATGAGGAAGGGGAAGATGTCCATTCCAGGAACCAACTGATACAGCTCTACTTCCAATAACTGTGTGGGACTTAAGCCTGTCACTGGGGTTAGTGACTAATACTGTCAGTGTGCTCTGTCATATAGGGGGATTGGTCATGATAGGCGATACATGGACCACTTCTGCATGGTACTGACAGAAAATACATGCATTCCCTCCTTGCCTAATTTTAAACACACAGTACCACCATCAAGCACAAATTGACAATAAAGTTGCTCTCTGCCAGTTGCATCCATTCTCCACTTTGTTCAACATTGAAGACAGGGGACAGTGTTACAGGTGTGAAGTGTGTTTTATTGGTAGAATAGAGTGAATTGTGCTATATACAGTGATGGGAGTCGTAAGGGTTGGGTGTCCTCAAAGCCTACTTGGTGGCAGCCCTGTTGGATGTCTTAGATGGGTCCATTTTGCAGAATAGTACTTCAATTTGCCCTCAGCTAAGTGTTGTTGGTGAATGGGTGGGATGGTTGCTTTGCATTAGTAGCAGGGGGCTTGTTCTTAGCTGGATTTCCAGTGCCATATCTTGGCATAAGACTACGTTTTGGCACCTGCTGTGGAGCTTCTTGGGGTGGCATGGTTAGCCCTTGTGATTCCTGGGAGGGTATTTCCTGTGCTGTTTCTGCTGCTTGGGTCATCTGTTGCTGGTTGTCCAGGGCTGTTGTGGGGGCCTCTTGTCTGGTGTGGATGTCAGACTGTTTTTTTTACCAACTGCAGCAGTGCTCCAGCAATGGTGGCCATTGTGACATTGTGCTCTTTCCACTGCTCCATGGCCTGTTGGTGTTGTTCCAGCTACATCCTCTGACTTTGCTCCAGGGTGAACACAATCTGTGCCAACCTGTCCTGGATATGTTGGTAGGCCCCCAATACCTCTGCAATAACATCCTGGGCTGCTGCATCCATCCGGTGCCCTACCCCCTGACCCACTGGGACACTTGAACTTGCCCCAGCCCCCTTTGCCTGTGTCCTCTGTGCAGGTCTTGACGTGCCATTTGTACTGGGGCCCTCGCCTTCCTGCATGTTGGGATTGGGAGACTGTGGCCTCTGTAGCTGTGTTCTACCAGTCTGTGCCCTGGGTACACTGGTGCAGGTACGCCTCACCTGGCCTGCTGGTCTTGACTGGGTGTTAGGGGTGACAGTGGTTTCCTGGGTGGGGCTGCTGCATGGTGAGAATCCAGGACTGCCTGTTCATCAGTCTCCAGGGATCCTTCGCTAAGGTCTTGTGATGTGCCTCTGTCTCCCTGGAGGGCTGTGGCACTCCTTGTCCCCCCCATTAGGGTTGCATGGGTGGTGGTGCCTGTTGATGGACATAGACATGTCTGTTACATATGCCTGAAGGTTTGAGGTGTACAGAACAGGGCTATTTTGGGCTGGTGTTACTTTCAGTGGCCTTCCAGGGTGCCTTTGTGAGGTGGACATTGCATTTAGTGGCAGTGGTGGAGTTGCATTGTGGTGGGGGGTATTATTCCATTGTGGGTGCAGGGGTGGGTGGCTGTGCACAGCAGGAGTGATGTGGGCCTGTTAGTGGGTTGTAGGTGATGCCGGGTGGTGGATGTGATGGGTAATGGCTGGGTGGGGTGTAGGTCCGGGTGGGGTGGTGCATGCATTGCAGATGTGTTGTATATGGGGTAATTGTAGATGACTTACCCGAGTCCATTCCTCCAGTGAGTCCCTCTGGGTGCAGGATGGTGAGTACCTTCTCCTCCCAGTGGGTGTAGTCGGGTGGTGTTGGTGGCGGTCCTCCCCAAGTCTTCTGCACTGCGATGTGGTGCCTAGATGCCATGTCCCTGACCTTCCCCCGCAGGTCGTTCCATCTCTTCCAGATGTCGTCCCTGGTGCATGGATGGTGTCCCACTGCATTCACCCTGTTGACAATGGTCTGCCACAGCTCCAATTTCCACGCGATGGGTGTGTGCTGCACCTCAGACCCGAATATTTGTGTCTCCACCTTCAGGATCTCGTCCACCATGGTCCTTAGCTCCCTTTCGGTGAAGCGTGGATTTTTGGGGGGGACATGGTGAGTGTGGTGGATGGCGTCGGAACTGGGGACGGGGTGTGGGTGCTCCTGTGTTGGTCGATATGCGTCTCCTGTATGCTGGCGTTCGCTGTCTGGCTCTGGTGCTCTCCGTCTTCTGGTCCTGGTTTCGTTGCAAGGGATTGTAGGGTGTGTCTGGGGGTGTTTATGGGGTTCTGGATGTGTGTCAGGTGTGTGGGTGATACGCCTAGCCAATATGTGCACTTGTTGCTATTGTGTCCACTTGCTGCCCGTGACTCCGATCTGGAGATTGCATACATGGTTTCCGGCTCCGATGGGGCTAACGTGGGACCTGCCTATTTAAGTGCTGTTCTTCCATTCAGTGTTGCAGGGTTACTTAGGTTGCCCACATCTCCTGGTTCTACAGGGTCAGCTCAGACTCATGGCATGGAGGATTTCCGTCGGCGTTGGCAAAACAACTGGCTTTCAGAAGACGCTGCAAGATTCATCCAGCAGGCTTGGGCCTTGGGAACCATCAAAAGATATTGTTCAGCATGGAACAGATGGAATCATTGGTGTTTGAAGAAACATGGATCCCATGGAGCCGAAGCTACGGATATCTTGAAATTCTTGGCAGAGGTAGCTCATTCAGGTTTAGCTTACCGCACGGTGAACTCTTTCAAATCAGCCATTTAGGCACGTCATCCCTGTCTGACTGATGTTCCGGTAGGAGAACATCCCTGGCTTTGCAAATTTGATGAAAAGGATCAGGTTAATAAAATCCTCGGAGCTCAGGTATTCAGGATTATGGGATGTTAATATTGTACTACATTTCCTTATGGGCTGGTAGGATAATCAGTATCTCTCAATAAGGGAACTATCGCTCAAACCAGGGATGCTTTTGTGTTTGATTTCCTGTAAAAGTGTCTTTGATGTGAGGGTTTGGCTGTCTTGGCTAGAGTCTTCACTCTGCAGGGAGTGACTTTTACAGTCTCTAGGAGAACAAAGATGAATACCAGGTTGATATCCTATCCTACTTTTAATAACACACAAAATTTGTGTGGTCAGATGTATTAAGGCATACAAGGAAAGGACGGCAGAGGTAAAGCCGGCTGATGAAAGACAACTCCTCATAACAATAAAAAAGCCCTTCAGGGCGGTATCCACTCCTTCTATCACCAGCTGGGAAAGATGGATCATGACGGAGGCAGGTATTGATGTCAGGAAGGTAGGTGCCCATTCCAGTAGGGCACCACGTCTTCTAAAGCCATTCAGGTAGGTAGCAAACTGGAGGATATTATGAACGTCACATATTGGTCATCTAAGACTACTTTTAAGAAGGTCTGTTTCAAACCAATTTCAGACTCAGCGGCTTTGGTGGTGAGTAAACTTAACACAGGCATAATCTTCCCCCCGTTCCTGACATAGAATGAAACATTTCCTAGTTGAAATGAAGGAAGGTTTCAATTCTATTAAGAACACAGTGACGAGGATTTTCCCTCCCAGAGATCTGCAATTCAGAGACCTTGTTCATACCCGAAATGAATGTATTTAGAGGTAAGTAAATCTTGGTGATATAAGGCATGTTATGATTTCTAAATGTTGGCATTTTCAGTTGTTGGTATATTATATTTGGCTTACGAGTGCTTTGTCTTTGATGGTATTGTGCAAACCATTTACCAATTCAGTAAGAAATTTCTAAATGTAATTGATAACATTACTGTTTCTTTTTTGTGTCCTAGGAAATGATCTAAAGCAGTGTTCCCCACCTGTGGTTCATGGACCCACAGGGGTCCGTGACATTTCCAGTGGATCCGCAGATCTAGGACTGGGTCTCTGCACAGACATACGTGCATGTTTTTATATTCAAGACTTCATTTGTGCAGCAGTTTTAAAAGCACTGCAAAGTACCCAGCACAAACATCAGCTTTCAGGCAAAAATAAAAGTGTCATGATAACTCTGGTGATTAATATATCTGCTGCAGAGAGATGGTTTTGTCTACTAGCAGTTTTGATGCAACTAAGGTAGCACAGGTGGTTACTATGCTTGCTGCAAAGAACGTGTATCCTGCAAAGAAAAGTATTTTATGTGCATAGCACAGTGGGTTATTGCATATGTCACATAAATTCTTTTTTTACTGTGAAGTTTATAAGTTACAATCGTAATTTAGCACAATGAGCTATGAACTGACATCAAAGAGCTGCATGCAAACTGCATGGCACAAATTAGAAAGTTTGTTTTTCCTATTCTTTCATCATCCTTATGCTGTTAAAAAAATGTTTGCTTGCCTAGAAATACATTCTTATTACTAAAGTCTACGCTACCCACTGTGTTATGCTCTGAATTCTGAGTTTGTGCTTCTCTAGACCAAGCACTCTTAGAAAATGCCTACCAGTGTGGATGACATGTGAATCCTACAACTTGTAGTCCCCTGTGAAGGGCTCCGACACATCTTTAGTAATTCGAGTATTTGTTTGGTGTGTATTTTTTGTTGTTGTTCAAATTACTGTTTTAATGTTTGGAATTTGAATTGTACACATTGCTTGGAGGTCCCCAGCTTCCAGTAGTGATTCAATGGGGGTCCTTAGGAGTCAAAAGGTTGGCAACCCCTGATCTAAAGAATGCATAGGGAGAGTTCCAAGGTTCACTTTCTTGTGTGAAGAAAGTGGAACAGGAAGGGACGTCATGTATATATATATATACATGGGAGTGAGGTCTGCTGTTATGGACACTTTCACCCCATTGGTTGATGGGAGTTGTAGTTTCTAATTGTGTTTTTTAATTTTTATTAAAGATGTTATTTGAAAGTGACTTCCATGTAATTAAAGTGAAGAGAGGAATGCATATTTTCAGCCTCGGTGTCCTTAATAGAATTGAAACTTTCTTTCACTTTAGCTAGGACATTTTTCTTACTGAAAATAGCAAGGAAGCCCAAACAATAAACTAGACTGCATATGTATAGTTTCAGATTTACTACATGAACAATTGAAAGGCCCACTTACGGTTGCATGCTAATGGAAACCCATAAACATATACATAACAAATAGAATATATTTTTATCTACATACATTTTGTCTACATAAGTTTTATTTGCCTGACCTCTGGCCCACAAAATAAAACGCCAACAAGTCAAACAAAAACCATCTTCCTTGTGTACTCCTGTGCAACAAAATGGAGAGGTAACATAGCAGTGAGCTACACAAACTACTATACGGAGGACACGATAATTGGCTAGTCGGAAAAATAAATAATCTTAATTTTCATAACAACAACAATGACTTTCATTCACTTTGGACTGCATATGTAGCCCAATCCTACTAGAAGCAGCAAGGAAGCCCAAAGAATAAACTAGACTACATATGTAAAGTTTAGAATTACTACATGAACAACCAAAGGCCGCATTTATGGTCAAATGATTATATAAACCAATAAGCAAATACATAACAAATACAATAGATGAAAAGAAGGAAATCACATTAAATCTGATTGCCACTCTATAGTTATAGTTAGCATTCCCAAAGATAGGAATTCCTCTTATATTAGCTCCCTTAAGTAGGGTAAGTATTTTTAACGTATAAAGCATTTAATGATATCTGTCACCACCGTATTTTCACCGAATTTCACAAAATTTTGTGAAATTACCGCAGTACATGCCTGCAAACATATTTAAAAATAAATAAGTACATTTCCCTACCTATTACCACCTAAATAAAGTGGTAATAAGTATGAACCTACCACTTACTTACCTATTTCTAAGGCCCTAACACTAAACACAACCAAAGTGCAGTAGAATTATAGGGCTGCCTTTTATATACCCAATTATATACTGTCTTGTCATTGCTATATACTACGGTATACCATGGTCAAAATATAACTGAGGCCTAGCTGTATTATGGGATTATGGGACCCGTGCATCACTCATTATGTTGCATCGGCCATGCAATAATTAAGCCGGATGTACAAAGGAATGCAAACCCACCATGCATGGCCCTGCATTGATTGGTACATCTGGAGAAACGCAAGACAAACGCAAGCAGCGCAATTAGCCGTTTTTGGTTTACTCTGCACACCATAATCTACATTGGTGCTAAGGTTCACATACATCCATATGTCATGCCATTGTAGTCACTCCACTATGCACTATTTCATTCTATGCCACTCGACTCTACGCCTCTCCACTGTATGAAACCCCTCTCTGTGCCACTCCACTCTACGCTATTACACTGTACGCAAGATCACTGTATGCCACTCCACTCTATGTCAAGCCACTGTACACCACTTCACTCTACGCTTCTCCAGTATATGCTATTCCACTCTATGCCATTCTACTGTACGCCACTCCACTCTACTCTATTCCACTCTACAACACTGCACTGTAAGCTATTCCAACATACCCCACTCCACTATATGCTAATCCACTCTATGCCACTCCATTGTATGGCACACCACTCTAGGCCACTTCATTCTAAGCAATGTACGTCACTACATTGTATGCTACTACTGTCTACCATACGTCACTGTATGCTACTCCAGTCTACACCACTCCAGTATACACTGCTCCACTGTACTCTACTCCATTATAGACAGTTATACTCTAAGCCACTCCACTGTACAACACTCCACTCTCTGCCAGTTGACTATGCTATTCACTGTATGCAATTCCACTCTACACAGCTTCAGTGTATGCCACTCCATTGTATGCTACTCCGCTACTCCACTCTAAGCTATTCCACTCTACACAATTCCACTGTACACCCTTTCACTGTATGCCACTCCACTCTACACCACTCCAGTGTATGCCACTCCACTCTACCCCACTTCATTCTAAATATTCCATTGGGCCCGCTCCACTGTATGCCATTTCACTGTATGCTATAACACTCTACCCCATTCCAGTGTATGCCACTTTGGTCTACACCACTTCACTGTACCCAACTGCACTGTACGCTACTCCATTGTTTGCTATTCCAGTCTACAACACTCTACACCACTCCATTCTATGTTATTCCACTTTACACCACTCCACTGTACGCTACTCCAATCTATGCCACTCCACTCTACGCCACTTCATTCTCCGCTTGTCCATAGCACACCTCTCCACTCTATCACTTCACTCTACACCACTACACTATATGCTACTTCACTGTACCCCACTCCACTGTACACTACTCCAGTCTACACCACTCCATTGTGTGCCACTCTACTCTACACTATTCCACTCTTCGCTATTCCACTGTATGCCAGTCCATTCTATGTTATTACACTGTACACAGTTCAATCTTTGCCCCTCTACTGTATGGTATTCCGCTCTTCAACGCTTCACCTTACTGTAGGCTATTACACTATATCCCACCGCACAATGCACCACTCCCGTCTAAACCACATCACTGTATGCAAGTCCATTGTATGCTACTACACTATATGCTATTACACTCTATGTCACTATATGCTCTTCCAGTCTATGCTATTACACTTTATGCCACTCCAATGTACACTACTCCACTCTACACCACTTCACTGTACAACCCTCCACTCTACACTATTCCACTCCATGCCACTGCAATTGTCTACACTCCACTTTACTGTATTACACTGTACAGTATGCCACTGTATTCTACTTTACTGTAATCCACTCTACGCCACTACAGTGTATGCCACTCTACTCTACGCCACTCCATAGTATGACACTCTCCTCCACTCTATGGAACTCCACTCTATAAAAGTCTACCACATTTCATTCTACTCCACTTTATCCCTGCATACTCCACTATCCAACTCTATACCCCACTCTGTGCCCAGACACTCCAATGTACAACACTCTGTTCCACTATACAACACTGTTTTATACGACACAGCACTCCACTCTACTGTAAGAGACCGCAATGCAAAGTATAACTATTTACGACCTATGCTACCCTCTACTCCACACCACTCTACTCTACAACACACCAATGCGCTCTATTGTGCTTTACTCCATACCATGTATCACCACTCCACTCAACTCTGCTACACTAGTATACAGCTGTCTACTCTACGGAGCTCCAATGTTTCACACACCGTACTCTGTGCAACTCCACTTTACAATGCTCTACTACTCTGTATGCCACTCCTGGCACTTTATTCCTGTCTATACCCCTTCCCTTCACTGTACAACACTGTACTACACTGAGTGCCACTGTACAACATTCAACTCCACTGTACTGTGGGATACTCTAGTCCACAATGCAACACTGGATGCAACTCTTTGTATGCCACTGCACCTCACTTTACTTCACCCTACTCTGACACTGTTCCACTGCTCGACCTTACACCACTCCACTGTATGCCATTGTACTCTGTAATACTGTATGCCAATTCATAGTACCACACTCTACAACACTGTACTGTACTCCACAAAAATCAACTAGACTGTATGCCACTCTATTATACTGTAGTCTACATAACGTTCCAATACTGTGTGGCACCCCACTGCATTCTACAGAACGGTGCTTCAATTTTTTGGCACTCTACTTGACTTATGTTATGCCATGCCACTTTAATGCACTCCATGCCACTATTGTCTACAAAATGCCACTCCACTCTGACACTTTACTCTACTCTACTCTACCTCACTCCAGTATACTCCACTGTACTCCACTCTACTCCACTTTATCCCACTCTATGCCACTGTACCATACTCTGCTCTGTGCCGCTCCACTGTCCGTCACTCTACTCCACTGTATGCAACTCCACTTTACAACACTGTACTACACTCTGACACTCTACACCACTCTATGCCCATCCCCTCTATGCCACTGTACTACAATGTATGATACTCTACGACATATCACTCAAGTTCTCTCTCCGATACTCCACCCCACTATATGACACAGTACTCCACTCTACGACACTCGTCTCCACTGTACGAAACACTACTATACTCTACTCCACGTGATTCCAATCTACAGTACTCCAGTCTGTGACAATAAACTTTACAAATCTCTCATCCACTATACTGTACAACACTACACATAACAACTCTCCACTTGCGTTACTGGACTCTACAATTTGAAACACATTTCTATAAAAATAAAAAAAAAACACTGACAATTTATAGTGGGTGTTGTCTGGTTAGCGAGCTGAAAAGAGTGTGTAACGAGGTCTGCTACTTTTAATAATTTGAAGGTGAGAGCTAAATTGTAAATGAAAGGTATAACTATTACATTAGGATTTTTAAAGTTTGTGTAGTTTAAATTTGGTTTGTATAGGGAATTTGAGTTTTCTAACTATAACTAAGTTTAGTTTTAACCTTTGTATAAACATAAATATATATATGTATATGTATATATATATATATATATATATATATATATATAATGTTTTTGTCTGCTTGTTGCATCATCCCACCTCTTTGGGAGTTAATGCATTCCTTTGCACATACCATTTGGCTCAGGTCCTTCCATTGCAATACTAGAAGAAATGGTTTCTGTTTATTTTCATTTACATTTTGTGTCCGGACACAGCCCCCACTACAGATGGTACTGTTAGAAAGGGAGTTCCCTTGGAGCTCTCAACTGTGGAGAACCACCTGGCCTGTACTACTTCACATGTAACACAGTGGATCCATCTGTGATTCTTCGGTGAATCAGTTAGTCAATACCCCCTCACACATCTGCTCCTTTCCCTTGATGTGTCCAATCAGTCATTTCCCCTTCCACCACTCCCATTTTTGCATAGTGTGTCCTGCCTATTTGATACCTTCTTGCAGGCGTAGTCACAAATGTGGCCCAGTTTTAGAAATTCAAAACCCTGTAGAAGGCATAGGCGTTGTCAACATGTCAATCTGAGCCTGGAAATCAGGCAGACTGCAACCCATAACACTCTCACACATTACTTGATTCATGTCACACCCTCACCTGGTTCCAGCCGTGGAGACGACACTGGAACCGATGCTGGACCGCCACTCCCTCTCAAGATGCGGCTTCCAAAGGAGGTAGAGGGGTAGTACTGGGTCTGCTCAGTGAAGGTACTACTCTGCTTAACATGATGTGTCACTCCTGGGACCTTCTAGGTATGCAAAGGTGGACGTTTACAGAACCAGGATCTCTGGTTTCCTGAGGACGCAATACACCAGGAACAACAAGAAGAGGCAATTAACATTAAAACACTAGCCAGCCTCTACATAGTTTAGAATGCACAGCATCAATAACCAACACTTACAGTTTTTTTTCAAAATCACGGCATAACAGCAGAATAACCATATTCTTGGATGAGAATCTTCAAACACTCTCAAGGAAGAACTTGAAATACTACTTGGAGCCTCTGACACTGCCTGGGTAAACTCAGAACATAGATTGGAGTTATTGGCACTCCCTAGGTTATATACACCTTGGATTGGAGTCAGGAACACTCCATAGGCATACTAATAACAAGGTTACAACTGGTATATAGGTTACAACAGACCTGCAAACTCACACAGTGCCACCGTGTGACACACTATATCCGCTCCCCTCACACGGTCACCTGGTGAGAAGCCTTGGTGAAGCTGGGCGGTCTGGAACAAGATTATACTTGGAATAAGGTTGGCGTTACTGATACTCTCAAGGTTGTACTCGAAACATAGGTTGGAGTTAATGACGCTCCCAAGGTATGCTAGAAGCATAGACAGGAGTTTACAAGGTTCATGATCCATGATACGGCCTGGTGGTGTTCTGCTGGCAGACGCTGCTGCTGGCAGCAGCGCCGTGTCCTGTCTCCTACTGGAGGACCCCTGCAAGCAGGTAAGTCGGGTGCTCTGACAGGGGGGGGGGGTAGTGGGTGTTTTGTGTGTGTGTGTGGGGGTGTATGTTTCTGTGTGCGTGCATGCGGGTGTGGGGCGTTTGTAATGTGTGTGTGCATGAATGGATGTGAGTGTGTGTATGTTGTGATGTGTGAATGCGTGTGTGGTTGTATGTATGTCTGTGTGTGTATGGGTGAATGTAGGTATGCGTGTGTGTATGCATGGGTATGTCTGTGCGTGTAGGTGTGTGTATGTCGGGGGAGGGCGAAAGGGTGAGAGAGGGATCTGGGGAGCGGAAGGGGGTACAGGAAGACGCCTATCAGTGCCAGGGAAGGAATTCCCTGGCATTGATAGTGCCTGCCACCATGGGTTTCATGGTGATAAAAAAGCCACGGAAACCATGGCGGTGGGCGGGATCATATTACCGTGGGCGGCCTAGTCACGGCCGCCGGGCTGGAGACTGCAGTCTCCAACCTGGCGGTCATTACAGCCGTGGCGGTCGGTGTGGTACATTGGCGGTTTGGCTTTTGCCAATCCGCAATGTCATAATATGGCGGTATGTACCGCCAGCCTGTTGGCGGTACTACCGCCAGCCTGTTGGCGGTACTACCGCCACTATAACACCAACCGTCGGGGTCATAATGACCCCCTAAGTCTCTTGTCCATGAGCAAGAGCAATTCAAGCACCAAGGTTGGACAGAGGAGCCGGAGAAAGGACAAATAAGGAGTGTTGAAGGAAAATTGAGAAGGAACTGGAGCCAAGTCCAGAGTCTTGAAAAGACTGATAGTCAGGCCTGCTACAACTATAAAGTATTAGTGTGCACTAACCTGAAGGGAAGGTACTTAGCCTTGGCTAATACTTCAACTGGAATTCAAAGATGGCAGGAGGCTTGGTGCAAGACGTTGAAGAGGAGGAGGAATAGTAGCTCATGGAGAAAGACATTGGAAGCATTGCAGAAGCCAGGATCACAGAATCACCAGGAAGGCTTAGAAAACTGGAGCACTGGGATTTCCCGGATGACTCAGATGAGTGCAGGGATCAAGCTTGTGCAGAGCTGGAGCGCAGAAAGATCCAGGCGACTCAGGACATGAGTGCAGGGACGTTGCTTGCGGTGGACAGGTACGCAGGAAGATCCGTGTGACTCAGGAGGTGAGTGCAGGGAGGTTACTTAAGCAGGACGGCCATGAAACCAAGGCCCGAAGCAGGTTCAGAGGGGGTATTTATCCAGGAAGCCAAGAGTGTTCCTTAAGGCACATGTCCCACGTGGAAGCATGGAATATTCCAGTGAACCTGGGGAAGATCACATGTTACACATAACGGATATGAGGCCTTGTAGATGGCAGGTGCAAACGGTAATTGACAACACTAAGCGAGTACAACACAACCCCAAGTGTATAATGGTACAGTTCAATGGGTCACAGTGGAAATGTATTTCTACTAACCAGACGTGATATTGGCCAGTGCACAATAGCCCAAACATGCATAGCAACAGCACAGGAGGGTCAATGGTTCAGGCTTCTGTGAAGGAAATCATGGATGCTTGAAACCGGAAGGCACCGCAAGGGGTGCATGACTGGGAGTATTCAGGGCAGGGAGGTGCCAGAAGGAAAGGGTGACAAGAGCCTGGTGAGTAAAACTCACCGTACATAGGGCACATGATGGAGTCATGACAAGCCTGGTGCATATGGGAGCAATTATTGAGTCCTGAAGCCTATTTTCCCCATGAATAAACATACCCAAGAAATCCATACTATTCATTTAAAAGCCTTCATTAAAAACGAGTTATCTAACCTACTATAAAAACAAACTGAATTGTAAATACAAAGGTAATTAAGCAAAATATATATTTTTTAAATTGCACTTTATTTGATGGTGTTTAAATGACATTCATAAAATCAAAGTATTAAGTGATGAACCCAATCTTTGATAACAAACTAAAAGTTCTCCTGTTTTTCTAGCCACTAGCTGAACTTTCTTAGTGCCTAAGTGCCCATCTGAGTTCCATAAGTGGCTTCTAACATGCATATCTTGGCTGAATAAAACAATTGTTTGCAATGAGCTACTGTGCTTGAGAAAATTGTGGTCTGTCTCCTTTATGGCGTTCTCAAGCTAAGAAACATGCTGATGTGACTGAGCTTCGAAAGGTCGTAGCCTTCATTGATGATATTTGTCTTTAATTATGATATTTGCAGTAAACAGCTCGAACGTAGCTGGAGATGACTCTTCCTGAACATAGGTCTGTGGCAGATTTAAATAGTTTTTCTGGTTATTATGAAAAGGATAGACCTTATGACGAACGATGAATGCAAGATTCAGCATCCACATTCTGTTGCACATTTACTAAAATACACTATACAATATAGAACACATTAAAACACATGCATGAACAATTGATGCACTAGAAACCTGTAATAAAATAAACTGTTATATGATATACATGGGCAATTAGTACTAAATGAAGTATGCAGAATGAAAAACGTGCACTCAAATATATGAAAGTATGAAATGCAATGAGGACACCTGCAAGGAGGACACAAAGCATGTTGGGTTGTTGTACCGTCCCGTCCCTTCCTGGGTTTCCTGGTGTGTCTACTCCAGTGTTGCTACCTCCTGTCTCTCCTAAATTCTCTTTTCCCCTGGTATCTCTGGCTCTTGGAAAAAAAAGTCCCTCTCCTGAGTGCCCAGCACTTGCCTACATTCCAGAAATCAATACCAGACAAACACATTTGTAAATCAAGTAAACTATTACCCAAGAGAAGGTTTACCTAGGTTTGCATCCAGTTCAGTGTGTATAACTGTTACAGCCATGGTCCACAAACCTTACTAGAAGACTTAACTGAAGTACCTTAACATGCAGTGCTAAAGACAATGGGCTGGCTTGTGCTTTCAGTGATAGGCCAAGCCTGTTGGCTTCACCAGTGCTTGACCAATCTACCAACCATGTGACAAAGATAATCCTTGCAATTTCTGTGTAATTTAAGACACTGTCTCCCGTCCGTGCTGGAACTGACATCATGTTTATTGTTCCTCTAGGAACATTTTTCTTACTGTTTATGAAGAATAACAAACGCATTATTGTTCAATAGAATTTCATGTTCTAAATTCTCTGTCATAAAACAAACACAGATCCCATTTGCCCAGTGCTAATAACGTATTTTGTTATATCTGTAGTCCATCTACCCACTCCTACAGAACTACATTTTGACTGCTAAAAATGCCTATATTTTTTAGATTAGTGAAGTACAGTCACAATTAACTTTCTTTAAGTGATTCATTTGCCCAATAATAACCTGAGAATGTTGCTTTCTGGACATAGTAATAATGCACATTTGAGAATTGGTTCAAAAGTTGGTGTAGTATTCAGCTTAACTAACTCCCTGTAGTGTACATGGTACAATGTAAGGAAAATTAGAAGTGTGAATTTTTGATTAAGAAATTTGTGAAAAAATGTGTCCTATTTCCTTATGTGCTTTTTTAAACACCTGAAAAAAGCTACCGAAATACTGCTGACTGAGCCACCAAACATGAGCAGTTGAAGCGGCGAGCTCAAGCTTGCCCACAGAATTAAATTACACCCAAACATGAAAATGCACAACCTGTTATCAGATACAGTAAGATATTAATTTAAAATGCCTTCCATATCAGTACATATTGTATGACAGGTGCAGTGCTGACTGTGTTGACCACACCAGTGAAAGCCCACAATTCCATGTTTTATTTATATTTAAATAATAATTCGCATTTTGATTTTATTTAGAATTTATGCAAAATGGTTTGCTGTTCTGTAGACATATAATATTATTTATATTATTTTAAATTTACTGTTCTTCTTATAAACATCTAATTTGAAAAAAAAAACACTTAGGCCTTTTTAAAGATTCTTCATGGATATATCAGGTCCATTTTTCACACAGAAATGAAAGGTTCTTGCACGCTTTTGCCAAGATGGAATATTTACAGTTGAGACCTTCCTATTCGGTTTGTTCAGTGAACAAGACTGGCTTCTCTAGCCAGGACACGGGAGCAGAATAATTTGTTAGAAGCGGAGCAAAGCTCAGCAATGGTGTCTTTTGCTGGGATAGCCTGCCCTTGCCGTCCAAAAGTGTCTCATGAATTGAGGAAAGGTCAAGTGCAGGGATCTGGTAGACTAAGTTGAGTGATCTGAAACCCCGGGAACGGAGATAACAAAACCATTGGTTTCAAAATCAGCGCAATGTGCCTGAATTCCGCCCTCTCACTGAACTCCATGGAATCTCACTGAGTCTTTATGTAACTCTGCAGACCGCGGGTTCCGCCCAGGCCTACTTGAAGGGAGGCAGACCCACAGCACCAGGTGTTGTTTCTATTCCCTTTGCGGACGGTGTTGCGTGACTCTGGCTGGGACAGGGCTGTCAGGATAGCCTGTTTTTTCAGCTTTTTAGTTTCTCTTTTTTCGATCTGCAGTTGACAGCGTGCAGAACTTTATCACTGGGGTGGCGGGTGTTTTTTCCATCTGTCTACCTCCATGTTTGGGCTCAGCTGTGATGCTCTGGACCTCCTGGATCATTGGGGCCTGTTAGGGTCTTAACATGCCCTGAGTCCTTAACAGCTGGTGCTGGTTCCTGTTCTTTTGCTCATTGTTGACAGGGCATATCATGGCCACTGTCCTAGGGTACAGACAGCATTTTCCCTTTAGGGTCGGGCTAGGTGCTGGGGTTGAGTTTGGCTGCCTCTGCTCTGATGGTGTAAGCCTACTGCACTCCCTCCCATACTGAGGGAGACAGGAGTTGAAACTTGTGGTCTGTAGAGGGTTTTGGTGTGACCCATTGCCTCCGAATTCTGGAGTCAAGGGTCTTGGCAGGCTGTTTGTTCCTCTTTCAAGTGCCTTGCCTGAACTGGGTAGCTCTAGGTGCTGGCCCTTTGTTTCCTATGCAGGGTGGAGTTGTCCTTCAACTGGGTTGCTCTGGGTTCCTGGTCCATGTGTGTGACAAAAGCTGTGTTTTATGGGCCTTGTTGGTCTCGTAGTCATGAAGGGTGCTTCTTTTTAGACTATCCTCCATCCTTGTGGAGTATGTGGCTCTGTGTGCGGGCTGCCTGCTTCGCCAGCATACTCTCATGTATTCTTGATTCCCTGCCTCATTGGTATTGACATGCCTGTTTTAGTCACATGCTTTGTTCAGTGCATGGGGTGAGCTGTCTCTTGCTTTGTGCTTCACCCATGCTCTTTCTGGCCTTTGGTAGAGTGTGGGGTTGTGGGTCCTTGCTTCTGGCTTTGCTACCATGATCTCATTCTGAATTCATTGCATGGTGTGAGGCTTTTGGGCTGTATGCCCCCCTAGTTCTTATTCCCCATGTGTGATTATCATATGTGATTAGTTTTTGTGAAACTTCAGAACTGAGGAGGTGGATCTAATGTCGAGAGGTAGGTCGTTCCAGTGTTTAGGAGTGAGGTAGAAAAAGGCACAACTGCCAGATCTGGATCAGTGTATGCACTGAATATGCTCGAATAGGAGTACAGCTGAGCAGAGGTGTTGGGTATGCATGCGGAAGTTAATGTGATTGTTGAGAGGTAGGTGGGGTCCAATAGTGTGCAAGGCTTTTTATGTGTGAGTGCCAATTTGTGGAGGGGGAGCCAATGGACGTCTTTGAAGTGTGGGGTGATCTGAGTACAGGTGAGGAATCTGAGTGTGTGTCTGGCATTTGACATCTGTATGGTCTGGAGCCTTGTGATCAATTGTGTGTTGATTCCTACTTAGAGTGTGTTGCTGTAGTCCAACCTGCTAGTGATGAGGGCTTGGTGATGATTCTGCTGATGTTGGAGGGAAGCCACTTGAAGATAGTCTTGAGCATCGTGAGTGTGTGGAAACAGGAGGCATACACTGCATTCACTTGGGCTGTCATAGCGAGCTGGTTGTTGGCTACCATTCTGCAGTTCTTTGCATTGGTGTTTTGGTTGAATGTGGATCAGAGATCAGCGGGCTATCAGGTGGAGTCCCTTAACTAGGTGTCTTTGCCAAAGATGACTACTTCTGAGCTTGAGGAAATTGGTTTCATCCATCTGTCACTTTTGGACATGCGTTTGCGGAAGCTGGTCTGAGTTTTATTTTGTTTTGCTGGGGAGGGAGAGGATGACAGTAGGATATAACATTGATTCAGTGGGCACAAATGATGCTGACAAGTGGGGCCAGGTAGGAGTTAACAGTGTGGGTCTGATCCTAGTGGTAATTTGTAGATGAGTTTAGCAGGGACTGAGGTGGAAGGAGTTAGGCTGACCAACTGGGTGTGGCCTGTGAAGAAAGAGCAGATTCAGTGAAGCACTGGCCTATGAATGCCAGCATTCTGTAAGTGTTGAATGAGGAAGGGATTGGGAGATGGTATCAAAGGCAGCAAATAGATCCAGAAGGATGAAGGCAGCAGTGTCTCCTCTCTCCTGATCAGTCTGATGTCACTCATGGAGCCAATGAGGATGGTTTCAGTGGTGTGATGGGTCTGAAACCAGATTGGGTGGTGTTGAGGAGGTTGTTGTTATTTAGGTTGGCATCTAGATGCTTGCTAATTATTGTCTCCATGACGTTTGCTAGGAAAGGTAGCAGGGATATGGGCCAGTAACTGGGTAGTATTTTAGCGATTTCTGACGGTTTAGTTTGGAGAGTGTGAAATATGGTGTGTTTCCAGGCATCTGATAGAGTTGTTGTCATGATCAAGTTGTTCAGGACCGAAGTGAGTCCTGAACTGATGAGGTCCAGAACTTTAGTGAATATGTGATGAGGACAGGGGTCTGATGATGTTCAAACTGTATGGAACATATGGTTGCTGTGGTTTCTTGAATGGTGATGGTAGGCCTGGTGATCAGACTGGTCCTGTGGGCACTGGAACTGATGGATAGGGTGAAAGCAAGTGTGCCATGGTCTTATAGGGGTTCAAAGATTTGTTGATGCTAGAGATCTTGTTTCTGAAGAGGTAAAACTGGATGCAGAGGTCTTGTGAGGATGTGATGCTGGTGGAGCTTGCCGCTAGAGAGGTAAAATCTTTCAGGACGGCGAAGAGATCCTTGTTGTGGTATCACCTCAGGGCTGATATTTAGTTGGTCTTGTCGGTGTCATCCTGGCTTTATCTCCATCTGTGTTCTAGCTGCTGGCATTGGTACTTGGTGAGTTTGAGCTCTTGGTGAGGTCTGACTTTAGTGGCAGTGGTAAACTTAAATGGCACCATGGTGTCTGCGCAGGAAGTGATCCAAGCACTAAAGTTGGAGAAGAATCTGTGGAACTCATTGAGGTGTTGCGGTTAGGGGTGTGAAAGCTTCGAGCTCCAAGAATTTTCATATATCTTGTTCCAATTCCATCGTGAGAGTTTAGTGATGGCATTTCTATGGTGGTGAGGGACGGGTATGATGAAATGGACATGGGCATGGTTGGTCTAAGTGATGGGTGTCGGCTTGTTCACTGTGATTTCCCTGAAGATTGTGAAAATAGGGTGAAGCTGGTGTACTGCTGCATGAGTGGGTCCATCCACTTGCTGGGCAAGTCCAAGATTTGTCATGTCATCCAGGAGGTTGGCTGTGTTGGGACCAACGGAGTTTGCAAGATTGTAGTTGAGATTGCGGAGGAAGATGAAGGCACTGGCCTTGCATATCAGGGGAGTGACGAAGTCTGCAACTGTGCTTCCAAACCTGGCTTTAGGTCAGGTGGTCAGTAGACCAAGGTGCTGTTCGGGGTGTAACTGGTGGTGAATTGGAATTACAAGGTCAGATGTTCCATGTTGCTATTGGTGCTAATCAATGTAGTGGAGCACTGGATGTGCTCTTTGAAGATGATGTTGAGTCCTCCTCCAGGTTTATGAGTTCTGTATTGTCTTATGACCTAGTATTTGTGGGAGATCGCTGTGGCAATGTGGTGAGCCGACATGGGAGTCAGCCAGGTTTCTGTCAGGAAGAGCAAGTCCAGTGAATAGTCGTACAGCAGGTCTCAGATTTCAGTGGCGGGTTTGGTGAGGGAGTGGGTGGTGAAGAGGAGGCAGCATAGGAAGCAGTGGTGTCAGGGAGAGGTGGGGGTCGCATGGCCCAGTGTGAGGTGTATGTTGTTTAGTGTGCCTTAGGGGATGGCATGAGGTTACATGAGACGTGGCAGGTTGAGTAGACACCTTTGTCCTGCA
The DNA here is from genome assembly GCF_031143425.1 of Pleurodeles waltl. Lineage (NCBI taxonomy): Eukaryota > Metazoa > Chordata > Amphibia > Caudata > Salamandridae > Pleurodeles > Pleurodeles waltl. Next base: position 534,940,822 of record NC_090450.1, on the reverse strand, counting down.
AGTCAAGCTCCCTTATTGGGTCCTCTTCTCTTCTCCTACCTCTCCTCTTTGCTGGGGTGGTTGGGTACAGATGCTTCTAGCATTGATCTTGGGTTTCCCTGGCTTTCTGCTTGGTTTGGGGTCTCAATGTTTGGTTTTTGACTTAGTATTTCTTTTATTCTGTTCTCTGGCTCCTAAAGGAGGAGAGGGCCTGGGCTGTATGTAGCATAGCTCCCCTTAGTTGGGTTACCTTGTACCCTTTACTTTTGGTCATTTTTTGATCTGGATCTTGATCTTTCGGTGCATGTGGGCTTTGGCTTTGCTTTTTGGGACTCAGTGAGCTGTACAGCCTGTCTTCCGTCATTTGCTGTACTCTTCTTTTCATTGTGGCATTAGGGTCTGTGTAGAAACATCATATATTGGTCTTGGCTTTTTCCAGTTTGACTTTGAGCTTTGGTTTAGTGGTTGCCGATGATTTCCTTGACTTTTGTTGTTTCTTCTCCGGTTGTGGGTGGCCCAGGTGGGGTGGCTCAAGGGGTCATTTGGGTGCATCTGCTTGGGTCTGTTTTTAGTCCCATGGGTTTCAGGCCTTGGTTTCCCTCTGGTACTCACTGTGAGCCTTTGGCATGTGGGGTGGGTGCTCAGGCTTTGCCTCTCTGTTTGGTGTTTGTGCAGGGTCTTAGCCTGCTTCGGCTCTGTGCCAGGCCTATTGCTTAACTTTTGCTTTCATGTGGAGTGTAGGATTTGTGATTTGATTTCCCTCTGTTGTGCTTACTCAGGGTAGGCATTTCTGGGTCATTGGCCTGTGTCGTCGTACTTTTTTTAGATTGCTAGGTTCTTGAAGTCTCCCGTTTGCTGGTCAGGGAGCTCTCATGGGGGTCTTGCAATCTTAATACATCAGATGGCTGTGGCTTACCAGTTCCTTCATTTTCAGTCATGTGGAGCTCCGTGTTGGTTTTACTTGAGGTGGGCTTCTGGAGGGTTCTGACCTCTGTTGTTTCTGCTGGAGATGACTACGACTGATATTTTTTGTGTTTCTCTCCATGAGTGCTTGTTCTGATCTGCCTTCTGTCTTCTGCTTTCTTGATTTTCTATGTAGCCCTCTATTTCTCCACCAGTATTGTGGGCTGCAGTAACATGGCTGTTCTTTGTCTTGTGGTTGGGCTTTCCTTCGTACAAATCCTCTGTCAGTTGCCTTCTGGGGCCTTGTGAGCTGGGAGAGTTTTGGTGTGTATCTCTGCATGAAGTTGCCTTCCTTTGCCTCTACTGCAATTCTATTAGTTTGAAAATGATGTTCGCTGCTCACCTTCTGATTTTCATTTTCTTCTGTCCTTTTAGCTCTCTGTTGCTTTTACTTGGTCAGGCCATGTGGGGGCTGTTTTGGTTTGAATGCGTCTGTTTCCCATTCTGCACTCTTCAATGGATGTGCTGCTGTCCTCCTAGCTTTCCTCTTGTTTCTTTCTTGGTCTCCCACTTCCCTCGGAACTCAAGATTTAGGGACAGAATGTTGACTTGGGTAGTTCTTGGCAATCGCTTGAGCTCCTTTCTGGGCTTGTGGCGTTCCTGTTTCTGCCTGGGTGCTGTCTGTGATTAGCCTGAATGCCTACCCTTCCCATTCCTTGAGGTTCTTGAGGGGGCCTCTGCAGGTATTCCTGACAAATCTGTTGTCCTCCTTTCTTGTCTTCTTGTCTAAGGAACATGTAATAAGGTCTGGTTCATTCATGTGGTCCTTTTCCATGCTTTACTGTTGTGCCGCCTCTCCTAGATGTCAGAGGACTGGCTGGATGGTGTTCTGTCTCTGACTTTACCTGATCCCTCTCTCCTGATCTTACCTTGCAGTCTTCCTGCTTCCTTGTCATTGTGGCCATGTGGTTGTTTTTTGCTGGCCTTGATTCTTGATTAGTGTCTTTGATTTTGGGAAGTGGGCCCTTTGGGACTCCAACTGTGGTCTTTCAGGATTTTGAGAGTCTTCAGCTCTCTCAATTCTCTTGCTGGGCTGCCTTTTGTGTGGTTTACAACTGTTTTCCCTCTTTGTGGTTGGTTGCTTCAGTTCAGTGTCTTCACAGTTTGTTGCTTGCTGATGGTTTTATCCATTCATTACTGTGTTTTCTGTCAGAGGCATGGATTTGGCTTAGGGTTTCCTTTTGACATACACACATGTGGCAATCTTCCATAGTGACTGCTTCTCTTTAGGCTGTTTCTTTGGACTTCTGCAGTCTATCACTCACTTTGGTTCTGGTCTGGGCTGGTTTCTCTCTTTGGGCCTCCTTCAAGGGTGGCTTTAGAGTCTCTGAACCGTTTGGCCTTTAGTCTTTGTTGTCTTTCAGCCACTTGTGTTAGCTTTCTCTTTTTCTCTCTTATTCACTTCTTGCCATGTTTAAAACTTTTTCTTTCATTGTCAATTTTTCTACCTGGTGGTGCCCATTGTGTGGTTCCTTCAGGTCTCAAGATCTTGGCCCTGGATGAACTGTGTTCTGCTGGCCCTGTCTGGGCAAGCTGTGTGGTCTGCTCTCTGTTGAGGCCCTGTCTCAGTTATCCTAAGCCTTGGCTACTTTTCGATCTGCTTGCATTCTGTCTTTAGGGTCTAACCATGGCTGAGCCTTTGTCCAACCTAATTTGGGTTAATATGCTTGGCTATCCCCATCTTTGAGCTAGCTGGGGATATCCTACAGTCTCTAGTAATTTTGGTTAGGTTGCTTGCCGCTGTTCAGTTTCTAATTGTGCTATGGTGTTCCTTTTATCAAGCATTTTCCATTGCTTTGTGGGTCTGTGTGCTTTCTACAATATTTACGTCATTGGTTTCTGCTTCGATATAGCTTAATGGAAGTATGGAAAACACTGTGCTTTCTGGAAAATCAGTTCATAAGTGTGTACTTTTGTATATCGTCATGAACGAAAGTAATGGGGCGAGGCAGTGTCGATGGGTTAATAGCCAGTTATTTACCAGTAGTAATCATTATTTTTTTATTATACTTACTCATCCCTTAATTTCCACCCTGCCTTTCTATTATCACAAACATAATCTCCAGTGCCTGAGGACGTCAGGTGGTGCTGTGGGTCTGTCTTCCCTTTATGATCCTACTTGAGGGTGATGGGCCATAAAAAGAGATCACAGGTGGAGGCGAGAAAAATCTTTTTGTTTTTGCAAGGTGAAATAATGAAGTATATCCATAAGTAATCGGGATATTTTCCAAAGAGAATGCTATTTCAATTATGGGGTTTATGGGTTTGCTGAGCTTGACCCTCATGCCATTAAAAAGCCACACTTTAAATGTGTTCCCGCACTTTCCAAAATAGTGGTACACTAATTGCCAAGTGGTTCAACCTACTATTGAACACATCAAGCATATTGATTCCTCTTCACAAACACCGTTCAGCACTTGAGTGCAACTGAGGTCTGCTAAACGATAAACATTTGTGTTTCAAAACTACTCATTCTGACTCTAAGAATCAGGATTAGTGGAATTTCTGAAGTGTAAAAAGCCCTAACCATGGTGAAAAAGCTGTCAGTACGTTCTTCCACTGTTGTAAATTAAGGGTTTGTCCAGGAAAGGGGATTACGAGGAATGAATAGGTTCGCTTGTGAAATGCATTGAGATGACATAGGTTTCTTTGTATTTCCAAATCGTATCCCGGAATTTCTCCCCATTAGAAATGTACAATCAAGTACTACAATTGTGGGGAGCAGAAGGCAGCGCTCCCATATTTAATGGGGGTTTGTGGAGTACTTAGGGAGAGGCTGGGATGGATAATCCCACACACTATGAATAGCTTTCCTTTCGCATTCAAACTTTTACATGTCTAAGAAGAAAGAATATTCAGCTTAATGTTGCATCTTATAAGAAAATGTAATGACCATTTGTGTTTTGCATTCTCATCTCTTATTTTATGTAACAGTGTACTTTGTATATTAACTCTTTTTTTGTGCTGCTATTGACACCGCTGATGATTATGAAGTACTGCATCTTGAAGAAACTTCTCATACCCATACCTCTATAACCATTAAGCTGTCATATGGTACTAGATACTCTTATGTCAGAAACTGGTTTAATATTTAGAGTGGACTGGTGTCACTACCTTATTGGGTCAAGTCAAAGAATTAAATATTGAAATCTGAGCTCAAACCCTGGTATCTATGGCTTTGCGCAGACAGTCTTAATTTAGAGAAAATGTGTAAACCATTTAAAAGTACCAAAACAGTTAAAAACTATGGAATAAAAATAACACCCTAAATTATAAAAATAGAGTAAACATTTAACATGCAAAATGACACCAAAACTACAAAAGTCCCTTAGGAGGTACAGGAGATATGAATTTTTAAGAATTTAAGGGAAAATGACACCAAAAAGCACAAACTGCCAGTGACAGTCCATGGTGGGAGTAGACCGAGACTTAGTTGGAATTTCAGGCCAACTGTGATTGAGTGTAGGTCAGATACACAAACAAATTGGCACCACTTGGGCCAGGAAGTGGAGAAGTTTCAAAAAGACATTAAGCCCTAGTCTCAAAAGGGACTTTGTCGTTTTTCAGAAGAAAAACTCTTCTCCGTGCAGTACAAAACTGAAATTCAACCAGACACCATGAAACTGTTGGTCCGATACTTTTCTGAGAAACAATGTTCTCTGTGTGGGACAAACCTGCAATTCAGTAATAGGCCATGGAACTGTTGGTTCGATACTTTTGTGGTTTGTACCCTTGAAGCTCTAGAACTGTGAAGCAAAACTTTTGAAAATGTTCCCAAACCTTTTGAAAGAAATTCAAAAGGCGGCCTTTTTTAACTCTCAGCAACATGTAAGGTGCTTACAATCTGTTTGGATTTCTAATACTCACTCATGCTAATATATTGCTCTTTTTTATTTTCAGCCTTGCTTCTTTATGGTCTTGGTTACTGATAAGTAAAGATGTGTAAAATACATGTTTGTGTCATGTAATATAACTATACATTTGTATGGACTTTAAAAATGCATGTCAATTTCTTTTGTTTTGCAACCATTTTTCAAATTAAAGCATAACCTAGTTTTGTTATTTTACTGTTGATGTCAATCATTACATGGCAAGTCCTTGTATTCCAATAAATATCTTTGAGTAGAAGACTGTGTAGTTCGTTCCTATATGATGAAAGATGCTTCTATGCCAGCATTAGCTTCTCAGTGTGACAGGACATGTCTGAAGGTCATTATTTTTTACTGTGCAGTTATTGCCATCTCTGGAAAACACAACCGACGATCCAGCCAGTACTGTCTGCACACCCAGCATCAGCAATGCCATGAGACCCTTGACCATTTTGAAGAAAAGTTCTTGAGAAGGTAAAGTTCAGTGGAGCAAGGCACCAGGCGGTATCCAAGGAGGCATTGTTGTCATTGTCGTTAGGGAGATGCTGGGCAAAGTTGTGGTGAAGGTTTCTACCTTCGGTCTTTGTCACTTGTTTGGAAGTTGAAAACCTCCAAGGGGACGAAATTGCAGGCTTTAGCCAACAAAGGCTCCACAAGGCTGGATGCTCCTCCCGAGAGGAGCTGCTGAACAGGATTTTCTTTGCAGAGAAGAATGTAGTGGGAGTTATCTCAAAGTCAGGCCAGCCATCAATGCACCTTGGCTGATTGGTGAGCAGTAAGATCCTGGTCTCCTGTTGGCTCTCAAGCCACTTTTTGGGGGAATTTTTTCAAGTCCCTAGTTTCAGGTTTTGGCTGTTTGGGAACCTCTAGCACCACTTCCAAGGGTCCAGGACTGGTTGGGCACCACTTGGAGGGCATGGCTCACTTCAGGCATGGTCCAGATGCAGGTTCCAGGTTGTTGGAGCTTTTTGTGTACCTCTAACTCAGAATAGTAGGCCAACCAACTAGCTGTTGTAGTCACTTTCATAGTCCGGGGATCAAGCAGCAAGGCAGGCCTCAAGCAGCAGGGCAATCGTCTGAGGGTTCAAGCCAGTTCAAGGAAGGCTTCAGGCAGCAGGGCAGTCCTCTGGTAGCAACAGGACAGTCCTTTGATATACAAAGCATGCCTCAAGTAGTGAGGCAGTCCTCTAAAGCACAAGGCAGTCCTTCTGGGGGTCCTCTGCAGATCCAGGAGTGAACTAAACAGTTGGTCCAATATTTATACGTGGTACCAGCCTTTGACGTGAGAGAAACTTCAAGGCTGTCGTCCCATCTGGCTCCTTGCTTCCCTTGCGCAGGCTTCAAGGAGTCCAAGGTGACAAAAGGTTGGTGTCAAATTCTTTGTGAGTGCGCTGGAGGCAGCCCCTTTCAAATATAAGTGGGACAGGGATAGCTCTGCGCTTCCATCCTGCCAACTTCTTGTCCCCTTTTGTCTCACGGTCTGGGAGGAATACTCAAAGATCAACAGCTAACTACACCCCGTCATGTAACCCATTACACAGGCTGCAGGCACCAAATGGTTAGGGCAAGACAATTCCAATTTTCTAAAATGGCATTTTAACAATTGTAACTTAAAATGCAACTTTACCATTAAAGAGGGTTTTAAATTACAATTCATTTCAGACGAAATATGATTTTTCTACCTTTTCCCACTCAAACATTAGCACTTAATAAACGTATTAAGGTACCATAATGTTATCCTTGCGGAGAGTTAGGCCTTGCAGTAGTGAAAAACAAACTTAAGAGTTTTTCACTACCTGAACATGTAAAACCTGGAAGTACCTGTCCAACTTTTGAAATACACTGCACTCGACACAATGGGCTGTTTAGAGCCTACCTTAAGGTTGGCCTATATGTATTAAAAATGAAGGTATATGCTTGGCAAAAGGTTTATTTCGCCAAGTCGAATTGGCAGTTTAAAACTGCACACAGACTGCAATGGCAGGCCTGAGACATGCTTTAACCCCTTAGCTGCTGGGCCTTTTCACACCCACTGCTGAGCCCTTTTTTGGCTATTTGGGGTAGTTCGCATATAGGCCCCCATAACTTTTTGTCCCCGTAAGCTATCCATGCCAAATTTGTGTCCTTTTTTCCCAACATTCTGGGGATTGTAACGGTACCCAGAGCTTGTGGGTACCCCTGGAGGAGACCAAGAAATTAGCCAAAATACAGCTACAATGTGTTTGTTTTTTTTTAAATGGGAAAAAGTGCTGCGGGATAAAGCTTCTGTTTTTTTCCTGCAAATGGCCTTATCAAAGGGTTTACGGTGCTAAAATCACCCTCTTCACAGCTTTCATGAACAGGCAGAAAAACACATTTTTCAACATAGTTTTGGCATTTTTACTGGAACTCACCTCATTTTTACTATTTTTGTGCTTTCAGCCTCCTTCCAGTTAGTGACAGAAATGGGTGTGAAACCAATGGTGGGTCCCGGAGAGCTAAACATTTCTAAAAAGTAGACACAATTCTAAATTCAGCAAGGGGTCATTTGTGTAGATCCTTCAAGATTTTCCTACAGAAAATAACAGTTGAAATTAAAAAATATTTAAATTGTGCTGAAAAATACAGCCTTTTCTGTATAAGTTTTCTTCTGTAACTTTTTCGAACTATGGTAAATTTTTTAAAGCAATATACTGTTACTCATATAAATTATGTCACTAAGTCAAACAAAATTGCCTTGATGTGATTTACTACAAAGATTGGATAAGAGAAAACATAATCAGTGTCAGTAATGAAACATGTTAAAAATGAGCCTAGTATTTACAATCAATGTGATTCAATTGCTTATAATCATAGCATAAGTGACGATGAGTAGAAGAATCAGCCGACATGTGTTTTATCCCCAAGATAAATGAGACTTCTTCAGGGCTGACAAGAAAAGAACAAACAATATCTCTTCTAACAACAATATGCATGAATCAGAAAAATTACTTTAGCATGAGCTTTGTATATTTACATACCATGTGATCATGCGATCACCATAGTAAAAATTTGCAAAATTAAGGCTTATGCTCAAAACGATGTATAGCCATTGCATAAGTATCATATTTCGTGAATCCCAAAGGAATTTAGCAATTGTAGGCCCATTGATGACGAGGTGTACAGTACCAATAAAAGAGTTGAAAAATGTGCCAAAAGTAAATAAAGGTAGGAAACAAAGAATATTAGTTTGGTGTAACGTGATTCCAAAACCAGTTTTCCAATGGAAGAAAAAAAAAACATTGTGTCAGAAATTAGATAAGATCATAATGAATAGTGACTAGATATTCATGCATCCAAGGGACAACCGTGAGAAAATACAGGAATATATGTTTAGAAAGTATCCCGAGAATGTATTAGGTAAGGGAGTAGATGAGGTAAAATCTTTCCTAAAACCAGTATCATGTCATAGATCTCAGGAAATTAAGTAAGATATATGTCCTGATGGCCTCTACAGTGAAATATAGAAAGAGGCACTGTGGAAAAACAATAAGTAGAGAATTTTAATGCGCTTGTCTTGACCACAGATTCAAATACTTCAACTGTAGCTCTCCTTAGTTGTCGACCTTTGCAAAGTTTAGGACACTGCAAAATGTTGCCATATGGCAGAAAGCCTTTTTACACTCCCAACTCTTTTTGCGTATGCTTCCTCGTACTTCTTGGTTCTTAACATCTTATTCCACCTATTTTAAAACGTAGGAACTATTTGAGTCTGCCAGTTTTGCAATATTAAAGATCGAACTACTGTAAAAGCAATAGCAATAAAATATTGCTCATATTTACTCAGTTCACGTAATTTCTTAGACACTCCATACAGGACTAAGCTTGTCTCAACCTCAATCTGAGAATTTAAGATATAATTTATTGCCTTATTTAACTCCCACCAGAACAATGTCAATTTGGGGCAATCTGAAAAAATATGGAGCCTATTCCCCTTCCCCTCCTGATGGCAACGAAAACATCCGGAACTGATGGGAACATTATATGTAAAGACTCAGGAGTATAGTATGTCTTCCGTCAGGAGAGAAAAGACATTCTTTTATAGTTAGCTGCCCTTAAAGATTTATGTCCTAGTTCAGAGATTATCCTCCAATCCTCCTTCGAGATTGTACATTGTGTTGTTTTGGAAAACCTTTCCCTACAATCTGTGATAAATTCACAAGCTGAGTGATCTCCCAGTAATCTATACCAGTTGCCTGTACCAAATAGTTTACTCCTACTTAGAGCCCTCCATGTTGGGTGTTCTTGTATACTAGTTATTGGTATATTAGTACTTAGCAAATGGATGGTCTGGAAAAAACTCAAAAAAAGTCCAGGTCCCATACCGTCAATAAGTATTGAGACCTCTCCCCAGGTCATATATCAGTCTCTTACTAGGAAATCACTCATCTCTTTGAATCCTTTACTATTCCACTGCCCTATCACTGAGCCTGAGAGGCTGCAACCAAAATAATTACACTCCTATAATTTAAGAAAGGTATAACCTGGTGGTATCTGATGAATTTTACAAAACAGATCTAGCCTCTTATTAAGCTCACGGATGTACTTATAGTTTTTTCTGGGGAGTTTGGTGGTTTTGATAAATGCTGGGAGGTTTATTGCTGATTTTGCAATAATTCTATCTAATAGAAATATTTCCAAGGTGTCTTTGCCATCCAAATAATGTGCCAACATATCCTGCATGTGGCCTGATAATAAACTTGAAAATTGGGGAGTGCCAAGCCCCCTTGGGTTCTATTAAGTACCTTACCCTCAGGGTTTAATTCCTCCATATAAAACCACGTACCATGGAATCCAATTCGCGAAAATAGGAGCTAATAATTCTCATCAGAACATTACTGACTAAAAAAAGAAAAAGTGGGAATATTGACATCTTAATTAGGGAGACTCTCCCTATCAAGCTGAAAGGGAGAACCATCCATCATTCTGAAAGTGCTTGTGCTTTTTTTTAGCATCCTCACATAATTTAAATGAAACAATTGGCCATAATTCTTCGTGACATATATTCCCAAATATCTAATGGGTTGGGATAAATTTGCTTGCTGCTGCAAACGGGGAAGGAGATTCTCTATTCCTTTGTTAAATAAAAGAATCTCTGTTTTACTTTCATTGATCTTATACCCTCCTATTTGAGTGAACTCATTAATTCTATCCGATACTCTTTGCATATTGTTGGACTCTGGTTTTAGATATAAAATTATATCATCAGCAAAGAGCTTAATTTTAGGCATGCCTACTATGGGTGACATGATCTCCCTTGAGCTATGAATTTTCAGAGCCAGCACTTCAATATAAAAAGCAACAATATGGGGGAGAGGGGACACCCCTGACGGGTGCCTCTCTTAATCGGAATTGTGCCTCTAATCTTTGAGTTGATTTTATAATTTTGGCCTGGGCTCTCTGGTATAATGCTCTTATCATCGATGTAAATTTCATGGAGAATCCAAATTGTGTCCGACTGTATCATAAAGCATCCCAGTTAACCAGATCAAAGGCTTTCTCTACGTCTAACATTACCATTACCACAGGAATTGTATTGGACAAAAAGTAGTTGACTGCCTGAATTAAGAAATTAGTATTTGATGACATTAGTCTATTAGCTACAAAACCATTTTGATCTTTATGTATTAACTGTTGTGCAACCGAGGTGATCCCGGTTGCCCAGACCTTTGTTAAGATTTTATAGTCTGCATTGAGAAGACTGATTGGGTGGTATGTGTAGGAAGCTGGCTCTGTATATACTATATCAAAGTGAGATATAGTGTGCACAGAGTCCAGGGGTTCCCCGGAGGTTTAACAGAGGCTAAAGTTGATAGTACTAATGCTCTCTTTGTGGTAGTGTGGTCGAGCAGTTAGGCTCATCAGAGGGTAGTGCAAAGCATTTGTTGTACACACACAGAAAATAGAAGGAGGTCACACTCAATGACCTAACTCCAGTTTTTATATTGCAAAAATATACTTTCTTAGTTTATTTTTAGAACCACAAGATTCAAGTTGCAGGTAAGTACCTTAAACGTTTCGTACAGGTATCAACAATACTTTTTTTGAAATAGGTAAGTAATACAGTTTTTGAACTGTATTTTAAAAATGGACACAGTGCGAATTTTCAAACAGTTCCTGGGGGGAAGAAAAGTTAGATCTGTTTACAGGTAAGTACAACACTTACAGTCCCAGTCTCCGGGTTTTAGGAAGTCCACCGGTTGGGGTTCAAGTTACCACCAAACCCCAACCACCAGCAACACTGGGCCAGTCGGGTGCAGGGGTCAAAGTTGAGCAAAATAAACGTGGGGTCCTATGGAGGCATGGGGTATTCGGAATACGGTCAGCCAATAGGTAAGTACCCGTGACTTGGAGGGGAGACCAGGGGGGATTAGAGGAGCACTGGAGGGGCCACAAGTATGCACCAAACACACACCCTCAGTGACATAGGGGTGTCCGGCTGCAGGGTGCACACAGGATGTCGGGTTTCCAATGCTGGTCTGTGAGGAGACCCAGGGGTCACTCAGAGGCTGCAGGCGAGGTCTGGTGGGGTGTCTCGGGCACGATACTGGTCGGAAAGGGAGGAGGGCCACCTGCTGAATAAGGAGGCCCCGGCGGTCGGTTTCTCCAAGGCCTGGGGGCTGTGGGTGTAGTGTTTCTTTAGGCATTGGATATCTTTGTCTGGAGCTCACGGTCAGGGGGGTCCTCGGGATTCCCTATGCAGGCATCTTCGCTGAGGGGTGGAGAGGTCAACCCAGGGTGGGCACTTGCTCGCAATCACCTGGGGACCCTCTCTTGCTAGATGGACCACCTGGATACGGGCCGTGGGCGTCGGGTGAACAGGAGTCAAGACTCATGCATCCGGAGTGAGGTGGGAGTCCTTGGTTGTAAGTTTCTTCAGACAGAGCTGCTGTCCTCCGGAGTTCTTGGTCCTTTTGGGTGCAAGGCAGTCCTCTGGAGTTGGCAGAGGTCGCTGGGCCAGCTGGATGCGTTGCTGGACTTTTTGCAGGTTCATTGAAGCAGGAGATAGGCCGGTAGGGCTAGGGCAAAAGCAGTTGTCGTCTTCCTTCTTTTCTGCTTGGGGTTTCAGCTTAGCAGACCTTCTTTTTCTTGTAGGTCACCAGGAATATGGTGAGCTGGGTTCAGGGAGGCCCTTAAATCCTAGATTAAGAGGCGTGTTAGGGGTCAGAGGGCAGTAGCCAATGGCCACTGTCCCTGAGGGTGGCTACACCCTCCTTGTGCCCACCCCCTTTGGGGAGGGGGACACATTCCTATCCCTATTGGTCCCTGTCCTGGCTGGGTTGGTCACTCCTCCCTGCTTTCCCTAATTTTCCTACCGGACTTGCCGCCAAAAGTGGGGCTTTGTCCGGGGGGGGGGCGGGCATCTCCACTAGCTGGAGTGCCCTGGGCACTGTAACCCGAGGCTTGAGGCTTTGAGGCTCACAGCCAGGTATTACAGTTCCTGTAGAGGGATGTGTGAAGCACCTCCACCCAGGACAGGCTTTGTTTCTGACCACAGAGTGCACAAAGGCACTCACCCCATGTGGTCAGAAACTTGTCTGAAAGTGGCAGGCTGGCACAGACTGGTCAGTCCTACACTAGCAGTTTAGCTGGCATACAGGGGGGATCTCTAAGATCCCCTCTTTGTGCATTTTTCAATAAATCCCACACTGGCATCAGTGTGGGTTTATTGTGCTGAGAAGTTTGATACCAAACTTCCCAGTATTCAGTGAAGCCATTATGGTGCTGTGGAGTTCATGATGACAGACTCCAAAACCATATCATCAATATGGCTACACTGCACTTATAATGTCTAAGAATGGACTTACACTCTGCATGGGCATATTGCTCATGCAGCTGTGCCCTCACCTGTGGTATAGTACACCCTGCCTTAGGGCTGTAAGGCCTGCTAGAGGGGTGACTTACCTGTGCCACAGGCAGTGGTTTGTGGGCATGGCACCCTGAGAGGTCGACTTGGTCTTTTTCTCCCCACCAGCACACACAAGCTGCCAGGCAGTATGCATGTGCTGAGTGAGGAGTCCCATAAAGTGGCATAATACATGCTGCAGCCCTCAGAGACCTTCCCTGGCCACAGGGCCCTTGGTACCATGGGTACCTTTCACAAGGGACTTAACTGTGTGCCAAGGCTGTGCCAAATGTGGAAACAAAGGTACAGTTTTAGAGAAAGAACACTGGTGCTGGGGCCTAGTTAGCTGGGTCCCAGCACACTTTCAATCAAAGTTGACATCAACACTAGGCAAAAAGTGGGAAGGTAACCATGCCAACAGTGGTACTTTCCTACAGTATGAAACAGGCTTCAGCGCACTTTTTAAACAAAACTCACAATTATTGATCCTTTAAATGTCAAAGGTATTTCTTCGCCCTCTAATATTGCATTATATAGGTCAGATAAAAAAGGAACTAATTCCTCGGAGAAAATGTTATAGAATTCTGTGGGAAAGCCATCACTACCACATGCTTTTGCACTTGGCATTTTTTGGAGAACTTTCTTTATTTCAGAGGATGTAATCTTCTGGACTATAACTTTTTGAACAGGCAGTGGCATCCTGGTTAATGAAATTGACTTATAATACTGCTCGATCTGTGGGGGTAAAACTGAATAGTTGCTCTCATATATTCTGCTATAATGCTGCAAAAAAACCTGAGCTATAGCCTCCTCCTGTGAAACCGCTAAGTTTGTCTCAGCATCCTGAATTTGATAAATTATCTGTTTCTCCTGCTTTAGAGAAGTAACCCAAGCCAAATATTTACCTATTTGTTGACTTTATTCCTATATCTGTTGCTGATAAGCCCTTGAACTAGCTACTTCCTCTAGGATAAAAACAAAATCCCTTAACTTACATCTAGTCCGATCAATATTACGCTTTGCTGCGTCCAGGCCCCCTACTCTTATACAGGCCCCTATTGCCTGGTCTATAGCCAATTTAAGTTTTATAACATAAAGCTCTCACTGCTGATTCCGAGATGCCTTGAAAGAAATAATATAGCTTCGAGCTGTAGCTTTGAAAGCATCCAATACTGCAAATAAAGATGCAGTATGCTGATTCACCTGGAAGAACTCTTCTATATATGTTCTCATATTTGCAACCCACTCCTGATTGCTGAGTAGGGATCTATCTAGCTGATATCTAGGACTCTCCTTGCTGATTACTTCTAGCTCTGATGTGACCATAGTTGCTGAGTGATCTGAAAAAGCATTTGCCCATTTGTATGTACCAAGGTCCTTCAGTGTACGAGACATTAGGAAAAAGTCTAGTTGTGAAGCTGTTTTATATCGATGTGAAAAGCAAATATACTGAGCGGCTAAAGGATGCTCTTCTCGCCAAGGATCTGTTAACTAAAATCAGCTTTTATTATATTCATGATTCTCATCGTTTTAGGTTTTAGCTGTCTCTTCCCCCAGTTTGAGGTGTCTATAGTGATATCTTGAATGTAGTTTAAATATCCTCCATTAACAATGGGCCCCACTGCACTCATTGCTATATTGTGTAATGGTATTAATGGCTCTACTTCATCAGTGACCGGCCTATAGTAGTTGACCAGATAAACTTGCATTTCTGATAGTAATGCATTTAGCCACAACCATCTCCCTTTAGGATCGCTAATGACCTCTTTTATAATCCAATCAACTCTGCTACTCAAATAAATTGCCTCCCCTCTTACTGCCAGCCCAGAAGATGCAAATAGGGCTACTGAATACCGCCTTGGAATATATACTTTTGGATTATTACTTTTCAGACGAGTTTCTTGAAAAAAAATAACTTCAGGATTGAATGATATCAGCCACTTTAACATTGTCCCATATTTCCACCTATTTAAGATTCTGTTTGCATTGCAGGAAATGACCTTAAGTTTCAGCATTACCTTTTCTAAATTAGCCTGTCATTTGTCCTCTTCCAGCCTATCTTAGTAACAGTTACTTCCTGTCTATACCTGATTTTGTTTTATCCATCTGCCCCACCACATACACTGGCCCCAGGACATTTCCCTGAACCCGTTCTCCTTGTCCCGGAGGAGCCCAACCCCATGCACCCCATGCACCCCACTTGCCCCTCCACTCCCTTCCCTCCCTGAGCGATCTGGCCCCAAGGCCCTCCCGTCTAGGGACTCTGAGATCACTCATCCCTCCCTCCCGCCTTCCCTCTCCTGGACCCCCTTTACCTAGTTGATGGCGCATTGTCTTGGCGCCAAGGCAGGAGCCTTACGGGGTTGGAGTGTGAATCCCAACATATTGGTAGTGTATTTTACCTCAACCGAGGAATTGACATCTTATTACTGCATACATTATAAAAATCATTGACGAACAACCCCAGTTGGCCGATTCAGACTTACTAAGATACATTTTGTTTTGGATCAAACAATGTACATTTTAAATTAATCTGCTCTAGGAAGCCCTTTGCCTTATCGTTTGTATGAAAAATATGCACATGACCCTTATAGAAGACTTTCAGCTTAGACTGTTGAACAATGCCAGCCGGTGCACCCTTGGCTTTGAAACTGTCAATCATGCCTCTTAACTCTTTCCTACATCTGTCTGCCAAAGTAAAAACAACAGAAGATGGACGGAATGCAGAACAAATCAAACATTCACCCCCAGTCACAGATCTGGGTTTAATCCATCATTTTTTTTGCTTGCCATGCCATTCCAGATCTTTGTGACTGGGGGTGAATGTTTGATTTGCTCTGCATTCCATCCATCATCTGTTCTTTTTGCATTTGTCACCCCAAGTGGGAAGGGTATGCCCAGACGTGGGTCCCGTGCTCACTGCGCCACTGGATTCAAGCTAGCCTAGCTGATGAAGGGTGATACCCTGAAACCGGTCCTAGGATGCTTGTTCCGGTCCACGGAGGACCTGGTTTGGCTGTTTGGGCTGGACTGTTCCCATGAGGAACAGGTTCAAGACTGATCTGCATATGGCTGAGTCCAAACTGGGGTGACGTGGTGAGCAAAAAAAAAAACAAAACAATGGATTAAACCCAGATCTTTGTGACTGGGGGTGAATGTTTGATTTGCTCTGCATTCTGTCCATCATCTGTTCGTTTTGGCTGCCAAAGTAGACACACCTGAAAACACTAGAAATGATAAATTATCAGTTGTGTGATAAACCTTATCCTTAATAGCCTTAGACAGTATCTTTTCTTTTATTCTGTAGTCACCAAAGTTAACCAAGTTAGTTCTTGGATGTTGTAAGTTTGGATTCTTGTTGAGAGGATCCCGATGTGCACGCATAATGGTATAGTCTATTTCTTTAGAGGGCATGTCTGGGGAGATATACTTGCTAATCAAATCAGTTACTACTACTGCAGCTGATGTCCCCCTTTCATGACCTTGTGGGATACCAACAAAGCGTAGATTTGACTGCTGTGACCTGTTCTCCAAATCATAAAATTTTGCTCGAGCTGTAGTTCAGAAAAAGCAGGATCCAACTTGGCCTTATAATCCTCGACCTCAGAGACACTTGTTCCACTTGAACCATTCTTGTATTAAAGTTGTGAAGACTGGTACTCAATAGCCCGATCTGCTAGTTAGTCTGTATGTTGGCGTCCTCCTGGGATAGCTTCATTGCACGCAGCTCACTCAAAATCTGCTGTAATAAGGTCTCTACTGAAGGTGACAAGGGAAGTAGTACTTCCAGTTTTTCTCCCTGGACTTCGATAGAGTCAGAAGTGCCCTACAAACCCACTACTATAGGGTCTACTGTCTCTTTTTCTGAACTTTGCTCTGCTCCTCTCATTCTGATCTGGCTTTGATTCTGGCTCTAGCTCTAAGATGAATCACCAGTTGCTGCTTGTGTCCTGTTATCCTGCCTCCTCAGGGACAAAATTGACTGACATTGATCTTGGTGCTGATACTGATGTGTTTGGGGTGACTGTGCCCATGGAGGCATTGAGCTCTTGCTTGAACCGTTACCCCCAAATATAGGATAGCTCGGAGCTGTCTTGGCAGCAGGAAGATCCATAGGGGAGCCAATCCCATCTAAGGCAACCATCTGCCTAGTAGTTGCTTTAGCAAAATAGAGGGCAATAGTCCCTTCAGTAGATGCCTTATCTATCACACCACGTTCATGATACCTAGTAATTAGAGGCAGTAGTGGAGTTTCTCTGGAGGAATGGTTAGTAACTGTGGCATTTCCCTCCAAATAAAAATTTAACGGAAAGGATGATACCTATAACAAGGACATTGTAAAATCTGGGTTACGGTCTGAGAGGCTGCTTAAGCTAGTTCCACTACCAGGGCGCTTTGGGTGGGGTCTCATCCTTCCATTCTTATGCATTGAAGAGTCACAAGATTTTGGGACCTTTGATGGTTTACAAGACTTGACTCCCACTCGAGCTCGTAGTGACATATCCCTTGAAAGTCTCTTCATTCCTATCTGCTATTAGTCACAGACTGTATTTTTCAGGAGAATGAGGCTCTATATGCCTTGTATAAGAAATAGGGATGTGTGCTATGAATTACTAAAAGAGGCGCTCTCCCACTGTACCCTGGGAGCTGCACTAGGACTAAAGCTCTAGATAGATAAAACATTAAGAGCCGAGATGCTATTGCCCCTCAATATTGTCTCCTTATCGAGAAGGATAATGATTATAGGGTATTTATTGTCTTTTATGGCAGTGTCACAGTCACGATCTTCTACTGATCCGCCCTGTCCGAGTTCTGATTCATGTATTTCCTCAACACTGTGGTGGTCATTACAACCTTGGCGGTCTTTTTGCAAGACCGCCGAGGGACCGCCGTGCTGAAGACCGCCAGTGCAGGCGGTTTTCCGCTTGGCGAATTATGACTGTTGGCAGCCCTCTGTCCTTTTCCGGACGGAGAGCCGCCAGCAGCCATACTGGCGGTCGGTGGGGAAGTGAAGGTTGCTCCACCGCCCCGTCAACAGAACACCGCCCACCGAATCACGTTTCGTGATTCGGCGTGCCGGTGTTCTGTTGACGGGGTGCTGGCGGCGGAGCAGCCCCCACGGTTCCCGCCCCCTCCCGGAGGATCAACGGACCAGGTAAGTTGATCGTCCGTTAGGGGAGGGGGGTGGGGGGGTGTTGTGTGCTTGCATGGGGGTGTGCGTGTGAGTATGTAGAGGGGGTGTGTGAGTGCGTGTATGCATTCGGGGTGTGTTGTGTTTGGAAATGTGTGCGTCTGTCTGCATGTCTGAATGGATGTGTGCGTGTATGTCTGTATGTGGGTGTGCGTGTATGACTGTGTGTGTGGCTGTTGGCACGTTTGGTGATATGTGTGCG
This sequence comes from Pleurodeles waltl, assembly GCF_031143425.1. Lineage (NCBI taxonomy): Eukaryota > Metazoa > Chordata > Amphibia > Caudata > Salamandridae > Pleurodeles > Pleurodeles waltl. The sequence goes on along the minus strand of NC_090450.1, from coordinate 534,922,754 downwards.
GGTATGTGTGTTGGTGGTGTATGCATGCGTGTATGGTGTGTGTCTGGGTTGCGATGTTGGGTGTAGGGGTGGGGAGGGGGGTCCTGCCACCTTTGGGGGATGGCAGGGGGTGAGGGGGGAGGAAGCGGGGTTGGGGGTGGGGGGTGGGGGAGACCCCTATCAGTGACACGGAAGGAATTCCCTGGCACTGATAGTGCTTACCGCCATGGATTGGTTCCCAACCCCATGAAATTCATGGTGGTCAGACGGGTCGTGAAACCGCTGACGGTCTTGTGACGGCCGCCGTGCTGGAGACCCAAGTCTCCAGCCCAGCGGTCGTCTCCGCCCTGGCGGTCGGATCGGAGAAGTGGCGGATGACCATGGCGGTAACCGCCATGGTCATAATTCCAATTTTTTTACTGCCAGCCTGCTGGCGGTAAGACCGCCACTTCTCCGCCAACCGCCAGGGTCGTAATGAGGGCTTGTGTCTTTTACCAGCACCTTACTACTTGTGAGATTCGATATCCTCCCATGGCATTCAAATTAATACTATGCCTCACACTCACAGTTACACTGTCCAAGATTCTGCAGCCCCACAAATTATGTTCCTGTCAACAAAGTGCACAATGCAGCTCTATACAGTCTCCAATAGTTGTCTCTTAGCGCGTCCTTCACGCCAATCTGCGCAATACAGCATCATGCTGCCTCGTTGTGCAAGCGCCGCTCCTCCGCACGCCGATGTTGCACTACTGCGATTCCACTTGCTTGCACGCTGCTCACACTGACCGCTAACCGCAGTCATCCCCTTTGCTGCTGGTTCAAGTCTTGCATCTTGCAGTAACAGTGTCTGCGGTGCCTGCCTCCATGTTGGACGTCCTCCTTCCCTCAGGCTCTGTCTCTGCTATGGGAGCATGACGGGATCTCCATGAAGCCCTCCTCCTCTCTCCGTAAAGGTTTCCTCCACATCACATTTTCCAATGAAAATCCAGGATGGGGTGACTCGTGGGGCTCTCACTCATTGGTTTATGTCACCCAGAATCCTTTGCAAACCTCAAAACTTGGCTAAAACACTTTTTCCTCACATTTCGGTGCTGCAAAGTTTTGGAATCTGAGGGGAGCCACAAACTTCCTTCCATTCAGCATTCCCCGAAGTTTCCCAATAAAAATTGTACCTCACTTGTGTCAGTAGGCCTAGTGCCCGCAACAGAAAATGCCCCACAACACATTTTTACAATGAAAACTGATGTGTTTTTGCAAAGTGCCTAGCTGTGGATGTTGGCCTGTAGCTCAGCCGGCACCTAGGAAAACCTACCAAGCCTGTGCATTTTTGAAAATTAGACATATAGGGGAATCCAGAATGGGGTGACTTGTGGGGCTCTCACTAGGTTCTGTCACACAGAATCCTTTGGAGCACACAAACTTCCTTCCCCAAGTCTCCCGATAAAAATGGTACCTCACTTGCGTGGGTAGGCCTAGTCCCCACGATAGGAAATGCCAAAAACGTACTGCGGTGATATTGATAACTGAGGTGAGAGTCCTGGGATCTGGAACCATTTAGGGAAACCAAGCAAACCCAGTCATTTCTAAAAAAAAAAAAATAGACACCCGGGGGAGTCCACGGAGGTGTGGCTTGTGTGAAGTTTTTTTTACCCAGAATATCCTGCAAAGGTGAAACGTTGGAAAAAAAACAGTATTTTTTTCTTGAATTTACGTGAAGTAAACTACAGGAATATGCATGGATCCACAAACATCTTACCACCTAGCATTCCCCAACTTTTCCCGATAAAATCGCTACCCCACTGGTTTGCCTGGGCCTAGTGCCTGTGATAGGAATGGATCACATAAGAGTCCATGGTAGTCCTTGCATGAGGGCTACTGTTTACCCTGGAGTGATCCATTCCTGGTGCAGGAACTAGGCACAGGCACACAAGTGGGGTTGTATTTTCATCAGGACAAGTAGTTTACATGACGAAAAAGCAAGGAAAAATTGTGTTTTTAATCAACGTTTCACTTTTGCAGGGTATTCTGGGTAAGAAAACTTTGTGGAATCCAAACAAGCCAAACTTCCATGGACTGCCCCGGGTGTCTAGTTTTCAGAAATATCTGGGTTTGGTAGGTTTCCCTATATGGCTGCTGAGCCCAGGTCCAAATACACAGGTGACTGTCTTACAAAACCAGGCTATTTTGTGGTAGGTTATTTTGATGTCTTCACATTATATTTGGGCACTTCCCTGCTGCGTTCACTTGCCCACCCACACAAGTGAGGCAACGTTTTTCTCTGGTGACTTAGTGGGACACTGGGTGGTAGAAAATTTGTGGCTGCCTGCAGATTCCAGGACTTCCCTTCACTGAAATGCAAGCCAAATATGTTTTTTAAGGAAGGTTTGTGATTTCAAGGGGATTCTGGGCGAAGGAAAGCTGGTGAGAGCCACGCAAGTCTTGCATCCTTGGACTCCCCGGTACTAGTATGTTAAAGTTAATCCAATACTCACACTGGTTGGTTTTAGCACCTCCAGAAATTAGGGTTTCAAAGCATGAATACTTATGAAAGTATCTGACTATTGAAACCAAGCCTTCTGAAGGTGACCCATAAAGTCACTTCAAGACACCAACCACTTTATGGTCCATTCACATGCCATTCTTGCACAACATACAACGCTTTCATACTGCCGGCCACAGACCCAGTCCAACCAATCACTGCACTCACATCAACTTACCGCTGCCAGACTAGGGCCAATCACATTCATATGCCACAGGACGGAATACGTTTGACTACATTTTACCACCTGTCAAGTGACTGCCTCCTTCTTCCTGAACACTACCAAAGGCATGCGTAAGGAAACTTTACTAATGTCTCCCATGACAGCCACCTGAGGCTCAGGAAGACATGTTTTTCATGCACCTTTAGTGCACTACTGTGCTAAATCCACCTCCTTCCAGTTTGTGGATGCAAGTGGGGGTGTCCGAGTATTCTTTTGAAGCCTATCCCTCGAACTGAGAGAGCATATCTACCTTTGAAACTAAGGCAGACATGCTGGAGAATTTTTTGCAAAGTTCCCTAAAGAGAAGGTCATAAACTTATGAAAAAGGGTAGTGTTTGGCACATAGGGTAGTCCGTGAGAGCATAGCATATGTCCCAGCCACCATTATGTACAGTGCTGTGACTGTATTGCACTTATCGTACAGCAAATTGAACACCTACTAAGTTCTGATGGAGGATGAACATGGCAAGCAGGTCAACACTGACCCATACGTGTCATTGTCCTTCAGTGCCAGGGTGGCACCAATGGGTTTGAATTCATAAGTGTAGATGATGTACATCTGTACTACCTTTACTATCTGCCTTCTACCTGTGCAATATCCCTGTGAAAGCACACCTACCATAAGCATTTCTTACCCTTTCATGTCTCTGTCCTCATCAGAGTCCTGACTAATCCTGTATAATTGCCAAGCGAACCTATACTAATGCCTTCCCCCATTAGCTACTTGAAGCTCAAGAAAACATGTCTTTCATGCGCCATCAGCGCACTTACTGTGCTAAATTCAGCTACTTCCAGTTTGTGGATTCAAGTTGGGGGTATCCACGTATGCCTTGAGGGGTCTGTTCCTCTAACTGAGTGAGCATGTCTACCGTTGAAACTAAGGCAGGCATGGTAGTGAATACATCTTAAGGTCTCTAAAGTAAAAAGTCAAACAAAAATCCTGAGAGACTCATTCACCAACACTTCCACTTTTGCGTTGAAAGTGAAGCTAAAAATTGAGTTTGCACACTTTCAAACAAGTAGAAATGTTGATGAATAAGTCCCACAGGACATTTGTTTAACTTATTACACTTACTCTGGTTCTTGTTGCCAATCATGGTGCTCCTTGTGCTCCCTAACAAGCACTTCAGAATTTAGTCACACCTTTAACATTTTGCCACACAGAGTACTCCGTGACTATCTGGCATATGTTCTGTTCACTAGTATGTTAATCGAACAGAACACCTACCACGTTCTGACGGTGGAGATAGGTGTCAAGCAGGCCATGAAGAAGTCCATGATTTCCTGAAGTAGATGAAGTAAAATTCTGTGGCTGCTTGCCTAACGAAGCAGTGGCCCATGGTCATTCGGTATCCATGCACAGCCATTGAAAGGTTTACCCAATTGCAGCTCCACCTCAGTCAATTTCCCAGAACTTTGCTTTAGTATGATACAACATAAAGTAAGTAGGGACACAGAAGCCTGGCTGAGATAGGCACTGGGGACATCAACGCCTACTCTCATGCCGCTTTCCATGCTTTGAGCACACTTTACAGCGACAACATGGATGACCCTTTTTGGCTGTTTTAGAAATGCCATCAGCAAAGTGTCGCTCCTGCAGCCTTGCCTCATCCTCCAGAACATATGAGGTGGAGGCTGCTGGTTCTGTAACATCAGTGAGGCTTTTCAATTGCAGACAACTGGAAGTCAAGGAAAGTCATAAGTCTTCCTGTAGATGTCTGACGATAAACAACATACACATTGTATGTTGCCATCTGGGTTAGGTGGGTAAGCAGTTTATTTTACCAAGTACGAGTTTTATGACACACATTGTATGGTTGAAGAAACTAGTCTTTCTTGTCCACTCTGCCCATGTACTTATTGTAATCAAGTATACATGTGGCTGGGCTTGTGAACTTTGGGCATCTGACCCAAAACCGTGATGGGGGAAGTGCTCTCATCATGAATTGTAGTGAGGACATATACATCATGCCTATCCGAGAACCTGACTTCGAGCAGTTCTTTGGAACGCAACACCCTACTCTGGGATTTCTGGAGCTTCTTGCAAACATGCTCCTGCAGGAATCCTTTGCGGAAACAAAGAACTGTACCGCAGGCCACAGTGCCAGCTTTGTAGAGCTCACTGAACAGCTCTTCTCCTGTATAGAAATGGTCCACATAAAGGTTATAACCTTTGTGAAGTAGTGGCTGGACAGGTTCCATGCAATCCTACCCCTAACGTGACCCCTCAAGTGGGAGGGCAACCTACAGTGTTTAGGGTGGAGTTCTTCCCTGTATACACTCCTAAGCTGTACAAATAGCCAGCAGAGCTCTCACACAGCACGTACAGCTTGATGCCATAGCGAGCTCTTTTGCTTGCAATGTACTGTCTGAACAGCAGCTGCCCTTTCTACAGGATCAAGGATTCATCGGCTGCTATATTCTTTCCAGGAGTGTAGATCTCTGGAAACCTGGCAGACAAATGTTCCACGACAGGCCGAATTTTGAACAACCTGTCATGGTCTGGATGGCACCGAGGTAATGCAGCAGGATTGTCATTGAAATGCAGCATGCATTGCAATAGCAAAAAACGATCTCTGATCATGTACGGTACGAAGAAGGGGGTTACCCAAACCATGCGAGTCATCTAGTAGCCAGTAAGCCCATTTTGAGTATAAGGCCCAAAAATATCTTCAACTCCGCCAACGAAGTGGCCCTAGAACGGGGCCCTAGAATGCCTCCATGCTCCCTCAGAAATTGTTCTGCACATAAATTTGTTTGCTACACAATTTGCTGAAGGAAGTCAACATCCAAAAAGAGATGGACGTAGTCAACTGGCAAAAAGTTGGCTGTATCGACTTTACATCCAGCATCACAGTAAAAGGTGGGATCTGGGGTTGAACTAAATGGGAGGGCTGCCAAGAGAGCACTCTCTCTGTGCTTGCTGCCGCACGCACCTGCTCTCTGGGTTGGGCTAACCCGCTGTTGTCCCGTGGCACAGACTGTGCTTGTGAAGGGACAGCATAACTGTCCTCATTGTCTCCCTCAGAATCACTGGAAGAGGTGTCCTTGGTTAGGACTTCGCCTACTGGAAAATCACTCCCAGATTCTGCCCCATTGTCCTCTCCCTCAGATGCTGTCCCAGTATCTGCTGTCTTAGTCTCTGATCCCGCCTCACAGCTGTCTGTCATAACCCGAGTTACGGCTTCAGCAGCAGCAATCCAACAAGACACCATCTCTGCTGCTGGCTAAACTGTTCCTCTAAAGCACTAGCCTACATAGAAGGCAGATAGGGTAATAAACTTGCTCATGTGTGTGTTTGAGATGTGTGCAAAAGTAACTTTCCTTTGCTTCTTCTCTGAATCAGCAGATTCTCTGAAGACACTGAAAAAAACAAAAACGACCCACTATTACTTCAATTTACCTTATACCCATCATCACTGCCTTTAACGCTGGTGGCACCAAGTGCAACAGCCATTTTTGGTACTCCCCCTCCCATGACCTCTTCCTCGAATTCTCTTACTACCACCCAGCAAAAGTGCCCTCCTCGCACATTCATTTAATTTGTTTTAAAAAGCAGGTAATACCTCGTTATACTAATACACTCAGCTAAATACATATCTATCCTTTGCAGCAGGCATATAAACCATCTGTGCTACTTTATGGCATCAAAACTGCCACTAGACAAAAGTCAGATCTTTTTCTATATAGAAAGAATCTATCTCTAGAAAAAAAGAAAAAAAAATATATATATATATATATATATATATATATATACAGATTTCTCTGTCTCACTCTCTCTATATGTATCTATATCTGTATATATATCTTTATATAATCACTTTTTTTTTTATACATGTGTGCTTTCCCTGGGGCTGATCACGACCCCCAAGGCAAACCACTTGTCAGGAGGGCTGACCCCAACATTTTCAATTCTTTTATTTTTTAAAATATCCCCTTGGGGGGAGCACAAAATCCACCCCCCCCCCCCCCCCCAGGGGAAACAATTCATTTTTTTTACTATATAATGACCCCCAACGGGTCGGCCTGTGTATGGAGGGCTGACCCTGCCATTTTGAATTGGGAACCCAACCTTATTTTTTTAATAATGTCCCAACGGGGGGGGCACCCCACTTACTTCTGGCCGACCCCCCCCCACGCAAGATCCCTGGTGCCTAGGGCCGTTTCTTGGCCATGGATCGCAGCCACACTGCAATACATGGCCAGGAAAAAGTGCTAGGAAGGCATCAATGGAAAGGAGAGACTTTCCTCTTTCCATATATGCCTCCCTGGCATCTGGGAAGGCCGTTTTGGCCTTTATGCTCCTCTGGAGAAGGGAGAGAACACCTGCCTCGTCTGCTCCGTTGCTCCGGTGTGGAAACTGTGACATCAGAGCACCTCATGGTCACAGTTGGCCGGTGGGAGGTTAGGGGGAGACACTGAAGTTCTTCCATGTCTCACAGGGGGGGCCTCTGGGGCATTGCACTGGAGGATTTTTAAAGCCCCTCCCTGGCATCAGCTACTGATTGTGGGCCGCAATAGGAATGGTGTGTGTGTCAGTTATTGGCTGACACATGCACCAATGGGGTTAAAGGGCTACTTAAAAGGGTAGCGCGAGTGCTGGCATACTGGGAGCGTTTAATGTAGATTTTCCTATTTCCATGACGGAAAGTCTTAATTTTATTAAAGACACGGAGGCGAGTATTATGCGTTTCTTTTCTCACTTTAATAAATAGCAGCAGTCAAGAAACATACTACGATTCCCAGAAGGCCAGAGAACCAGAGCCAATGGGAATAAAAACGTAGTCCAACTACTGTACACCAATCATATTACGAACATATGCATTATGACATCACTTGACTGCGAACAGCCCTCTTTTCTTGCGAGAGAGTCAATTGGCATTAAACAATGGAAATATGGTAAATAAAATAAGAATTGCCATAAGGAAAGATAGAACATCAGAACAAAAGTTCAAAGTCCAAGATAACCACGAGAGATCCTGGAAAGTTCTATCCACAGAAAATGGAGCGGTGAATGGCGTCTTGTCAGTTTGACGAATAGAAGACCAAGCGTAAGCCGAAGTCCTAGGTAGAAGGTTGAGTGATGGCCAATGGTGCTAGAGAAGGGGGGGACAAAATAAACAAAGTTAAGATAAGTGGAGGGATAATACTCGCCTCCGTGTCTTTAATAAAATTAAGACTTTCCGTCATGGAAATAGGAAAATCTACATTTTATGACAAGACCGGAGGCTCATATTATGCGAGTTTAAAGCATATTAATTACATTCAATGAAACATTATCGACAGGTTTACAGTAAAAAACGTTAAACACATTGTCTTTAGACCAATCTGCAGACTTGAGAATATCCTCTAAACGGGAACCTGCCCAAAAAGCTTTGGAAGCCATGGCACCCCTGGAGGAGTGGGCTCCAAACATGGAAGTATCTATACCAGCCAAGGACATTAGCCATTTAACCCACCGGGAATCAGGATTGTGAGGTTTCCTGAAGGAAATTAGTAATTGAGAATGAGAGGGAGTTCTCAAATCTGCAGTCTTTAGTTCGTACGCTTTTAAACATTGTCCGACACATAATTTGGGATGGTCAGGAAAATATGGGTAAAAAACTGAAGATACATTGGTTTTGGTTCGGCGAACCACAGTAAACAAAACTCCAGATGGAGTAAACTGACGATTAGAAATATCTAGCGCTTTGACTTCTGAGAGGCGTTTGATAGAAACAAGGCACAATAGCATGGTTAATTTCGCAGATAACATTTTCAGAGAAAGCATGAGATTATCAGGCCATGACAATAGAAATTTCAAAACAATATTAACATCCCATAATTGACTGTATTTAGGAAGAGGAGGATTGGAAAATTTTACTCCCTTTAATAAACGGCAAATCAGAGGGTGTTCTCCAACTGGTTTCCCATTAACAAAAGAGTGGTTGGAGGAAATAGCTGATCTGTACAAATTGATAGTACGGAAAGCCTTACCTTTACTTGCTTCTGCCGCTAAGAAATTCACTATAAAGATTACATCTGCTGAAACGGGATCGATGTGTTTTCCCAGACACCAGCTGTGCCAAATAGACCAGGCTGATTGATAAGCTTTCTTTGTACCTGGGGCCCAGGACTGAGAGATGTATTTTGAAGATTCTGTCGAAATGCAAGGGAAAAAACAGGATTGCCTGATATTTTCCATGCGGAGAGTGTCAACACATTGTCGAGAATGAGAGGATGAGGATGGCCTAAGGGGTCTAGCAGCAGATTCGGAAAGGAAGGAATCAACACTGGGAAATCTATTGACAGCTCTAAGAGGGTTGGAAACCAAGCTTGTGATTGCCAAAATGGGGCTATGAGCACTAGAGAGGCTTGTTGGCGTCTGACATGAGCCAATACCCTGCTGATCATGAGGAAAGGGGGAAAGGCGTAATTGAGGGTAAGAGACCAGTCCTGTAAAAAGGCATCGGAAGCTAAAGCCAGTGGATCTGGGCGCCAACTGTAGAATTGGGGAAGCTGAGAATTGAGACGGGATGCAAAAAGATCGATTACAAGTGGACCCCAAATGTACTGAAGGTTTTGAAAAATGGAAGCGTGGAGTTTCCAATCGCTTGAACCTCGAAGATGGCGAGAATGCCAATCTGCCACTGAATTCAGAGATCCTGGAAGATACTCTGCATGAACCGAAATGTGGTTTAAAAGGCAATATTCCCAAAAGCCCTTGGCTAATTCCGCCAGAGTTTTTGATTTTGTGCCTCTGAGATGATTGATATATCGAACTGCAGAGATGTTGTCCATTCTGAGAAGGATGGCACAACGAACTCTGTTTTTTGCAAGTCTTTTGATCGCAAAGGAGCCGGCAAGCATCTCTAAACAGTTGATATGCATTTTGGACTCCTCTGACGACCATGTACCTCCAGTCGAGATTGGTCCACACCGGGCCCCCCAGCCGGTTCGGCTTGCAACTGATTCTAATACTAGATCTGGGGCTGATGCAAAGATAGTTCTTCCGTTCCAAGCATCTAAATGGTCTATCCACCATTGGAGTTCTGTGCGTGCGTCTACGTCTAAGGGAATTACATCTGAATAGGAGAGGCCTCTCCGTAAATGCCAAATTGTTATTCTCTGAAGGGCTCTGTAATGCAGGGGACCTGGAAAAATAGCCTGAATTGATGAAGAGAGGAGACCTACAATTCGCGCTAACGTTCTGAGAGAGAGCTGAGAACTGCCCAGGATTTGAAGAATCTCCGACTTTATGGTTTTGATCTTTGCAGAGGGAAGCATGAGAGTGGCTGAAATTGAATTTATCTGAAAGCCTAAGAATTCTATAGTTTGAGAAGGTATTAGGATGGATTTTTCCTTGTTTATGATGAAACCTAGCTCCGAGAGAAAGGAGCACGTTATGGATAGATGAGTCAAGAGAGAATGTGGAAATTGGCTCATTAATAAAAGTCGTCGAGGTAAATGATGAGTCTGATCCCTTGAGCCCTGAGAAAGGCCACTACTGGTTTCATGAGCTTGGTGAAACACCATGGAGCCGATGATACCCCGAAGGGAAGAGAGGTAAAATGAAAATACTGGTTTGCCCATTGGAATTGGAGGAACCTTCTGAAATGAGGGTGGATTGGAAAGACTAGATACGCATCTTGAAGATCCAATCGGACCATCCAGTCTCGCTGAAGCAGGGTGTCTCTCAGATGGAGGATGGTTTCCATTTTGAAGTGATGATATACTACGAAATGATTGAAACCTTTGAGATTTATTACAGGACGCATCTTTTTGTTCTTCTTCTGAACTAGAAAAATGGAGCTGGTGAAGCCTGATGGGTCGGGAAAGGTGGGAGAGATGGCCTGTTTTTGCAACAGGGACTGCACTTCGGAAGAAATAAGGAGAGCCATGTCTGAGGAAAAACGAGGAAGAGGAGGGGAGAAGGTTTGGACTGGGGTTGAATTGAGCTCTATGGAGTAACCCTGAATAGTGTTGAGAACCCAGGGGTCTGCCATGATTTCCTCCCATTTTGTTAGGAAAAAACGGAGACGCCCCCCCTATGGGAATAGAAGGAAATAAAAGACTTACTTGGTTGGGTAGAAGATCTTGAGTTCCTGAAGCCTCTGGAGCGGAAACCTCTGCCTCTTTGAGGATAAAACTGCGGCCTATACTCCTGGTAGGAGGCATTATGGTATCCTCTGGAACCTTGGTTTCTGTAGGAACGGCCGGCAAAGCGGTTCCTTCCTCTGCCGGCCCTTGCAAAAACCCATTTGGAAAACATATTTTTGAGCGATTGCTGAGCTTTATCCAATGACGTAAAGGTTGCTACTTATTTACTTAAATCTTTGATGAAAGAATCCCCAAATAGTGCGCCATCAGTGTGGACATTGGGCTGGACAGATGCCAGGTTAACCAACTTCGGATCGAGCTTTAGTAGTAAGCCTTTTTGTCTCTTGTGGGTGAGTGCGGAATTCACGTTACCCAGAAGGCAAAAGGTATGTTGGACCCAAAGGGTAAGTTCTTCAGGGTCAATAAATGAGCCATCAATCCTGGCTGCCTCTGCAATGTCGAAAATAGGGGTTAAGGGACCCAAAAAGTCCATCAATTTATCTTGACAGGAAGCCCACGCCTTATCCACTCCCTTGCGTGGATCCTTGCCCATTTTGGTAAACAAATTTGAGGAGGGGCTGATCTCTAGAAGGGTTGACCGAAAGGTGTTGGGCTAGGGAGGGACGGGGACATTCAGATTTTAATTTAGCTCTAGTTTGTTTGTCTAATGGACAGAAGATTTTAGCGGAAACATATTGGGCAACGTGATCAGCGGGAACCCACTCAGTAGAATTGGGATGAAGGATATTTGAAGGGTCAAACATTTGGAAACCTTCAGGGTCGAGAAGGGAAATAGGTGTGGAAGGATGGAGAGAGGTCAATTTAGATTTCTTTGGGGGAGGAGGGGAGACAGAAACGTCGTCCCCAACGTCCGAAACATTGGAGTCAGAGTCCAGATCCGACACATCATCGTCCCTGTCAGGGATGGACGAAATAAACAAAGGGGTAATAATATTTTTTGATTTGGATTTATGTTTCAAACTTGATTTCCAAATGTCCAAATTTTTATACTCCTTGGAGGGAGCCTTTTGAGGAACCGCGTCCTCTGCCACATGTGAGGTAGCCTCACTTCTCTTTTGCGCCATTTTTCATAATTGTTGGGGATTTTTTGAGGGAGAGAGGCGCTGACTGCATTCCCCCGCAGCCTGGGCCTACATGGATTTAGAAAAATTCAATTTTTTTAAACATTTTTTGTAAGGAAGAATTTACTGCCTGTTGGACAGAAAATTTTATAAAGGCAGAGAGCTCCTGCCTAATGTCATCAGCATCTTGTAAACGGGGGGAATTATCTGATTCCCTAGTAAAGCAAAAAAGGAACTGGCAATTATGGGGTTAATGGCAAAGAAAACTACAAAGGAGCTAAGGGCCCCGCCTATGGGTGTTGCCGGTGAACAGAAACCAGGAAATCCCAGCCTATTCGAGTGAAGGGAAAAGGGCACAGCAGGACGTGCTGCCGAAGGCTCAGTGGAGAGCTAAAACGAAACCGGAAAGCAAGGTATTTGGGTTGCAATAAAAAAAGGAAAGGGTGCGCGCTGAAGAAAAACAAACGCGCAGCACACCGAGCGATGCCTCAGGCGCTTCGGACCAACCGCCGTGGAGGAAAACGTTAGGCGGTTGGAAACGAAGCACGTGAGGCGCGGCACGCCAACCCGATGCGGCAACTTGCCAACTGGATGATAAAGGAAAATAAAACACGCGAGCAGCGCGTGGTACACGTTAAATAAATAACAGCAATTATTGACAGTAATAAAATATATATATAGTCTAAATACCACAAATAAATATATGGAGAAGTGAAAAAGGGTACTTAACTTGACTGCGAGCAGCAAGAAAAGAGGGCTGTTTGCAGTCAAGTGATGTCATAATGCATATGTTCAGAATATGATTGGTGTACAATAGTTGGACTACGTTTTATTCCCATTGGCCCAGGGTTCACTGGCCTTCTAGGAATTGTAGTATGTTTCTTGACTGCTGCTATTTATTAAAGTGAGAAAAGAAACACATAATATGGGCCTCCAGCCTTGTCATAAAATTTACAGGTCCTGGGTACATGTAGTACCATGTTACTAGGGACTTATAAGTAAATTAAATGTGCTAATTAGGTATAAGCAATTCTACCAGCTTTAAAGGAGTGAGCACAAGCACTTTAGCACTGATTAGCAGTGGTAAAGTGCACAGGGTCCTAATGCTAACAAAAACGTAATTCAGAAAACAGGAGGGGGTCAAGACAAAATGTTTGGGGATGACCCTGCAGAGAGGACCAAGCCCAACAAAGGGTATAAGCACTTTGCCCATCTTACATTCATCAATTCCATGCCCCAGTTTTTTCTTTGGTCCTAAGTACAGAAGATTTGTGCTGTTACATTCTAATTCATAATGTTGGAAGTGCACAGAGTCTTTCTGGGTTCACTAGCTGGGTGCAGGATGTAAACCTTTTAATTATCACTTCCTTACTGATAATCACTTTGGTATTTCTAGTAGTGATTTGTGGCTTCATAGCTGTTCATCTCTGGGGTTTCTGCCCTGAATAATAGGACGTTCCTTACCTATCTTTTCACAAACAGAATTCTACTAGTCTGTGAGGTTTATTATTGTAGCAGCTATTGTACAAGCTTTTTCTTACTCCTGAATCACGTCCAGCTTACTGCTGGAGTTCAGGAATAATCGAGGAGCACTACAAGCGTACTTCACAGACAAGCCATTGTGAATCAGGCTCCTGGAGACTTGGCCAGAGAACATTTTTCTTATAACACATTTCCATGTAGCACTTTATTCCTACTTTCACATTTATTGCACAGCAAAATCCTTCTACAACAAAATCATCTAGCTTTGCTCGGACACTAGGTAACAGTATGTGTTTTGTCCTTTCCATTTGGCAGTACTTTGAAAATTATGAAGCAAAATATTGAACTTAAATAAGTAGCTGCATATGGTAATTCATTTATTTGTGTCAGGTACTCATTTCTTATGCCATGAACTGGTGCTGTCAACTGTGCAGTTTATTCCCAAAACTGACATTAAAAAAGGCTTGTTTAGTTCCTTCCCAGAAGGAGACAAGATACTGCATCCGTACCTCGATGAGTTGGGAGGCCGGAGACATTGAGGCTGTGTATACCTTCACAGCGTTTTTGTGCTGATTATCCTGTATAATAAAGGGCACACCGCCGGTTGACTCTAGGATTTAGAGTTAATGCTGAGTCGGGACGCTGGGCTACTGTGACTATATAAGAGGATTATTTATGTCTTGAGGTTTGTGGTGATACATCTGTGATTTGGATTACTGGCTTAGTGTCCTGTTGGTGCTTCCTACAACTCTTATTTGTCCTGATGATGACCCGTTTATAATTTATGTACTGCTAGGGTCGAAACATCGAGAATGAATCTAATGTGGACTGTTGTATGAAAAACATCTGAGAGGATTTATGACAATCCAAAATCTGGGTGTTATATTGGAAAATCATTACGTTTTTACAGCCACATGCTTTTCGATTGTATATATTTGTAAATATCACTGGTACACTTTAAGTTCACTAATTCACTTTTCACTGCACCGTCACTATATAGGAGCACCATTGTTCTTAATCCATCAGTTTTTACTGTTTTTTAAATAATATTTCTTGATGTTCAAATTGATGTGGGTACACTGATTCAGGAAATAATTTGACATTTAAGAATATTTAGTTGAAATAAGATCCTACCTCTCCTTTGTCTAGGAGTCTAGGCTTATACTTCCCCAGTACGGACCACATTTATGTATTCTATTTGTTACCCGGGTCCATGGGTTACTGGGTTTTGCCACGTTTTTTGATATACATACTTTGTTTCCACTAGCAGGAAAGAGTTCTTTACAAATGGCAAGTGGTCTCTCTTCAGGAGAGAAGATGCCAGAGCCACTGTTGTTTTGGTGGGCTGGGGAATGACTGCCAAATTGCTAACAAGTCCCTGAATTCCTCTGGACTCAATAGCATGGTGAATGTATTTTGTGTCCCATTTTTGTTCTTCCACTTTTTCCTTAATAAATTGGTTTAGGTGTGTACTTTGGTGCCATTTGGCATTGTAACTGTCAGCAATTTCATTCAAAACCAGGGTTCACCATTGCAATTATGGTCCAGTAACAGATGTGCTCTTAGGTTTCCTCTTATTCATTTTCACTTTTTATATTCTAGCTCTGTTGTCAATTTCCAAAGGCATTGATCTTATCACATACATCAATTGTCCTCAACCTGTGGCCCCGGAACCCAAGCCTACTCAGGGTGCCCGCAACTCCTTAGAAACGTACATAATATTAACAGAGTCATAAAATGCATATAATTAAAGAAGAAAATTGTAAAAATGAAAAATTTTAACCGTTCTGTAAATGTGAAGGAATTCGAAATTGGAGTTTAAAAATTAAGTTAGTATCTGCATATTGATTCATGGAAGCAGTGAAAATGCATCATACAGCATGTAGTTTGGACGATTAGTGCCCTAAATATTATTAGATACCTCCAACTTTCCCATTGAAATTAAAGTGTTGTTTTTTATCTGTAAATGAAATATTTCATTGTTTGTGTATTCCTTTGATAAATGTTTGTGTCTCTGTTTCATTTGTATTTTGTTGTCCAAACCATTGAAAATGCTTCATCTTGGGTCCCCTGCTTCTAATAGTGATTCAGTGGGGGTCCCTGTGTTCCAGTAATGATTAGGAGTCCACAGAAGCCAATATGTTAGGAAACACCGACAGTCATCAAGCGGTGGCCAGCTCTTAAAACAATCTTCCGCCTCTACTAAACATAGCTATTTGTTTTGGGTTATGTTATGTTAAGAATTTATAAGCGTGCAATTGCTAAAAAGGTCTCCTGGGGCTGAGAGACGACAACTAATTCATCATACCTAAGCCAGATGAAACAAAACTCACATCAAAAGGTTCAAATCATGTCCTAATTACTGGTTGAAAGCAAGTTATAAACTATACAACCATGTTTACAGAGCGTTCCTAAAAAGCAAATGATTGGAAGTTTTCTGCAATGTGATAGGTAAGGTATTCCATAGCCTCTCCCACACTACCGAGAAGGCCCTACCGCCAAGGCAAGCATGCGGAAATTTGGGAACCGTAAGTAATGAGTCCAGAAAGTAAAGGCATCTATTTAGGGTATAGATCTTAAACCTTTTTCTCAGATAGAAAGGGCCTGAGGTATGTATGGAACAGTGTACAATATGTAGAGGATTTTTTAAATAATCCTTTTAGCCACCGGAAACCATTGTCAAATACATATTGCAGAAGAAGATGACATGTGACTCATCAGAAATGGGGCATGGCCGGGCGGCTGATGGAGTGAGGTGCGGAACCTAAGAGCTCCGAGGAACCGGCCCTCACCGACCCATCCAGCAGCTGTAAAGCCCTCCATGGGGATCCCATCTGGCAAATAGAAGGTAGAGGGCCCCATGGGAGGTGAAAACCCAGAGAGGCGGTCCATAGGGAGGCCATACACAGTGTAAAGCGGAAGGCCTGGGACGCCATGAGGGCCTCCAAGATGGCACCCGCCATGGCTCGGTGGCCTGGCAGAGCGGTGAGAGGCAGATAGCGGGCATTGGGAGGACCAGCGCGGAGTCCAGAGAGCCGGTGCCTCAGGTGAAGCACAGGAGCCGGCAGGTTTAGAGGTGCCAACCGCCCGCAGGAAGGTGAGGAGCGGGCACTGGCATTGGGGAATGGGCCCGCAGCAGTGGAGAAGCAGGAAGGAGCAGGCCCGAGGCAGATGTAGAGCAGTGCTCTACAACCCCCTCCTTTTCACTGACTACTGCTTGCGGGGGGCTGTATATATGGACCCCCCCTTTTTTGACCACGAAGACCAACAATAAAAAGAAAAAAAGAAAAGGGAAAAAAAAAAAAAAAAAACAGCAAAAAACCAGCAGGACTTAATGAAAGTTGAGGGCCCCACCGCCGGCTGCGAGATAGCGGGGGCCCTGAAGATTGGATGTGGAGAGCATCGGCACATCAAAGGGGGTGGCTCCTCCCCGCCCCCGCATAACCTAGCAATAAACAACAGACCTATTCAAAGGGGGAGAGAAGTAATTAGAAGGAGAATGAAGGAGGGCATGAGGGCCCGGCCAGCTATTCGACCCCTGGGACTGGTGAGAGCATGGGCCACCTCTGACGGCCTGCTTGGAGAATGCACGGGGTGACACCCTAAATTTAACTGGGTGGCCCACAGCACTGGTGGGGCCCTTGGCTAAAGACTGCCTGCACGCACTGGATAGAAGACCTGCGGATAAGGCCAGAAACACATGTGAGGCCCACAAGGACAAAAGGAAAATCACATGCCAGTGCGAAATAGAGGCCACGCAGTCACAGTTGGTCTATAGGTGTGGCTAGCTGAGAGCACCTGAAGAGGGCAGAAGAGTACTCCATTCCTCGTTCACTGGCCATCACTGAACTCCATATCCATGGGGAAGGCTACTAAAAAACAAGAAATAACGATGGACGATAGGATGATTGGCTTCCAAGGAGCTGATTTAGAGGTGCGGGGTGGCCAACCGCATCTGGAGAATACGCACCCCACTCCCACTCTTCAAGATGTGATGCAGGGAATTGTGGCTTCTGGGGAAGCTTTGGAGCAGAAGATAGACGCCATGAGTACAGATCTGGTACTTCTATGCGATGATCATAGATGCTTGGTGGAACGAGGGGCAGTCAGAAAGGGAACTATCGTATTCGACTCCTGCGGTAACTGGAGCCAGCAATAGACTGAACGAAGCAGAAAGATGGCTGATGGTATTAGAGGCTAATGCAGAAGATGCTGAAAATAGAGCCCGCCGCAACAACATCCGAATAGTGGGCCTCCTAGAGAAAATAGAGAAAAATTATCTGATGGGCTACTTGGAGGCAAGGATCACTCAGGAATTAGGGCCAGATGTAGGTAGGTATCAGATTGCGAGTTGCAATTTGCGAGTCATAGCGACTCGCAAATTGCAACTCGCAATCCGAGATGCAGAAAGGTGTCTCAGACACCTTCTGCGACTCGCTATGGGGTCGCAAAGACCCACCTCATGAATATTCATGAGGTGGGTCGCAGTTTGCGACCCCATAGCGAGTCTAGGCACTCACGGGGATGGTGGCCTTCTGGAGACAGCAGACCACCATGTCCGTGACTGCTTTTTTAATAAAGCAGTTTTTTTTTTTCTCTTTGCAGCCCGTTTTCCTTAAAGGAAAATGAGCTGCAAAAAGAAAAAATTCCAAAACCATTTGGTTTAGTTTTTTTCTGCCTGCTCTGAAAAAATGTTTTTGTGGGCATTCACAAAGAGGATGGGGTCCCATGGGGACCCCTTACCTTTTGCGAATGAGTTACCATCCACTTCAAGTGGATGTTAACTGCGAGTTGGTTTGCGACCGCTTTCGCGGTCACAAAGCAACTCTACATCGCGATGCGGTTGCAAATAGGAAGGGAACACCCCTTCCTATTTGCAAGTCGGAATCACATTTTGCGAGTCGGTACCGACTCGCAAAATGTGATTCTGCATCGCGTAAGGCCTTTTGCGCCTCGCAAACAGCATTTTTCGCCGTTTGCGAGGCGCAAAAGGCTTCCTACATCTGGCCCTTAGTCCTAGAGGGGCTTTCCCCATTCTTTGCTTTTGAAAGAGCACATCGGGTCAACTAGAGCGCCCCCCCCGGAGCACCACCACGCCCAATAGTGGCAAAACGACTACATTTTAGGGATTGTGATCTTATCCTGCTGCGCGCCCACCAGAACAACAATATGGTAACTGAAAACCATAAAGTGCACATATTTCCTGAGTTTTCTAAAGAAGTACAATGGCAAAGTGTGGCCTTCTGCACTGTGAAAAAGAAGCTGCAAGACCTAGGAGTGGAACATTCTAAGCAGTTTCCAACCCGGTTCAGAGTGATCACCCCAACAGGAGTATAGTTCTTCCTCGCTCCACAGGAGACGTGGTACTGGGCAAAGTGCGAGCCTGGAACAGGCCCCAGTGAGGAGCAGCATGCTGGGAAGAGGAAACGCCATGTACGATTCCGAAGGAGGGGAGGATTCGTAGTGAGGGGATCTCCCCCAGTACAGGAAGTACAGCAAGAAAAACTGAAAGCGGTTAAAGAGGTGGCCTCTATCAGCGGGAAGAAACCTGGAGGGCGTGCACTGCCACCGCCAAGCATCAACACAAGATCAGACTCGGACAAGGACTCAAATATTTCCCTACTCTCTAACGAGGGCCTAACTTTGGTGACCTCCCCACTCAACTGATGATCTCATATAACAAGATGTATTGATTATGAGAGAGGTAATGAAATACCTACTAGGGGTACGTAAATTAGTCAGGTATTTTCCTGAAGAGCTGAGCGCAGGTTTTTTTTCTAAAATCCTGTACATGTCCCCATGATGGAGGGCTACAAGATATTGCAAGCAAAATGATGACAGCAGCCGGGTGGGGGCTGGAATCCTTCAGAGCTGACCGCTGCCTGGATGCCTCCCCGAAAAGTTTCTACTAAGATAGAACTGTTGCTTAATTTGACCTTTGGATGGGGCAAATGTTTCTTTATGTCCTAGCGAATGGGAGTTGGGTTGTTCATTACTCGGATTTAGTTGGGGAATGCTGGGATATACCGCTGGTGTGGAAAAGTTCGACAACAACATGTTGGGCTGAGGAGGGGAGTTTTGCGTATCCTACTGTGGAAGATGGAGGAGAATGACCACTGCCTGATCCAAATTCTATACCCCTCATGGGACAACAATAAAGTTATAAGATAATCTCCTGG
The DNA here is from genome assembly GCF_031143425.1 of Pleurodeles waltl. Taxonomy (NCBI): domain Eukaryota; kingdom Metazoa; phylum Chordata; class Amphibia; order Caudata; family Salamandridae; genus Pleurodeles; species Pleurodeles waltl. The sequence goes on along the minus strand of NC_090450.1, from coordinate 534,903,191 downwards.
AATATCAGGGCCATACATACGTTGGCTAGACAATGTAACACGGGGTAGACATTGCATTCCTACAAGAAATGCACATGACTGCCAAAGATGGCGTGGCCTTCCAGAAGCTCTGACAAGGGCATCTGTTCTACACTACATGGGCCTTTTTCACTGGTGAGTGCAGATGTGGACCCTGAGGGTAGATATGTTGTGGTGATGGGCAGACTGGATGGACAGGACATTTCACCAGTCCCTCTTCTTTGACCAATTGTCTACACATTTACCTCATATGTTAATGAGCAGGGTAGTTTTGGGGGAGATTTTAATTGCGTACTGGATCCTGAGATGGATCGGTCTCAACCCCCCTTGCTGGGCTCACCTGCGCACAGAGCGGCGAAGGCGCTGACAGAATGGCAGGAACACTGGAGACTCCGAAATAGCTGACGCACACTCCACCCCCTCGAAAGGGACTACTTTTTTTTCCAGCATGCATGAGCTTCATGTCCGCTTAGATTTTTTCCTATGCTCCCCAGAAATCCACATCAAATTAGTGGGAGTCGAATATCTTGCCTGCACACTTTGAGATCATAATCCAGTGCTGCTTAGATTGTCCTGGGGGAAACCACTCTTGCCGATACCAAACTGGCGACTGAACCCGGAGATGTTGGATGATCCCCCCCTTTCCGGAAAAGACATGACAGCAATTAGTGCATTATTTTGATGAAAATGAGGGCATGGCCTCAGACTATCAAACAGAGTGGGAAACGTTTAAGGTGGTGACTAGAGGACATTGCTTTTCGGAGAGGGTTGGGATTCACTCCACCTTGCTAAAGGACATTAGCGATGTGGAAATTAAACTATGATCTTTAGGGTTGGATAGACCGGGCCATCCAGAACTGGAACCGCGACTGCAGGAGGTCACAGAGCAAGTAGCAGAGCACACAGAATGGCTCTGCTCCTTCAATTATATAGCTTTTATTGCAGGGCAACGTAATGAAGGGGATCGGGCTGGTAAACGTTTGGCTTGTCTTGCAAACCCAGCGCGAAGGGGCTCCCCAATAGTGAAAATAAACTCAAGCTCCGGGACCCCCCTGGAAACCCAAGAAGAAATAAATGCCTACTTTGCTGCTTTTTACTGCACCTTATACCATAGCAGACCTTTAGCTGACCCCACCCTACTAGCTAGATTTTTGCGAGACGTCACTGTTCCCTGCCTGGGCCGTGATGAGGCAGTAACACTGGGGGAAGAGATAACTGTGCCCAGAATACTGGGGGCCATTAAGAAAATGGCCTGAGGCAAAGTTCCAGGATCGGATGGATTACCGATTGAATTTTATAGTACTTACTCAACAGAATTGGCTCAGAGACTCGTGAAGATGTTTAACAAGGCATATGCCCTAGGCCGCCTGCCGCCGACTAGCAGAGAAGCAGTGATTATCCCATTACTTCAGCCAGGAAAAGAGGCCTCAGAAGAAGGAGCCTACTGGCCGCTCTCCATGCTGAATGTCAACTATAAGATCCTGAGTAGCAGTTTAGCATCCCGACTTCTCCTTTTTATGCCTCATTTAATCCACCCCGATCAATCAGGTTTTATTCCCAAATGCAACACGGTAGCTAATATTAGATGTCTTGCGGCTATCGTAGCGGATACCTCATATAACCGAACAACTGCTGCTATATTATCGCTAGACATTGAAAAGGCATTTGATAGCCTCGAGTGGGACTACCTCTACAAAGTCCTAACTCATATGGGACTCGGGCAGAGATATGTATCTCGGGAAGCTCTTATATTCTAGACCCACAGCCAGGGTGCGGACAGGGGAGACTATCTCAGAGGGCTTTGGGGTAGAGCGAGGTACGAGACAGAGGTGCCCACTATCCCCCCTGCTCTTCGCCATCTCCATGGAGTCATTGGTGGTGTTAGCCAGGTCAGGAGCTCACTTTGAGGGAATTATGGCAGGGGAAGTCATACAGCATATTGCATTATTTGCTGACGATCTGCTATTGTTCCTATGGGACACCGGGAGCGATCTACAGGGGGTACAATCCCTGTTGGACCAATTTGCAGCAGTCTCTGGACTTAAGGTAAATTGGTCCAAAACAAAATTGTTTCTTATTGAGGAAAGTGAGATCCCGGTTGGCCTGCCCAGGAATTTAGAGGTGGAGCCCCATTGTTTATCATACCTGGGGGTCAAAATATATCGAACTGCTCAGGACATGTTTGAGGGTAATTACGGGCTAGGCCTTCGTACCCTGATGACTTCTATAGTCTTTTGGCAGATGCTGCCCATTTCAGCGACGGGCAGATCTGCACCACCGCGCTTGTTGTACCTCTTTGGAACACTCCCTCAATGGGTGCCCCAATACTATTTTAAAGAGCTATCCTTAGGAAGGAATTTATATGGGACAGGGGGCGACGGCGGCGAGTGGCATATACTACGCTCCAGCGACCAGTACGGCAGGGAGGACTGGCAGCTTTGAATTGTACTATTGGGCAGCTCAGCTGCAGTGGCTGGCCAGATGGATAACAAGTAGGCAGCAACAAGATGGGCCCACAATTGGGTTTACTCCAACATATCGGGTGCTTCTAGGGCTGAACCCAGGAGCTGAGCCCCCTGCTGGAATAGACCTGCAGGCCTTTAAGACCATGCAGAAGTGCTGGAGAGCAGTCATGAAAAAATAGGATATTCAATTTGCATATTCCCCGGAACGTCCCCTCTCGGTCTTGCCGTTACTGAGGGAGGGGGGGGGCAGAATTGGCATGGTTTGGGGGCATGGACAGCTGCAGGTGTAACTAAATTGGGTGACTTGTTCCAAGACGTGGTCCTAACCACATTCAAGACTTTCGGTGTGGAATTCAAGCTTCCGGTAGGTCAATTTTGAATTACGGGGCAGCAATGACAATCATACGTAGGCACTGGGGAACGGGAGATACAAAACCGTGCATGCATGCATGCTGCTCTTATGTCCTACTAGCAACTGGGATAGTGAAAGCAGTTACTTGCCTCTATCAGCATCTACAAGTGGAGACTTTCCGTCCCATAGATGGGATACGGACCAAGTGGGAGGCAGACTTGGGTACCTCTATATCAGAGACCGATTGGGAGGGCATTCTGGATAGAATGCCCAGAACCTCTAGGAATGACAGATCTAGGCTCATCAATTTCTATATTTTGCACAGAGCATATTTGTACCCAGAAAGGATCAATAGATATTTTAACACACAAGAAGCAGCTTGCCACTGCTTTATAGCTGTGGGGGCGTCCTTTATTCACATGATGTGGGCATGTTCCCTTCTAAACCAGTACTGGACACAAGTTGTAAAACAACTTGCCGATATTATCGAAAAGCTGATCTCACTCACCCCACCCATTGTTTGTTACAGTGGTAGCCACACACTGCTAAGAACAAAACCACCAGCAGATTTCACGACCTGGGGTTGTCATTAGCTATGAGGGAAATCACGAGAAAATGCAAAAAACCTACAGATCCTATTTTGCTGTCCTGGTTAAAGGAACTCTGGAAATGGGCGGAATAGTGAGGGGACCCTACTGCGTAGAGAGGCACACAAGGGGACAGGAATATTGGAAAATGTAAGAGCTTGGGAATTACTCATCATTGCCCTGGAGGACCCTCAGGAAGCATAGGAGGAGATGAAAAACCTGTGGGCATACCTAAAAGATCGCACGAATACAACAGATACATAAGGGCTACACTGCTCACCCACATAGGCTCAAAAATCACACTAGGCCTACTGTTGCACCACACCAGCGGAGGGACCGTTGGTCTACCTCAAGAATAGGCATGTAGAGATGCAAAGCACTGATACTGATGCTAGATGCAGATATTGCAAATTTGCAGAAATGCTATTGAAATATTGAGCTCGGATGGAAGAATATGGACATAACTTGTGTCATCAAGATCGAAGGGGGACCTGTTGACCGTTTGAATGTTATTATGCAAAACTCAATAAAGTCTTTAAAAAAAATGTGACTCGATTGAAATCAAATATCTGAGAACCTGAGAGCATATTAAGGACAAACTTGAAGGTGGATAAAAAAAATTCAAGCTACAACAAATGAATTACCAAGGTCTGCGAGTAACTGAGTCATACGTTATAGTGCAAAGAAAATCAGTAGTGTCAGTTTTTAAATGGAGCCTGAACATTATGAATGCAAAATACAGCTACAGAAACGCATGGTGCTCACGGACATGGATTTAGCTATCACGCTACTGACCAAGAAAAATACATACAGCAATTTACTGTGTATTACACTTGCCAGGATAAGGCCCTTTAGCCTGTATGTCCATACAGATGGCTATACCACACTGCTGAGAATAAGAGGCTCGTTGTGACTCCAGATTTAATCCTACTGTTATTCCTGATACCATGAACATTGGTAACCCTCGTAGGAGAAAGGGGATTTGTTTGGGATTACAATTAGGTCACAAAGGTCTCCTCAGAAATGAGGCTTTACTAAAGGAATCGAGGGTACCACAGCTGATTCTCTGGTAATTCCCCGATTCTCCCTGGAGTTTTACCCGTTTTCATGGAGATCTGATTGTAATGAGGCCACGACCTGCCCTTGGAAAAACAGGGGCATTGATATCAGGCCGTTATTGATATGAACTATTCGCGTTTGGACTGAGGGGGACTGTTTTGCTAATAGACCTGACCCCCAACCCCTCTTCTGTGAGGAATAGCAAAAATACTGTGATCTCACGGTTTGAACTGTTTCTGTTACACAGAATGTCAAATGGTGGACTGATGCCCCTTGCAAAATGGTGATAATAGAGCCAACTTCAATGCATGGCATAAATGCCTTTGCTATTGAGCCAAAACAGCCATAAGGGTATAAACTTTATCTGTTAGTGCATACCATGAAATGTTTATTTGAAATAACTTTTAGTAAGGGAAAATGCCATTCACATTCTATGGTTTCTAGAATGTTCACAGTTTTGATCTTATCCAAGTAAAAAATCATACTTTACTTCCACTCCCATATTAGTTAGACTAGTTTTCAAAAGAATGTCACACATATTTAACAAGCATTCATTCACGTTTGAAAAAAATAAGATATTATTTTTAATGAAACAGTTTGCCTATGTACTTTATTTTGGGTCCTGATTATAATAAAAAAAGTGCCTATTACACACTTTTTGTATTGTGGCATAATTCAGAATCCCAAGTGTTTGTTATTAAATAATGTGGAACATGACATCTCTGTACACACTTCCCCGCACACACACAAACACACACTCACTTTGAGATTGCTCTCGGTGACCCCTTGTCCATTGGTGGGTGTGCAATCCTTACTATATCCACTTTCTGGCCATGGTCCACTGCACCTGTTTTCGTGCACCACTATCTGGTCAGGAAAATGTCCTAGTTTAAGATTTCATACAACTTGACCGGGCATCTAGAGAGAGAGAGAGAGAGGCATATGAGAAAGGGCTCGCCACACAAGTGGCATAAATAAGATAAAATACTAATCAGATTATTTTCCTTCACAATATTTATCACATTTAGGATGGGCCTGCAATGTTCAAAGAAATACTAATATGTCATAAAAGTATGATGCAAATGCTTGTTAACAGATACCAGCTGTAGGAAGAAAATACTGTGACCCTGTGGTGGGATGATGGGATACTTTGTATTCCGCAATATTTATTTTTAAAATGTAAAGTTTCACTAGTGTGATAAGTTGTATTCTCCCAAGAAGTAAAATACTATGAAGGCTGGCCCAATGATTTCAACAAAATGAAGCTCCCTAAACGCAATGTATATATTTTTAAAGCATTAGGTTTCACTAGTGTGACAAGTTGTATACTCCTGAGTAGTAAAAAACCACGAAGGCTGGCCCAATGATTTAAACACAATGGAAGTCCTTCAATGTATTATTTAGATAATTTTATGTTAGCACAAAGGGCATGAGGCCAGTAAAGAGTGTTAATTCTAAAAAGTATTTTAAACTCAGTTTAAAAACACTCATGAATTATCAAATTAAATGATACAAGATTACACACATCAACTGACAATCAGGAGGCACCATTAGGAAGGGATATTAAAGATGATTTGTGGCACACAGGTGGAATAGGGCAAAGTTGAAAACAGATAGTTCACAGGGGCATACAGAAAAAGTTAACAACCACTACAACAAAAATCCACTAAATGTACCCTAGCCATCAGGCATTGACGGTAACAATCTGGAACACTCAGGAGTGGTAGTAAAATTAAATGTATCCTAAGCAATGGATGCGAAAAGTGTTCCCCAATTGTGGAAAAACAATGCTTTTGAGTTGTGGGAATCTGTGGTCACTCAGCTATGAGAATCTCAATGTGTTTGCATAAATACACCCAATACGAAGAGTTAAATTGAATATACACCACAGGAGTAACCAGATGGGCCAGTACTTTACCTAGTTATGATCATAATTGTGCAACTAAACCCATAGTATATGTTTTCACGTGTATCCAATTCTGTTTCTGAGCAAATGAGACATCAACTCAACACTCAAAATGGGCCCTGAAAATGATGGGGTTTTTTTTATAACTATTAAACATTTCGGATCATAAAGTAGATCATAGTTCTATAACTGCATTCAAGATCTGCCTTTTGGTGTCTTTTTCACTCATATCCTGAAGTATCACGTGACTAGGCTCAATGAAACAGGAGATTTGTTGAGAAAAACGTCTCTCCTGAGGATTTTACCAGTACATTTAGAGTTTTCAGACTATCGCAATATTTACAGATGCTAACGTGTTTTACAAAAACACATAACATAATATTCCTAACTATGTCTAAGGTTTTTCACGAAGGACCGGTGATTCGATAGCATGCCTTCAGGCTCCAATTAGTGGCAACATGAAATTACCTTTTTCAAATGAATGACAATCCTTCCAGCTGGTAAATTTATATTTTGTCACATTGTTACTGTTTTGTAAGCCTAAGAATGGCTTTCAGGCATCTTTACAGATCCTCGTAACATGTTCTGCAATTCCTACCACATTCTGTGGCAATATATTATTTCAGGAATGCATGTCTTCTATTCAAATAGTGTTTCTACTCTCATGTTCAGTTGCATTTCTTTAAATAATAATTTTGCATGACGATGGGTACAGGCCTATTATGTAGTCCTGTACATGCATCTGCAGAGATGTTTGTGGACCTATGATGTGAAGCATTTTTGGTAAGTAAATCCACATATTCTGTCACAGGTTTTTGAAACCACTTCAATTTGAGAAATCATCTGGTATCTCAAATTAAATCATTTAATCATCGTGTGATTGGGCAGATATTTTGATAGCTTGAGCCACACCTCTAGGTATAACATATGTGATAGGTAGAGTATGGCTGGAGGATTCTGAAAATATTTTACTTTTTGGTATTTTATACTGTAGATATCTGTAGATGGCAAGGGAAGAAAGTGGAAGCTGAAAAGGACAATACTGATAATCACAGTTTTTCTTCAGCAGATAAAGCAATTTCCAGAACACCAGACACAGAAAACCAGCAAGGCACTCATTGAAGAGCCAATAGAAAGCACTGACTCTGCTAATGTGCTAGTGCGTATGACACATTACCAGCCGTAGCTACGAAAATACAATGTCCCAGTTACCATGAAGACTTAACTGTAAAGTCACCCTAGAGTGTAGAGCTCTGGAATAATTATTCCATTTCCCTTTGCTTAGGTTCCCAGCTCTGCACTGGGTGTTAAAAATATTGATCTATTGTTTTTATAACTTAAAATGCAATATAGGCAAACAAAAATGTACCTATCTCAAAACTCTTTGGTGAACCCATTCTAAATGCACTTGGAATTGATGGCTTCCTACTGGTGAACACCAATGTTCTTAGCTTTCCTGTAAATCTTTGATTATCAAAAGGATAGACCTTTAGAGTTTCTGAGTTTAGGAGGGTCTTCTGATGACCTTAGGGAATACCATATGTGGCAGTCCCTTATCTACTGGCATCAAATTCCATTCCCATGCAGTATAGTACATACCTGAATTGATTGTCCCTAAACACTCTTTTCACCTGAATATTCAAACACCTGAATTGTTTTAAGGATGTCTAAATTATGTATCACATCTCACCACTGATCTATCACAGCAGGAGAAGTTGTGCCTGCCCAGTAATGAATCAATGAAGCACACCCAGACCAAACTGTAAATTTGTTGGAGAAGGTCATCCATTCTCCTGATCTTCAAGCACTGCAAATATGGGAATGCATGGCTTTCTTTCAGCAGATGCCTCTGCTTGTAGAGTTCTTAGGTTCCTGGCTGCATTTCTGAGATTCTATATAATCTAGAACACAGGTATGTGTGGAATATATGGAGTGAACATATCTATGTGGTTCTGGAGGCTTGTGTATGTAAAAAAAATACTCTTTCTTTGAGTCAGTTCTAATTGTGCACACATTTTGCCACAATAAAGACAATGTAAATTCGGTTTGACCAATGTATTTAATAGTTCACACTCATGTTCCATAGGGAAACCGACAAGGTATTCACAAACTCGCAAAGCAAACCACTCATTGACCCATCAACTCCCCAACCCTTGCATGTGCTTTACTGCTGCATAGTTATATGGTTTGTGGCATACAATTAAAACCAGTTATGCCTGCTAGTGTTTCTGTAGTGCCATCTTTGCTCACAGACCTAGGGTTAGGCCACAAATGGCTTTGTGAATCATGCTCTTGAAGTTCTAATGGTAAGTTACTGCAAAGATTTTTAAATGCCACTCAATGTGAGTTATTTTTATTTAGATTCTATTGGATTTCCTAACCAGAGAACAACAAGGGACCACTTGTAGGACACTGGCTCGTATAGTGTACTAGAAGAAGTATACTGTGCTGAGAGTCCAGTTAATCCTCAGTTACTTTGCAGAGGCAAAAGTAGATAGGTCTACTGCTGTATTTGTGGTTATGTGGGGGTGCAGTTAGGCTTATCACGGAGTCCTGTTAAGCCTTTGTTGTACTCTCAGAGGCAATAAATGAGTCACACACTCAATGAATAAATGTGAGACTAATTTAGAAAAATAACATTTACTTTTATATAAGCTTTGAACCAAAGAACTTCGTTATAAAGTAAGCAGGTTTTAAATAAAAATACTTTTCAGTTTAAAAAATCGACACTTAGGGCCTGATTACAAGTTTGGCGGTCAGATGAGCTGACCGCCAACCTCGCAGGGATGAGATCACCGTCAACCCGGCGGCCTCACCCCCACAGTCGTATTATGATGTTCCTACCGGTCAGCCTGGCAGGAGCAGTGCTACGGTATTGGTCTAGGCTCCCTTAAGGGAGCGGAGGCCAGTACCATAGCACAACAGCACCTTCTGAATGTGCACTGTTCTGCAAAGCAGACAGTGTGCATTCTGAGAGTGCAGGGCCCCCCTGTGGCCTGCAGCACTTCCTTTACACCAGCATAGCATTGGGCACTCAATGCAAACAATGGGGGTGGTCCGTTTTGGAAAAAGGCTGCAGGTTTGGGCCAGGAGGCTGAACATAGACAGTTCTGATGTTAGGGGGCATAGGGACACAAAGGCTCCAGCTCCTCAAGGCCCAAGGGCTCCAGGTGAAAGGATGTCCTTTGAATTCGGGAACAGCTTACTGGGCACATCACGGTCAGCTGGAGTCTTCGGTCGAGGCTGCAGGCTTTGAGGTAGAATCTGGCAGGGGTCATCCCATGGTGGATTCGGACTCAGAATCGCTAGGGAACCTTCACAAGACCGGTGGGCCACTTGGACTTGGGCCATGGGCGTCTGGTGCAGAGGTGAGTACTGAGGCGGTTTCCTGGTTTCTCAGGGCAGGCTTCTTTTTCTTTTAAAGTTGGTTTCTACCTGAACAGATCCGCTGTTCTTGAGAGATCAGGATCTTTGTCGAAGCAGACAGTCTTCCCAATATTTTGGAGGTTGCTGGGCTGCAGGACAGGTCATCTTTTGGCACAGGATCATCGAGGCCTGCAGACAGCCATTAGGGATGGGGCCAAGTCAGTTGGTGTCAGTGATCTTTGATGGCATTAGCTTTAAGCACTATGGGGGTGATTCTGACTGTGGCGGGCGGTCGAGGCCGCCCGCCACAGTCCCGCCGACAAATGACCGCACCGCGGTCAAAAGACCGCAGCGGCCATTCTTACATTTCCGCTGGGCCGGCGGGCGCTCTCCAAAAGAGCGCCCGGCGGCCCAGCGGCCCAGCGGAAATGCCCCTGCAACGAGGATGCCGGCTCCGAATGGAGCCGGCGGAGTTGCAGGGGTGCGACGGGTGCAGTGGCACCCGTCGCGTATTTCAGTGTCTGCTTTGCAGACACTGAAATACTTTGCGGGGCCCTCTTACGGGGGCCCCTGCAGTGCCCATGCCATTGGCATGGGCACTGCAGGGGCCCCCAGGGGCCCCGCGGCACCCCCTACCGCCATCCTGTTCCTGGCGGGAGACCCACCAGGAACAGGATGGCGGTAGGGGGTGTCAGAATCCCCATGGCGGCGGAGCGCGCTCCGCCGCCATGGAGGATTCTTCCGAGCAGCGGAAAGTCGGCGGGAGACCGCCGACTTTCCGTTTCTGACCGCGGCTGAACCGCCGCGGTCAGAATACTCGAGGGAGCACCGCCAGCCTGTTGGCGGTGCTCCCGTGGTCGGTGACCCTGGCGGTCACCGGCCGCCAGGGTCAGAATGACCCCCTATGTTATTTTGCTCAAATAAATATATCCCTTGAAAGATTTCCTTAGGGAATATTTAGCAGGTCTTCATCTACTATTTCTTTGGCTTTGAAGGTACTCTTACGAATTATTCCTATAGATAGATAGATAGATAGATAGCTTCACTGAAAAAAACAATGGTTAATGTGGCATTATAGTTAGGTGTTGAAATAACACAAAAAATAATTCCAACCATCTGCTAGGCAGAGCCTTTAGAACTCCCATGGTACTGGTCCTCAAGCTTCACCACCATGGTATTGACACACCATGCAAGCTTCCCTCAGAGAAGCTTGTATTGTACCATGGTACCATGGGGCTGAATCTTGAGCGGTGGCTTCTGCAGGAGCACTATAGTATATCATGAGAGGGCCAAGCAGCATAAAAATAACTTTTTAATTGTTTTGGCACCTGGGGTGTCCCTCTGGTTCCCCCAACATTTGTCACAGGGGTCAGGGTGTTCCTACCTGCCTCCCCCAACATATTACTTTTTTGAAACACATTCAGGGCAGGAGCACTGAATCCCAAGGCCTATAATGGCAGCCACACATTTTTTTCTGGGTTGTGCCCAGCCAATTAGATCTCTTGGTACTGGGGGACCAGGTACCGGGCCTTGAGTTCAGAAAAGGTCAACAGGAGAAAAAGATCCCTCAGCCAATCAGAGGACCCTCATTTTTTTGATTTTCAGTGTTGCGGATGAACGATCCAGAAGACACCTATTTTTTAACCCCTTCATGACCATCCTGAGCATCTATTTAAACAATAAGTTTTCAAAAGTGGCTGAACAGATTTCACCAAATTATATAAGTGTGCTTTCTGAGTAAAGTTCTAACTTTTTGCAAATTTGATTTAATTATGTTCAGCTGTTTTTGTACCTGCAGCAGAAGTTTCCTACGGCATTTAACATGCAAATTCTGTGTTTTGTGACCTTCCCTTTTCCTGGGCTCCCAGTTGATGCATTACCCTGAAAAGTTACAGGAAGGAGCTGAGGTGGATGAACTTTTTTGGGAACATTTCTGGTTGATTCATCAAATGGCACCCAAGTTTTTAACCAAACATAAACACTTTTCCTATGGAAACTCTGATTCAACTATATTTACACAGTGTTGACCGACACAGTCAAATTAATATATATTACCCACTGGGTAGTTATGGTTAGGATCATATTTCCATATAAAATGCCTTTTTTGTATTGCTAATAACTCTGGTGCCATTTGACGAATCTCGTTGAAACTTCCCAAAAAAGTGCAAATTTTTTACTAGTTTGTTATAGAAAGTTTGGAAAGTTTGGGGGTGATCTGTTAAGTGGCAGTCAAGAAACAGTTGGGCCCCAAAATGTGTTTTCATCATTAATTTTTCCATCTGAGCTTTCAACACATCTACAGCCTAAACGACTGGACGCATTTGCACCAAATTTGGCAGAAAGCAAGATCTTGAGTTTTTTGTGACTTGGAGTAAATTCATTCAGTAGTTTTTGAGCAATTAAGTTTCAAAAACCTTTTATGTACCATGCCGGGGATGATCAGCATGGCCAACAGATATTATGCTGAGATCTGTTTGACTGCCACCATATCAACACCAATGTGGTGCCAGCCATCTTAAGTCTTGGGACTCCGTTCCGAGTCCTAACAAAAGCATTAAAAAAACATAAGGGTGGTAGGCTGTGATGATACCTCCTAGGCCTGGTTGTGGGGTCCCAGAGGAACCCCTGCTGGGGCCCAAAATGCTTTTTTTTTTTTTTAAACTGTTGTTCCAAATTTGCAGAGGATTTGCAAATCTGCGGTAAAAAAAGAAACGCTGGCTCCATCGCCTTTCTTAAAAATACCCTCAGGGTGTGCTAGACTCAAGGGGTGGTTCATATATTATATTTAAGTGGAGGGGTACTTAGCGCGTACCACAAGCCTCTAAGAGGCCCCTGGGACCCCATCCGCAGAGGGCGATGTGTTATTAAAGGGGAGTGGGCACGCAGACCGCCTCCCTCAGCCTAAAAAGGTCCTGGGGACCCCATCCCCCTGGGCCCTATAACAACTTAAATGGAGGGGTGCAAGCCCCCCTCCCTAATCTTGAAAAGGCCAGAGGACCCATTCCCAAGACCATCATTTTAATAAAAGGGGGAGCGTGAGGCCCCCCCCCTCTGTGAGCCTGAGCTGGCCCCTGGGACCATACAATATAAACTGGGGAGCAGGGCCTTAGGGCCCCCCTCCCTGAGCCATACATGGCCTCTGGGGCCCCTTCTCCGGGGCTGGCTCATGGTGGTGTTCCGGGGTACCCAGTAAAGTAATGCTACATTCCAAACAACTGAGCAGATTTACCCAAATTAGGCAGAAAGCTAGATCTTTAACTTGTTTGTGATTTGGAGTAAATCCATGCAGTAGTTTTTAGGTAATTAAGTATCAAAATCTTTGTATATATCATGCAGGGCCAACAGATCCCATGCTGAAACCTGATTGGCTGACACTACATCAACACAGACGTGGTGGCAGCCACCTTAGGTCTTAGTACTTAGTCCTGAGTCATAACAAAAATGTAAAAAAAAATATGAGGGGGGCAGGCTTTTGATATCCCCTATGCCTGGTGTGGGATCCTAGAGGGTTTGTTGCCAGAAACGCTTTAATAAAAACATTGTTACAAATCTACCAAGGATCTGCAAATCTGGGGGGCATCAGATTTTTTTTTAATGTTGTGGAGGGTTGCAGGGAGTTCTGCAGCCCCTAGCAACATTTGAAACCATGACCCCAGTACAACTTACTGTATTTTTAAAGCATTTCCTAAGCTGGTACTTTTGTTTTTTTTCTGTAGCTGGAAGTGCTGCGCACTCTAGGGACTGATACTATGAATTCTTTTATATGTGACAAAAGACTAAAGAGGGAGTGAGTAGGAGACATCAAAGGGTTTGGGGCATGTCCTCCTAACAATCATATACCTTAGACGAAACAAAAGTCCACCCTTCACTACAGGGTTAACCTTGTGGACAAACTTGGAAACTGTTTAGTTTCCTTGGAAAACCCTCACCCACCAGGGTTACCCCTTGGTGGCATGCTTCATCATTAGGTCCTTCCTGTCCTGCTGCTGAAACTGGCGTGCTGTGACCGACAAATTATGTGAGAGCACTTTCTATGTAATCCACTATGATGATGTGTAATAGGAGTGGGGTAAGAGGGCAGAAAAAAGATTAAAAATACCTGCCACCTAGTTAAATTACTGTTTTATTATCCTCCATAGTGGCGGTATGGTCAATATTATTAAGCATTGTGCCTTCCACTGCGGCCACTGCCCCCTGCGCATGGCCTTGCTGAAGGCTGTGCACTTTGAGGTGTTGGTTGGCTGCCTGTGGGGGGGTTGGATACTTGGCCTGGCCACAGGCTGGTCCTGCGGCCAACCCCCTGTCATGCATGACTGAATGCTTTGTGCAGCATGTGGTGGGTTGCCTGTCAAGGTTAGCTGCCTGTGGGGGGTTGGAGGCAGGGTTGGTCCTGAAGCCAGGCACTGCAGCCAACCAGACACCAAGGCCGGCCAGAGGGCATGCACGGTGTAGGGTTGGCTGCAGGGGTGGGGGTTGTTGGCCTGAGACCAACCTACTGATACACACGGGCAGAGGTCATGTGCGTCAGGGGTTGGCTTTATGTATAAAAACAAAATATTACTTAGGATTAAACAAATCCTAGAAATTCACTGAAAAAACAAAGGTTAAAGTAATGTTATAGAGGGTGAGAATTTCAGTGCTAACTTAACATTTTAAATGTACAAAACCACTGAAATTCACCAGTTATAGTGATCTCTAGTAACTATAACTCATGGCCTAAGGTAACTATAACTCATATTCTCTCCATGCACTGCTAATTACCCACTTATTACATCCCTCATGACATCTTCTATGACATCATTGACAATATCAGTGTAACATTTGCAATGAAATTATAAGAAAACTGTGCGCAATGGGGGTGCAAGGTATAGTTACCATAGGACATTACTCCTAGTTACCAGAGATAACTATAACGTGTGAATTTCAGTGGTTTTAAATGTTTAAATTGTTACGTGGGATTATATATATATATATATATATATATATATATATATAGATAAATATATATGTGTAGAGAGATGTTACAGAGTGGTGGTAGCCACTGTGCAGTTATAGTTAGGGTTACCAGAAAAAGGAATTCCTCTGAATTTTCACCATTAAAAACTGTGCGCTTTTTTGATGAATCTCCAGGAACCTTTGCAAACATATTTTTCCTCAGCATTGGCAGATGATGCAAAGTTTTGTGGTGATTGGTCAATGAGGTGCAAAGATAAAAAGGGGGTGGTCCCAAAACATGTTTTGCCACTAATGCATTTTCCATAGACTTTTCTATTGTACATAGTGCAAAAATGGCTGAACTAATTTACATGACATTTTGCAGGATTAGACAATATGGTTGCCAGATAAACCTTTGAGTAATACAGGTAAGTAGTTTTTAAGTTATACAGCATTTTAACTTGGCAATATCTATTGTTGTGGTATTTTCATTATGTGAATGGGTAAAGACTGCCTTTACAAAAGTGAATAGCAGCCATGTTGGTTTTAGCTACACTTTGGCTGTGTCCTGTGTTTCGCCCATAGATGTAGGTCCGTATCAGGTTTGATAATTTTCCCTCATCTATTACCACTTTATTAAAGTGGTAGTAGGTAGGGGAAATAATTATAGGTTTCTATGGGCCTGGCTCACAAAGGTAAAGTTAGACTTAAAGTCTAAGATTAGACTAAAAGTCTAACTTTACTATTTTACTACTTTTCAGGATTCACAAATGGACTTATGAGTACTATCTTTATGACTGCAAAGGTTCCACACTCGGGGCAGAGGTTCTGCACTCAGCTGGAATCTCCGCCTTGTGTGTGGAATCTCCACTGTCAGGGCAGAATCCTCTCAGTTGGGGCAAAACCTCCCCAGCTGGGAGGGAGAAAGTAGAATGACACACACCTCACAATGTATGCCTCCTGCAATCCATGCACTGCAACCACATAAAGGCAACCCACATCCAAGGCTCTATTTGTTCCATACACATATTTCACTTGGCTGGTCTGCGCTTTGGCATGCCGTCTACAGAGCTTCAGCATGCTAAATGTCAAGAGGGAAAATAACTTCACCAAGGAAGAGACTGAGATGATTATCAGATTTATTGTGGGGAACTACCAAAAACGACATGGTCTTCACACATTCCTCAGCAGTGCAACATAGCAGGCAGACCTATGGCAGCAGTTGGCTAAGCAGCCAGTGCACTGAGGAGGATGTTTTGAGCGTCACAGACATGAAAAAGAAGTGGCAGGATGAGAGGGGGTGGGTGAACTAGAACTTCACCAGATTAGAGATGGCTAGATCACTCCCTGGTGGGCAAACTGGAACCCGTCTCTGTCTCGCTCCTCTTGAGAAGGACGTCCTCTCGACCATGAACCCCCACCTGCTGCATGGGCTGCCTCTGAATGATGACCTTAATGAGGTGGCAGGTAATATGTTATGATTTAAACAATGACATCATTTGATAAATGTGTACTATAAACTGTAAATGTGCCTATGGAACTCACTTCAAGTTTGTACAAATATCCATGGTAATTTAAACTATCATGTATCTCATTTTGTATATCACACTACAAGTCCCAGAATCCTGTGCAATGGAAACGTCAACTCCCAGTTTCTTATTCCCAAACAATGGCCCATCTCTGCTGGTGATTTAAATTTACAATGATACATGGTATATGAAAAAGGGCATGAATTAGTGACCATCACAGTTGTCTTGTGAGTAAATATGTGAAACGTTGTACATAAACATCATTTCTTGGTTTTGTCTGTTGACTTCCACATTTAATTTCCACAAACAGCCAGAGTAGATCCACCCATTGGGGCAGAGGTCCCTGCACTTGCAAGGAGGGAACCTTATGCAGCAGATCAACCCATACCACGGGCACAAACCGGTATGTAAATATGGCCAGAAGGGAGTCCTATGTACTATAGTGTGATCAGGCAATTCACAGATATTTTACGTAGAATCTGTCAATAGTTTCACACATGTGAACTGAACTAGGATATGTTGTTTATATCATGTGTCAACTAGAATTTAAACTAAATTACACTCAAATCATTTTAGGCCCTGTGACATTGGTTAGGAAAACACCTATTACAACAATCTCTACTCTACATACAGGTGTGACATATATTCAGGCATCACATACTGGACGGATGGTAGACCCTGATAAGTATAATTTCAAATCATTTCATTGAAGGCATATAGGTCCAGGTGTACAAACATTAGGAATACTGATTTCCTAATTGAGATTCTCTCTCTGAATCGCAATTAGGAAATCGGTATTCCTAATGTATGAAATTCTTGTGAGTTTCATTAGTAATTCCTAGTGGGTTGCAAACAGAAATACCGCATGCATATTGATGAGGTAGGTCACAATTTATAACCCATTAGGAATCGCGGCCATCACAGGGATGGTGGCCTGCCTGGGTCAGCAGGCCACTATGTCTGTGATTGCTTTTTAATAAAGCAATGAAGTTTACTTAAACGCAGCCTGTTTTCCTTAAAGGAAAATGGGATGCAATTAAAAAAAGAAAATGAAACTTTGAAGTTTTATTTCATTTTTTAAGAGTAGGCAGTAGTCCATGGGACCACTACCTGCTCTGAAAATATAATTGCTTTCCATTCTCAAAGGGGATAGGGTACCTTGGGACCTCTTCCCATTTGTGAATGGGTTACCACCTCCTTTAACAGCTCAGTAAAACATGAATATTCGGCGACCATCATTCAGTCGCACAACATTCATACATCCCATTCAGATTTGATATTTGGAAAGGATGCCCTAAACATGACCCTTCCAAATACCGAATCGCAAACACAAATTGCATTTCGGTATCGAAGTACCTAATCCCAATTTGTGTTTTGTACACATGTAAAAGAATTTTGAGACGGGAAACTGCCTGAACATTCGTTTCTGACTGCAAAAATGGTTTGTACATATGGCCCTCATTCTTTCATATTGGATGATATGTTAGCAGTATGTGATGTGTGTCTGATATCCCTGTTGCCATTTACCTCCATATGCTAAGATATGGTTCATAAGAGTATAGTACTTCATAACATGTTGGCTAATGAAACAATGGCTCTACCGGGGTGATTTACTAACATTTTGCGATGGGTTTGCATCATAAAAGTGATGTAAACCATACAATTAAAAAAGAAAAAAATTACTTTCCAGCGCAAAACTTGTTTTTGTGTCAAAAAATAAAACTTTTTGAAACCAGTCATTCAAAGGAGAAATGTTGTCATTTCTCCTTTCTTTTTTCACTTTGCATGTGTGATGCACTGTGCAGCACTTATACAAAGTAGGAAAAGTCATATAAGTTGTCTAATAGTATTATTTTGTACTGGAAGGGTACCCTTACAATACAAAACCTATGTTAGACTCACGCCCACACCCTTGCACGAAAGAGAAAATGTGTGTGTGTGGTGCACTACAGCTAAAATCTGCGCTGATGCTAGGGAGAGGGGAGGAGAGAGTCATATCTCTTTAAATATGGCGCTCTCATGCTCCCTCCCTGTCACTTAACACACCGCAGCATTTTTGTCTGCTGAGCAGCATTGGGTGACAGTTTAGTAAATCTGCCCTTACATTTAAATCAAAATAATACAGTATCTACCAAATTCCTTACATTGTCTAAAGAGGAGAAGCCCATTTCTGTACACCTATGACACATAAAGGTAAAATTATTCACATCATCCTTTGAATTTAAATATGGACATGTATGGTTCATTACAGCTACTGTCAGGAGTACCTAAGTTATACCAGGTATTTGGGAGACATTCTGGTTTCAGCAGTCAGACCCACTACCATACATCCATCAGGTAAGTGTGCTATATATTGTTGTAAATTAGATTGCAATGACGTGGACCTCTGTCTGGAGTCGTTTAAGTCCCAAGTGGGTGATGACCCAAGTTATGGATTAATGCACAATTTCATGTGCCAGTTACAAAATTACATTGAAATCACCACTGTTTGGGAAGAAGAATTTGGAAGTTTAGTTTTACAGTACTTCTGGGACTTGTAGTGTGAGAGACAAAATCAAACATGAGAGTCCAGTTCACCATAAATATGTGCACAAACTTGAAGTGACTTCCATAGACAAATTCACAGTTTATGTTAAACATATATCAAATAAAGTCATTCCTTAATCATCACACCTTACCTACCACTACATTAAGGTCATCATTCACAGGCAGCCCATGCAGCCAGTGGGGGAGCATGGTAGAGAGGACAAACTTCTCAAGCGGCTTCTCGGGGAGGGCTCTGCCCACATCTATCCGGGTGAACTTCTCCTTCCCCCACCTCCTCTCATCCTGCCACTACTTTTTGATGTCTGTGACTGTCCAGACATCCTCCCCCAATGCACTGAGTGTATTAGCCAACTGCTGCCATCTGGCTCCCTTATGTGTTGCACTGCTGAGGAATGTAGGAAGACCACATACGTATTTTGCAGTTTCCCATAACAAATATGACAATCATCTAGGTCTGCTCCTCTGTGCATTTCCTCTTCCTCTTAAAATTTAGCATACCTACACTTTGCAGATGGCAAGACAAAGCGCGGAGCAGTCAGGTGGCATGTGTGTGGAACAAACAGAGCATTGGATGTGAGCTGCATTTATGTGGTTTGCAGTGCATGGGTTGCAGGTGGCATCAATGTCTGTAGGTGTGTGTCATTATCATTTCTTCACCCTGACTGTAGAGGTTCCACTGACGGGTTACTCCTTCCCAATGGTGATGGATATCATGTCTGTCGAAATATAAATCCATTTTTTTTTCTATGGGATTTATATTTCATGGACGGGATATCCGTCACCATTGTGACAGAGTAACCCCTCCACTGAAATCTAAATCAAGCCCCTTGTGTACAACAGTGCATGTTTCTTTTTTATCATATTGAAATCTTCACTAAAATGTTTACGGAATATTGCGAAAATACCTACAGATTATCGCACTACTTAAAAAAACAAAATTAAATGTGCATTGCTCCCTAAACTGCTGTATTAATATATAGAAATGTATCAATACATTTCTCTACCTATTAACACTTTAACAAAGTGGTAATAGGTAGAGAACAACAATTATACCTACTGCTAAACTAGATCCAAGAACCCAACTCAGAAAGTAGCAATATGCAGAACGTAGGATGCAAATATAGGGGGTCATTATGAACATGGCGGTAAACACTGTTCTCCACTGTGGCGACGATGAACAGAAACCCGCCATTGGCGGTGGACAGAAACCCACCATATAAAGATGAAAAAATCTGAATCCATCAAAAAAAAATCCCAGCCACCAGTCACCGCCAGGACCTTGTCAGCGAAAATGCAGGACATCCCACCCCGCCACCACTGAGCACACAAAAACCCGCCCTCCAAATAATGATTCACAAATCACCACGGCGGTCAGTGGAAGTTGAACAACCATTGGCGGTACAGACCGCCACGGCCAGCAATGAAACCCAACAGTAAGAATTGCACGTCTTGGCAAGTTTGAAACCCACACACCTCACACACATCCATAACACTATAAAACACTCACATACACACCCCACAATCCTTTGCATCGCCAATAGAACAACTGAGATTGAGAACTCCACAAGCAGACACTGAACGCTACAACACACAAATCACACACCCAACCACACAACAGCACCTTCACCTAGATCCACACAACACACCACTCACAACACACACCATGGCACCCCCCAAACACGCACGTTTCACAGAAAGGGAGCTAAGGACCCTGGTGGACGAGATACTGAAGGTCGAGCCACAATTATTCAGGGCACAGGTCCAGCATGCACCCTTCGCCAGCAAGATGGGGTTATGGAAGACCATTGTCAACAAGGTCAACGCAGTTGGACACCATTCACACACGAGGGACGACATCCGCAAGAGGTGGAACGACCTGCGTGGGAAGGTGAGGTCCATGGCATCCTGGCACAACATTGCAGTCCAGAAGACTGGGGGAGAACCTCCACCAACACCACCCGACTACACTGACTGGGAGGAAAAGGTACTGGCCATCCTGCACCCTGAGGGACTCAGTGGAGGAATGTACTCGGGTAAGTCGTTTACAATTACCCCATATCCATCACACCTGTAGTGCATGCACCTCCCCACCCCTCCAACATCCACCAGGACCACTGCCCCATTCAGGCCACAATCACAACATCCAGTCACCCTGCATTCCCACAAATCCACCAACAGGCCCACATACCTCCCCATGTGCACAGCAACCTACCCCTGCAAGTAATCACAAAGGCACTACACCACCCACAATGCACCTCCACATCTTAAGCAAAATGCAATGGCAACCTCACAAAGGCACCCTGCATGGCCCAAAATTAAAAAGCTGCACAAAACAGCCCAGCCCTGTGTACCCCATCCGATTATGCAATTGTAACAGACATGTCCATTCCCCCCAACAGGCACCACCACCCATGCCACCCTGATGGACAGGACAAGGAGTGGAAGTGCCCCACATGGAGACAGAGGCACCACCCAGGACAGTGGAGAGAGAACCCTAGACAGTGAGGAATACCCTGGCCCCTCACACAGTCCTGGACTGTCACCATCCAGCAGCCCCAACCAGGACACCACTGACACCCCTACCACACGCCCTCCAACATCAGGCCAGAGCAACTGGACCCACACCTGTTTATCCAGGCCACAGACTGGTGGAATACAAAGACAGAAACCACAGTCACCACCTACCAACAGGCAGGAAGACGATGGCCCCAGTACAAGTGGTTCCGCCAGACCTGTGCAGGGGACACAGGCACAGGGGGCTAGGTCAAGTGGGAGGGCATCCGTGGCCCAGGAGGGAGGCCACAGGATGGATGCTGCAGCCCAGGATGTGATCTCTGAGGTGCTGGGAGCATACCACCATACCCAGGACAGATTGGCCCAGATTGTGGCCACTCTGGAGCAGAGTCAAAGGCTGCAGAGAGCCCAACATCAAGAGACCATGGAGCAGTGGAAACTGCACAATACCACCATGGCCACCATAGCTGGTGCACTGCTGCACCTTGTCCCAACCCAGCCTGAGACCACCACAGACCAGGAAGCCCCTACTACAGGCCAGAATACAGCCCAGCCAACAACAGCAGCAACTGGACTTGTGCCACCATCTGAGGACACACAGGAGACCTGCACCTCAACCCATAGAGGCCAACACCAGGCACCCAAATGGTCCCTGAGGCCCAGATGTGGCACTGGACCACCTGCCAAGACCAAGGCCCCACCTAAGAAGTGACTCTGACAAGAACTGTCCTCCAAGTGTGACACTGAACCACCGTCCACACCGTGCAATAACAACACCAAAAACTGTAAATAACAGATGGACATTTTACCACTGCCAACAATCGCTGAGGCCATGTAGCCAATATGGACATCCACCAGTAGCTCACTCCCATCACTGTAAGAAGCACCAAGGCATCCCTGACACCAAATAAAACACCTGGTCACCAATGTAAATGTCCCCTGTCATTATGTTGAATCAAATCGAAGTGTACATGCAATTGTCATTGAAATCATTCATTCATTTCTTAATTGCAGGATTGGCACCCCACGCATAACATGGTGTTGTGCCAACAGAAATGTCAAACAAGTTGTCCATAATGTCACATGTTCCATGCAAACCTGGTCACAGTGACAATGTCAATAGACCCAACACCCCCATTGAGGTTAAGACATGCCGACAGTATGCTGCACAGACAGCAACAGCATCAATTAGTACCACTTAGTTACTGGAAGTACAGTTGGATCAGTTGGTTCCTGGAGTGTACATCTTCCCCTCCTTATCATCACCATCACTCTCATCCCCTCTCTGAGGAAGTTGGTCTGGATATAGAGCCCCCTCCTCCTCCAAGAGAGGAATAGATTTCCTCACAGCCATGTTGTGCAGCATGCAGCAGGCCACCACTATTCTACACACCTTTTCAGGCTCATAGACCAGGGATCCCCCAGAGATATGGAAGCAATGGAATCTAGCCTTCAGGAGACCTATTGTGCGCTCTATCCCCCTCCTAGTATGTCCATGGAGTTCATTGTAATTCCTCTCTGCATCTGTCCTAGGACTCCTCACTGGTGTCAGGAGCCAACGCATGTTGGGGTAGCCAGAATCACCTGCAAAAGGGGGCAAAACAGGACTGTCACTGAAAACCCTCAGTTGCAGACAGCCTGGCTGTCTGCTATGTGCCCAAAAGTGTCAGACACACTTACCTATGATCTATCCTCTGTCCCGTTGTAGTTGTTCCATCATGTGTGGCACACTGCTGTTCCTCAGCACAAAGGAATCATGGACTGTTCCAGGGAACAAGGCATTCACATGTGAAATGTACTGGTCTGCAGTACACACCAACTGAATGTTCATGGAGTGAAAGTTCTTCCTGTTTCTGTACACCTGGGGGGATGAGAGCTATGTTGGTTCCATAAATGGCACCTATCACATGGGGAATGTTGGCAAAGGCTTAGACGTCTGACTTGATGGCACAGAGGTCAGCACTTTGGGGATACCTCACATAGGACTGCAGGTGTCGTACAAATGCATTCAGGAATCTGGACAGTATAATGGTAAACATTGGCTGTGAAAAACCTGCACCCATGCCCGCTGTCACTTGAAATGAGACCGTGGCCAGGAAATGGAGTGCAGAGAGCACTTGCACTTCTGTAGGAATGGCATGCTGATTCCGATTAGCCTTGCTCAGTGCTGGATTCAGTAATGCACACAGTTCATGAATAGTAGCACGGTTGAGTCTGTAATTGATAATGATGTGAAGCTCCACCATGGTCCCCAAATCAACAAGTGGTCTGTACACCGATGGCGCCACATGGGTCTGTACCTAGGAGGAGTTGAGAACACATGTGAGGAACACACATACATTTGCCCAACATGTTAAATATTCAGCACTGCTGGCATACAAGTCGATGACACATATGCATGGTAGGATGTTTAACTGGAGTGACATGTCCTCTATGATACACCAGGTCTGTTGTGGTGAGTAAATGTATAGTTGTTCATGCAGATGGGGGTTAAGGACAATAGGGCCTGCATGGGGCAAATGAGAAATGAATAACTGCGTAGTAATGGCCAAAATGTCTGCCCCCGGTGATCCAGAAGTGTTGTAGTGGAAGTGACCTCATACCGCTAGCGGTTGGCGTAATAGCCTAAAGCGGTGTTCACCATTGTGCGACCATTCATTGGTTAACATGGTTGTCAATAGGGAATATTAGCGTATCATGATCGGCGCCGGTGGTGATGGTGCACACAGCCGTGGAGCGTACGCCATCTCGTCACCCCAACTTCACTTGACTCCCGAATTACGTGCATGCAGGTACTCCACTGAGTGTGCTGCTGTGTTCTGACTCTAGTCCTGGAAATGGCACGAGTGGCAGGGGAAAGGACCCCGGCCTTCACCAGCGAGGAACTGGACAAGCTCATGGACGGGGTCCTACCCCTGTACGCCAAGCTCTATGGTTGACCAGAGGTACAGGTGAGTAGGTGGATTGGCGGGGCATGGATGTGTGTAATGGTGGTAGATGGCTGTAAACATGTGTGCACGTTTGACACTGTACAGTGTGGGATTCATGGCATGCTGCGTGTGTGAGGTCCTGCTATGCTGTTGTGAGTGTCCGTCCCATAGGGGATGTATAGCCAGCTGTATCCAATGGGCATTGTCTGACCTCTGTGTTATTTTTTATGTGCGTCCCATATAGGTCAGCGCCCATCAGAAGAGGGGACTCTGGCACGCCATCGCCAGAGAGGTGCGGACCCTGGGGGGTCTACAACCGGTGGAGCTCCCACTGCAGGAAGCAGTGGGAGGACCTGCGCCGCTGGGTGAGGAAGACCTGCGAGGCCCAGCTGGGGAGTCCTCCCAACGAGGAAGGGGTGCCTGTTGGGCCCTGTCCCCAACCAAATGCGTCGCATTCTGGCGATGGCGTATCCGGACCTGGATGGGCACTTGAAGGCTGCACAGCAGACACAAGGGGGTGAGTACAGAAACCACTGTATACCTCCTTGATGGATGTGCGAGTGTTGTGTGGTATGTAAGCTGTCTATTGGCAGGGACTCTGACTGATGTCATTTTACATAATGGCCCCCATGGGAAGTAAGGTTGTAAGGGATAGGTCTGCAGTACTTCAGGTCCTTCTGTGCTGTCGGAAATGGCTGTAGAACAGGGTTGTGGCCAATAGTCAGGGGCATAGCCATGTGTATAGCGGTAGGTGCTGGATGGTGGAATATTTGCTGGATGGGTGTATGTGTGAACCAGTTATGTACCTCCATTCAGCTATTTACAAGTGTCTCTCCTGTTTTTTCTCCCCCTCCCTGTTCTCTTGTGTTGTCTGTGTACATCAGCATCATCTGGTGAGGGAGCTGTGGCACCGGCGAATGGTGATGCAGCGACCCACGGTTCCACAGAGGCAGAGTCAAGCGACGCCAAGTGGACCAGTGGGTTGGAGGGCAAAGGGAGAACCACGGGGGAGGCAACTACACCTCGAGGTAGTGACTCTGATACCTCCTCCGATGGGAGCTCCGTGGTGGTGGCGGACCCTAGTGGGCCCACCCATTCTGTCAATTTCCGCCACCCCCATACCATCACCGCCCTCCCATTTGCTCCCCACCGAGTTGCCCATGCCCGCTCACCCAGAAGGGTGGGTGTCTCCTTCGCCCCAGGCACCTCATCCCCTGCCCCATTCAGCCCTGCTGCCCTCATGGAGGAGGCTATTGACCTCCTGGGGACCATCTCTGTAGGGCAGACAACCATTGTCAATGCCATCCAGGGGCTAGCATCAGACGTGCAGCAGACCAATGCCTACCTGGACGACATTCACGGTGCCGTGTCTGGCCTACAGAGATCTTTTCAGGCTCTGGCCTCCTCTTTGATGGCAGCCAGTGTCCCTGGTCATTCCGTCCCCCCTCCAACCACCTCTACCTCTTCCAGCACCCCACTCCCTTCACCCGTCCCAAGCACACATTCTGACAGCCACGCACACACCTCAACTCACAAGAAGCACACTGAAAAACACAAGCACCACACTTCCCACCACAGGCATGCACAAAGCCAACATACAAAGGCACACACACCAAAATCCACTTCCCCCAGTTTGTCCACCTCTTCCGCCTCCCTCTCTGTCACCTCTACATGCACACTCACAGGCACTCCACCCTCATTCACTGTTGCTGACCCCAGCCTGGCAGTCACCACAAAATCAGACATCCATCCATGCACCCCATTCACCACACCTGCACTCACCACAACGACTTTGGTTGACACATGCAGCACACTCACCAAACTTGCAGACACACAGACAACATACATTTACACTGGCAGTCTGTCTTGTCCCACTGTGTCCACCCCCTCTCCTCCCAAGACACTCAAACGCTCCAAAACATCCACCCAACACACATCCACCACACCTCAGCATACTGTACAGTCCACCTGCACCCACGTCATGTACACCTACACCTGTCACGACCACTCCCTCTACCTCCACTTCCACCCCTTCCTCCAGGTCCACCCTGATTGCCCCTAAAAAACTTTTCCTAACCCGTGTTGACCTATTTGAACCCACTGGCCCACCCCATCTCGTCCCTAAATGTGCCCACCTCCTTGCCCTGTCCACTCCTCCCACGTCACAGCCAACCCCTGTCCGCCCATCCCATTCCCATACTACCACCCCTGTGAGCAAGAGACCCTGTGCTGGCGCAGGTACATCTGCCGCACCCCAGTCCAAGGCCGCTCCACCAGCTTCAAAGACCAGACCCAAACCCTCTCCACCTCACAAACGTAAAGCCAAGTCCCCCCTCCCAGTCTTAAGCCCCCACCCCACCATCCCCTGCCCCTGTTCCCTGAGGTGCCTGGATGCCCCATTGTTGCCCCTTTCAGATGGAGTACCATTTGTACTTGTGGGAGTCAAGTTGGGGCCATTGGGGCCCATCCAGTTTGGACTATGGACTGGCCATTGGCCTTCTGTTGGACTTCTGTTGCTCCTGGAGCTTAATAAATGTTTGTGTGGCCAGTGTTGATTTTGGCACACTCTGGATCCGTGGTTCATCGTTTCTTTGTGGGGGGTCTAGTGCACATGTGTGTACTTTGGGCAGGTTGTCTTGTCCTTGTGTTGGGTAAGTACCTCTTACTCTGGGGTGTATGGCTTGTGCTGATGTGAGGGTTTGTGGGTACTTTGCGGGGTGGGTGGACTGGTTGGGTATGTAACTGTGCCCTTTCTTCCCTTGTTTAGTAGGTTGCGGTACTTACCGCCGTCGTCTTCGCCGGCGGTCTTGGTCGTGGAGGTATATGGCAAGGAACAGGACTGGCATGATTTGCAACTCTCTATCCATGTCTGCTTTGACGTGTAGTGTGAGTCTTCGGTGAGTGTTTCCTTATATTTGGTTCGTTTCCACCTGGCTTTGCGTGGCGGTGATTCCCACCCCGGAACTGACAGCGGCCTAGTGCTTCATTATTTGATGGGCGGGTAGGGCCTTTCCGTTGGCCTATGGACGGCCGCTGCGGTCGTTGTCGGCACTCCTCTGCTGGCGGTGAGAGGTTTTCAGGCTGCCTGTTTTTCAGGTGTTTCATAATTCGACGGCCCAGACCACCTGACTGTTGGCAGTAGTTACCGCCGTCACTGGCGGAGCGGTCTTTCCCACCGTGTTCATAATGAGGGCCATAATTTGCTGAAAACTACATGGCTGTCTTTTACGTTTGGTAAACACTTCCATTTGTCAATCACATACTGTCTTACCATGCGCATGTACCGTGAACTGCAAACTTACAGTGGTATATTGTGTCAAAATATATAACTAAGAAAAATTATTACATTACTATATGCCACTCCACTCTGTCACTATACTGTATGCCAGTAACACTCAA
Organism: Pleurodeles waltl; assembly: GCF_031143425.1. Classification (NCBI taxonomy): domain Eukaryota; kingdom Metazoa; phylum Chordata; class Amphibia; order Caudata; family Salamandridae; genus Pleurodeles; species Pleurodeles waltl. Next base: position 534,875,584 of record NC_090450.1, on the reverse strand, counting down.
TGTTATCGCACTCTACACTCCTCCACTGTGTGCTACTCAATTGTATGGCACTCCACTCTATGCCACGCCACTCTGCACCTCTCCACTCTATACTATTCCACTGTGTCCCACTCCGTTCTACAACATCCACCCTACACCACTCCACAGTTCGCATTTACACTGGACGCCACTACAGTCTACCCCACTGCACTCTCCCCAGCTCCACTCTACAACACTCCACTCTACTGTATTTCACTCTTCAACACTCCACTCTATGCCACTACACTGTATGCAACTCCTCTCTATGCCACTCCAGTCCATGCTATTCCACTGTATGCCATTTCACTGTAACTCACTCTATTCTACACCAGTCTACTCTAGAACAGTCCACTGTATTCCACTACAATGTATGCCAATCTTCTTTACTCTATTCCACTGTATGCAACTCCACTGTACGGCACTCCACCGTACACCGCTGTAATATACAGTATTCCACTGTAGACCACTCCACTGTACGCCACTGTACTCTGTCAGCCCAAAGTATGCCACTCCACTCTATGCCACTCTTTTTTTTCTTAACACATATTTTATTGTTTTTTAACTACGCAGAACGCTCTCTTGAGCTCATTATTACAACATTTGTCCCACTTACAAAAAGAGTCAACAATGCCATGCACATAGCTTTCTTGTACATTATCAAGTCAATGAGTCTTCCACTGTTGATGCCCAATTCCAGCCTTCAACAACCAACAGCAACAATAAACCCCCAACTACCTCATCCCTCCCCCTCAATTCCATTGATTGTAGGAAAACAGTGTTGTCTTAATGGGTTTCAGGCCACATCGGCGTATTATATCTAAGCCATCTTCCTGATTGCTCCACTAGCCATATGGGGCCCTGTAAGCACATCACATTCTCAGGCTGAATCAGTCCTTACCACAAGTGCTCCCCTAAAGACATCTACTATAGCCTCCCATGCTTGGGCGTTTTCCAGGCACCCGATCCCCTATTTGCCTCCCTAAATAATACTGTGCCCTCTGTTGATGCCCATTTTTCTCGTTCAGTGCGCCACTGTGACAGCCCAGGCCCCCCCTGATGTTTTCCAATTACGCGTTATTTCACGCTTGCTAGTAGGAAAGCTAAATCTTGAAACCTACTGGTCACTCTGTTTTTTGAAGTATGAGGGTACCAACTTAGCTGGCAGTGCCCCGGTGTGCAGGGGAGAGTCCTATCTAGCAACATGGATAATTGCTCCGTGATCCCCCTCCAATATTGATGAAGAACAGTCCACAACATGTGGAGCAGCCCTGCCCCGTTCTCCCCACATCTAGGGCAGCCTGTCTCCTCCACTCTAAAGTGGTGTTGTATACGCTCTGGGATCAAGTATGCTCTCTGTAGCACACAGAAATGAATCACCTCAAATTGGGCATTTCGTGATACTTTGGGCATTCTGTCAACTATGGTGCCCCAGGCTGCCTCTGATATCGGGGTACCCAGATCTTCCTCCCACTTAGCCTCCAACTGGCTGGTGTCTATCCTCAGTTATAGCATTATGCAAATTGGAAATCATTTTAACAGTGCCTGAAAAGCGAGCCAAATAATCGCAGCTACCCATCACCGATGGCTCAACCGTACCATTCCTCCAATGGTGGCGTATCACCGTAGTAGCTGCTTTATATAAGAGGAAGTGCCCCCTTGTGATATCATAGTCTGCCCTAAGGTCGTCAAAGGACAGCAACTCCCCGCCTCTATAGAGGTCCCCCATAGCGGAAACCTGGGCTTCTCCCCACACTGCCGGGCCTCTCCAATCTCCCCTGTGAGGAATTGCCATCAGCATTGTGATCGGTAGGGTAGCCGGGTAGGGCACTCCGACCCGAGCTTGCTGTAGGCACCTCCTCCAGCACCTCATGACCACCTTGAACTCCTCAGTGTCTATCGCAGTAGTGCGTTTGACACCCAGTAATGTTTGTATCAGATCTGGCAACTCCGGTATAAACGGGTTCCCCCCTCTCTCTGTCCGTTGTCTCCCCGCCAACCATTGGGCAAACCACTGCAATTGGGCCGCTAAATAATATCCCTCGAAATCTGACACCGCTAGTCTTCCCTCTGCTACAGGGCGTTGCAGTGTAGTTAATGCGACTCGCCTGTGGGAAGATCCCCATATGAATGATATCACTGTGGGGTCTAGTTCTTAGAAAGTCACCCAGTGGATCCAACGGGGTAGTGCTCCAAAGTAATACAAGCAGCGAGGAAGGGCAACCATCTTCAGTAGTGCTATTCTACCTATGACTGATAGCCGGAGCGTTGACCAAAATGCTGTACTAGTTTTCAGGGCCCGCATGGCACTGACCACATTGCCATCCAATAAGTCTGCTCCTTCATGGTAGATCCTGACACCCAAGTAAGACATACATCTAAGGGCCCACTGCAGTGAGGCTAGGTCTTCCGGTGGTGTCAATCCTGCAACCACTGGTACACTCTAGACTTCTGCCAGTTTACATTAAGTCCAGACAACAGTCCAAATTCTTCCAGCATGGCTTTGGCCCCAGCCAGTTCCTCCGTGGCATCTTGAAAAAAAGAAACATGTCATCAGCATATAACGCTATTCTATGCCACTGTCCCTTACTTTCAGTCCTCGATAACATGTTCCCTGCCTTGCTCTAGCTGCCAGAGGTTCCACGGCCAAAGCAAACAACAACAGAGACAATGGGCATCCCTGTCGCGTCCCCCTCTGTACTATCTAGCTTTGTGAGATTACCTTATTTGTTCGTACCCGCGCTGTTGGGTTTGTGTATAGCAGCATAGTCCAGGCTATAAAGCCTCCTCCTAGCCCCATTCCTGCCATCACTGCATACAGGAAGTCCCACGCCATGCTATCAAATGCCTTTTCTATATCCACAGCCATAATCACCGCCCCCATCACAGTCCAGGCCCCCCTGATCTAGTATGGAGAGTAGACGTCTGTTAAGAGACTTGTATGCCCAGAAATGAATCCAGCCTGATCTGGGAGTACCAACCGTGGCATATGGGAGAGTAATCTTGTGGCAAGTATTCTACTAAGGATTTTGTAATCCACATTTAATATCGACAGTGGCCCATAGCCCTTATACTCCCAGGGGGGTTTGCTAGGTTTCAAGAGAAGAACTACCAATGCTTCACTGGTAGTGTCAGGTAGTTGGCCTGATATTCTGGCTTCGTTACATAGATTCTCCAGTCTTGGTTCTAACTGGTCTACATATGTCATTTACCATTCCACTGTAAATCCGTCTGTCCCCCATCAGTCTACCCACACAGCCGGTCACACTCTTGACCTCATCTTCTCCACAAGCAACCACGTCACCTTCAATCATACCACCGAACTCTACTGGACCGACCACTACTGCATCCATTTCCCCTTCAAGAAACAAACAGAACACCACCTCACCAAACAACCACCCCGTTGACGCTGGGGCAAAGTCACCGAAGATCAACTAACCAACGCCCTCGCCCAGAAACCTCCCACCAACCCCACCGACCCTGACACCGGCGCACACAAGCTCAAGCTATGGATCGACAACTGCGCCAACCGCCTTGCTCCACTCAGGAAACCCTCCAACAACCAAGTCGACAAGAAAGCCTCTTGGTTCACCAACGACCTCCAAGCCTCCAAACGCCTTTGCCGGAAACTCAAACAAACTTGGCTTCTTGAACACACTCCAAACAACCACACAGCACTCAAGGACGCTACACGCAAACATCACCAACTCATCAGGTTAGCAAAAAGATCCTCCTTCAAAGTCCGGTAGAAAACAACGCCCACAACTGCAAATAACTTTTTAACACCGTAAAAGAACTCTCCAGCCCAAGTGCCACGTCAACGACATCACCCCCTTCCAAGAACTATGCGACGCCCTAGCAACTGCCTTCCACTGAAAAATCACCGACATCCACGACAGCTTCAACACCCTTCACACCTCGGACACTCCCACTCCGCCCTCCACGAACTCCACCCACTCCAGCCGACTGACCTCCTGGACCAGCGTCAACGACTACGAAACTCGCAAGACCATGAACTCCATCCACTCCGGATCACCATCAGACCCCTGCCCACACCACGTTTTCAACAAAGCAGACACAGCCATCGCACCACACCTGCAGAAGGTCATCAACATCTCCTTCAAAATTGCAAAATTCCCGGAAAGCTGGAAACACGCCGAAATCAACGCCCTTCTCAAAAAACCAAAGGCGGACCCCAAACACCTGAAGAACTTATGGCCCATCTCCCTGCTCCCTTTCCCGGCGAAGGTCATCGAGAAAATCATAAACACACAGCTCACTCGGTACCTCGAAGACAACAACATCCTCGACCCCTCCCAGTCTGGCTTCAGACGAAACCACAGCACCAAAACTGCCCTCCACGCTGCCACAGACGACATCAGAAGCCACCTCGACAATGGAGAAACATCAGCCCTCATCCTCCTAGACCTATCGGCCGCCTTCGACACTGTCTGTCACCACACTCTGAAAATCCGCCTCCTCGAAGCAGGAATCCAGGACCAGGCCTTCGAATGGACCGCATCCTTCCTCACCGGCAGAACCCAAAGAGTCCACCTCCCCCCGTTCCAATCCAAGGCCTACAACATAATCTGCGGCGTACCCCAGTTCTCATCCCTCAGCCATACGCTGTTCAACATCTACATGGCCCCCCTCGCACAAGTGGCCCGTCAGCACATCCTCAACATCATCTCCTACGCCGACGACACCCAACTCATCCTCTCCCTCACCAAGGACCCACACACCGCCAAAACCAACCTCCATGAGGGACTGAAAGCTACCGCCGACTGGATGAGAGGCAGCCGGCTAAAACTGAACTCGGACAAAACAGAGGTCCTCATCCTGGGGCCCACCCCCTCCGCCTGGGACGACTCATGGTGGCCGGCCTCACTGGGTTCCCCCCCGACACCCACCGACAGCGCACAAAACCTCGGCTTCATCCTCGACTCATCCCTCTCCATGTCAAAACAGGTCAACACCGTCTCCTCCTCCTGCTACAACACCCTCCGCATGCTACGCAAAGTCTACAAATGGATCCCTACCAAAACAAGAAAAACAGTAACCCAGGCCCTCGTCAGCAGCAGACTTGAAAACAGCAACGTCCTCTACGCCGGCATCCCATCCAAACTCCTCCAACGCCTCCAACGCATCCAAAACGCCTCCGCCCGACTCATCCTCAACATCCCTCGCCACAGCCACATCACCCCCCACCTAAGAGACCTTCACTGGCTCCCTGTTGACAAGAGGATCACCTTCAAGCTCCTCACCTACGCACACAAAGCACTCCACAACACCGGACCAACCTACCTGAACAGCAGACTCAGCTTCTACACCCCCACCCGGAATCTCCGCTCCGCCAACCTCGCCTACGTCCCCCGTATCCGGCGCAGATCCTCCGGCGGCAGATCGTTCTCTTAAACCTGGAACACCCTCCCGTCGGACCTGAGACGGACCCAGGACCTGCTCTCCTTTAGAAGACTCCTCAAGACCTGGCTCTCCGAGCAGTAGCAGCCCCCCCCCCCCATCCCCCAGCGCCTTGAAACCCTCGCGGGTATGTAGCGCGCTTTACAAATAGATTGATTGATTGATTGATTGTTTTTCCCCTTGACTTGCCCTTTATGGCTTCTTTTATCTCCTGCTGTGGAATATCCGCCCCCAGTTCCTCAGCTTCCTTGGGTGCAAGCTGCACTAGTCCTACTGTGTCTAGATACGCCCCTCCTGTCTCATCCATCCAATCGCTTGTGCCTCGGTATAACTGAGTGTAGTATCTAAGCAAACAATCATTAATCTTCGCTGGGTTGGCCAACCAGGCCAGTAAGGTGCCAGATTTATCACTTTCCGCACGCATACGCGCCATATACCCCTTACAGTCTCTCTACCTTGGTGACCACTTCTTATTTCTTATCTAGCAAGGGCTGATGTATATCTGGGTTCTCAGGCCTCTGTCTCTCAAGCTGATGCAATTCCACCTCAGCTACCCGTATTTCTTTTACCAAGGTTTTCCTCATTCCCGTCCCCGCCGCTAAGCATTGCCCTCTGAGAGTGACCTTAAATTGCTCCCACTCCATCAACGTGCTTGATGTCATCCCTTCATTATCGTTGAAATAGTCCTTCATACCTTGTCTAAGCGCATCCATGGTCGCTTGATCCTCAGGCATTTTTGGCTTGAGCTTCCAGGTGGGTATCTGAGGCCTGGGCTGATGCCAGTTGCAACTCAGCATTATGGGATTATGGTCTGAGATCGTACGGGCTAGGTATTCTTCATTTGTCACCATGCTATGCACATCAGGGGAGCACAGGAATGTGTAAAGCAACACATGTAAGTTATATAAGCTAGAAAAGTAGGAATAATCCCTGTCTTGGGGATGAGGTACCCTCCATGTGTCTACTAGTCCCCATTGTCCTTGCCAGTCTGAGAACACCTCTGCCAGCCTTCTCACTGGTGCTTCTCTCAATGGAGGGTGTGACCTATCTGCCTCTACTTCCGCCACACAGTTAAAGTCCTCCCGAATCAGTAGGGAATGTGTTAGATAATTTGTCAGGTGCCCTGACAGTCTCACTATGAATGAGTCCTGATCTACATTTGGAGCATAAATGCTAATTATTGTCAGATCTCTGCCCTCCAGTCTCCCACTCACTGCTACATATCTTCCTACGGGGTCCACCACTTGCATTGTACACTGGAAAGGCACCCTGCTCTTACCCATATGAGCACCCCTCTGGCAAAGGCAGAATAGCTGGTATTCTTGCCCTCGCCACCTGTGCTGCAGTGCCGCTCCCTCTTGGGCCGTCAGATGTGTCTCCTGCAACAGTGCTATGTCTATACCTCTTCTGTTTAGGTATGAAAAGACCTTGTACCTTTTAGAGATGGTATGCATAACTCTAACATTCCAATCCATTACTTTGTAATTTGCTTGTGAAGCCATAATAACCTCAGGTTACTCAAATACTCTACTTGTTTGCCCCCAATCCCAGCACGTGCGCCCCTGTATCCCCCAAAGACATGAATCTGGTTAGTGTAGTTATGCAATCTCTGTGACCCCAAACATGTAACCTCCCAATATTCCAACTTCCCTCCCCTCCTCAGGACTCTCCTCTTTTTGTTGGGGGAGTCCGCTCTTGAAGGCACCCCCTTCCTGGGTAGGTCCTTCTTCTTCGTTTAGTTCTCGCCAGAAGTCGCTCCCCACTCCCCCGGCTGCACCCAGGTTGTGGATGGTTGTTTATCCAGTGCCAAACCTCCTGTGGGGTAGAGAAAAATAGAGCTCCCTCAGTCGTCACCACCCTGAGCCGTGCTGGATATAGCATGCTATAAGTCATTCCCATCTGGCAGGGCCGTCTTTTGGCTTTAGTGAAAGTACCTTGTCGTTTTTGCACTTCACGGGAAAAGTCAGGGTATATGTGTACTCTAATGTTGTCCACCGTTAGCTCCTCCTTTGCTGGGCCTAGTCCAGTATATAATCTCGGTCCTTGTAAATCAGTAGTTTTGCCACCACTGATCGTGGTAGGGCTCCCGGCAGAGGCGGCCTACTTGGTACCCTATGTCCGCGTTCCAGGGCGAAGAATGGCAACAAGCCCTCCTGAGGGAAAAAGTGAGCATATTGTTCCCTTCTATTCATTCTGGTAACCTTACTAAGCGGATATTATTGCGGCGGGACCTGTTCTCTGCATCTTCAGCCTGAATCTCTAAGGTCTTTACTTTCATTTCCATGGCTGTCAGGTGGGTTATAAGCTCTGCAACCACTGGGGACAGACCCACTACTTCTCTTTCCGTCGAGGCAACGCTCTCCGTCAATCTGCAGTGATCCTTCTCAACAGGCTCGGATCCGCCCCCAGCGTATTAATTTTGGTCTCCAAGGCCTCTCTCATTGCTATTACAGCTTGAATGACATCCCGCAGCGCTGGCCTTGCTGCACTGTTCCATCCGCCCCAGGTTCCTCGGTGAGCAGCAGGACAGCGTCTTTCTTCCTTGCGGATTTTCCCATGCTTACTCCTGCCTCACGGCAGCACCTCACTTCATGGTTGTGTCACTGGGCCCAGCTCCGTTGCCGTTTATGATCAGTTAGGTGGAGGCCCAGTCGGGGTCCCTGGCTCTTCAGTTGTTCATGCAGCGCCTTGAGTGTCCCTCCTGCTACGGCCTTAGGCATTGTCTCCCCCCGCAGTGCTCCCCCGCCACGGGTTCACTCCTTGATCATTTCTAGTATAGGCTAGAGATGGGACGTGCAGTGGTATTGGCTACACACCTGGTTCCACCAGTGAAAGGGGGGGGCCCGTTAGACAGTCCTGTATTCTCCGCGCAGAAAGGAGCCACCTGCCGCAGCCCAACTGTTCAATTCTTTGATTAGTCCCGGCCTCAGTAATCTGCTAAGGAGAGCTATCCAATCACTTCTCCGTCTTCCCCCTCTTAAAGAATCAGGGTTGTACCACAGCCTCAGGTTGCTCATTTGTTCTGGTGGCACACTTTCGCCTGGTGTGCCCGCCAATGCTGTTTTGTGCCAAGTCTTATTCCATCCCCCTGTTCAGCGTCGCCCTGTCAAGGCCCCCGATCTTCTGCCAACCAGGTGTCCGCCCGTCGGGCTGTGCCCATCTTCACGACGGGGGGGCCCTCTTTATCCCACCTTTGCTATGCTCCTTCTCTGCTCACTGTTGGGGTGCTGGGGTCACTTCTGGAACCGGGCTGACTCCTTTAGGTAAGGCCCACGCAGCTACCTCCACGCTTCTCAACTATGCAGCCTCAGTCCACCAGCACCAGGCCGATCTCCTCTCTCTTTCCTCCCTACCCCTCCTATCTCATCTCTCCCTGGGATCCTCGGGGTAGGGGTGAGCTTCTCTTGCCCGCACAACTCTGCCACTCACATCGGCTCCCCGTGGGCTGCTCCTCCCGAGGTGGCACGTCCGGGCCCACTCACTCGGTCTCAGGCCTTCTCAAATCTCAAGTCTCAGCCAAAAATGAGTGAAATTGCCTGAACAAGATAGATTTGTTCTGTTAAAGTAGAAATTAGATGGTGAAGTTAATCAAACTGCATTACAACTCAGAAAAGCTAATTTACTAACGCAGACAAGACATTGGTTATATATACTCGCTGGTGTTCTTTAAACTTCTACTCTCGGGTATTCTACTAGGGTCTGGAGTCGGCGGGAACTTGCGATACACTAACTCACAGAAAGCTTCGATTCTGGAGGCTAGAGTCACTACATTTTAAAGAGTACCACAAACAAGGTCCTAACGTGCAAGACAGAGACAGAATGATTTACGAACCAAAATGGCGGTTTTGAAAATATCTAATTGTGATACCAATTAAAAAAGTAATTGTCTAACACATTTTTATTAAAGTTTACTCATTTTTGTCATATTTATATAAAATAATAAAATACAAAATGTATTTACAAATTCTTTGTTATTAATATTATTAGGTTATTTTCACTATTTTGACACGTGTTGATAATTTACTTTAACACTAGAGGCGCTACTACTCAGTATGTAAAAAAATAAACAGTGAGTGCATCACAACTTACACATTCAAATTTCCCACTTTGAAACAGACCCAAAATGGCAGTCATTTGCAGTACTCTGTAAAATATAGTGGGTCTACTGGAGGTTTCTTGTCGCACGCTCTAGTGGGATAAAATTTAACTAAGTAGTGTGCACATTGGTCGCTAGATGGAGATGACCATCACTATTGTACATTACACGTACGTAGTTTGCACTAATTTTTTTTACATACTGAGAGCTGACAGAAGATGAGCTTTTAAGAGACAAACTGTTATCTTACTCCGATGTATATGATTTATGTATTTTAAGTTGTTAATTGATGCATTACACTAATACAGTATTTTCTCTATAGAGTCTTTAATGTAAAGTTTTTTGTTTCTTTGAGTTGATTACTTTTATTTTCTTTTGGAAACGATTTACAAAAGCTTGATTGTAGTTTTCTTTCAAGATCAAATCAATATTATTTTGATCCGTTTTTGCTGGGCCCCTAAAACGAGTGGGGGCCATTGGCCGGTGCCTACTTTGCCTATTTGGTAAACCGTAACTGGCCCTGGGCTAGAATGGATCAGTCTTTAGGGTTCAACCCACTGAAAGTCCATTGCTGATTCCAGTTAGGAGCCATTGAACAGAGTTTTACTCCAAGTCAGCCTTTTAGGCAGCGTAAAGAACCCTGAGTTTGAACCTGGCTTTAACTGTTAGCCAGAGAGGTGCTTTCAGGGGAGGTTTGATGTGGCCCGCTTATGTAGGTTACAGAACATTCTGACAATCTGCTTTTGTATTCTTTGCAAACTGACAATGAGTGTTTAGGGAGGCCAGTGTGAATGATGTCGCAGTAGCCTAGGCAGGATATAAGAGCTCAGATCAGTTCCATCTGATGCTTGAAGCAACAGGAGTATTTGTCAAGCAAGGACAGCTGGGCATTGTACCCTTTGGCCGCTCACCTGTGGGACAAACAGTTCTAGATCAAAATGTATATCCACATGCCTAGCCTGAAGGGTGCTATTAGGTGGAAATCCAAGATCTAGCTGCTAATGACCTGTCATGGTTCAATTCCTGGAGGGAAAGATTTATTTTGTCCAGTGGTGGATGTAGTCCAAGCAAGGGGTGACATTTTAAGTTCTAGTTGGTTTATTATCTAGACCTCAATGAATATGAGTATCATTTCCATACAAAGAAAGTTTACTTGATGCTGCTGGAGAAAATTTCCTAAGGGGCCCACATAAATGTTGAACAAAAGGCAGAAAATATATGAATGCCTGTGTCCGACACATGGCACTGGTCATGTGAATGATTCAGCTATTCACTTGCATTCAGTCATTTGGTCACACCAGATCTTATCTTGACCAGTAACAGAATTTTGTTAACTCAACTCCAGTGGTGAACAGCACTATTATACACCATAGTATAAAAAATTGATTTCAGAACGGTTATTTAAAAACGCAGTAGTCCTACTAAAAGTGCTTAAATATCTGAAATAATGTCAAACACACAAAAGGTGACAGGAGGAATACTAGGAATTTGTCTAACCACTGTCAATCACTCGGGGTAGCATTCCAACCCATCATTCATTTAGACCCAGCCATATGCAAATCAGTCTTGACCCTACTCCAATAGGAACAGTTCAGCCCAAACTGCCTCTCCAGGGCATCCCTAAACTGGAACATAAGTAACCCAAGGCCAGTTTTACCCTGATTGGGGCTCTACAGTCAGGTGCAGCTTGGTTCCAGTGAGCATTTAAATCTTGGTGGAGAGAGAACTCCATCCCCATTGCAATGGAGTTTCCTCCCTGCCAACATTATGATCTGCCTGTCCAATTTAAATTCCGGTAGACCTTAGTTTGATGACGGCAGAGACTACTTTGTCTCTGCAGTGCGCAAACATCTCTGACAGCCTGACGGAATAATGGCCATCGGAGGTATGACTATATGTCCTCCTGTCTAATTTAGATGGGCAGACAAACAGGATCTTTTCAATGCCCATCACCGTCACAAAAAAACCTGGCTCTATGGGGCATCATTTTTTATATTTTCGTAAAGAAAAACCTACCATAGTATTTTCTTTTTTGACAATAACAAAAAAGTTGTGAGATTGACATACAGTTCTGTCATATTGACGCAGTCATCCATCAAACTTACAATGTATTGGCAGGAACCACCATGTTGGCTGATCCTTTCAATGCTATAAATATCCGCTAGGCCACTGGACATTTTTGGGTCGAGCGCGCAAGTGCTCTGGCCTGTTGTAATCTATCGGTGGGTTTTTATCCACGCCCACTGCACGCCCATCACTATCAATCGTTCATGGGCTTTCCTTTCAAAAATCCTTTGTTATCATTGGCAAATGCATTACGTTTATCCCTCGTTGGGGCAGTTTCATTACCGCCTTGGCCATCGACCCTGTTACATGGATAATTGCATGTTTGCCGATACGTTTGAGTGCAAGTGAACTTTTTTCCTTTTGTGTCTCTTTGAAGTGACTTGCTTCTGTCAATTGTTTTACTTTTCATTTCCAATTTATATGGCAAGAAAAGTCCATTTAGGAATTTACAACACTAATAGCTCTAACTTGAGCAAACGCGAGACCCATTGCATTGCAAATGCTTATTAAAGCTTGTGGCCGGCACCTCCGTCAGAGTGACTGAGTAATTTACTCTGTTGGTTGGCGGAGGACCACCCGCCAAGATTTAAATGAGGCACTGAATTGCATATGGTTGGGTACAAACTGAGGTGCCATGATGGGCGAAAGGACTATCATTTGGAATGCTACTCCAAGTGATTGCCAGTGATTAGAGTTATAGCAGGCCTTCTTCCCTTCACCTTTTGAGTGTTAGATGTGCACCTAAGTGGCCAAGGGTATGCCCCGATGTGTTCCTGTGCTCACTGTCACAGGAACCAAGCTGTTCCAACAGAAAAGCTCTGTTCAGGGCAAAACCCTTGGGTTGCTAGTGTTCTGGTTAAGGAACGACCTGGCCTGGCAGTTTGGGCTGGACTCTTCCTATTCAAGCATTGTTGCGACTTATTTACATATGGCTAGGGCCAAACTGATGTAGCATGATGGGAAAAAGAACAATGGATTGGAATGCTACCCCGAGCGATTGCCAGTGGGTAAGACTTCTTGCAAGCATTCCTCCCATCATTTATGTGTTTGATAGTTTCCCTTTGTAGCATATTTCAAATGGTGTTTGTCTAGTAACTAAGTTTTGGATAGATGAAACAAGTTTAAATAGATGTTCACAACTCTGAAAACGTGTCTTTTTCATTGTCTCAAATTCTGGAGGTTTTCAAATCTGAGATGGAAATCTGACACAGGAATTGTGATGCATCATAATTCAGTCAAGATGTTTTACATTTTACAGAAGTTGTTCTCTCATTCTTAATAATAAAAAGAAATATTGTGCGCTATATTTTACTCAAATGAATTCACCTGTTTTGTTGTAAGATCATGGCTTTTGCTTAAACTGCTTCAAAGATATTTTTGGAAAGAGCCTCTTTTTTAGTGGTGCCTTGTAAGGGAATATTGTGACATAGGTAGCATCTCTCAAATATTCCTTCCTTCACCCTGCGGGCATGGGAATGTGCATCACATCCTGTCACACATATCTAATTAAATGTAGTCTCATCTCTCTTATGTTTGAATAAATGGTGTAACCATTTCTATGATCTTAAGTTGGGGAACAGTGGGACCAGTCGTGAAATGTTCCACCTTTCTACCATTCTGTGGTGATGTGTAAACAAGTCAATGAGCATGCCAGTAATTTGAGGAGACTATTTAACAGTGTATGACACAAAAAAGGGATGCTGATGATCGCCTCCTGATGCCTGCCTTTCTTGGAACTTCCAGAAAACTTCACTTCTGGGAAAAGAGTACTCCATGGGGTAAAGACTTACCCTATTCATTGGAGAAGCCCATTTTTCCTCGGGAATGATCACCACAACTGCAATCACCCTCGGGGTAAATGGGTATAAAGGTCTTTTGAGCCAGGGGCTATTTATCAGTTACTTTGCTTTTGGGAAGGAGAAGTTTGATTCAGAGCTATTTCCCTCTATGCCTGAAGACCTAACTGGTGCTGCACCTCAAGAAGCCTGAAGGGTACCTCGAAAGGAATAGGTGAATATGGCCCATATTTATACTTTGTTAGCGCCGCATTTGCAACACTTTTTGATGCAAAAACCGCGCAAACTTACAAAATACAATTGTATTTTGCAAGCTTGTGCCGTTTCTGCGTCAAGAAATGACGCAAATGTGGCGCTAAAAAAGTATAAATATGGGCTCATGTATTCTGGTAGGTTGCATTCCACAGCATCCCTTCAGCTGTGAAACCCAGGGTCCACCTTTTTGTCCCATCTAGTGTATGACATTAAGTATGCTGTCCTGCAAGGATTTCCTTCATCCAATGTAGATGAACACATATTATAACATCATTACTTTTCAAAACTTGAAAAGTCCTATAGCAGTACTGTTACCAATCATACACATGGGGGAAAGGTCACTTATCCTTAGAACAATCTTCAGCTACCACAGATTGCTCCCCACTCATGGGTAACTGTCAGCAACAGGATTCACTTTCATCCACCTCCATCTCTGGTTTGCCAGCCAGCCCTTTTATTCTTCTCTGGCACCAGCAGCACCTAAGGATGCCATTTGAGGGTCCAAGGGTACCTTATCACCACAAGTAACCAGAGTTAATCCTTCCTATGAAACCATTCTCACTATAGTGGCCTGAAGCCTTAGAAGGCTGCTCAGCTCATAGGACTATACATGTGCTCAGAGTGCAAATTGTGCATTATCAGGAGTAAGTATTGTTCCTTTATGAGAGTCAAAACGTTTGTCAACACTACTATTGCCAACATTTCTTCAGCCAACAAGATATACTTGCCTTGATTCTTCCTAGAATTCTGGTGACCTACTTTCTTAGCTAAAATTCCATTGGACCTGGTTCAGAAAGGTAAACTTAAGCTTTTGTGTAAGTTTACAATTGTTAGCTGTATGAGTTTCCTTTACAATATGAAAAAACATGGTTGTGGAGATTTGGAAATAACACTTTTCAATTATACAAAATGTATTATTTGCAAGAAAAATACCTTATAAGTAAATTAAGTGAAATAGGGTATGTTTCAATTGACCTGCCAAAGCAAATTTGCAGTTTATTTTAGAGTTATGCAATGACCTAAACGTTGCTGCAATGTTTCCATAAACAGCTCATCCTAACCAGAGGGCATCCTTGTCCAGGCTAAAGAAAAATGTGCAGATACCTCTGTTCAATCGAAAAGAGATGCAAAAGGTTGTTTTAAAACTTTCATTTTCAGAAAACACAAGTGTCAGCATACCATAGACCTTATTTCCTGATTTAGATTCTGGTGCGGTTACTCCGCCATAAACGTAGCGGACATATGGCCCAGCCCCATCCCTTTCCCTTTCGTTCTCAAAGTGCATGGCTCTGCCCCTTCCCTCTGTGCTCTGTTTTGCCACCATTGCAGATCCTGCCCTCCTCACCCTGCCCCCTGTTCTCCATTTGCAGGCCCCTGTCCATTCCCCCCCTGGTCTCTTTAAGCTGCCACTGCTCCTGCGCTGCCACTACTCTCCATTGCTGTGCCTACATCCCTGTCCCCCATTCATGTGTGTGTCCTGACCCAGCTGTCCTCTGTTGCTGGTCCTGCCCCGTCACTACCCCCCTTCCACATTTTCCATAAACATCACCCTACCTCCTTGGCCCATTGCACAGCCACTTCCCCTTTATTGCCACTGCCCTCCAATGCTGCACCCAAACCTACCACCTGCTCCCATTCTCTGGTGCTTGCTTCAGCCCCCTCCTTCACTGCCCTGTTGTGCTGCCACTGCTCTCTGCTGATCCACCTGCCCCTGTCTCCATACTTCCTGTGTGTGCCCCTGTCCCTTTCCTCTCAGGTCCATTTTCTGCCACTGCCCATATCCTGCCACTGCCCTCCGTCGCTTCCCTTGCGCCTGCCCTCTGCATGCGTGCCCCTGATCCCTACCTCCTTTGTCGATTGTGCTGCCATTACCCCGTGCTGCCACTGGCCTCTGTTGCTGCCCCTGGCGGTCTGCCTCATTCTCTGTCTGCGTGCCCCTTTCTCTCCAGTGCTGCCACTGCTTTCTGTTGTTGCCCCTGCCCCACCCTCTACCATATGCCCTTGGTTCTCCTTGTGTATGGTCCTGACTCCACGCTCGCTGGTGCGTTGTGCTGCCACTGCCCTCCACTAATGCATCTCTCATCATCCCCCTCAGAGTCCATGTGGGTGCCCTGGCCCTTCTCTCCGTAGTCCAGTGTTCTGCCATTTGCCCTTCGTTGCTGCCCCTTGCCCTATTACTTGTGCATGTACCTATCTTTCTGGTTCATTGTGCTGACATTTCCTTTTTGTTGCCTCAGCCCTCTACCCCCATGTTCTCTGTACATGTGCTCTTGCCCCTCCATCACTGGTCCGTTCTGCTGGCATTCCTTTGCGGCCCTGGCCCCTGTCCCCCACTCCCCTGCCCCCCACATTCTCCATGAGCGTGCACCTGCCTGCTCATCCACTGGTCTATTGTGCTGACACATACGGCTCCTGTGCTGCCGCTACTCTCCGTTGCTGTCCCTGGCCCCCTTGACCACCATTTTCCATATGTGTGCCCCTGCTCCTGTCCCCACCCTCCCTGCTCGGTTATATTGTGTCACTGCCCTTGTTCCCTGTATATTTGTCCAAGCCTCTTCCACCCTTGTTTTTGTGCTGCCACTGCCCCTGTGCTTTCATTGCCCTGGTTGGCTACGCCTGCTCCTCTAAGCTCCCCCTCTCCCCTCATACTTTGTGTGTGGGCTGCTGAGCCTTGGTTCGTTGTGCTGTCACTGCCACCGAGCTGCCCCGGCTCTCCAGTGCTACCTCTATTCCCCACCTTCATTCTCTGTGTGCGCGCCCCTGACACTCTCCCTCCCTGGCCTGTTGTGCTGTCACTGCCCTCCTTTGCTGCCCCTGCACCCTGCTCCCCTGATCTCCATGTGTATGCCCCTACCTCCTCCCTCCCTGGTCTGCTGTGCTGCCACTGCCCTCTATTGATGCCCTGCCCCCTCTATCCTCATTCCCCCGTGCGTGCCTCTGGCCTGTGACCCATGGTCCATTATGCTGCCACTGCCCTCTATTTCTGCCCCTGTCCACCTTACGCTCATTCCACATGTGCATGCCTCTGGTCCCTCCTACCCTGGTCCGTTGTGCTGCCACTGCCCCTGTGCTGCAACTAGCCTTCTCTGATGTCACTGCCCCATCTCTTTATCCCTTTTAACCCTTGTGTATGTCCCTGCTCCCTAATTCCCTTGTCTGTCGCAGTGCCACTGTTCACCTTTGCTGCCCCTGCACACTGCCCCCCCAATTTACATGCCACTGCCTCCTCCCTATATGTATACGTAACATGACATCTAATGTGTGTTCTAACATTATTAATGTAAAGCATTGCACTGAATTAAATACAGAAGTGAATTCAGTGTAGAACCAGGACATCATTTGCACTGTGTGCCTTAACGTTATTAAACAAAATGTTATCATGTGAAAGGAATTAGAAACCTTTCGCTGTTAATGAAATGCATTTACATTAAAAATGAGAACGATTTATGTAGACATGTGCACTAATGTTTTACAGTCCAATGCTAATGTGTAGTTTTCAGTTGCATTTACGTCCATGTATTCAAAAGTACATTTCATTTATTTTAACTATAACATGAAGCTTTATTCGAGATTGTGTAACTGACATTTACATTTACTTGAATTTAAAAGGTGTAAAAATAACAAATTAAATGTGCATTATACTCTAAGTTGACAAGACTAGCCTGAATTTCTTTCAGCATGAGAACTGTTTACCATTTCTGCTTGCATGTCTTTTCTTTACACGTGCGTTCACATAAATTGTTAGATTGGAAACAGATGTACTATTGTGTTAGGAATAAAGTGTGGGAAAGGACCTTTATAAAAGAACATAGAAAAATCGAGTGTGAGCTAACAATCCCTTATTCAAATTTGTTGCAAGCGATGTCCAGGTGACTAAGGACAGCGTCGTTCTCAGGACTGGCTTGAGAAAATTTGTGAATGTTGCAGTCTACAACGTGAGATTGGAGAGGACGAATGATCTTCTAAAGGCAGGATGAGGGGTGTTACCCAACTAACTTGTGTGCTATTAACCAGTGTTCTCAAGGAATGAATTCAGACACAATCCCTTTAGACTTGAGAGGTACAGACCTCTACTTTTTCCCTTGTCTCCACGCTTTGCTAAGTGTGGCTCAGGTGAACTCTGACTCTTGACTGAGATTACGAGATGCTGGCAGCTTCTCTATATATGCATATGCATAGATATATTTTTTTTCCTTTTTGCCATAGCTTCCTGACTTTTGGAGATTTTCCCCATTAGCTTTATAGACAGATTTAGGTAGATGATCATAAATTTTACTTGTTTGGGAGAGGAGGTCGAAGACTTTTCTCTGAACATCAGATTCTATTGCTAATATTCTTTATTGCTATGACTGAACTCTTGGTTTGCCTTATGCTGATTCTCCTTAACTTTTTCAGGAAGTTTGGCTATCCTTCTTTTATCCTGTGACTCTACAGCATGTTTTTTAGTTTTGTCTATATTAACCTGATTGTTAACTTGTAATAAAAACCTTAACTTTAGTTCTGATTTTTGGTCCTTATTGTGTGAGTAAACTGGTTACACTTTAAATTGAAATTGATGTGCAGAATGTCAACCCCCTACATCTTTCCTTATGACGAAAAAAGAGACGTCGCCTATTGATTTAGGGAAGACGGCCCAGCACTCCATCACTGCTGTGCCTTTGTTGCTGCACCTGTTCCCATCTTTCTCCGTGTGCATGTCTCTGCCCCTTTTCTCCCTGGTCCATTGTGCTGCTACTGCCCTTTGTTGCTGCCCAGACCCTCATCTCTGTCCCCATGTTCTATGTGGACACGCACCTTCCCTTTTCCTTGTCCACTGTACTGCCAATGCCCCAGTGCTGCCTCTGCCCTCCATTGCAACCCTTGTCCACCTCCCCCTACTCTGGTGTTCTCTATGTGCATGTCCCTGGCCCCTTCCTCTGTAGTCTGTTATGCTACTAATGCCCCTGTGCTGCCACAACCATCTGTGCTACTCCTGACCCCTGTTCTGTGTGTGTGGCCATGCACCCTCCATCCCTGATACGTTGTGCTGCCACTGCCCACACCCTACTCACCCCTCGTCCTCCTTCTGTGTGCACTGTCCTCTCTCTCCTTGGTCTGTTGTGCTGCCACAGCCCCTTGTTGCTGCCTCTTCCTTCTTTCTCCGTGTGCGTGGCTCTGCCCCCTCCTTTCCTTGCTCTGTTGGACTGCCACTACCCTCCACTGCTGGTCCTACCCATACCCCTTCTCGCCTGCCCTGGTTCTCCGCCTGCATGCTACTGACCCCTCCCTCTCTACTCAACTACCAAGTCAAGAATGCTTTTATTTGGGGGAGTGTCACACCCCAAGCATCCCTCCTCCGAGAATCTATGCTCCTGGATAGTAGATAGAGATTGTCAAAAAATATTTTCATGAATTTACAAACATTTGTTTCTCTATAATTTATTATGTTGTTTGGTGATCACATTGACAGTAATGTAGGCATGCACTCTAGGATATTTCATCTACAGAGTTTCAATAAGAGTGCCAACATGGCCTGCTTGGCGGTTAGGTGTGTTTTTGGTGCTGGAAGTTTCCTGCCAAAGCTAACAACACCTCCAGCTTGTATCTTTTGCCTCCCATTTGTTACTTGGAGATGTTCGCCTCTGACCAAATCACCTGCCCCCTAGGATTGCCACTACATGGAGACCTGGAGGACCCATACTGGTATTTGTTGATGTAACCCCTCTCTGCTACAAAGACACTGACATCTAAAAGTCTTTGAGGTGAAAACTGATGACCTAATTCACAAAGGTAAACTTACACTTTTCTGTAAGTTTACTCTTTTTTGGTATTCACAAATTAGAGTTAATTAGTAGTAAGTTTACGACTTCAGAAACTCTGCAGTTGGATGGAGAACTCTGCCCATAAAAAGAAAGGCATGAAGGCATGGCCTATCTGTTTTTGGGTGGAGTTCTCACCCCTCCCTCCCCCCCCCCCTCCCCCAGCAGTCTCTCCGAAGACGTCAATCTACTATAAACTGGTAGTTTGTGAATACCAAAAAATAGCAAACTTACACAAAAGTGTTAGTTTACCTTTGTGAATCAGGCCCTGTATCTGTGAAGAACTGTGGGCCAAATGTACGAACACATTTTCCCATTGACACAGAATGGGAAAAACCCTTTGGTACATCTGGCCCTGTATTCATTACTCAGCAAATAAAATATAAAGGCCAACGTGCAAGATATTTCCCTATACTAATCCACCACTAATTCCTTTTGGGTTCCGGAGTAGCGTGCTACTCGCCCAAAAGCGATTTGACGCCTCGTCAGGGGTAGTAAGCGCTATATAAATACTATTACAATACAATACAATACAAAATCTGCTCGCCACTCTGGGTTGTATATATGATAGGAGGGTGCATGGAGAGTGTCTCCCATAGAGCTATTAGAAAGGAGTTTTCCCCCCCAGCAATGGTTGCTTTATGCTTTTTCATTTTCAGGTCCATAACGCAGAACATTGCTATGTATTCCTGCATCAGTCCGGGAACTGCCACGGTTAACAATGGGGATATACAGCTGGAGGCAGGAATCGGATAATATCAGCAGCAGTCATCTAGCGGAGGATATCATCTGCCGGAAGCAAGCAGGTGATACCTACTTCTGCCGACACCTTCATATCTGAAGCAGGCAGCAAGCGGTAACAAAAACTGCAGGCACCAAGTGGAGGCATCCAGCAGGTACCATTTTTAGCAGGCAGCAAGTGGGTAACATCTGCTGCTGGGGGCAAGCAGGTAATATCAGCAAGCAGGTATCAAGCAGGTGATGTGCGCTGGAGGCCGTCACTTAGCATACGATCTGGCGGTAAAACTTACCAGCAGTGCACTGTCGAGAAATTCATTTTTCATGCTGTTTTAATCAGGCTGCTCTGAAAAGACTGCGGAAAAACACAGCAGGAATTCTGAAAATGAAGTGCTGCTATTAACTCGCTCTCTATGTGATTAACTCTCCCATGAATGACTCTATTAACCTGCTCATCGCTCCCACACACAACTGCGTCACAGCAGAACCTGTGCGTATTGCTTTGTATGAGCCTCCTACTCTAAACCTTCTTTGAACACAACCTTAAAAACACTTTTAAGGTGTGCCTTGACAGCACAGCTGTCTGAAAGACGAATTGTGACCAATTCTTTAAATTATACACAGATTGGGCTTCGGTTACCCCAAGAGAATTATTTCTACCTCAATTAAGCTAGTCGTTATTTGGTGTATCAATCCTTCTTCTATAGCGTGCCTGCATTGGAATACATGGGGGATCATTTTACATCTGAAAGTACACTGAATCATTGCAATTTAAATTCTTTATTTCATAGACGCATACTACAGAAAACATTTATATTTTTGTTATATTTCCCATTACAGCAGGCTTTTAAAATATTTGAATCAGGACCCAGTATACAAGCCAGACATTTTGGTTTTGCCAGTGCCTGTTACTTTCATTTATTCTAATTGGCAAAGGCGTGAACAACTGCAGAGAAGAGGCTCTTGCCCTGTCTTATGCCCCTGTTGCTCCCAAACAGCATCAGTTACAAAACAGTACGAAAGCACAACCACAGCCAGCAAAAAAACATTCCAGCAAACCTTAAAGCAAGCCAATATGGTTGACTCTAAGCTGCGGACATATAAGCTTTGCCAATGTTTTTTTGAAATTACGTATGTGTACTTGCATGATGATGCATGTGCACTCATGGATGCCAAATTAGAAATAAAGGAAACCCATTTCAAGATGGCTGCTGTGTGCAAAATACTTAAAAATACCAAAACAATTAAAAAGTCAAAACACAACCATACAAATCGCACAACCAATTTCTAAAAATCAAGAAATATTTATTAGGAAAATTACATAAAAATTATTCAAATGCAATTGGGAACTGGAGAAATTAATTCATAAAGTTTTGAGGCAAAAAGCACTGGCTTTTGGAGCATAAAGTAACAGTTCCTAAGAAGATTTGAAAGTTTCTATCTATGACACTGTTGTTAACTCTGAGGAGAGTGGCAACGTATTGGAACACTCCAGAGTCCACTACATACACAATATGGTTTAACAACTTAGGGCCGTATTTATGAGGGGGTTGCACCCTGCTTGCACCACACTACATGGCACACGCATGGTGCAAACTACTAAGTCATATTTTTGAAGCCAAACAATGCCACTTTGTGAGGCTTTGAATGACTTAAAAAATATGGAGTACGTCAATGCAGTGCAAATCGCGCCGTTGGCTTATTCTGCACTAGGGAGGTGCTCCATCGATATTGCATGGGTGTTCCCACGCAACTCCCACGGTTTTTTATGTATTCCCAGATTTACCAACCCTGGTAAACCTGGGAATGCGCAGAAATCCTTCGCCTCCCCAGGTGAGGCATAATGGGGAGAAATAACTTTATTTCTTCTAGTTTTTTTCTTCTATGTGTGCTACATTCTGCAGCACACAGAGAAAGAGGAAAAAGAATCTCAGGATTGTTTTTGTGCAGGAAGATGCCCCTTTCTGCACACAAACAAACCTGCATGCAACGCAGACACCCTTGCACCATGGTTGGCATTAGGCAGCCAAAAGGGCACCAGCACAGGGGGAAAGGACAGTAATGCGCCATAAATAAATAAATATGGAGCATTCTCACCCTTTCCCTGTGATGCAGCACAGCACAGCAAGGTGACTTGCTGCCCTGCTCCACAAAGCCCATAAATCTGGGCCCTAGGCTCAGATTTAGATAGAAGTCACACACCTAAGGGCTGTAAGTAAAGTTGTTGCGCTGCATTGCGTGAATGGGAGAGAGTGGAATAGTCTCATACTTACTAAGTTGTGGAGATGTACTCCTCTCTCCCTGCACTGGTGCACTTTCGGCTGCCATACAGCAACATAGCTACTTTTGTGTCACAGTGCAAGAGTGCTGGCATTGTAGGACGCATAGGTTTTGTGCTCTAATTACAGACACAATAAGGAGTTTCCCACCTAGTGTGTGTGCTGTACAATGCAGAACACATGCAAAGTGAGAAAATGCAAGGTGAAATTAAAACATTTCTCCTTGTTACGTCTGCCTTGAGGAGGTGCAGTAGTTTGGCACAAATCCCGATCTACAATTCTTTGTAAAGATTTGCATCAAGACCTGGGGGGTGGTTTTATGGGAATACCTATGCACCGCTCATGGAAAACCTCCCTTGACACAAAATAACTCAAGGCAGCACCCTGCACAGCTTTGCGTTACTTTGGGTTACAATCCAACCTAAATAGTGATTTGCTCTAGATTGTAAATAGCATCACAACATGTTGTGCAAGGTTTGCATAAAAAATGTAATGCAAACCAGACAGAGGCCCTCATTATGACTTTGGCAGTCTTTTCCTAAGACTGCCGAAGCCAAGGGCGCCAGAAAACCACCATATTGCGTCTACTGAAGGATTTTGGCCAAAATTTGGGTAGAAACCCTCCAGTAGTCGTGCTGGCGGTCGGAGGCTCAGAGGCAGTTTCACCATCAGCCCCGTCCCACCAAAAGGACTCCGCCAGCCATATTACGACCTGTAATTCGGCTCGGCTGTGTCCTGATGGCGGGGCGCTGCAGGTGGTGGGAGTGCCGGGTCCCGTCCCTCAGGGAGGAGCACCTCATTGGACGAGGTACGTGTCCTCTGCAAGGGGAGGGGTGTGGGGTGTGTGAACGGATGTGTGTGTGTGTATGCGTGTAATGAATGAGGGGGTGGGAGTGGGGAATGTTTGTGCGTGCTGTGTGTCTGTGTGTAAATGTGGTGATGGCAATGAGTGTGTGGGTGAATGTGAATGCTGGGTCGGGGTGCGTGTGTGCAAGTATGTAGACAGGGGTGGGGGTTGTGTGTGTATGTATATTGAGGGAAAGAGGGGGTAGGGGGATGGAGTGTGTCTGCGTGTCAATGGGGGTGAATGTAGTGTGTGCATGTGAGAGTGGGGGTGTTGTACATGTACGTGTGTATGGATCTGGGGGTGTTGCGTGTGTGTGAGTGCGCGTGAGTGTAAGGGTGTTGTGAGTATGAGTGAGTGTGTGTCAGGGTGTGCGTGTCTGTGGGTGCGTGTGGGTGCATGCGTGTATGGAGGGTGGGGGTAAGGACAGGGGTTGGGAGTAAGTACGTGTATGCGGGGGGTGGGGAGTTACTGGGGGTTCGGGGAGGTGGGGTGCGGGAATGTTGTAAGGGAAGGGGGGCTCATGGGTAGATGGGGCAGTGGGGGAGTCATCTATCAGCAACAAGAATGCAAAATCCTGTCGCCGGTAGCCTTTCCGCCAGAGATTTCATGGCGGTACTACCACCACAAAATCCCTGGCAGAAAGGGGACTCGTGGTACCGCCGGTTGTATTGGGTGGGCCGCTGAGTCAGAGATGTTTAACTCCAGCCTGCCGGTCCGACCGCCCTGGCGGTAAGCACAGGAAAGTGGCGGTTTGGCACAGGCCAAACCTCCACACTCGTAATTTGGCAGCCCACACTGATGACCCGTTGGCGGTGGGACCGCCATTGTGAGTCTGGCGGTCTGAAGACCGCCAGACTCATAATGAGGGTCAGAGTCTTTGTAAATCTTGGCCCTAGTGTATTGTGATGAATGGATGGACACATATGGTGTGACTGCTCATCCCACTACCCAGTTGAGAGACTTCTGGGAACTGCTGCACTTCTATTTACTGCACAAAGAGTCGGTCTCTGATATATACAGTTTTGCTCATGATTTGTATGTGACATGGATTTGTATAATATGTGCTTTGGAAACGGGCAAGCGAAACATACCATGGCTGCAAATTATTGGATGTTACTTTGTGGGTAATATTTTGATAAATAAGTATATGATATAGGGGGTCATTACAACATTGGCGGTATAAGGTGCTTACCGCCGTGCAGAAGACCGCCAATACACCGCCGCGTCCGCGGTAGACCGCCACAGCTATTATGACACACATCACGGAATCTGCCGAAATCCAGACACCCACACAATACCGCCACACCAAAGGTCAGCGATAAACATGCGGAAACAAATCCTCCACCTCCACGCCAACAGAAACACGCCCATGCTATTAGGACCCACGAATCCACGCGGCGGTCTTTCAACCACGGTATTCCATTGGCGGTACACACCACCGCGCTCAAAATACACACACATCTCCAAAACACCGCCACATTGGACAATTCAAAATACACACACCTGATACACATACAAACAACACTCCCACACACCCAACACAATATAAAACACACACCCACATCACCCACAAACCCCTATGACCAAAAAGAAGGCGACAGAGAGAGCACAGCAATAGACAACCCCACCACACAGAGGCACACAACACCATCACCCACACAACATCCACGCACAAAACACCACATACCACTACACTCACCACACTCATCAACACATACACCACCCCACACATCACACACACCACCCCATGTCACGCCAAAGACACCCCCGCTTCTCCGAGGAGGAGCTCAGGGTCATGGTGGAGGAAATCATCCGGGTAAAGCCACAGCTATTTGGAGCACAGGTACAGCACACATCAATAGCCAGGAAGATGGAGCTATGGCAAAGAATAGTCGACAGGGTCAACGCTGTGGGACAGCACCCAAGAAATAGGGAGGACATCAGGAAGAGGTGGAACGACCTACGGGGGAAGGTGCGTTCAACGGTATCCAGGCACCACATCGCGGTACAGTGGACTGGCGGCGGACCACCACCTCCTCTTCCTCAACTAACAACATGGGAGGAGCAAGTCTTGTCCATCTTGCATCCTGAGGGCCTCGGAGGAGTCATTGGAGGAACGGACACTGGTAAGTCAAATTTTAACTATCATAACCCCCACCCTACCTGCATGATATCACACACCCCCACCATCACACCCTCCCCTATCACCCCAAATCCTCACCTATCTACCCATTACACCAATCACCCATCCCAAACCCAAGCCCTGCATGACATAACTAAGCATCGACACCCATCACCAAAGCATGCCCACTGCACAGACCCAGAACACCCCCCAACCATCAGCACACAAGCCCCCCCACAGGAATGCCTGCACTGGGGTTTACGCACACCCAACCATTGCACACCATGAAACACACAGATGCAATAATCATGTACTTATACCCCCGCAGGAACCCGAAGGAACGTCACCACACCAGAGGGTCCAGACAACACCACTCCACCCCCAGAAGAGGCCCAAGGGGACGATAGCAGCTCTGCCCCACTGGATCTTGCTGACCAGCCCGGACCATCGTGGGCCTCGGGACAGTCGGTTCCCCTTGCCCAGCCACAGCCCAACACCGAGCTGCCACCCTCTGGTAACACCAGCACAGCACCCACCCAGCGGGCCCAAACCTCCCTACCCAGGACAGGTCAATCAGCTGTGTGTCCACCACTACAGGGCACCCAAGGTAACCCACCACCCCAACAACAACAGGGACCTGGGGGCAGTGGTAGTGGGCACACGGTCCAGGGGACGGAGGCACAGGAACATAGGGGAACTGGGAGGGCTGCTGTGCGACACAGGGAGGACAGGCCAAGGGAACCCACTCTCAACGAGGCCCTCTCCTCCATCATGGGAGCCTACCACCACTCCCAGGAGACGATGGCCACGGTCCTGGACAAGTTGCAGGAGACCCTGCGTCTGCAGCAGGAACAATATTTGGGGTTCAGGGAGGAGCTCAGGACCATCGGCCCCGCCCTGGGCACCATCGTAGGGGTGCTGAGGGACATTCAAAAGACCTTGAGGGACACCGTGGCACTCCAAGGGGCCCCTGACACTAGGCAGGACGACAAACTGCCCACCACCTACGCCGGCGCTAGTGGACAGGACGTCCCGCCACAGGACCACCACACCAGCACCCCACCCCCTGCAGGCGGACAACCACCACGCAAGCGGGCACTGAGATCCAGGAACAGGACAGAGCAAGATGGCAAGACCCCTGCCAGGAAATAAGACCACCCTGATAGTCCTCCCACTGTCCCACTTTGTTACCCTGCCCAAATCGGAACTGGGCCAGCTCCACTTCCAATGCCCAGATGTGCAATGTATCTGTGAGACTAATAGACTGTACTCTGCCATGGACATTCCTCCACCATCACCCATCACCATTTTACAACCCCCCTTCATTTTTGTACACTTAAATAAACACCCTTCAAACACCTAAAAAAAAGGAGTCAGTCAATGATTTGTAAATCTGTATAATCAATTACAGTTGCATAATGGGTTACCCATTGGAAGGCTAACATACCTATGTCACACATCACAAGCCCTTCAAGGATGCAAACAGTTGACACGTAGGTTACCACACTTGTGGAACTGAATTGGAAGGGGACAACTCAGTTAACAAATAGTGAGTGAAATTGAGGCACAGGATAGAGGTAGATGTGTGAAAGTGAATGTAAAGGTAAAATAGAAAATGTGCTCACCTGTGTGTCACTGGAAATATTGCTGTATGACTGACTCCCTGTTGTCGTTTTTGTCTTCCTCAGCTTCATCCTCATCACTGTCCACAGGCTCCACAGGCTCCACAGCTGCTACAACACCGTCATCTGGTTCATCCTCCTGCAGAAAAGGCACCTGGCGTCGCAAAGCCAAGTTATGGAGCATGGAGCAGGCGATGATGATGTCGCACACCTTCTTCGGTGAGTAGAATAGGGATCCACCTGTCATATGGAGGCACCTGAACCTGGCCTTAAGAAGGCCGAAGGTGCGCTCGATAACCCTCCTAGTCCGCCCATGGGCATCATTGTACCGTTCCTCTGCCCTGGTCCTGGGATTCCTCACTGGGGTCAATAGCCAGGAAAGGTTGGGGTATCCAGAGTCCCCCAATAGCCATACACGGTGCCTCTGGAGTCCACCCATCATATCAGGGATGCTGCTATTGCGCAGGATGTAAGCGTCATGCACAGAGCCAGGGAACATTGCATTTACCTGGGAGATGTACTGGTCTGCCAAACAGACCATCTGGACATTCATAGAATGATAACTCTTCCTGTTCCTGTACACCTGTTCACTCCTGCGGGGGGGACCAGAGCTACATGGGTCCCATCAATGGCACCTATGACGTTGGGGATATGTCCAAGGGCATAGAAGTCACCTTTCAATGTAGGCAAATCCTCCACCTCAGGGAAAATGATGTATCTCCTTACGTGTTTCAGCAGGGCAGACAAAACTCTGGACAAGACGTTGGAAAACATAGGCTGGGACATCCCTGATGCCATGGCCACTGTTGTCAGGAATGACCCACTTGCAAGGAAATGGAGCACTGACAGCACCTGCACGTCAGGGGGGATTCCAGTCGGATGGCGGATTGGTGAAATCAGCTCTGGCTCCAACTGGGTACACAGTTCCTGGATTGTGTCACGGTCAAACCTGTAGGTCACGATTAAATGTCGCTCCTCCATTGTCAACAGGTCCACCAGCGGTCGGTACACCGGCGGATTCCGCCATCTTCTCATATGTCCCAGCTGACAGTGCCTACGAAGGACAACAGCGAAGAAACAGTCACAATTCTTCCAGGTATGTACCCACAGTCACACACAAGACTACCCCAGACAATAAACCCATCCTGTATGTGTGTTGAGTGTAGGCTTCAGTATGTGTGACGCAGTTGAAAATGAATCCATGTGGGCCCCTGAAATGGCGGCTGCCTGACCTCTAAACTGGGACAATGGGATTGTGGGGTAACAGCGCTGGCGTTGCACACCGTCGCGGTAGGTGGTCGTAGAGCGCGGCGCAATGCTGCATTGGTTTACAATGGACCCTATGGGTCCCAGGAGCCAATGAACAGGTGCGCCGGCAGTGATGATGCGCCCCGCCGCGGACGTCACCGTCGTGGACGTCACCGCCATTTTCTATCTCTTCAATCACTAGATACCTGACCTTCGACAGGAGAGGACCTACACTGCTAGTGCTGCTGTGACCTCGGTCTGGAAGCGACGATGGCTACTGCGTCTGGGGAAAGGGCCCCTGCCTTCACATCGGAGGAGTTGGAGAAACTTGTGGATGGGGTCCTCCCCCAGTACACGCTACTCTACGGTCCTCCAGACCAACAGGTTAGTACACAGGGAGCACGTTGTAGGGGCTAGGCCTGGGTGGAGATGGCTGGGTGGAAGAGGGAAGGGGGCAGAAGTCATACTACAGTAAAGCATGGGAATAAATGGGCCACATGGTCAGAGTATGGAGGGGGCCACACACATTGATGGTGCAATTGGTAATGACTGTTCCTCTTCCCTTGTGCATGTCATGTAGGTCAGCGCCCACCAGAAGAGGGACATTTGCCATGCCATCGCCAAGGAGGTCCGGACCCTGGGGGCCCACCAGAGACGGGGCACCCACTGCCGGAAGAGATGGGAGGACATTCGCTGCTGCAGCAAGAAGACGGCGGAGGCTCAGCTGGGGATGGCCTCCCAACGTGTAAGGGGTGCCCGTCGTAACATGACCCCCCTGATGTTACGGATCCTGGCGGTGGCCTACCCGGAGTTGGATGGGCGCTTAAGGACATCACAGCAGACACAAGGGGGTGAGTACAAACTCATTCTGCGGACTTTGCGTGCAGTGGTGGTGTCTGGGTGGGGGAGGTGGGCTCTGGGTGTCCGTAGGCCAGGGCAAGTTAGTTAGGCAAGGCCCCTCTGTAATGTAGGCCATGTGGCACTCTACCCCACCTCAGAAAACTAGCAAGTTGAGGTATAGTTGCCCCTGTGGCATCCATGTGCGCAGATTTCCAGCATTGCCATGTAGCCCATATCCATGAAATTGCATGTTCAGAGGGCAGGAGCGCGGCGTTGTGCATGGGGCTGCTGCGTCTGTCTTGTCCGCCAACGGTAGCGGTATGCTATGTACTAAAACTCTCTTACTTCTGCCCCCCCCCCTTTTCCTGCTCTGCCTGTCCGTTTGTACATCAGCATCAACAGGCGGAGGTACAGTGGCACCGGAGCACGAGGGAGCTACATCCCACATGGCCATGGAGGGCCACACCACAGATTCTGAATACACCAGTGGGACGGAGGGCGAGGGGAGCTTCACGACGGCCACCGGATCACGAACCAGCGACACAGACTCGTCCGCTGATGTGAGGTCCCCTGTGGTGGCGGCACCATCTGTGCGCCCCACTTCTACAGGTACAGCCACCACCCGCCCTACCAGCACCGCCCTCCCAGCAGCCCCTCAGCGTTCGCCCCGTGCCCGCTCACCCAGGAGGGTGGGCATCACCTTCGCCTCTGGCACCTCAGGCCCTGCCCCAGTCACCCCTGCTGCCCTCAGTGAGGAGGCCATTTACCTCCTCAGGTCACTCACTGTTGGGCAGTCTACCATTGTGAATGCCATCCAGGGTGTAGAAAGGGAGTTGCAACACGGTAATGCATTCCTGGAGGGCATTCATTCTGGTCAGGCTGCCTTCAGCGAACCCTGCAATCTCTGGCCTCAGCACTGATGGCAGCAATTGTCCCTGTGTCCAGCCTCCCCCATCCAACTTCCTCCACCCAGACCCAATCCCCTGTATCCCAGCCCATCCCAAGCACACCTACAGACCAGCATGCAGACAAGTCAACACACCCAAGTAGCTCAAGCAAACATAGGCACCACACACACCACAAGCACTCACACAAGCATCACACCCATACAGACACAGCAACATCCACTGTCTCCACTGTGTCCCCCTCCTCCTCTTCTCCCTCCTCCCTCCCAGTCTCATCTACACACACACCTGCATGCACCACATCTACAGGCACTAGGATTCGCACCAGGACACCCAGCACCACACGCCGCTCACCTGCACTCACTACCTCCACTGCCATTTACACGTCCCCTGTGTCCTCTCCCAGTGTGTCTGTAACGCCCCCTCCCAAAGTACCCAAACGCAGGCAATCACTCACCCAACATCCATCCACTTCACGACAGCCTCCAGTACCTGCACCTGCACCCAAAACAGCTAAAGTGACACCTTCTACAACCACCTCCTCTTCCTCCACTCCCAGACCCCCTCCAGCTACCCATCCCAGTGTTCGTCAGAAACTGTCCCTCTGTCAAATTGACCTTTTTGCCCCCACCCCCCCCTCCAATTCATCAGTCCCGTCGTAGCGCCTCAGCCAAAAAGCCTCCAGGACCAGTGGTGCCTGTTCAAGGTTTTTGGAGTGCACCGTCCACCAGGGCAGGCAGTAGTACCCGGAGCCAAGGCACAGGCAGCCCACCCCCTGTAAAGGCTCCGAAATTGGAGAGTGGACGACGGGACCGTGGCAAGACTCCTGGTGGGACAACAAGTGAAATGGGATCGAAGGCGATTGGTGAGTCAGCTGTAACTCCAAAAAAGGTGGGGAAGGTCCAGAGGAAGTCTGCCCAGCCTGTTATGAGTGTCACGGCGGAGAAGTGCACCATCATTTCCGGCGATCCAGACACAACTGCCAGCACCGTCGTCACTGGTCCAGAGACCACCGCCAGAGTCACAGCCCAGGAGGGCTCAAGTATCGTCACTGGTCCAGAGACCACCACCAGAGTCACAGCCCAGGAAGGCTCAAGTATCGTCACTGGTCCAGAGACCACCGCCAGAGTCACAGCCTAGGAGGGCTCAAGTATCGTCACTGGTCCAGAGACCACCGCCGGAGTCACAGCCCAGGCAGGGCCAGGATGCCTCAGCTCCGCTGGGCAATGATGGAACGTCATGCCACACACCAATGTCCTGTGTGGAAATCGTCATGCCACACACCAATGTCCAGTGTGGAAATCGTCATGCCACACACCAATGTCCAGTGTGGAAATCGTCATGCCACACACCAATGTCCGTATCAGAACCGCCATGTCAAAGCACCGCTGAAGAGGGCAAAGACCGCCATGTCAAAGCACCGCTGAACAGTCCTGAAACGCCATGTCATAGCACCGCTGAAGAGGGCAAAGACCGCCAAGTCAAAGCACCGCTGAAGAGGGCAAAGACCGCCATGTCAAAGCACCGCTGAACAGTCCTGAAACGCCATGTCATAGCACCGCTGAAGAGGGCAAAGACCGCCATGTCAAAGCACCGCTGAAGAGGGCAAAGACCGCCATGTCATAGCACCGCTGAGCAGTCCTGAAACGCCATGTCATAGCACCGCTGAAGAGGGCAAAGACCGCCATGTCAAAGCACCGCTGAAGAGGGCAAAGACCGCCATGTCAAAGTACCGCTGAACAGTCCTGAAACGCCATGTCATAGCACCGCTGAAGAGGGCAAAGACCGCCATGTCAAAGCACCGCTGAAGAGAGCAAAGAGCGCCATGTCAAAGTACCGCTGAACAGTCCTGAAACGCCATGTCATAGCACCGCTGAAGAGGCCAAAGACTGCCATGTCAAAGCACCGCTGAAGAGGGCAATGCACCGGGTAGGAATGAATGGCCCGCCACATCAGGCATCCTTATCCCATGAGCAGCTGGGACAGTGACAGGACACTACCATTCACGGGGAGACTCATCCAGTCTGGGCACCAGTCACCCCCCAGTACCAGTATGGACCTGCATCAACTTGAGAGACTGTGGCTTTGCACTCCCCAGGATGTGACAGTGGGCAACCCACCCACTGTATAGACTTGAGAGACTGTGGCTTTGCACTCCCCAGGATGTAACAGTGGGCAACCCACCCACTGTATAGACTTGAGAGACTGTGGCTTTGCACTCCCCAGGATACATCAATGGGAATGGAGCCCCGTCGTGGATCTGGCTTTGCGTTTATGTGGCTGAGGTGCCCCCCCCTTCCCTTCCCCCTGAGGTGCCTGTAGTGTTTCTATCTGATGCCCCGGCAGTGTTCTCTCCAATTTTGGTCAGGTATCTATTGTGGGCCTCGCCCATGCATTTTTG
Organism: Pleurodeles waltl; assembly: GCF_031143425.1. NCBI lineage: Eukaryota > Metazoa > Chordata > Amphibia > Caudata > Salamandridae > Pleurodeles > Pleurodeles waltl. Next base: position 534,843,134 of record NC_090450.1, on the reverse strand, counting down.
GACTGTTTGTGCACGGACATTGTTGTGTACACATCTGCACTACTTCTCAGATTGTATATATGTAAATATGAGTGATTTTAGTATACATATATTTGTTTATTTTTGTATGACATGTATATTGCCACATTACAAAGTTTATCCGAAATTCGTATTGTCTTTGCATTCTTCCGGGGGAATTGTGGGTTGTTACTGTGATGTTTGTGACTGCATTGGTGTGTATGTTGTAATATGCGAGGGTGGGGGTGTTTGGTGGGTGTCCCCCTAACTTTTGCCTCCCCCCTCCCCCGTGTCGTATGTGCTGTACTCACCGGTATCTTCTGCGCCTACATCGCTGTTGGTCGTGAAGGAGCAGAAAGACAAGGGCAGGTAGTATATGGAGTTCCGGGTCCATGGAGTCGTCGTTCCTCGTGGGATATGTTAAGGTGAGCGTTTTCCCATAGCAAAAGCTGTTTCCGCCGTGTTTTTATCCACAGTGAATCCGCCACGGAAAAGGTGGGGGATTGGCCTGTTGTGATACTGTGGGCGGTACATTGTCTCCCGCCTGTCTGTTGGCGGTGACCATCGCGATGCTTGTCTGTACCGCCGTGGCGGGCGAAGTGTTAAAGTGGCTGTCTTTGTTGGCGGTTTCCGCCAGGGTCATAATTCCCTTTTTTTGTCCGTCTGACTGTTTGCGGTATTACCGCATCTTTAACACCGTCCGCCAGGGTTGTAATGACCCCCATAGTGTCAATAGTGTTTCCATGCAAGTGCCGTGATTGTAACTGGTTAGGTACTGAAAAATCAAAGTAAACCATTAATAAAAAAACAAAAATCACAGTTGATTGGGACCGAGGATTTCAGGCAGACTGCAATAGAGCAGAGTTCAGAAACACCAAGCAGATCGCTCCAGTCAAAGTTTTTGCCTTCTGCAGGAGGACCTCTTTTTAGATTTTGGCAGATGGGTTACTCTTTCACGAATGTAATGGATATCCTGTAAGCCTCATTACAATTGCCATAGGTTGTAATGCACTTGTAATAAGGCAGACTGTATATCTGTTGTGTTTGTGATGAAGTAACATGTCTGCCAAACTCTATATCAAACTCTTTTTTATGGAAGTTGAAATCGTCAAGGATAAAAGTTCCATCCAGAGAAGTCCTAGTGAGGTCAGCTAGATGTTGTACAAGGTCCTACTGAAGCTGTTGGTTTTGAAAGGTAAAGTACTGAGTGGGAAATTTCAAATTTCACACCTTCTTTAGTCCTGTTGTTGCACCTTTGACCAGTTCTATTTCTACCTGGGGACTTAGGAGCATATTTATTATGGTTTTGCATCACCCTGGTGGCACGCAAGAGGGTGCAAGGATGACACTAAACCTAAGTCAGAATTCTCAAGCCACGCAAGGCCAACTTGCATGGCCTTACGTGGCTTGATAAATCTAGATTAAAGTAAGGCTTGCATTACTCTGCTCCAAGGAGATGTTCCATGGGTGGAGCTTGGGTGTTCCCACACATCCACCCATTCAGTTTGGAGCAGTCCCAGATTTACCAACACTGGTAAACATGTAAATGTCTCAAAATTCCATGCCTTTTCAGGGAAGGCGCAACCAGGTGAAATCTTTATTTCTCCTCATTCTTTCCCCTTTCTGAGAGCAAAAAGCCTCTGAAGATGTCCCTTCCTGCACAAACACAATCCTGCCTGCAACGCAGTCACCCTTGCCCGATGGTGCTAGGGAGCCTGCATTAGTGCTAGGCTGCACTGAGTGCACCAGCACAAGGAGAGGACAGGAATGCACTGTATCACGTTAAAAGCAGCACATTCCTGCATTTTTCTTTTCATGCAGCACAGCAAGGTGGTTTTCTGCACTGCGTGAAATTTTGATAAATGTGACCCTTAGTCTCTGTTTTTTTGGAGCTCAAACACCCCCAGTGTGGCAAAAACAGGATGTTGTATACAACTAAGTCCTCCTGAAAACATATCTTTGCTACAAGGTGCTGCAAAGTCCTGCTTAAGCTCCGGAGTTTTGGAGATGTTTTTTCAACTTTCTGGAGCAGCTCCTCTTTTGCCTGCAAAGGCTCCCAGGACCCCAGGAACAACACTTACGGACCAGGACTCATTCCAGCAGAGGCCACCTGCAGGTCCTGTCCAGTTCCAATTGCAACTGGTCACTTCAGGAAAAAAGGTCTCATGCCGCTTTTGATGTCCTTGTAGCCACACAGGAGGTTAGCCAAATTATGCTGAATCCATTTGTAAGTCCTGGGTACAAATGGGAGCAGGTTCAGCTGTTGAGGTCTCCACTCTGGTCACAGACAGCAGGTCCAGTACTCTTCTGATCTTCCAGAGGTCCAGATATGCACAGAGGACCTGGGAGTGAGAAGCCACTTTTGTACAATTCTCTAGAAGTGACCCTGGATACTCTGTGACCAATGGGCAAATCATTGCCAAGGGCAATCCTTACCCTTTTTTGCAGCACACCCGTTTTGCTTTACTACAAACTACCCCACAATGCACCATTCTCAGGGAAAATCATGATGGCAGAACATTTCTGCCCCTAGACCTATGACCCACCTGGGTTTCTCCTCAACCACGCCAAATTGATTTTGGAACCAGCTCTCCTCACACTAGAATTTATCCAGGCTGGCTACAGCTGGCCACAGATCAAAAGATCACAAGTTTCCAGGTCTCACTTTACACTTTACAAAGATTGGGCAGACTCCCTCTACCCTTTCATGTTAATTAAGTTCCCAATCCCTTCCCAACTGCTTTTCATGAGAGAGGATGAGTCACTTACCTCATATCAAGGTATTTCTGGCAAAAGGCCACAACCACTGTTCCTAGTCATAGATCAGGTTTCATAACTCATCTAGAGAATAGCACTGATATGGAGGGAAGCAGCAGGCAGTCTAATGCTAATTAGCCAGTTGGAGCTTCAGGAAGTCAAAGTCTAACTTTCTACAATTTACATTTTCTTAAAAAATCCAACTTCATCATTAAATTGCATTTTAATAAATGTTGAAAACAGTGGTTGAATTGTCTCTGATGCTTATTCCAAATCAAACTTACAAAATGAGCACTTTAACTGTGCTTTAGCATTTTTGTTATTGAAGAACCACAACCCTTGACATTTGAAAATAGATATTGGGGGGATGGCTGTCACTGTAAGAACATGACAACTTTAATTTCCTACATGTTCCACTTTTAGACACTAGACACCCTCACTTTATGGTTACTAGACCTATTTAAGGATGACATACTTAACATTCAAAAGTGGGGTTCCTTCCAGAAAAATAGGCTCTTTCCACAGATTCCCCTGCAGGTTTAAAAGCCGTAACAGTCGGACTACACATATAGGCCTGAAGGAAATGTTTTCTTAGTCAATTTAGTGGGTGACACAATATGTACTTCAGCCCTCAGGTAATGTTTAACATCCACACCATTGGTATTTTTTCTGTACAATATTCTATGGCCTTTGTGGAAAGTTATATATGCCAACTGAGCATTAGCCAATTTTACCATGTTTTTGGGATCAGAATATGTACACTTGGGAATGGACAGCAGTACTCTAGTCAATAGAGGGGACGGGCCAGGTAGTTACCAGGTAGTATCTCCCAGACACTGTTAGTCTTTCCACTTATGTATATAATGAATAAATGGTGAGCGACTTACCACTGCAGTGGGAACATGGAACAGTAGCAGCAGTTAAAAAGAGTCAAGGGAGAGACATATAGAACCCTCTATCACCAGTGCAAACGCTGCTAACACTGTTGTCAAACCTCCTTTGGGGTGCCACATGGCAGACAGAACTGTAACTGTGGTGGTTGGGGTTGTCTGCTTTTGGTGTTCTAATTTTAGATAAGTCTGAAATCATGCTTTTTCGACTAGTTGAACCCCTCCCCCTTATCGCTGGCAGGGCCAAAGGATATCGGCCTTCCCCAACCCCAGCGTACCAAGCAGGAAACTTTAGTGTGATCTCAGACAGTGAACTCTCAATCGCCTCACAAATAAACATAGTTTGCAATCCAACTTTTTTCTATCTACGACAGCTGAAAGGGATTATGCCATTCCTTCTTTTCTCATAGAAAATCTCAATGGTACTGGCAGTTGTTCGGTCTCACTTGGATTATTTGTAATGGTGTTTATACATGTCTTCACAACACATTCTTTACTGCTCAACTGATTTTAACATTGAAGTGCTATGAATATATCGCCTTCCTCCTCAGATCAGCGTACTGGTTCTCAGTGAAAGAAAGGACCACCTTCAAAATCTTCTACACTGATCATAACGTTCCACGTGACCAATCTTCAAAACGCATTTCTCCGCTATGATATAGGCTTGTCTTATGGATTGCAGTCTTGTTGCACCAGAAGGTGCTCCCAAAAAGCTACCCTTATACTGGTGAATTGCACAGTACATGGAGGATGTAGTGCTGTGAATGTTAAAAGTACAACAGGGATCATGCGTGTGCACCATGACATAGGTCTGTTTCATGGATTGCAGTCTTGTTGGACCAGGAGGGACATCCAAAGCGCTACCGTCATAGTGGTGGAAAGATACTACCTTCACCAGGAGTTAAGCAGCACAAGCGTGGTGGTGGCAGCATACCGCATAGTGATTAGTAGTAGCAAACGTCCTTTTTCAGCTGTGCCATTGGAGTTCTGCTGCTGTGTGCTTAACAAACCTTTGACCTACATTGGTGTGTGGAGAAGTGTGCAGTGCAGGAGTGGTGTATCTGCCACTGGGTGAATGTGTGCCTGGGTAGTCTACAATACAGGGATAATGCAGTACTAAGCAGTGCATGTATGGAGAGTGCATGCACTGGGTGTATGTGTGGCAATAAGTGGCACAATGCATGGAGGATGTAGTGCTGTGCAGTGCAGTGCAGTGCAGTGCATGCTTGTTAAATGCATGTCCTGGGTGTATTTCTGCCTATGAGTGGGACAGTATATGAAGGTTACAGTGCTGTGCAGTGTGTGTAGGTTGTGTAATGCACTGGGTTTATGTGTGCTTCTGAATGACACAATACATGGAGGGCCTGGGACTCCATTTTGGGAGGCTCAGGCCTGCATGGTAAAACATGGAGAGGAGGTAAAGAGATCCCAATAGACAGGTTTGCATATTTCTGCATTCCTGTAAGCTGGGTCAGATAGAAACTGGAGAAAGGAGATCCAAGCTTCCCCTGTACACTTCAAAGGCTGCTCTTTGATACAGTACGAATTCACATTGAAGGGGCTGGGGCACATGTCAGGAAGGAGATGAGGCTGATAAGGCCATCATAAAAAGAAGCGTTGGGGGCCCTGGACTAATTTTTTGATGCACATATCAATGTGGCTGGCAATAGACCTGCAACAGGATCATCACAACCACCCCACGAGAGACGAGCTGGAGACTTACCCCGCAGGAGGAGCTGCAGAGAACCTACAATCGCTTTAGGTGTGTGACTGCGACCGAGGGACTCTGCACCCACTGAGTGGCAGACTCACCTGAACTCAGCTGCAGCTTTTTCGAGAGCCCACGACGGGCCACACTCAGGGATGCCAGACGTTCCACACCTGTCAGTGTGGGTAAGACTAATTTGAGCCCTGTTGGCCACGAGGGGAACTTCCTGCTAGTTAGCGCAGTAGCGCTGGGGCACTATTGACTTTAAAATAGAGTGAAAGTGGGCTCTTGAGGCTCATGTTGCTAGTGGGGCATACCCTAGATGTTACCTTAATTGAAAGGGGAATAACCACTTTCACTAACATGAAGAGCGAGTGGGGTAGGGAATCATTACAGAAACACCAGAGCCCTGACCTCAAGGGGGTCCGGGGCTGTGTAATTGTTTGTGAATGTTGGATTTTCCCTTTGTGTGGTATGCGGTAGAAATATATTCTTTTTTTTTCATAAAAGTGGGTATTTGGCTGTATAATGATTTATTGCTGCTGCTGTGCGTTTTTTTTATTTGTGAGCCTATGCGCACTATTCTGTATCCACCTCTTTCTTGAAGGAGCCTTGGACTAGTCAGACCACGCTATCCTGAGAGTGAAGTGAAGTGCAGAAGAGGTAATTTGCCCAGGTGATCAGAAACCATAGTAAGTCTGGCCCGAACATCAGGAGTAATAAGCCCAGTAAGCCGTGCTTTCCTCTGTAGCCCTCTGAAAACGGTTTTGACGACATCCTTGTGTGCCGTGGGGTCATTAGACATCGGCATTCATTGGTCTACTTAATCAAATACATCTTCTTCTCAGAGTCCGTCATCCTTCTGAGCTCGCTGAAGGTAGTAAATGGGGTAGTGAGTACAGTTTATGAAAAACTGCAAATAAAATAAAATCACATGCAGCAATGATGAGACTTTCATGCTATTCGTTGAGGACATGAATGATAATACACCACGGGAAACATCCTTTTTTACGACTTTTTTTCCCGAAAGTCGTGGTTAACGAAAGCGCAACAACGCTTTTTTTAACCACGACTCCGGTTTTTTGTGCCTTAACTACGTATGTTCTGAACAACGAACATGCGTGGTTAAGGTACAAAGAAGGGAGTTGGCGAAGGTAAGTGGTGGGTTTAGGTTTTGGGGAGGGGGTGGGGGGGTCAGGGGGTTTTAGATTTTGGGGTGGGGTTGGGGGGTGGGGCGTTTTTGGTTTTGGGGAGTGGGTGGGGGGTCAGGGGGTTTTAGGTTTTAGGGTGGGGTTGGGGCGTTTTTGGTTTTGGGGAGTGGGTGGGGGCTCAGGGGGTTTTAGGTTTTGGGGTGGGGTGGAGGGGTGGGGCGTTTTTGGTTTTGGGGAGTGGGTGGGGGGTTAGGGGGTTTTAGGTTTTGGGGTGGGGCGTTTTTGGTTTTGGGGAGTGGGTGGGGGGTCAGGGGGTTTTAGGTTTTGGGGTTGGGTTGGGGGGGTGGGGCGTTTTTGGTTTTGGGGAGTGGGTGGGGGGTCAGGGGGTTTTAGGTTTTGGGGTGGGGTTGGGTGGTGGGGCGTTATTGGTTTTGGGGAGGGGTGGGGAGTCAGGGGGTTTTAGGTTTTGGGGTGGGGTTGGGGGGTGGGGCGTTTTTGGTTTTGGGGAGTGGGTGGGGGGTCAGGGGGTTTTAGGTTTTGGGGTGGGGTTGGGGGGGTGGGGTGAGGGATGTAGGGTGAATGGTGCCTATTGCTAATGCTTTTATCAGGAATGCCTTTACAACGAAATTTCGTTGTTAAGGCATTTGTGGTAAAATCATTAGTAGTAGCAACGAGGTTGGTGTTCCGACCTCGTTGTTAAGGCACTAGTTGTTTTTGAAGTCGTTGTTTCGTCGTACAATCATACACCACAGCTAACAAATGCATGCATGGATGACAGGAATATCAGCCAAACAACATCAACAGCTCCAACAGCCAAAGGTGCAACACCAAAGTTGAGGATGTCATGATGCACCCTAGCACTGAACACCAATCAGATCCTTGAGTACAATACTCATACTGAAACAGTCATTGATGATGGGCGATCAGGCATTCATGGGGATCTCCAAGCAATGGATACAAACCTCAGCATTCAACTCCTATGAATGAGTTGTCAAAACAAATGAAGCTTTTTGACAGGAACTAATGACACCTTGTCGGGTGTAAAGAGGTCCCTTGTGGACAATTGACCTCTGAATGTGATTTAAAAGACCCTTGGTGATATCTCTCCAGGAAAAGACAGTTTATGAAGGATGCCGCAGTAGATTTATCCAGAGGGATAAAAATATCATTTGGGGTGCAGAGTTGGAAGATGTGCTGTCTGACAAGCCAAGGCAATGACAAAATGGCAGAATCTCAATAGAACATTGCCTCTGATTATGTACTTTCTTGGTGTGAGAAATCAGAAGATAGTAAAAATGAGTGGCAATTGGATGGATATTACCTTGCGCACTTCTTCAGGGCTGTTACTGTGATGTCTTATTCTATCAAAATGAGACACTCTACAAGTACATCAGGTTGGGAATCATCTTTATTGGACCTCATCCATCAATCACAGGTAACTGACACACTTAGAATTCTCCCACGTTCTTTTATGCATAGTGTAGAATGCTCACTATCCATGGTTCTACATGAGAACATATCTACATCATCCTACAGTTACTACCTGTTACATTCTAAAGTTTACATACAACCTCTTATGAGGGTCGTCTCAAGATCTGAGGTTTTACTTCACTGTTCTATTGACATCCAAATCTTGCATACAATTCAAAGGGAGCGAGACGATTCTTCGAAGCTTCTTGCCCGTTCTCAGGTTATGGAGTTGTTGATGTTGGAGAATAGGGTGAAATTGAACAGCTCTAAAACAGAAATAATAATTTTTCCATACTCTTGAAAAAGTGATCAATACCACCTTCTCATCCCAGTGTCTAAGGCCAAGGGTACTGGCATTTATCTTGATAATTACTTTGAAATAGAGTTGTGAGCCTCAACTGTAACTAAACCCATCACCTGCTTGCTTGTTTGAGACTTACATATCTTATTGAAATCAAATGGAGGCTTACACTTATTTTGTTTGTGTTATCTGCCATTTGGACTATTGCAATACACTATATGTAGACATTTTTAGAGGATTGAGTATAATCTTCTAACAAGCAATACATTCAGCAGTCTAACTGGACAAGGGTCTTAGGAACAAGATCACATTACCTTATCTAGAAGTAAACTCTATTGTTACCCGTGGAGTCCGGGGTTCAGTATAAGTGTTTTCACATTATATGTGTCCTCATGGGTCTATGCCAGATTACTACCAACATATATTTATTAGCTATACCCTCACCAATAGCCTAGATTCTTATTCAAAGCACTTGGCCACTCCCCTACCACACCAGCTGGTTACTAGGGAGGAATTCATCTGGGGACTTGCAAAGCTGGCCTGTGGAATGCTCTACTAAGTCTTCTTCACACCAAAGGAAATGTTCTAAAGTTCAAGAAAGACCTAAAACAATCCTGTTCTAGACCTCTCAGGTCTTCCATTCTCAGACCCAGGTCCTGAGACATCCATGGCTGCATAGTGTGCTGTATAAATATTTTACCTAAACCACATACTCTGCTTACCGACTGCAACTAGCATACTTATCAACCTGCTACTGCCATATGAAGCTAGATCCCTCTTCAAGTCTATCCTAAGACAAAAAACCTCTAGGCAGCCTAAGTCACTTCTCAATGCCGTAAAACTCTGAAATTTTGCTTCTCCTTACCAACACTATCCTGTAGAATTTGTTCCTTACTATTAGAGTCCAGCTTGAAATGTCCATTAGCCTGCTGAAAACTACTTAGCAGTGAGTTGCTATGATATATACCCGGCTAGCAGCATCTTGCTCCTTAAAACTAAGCAATAATTGCATGAGACATTGGTGGGTTTCTCTCCATACCCCTGTTTCACACTGTTCTGTCTTAGCTCCACTGCCATCCCAAACTGATCCCTTTCTTCCGGGAGCCATCCACGTCAATGCTGTAACAGTTAAGGACATTTATGTTGTTTACCAGAGGCATTTATTCTCTTGCATTGACTGGTTTTGTACAGCACAAGCATAACTATACATAGAGGAGTCTGTCACAGAACACACCATCCCTAAATTACCAAAATAGATATAAATATAATAACCTTATAAAACTACGCACAGAAACATATAAAATTCAATTTAAAACAGTACTTTTGCTGCTTTTATAGCGTGATCGAGGAGATCAGTGATTGTAAGGCAACAGAAATTCTGATACTCGCTGTGTCGTTCCCAAAAAAAGGTTGAGTATATGTCATTTCCAGATTAAAAATATATTCCTAGAAACCAAAGATCTTCTGGAGATTGTCGTTATGCAAGCTACACTATGCGGAAAGATAGGCTTAAAATGGGGCCTAATTTCCAAAGATTCCTCCCAGGGCCAGGGTAATGTGATCAATTGTCTTGGCTGTGGGAATTAAATTATTTAAAACCACATGACTGTGTACTTGAGACAGTCATGTATGGCATTCTATCTGCTTCCTGTAACCACTCCTTCTGCGGTACTTTATCGAGGATTGATACTCAGTGTGTACAGGTAGTCCTCAGAACACCCCAGGAATCTTTTGTGGCGTTGTTTCTTCCACTTTATTTGTGTTCATTTATTTCCTTGAAACATTCTAATGCACGAGTGAGAAAAGGTAATTAACAATCATTTGTAGGTCTGGCTTAAGAACACAGCTGTTGCCAGACCTTATTAGACCAACAGAAAAAGAAATGTCAGAAGTATTATTGAGAGAGGGGCGTAGACTCGGTCCACATGTTAGTTTATTTAAGCAGGGCATTTGTTTGGGCAGAAGTTCTGTGAAAGCTTATTCTCATATACAGTGGACACGATTGGTTATGATGGCAAGCCAATGATCATATCTATCTGACTTCTCTGCTTATTATGAAAATGTACGATAAAAGCAGTAAGCTTTAAGTATTTATTCTGAAAGAATATGTTAAAGTCTATTGGCATTTAAGGGAGGACTCATGTTACTCTGTCTTAAAACCTGCAGAGAGATATTTTTACATTTTACATAGTAGGTAAAGGTTTTGGTGTTGGTTACCTCCTGTGACAAACCACAGGGATAGATTTGTATTGTGATGATTCTTGTTGGGCCGCTTAGTAAAGATAGTATTTTGCTTTTCCAGCTATAAGTTTGTATACATTTGTAATTTTATTACAAGACCGGAGACTCCTATTATGCTTAATTTTCCTGCTTTAATTAAATAGCAGCTGCAGTCAAGAACAATAACCAATCCCATATGGCTAGCAAAACAAGCTACCAATGGGAAACAAAAAAAAAACAAATAACCAATTAGAACACAGTACACCTTAAAGATATACCAGGCTTGACAGTAAGCAGCCCTCTTTTCTTGCTGCTCGCAGTCAAGATAAGTATATCTTTTTGTGTTCAACTACATTTTATTGTGTTTATTATTACAGTGTCTATTTTGCTGGTTATATTTATGTCTTTCCGCGTTTATAATACACGCAACCCATTTCTTTGAAGTTTTCTCCCCTACCTGCGTCTGTTTTTCTCCTTGCGCACGCTGAGTTTTGGCTGTTCCGACCGTTTATCTCACGCCTATCGCGCTGTTGCCGCTCAAGCCGTCTACAGCTAAATCCCTTCATCAGCCTCGCGTTTACCACATGCAAGCGTCCTTTGACTTAGATGCGTTCATAAGGCTATTTTCAGCCTTTTTTCCTCAACCTGCCCTCTCGCTCGCTTACCTGCCTTTTATTGGCAGCTCTCCGTCTTCCTCTGGGAACTCCCAAGAGGCGCAGCCTTAAGTAGCAGCAAGTCCTGACTGACTCAAGTGTTTGTTTTGTGTCACGCCCCTCTTCCTGAGACCTCCCTCTCAAGAATTAACCCTTTTTTCCCCAGTGTGCTTGTATTGCACAGTTAAAATGGATTTTTCCTCCATTTTTGAGGAAAATAATGATTCTGAAGAGTTTTTTTCTGATAATTTAAATAGGTTTATACAATCTTCAGTGGCAAAGGCAGTAACTGCCTCAATGTCTAAATTGTCTAAACAAATTGAGGATACAGTATCATCCTGTCTTTCACAATCCCAGTCGGCCCTGTCTGCGGGGGAAAGCAGAAAGCGCAAAGCCACTGAGGCTTCTACTGTCAATCAGTCCAATGTCCCTTCTGCGCTGCTGAGAAGTGAGTCTAACTTACACAGGATGGAGGATGGCGCTCCCCACAGGCCTCCTTTGTTGGAGGGAAAAGCTCTATGGGTTCTAAGAGTAAGGCTAAGACCAAACATTTACTCACAACCCACAAGATTGTGATTGACAATATAAAGGACACTGATAATAAGATGGATTGTATAGAGTCTGATAAAGACTTGGATGATATCAGTAACTCTGATTTCTGGATTGGTCCACTTTGCAAAAAAGCTAAACCAGTGTCAAATGAACAACTTTCTACTCCCCTCCTAGACGCTGAAGGGAATCCTATGTTTGATCCCAAACTAATTCACCACCCTATTTCCGAGTGGCTGCCTTCGGATCAAGTCGCAGAATATATTACAGTCAAATTACGCCTCCCTCTTGACGAACAAGTGCGCACCAAACTTCGCTCCGAATGTCCTAGACCTTCTCTTCCTCTCCACATTACTTCCACTCCCTCTATTGATTCTTCTATGAAAACTTTTTTCTCCTAGTTTGGGAAGGACCTGCGTAAAGGAGTGGACAGAGCTTGGTCAGTCTGTCAAGACAAAGTCCTAGATATAGTAGGTCCCTTGGCCTGTATTTTTGAGATGGCGGAATCCTCCATACTGAATAATGATGCAATCGATCCGAAGGAACTCTCTCTATGGATTCAGCAAGCCTTCTGTCTTCTTGGAAATGCAAACTCTGCCATGACCCATGAACGACGAAAAGGTCTTCTCCTTAAATTGGACCCTAAACTGGCTAACCTCGCCGATATGGACCCAGGCCCCAAAGCGGATGGTTTGCTGTTTGGAGATTCCTTTATCAAGGAACTAAGAAGATATGTCACAACCTTCGCTTCTCTGGATAAATCGCAACAATCACTCAAAAAAGTTTTTAATGCGCAGGTTTTTGCCAGGGCCGGTAGAGGAAGGGGTCGCTCTTCCGTCCGTTATGCCAGATATCAAGGCTGCAGAAGCTCCTTCAATTCGCAACAACAAGACTTCCATCCTCAGTTTTATGCCCAATGATCCAGAGGCTTCAGAGGCAGGAACCAGCGTAACTCCAAATCCTATACTCCCTCAGGTAAGCCAACCTTCTGGCCATCTTTCCATAGGGGATCATCTAAAATTCTTTCTCCACAGTTGGAAAGAGATTACTTCAGATCCCTGGGTTCTCGATACAGTCATTGGTTATTCATTGGAATTCTACGACACCCCCTTCCAATCGTCTTGCCCTCCTCCTCTAAAATTCTCAACAGACATGGCAGCCCTGGTTTCTTCGGAAATCCAGGCACTCCTTTTCAAACGAGCCATCCAACCTGTTCAACCTCATCATTCAAGTTTCCTAAGTTCCATTTTTCTAGTGGTCAGGAAAAACAAGAAGATCAGACCAGTTATAAACCTCAAACAATTCAATCAATTTGTTGTCTATCGCCTTTTCGAAATAGAAACAATTTTGCATCTCAGAGATTCTCTTCTCTTGAACAACTGGTTGGTTCGTCTAGATCTTCAAGACGCCTATTTAACAGTACCCATTCATTATTCTCACAGACCACCCCTTCAGTCCCAATGGCTTCATCAAACCTATCAATTTACTTGTCTACCTTTCGGTCTTTCTTCAGACCCTTAGTGCTTCACCAAGCTATTGAAACCGGTAGTCGCTCATCTCAGAGCTCAAGGGTTCAGACTAATAAGTATCCTTCTTATGCATCAAAACATGTCCACTCTCCGCTCTCAACTGTCTAACACCATATCCCTCCTGTCGGAGTTAGGGTACATAATCAACAACGACAGATCTGTACTAAACCCATCCCAATCCACAGAATTCCTAGGATTTCTAGTGAATGCCGCTCAAGGCACTCTTCAACTCCCAGATACAAAAGAAAAATCCATCAAGTCAGAGATAATCCACTCTTTACAGCAGACTCCTCTCTCCCTAAGGTCTGTTGCAAAAATTGTAGGTCTTCTTTCCTCCTCGATTCAAGTGATTTTCCCGGGACCCCTTCATTATCGAGCGCTCCAAAGATTAAAGATTCAGCATTTGCACATTAGAATCCAATGCAAGCCTAACAGGTTGGGTAGCAAGGTGTGGTCAAATATCGACTGGAGGCACATGGTCACCTCAGGAGTCTTCATTGCACCCCAATTGTTTAGAGATGCTTGCAGGCTCCTTTTGCAATCAAAGGTGGACAAAGTACAATGTTCAGACCTTCTTCGTATGGACAACCTCTCGGCTGTCAAGTACATAAATCATCTCGGCTGTACCAGATCAAACCACTGGCCGAATTAGCCAAAAGCCTCTGGGAATTTTGCCTTCACAGAAAAATTTCAGTTCAGGCAGAATATATGCCAGGTTCTCTCAACTCAGTGGCAGATTGGTACTCACGTCATCTCTCTGATTTCAGCAATTGGAGGCTTAATTCTTCCATCTTCAATTTGATCCATCGCAAATGGGGTCACTTTCAGATAGATCTCTTTGCCTCTCGACTCAACACACAACTCCCTCAATTCTTCAATTGGAGGCCATATCCTCAAGCCCTAGCTACGGACGCCTTTCTTCAAGACTGGTCACATTCAACAAATTATGCATTTCCTCCTTTCATTATGATCAACAGGGCTCTTGCCCAAGTACGGCATCAGATGGCCACCGTAGTTCTTGTAGTCCCGTTTTGGCAGTCCCAAGTTTGGTTCCCCCCTCTTCTTGAATTATCCATTGACTTCCCTCTCCTTCTCCCCTCCTTCCCATCCCTTCTTCTTAACCCTCAGGGTCTTCCCCACGATCTGATCCTCAACAAATCCCTTCTTCTCTCAGCCTGGAAAGTGTCAGGTCTTCTTCCTCCTATCCAGAAATTTCACTTGAAGCTTCATCCTATATTAACAACTCCTGGGCCCCAGGTACATCCAAAGCCTACAAGTCTGCTTGGTCAATCTGATCTAGCTGGTGTCTGGGAAAATCTAGCAATCCCTTTTTAGCAGCTTTAAGCCTAATAGTTAATTTTCTTGCTTCCCAAGCTAGCTCTGGTAAATCCTATAGGACTATCAATCTGTATAGGTCAGCTATTTCCCTTCATCATCCCTTCATCAATGGTAAACCGGTGGGCGAACATCCTGTTATTTGCCGGCTTTTAAAGGGAGTAAAATTCTCCAATCCTCCTTTTCCTAAATATACAGTTTTGTGGGATGTTATCCTTGTTCTACAAATGTTTCTATATTGGCAAGATAACAACTTGTTGTCTCTAAAAATGCTTTCTGCTAAAATAACTATGTTGCTGTGCCTAGTCTCTATTAAACGTCTTTCAGATGTCAGGGCTCTTGATGTTTCCGCTCGTCATTTTACTCCTACAGGTGTTCTTTTCAATGCTTCTAGACGTACAAAAAACAATATTTCCTCTGTGTTTTACCCCTTTTTCCCCAAATATCCAAAGCTATGTGTGGGTAATTGTAAAAGTTTATGAAAAAAAGACAATTGATCTCAGAACGTCTTCAGCTACCCAACTTTTAATTTCCTTCAGGAAACTCTATAAACCAGTTTCTTCCCCCACCTTGGCTCGTTGGGTCAAATGGATTATGTCACTTGCAGATAATGACACCTCTAGATTTGGAGCCCATTCTGCTCGGGGTGCTATGGGGTCCAAAGCTTTCTGAGCTGGTTCCCGTTTGGAAGACATTTTGAGATCAGCAGATTGGTAAAATGATGTTACATGTTGTACTTTTTATTGATATGTTTTAGTTGATATGCTTTAAAAAAGCATACTAGGAGCCTCCGGTCTTGTAAAAAAATGTAGATTTTTCAAATAATTATGATGAAAAGTCTTAATTTTATTAAAGACACAGAGGCGAGTATTATCCCACCACATATATGCTAACTTTGTTTTTATATCCTTCCCTTCAGTCTCTACCAACGCTCAAGCGATTACCTCTGGATAAATCCCTGCGTTCTTCTAACCTCAAGATTCACACGTTCTCTCATCCTGTGTTTCCTTCGGATTGTCTCCAGTTGCATTCCAGCAAGACAGTGTCTGCTTTTTCTCTGGATTGGTTTCAAGACTTGTTTGCTCTAATTTTAGCTGCCTGTATAATTGCTTGCATAGTTCCAATGTTTAAATCCTTTTAATGACTTCTCGCACAAGAAAAGAGGGCTGCTTGCTGTCAAGCCTGGTATTTCTTTTAGGTGTATTGTGTTCTTATTGGTCATTTGTTTTTTTCTTTGTTTCCCAGCTTGTTTTGCTAGCCATATGGGATTGGTTATAGTTCTTGTCTGTAGCTGCTATTGTAATTAAAGCAGGAAAAGTAAGCATAATACTCGCCTCCATGTCTTTAATAAAATTAAGACTTTCCATCATGATTATTTGGAAAATCTACATTTTAAGACTATGGTGGTCATTCCAACCCTGGCGGTCAATGACCGCCGGGTTGGAGGACCGCGGGAGCACCGCCGACAGGCCGGCGGTGCTCCCAAGGGCATTCCGACCGCGGCAGTAAAGCCGCGGTCGGACCGGCAACACTGGCGGTCTCCCGCCAGTGTACCACCGCCCTTTTGAATCCTTCAAGGAGGCGCAGCTAGCTGCGCCGCCGAGGGGATTCCGACCCCCCCCTACCGCCATCCAGTTCCCGGCGGTCCACCCGCCGGGAACCGGATGGCGGTAGGGGGGGTCGCGGGGCCCCTGGGGGCCCCTGCAGTGCCCATGCCACTGGCATGGGCACTGCAAGGGCCCCCGTAAGAGGGCCCCTACAAGTATTTCACTGTCTGCTTGGCAGACAGTGAAATACGCGACGGGTGCAACAGCACCCGTCGCACCTTCCCACTCCGCCGGCTCGATTACGAGCCGGCATCCTCGTGGGAAGGGAGTTTTTCCCTGGGCTGGCGGGCGGTCTTTTGGCGACCGCCCGCCAGCCCAGGGGAAAAGTCAAAATACCCGCCGCGGTCTTGCGACCGCGGTACGGTATTTTGACGGCGGGACTTTGGCGGGCGGCCGCCGCCGCCCGCCAAGGTCCGAATGAAGGCCCATATCACTTGTGGTTACTTTGTAGGAAAACTTATGCTCAATTCAAAAGACCTGAGTTGGTTATGTTGACAAGCCAATGATAATGGCTAAAGCCTTGATTGGTTCACTGGGAAGAGTCCATTGCCATAGATGTGTTTATGTTTATTATAAATGTTATAAATGTCATGACAGAGACAGTAGGCTTGGCTTCTTTATTGTGAAGATCATCTGTTAAAGCCCAAAGGCCTTTACCAATGGACTAGTATCACACTGTGTTACAGGCTATAAACAGCTATTGTGTTACATGAAAATCTCACATATTAACATACTAGGCAAAGGTTTTCTGACAGAGCCCCGGGGTTAGAAGAATTTCGCTGTGATAATCCTTCTTAGGCCCTTTTGAGTGAAGTTGTATATTAAAATAACTCTAATTAAATGTATTACAAAGCCAATGAGTCTGACATGCTTGTTGTGAAAAACACACATGCTAAAGGCAAAAGGCTTTTAAAGATGCAATGTTATTATGCCGTGCTAAATAAATCCTGTAGGCAGGTATTTTCTTATATGGAACCTGTCAAATTCCAATAGTAAGCAATGATTTTATTGTTGGTGACCATTCAACATAACCATGGGGATAGAAGATTAGAACCATGATAATCCTTATCAGGACCTCTAAAGCAAGATATTATTCTTTTGACCATTGAAATTGTGAACTTTTGGTTGCCTGGTGGAAAACCTTATAGTTAACACAGTATGCAGTTGGTTTTGTGACAAGCGCATGATAAAGGCTACGGACCTGATTGGTTAATTTGGAAACACTATCTCAAATCTGTTTATTGTGAAATGTTATATTAAAAGCAGAGGCCTGGTTTAGTAATTATGAAAATACATAATCCCAACCCAGTAGGCCTTTAGGGGTGGCTTGTTACTCCATTGCATTAGAGCCTGCAACGTATCTTGTTAATAGAAATATCATAGGTTACCTTTGTAGGCATTTTGCTGCTGATTACCCCCTTTGATAAACCCTATGGGTGGAACATTTGCACTGTTACAATCATTTCTAGAATCTCATTATCACCTTTTAGAAACTGTAGGGGGTAGGATTGGCACTGTAATAACTCTTACTAGAATATATGTTCAGGAGTACTGACACACTTTTTGTCTGCCAGGGATTTGTAATTAAAACAAATCAGTAAAATACTTTCATGCATATACATACAGAAATACACAATTATTTATATACATAAATAAGCTTTGAGTCAGCCACCTTCTGCCATTGGTCTGTATGAGTTTCATTTAAACTCTGCTTCAATCCCTGACAGCATACAGCATGGGGTAATGGGTCAGCCCACTTCAGCCATTGGTTCTCTTACACTGTGAGTGATAGCATTTGTCTGACCACATGTGCACATCCACACGAAAAGAGCATGCTTCAGTGCCATAGCTAGTGGTTCAATCCTTTCATTTTCCATTTCTCCCTTTAATTCCTTTTATTGTCCTCTTTTAATTTTCATTTTTAGGTTATACTAATGTTCCACAGACAGTGCTAATGGGGAACTTGCTTGACATGCATTTTTGAGGCAGTGTACTGCATCCCACGTAGACATAGTGTCTAAATCAGGCAACCAACATGGAATGATATTGGCTGTAGTGTATCACTGTATCATTGTTTCACCATAACAGGATCACCAATATGTTTGATCTAAATATGGTGGATATGCTGAAAGTTTTAAACAACCATGCACTATGAAAAATATCATTGCAAGAAGACCACCAACTGCTATGTGTATTTTTATTTGCAAGCATCTGCATGCCATGTTTAGGAGGCAATATGTTCTCACTTTTCTATTTTTATTCTTTTAGTTTATCTTGCATATGAGTTTGTGTATGTGTGTTACTGTAGTTGTATAAGTAGGTGAATGTAAGACTGCATCAGTGGTGGATGAATGGATACACGAGTGCAAGGATGAGTGAGAGAGTGCATGTAGGAAACTTTATTGAGCACCTAATCTCATCAGTGACTGAGGAGACACTTTCATTTATAAGCCAGACCTATTGGCATTGCCAATTCTTCTTTTCATTTTTTGCTCCTTTCATTTACCAAATGTATCTTTGGCACATTTTCTAATACGGGTCGCCAGATGGCTATAGGGCAACGTTGTGAATGAATGGCCCTCCAAGAATGATAGTACAGACATGTATGCATGTGTTAACTATCAGTTTTAGGCCTGGCATTAGCCAAGACCCTTTTTTTACTAAACGTATATGTATACCATACCTCTTTGTAGGGGCTTTTAGCCACCCATTTTCATACATTGTTCTGCTTTTGTGTCCTGCACATTTTATTTCTGGCCACTGCAGGTTACAGCATGGGGCAATGGGCAAGCCCACTATCTTCATTGTGACTGATGAAATTCTGCCCTTTTCACCACGAGTACATCAACACTCAAAGTAGTTCCGTAAAGTGAAAGGGACTACTATGGCTATGTGCTCCTTCTAAGACAAAAAATATCTTTGCTTTAGTCAATGTTTTTTTTTTTAGCTGGACCAGGGCTACAGCTTCCCCAACAATAAAGTTTTGCAAAAACTATGACAAAATAAAACAATAATTGGCAAGGATAAAAGACTGTCAGCCAACGTCAGACCTAATGCTTGTTTACATTTGATAATGCAATCTTAACTGTCTGTTAATCTTCATATAAGGCACCACCATGCCATTATAAGGGAGGCCCATATGCCAATACAGGAGCATCACTTTAATGCCTGCCTTGGGCAGGTTTTAAAAATGATAGAAAAAGATGGCCAATGAAATCTTGTAAACTTCACTGCACCATTTTTTCAGGCCTCCCTGCGGGGGAATGCCCCCCGCTCACATTATACCTGGCGCAGGCATAATGTGTCACAAGGGGTTACAATGTGGTGCAATGCATGCATTGCACCACTTTGTAAATGTGGCGCGGGGAATCATCTCCTTAATGCTGCCTTAGCGTAAAAACAAAGGAGCATATTTATACTCCGTTTGCGCCGAATTTGCGTTGTTCTTTTCGACGCAAATTCGACGCAAAACTAACTCCATATTTATACTTTGGCGTTAGACGCGTCTAGCGCCAAAGTTCATGGAGTTAGCGTCATTTTTTTGCGTGAACACCTTCCTTGCGTTAATGATATGCAAGGTAGGCGTTCCCGTCTTAAAAAATGACTGCGATGCATATGTGTCGTATTTATACTCCCGGGCAAAAATGACGCCCAGGAGTGGGCGGGTCTAAAAAACCCGCATTTGCGCCGGATTTTAGCGCCTGGGTCAGGGCAGGCGTTAAGGGACCTGTGAGCTCAGAATGAGCCCAGAGGTGCCCTCCCCTGCCCCCAGGGACACCCCCTGCCACCCTTGCCCACCCCAGGAGGACACCCAAGGATGGAGGGACCCACCCCAGGGACATTAAGGTAAGTCCAGGTAAGTATTTTTTTTAATTTTTTTTTTGTGGCATAGGGGGGCCTAATTTGTGCCCCCCTACATGCCACTATGCCCAATGACCATGCCCAGGGGACAGAAGTCCCCTGGGCATGGCCATTGGGCAAGGGGGCATGACTCCTGTCTTTGCTAAGACAGGAGTCATTTCAATGGGGGATGGGCGTCGTAAACAAATGGCGCAAATCGGGTTGTGGCGATTTTTTTGCCTCAGCCTGACTTGCACCATTTCTGGACGCCCATACGCCATTTTCCCCCTACGCCGGCGCTGCCTGGTGTACGTCGTTTTTTTTAACGCACACCAGACAGCGCCGGCGGCTAACGCCGGCTAACGTCATTGAATGAATACGGCGCCCGCATGGTGCTTCAGAATGGCGTTAGCCGGCGCTAATTTTTTTGACGCAACACTGCGTTGGCGCAGTTTTGCGTCAAAAAGTATAAATATGGGCCAAAGTCACTAGGGTGATGCAAAGGGGCGGTAGGGGCTTGTAAATAAGCACCATAGTTTGTAAAAGCCAAGCTGTAAATCATAGAATATACTTAAGTGTTCATTGTAATATGTTGAGAAAACGATTACTGCAAATACAAAAAACAGTGCTCGCTAAAAAGATGTGCCTTCCAAAGGCAAGGACACTCAGAGCTGATTCTGAGTTCAGTTTGCCTGCTTGGGACATGGTGTCCTACATTCTCACTTGTGGGTCCTTCACGCCCGACGAATGAAGGTCCCCCAGAACATGGATTCCCGTTGGACCCCACACTCTTCCTTGTCGTCTGAAACATGCTGGGCCTCGCTGTCCTGATCAGTTATGGATGGGTAAAAGGTGGCAATCTCGTTTTCTTCATAGGCCACAGGGCGCGAATGCTGGGCACTAACCGGCCTGTAGTGCCCATGGTTTTGGAAACAAATTGCATAAAAGAAGGCTGCAAGGTGCAGCAGACAGACTAGGCCGAAGATCACCACCACCACAATGATATGGTACTCCCAGGGTGAGGGCTCTATTCCAGGCATCAGTGGGGTCCATGTTAAGTTTTCCTTGGTCAAATGCCCGCCAGCCATGGTTCCAGGTGTCAGATTCATAACAGTGTTGAAAGAATCAGGGCAATGTCTTCTTCACTCTCTCCTTAGGCAATCTTTCGTTCTCACCTTGAGAGTTGTAAAAGGAGGAAAAAGGGTACTTGGTGGGATGCTGCATCCTGCTCCTCTGAAAAAGAAGCCAGACAGGTGAATTGTGAGTTATACACAATCAATAACTGAATGGGCGTTTCACAAACCATTTGTGAGGGACGTAGTGCTAAAGGGGTATCCTTTTAAGTACTCTTACAGATCTTAATAGTCCTGAATCTTTCAATTCTATTTTAGTAAGAGTGAAATAGAAGACAGTCCATTCTGAATGTTGCTTGAACAATCACATTTCATTTCAATTACAGACGTTCTGAGCCCAACAGCATATTTGAGTACATAACAAAGTACTAGAAGAATACTACTTTCCATACTCCAAAATACCTTATTGAATAGGCCATCACACTTATATTTATACTGTTATTCCTTTATTTCCATAGCGAAAAGGTTCCATTGAAAATGGTGGATGTTGCATTATACCCAAACCCTGCAATGTAACATACAGATTACAGGTAACATCTGGTGAACATGGCCTGGCAATAGCTCTAGTGTTTCCCCAGGGTGTAGAACCCTACCACTTCACGCACATGCTATTTTACACAGGAACTAAAATATATTCAAGCGCCCAGACATACACAGGAGAGGGCCCCATAAGCCTCCATCTTTAACCACAGAAACAATGCCAACACATACAAACCATAAGGACACCACATAGCTGCCACTTTGCAGAGAACTGACACAGTACACAAGTATCAGGCTACTTGTGCCACACACATATCTTAATCTAAAAGCACCACAGAACGCTCTCTTACTTTGGAAACAAATGTAACACACATAACAACATTGAACACCACATGCCAGTCACCTAAGACTACCCGTCCCACACTAAAGAGGATGATTAGTCACACACTATGAGTAAACTAAGGCTCATATTTACAAGGGACTTGCACTGCCGTTGTGTCGCTTTTTGTGATGCAACGGTGGTGCAAACCACTAAATCATATTTATAAAGCCACACAAAGCCACTTTGCGTGGCTTTGAATGGCCTCATAAATATGGAGTAAAGCAAGGCAGTGCAAATCACTAAGTTGCTTTGCTCTGTGCTAGGGAGGTGTTCCATGAGTGTTGCAGTGGGTGTGCCCATGGATTTTCACGCTTCCCCAGATTGACAAGACCTTGTAAAACCTTGGTATGTGCCAAAAATCTTGCACATCTCCAGGGGAGGCGCAATAAGATGAAATATCTTTATTTCTCTGCGTTTTTTCCTCTTTCTATGCATGGACGTCAATTCACTGAAATGCCAGGGGTAACGGAAGTGACATCACACGCACTTTGACCTCCACTTTTACTGACACACACACATACTTACACATACACACACATTCACATTTACACACACTTTCTCACATAAGCACATTCTCTCCCACAAACATGCACACCACACACATTTAAATGCATTTTTTAATTACCCTAGCTGCTGTGGAAGGGCATATTCCAGCAAATTGTACTCCATTTGTATTACACTAATAGTGAAATAAATATTTATTATTATTATTTACTATTAGGTGGATAAAAAATTGATAGAAAACAAAGATTGGAACCCCAACTGAAGGACCAGATGCCACTGTGTTTCTGCCACTGAATTTGCCACCTTTGAGGCCAGGGGTCGTAAAAGCAGTGCCAGAGGTGGCAAAGAGCAAGCCAGGGGTCGCAGCTCCGATCTCTAAATGACGTCCATGTTTCTATGTGTGCTGCAGAATGCAATGGTGCCTGCATTGGCTCTAGGCTGCCATAACGGTGCCAGTGCAGGGGGAAAGGAGAGGAATGCGCTGTATTGCTTACATACAGTGAATTCTTGCCCTTTCCCTTTGACTTGCTGTGCTGCCCTGTGCCAAAATCTTGTAAATGTGGGCCTAAGTGTATGATACATTTTTTTTAAAAACTGTAGTCTTATGTAGTTACCGAATATTGGGCTATCAACAGTTAGCAGGTCTGGCCTTCCCACTGCCTAAACTCTTGTGTAGTTTTCTCTTGTGCCTATTAGTTATCAGTAGTAACTGGTGGGCATTTTGCACGTGAGTTCATACTTTGACTAGTATTTCTTCAAGCATGGAAACATATTGCACTCATGGATGAAATGCTTGCAAACGGCTGAAGTTGCTTGGAACATTACAACTTTTGGGTACTTTGGCCCTCAATATGAATAGACCGGTGTTTGGTGTGATATTTATTGTACTTAATACAATTCAAGGCAGAGGGAGTTGAAATCTAGTGGGTATGATAAACAGTACCTAATACAAGTTCTTAGGGAACAGAGTGGCTTTCAGGGCTTACCATGCCAAAATCCAAAAGTTCTGGTAATTACCAGGCATTTGTCCACTGGTCGATTCCACCAGGTATGACCAGCTGAAATTTGCCAGAATATCAGAAACAAAAATATTGTGTGGCTAGAATATCATTAAAAAAAAATTGAGGACCAAAATGGTAAGTGCAAATAGTAGGTAAGTATAGATTTACTATTCTTAACTTTGCATCTAGGTACCTTGAAGATATATATATATATATATATATATATATATATATATATATATATATATATGGAAAATATCACTTACCCAGTGTACATCTGTTTGTGGCATGTAGTACTGCAGACTCACATGCTATGCATTGCTTCCGCCATCTAGTGTTGGGCTCGGAGTGTTACAAGTTGTTTTTCTTCGAAGAAGTGTTTTCAAAGTCACAGGATCGAGTCACTCCTCCCCTCGGTCATACTGCGCATGAGCATCGACTTCATTGTTAGATTGTTTTCCCGCAAAAGGGTGTAGGAAGGAGTGATAGAGTGTAAGAATATAAATGTTCTATAAAAAATAGTAAGTAAAAATAGATGTACATGCAAATGTAAATGTATATACATATGTACAAATAAGAAAACTGCAACGACTACAGGCTTCTGGGGAGGAGGGAGGGTGCATGTGAATCTGCAGCACTACATACCATGAACATATGTACACTGGGTAGGTGACATTTTCCGTTCGATGGCATGTGAAGATACACATGCTATGCATAGACTACAAAGCAGTTGTTCTCCCCATAAATTGCGGTGGCTACCCTGAAGGAGTTGTTTGAAATAATGTTTTTAAGACAGCTTGACCAACATTGACCTGTTGCTTTGAAAATACATCTACACAGTAATGCGTAGTAAATGTATGTGGTGTAGATCATGTGGCAGCTTTGCATATATCTGCCATTGGTATGTCTCCTAAAAATGCCATAGAGGCACCTTTTTTCCTAGTGGAATGTGCTTTAGGTGTGACTAAAAGTTGTCTTTTTGCCTTAATGTAACATGTTTAAATACATTTAACAATCCATCTAGCTAACTCTTGTTTAGAGATAGGATTACCTTTATGTGGTTATTGAAAGGCAACGAAAAGTTGTTTAGTTGTCCTAAATTCTTTTGTTCTATCCACATAATACATTAGGGCTCTTTTAAGGTCAAGAGTGGAAGGGCTCTTTCTGCGGTTGAATCTGGCTGTGGGAAGAAGACTGGCAATTCCACGGTTTGGTTTATGTGAAAAGGGGAAACAACCTTTGGCAGAAATTTTGGATTAGTTCTAAGTGCGATTTTATGTTTGTGTACTTGAAAAAAAGGTTCCTCAAGAGTGAATGCTTGTATTTCACTAACTTTTTATTGAAGTAATCGCTAATAGCAAAGCAACTTTCCAGGTTAAAAATTGAATCTCACAGGAATGCATGGGTTCAAAAGGTGGGCTCATTAGCCTTTTGAGAACAATATTCAGATTCCAAGCAGGAACTGGTGGTGTTCTAGGTGGAATAATACGTTTTAGTCCTTCCATGAAGGCTTTTATAACTGGGACTCTAAAGAGTGAGGTATGTTGTGTAGTCTGCAAATATGCTGATATGGCAGTAAGAGGAATATTAATAGATGAGAAAGCTAAATTTGACTTCTCTAAATTAAGTAGGTAGCATACAATATAATGTATTGATGCTGTAAGCGGCCCAGTATTTTTAAATTGACAGTAATAAGCAATTTGTTTCCATTTGTTAGCATAGCATTGCCTAGTTGTAAGCTTGCGTGCTTGTTTGAGAACTTCCATGCATTCTAATGGAAGTTGTAAGTATCCAAATTCTATAACTTCAGGAGCCAAATCGCTAAATTGAGAGCACTGGGATTTGGATGTCTGATTTGTCCTTTGTTTTGAGTTAACAAATCCGGTCTGTTTGGAAGTTTGTAGTGAGGTACTACTGACAGGTCTAGGAGTGTTGCGTACCAAAGTTGTTGTGCTCATGTTGGGATTATGAGTATCATGGTGAGAGAGGTCTGACGCAGTTTGTTGACCAGAAATGGAAGTAGTGGAAAAGGGGGAAAAGCGTAAGCAAATATCCCTGACCAGTTGATCCATAGAGCATTGCCCTTGGACAGAGGGTGTGGGTGTCTGGATGCGAAGTTTTGGCATTTTGCGTTTTTCACTTGTTGCGAATAGGTCTATTTCTGGTGTCCCCCACTTTTGAAAGTGCAGATGAAGTACTTGAGATTTAATTTCCCATTCGTGTATCTGTTGGTGTGTTCTGCTTGGGATATCTGCTAGCTGATTGTGTATTCCTGGGATGTATTCCACTAGTAGATGAATGTGATTGTGAATTGCCAATTTCCATATTGTTTGGGCTAGAAGGGACAGTTGAGATGAATGTGTCCCGCCTTGTTTCTTTAGGTAATACATGGTCATCATATTGTCTATTTTTATCAAGACCGTCTTGTGTTTGAGAAGTAGTTGAAACGCTTTTAGGGCAAGGAACACAGCTAATAATTCTAAATGGTTTATGTGACAATTTAGCTGTTTTGAATCCCTTTCCCCTTGAATGGTAAGGTTGTTGAGATGAGCTCCCCAACCTATCATTGATGCATCTGTTGTTATTGTGGTCTGAGGCACAGGGTCTTGAAATGCCGTTCCTTCATTAAATTGCTGAGATTCTACCATTGAAGGAATCTGTGCGGTTGGTGGTCTAACAACACTAGATCTTGCAATTGACCCTCTGCTTGAGACCATTGATGTGAGAGGTACTCTTGTAGTGTTCTCATGTTTAGTCTTGCATGCAGTACTATTGCTATGAAGGATGCCATCATTCCCAATAGTTTCATGATAAATCTTACAGTGTATTGTGGATTTGGCTGCATTTGTGGTATGAGATTTTGGAAAGCTTGTATTCTTTGTGTATTTGGATAGGCTAAGGCTTTTTGCGTTTTGAGAATAGCACCTAGGTAAGGTTGCACCTGTGATGGCTGAAGATAGGATTTTTGATAGCTGAGAGTGAACCCTAGTGTATGTAGGGTCTCGATTGTGTATTGAGCGTGTTGTTGACATTGTATAAAATTGCTTGATTTTATTAGCCAATCGTCTAGATAAGGAAAGACATGTATGTGTTGTCTTCGTAGGTAAACTGCTACTACCGCTAGACATTTTGTGAATATTCTTGGAGCTGTTGTTATGCCGAATGGTAGAACTTTGAATTGGTAATGTTTTCCTGCTATCACAAACCTTAGGTATTTTCTGTGAGTTGGATGGATGCATATATGGAAATATGCATCTTTGAGGTCTAATGCAGTCATGTTATCTTGTTTTTGTAGTAGTGGAATGACGTCCTGCAGAGTTACCATGTGAAAGTGTTTGGACAGGATAAATAGATTTAGTGGTCTGAGATCTAGAAAGGTCTGAGAGTGCCATCCTTTTTGGGAATAAGGAAGTATAGTGAGTATACCCCTGTTCCTTGTTGAGATTTTGGGACCAATTCTATTGCCTCTTTTAGTAGTAGCAATTGTACTTCTTCTTGTAATAGAACATTGTGTTCTGGGGACAACCTGTGATAACATGGAGGAATGTTTGGAGGAGTAGAAATCAATTCTAGGCAATTTACCATTGCGGATAATTGAAAGTACACATTTGTCTGTGGTGATATTTTGCCTTTGGGAGTGGAATTGCTGCAGTCTGCCCCCCACAGGAGATGTGTGGGGTTGTGGCATGCTTAATATGTCACTGTTTTGATGGGGGTAGTGACTTGTTTTGAGGCCTGGAATTTGTCTCTAGCTCTAAAGCGTTGGCCTCTATAACAGCCTCTGAATCCCCCTCTCTGGTACTGCTGTTGTTGCCCTTGTTTAGACTGGGAGGTAGATACCTCTGTGGATTGTGGCTTGAATCTTCCTCTAAATTGCTGTCTATGAAAGAAGCCTCTGTAAGGTGTTGTATATAAGGCTCCCATTGCTTTAACAGTGTCTGAGTCCTTCCTGAGGTTTTCTATTGTGGTATCAACCTCAGGCCCAAACAGGTGTTTTTTTATCGAAAGGCATATTCAATACTGCCTGCTGTATTTTTGGCTTAAATCCAGAGGAACGTAGCCATGCTTATCTGCGTATGCTGACAGCAATATTCACGCTTCTAGCTGCTGTATCTGCAGCATCAAGGGCAGATGGTTTGGTGCTCTATTGGCAGGTGTTGTAACAGCTCCTGCATCTCATCCCAGTGGGCTCTATCATACCTTGCTAACAAGGCTTGTGAGTTCACAATTCGCCATTGGTTAGCTGCTTGTGTAGGTACCCTCTTTCCAGCAGCATTAAATTTCCTACTCTCTTTGTCAGGGGGAGGGGCCCTTTTTCTAGCGGCACAACCACTGAGTCTGGAGGTACTTGGTGGGTAACGTATGCAGGGTCTGTAGGTGCAGGCTTATATTTTTTATCAATGCGGGGTGTTAAAACCCTAGCTTTAACCGTCTCACTGAATATCTCATCCGCATGTTTTATCATGTCAGGTATCATTGGGAGGCACTGGTATTGTGAGTGCGTGGAGGATAAGGTATTAAAAAGGAAATCCTCTTCCAAAGGCTCACTGTGCATAAGTACCCCGTGGTACGCTGCTGCCCGAGAAATAACCTGCGTGTATGCAGTAGTGTCTTCTGGTGGGGAAGATTTGGAAGGATATGAGTCCGGGTCATTAGCAGGTATAGGATCTGGATCAGACAGATCCCATGGATCAACTGTATCACCATGAGAATATGTTTGTGAATGAGTTGGTGAAGGCAAAGGTGGTGGGCTAGTGGGTGGTGGAGAAAAAGAAGGTTGTGGTGAATGATGGGGAGAACTATGCATAGGTAATGGCTTCTCCTTCCTTTTGAAAATCTTCGCTGGTGGTGGAGCAGTTTCTAAATGTTCCTGAAATGCCAACTTTCTCTTAGTCTGTAGAGGAGGTGCAGTAATTATTCTGCCAGTCTCTTTATGGATATGGATCCTTGATTGTCTCTCATCCATGATTTCCATAACTGGTTCTCTCATAGATGGTTCCATATCTCTGTGTCCTCAGAAATATATTCAGATGGTTTCAATGATTTAGAGGACTGTTCTTCATATGATTTGGAGCTCTGCTTAAGATGGCTCAAAAGTCCTTGTTCTTCTGAATAAGAAGACATTTTCGGCTCTGAAGATGACAGTTTTTTGGGGCCTGAAAACGCAGCCGGTTGTTTCGGCTCCAACGCAGGACGTCGAGGCTTCGACTCCGAAGAGTGTAAACGTCGGCTCGGGTCGGAAGTTGAGCTTTTGGTCGACTCGCTCGACTCCAGTATCGAAGGAGGTGTGGCACCCAAGGCCTTTGAGGACTTTATAGGAGTGGGCGTAGGGGCAGTCATACTCACGTGCTGACTGGCAGTGATGAGTGTATTTTCCTCCTAGTCTTCTTCGGAGTCAGTGTCTCAGATGGAAACTGCCAACTGCACCTGTTCTTCCTCCATGGTGTCGATAAACTCGGTACTCTTCAACGGCATTTCCAGTCTCCTGGCTCTCCGGTCACGCAGGGTCTTCTTGGATCAAAATGATCGACAGGCCTCACAATCCTCTTCTCGGTGATCGGGAGAGAGACACAGATTACATACAAGGTGTTGGTCTGTGTATGGAAATTTTGCGTGGCATCGGGGAGAAAATCGAAATGGAGTCCGATCCATCAGGCTTCAACGTGGTAGGCTCGAACAGCTCCTAGTTGGGCGCTCACGCCCCGAAGTGCGAAATTTGGTTTTCAACTGTACTATTGGTTCGACTACGGGTGGAAACTTGATCTAAACAATACCGCCAGTTAAAGAAAGTTATCTGAATCGAAATCTCTGAGCGAGAAGAAACACGTCCGAACCCGACAGTGGAAAAAAAACAATCTAACAATGGAGTCGATGCCCATGCGCAGTATGACCGAGAGGAGGAGTCACTCGATCCCTTGACTCCGAAAACACTTCTTTGAATAAAAACAACTTGTAACACTCTGAGCCCAACAATACATGGCGGAAGCAATGCATAGCATGTGTATCTGCAGCTGCACATGCCATCGAATATATATATTGCAGGGTGCTCCTTACTAGAGCTGCTCTCCACCTAAACTTGGGAACTACCCAGAGTTCTCTATTCTTTTTTGCATAATTTATGCATCACTCTAACCCTGAAAGGGATTTGTTTTGACTTATACTGGGTGCTCCCTTGTGTCTGGACAAAGCTAAACCTCTCTGATGAGCTCTAATGAGAGTGAAACACATGTCAGGTGTTGCTTT
Organism: Pleurodeles waltl; assembly: GCF_031143425.1. NCBI lineage: Eukaryota > Metazoa > Chordata > Amphibia > Caudata > Salamandridae > Pleurodeles > Pleurodeles waltl. The sequence continues at coordinate 534,813,384 of NC_090450.1, read as the reverse complement.
TACTCATTCCAGGTTGGCTTGGACGGTATTTTACCAGTCCAAAGCTGTAATACTGTGCCTGGAGTGGTAAACGGCTTTTGTCATTTTACAGCTCGGCAAGGTTGACACTGTGTCAAACCTATGCTTAAAGACTTTGCTGTACAAATGGCAAAAGACTTTGTCACTATCTAGCTCGGCGTGGATAGCACTATCCTGATCCAATGTTTAAAAACTTTGCTAGATAAACCGGCATTTGAGGTGAGCAAATCTAGAGTGTCGATGGTGTTGCAGGGTGCTCCTTACTAGAGCTGCTCTCCACGTAAACTTGGGAACTACCCAGAGTTCTCTATTCTTTTTTGCATATATATGTATATATATATATATATATAGGCAAGGTACATATATGTGGAATTATATGTAGTAAAACTTTGCTTACCTGTAATAACTTACCTTACCTATATTTTTGTACTCGATATGTTTTTGCTGCATAGATCAGAAATTGATAGGCCAATCAAAATAGGGGCTTCTGTAGATTTTGCGAGAAACACCCGAGGTTTGTGAGAAAAAAGTTGCCACCTTATCACCACATATGCATCCCTTCCGTTCTTCTTCCTACAGCAACTAGTCACATGCTTTGCTCAATTTGCTCAATCCTCCCTCACTTCAGTATCTGTTAAACTCCTATGACAAGTGAACACCTTATGTGTCTCTATTTTTCTGATCCTTTCATTCTTCGAGTCTCCCAGAACCTCAGCACTGCAACAGCTCTCTTACCTGCCACTTAATCCTAAGCATGACATGGTACAGCCAGCGCACAGTCTACCCAGCCACCTGGAACTACACAAAGGAAAGGCTACAAAAGAATTGTAGACCTTCTCTAGAGCACGCTCAATGTACACTCAACTAGGAAACATTCATTAACCGGTTCTGTGCCGGGGACGTAACCCTTACATCCCGGCACCAGAGCTCGGAGGGAGCGTGGGCTTCCCCCCCCCTCCTGGCAGGGCTGGAAAGGGAATCGCTTCCCGTTCCACCCAGACCTCCCCTAGTGACGTCTGATGACGTCAGCGTGCGCTGACCTCAGCAGAGAACGCCTCCCATCGAGCTGGATCGGAAGAGAAATGGTTAGCATTTCTCTTCCAGTCATGTGATGGGGGCCTGAGAGGCTTCAAAGGGAAGGAAAGGAATTCCCTTCCCTTTGAAGTCTCTCAGAGCATTTCAGCAGCCGGATCGTGAAGCAATCTGGCTGCTGAAAAGCCCACTAGACACCAGGGATCATTTCCAAAAAGGAAATTGGCATAAGGGGAGCGATCCCTTGGGAAAGGGTTGCTCCCCAGGGGGGCAATTATTTTCAAGGCCTTTTCTGCCTCCCCTTGGGGGCAGATCGGCCTATTGTTCTTAGGTTGATCTGCCCCCAGGGATCATTTTTTGTTTTTGTTTTTTAGAGTTGGGGAGCGACCCCTTATGCAAGGGTCGCTCCCCTAGGGGGAAAATTATATTTAGGCCATTTCTGCCCCCCTTTTATTAGGCTAATCTGGCCCTAAGGTCAATTTCATGCAAGGGGAATGACCCCTTAGGCAAGGGTCGCTCCCCGGGGGGGGGGCACATTTATTTTAGGCCATTTCTGCCCCCCTTAGGGACAGATCAGCCTATTTTAATCAGGCCGATCTGCCCCCAAGGGGGGCAGAAACCCCTGGGCTCCTGGGATTTTTTTGTTTTTTTTTTTTACAGATGGGGAGCGACCCCTTAGGCAAGGGTCACTCCCCTGGGGGGGAAATTGTATTTAGGCCATTTCTGCCCCACTTGGGGGCAGATCTGCCTAATTTTATTAGTCCAATCTGCCCCTGGGCAGAAACCACTAGACACTAGGGAATTTTTTGTTTTTTATACTTGCGCATAAGGGGAGCGGCCCCTTGGGCAAGAGCCACTTCCCAAGTGGACAAAATATTTTTAGCCCTTTTTTGCCCCCCGGGGGCAGATCGCCCCATTATAATTAAGTTGATCTGTCCCGGGGGGGGGGGCAGATACCCCTAGACACCAGGAATATATTTTTGTTTCTGTTTTACTTTTCTTTATTATTTATGGGGAGTGACCCCTTAGGCAAGGGTCGCTCCCCTGGGGGGGGGGAGGGGAATTGTTTTTAGACCATGTCTGCCCCCCTTGGGGGAAAATCAGACTATTTTTGTTAGGCAAATCTGCCCCCAAGCGGGGCAGAAATCACTAGACACTGGTGATTTTTTTTTTTGCGCCAATTTCACGCAAGGGGAGCGACTCCTTAGGCAAGGGTCGCTCCCCTGGGGGGGGGCAAATTTATTTAAGGCCATTTCTGCTCCTGTTGGGTGCAGATCCGCTTATTTATATCAGGCCGATCTGCCCCCGGGGGGGGGCAGAAACCACTTAGGCACCAGGGATTGGTGTGTGTATTTTGTTTGGGGAGGCAGTCCCTTGGGGGCAGAAAGCTCACTAGAGACCAGGGAAGATTATTTTTCAAAATAAGAGGGTGCGGGTATGGCCATACCCCCACCCAAAATAAATTGGGCCAAAGTTGTTCTGCCCACCAGTGGGCAGATGGGGCAATTACCTCCGATCCACACCCCAGGCGGGCAGAAAGTCTACTAGATGCCAGGGAATTAAAAAAAAATTGTGGGGTGGTGGCTACCAACCAGTATGGGCCTGGTTATGACCCCACCCCAACTGAAGAGGGTAACAGTCTTTCAGCTCTGCCTCGCACACTAAACATCTTATCCCATGGCAAGCAAGAGGACATATGATTATTTTGGGTTTCGGTTTTACATTTGGGCCATGAGAGCTTGGCTGACTCTCAAAATCGTCCCACTTGGAATGGTGAGGGCTGCACTTTATGGACTTTGGGACGCTGCCATGTAGAAAAATCCACAAGACCTAGACACATCTGAAAACTAAACATCTGGGTGATTCCAGGGTGGTGTGCTTCACATGCACCCTGCACCATTGTGTTACCCACAATGCCTCCAACTTTGCAGGAAATCACCCATTTTCCCCACATTTTTGTGATGGAACTTTCCGGAATCTGCAGGAATCCACAAAATTCCTACCACCCAGCATAGTCTAATCCATACCGATAAACATTCTGCTGCACTTGTCAGCCTACATTTTTTTTTTTTCAAACTGCCCTTTTGGACCCGCTTTGGTTCCCCCTCAATTTCAACATGTTTTTAGCTCTTCCCTGTCACAGGCACTTGGCCCACCTCCCATTTTTACTGGGAGACTGAGGGGTATGTTGGGTGGTAGGAAATTTGTCCCGGTGCAGTGATCCCACACAGAAATATGGGAAAAATTAGATTTTTTTAGCTAAATTTGAGGTTTGCTGAGGATTCTGGGTAAGAAAACATTGGGGGATCCATGCAAGTCATACCTCCCGGGACTTCCTCGGGTGTCTAGTTTTCAGAAATGTCTGGGTTTGGTAGGTTTCTCTAGATGGCTGCTGAGCCTAGGACCAAAAACGCAGGTGCCACTGCAAAAACAGGTAGTTATGTATTTGATAATTTTGATGTGTCCAGATAGTGTTTTGGGGCATTTCGTTTCGCGGGCAGTAGGCATACCCACACAAGTGAGGTGCCATTTTTATCTGTAGACTTCCGGGAACGCTGGGTGGAAGGAAATTTGTGGCTCCTCTCAGATTCCAGAACTTTCCTGTCACCGAAATGTGAGTAAAAAGTGTTTTTTTAGGCCAAATTTTGAAGTTTGCAAAGGATTCTAGGTAATAGAACCTGGTGAGAGCCCCACAAGTCACCCCATCTTGGATTCCCATAGGTGTTTAGTTTTCAAAAATGCGCAGGTTTGGTAGGTTCCCCTAGGTGCCAGCCGAGCTAGTGGCCAAAATCCACAGCTAGGCACTTTGCAAAAAACAGGTTTGTTTTCTTTGGGAAAATGTGATGTGTCCACGTTGTGTTTTGGGGCATTTCCTGTCGCGGGTGCTACGCCTACCCACACAAGTGAGGTACCATTTTTATCGGGAGACTTGGGGGAACGCTAGGTGGAAGGAAATGTGTGGCTCCTCTCAGATTCCAGAACTTTCTGTCACTGAAATGTGAGGAAAAAGTGTTTTTTTGCCCAAATTGTGAGGTTTGCAAAGGATTCTGGGTAACAGAACCTAGTGAGAGACCCAAAAGTCACCCCATCTTGGATTCTCCTAGGTGTCTATTTTTAAAAAATGCGCAGATTTGGTAGGTTTCCCTAGATGCCGGATGAGCTAGAGGCCAAAATCTACTGCTAGGCACTTTGCAAAAAAACACGTCAGATTTCAATGTAAAAATGTGATGTGTCCATGTTGTGTTTCCTGTCGCGAGCATTAAGCCTACCCACGCAAGTGATGTACCATTTTTATCGGGAGACTTGGGGGGGACACAGAATAGCAAAACAAGCGTTATTGACCTTTGTTTTTCTCTACATTTTTTCCTTCCAAATGTAAGCCAGTGTGTAAAAAAGACGTCTATTTGAGAAATGCCCTGTAATTCACATGCTTGTATGGGCACCCCAGAATTCAGAGATGTGCAAATAACCACTGCTTCTCAATACCTTATCTTGTGCCCATTTTGGAAATACAAAGGTCTTCTTGATACCTATTTTTCTCATTGACCGAGCACCATAAATTTTGCTCCTTTTACAGTCTGGCTGTAAAACCATATTTTCTTTACTGTTTGTTTGCGAAGCCTCCACGTTGTCGTTCACAATAATAGCCTTGTGTCTCACTTTTTCGTTGATGACATGGCCGAAATATTATATGCATCCCTCCACAAATTCACACTTGCTTTTTCTTATGATGAGTAATGTAGAAAAACAGAGAAATTTAGGAAGAAGGGTTACGACTGGTGAAAAGGGCATGCCCAGAATACCAGGAGGCCGATCGTACCCTTTCTTCTTGTTGCCCTAACAATCAGAACGAGTATGATACATTTTTCTAAAAAACTGCAGTCTCATGTAGTTACCTATTATTGGCCAGATTTTAGAAACCGTGAATGTTAATTAAACCATCCTCCCAGAGCAGTTCTTTTTCAAACGTTCAAAGACCACTATCAACCATGTTGGTCAGTCTCGTTTTCCCTCGAGCTTCTACGCTATTGCATGCTCTTAGAGGTTTTATTTCAGTGAAAACAAAGATTAGGTAAGTCCCATCCTGCAACATGAGCAGCGAATGTTTAATTAAAAGTCCCGAGTAAGGCACCAGTCCGCTGAGAATGAGCTGTTCTAGTGGGAACAAACACATTGTATATGCAGGGTTACCTGGACAACAGTTGACTTTAGGAGGCCCAAAGTATGTTTCTAAGTATGATCTTGGTATGATTTCTTTGAACTACACAGCGCTCTGGAGTAGGAATGTGCGCGCACTCCATTATATGACAGTACTAAACTCAGGCAGATTACCTCTGGGGAGACAGGATGTGGCAGGGTAGGGAATCCAGGACTTCAGGAGAAAGAATTCTTTGTATTCTAATTAAAGCAGAGCCGGTTGTCCAGGATTCTGGAGAAAGAGAGAAAGAGAGACGTATTGCGGTTGTGCTACTTGTTACCGTAGGTGGATAATTACTAATGTTGCAGCTATCAAATCTTGTTTCCAAGAGCTGTGCTAATTCTCTGCAGTTCAACTTTGATAAACTAGTGAGTTGGTGCCACGATTAGAGATACTCTAATGAGATATAAACAAAATAAAAATCAAGATATTTCTAATATTAGAGACATTTGATTAGAAGAAACCACTTGCATAGCTTAAATATTAGAAATAATCTGTGGCTGTTCCATAGCAAGAAAAAAGCATGATATTTTGCATTATAACACACAGGTGGGACATTAGAATTAGTGGAGTGCCATCAGTGTGAGAAATTATTCCCTACCGTCCAAGTTGGATAATGATTTTGATACTTCCAATACTAGAGCTATTCCACTGTAGTTACAAACAGAGAAAAGATGTGGTTTACGTGTTATTGTGCACCACAATGATCATTAATGCAACCCGTAAAGGGAATTGACACCACAACATTGGACCATATATACTATTTACTACGTACTAATACGTTGGTTCTTTATATTTTTAATCTTTGTGGGTCAGAATCCAATCTACATCATGTATATTAATGAAGTAGGTTGCAAATTATGACTTTCTATGGTTGGAGGCCATCAGAGGGTTTGTGGCCTGCTGGTGCCAGAAGACCACCATGTTTGTGATTGCTTTTTAATAAAGCTAACATTGTTTTTAATAGCAGCCTGTTAAGGAAAGAGACTGTATTTAAAAAGAAAAGTTTCTTTTTCTAAACTTTGTTTATGAGGAGGCAGTGGTCTTTTGGACCACTGCCTACTCTTAAAAAACATTCTTTTTACATTCACAAAGGGTAGGGGTCCAGAGGGAACGCCTTCCCTTTTGCAAATAGGTTACCATCTCCTTTGAGGTGTGAGTAAAAAAAATATTTTTTGTTTGTGAGCAGATTCGAGTACCAAAACACTGATACATTAGTTACCAATTTGGGGCCAGATGTATCACACTTTCTCGCATTGCAGCAAGACAATTTGCTGCGCTGGGCTACGAGAAAGGGAGAAGACAGGAATGCACCATATATAACATTTTATGGAGAATTTTGCGCCAAGGCAATCACCCTTACGCCACGCTGCAAGGGTTGCTGAGTTGCAGGCAGGATAGATTTTATGCAGGAAGGGGCACCTTCCTGCACAAAAACAATCCTTAGAGGCATTTTCCTCTTTCTATGGAAAGAGAAAACAGCAAGGTGAAATAGAGATATTTTTTCTCAGTGCACCTCCCCTGGGAAAGTGTAACATTTTGATGCATTCCCAGGTTTACCTGTCTCGGTTAATCTGGGAATGCACCAAAATCCATGGATGGATGAGAGAAAACACCTGCTCCACCCATGAAACAACTTTACAGAGTAATGCGAGGCAGTGACTTGTGCTGCCTTGCATTACTCCAAATTTACCAAGTCACACAAGATAGCCTTGCATGGCTTAGTAAATCTCCTTCTCGGCTATGCGTCACCCTGTGTGGCCCTGAGTGGCACAGGGAGACACAAAACTGATAAGTTTGACACTTGGGCCCATATTTATACTTTTTGATGCAAATCAGCAGTAGCGCAGATTTGCGTCAAAAAGTTTATCGCCGGCTAACGCCATTCCATCGCACCAGCCGGATGCCTTATTTATGGAATGACGTTAGCCGGCGCTGCTGCCTGGTTAGCGTCAAAATAAATGACGGTAACCGGGCAGCGGAGGCGAAGGGAAGACTGGGGGTTGTGCGCCAAAGAATGGTGCAAGTCAGGTTAGAGTCAGAAATATTGGCTCTAACCTGACTAGCGTCATTTTTTGACTTTACAACCCCCATGGAAATGAAGACAGGAGTCATGCCCCCCTGCCCAATGGTCATGCCCAGGGGACTTATGTCCCTTGGGCATGGCCATTAGGAACAGTGGCATGTAGGGGGGGCCAAGTTAGGCCCCCCTATGCCACTTAATAAAAATGTTTAAATAATACTTACCTGCACTCACCATGGATGGGTCCATCCATGGGTGTCATCCATGGGTGGGCGAGGGTGGCAGGGGGTGTCCCTGGGTGCAGAGGAGGGCACCTGTGGACTGTTTCAATGGTCTCCCACCATGGAAATGAGCCCACATGTCCCTTAACGCCTGCCCTGACCCAGGTGTTAAAAAACGGTGCAAATCCGGCTGGGCACCATGTTTTAAGGCCCGCCTCCTCCTGTGCGTCATTTTGACACCGGAGGATAAATAAAGCACACATGCCTTAGAGTAATTTTTTGCACGGGAACACCTACCCTGCATGTCATTAGCGCAAGGTAGGTTTTCACGTACAAAAAATGACTCAAACTCCATAACTTTGGCGCTAGACGGATCTAGCGCCAAAGTATAAATATGGAGTTAAGTTTGCGCCGAATTTTGCACCAAAATAAATGACGCAAATCCAGCGCAAATAGAGTATAAATATGGGCCTTGGCATTTGGAACGGACACCTACAACTCGCCCCTTCCAGTTACAAAATCAATACATGTTCGGAATCCCGTCTGAGGAGTCGGGAAAACGTTTCTGACTGCTAAAATGGGATTAGAAATTAAGAAAAAGTATTTTAACTGTCTCAAACACTGGATCAGAGCATCTGATAAAGTTAAAATGCCTAGTACATTTTGCCCATAATGTGAAAACAGCAGTTCAGTATGACTTTAAAAGGTAATTAAAAAAAGTTTCCTTTACTGCTATGTTGCAACAAACGCTTTGGGATCAAAATATATGCCTGCGAGAAATTGGCTATTAATTATCTTGTATAGTGTGTTTCAAACAAGGTAGACTTTGATAATGAAAAATGGATCCTGACAACTGTGAGAACATCAGGTAGTACCAATTTGCTTGTTAATAATAGAAGAAAGTACAGAGTGTTCACAGCCACTCTGTGAAACAAATGTTATCTTATTTGAGTAACAAAGCATGTTCTTCCTGCTCCTAGCTTTGATCACTGTAGCCAGGATTTGTGCCTCTAGGAGAGATCACACACACACTGACTGTTACAGGGGAAGTATCCTTAGTGCTCACATCACAGGTTCAAGTGACTTTCAGCAGACCAGCCTGTGGCCAGCAAGGAAACTTCAACATGACAATGTCTATGGACAAGGCCGCGCCAATACTAACATATGAACAGAGAAGATGTGCTAAGCGACCATCACCACCCTGTGTGCTCAACGGAAGCAGACTGCAGCCCAGCCACAACCACCAGATCGGCTGAAGAACTACTCCCTGACTGAAACCAAAATCCCTGGTAACATTTTGGGAAGTCTACAATTAACAATGAAGCTGAGAGCTCCAAACATTAAGCAATGTATTTTTACAACGAGACAGATGAACTATGATAAATATGCATATGAACCTAATGGAGCCCCAAAAAGTAGGGCTATGCAGTTTTTAGTGAATGGTGCAGCTCTCTTAAGCTATACTATGTGAACATATAAACTGAACTTGCAAGGCAGGAAAATATTCACATTATATTTTGAGCAGACCTAGTTAGATGGAGCACTTTACCAGGAAAAGTAAGATTTTAAACACTGATGAAAAATTATAGGTTGCCGGCATTCAAAGGTGAGTGGGACACAGCCTGCTTTCAATACACAGAACCTGCTCTGTCAGCCCGAGAATCCAATGTCCTAGATGCGACGGTCTGTGTGTAAACTACTTTGTGGAGGTTGCTTAGGCAGAAGACTGGAGAACTCACCACTGCCCATTCACCTGCTCATGGACAGGGCTCTGACAGGTACCCAAGCCTCCACTGTTTCACCAAGAACAAAAAAGCAACCCTCCACAAAGACATTAGTGGGCAGATTTAGGAAAAGTGGCACTGAACTTTCCTTGTACCCCTTAGTGCCCCCCTACAGCCACCATGTGTGCGCCGTATTTAAAATGTGAGGCACCATGGCACAGGGTAGGGGCAGTAGCATAAAAAATGTTGACTCTCTTGATGTAGTGTTCAGGGTGAGTGCTAAAATTTTGGCGCTCACCTTGAAAAGTACATAGGGGCCCATTGTAACCAATGGTGTGCCCCCTTTTAACGTCCGCTCTAAGCAGGATTTAAAAATGCCACGAAGAAATCCTTTAGATTTCTTTGTGCCATTTATCAGCCCCCCTAGTGGGGGGAACACCTCCTTTGCATACATTATGCCTAGCGCAGGCATAATGTGGCTCAAGGGGTTACACAGTGGCGCAATGCATCCATTGCACCACTTTGTAAATCTGGCGCGGCGATTTTGGGATCGTTGGGTCACATTAGCATGAAAAAAAAATTATGCTGATGTGGCGCAAGGAGGCAACAGGCCCTCTTAAATCTGAGCCTAAGATTTTGCAAACTGTCCACACACAGCTTTCTATTTTTCCCTGCCCAATAGGAAGAACAACGTTGTCCACATTACTTGTGGTGACGGAACGTATGGTATTGCTAAATAAAGTCATCATTGTATTATATTTTTATTTCAAATTTTTATATTGCACAGCTCTACTTGACAGGAATAAGTGCATTTTAGCATGAAGTGCAACAGGTATGCATCTGTATCTCTATGATTGCTGTGGTCGGAATCTCTTTACAATAACAGGGGAGACACAGAACAGTATATTACAACTTACATTAAATTCAGCAACAGAGATAGAGCAGTAACATGTAGGTCAGGTGGGTGTTATACTGGGGAGAAGAGAGAGGAGAGAACACAGTTAGGGGGGAGCGAGGAAAGGAAGAAAGGAAAGAATCAATGTTGTAGGACAAGTTAAATAGAGGAGGAGAATAGTGGAGTTCTGGGAAAAAAATGAAAATAGGGTAAAGGGGATAAACGTTAAGGTAGTGATTAAACAGGCAGGTTTCTAATTTTTTGTTCAACTGAAGGAGGCCCTTCAAGACGTCAGAGTCTTTGGGTAGGGAGTTCAAGAAGGGGAGAGCTACACCAGAGAAGTGCTAGGTGGCAATTGAGTGGGATTTCAGTTTCTTAGTTCCAAGACTGAAGACCTCATTGCTAATGAGGCTTTTAGATCTCCCACGGTTTTTAGGGCAGCCGGCCAGTGTGCAGGTTTTTGTATGTGAAAGGATTCGAACAAGGTGCCGGCAAGTTTTAATGTTTGAATTTAATACTGGCTTTGACAGGAAACCTGTTTGAGTCATAATACACGGGTGTTATATGGTCAGATTTTTTGGCTTGGAAATTACTCTTGCAGTAAAGTTCATCAAAGCTTTCCGGGGAGCCAAGAGTGACTTGTGGATGCCTTTAGAAATTATTTGTCATAATCCAGGCACGCGTTTTTCAAGACTTTCGATGAATGTGCGAAAGTTTTTAGGCTGGAGCAGGGGTTTTAATTTTTTCAGGAATAGAAGAGTTGTTTTCACTGGTTTTATTCTGTGGTTCGTGTGTGATGACATGAAGAGGGCAAAAGCATGAGGAAAAATCAGCAAAATGCACATCAACAGCCAGTTGTGTTTAATATGGATTCTTAGTGGTGGAGAAACAGAATAACAGAATGTATCCCGTCTTGTCAGGGTTGTGTATTAGAAGACTGACAACCAGTTGTGAAGTTTGAAAAGTCATGTTTTGAGAATACAAATATCTAAAATGGAGGAGATTTTCAGATATATCTAAGTATCATTGCCATATTGATGGATTATAACACTTACATTTTCTACATAGTCTCTCAGAGGTTCCATATATGAAGTAAAGAAATTTGAAACCAGGTCTGAACCTCGGGTAACATCACAAGAGACAGATAGTGAGGGGCATATTTATGATCCCCTTGCACTGCCATTGAGTCACTTTTTGTGACACAAAGGCGGCGCATTCCTTGCAACCCTATCTATGAGGCTACGCAAGGCAAGGCAGCGCAAATTGCTACGTTACCTTACTCTGCGCAAGGGAGGTGCTCCATGGGCATTGTGATGGGTGTTCCTACGCAACACCCATGGATGTTGACTCATCCCCAGATTTACTAACGCTGGTAAACCTGAGGATGCGCCAAAACCTTACGCCTCTCCAGGGGAGGTGCAACATTTCTTTTCTCTTTCTATGTGTGCTGCATCTTTATTTCTCCTCATTATTTTCTCTTTCTATGTGTGCTGCATTCTGCATTCTGCAGCACACATAGAATGAGGAAAAAGCCTCCCCGGGTTGTTGTTGTGAGGAAGGTGCCCCTTCCTGCACAGAAACATTCCTGCATACAATGCAGATATCCTTGCACCATGGTGCAAGAGTGCCTGCATTGGCGCTAGGCAGGCCATTGTGCGCCACATTAGGGGAAAGGACAGGAATTTGTGATATTCTTTTAAATACTGTGCATTCCTCCCCTTTCCAAGTCACGCATGGCAGCACTGCAAGGTGACTAAGGCCTACCACATTATTGGGGAGAAATAGCTTGGACAGGGCCACTCTGGGTCTACTATTTCCCCAAGCAAGGTCTGCTAGTGACATATTAACATCGTGAAAGAAATGCTCCAACAGGGATAGCAGAAAAGTATTATAGCAGGTTGAAGGAAAATGGACCTTGTTGCAGTTACTCCCCCACCTTTTGCCTGATATTGATGCTGACTTGACTGAGAGTGTGCTGGGATCCTGCTAACCAGGCCCCAGCACCAGTGTTCTTTCCCTAAAAATGTACCATTGTTTTCACAATTGGCACACATCTTGGACACAGATAAGTCCCCTGTAAAAGGTACCAGTGGTACCAAGGGCCCTGTGACCAGGGAGGGTCCCGGAGGGCTGAAACTAGAGTTTGCCACCCTCAGGGACCACTCATCAAACACATGCACACTGCTATTGATGATTGTGTGTGTTGGTGGGGAGAAAAAGTCAAAGTCAACATGGCATCACTCTCAGGGTGCCATGCCCACAAAGCAGTGCCTGGGCATAGGTAAGTCACCCCTCTAGCAGGCCTTACTGCCCTAAGGCAGGGTGCAGGGTGCACTATACCACAAGTGAGGGCATACCTGCATGAGCAATATGCCCCTACAGTGTCTAAGTCCATTCTTAGACATTGTAAGTGTAGTGTGGCCAAATTAAGTATATGGTCTGGGAGTCTGTCATTATGAACTCCACAACTCCATAATGGCTTCACTGAATAATGGGAAGTTTGGAATCAAACTTCTCAGCACAATAAACCCACACTGTAGGAAAGTACCCTCTTTTTGGCATGTTACCCCCAATTTCTCCCTAATGTCAGTGCTAACCAGGACCCCAGTGATTATGCTCTCTCTCCTCTAAATGTTGTCACTGCATACTGGAAACCCAGTATTTCACCCAAAATTGGCATACTGGTCCCCTCTTATAAGTCCCTTGTATATGGTACCCAGGGCATTGGGGATCCAGGGGATCCCTATAGGCTGCAGCATTTCTTTTGCCACCCATAGGGAGCCCATGCAAAGGCTTCTACAGGACTGCCATTGCAGCCTGTGTGAAATGGTGCATGCACCCTTTCACTGCCATTTACACTACTTCAGGTCACTTATAAGTCACTCAAATTGCAGGCCTTCCAGCCCTGAAGGCTGGGTGCAGACTACCTGTGTGTGAGGGCACCCCTGCACAAGCAGAGGTGCCCCCACGACCTCCAAGACCAATTTCCCAGACGTCATGAGTGCTGGGGCACTATTTTATGCGTGCACTAGACACTACCTATGTCCAACTTCACAATGGTAACTCCGAATATGGCAATGTTGGGTATCAAACATATTGGAATCATACCCCAAGGCTTTTGCAAGCATTGGTTGTATGATTCCATGCACTCTGGGGGCTCCTTAAAGGACCCCTAGTCCTGCCATTACATCCTTATGAGGTTTTTCAGGCAGCTGCTGCCACCTTACAGACAGGTTTCTTCCCTCCTGTTGCTCAAGCAGCTCGAGCCCAGGAAAGCAGAACAAATAACTTCCTTTGGGAGAGGGGTATTACACCCTCTCCCGTTGGAAATAGGTGTTAGATCCATGTGAGGGGTAGCCTCCCAGAGCCTCTGGAAATGCTTTGAAGGGCACAGATGGTGCCCTCCTTGCATAATCCAGTCTACACCAGTTCAGGGACCCCCAGTCCCTGCTCTGGCATGGAACTGGACAAAGGAAAGGGGAGTAACCACTCCCCTGTCCATCACCACCTCAGGGGTGGTGATCAGAGCTCCTCCAGAGGGTCCCTGGTTTTGCCATCTTGGATTCCAAGTTTACAGGGCACTCTGGGAGCATCTGAGTGGCCAGTGCCAGCAAGTGATGTCAGAACCCTCCCCTGATAGGTGCTTACCTGTGTAGCTGACCAATCCCCTTTTCAGGGCTATTTAGGGTCTCTCTCTTGGGTGGTTCTTCAGATTCGGATTGCAAAACTCCAACAGGAATTGTATCTTCAGCTCCTCCCAGCAACTGCAGCTGTTTCACGGCAGTACATCCTTAGAGGACAGCCTGTCTTCAGCCTGCACCAGAAGAGTAACGGAATTTCCCTTGAAGTGAAGGAGTCACTTCCCTGCTTCAGCAGGCACCCTTCTGTAGTGATGACCGGTGGCTTGTGTCCCCTCTCCTGATGAAGTGTGTGGATCCAGCATCACGGGTGGTGGACTGAAGTGGTCCCGACGGTCCTGACATCCAACTGTCCAACTGGTGGAGGTAAGAACTTGCCTCCTCATGCAAGGCAGTAAGTACCCCGTGCACTGCGTATTTTGCAGCTGCCAAGGCTTGTTGGCATCCTTCCATAAGGTTCTTCATGCACTGTGCAGCTCCGGCCCCCAGCACTCCTTACTGCGACGCATAGCCTCCTGAGTCGTTCTCCGGCGGCGTGGGATCCCTTTGTGTAGTGCTGCATGGCCTCCTTTTGCACCTTCTTTGTCCCTTTGCTGTGGGACTCCTGTGTGCGCTGCCTGGTTTTCTGAGGGCTCTCTGAGTTGCTGAGACCCCACTCTGACTCCCCCTCATGGGTAGATTCCACCAGGTCCTTCCTGGTCCAAGGCAGCGACATTTTCTGCTAACCGCGAGCTTTGTGTGTGCCAATGCTTGTTTGCGGAATCCAGCGACGCAAACCAGACTGCAATCATCCATCCGTCGTGGGACATCTTTTGCACCAACCAGGATCCCGCATCTGTCTTCTTGAGTGCGGTACTGACTTCTGTTCTTCACCAGTGCGTCTTCTTTTGCACCGCCATCCGGGTTACCAGGGGCTCCTGGTCTCCCTGGACTTTCCAGTGCTTCTTCGACTTGGTCCCCTTCTTCCAAAGATCTTCAAGTCCAGGAATCCATCGTTGGTGTCTTGCAGTCTGTTCTGGTTCTTGCAATATCTTCTTTCTCGTGTTTGTGTGTGTTCTAAGAAAGTTACTGTGATTTACTCCTGCTTTCTTGGGCTCTGGGGTGGGTTCTATTACTTACCTTTGGTGTTTCCTAATACTCCCAGCACCCCTCTACACACTACAACTGCCTAGATGGGAAACCGACTTTCGCATTCCACTTTCTTAATATATGGTTTGAGTTCCCCCTAGGCCCATTTCTAGCTCTTGTGATTTTCACTATTTGCACTTTCTTCTAACTGTTTTTACAGCTATCTCTGCATACTAGTGTAAATAATTTGTGTATTAATTACCTCCTAAGGGAGTATAGTCTCTCTGGGATTTTTGGCATTTGTGTCACCAAAATTAAGTATCTTTATTTTTGTAACACTGAGTATTTTCTTTCATGTGTGTGAGTACTGTATGACTACAAGGGTATTGCATGAGCTTTGCATGTCTCCTAGTTAGGCCTTGGCTGCTCATTAACACTACTGCTACCCCCAGAGAGCCTGGCTTCTAGATACTGACTACATTTCACTAATAAGGGATAACTGGACCTGGCATAAGGTGTAAGTATCTTAGGTACCCACCAGGCCAGCCTCCTACACACATTGATGCCAGTGTTGGATTTATTCTAAAAAGCACACAGCGGCATCTTAGAGATACCCCCTGTATTTTACCCAATCCTCCAGTGTTGGGCTGACTAGTCTGTGCTAGCCCGCCAGTAGCAGCAGAGTTTCTGACCACATGGGGTGAGGGCCTTTGTGCTCTCTGAGGCCAGAAACAAAGCCTGCTCTGGGTGGAGGTGTTTCACACCTCCCCCCTGCAGGATCTGTAACACTTGGCGGTGAGCCTCAAAGGCTCAGGCCTCATGTTACAGTGCCCTAGGACACTCCAGCTAATAAAGATGCCCACCCCCCCAGACAAAGCCCCACTTTTGGTGGCAAGTTCGGGAGGAAACTTAGGAAAAACAAGGAGGAGTGACCACTTCAGGTGGGACGACCACTAAGGTGTCTAGAGCTCAAGTGACCCCCCTCTCTGCAGAATCCTCCATCTTAGTTTTGGGGACAGGGACCAATAGTGTTAGGTCTGTGTTCCCCTCCCCAAAGGGAGTGGACACAAGGAGGGTGTAGCCACCCTCATGGACAGTAGCCACTGGATGCTGCCCTCTGACCCCTATAACGACCCTAAATCCAGGATTTAAGGGCTCCCCTGAACCCAAATCTGCAGATTCCTAGTGACCTGACAAGAACAAGAAGGACTGCATAGCTGAAATCCCCAGCAGAGAAGAAGGAAGACGACAACTGATTTGGTCCCAGCCCTACCGGCCTGTCCTCTGCTTCAAAGAACCTGCAAAAGAACAGCAGCACGACCAGCAACCTCTGTCAAGCTCCAGAGGACTGCCCTGCACTTGAAAGGACCAAGAACTCCTGTGGACAGCGGCCCTGTCCAAGAAGAAACAACAACTAAGGACTCCAACCTCATTCCGAATGCATGAGTCATAACCACTCTGCACCTGACGCCCATGGCCAGTGTCCAGGTGGCCCAACAGCTAGAGAGGATCCCCAGGTGACTACGAGCAAGTGCTCACCCTGGGTTGACCTCTCCACCCCTCCACGATGATGCCTGCAGAGGGAATCCTGAGGACCCTCCTGATCGCAAAGCTCCGGATAAAGATTTCCGACTCCTAAAAACACACTGCACCCGCAGCCCCCCCGGCCTTGGAGAACCCGATCTCTGGTTCAGCAACGTTCAGCAGGCAGCCCTCATCCTTGTCCAACCTGTGGTTTGCCCTAGATGACCCCTTGGACCAGGCCTGCAGCCTCTGTGTGACCCCCAGGGTCCCCTCATGGAGAATCATTGGACATCCGACATCTTGTTTGCACCCTGCACCCGGCGGCCAACACCGCTGAGGCTGTATGTATTTGGTGCCTACTTGTGCCCTCCCCAGTGCTCCTCTAAACCCCCCAGGTCTGCTCTCTGAAGACGCGGGTATTTACCTGCCTGTAGATCTGAAACCGAGTACCCCCTGTCTCCTTAGGAGCCCATGTTAATTTTGCCAACACTTTGACCTCTGCACCCGGCTGACCCCGTGTTGCTGGTGGTGGGTGTTTGGGGTTAACTTGAACTCCCTCATAAGCAGAAGACTGGACTACGGCAATGCCCTCTATGCAGGGACCTCAGACAAGCTTCAAAGAAAACTCCAGCGAATCCAGAACGCAGCCACACGTCTCATCCTCAACCTCCCTCGCCACAAACACATATCCACCAACCTCAGATCCCTACACTGGCTGCCCATCAACAAAAGGATCATCTTCAAAATCCTTGTCCACGCTCACAAAGCCCTCCAAGACACTAGACCGGCCTACCTCAACGAACGAGTCAACTTCCACATACCAACAAGGCAGCTCCGCTCCGCCGCCCTCGTCCTCGCTACAGTCCCCCGCATCCAACGCACCACCTCCGGCAGCAGATCCTTCTCCCACCTCGCCGCCAAGACCTGGAACTCCCTCCCCACCAACCTACGTAAGACCCATGACCTCCTAACCTTCAGAAAGCATCTAAAAACATAGCTTTTCGAGCAGTAACCACCCCCTCCCCCTCCTAGCACCTTGAGACCCTACCGGGTGAGTAGTGCGCTTAAGAAATTATTTGATTGATTTAGCCCCAACCTGTGGACTTCCTAACTGCCAGAGACTGGAACTGTAAGTGTTGTAGTTATCTGTAAAACGATCTAAAAAATGTTCCCCCAGGAACTGTTTCTGAAAATTGCACTGTCAACTTTTAAAACAGATTATTGCCAATATTTCAAAATCTGTATAATTTATTGATTTTATTCAAAGTACTATTGATACATGTGTGAAATATGAATCCATTGAAGTACTTACCTGCAACTTGAGTCTTGTGGTTCTAAAAATAAATTAAGAAAATATATATTTTTGCTACATATAAACCATTGGTCTGGAGTTAAGTCATTGAATGTGTGCTTCTTCTATTGTCTGTGTGTGTACAACAACTGCTTCGCACTACCCTCTGATAAGCCTAACTGTTCGACCACACTACCACAAAAGAGAGTATTAGTATTGTCTACTTTAGCCTCTGTTAAGCCTCTGGGGAACCCCTGGACTCTGTGCACGCTATATCTCACTTTGATATAGTATATACAGAGCCAGCTTCCTGCACAGGTATAACCGGAAAAGTATTATAACACACAGGGTAAAAGGATCATTTTAGCAATGGCTATCATGAACAAGTGTGACGGAGGGATCCTTTTCAGGGGTGATCTTGCAGCTGTTATGGCTCTAAGTTATCCGAAATGGTGTTGGGTGCCGCCTATAAATTTGATCCCTAAATATTTTCCTGTGCGTACAGCAAGCTTAAGCCCACCTCTAACTGTTGCTGTGAGTTCTTGTGTCCCTAACGGGCATATTTATGCTCTGTTTGCGCCGGATTTGCATCATTTTTTTATGCAAATCCGACGCAAACTTAACTCCATATTTATATTTTGACGCTAGACCCGTCTAACCTCAAAATATTGGAATTAACGTCATTTTTGTATCGTAGAAATCTACCTTGCGCTAATGAGATGCAAGGTAGGCATTCCCAGGCAAAAAACGACTCTAAGGCCTTAGCGCCTAATTTATCCTCCTGTGCAAAAATCACACACGGGAGGAGGAGGGCCTTAAATAATGGCGCTAAGCTTGCTTAGCGCCATTATTTAACGCCTGGGTCAGGGCAGGTGTTAGGGGACCTTTGGGCTCATTTCCATGGTCTGAGACCATGGAAGCAGCCCACAGGTGCCATTTCCTGCCCCCAGGAACAGCCGCACCCACCCATGGAGGACACCTAGGAATGGGGGGGGGACCCATCACAGGTAAGGTTTTCTCTTTTTTTAAAGTGCCATAGGGGCCTCACTTGGCCCCCCTACATGGCACTGTGCCCAATGGCCATGCCCAGGGGACACAAGTCTCCTGGGCATGGCCATTGGGCAGGGGGGCATGACGACAGGAGTCATGTCCATGGGGGTGTGCGTCAGAAAAGACGCTAGTCAGGTTAGAGTCATTTTTCTGACTCTAACCTGACTCACCCCATTCTTCGACGCACAACCTCCTGTTTCCCCTACGCCTCCTCCACCCTATTAGTGTCATTTATTTTTACACTAATCGGGCCTTACCACCGGCTAGCATCATTTCTTAAATCAACACCAGGCTGGCATCCAGGTATGGTGCTAGCTGGCGGTAAACTTTTTGACGCTAACACAGGTTTGCATCAAAAGTATAAATCAGAGCCAAAGTCTCTTAAGAAAGATGTAGAATTTGTCACTAGTCACTCTTAATCCCAACACCCTGCCAAAATCCTCCAATGCATGCGTGGCCAATGGAAGGCAGGAGTGGACATCCTAAAGATACAACAATACATCATCGGCATATAATAAGATGATGTGAACATGATCCTGTATTGCCAAACCGATCTGGTCCCCCAGTTGTCGCATGTGATTTGCATAATGCTCCACTGCCAAGGAGAACAACTGTTGTGGGTTCTCCACAGTGCCTGGGATGGACACTATTATTTTAGCATGAGGCCCGTAACCTGTGCCTTTCACACATAGGCATGTTTTTATTAATTTCATATGTTTTTAGCACAGCCACCTTTTAGCTTGTTTTTTTATATTTTAGTCAGTGTCTTCTTTCTGAGAAGACTTAGGGCCAGATGTATCATTTATTTAAATAGCAATTATCTAATTGCGATTATCTGTCTGCTATTTGAATGTATGAAACTCCAGGAGTTTCATTTAGTGATTCCCAATGACTCGCAAATCAACTTACCTCTTTAATATTCATGAGGTAGGTCACAATTTGCGACCCATTGTGAATGGATATAATCACAGGGATTTTTTAAATAAAGCAATCTTTTTTTTAAATGCAGCCCGTTTTCCTTGAAGAAAAACGGGATGCGTTGGAAAAAAAAAAAAAAAGTTTTCTTTTCATTTTTTAAGAGTAGGCAGTGGCCCATGGGACTCTTATAAAATGTGTTCACATACATTCCATGGGGACCCCTTCCCGTTTGTGAATGGGTTACCAACTACTTGAAGTAGGTGGTAAAAAGCTAATGTTTTGCAACTGCATTTCGGTCTCAAAACATTCCTACATAGCTCTTTTCGGTATTGGGAAGGGACACCCTTGACACACCCCTTCCTAATACTGAATTAGTATGTAGTCGCAATTCCAATTTGCGAATCGGTAACAAGTTACCAAATTGTAAATTGGAATTCATACATACCAAAATGCATGATACATCTGTGCCATAGATGCCCGCGCTGCACATTTTATCATCCCTTTTCACGCATTTCACTTTGTGCCCTGATTAAGGCTATCATGTTCGGTACATGATATTCTAACTCATATTGCCGCTCCAGGAGCTCAACTCCTAAGACATATTAGCACGTCAGGCCTGTACTTAGAAAACTGCAGGATTTATTACATAACATCACATAGGCTCAGGTGGGGGGTGGTAGAGGTCATTCCATTCATGACTGTCTTGTGATGCACATTATTCTACTGACATCTTCGCTGATCCTGGTGCTGACTCTTCAGCCACCCGAGAGGATTGACATCCAGACAATAGCCAGACCCTTACCAACATTTCAGGTACGGGGCCGGTGTCTTTCCCTTAGACCGGGATAGACAGAAGGGTTATCACTGCTATGCTCTTAGACTTTAGACATAGGGTGAATCTCTAGACTGTTAGGATCATACAAAGATGGTGGGGTTGTTTATCTTCTTCACACTGATTCAAATAATGATCACTGTACTATGTTTCATTTGCCTAATTATCGCAGCCCATGTGTTTTATGATAGGATGCAATTGCTTCAATAAATGCATTGAAATCCATTTTGCATCTTTTATTCTGCTTTGGCATGTGTGAGTCTTTTGAGTAACTGAGTGAAAGCGGTATGATATGTTTACCATTACTTCCCTAAGGAGTCAAAGTGCCATGTTTACGTTTCCACAAATCACCTTTTTTTTCTAGGGGTAGGTCAGTCACTAGGGGTATACCAGGAATCAGGCCAACAGCTTCCAGATGGGGTAGGACCAACTCAGTCACCCACACACGGTGGTGCTGCCATCCTACAACATGCTTTATTATTAATAAAAATAGGAACTGCATGACACAACAGGTGCAGCTTTGCTTAGTCCCTTGTCCTATTTGTATCGTCGCAAAGACAATTCTCCTTGTATTAACTCATGCTGTAGGATTGGTGTAGAGGAGCTTGATCCAGGGTAGGATCCCTTCACCAAATCCTATTGTCTTCAAAGCTGCAAACAAATAGGTGCAGTTGAGGGTGTCAAATGCTTTTGTCAAATGCTTTCTCCATGTCTCTGGAGATAACCATTGTGAAGGCTTTAAGTTCAGGAGTCTGCTTTATGACATGAAAGAGTCTGTGAAAATTAGTTGCTGTATTTCTTTTTTGAACAAAACCATTTGATCCACATGGAAAGGTTGTGGGACAACCACATATAACCTATAAGTAAATTCCATACCTAAAATGTTCGTATCTAGATTTAATATGTATAGAAATCTATTCCATGTACGGTCCGGGTAATCCCTATTCTGTTTTATTAGCAATGTGATAATCACTTTATTAGTGGTGGGAGCACTTACATGGGCGAACAAGAACATCACTTGAAGCCGTTGCAACTACACTGTCTGAAAGCTTTTATAAAATTCTAATGGCAACCGATAGCTGCCAGAAGGTTTCTGAGAAGCCAGATGGCTTACTGCTGTGTTGATTTCTGTTCAAGAAAGTGTGCTATTCAGGTCAGTAACTTGGTCTGGTTCCAAGCTAGAGAGATTGGCAGTGTGAATGCAATGATCCTATAAGGCTCAAGGTAAATCCATGACAGAAGTGCATAAGGACACACATTCAAGGGGTACATTCTTTGTTAATTTTTAATTGTATTGTCATAAAGTGACATAGTGGGTGTCTGAGCGTGGTAATGGATGAGTGAGAATTCAGAATTTGAGTTAGCTTAGTGAGAAAAAGTGCTTCTTTTTGCAAGCCCTGCCCGTTTTTTATGGACTGACGCTGCTGTCATTTTGACTCTGTGCACTGGGACACAGTTTGCCAGACTCTTGGGCCTGTCCTCTGACCCGTAAAACAAGTCAAAATTGGCTAATACCCTATGTGGCATATTTAACCTTCCCATAAGGTCATAGTATATGATGGCTAAAGGACACACATGGCATGGAAAGTTAAATGTCACTTATGGACTACATCACTACTGTTCTATTAACTGGTGTGACAGGAAAAACAATAATCCAGGGCTACCACTTTAGCCTGGCTGCTGTAGTTTTAAAGCTGCAACCTGAGATGAAAAAAGAACCCCTTTTCAAAATAGAAAACCTCCCTCATCCCAATGTAGGCCTTATAGCCCACAAGGCAGGGTGCATGGTATTTAAAAGTAGGACATGTACAAATTTAAAGTTAACATCGCCTTACAGTGATTAGCCCCTTAAAGATATTTTCACTGTAGAAAGGCAGATAGGCTTATAAAGAAACACTGAGAAGCAACACTGGATATCATTCCTGCTAGCTCACGATAGGGAGCAGCCAGAAAAATATTTCAATGCTTCCCCTACTCAGTGGTGAAGCCAGATTTCTACTAAACATTAAAGAAATGGGAATTTTAGAATATTACCTTTTTCTGCCTGAAGCTCCTGTAGGTTAATTTGCATTATCCTCCAACTGTCAACCAGCTGGTGAATGGCCATGATAAGGTGTGAAAACTGCTGTCAGAGCAGAAACAATTGCTTAGTGTGGGGAGGTGTTTTGTTCCTCTGACATAAAGACCAATTGAGCTGTGCCCTGGAACTTAATTTACTTCAAAGGGACCTCTCCTGTCATAAGCAGATGCCATATTACACCTTTACAGGCCCTTTCTTTTGTCCTGTCACTCTTACCAGTTAGGCAGACAGGCACCAAAACCAGTGGTGGGAGAAGCAAAGCCGCCACAGAAATAGGATGGGAGCGACCAAAGAGGAGGGAACAGCTCATTACCATGACCACACCTGTGAGTAGACATACGGGCTCTACACAATGGAAGAAGAGTTTCTCCCATCTTGAATTTTGTGAATGAGGGGCACTGTGGCATTATTTGCAAAATGACACACAAGAACAGCTGCAAAGTGAGTAGCAAACACAACTACACCTGTGGAAAAACAGAAAAATGACTGCACATGCTGTTTCAGGTCTGTGGGTTAACCTGAAGTGCTTGACCTGCTCACGCTTGTACCCTAGACAAAGAAGTGGACCCAAGGAGTAGTTGGAAGACCTCTTGTATAGCTACAGGGACACAAAAAGTTGCAAGAGACCTTTTCCTGAGGTGCCCAGCTGACCAGTAACAAATTCACCTGACATGACCCTGCTGGAGTAAGCCTTGACCCTCAAGTGCTGTTTCTGGGGCTTGGTGACACTTGGCTGTGTCTAACTGGACTTCCTCTATCACCTCTGAAAACCTGGGACTTCACATTTTTTGGACTTTATGACCACCAGGACAAACCTGGAAAGACATTCTGCCCAAGGCATAACCTTGCTGGACTTAAGAAACAGGTTTTCACACTCAGAGCTTTTCAACAGCAGTAAATCCATTTCAGCAGGACCTCAGCGATAAGGTATCCAGCCTCATAGGGCCCTCATCAGACACAGCCCTCAGTCTTGCCCCACTGGAGACTTTTAAGCTCTGAGAAATGGACTAACTCCAAAGGTAAAAATCGTGACTGAGCAAAAGAGCCATAATTATCAGATCAGTGAAATATCCTGCTCTGAGTTTTCCTGCCAAAATCCAACTGTTTCCCCAGGACCTCTTTGAATGCCTATCCAACCTCATGAAGCCCACCTTGAATACAGCCGGGCTTACTTGCCCCTCTGCAGGATTTTGACTTCTATTTTTGAGACAAAGGGGAGCCCACCCTATTTAGAGTGGGCAAACAAATGGCAAGTATTTTCTTTCTCTTACTCCCATCCAAAATATGACAGTAAGTGATAGACAAACATTTCAATGACTCCTATGCCCTGGGAAAAAATCTCCCATAGCTAAGGGGTCATGGTTATTTTATTTTCAAAAAGAAAATCCCGCTTTGCTAATTTATTTTAGAAAATAAAAAAAGAAATTGAAAGTGTGCCATACAGCAGTGTCATGTTCCGGAGCCATATGCTTACTTTCAATGCACTGACAGGAACCGCCCTGACTGTGTTTCCTGCCAATGTAAAAGGTCCGCTGGGGCAGCAGACATCTCTAAATCTGGAGTGTGGGTATTCCATTAGGGCGTCGGAGTAAAATGCTTAATCATCCTAACAGAGTAACCACACTGTAAATCAAGCCCTATGTTCCATAATAGAACCCATAACTGGGTCGATGTTGGTTGGTGTATCTGGCCCACGCTCCATTGCATTTGGCCTGAGATTGCATCTACGTCCTGGTCTATCGTGACCTGTTGACCCCCATTGGTGCTTAGTGCTTTTTGGTGCTATTTTCACTTAAATCGCCTAAAATTCAAATCTCCAGTTCCCCTTTATCAGGTTTTGTAGTTTTGGTGTCATTTTGTTCATTACATTATTCTTTATTTTTAAAAACTCGAGGGGGAATTTTTATTATGTTGTGTTTTTGACTTTTTCACTATTTTGGTACTTCTAAAATGTTTACACATTTTCTCTACGTTTAGCTTGTCTGCTCTGTGCCATAGCAACAAGGGTGTACACATGACTGTAAAACGTAAATTTCTGAGACAGCAAGAATTTATCTGAACAGCTCCAAGCTTTACTATTTATGAGAGCAAAGTCATTTGGCAGGTGAGTAGGATGTTCAAACCAGACAAGTCGCTAAACATCTCCACTGGACCCATCAATTGCAAAAATAGTAATCATCTATACGAGGCCAATAAAAAAGGTGAAAAAGAGGGGGAATTGTGCTTGATCAAGTGAATCCTGGCAATGATGTGGGAGAGATAGCAGCCTGCAGATTTTGTTGTTGTGCCCCTTGAGGGCGACGGTGTACAGTATGAAGAGGTGAAGAAAGTGAAGGGGCAACCACTACTGTGTCACAGAGCAAGGGAGTAGTCTGGAGATAAGCACTGCAGTGTCGAGGCCCAGTATATTCTGGGTGCAGTGGCATATTTTAACGCCCCACTGGGGAAAGCACTGAGGAGAACTGCAACAGTGATCTCAATAACCTCTGAGGGGCAAGGGTTGTGGCAACGATGGGTGGATGCCCCACAAATAGAGCCCCACACAGGGCACCATGTTATGTGCAAGGCTAGGCTGCACGCCTTGCAGGCCACACCTGGAGTATGCTGCACAGCTCTGGGCGGTCAGGCAACACAGGATCTTTGCCAGCCATGGAAGTGTACACCCGAGAGGGTGAGCCCCAGACCAGTGGGCGAGAATCTACATTAAGGGGCCTGCCCCATTCCAGGAGGCACCAATGATGATCTCTGCTCCTCCCCCCCCCCCATGGGAAGACCAGTCCAGTGATACATGATGTGTGGGATGCCGCCTTGAGAGACAAGCCGCCCAATCTCCACGGTTCTGGGAGTATACTTAGGGCAAGAGAACATCCAGGTCCTCAACCTCAGGATCGTTGGGTGAGATGTTGTTAGTCTCCAATAGAGCAGGATGTGGGACTCAAACGGATGACTAAAGACCTCAGGGCCCTACTGCAGAGAGCACTGAAGCTGTATTTGCGATGGTAATGGCTTTGCCATGCCAAGCCAGATAGTCAGTAATTTTTGAAGAGATAAGGGGGCAACATCCTGAAGGTTCTTGGGCACTTACTGCAGATAGGAAGCAAATGATAATGTGTTAATTGTTAACAGCCTGTCTTTTTTAAAGTTTTATGGAGAGGGTAGTCTGCAGCAATAGCAAAGGAGTACCCTCCCCGACAAATTGAAGGTCCACCCGCCTCATATATAGTTGGATGGACCTTCTGTATGCCTGCGAGGTTTGGCAATTTGACCGCCTGCCCGATTTAAGCCCAGATTTAAGAGGGTCTAGCGCCTCCTTGCGCCACATTAGCATCATTGTTTCTGCTGCCTTTCTTACGCTTATGTGGCCCAACGAGGCCAAAATCACCCCACCAGATTTACAAAGTGGTGTAATGCATGCATTGCGCCACTTTGTAACCCCTTGCACCACAATATGCCTGCACCAGGCATAATGTATGCAAGAAGGGCATTCTTTCTTAGGGGCTGCAAAAATGACGCAAAGAAATCTAATAGATTTCTTTGCTCCATTTTTGTGACATTTTTAATGCCTGCACAGAGCAGGCTTTAAAAGGAGGCACACCATTATTTATGATGGGCCTCAATGTGCTTTGCAAGATTAGCGCCAACAATTTTGAAACTAGTCCTGCAAAGGGTCAAACTAGCATAAAAAATGTTGACGCTGTTTCCCTAACTACCGCCATTGTGTGCTGTATCTCAAATATGGCTGATACATGGTGGCGTTAGGGGGCGCTAAGGGGCGCAAGAAAAGTTTTAACTTTTCCTAACTCTGCCCCTTAGAGTGCGAGGGGTCGAATGACCAGTTTTAACTTTCTCTTCAATCATGCAAAAGTGAAGAGGAAGGGGCAGATATGGGGCAGTCACATCACCCCTTCTATATAAGCATAAAGACAACCCAATATGACTGCTCCGACAGAGAAACCTTAATTCTGGTTCTCTCAACATCAGATCCAACCTTTGCGGATGAGTTATACTCCTTTTAGCTAGCCACCTTGGGGCGGGGAGGAGGTGGTCATTCTTTTTTATGGGAGAGAAAGCCTCACACACTTAATAGTGTCATGCTTCATCCTTGGCTTCCTCTCCCCACCCTAGTAGGTCAATGCCACCAGGGAGAACTCAACCACCTGATAACTCAGTGCAGGAGGGAGTTTTTGATTATTAATAACTGGATAAAAACCGGGATCCAGACTACTAAGCTAAAAATACCTTGTTTTACCCTGGTGTTTCACCTTTATTAGTGGGAAACACAGGTATTGTTAAAAACAGAGGAGAAGATATCTCAACAATTATGTTTCGAGTCACCTATAAAACGGCCAACATGTTTCTGCCCATTTTTATAAGCCCAAATGGGTCTTGGGCGTTCACCAGGGCCATGGATCTCAACTTCACCTTGTTACTTAATTTACTGTTTCTTTAAACTAATAAGTAAGGAAAACCACATGCATGGTGAGGGTGTCATTTCTTTTTTTATTCTAAAAACAAAATCTTGCTTCGAGATTTTTTTTTTAATAAAAAAAACTATTGAAATTGTGCCCCACGGAACCATCATGTTGATGGAGCCACACAACACACTTTCAATACATTGACAGGACAGGACTCACCATGACAGCAGTTTCTGCCAATCATCAGAGATGTCCACTGAGCCAGCGGACATCTCTAAATTCAGAGTGCAGTTACTCTGACCTCTAAATGAGTCCCTAAATTGACCACACTGAAACAATCAGAGGGTCATAATTGATGGCTTTGCTTAATGCAATAAGGATCTATAAGTAGGAATACCAGTCCATCATCGTTATTGCATCAGTTTGTTAATCCATTCCTCTTTTACAGCAAGATGGTCTAGACACAATTTCTGCCCCACTGAAAAGGAACTTTTAAGCAACTCAGAAAATGTACAGCTCCCAGTCGTGACTTTACCACTATAATTTTTTATCATCCCTTTCTAAAACTACCTTTCCTTCAATTGGTAATTGGAACCAGATAAGAACACAGGCACATGTTTAAGGATTGTCCAATCACTGAATATTTGTAGAAAGAGTAATTAAATGACCAATCTGAGCGTTGCATCAAACCATTTTTCTTGGTGAGTTAATTCCACATGTCAATATTGGCCATGCAGAATAGAGACTGTTCAATACTGTTCTCTTCTGTGAGAAATACCATTGTGATATCTTGGAAATCAACTATCAAAAAAGGGAAGGCTCTTTGGGAAAAGATCCAGTCTCTGTTTCCTTTCCTACAATAGAAAGGAGTTAGATCTGATCTCTTTGCCAGCTTCAAAGAGCTGAGAAACTTTGGAAGTTACATGCCACTTTTATCAATTTGTCATAAGATGTTGATTTTTTATTTTTGAAATTGATAATGGTATTTGTGACTAATATCTCTCTTTTCCTCATGTTCTTATACCCCTGATGCACATTTTGAGTTGCTGTAATTAATAAACAATTAATTGCCTTTTGAAGGGCTCCACATAGCTGGACTAGACATTCGCTACTGCACTTCCTTGTGTCCTTACATGATAACATCAGGCTCCAAGTGAAAATAATTGACAGAACTTTCTCCCTAAAAATTAGAACTTTCAATGGCCTTAAACAGGTGTGCATCTTGGCTATCTTACTTTTTTCTCTTTATATTTCAAATTTGTCTCTTTCTCTGAACAATGCCAAGGGTTTGCCAGCAAAGTTGAGTTCTAAGCTAATCATGTATTTAGTATATGCAGACAATATTATCATCTTTTGTGAACACGTGCAGACCTGCAATCTAGCTATCAAAGCTACAGGATTACAACAGAAAAAAACAATTTCAAAATTAAATTGGAGGAAAGTAAAATTATGTCCTTTGGCAGGTCTGAAAAATAACTGAAATAGGAAATCGATGGGAATTCTATTGAATAAGTGACTGCATATGATTATTTAGATCATGGATAAAAAACTATTCTGCAAAAAAGTCAAACATCATTGTAAATCATTACAGCGGTTTTCCAAAACCTATAGTAGATGTGCCATCCAAAATTCATTAACAATCTTTAAATAAAGCTAATTCCCACCTGTTGGACCTTGCCCTCTCTGAGGGTGAATCCAAACTTTTTAATTGCACGCTCTTCCTTTGCCGAATCCATTTTTGTTGGCTTTTAGGACTCTTGTTCTTTGCCACTTCTAACCAGTACTTAAGTGCTAGTGCTCTCTCCTTCAAACATGGTAAAATTGTCCTGCACATAATTGGCACCTTTAATTTACTTTAAGTATCTAGGTAATGGTACTCTATGTACTCCGGGCCTGTGAATTAAATGCTGCTAATGGCCAGCACCACTCATTTCGCCACTGCTAAAGTAGCACTTTGAAACATGTCTCAGACATGCCATGCATCCTGAAGAGCAGTTTTAAAACTACCATTTTGACCTAGCAGAAAAACCCTTTCCAAGGCCTAAACCTTCCTTTGTAATACTCATAATTCATCCATAAGGTAGGCCATAGATGATCACAGCGTAGAGTGTATAGTATTTAAAATGTATGGCACATAAGTTTAAGTTTTACATGTCCTGGTATTGAAAAAGTCCTAAAGTCGTTTTTCACTACTGTAAGTCCTATCCCTCCCAATGGTTAACACTGGGTTACCTTATTACTTTTAATAAATGCTAACTTTAGATTGGGAATTGATAGAGATATGCTGTTTAGACTCAAATGAATTGTCATTTAAAATCCTCTTTAATGGTTAAGTCAGATTTTAAGTCACAATTTTGAAAATGCCACTTTTAGAAAGTTGGCATGTTCTTGTCTGAACATTTGTGCCTTCTGCCAGTGTCCTGGGTTATATGACTGTGCATGACTCTGGTGTTGGGGGATGTGTATTCCTCGCAGACACTGACACAAATTGGGAGCAGGCTGGACCATTCTGTCTGGGTGGCTGGGGTGCAACCTTTTGTCACTCTATACAGTTTGGAGCCTTGGCAGGAGAAGGGAAGAAATTTCCAGAACCGGATGTAGGGCTGAGACAGGGTGCTCCCCCACACACAAGGGTTAGCACCAGGTATAAATATCGGAGCTACACAGCCTCTCTTCATAGCACTCCTGGAACTGTGAACATTACAGAAGATGGACTGCCTTATTGTCTGAAAAAGAAGACTGTCCTTGCTTAGCTTCATCACAGGCTAACCTGAGTGATTTCAAGGGTCAGTTTGGGACACACCAAGCTCTAGAGGCCTCCCTGCAACTTCCCAGTTGTCCTGCTATAACTGGACCTGCAACTAGACCTGTCTGAGCCCTGCAGGCCTCTGCTGGAGTGATTCCCTAATCCCCAAAAGTTGCCACACCAGGGCCTTTAGCTGGCATCAGAGTGCACTCCTCATTAAAAAAACAGTGAAATCCTGAAGAAGGGTTCATTGCAATCGCGAACAGGCCTGTTTACAGTGAGATTCTGCCATCTGTGATGATCACTAATGCAAAGCTCCGGTGAGACCTGCTGAATGCTCTGCAGCAATCACCAGTGATGACCGGCAACGCAAGATTGCAGTTAGTGCTAAAGCAACGACAGCCCATGGTGGCCACCAACCTGAAGCTCAAACTACAAAAGTTCACGATGACCGACCAGTTCTTTCTGCTACAGAAATTACTGTTAGTGACACTAGACCTTCTCTTTGTGCTACTGTGACAACCCTCTGCAACATTTTTCCAGCTCCTCATAGTCTTTCCCACGTGAATGGAAGTGTTGGCGCCAAACTTTGAGAAGGTAACTTTTCAGTGAAAATAACATGGTTCCTTTATTCGATCCATGCTGCATCCCAGTTGGTCTGAACTTGTGCCTTTCCTCTGATCTAGCATGACAAGAAGAACGCAAGTGGAGTTTTGTGCTTCTAGGTGGTAGTTTGGCCCAATACTTTAAAACTGAATATCTGCAGTTCTACTGATAAGATTTGCTTTGTTTATTTACATTTTCTCAGTTTCTAAATTGGTTTTGGATTTTCCTTGTGTTGTGCTATCACTTTATTACTGTGTGGGTGCTGCATAAATATCTTACACATTGTCCCTAAATTAAGGAAGCACAAGAATGGAGGTTTGGGGGGCAGCCAACGAGGGGGGGGGGTGCCCCTTTGGATTATTGGGGTAGTTGAGCAGTCCAGGTGACTGCCAGCATTTTCTGGATCAATTGTGTATTGTTCACAGCCCAAGGACTATATAACCAGCCATTTCCTTAACCAGCCACCATTATGTCAGTAGGTGGCACAGTGGCTGGTCATTGTTGCAGGTGTTTTGTTTTGCAGGCAAACGTTGTGTCAGGAGTGATGGCAGATGAAAAGGTTGCCCATGCATTGCGGTTGCTGGAGGAGGCAGGGCGCTTGGACATGTTGGCGGAGGGCATGGCTACGAGAGAAGGCTGTCCGGTGTGTAGGGCATCTGAAATGGTTGTGGCCAAGGTGCTGGCGTGTTCGCCCCTGCGACAAAAGCATATAAGGTGAGGGAGCAAGGCCGCTCGAGAGTTAGGCGGGCAGCCCCAAGATCAGGCCCAGCGGGCTGTCAGGCAGAACAGAAGGTGGTGCAGCTCACTTACAAAGAGTGTGTGGCATGAGCAGCTCCTCCACAATGGCAGAGGAGCATCGCCCCCCTGGCTAGGAGCTAGTAGATGAAAAATAAAGAATAGCATACCATCATTTTATTTTTCATCTGCTGGCACAGCCAGCAGTGGAGGGAGGGGCAGGGCTGGGCCACAGGAGGGGGCAGAGGGGAGTGGGAGGAGATAAAGTAGAGAGTGCTACTAAGGGGGTGATTCTAACCCTGGCGGGCGGCGGAGGCCGCCCGCCAGAGTTCCCCCCTCCAGAATACTGCACCGCGGTCAGAAGACCGCTGCGGTTATTCTGGGTTTCCCACTGGGCTGGCGGGCGACCGCCAAAAGGCCGCCCGCCAGCCCAGTGGGAAACACCCTTCCCATGAGGAAGTCGGCTCCGAATGGAGCCGGCGGAGTGGGAAGGTGCGACGGGTGCAGTTGCACCCGTCGCGAATTTCAGTGTCTGCAAAGCAGACACTGAAATTCTTTGTGGGGCCCTCTTACAGGGGCCCCTGCAGTGCCCAGGGGCCCCACGACACCCCATACCGCCATCCTGTTCCTGGCGGGCGAACCGCCAGGAACAGGATGGCGGTATGGGGTGTCTGAATCCCCATGGCGGCGCAGCAAGCTGCGCCGCCATGGAGGATTAATCTGGGCAGCGGAAAACCGGCGGGAGACCGCCGGTTTTCCTCTTCTGACCGCGGCCAAACCGCCGCGGTCAGAATGCACTGCGGGGCACCGCCAGCCGGTCAGAATCACCCCCTAAATGTGCATATTTGTTTGGCTCACCGTCTCAGGCTGGCAAAAAACACATGCACACTTAGGTTTCTCCAACCCGGCTGTATTGAGCAGCCAGGATGAAGAAACTGCACAGACCCCAGGGCAGTGTCTGAGTGGCAGTCCAAGCTGCTCAGACCAATCGTGATGCTGCTTTCCTGCTAGGTCTAGCAGGAAAGCAGCGCCAGGATTGCTGGGGAGCCTTTGCAGGTGTCCCAGTGAATGCAGGGACATCAGAGGAAGAGTGGTGCGGCAGGAGGCACCAGCGGTGGGAACAGTAAGTGTGTTTTTTTTGTTGTTTTCACCATTCCCGCTGACGTCCCCTTGACATTTGCGGCTGCAGCTGGTGCATAGGGGCAATGAGGAAGCAGGGGGCCGCTTCAGAGAGGCCCCTACAGTAATTAGCGCACGTGCCGCCTTGGAGCGCAGGAGTGTGTGTGGGGGGCATGTCAAACGTGGTGTGTCAAAAAAGCTTGGCAAGTGAGGATGTGTGGGGGAGAGAAAGGCCGGGCAGCACATCAGGAGAGCACTGGGCTGTAAGCCAGAGAGAGGCCTTGGCATAGGAACAAGTGGAGGATGGCTGAGGTGTAATTGCACCCATAGAGTAGAGCAGGGAGGGGCAATTCACATGTGTACCACAGTCCAGGCAAGGACAGGGTAGGAAAGGGGCGGAGGGCCGCTGGTCACCACTTTCCCTGGAGCTAGAGGGGTGGTTACAGAGTGCCCCTCAAGGGGTGAAAGCACTGTGTTTGAAAGGGGGCACTTGGGATGGGTGGCCCTGGGGCAGTGTGGAGCAGGGGGAAGAGGGGACTGTGAGGCGGTAGTGGCCAAAGCCCCCAAGCAGGTAGCTCCCAAGGGCCCAGCATCAGCAGTGGTTGCAGCTGTTTTGGAGTGGAACGATGGTGAGGGAGAAGGGGTAGAAGAGGAGTCAGAGGAGGCACAGTAAGATGGGGGGGTGCAGCAAGGCATCAGGAGCAGAAGAAAGATGTCCTGCAAGGGTGTACTCCAGGACAGGGTGGGCAAAGGTGAGAAAGCAGCTAAGAGGGGTAGGCATATGAGTGTTGGGTTGGTTCGCACAGGCCCGCATGTGGTGAAGCCAGGTGGTGTAGTGGGGAAGCAGGGACATAAGTAGGGGTCATAGGTGGTGCAGGGAAAAGGGGTGCGGTAGATGGTAATGGTTGCACGAAATGGGGGGTTACACGTAATGGGGGCAACCCAGGCTACATAAACTTTAGGAACCAGTACTCCGAACCTATTTTCTTTTTTGCAGGGTGAACAGTACAACAGGAGAGGGGACTCGAGAGATCACAGTGCAGCTCCAGCATCCTAAGGAAAATGAAGGCAGGGCACAGCCAGATGGACGATATTGTTGGACATAATGAGCACTGACCAAGGAAGGTCCAGAGTGGCCTCCTCAGTGTTACCAGCAAGAGGGTTCGGTGCAACCCCTGGTGAAGCAAGGCGTGGGACACAACACGCATCGGCAGAGGAGCTGGGAGGGCATGTAATGACCCCTCAGCACACCATGGAACAACATGCAGTTGTAAGGTGCAATGTACAAACACAGTGGTGGTTGGCAAGGGATGCCAAAGAGGCATTGGGCGCAGAAGCAATAGATGAGACATTGCTAGACTATGATGAGGAGAGTTTAGAAGAGGGTAAGTTTGTAGATGCTGACTGGCTGCAGCAAGAAGAGAATAGGTAGTGGCAATGTTCTGGTCAGGCCGGAGGGGAAGAACCTAATCAGTCTGTGCCTAACGTCTTGCAGAGTTAAGACGCTCTTTGGAAGAGGCATGGAGAACACAGTGTGCCAGAGTGTTGGGGGCAAATGGCAAGGTGTCAGTCTGCGGAGCAGGCACCAACATTGTACCAGGTAAGGACATGAGAAATGAGTTAAAGGAAACCAAGATAGCTTCAATTGGTGTGGATGCATGGGGGATGCTGGAGTGTGGGGGTACTAGGCTGAGGAAGGGCCTGTATGTGAAAGATACTAGGGTAGGCACAATGGAGCATAGCGCTGGGGCTTAAGGAGAGCCCTCAGCCAGACACCAAACAGGGTAACAGCATGCCTGCTGAGGATGCAAAAGGCACTGATGGAGGGTGGCAGGGGTCATCAAGTGCTAGCATTGGGGTAGGTGTAGGAGGAGCAGGGATGGAGGGGAAGACTGATGGGCCTGAGGGTAAGGTATTGAAGATCAAAAAGCTGCCGTATATGAGGATGACCAAGCCTTTGGGCGCACACCTAATGCTTTCCACAAAAGAAAAGATCTGGAAGGGAGAATATGTGGAGATGTTCAAACTCTTGCACAGGGAGCTGAGGGCCAAAGAAGGGTCAAAGGAGGAAGAGTGCGAATTGTCTAAATGACCGAAAGTGCTGATGACCATAGAAAACTGGACGGCGTTTTTTTAATACACACCAGCATATATTGTGAAAAGTACCCAGAGAGGAACGTGGCCCTTTTTAAATACATGGATGTGATCCAGAAGCCACAGGTCATTTATGGGCAGAGGATGACAACAAGTTTTGCACTCACATGGCACTGGATTCTGAGGCAAAATGGGGGGAGCACGACTAGAATTTATGGCAACATACAATGGGGCCAACTAAGTTCAGGAATACAATCTTTGCTGCCAGTGGGCTACCAATGGTGCACTGGCCCTTTCAGGGGTGCTCCACTTGGGGAGGGGTAGGGGCGACAGACAAGGGACAAAATAGTCAGATGGGAGCCTGTTGGGACTTTAATTAAGGCTTGTGCACAAGAGAGTACTGCAAATTCCAGCACAAATGTTCTAAATGCTCAGGAAAACATGCCCTTATCCACTGTTACGGGGCGGGGTTACACAGTTGCATACTTAGGGGAGTGGCAACAGCAACAGGGCCCTGCAGGTGTGCAGCAGCACAGACACACAACAGGTTTTAGGGGAAAATGGTGGACACAGGAACCCGGGAGAATGACCTCACACACCAATTAAATTGGAGAGGCTAGAATTTTCACTGCAACAATATGATCTGAAAGTGGATGGCAATTTACTGAAGGAGGGGGTTTTGTTGGGGGTTCAGATTGTGGTGCGAAGGCCCGAGGATGCGCAAGTTGGCAAACAATTTTAAATTCGTGAGTGCACTTAAACAAGTGGTGTGATACAGGTTGCACAAAGAGATACAGGAGGGCAAGATGACTGGCCCATTTGGTGACTGACACATGATTGACTTCATTGTGTCCCCAATCGGGTTGTTCCCAAAAAAGAAAAGGGTCAGTTAAGGTTGATACAGCATTTATCATGGGCTGAAGAAACCTCCGTTTATGATTTTATTCCAGAGGAACAAGTCTTGGTGTCATACTCCTTAGTTGATGTGGCACTATCATTAGTGGAAAAGGTGGGAAAAAGGTCAGAGATGGCTAAGAGTGACTTCAAGTAGGGTTTCCCTTTGCTGCAAGTACACCCAGACAACTTTCTACTGTTGGGCATTCAGTTTCTTAGCAAATGGTATGTGGACAAGGGTCTGCCGATGGGGTATTCTATTTCTTGCGCCCTATTTGAGTGCTTCAGTACCTTCTTATAGTGGCTCTTCTAGTGGTGCACAGGACAGTAATACGTCACACACTATCTGTATGATTTCTTTTATGGGAGTCACCCCAGTTACACAGACTGTCACCAGATGTGGATACATTTTCAGGAGCTCAATGGGGATCTGGAGATGCTGTTGGCACCACAGAAGACAGTGGGACTCCGTATGGTACTGTCCTTCTTAGGAACTGACATCAATTCAAAGGCAATGAATGCCTGCTAACCAGCAGATAAGAACATCATGATGCACTTGTTGCTGGAATCCATGTTGGCTAAAGCCAAGGTGACAGTAAAAGAGGTTCAGGTATTGCTAGGGCATTTGCATGTAGAGTAGTGAGAGCAGGGAGGTCTTTTTGCAAGCATCTGGGGATGTCCCTATCTGGTTTGCCTTTGCCACAACATCATGTGCGATGGTCAGTAGGGGTGCAGGAGGACTTACGCATGTGGCCTTTTTTCCTGGAACCGTTCAATGGCGTTTCACTGCTGGCACCTAAAGAGGTCAAGTGGGATGTGCGGATACACTACGATGCCTCTGGAGGGGTTGGCTTCAGGTTGTATTGGTAAGGGCTGTGGTGCGCAGAGGACTGGCCACCGGCATGGAAACATGGGGGCTGGAGTATTGCCTTTTTGGATTTTTTTCAGTTGACTGTGGCGGTAACACTATGGGGTGGTGCTGGTCCACAAGAAGGTCATGTTTTGGATTGATAACATGGCGGTGGTGCAGGTGAAGAATTGGCAGTCGGCAAGAGATGTGCAAGTGTTGAAGTTGCTACAGATCTTTGTGTTGAGGTGCCTGAAGCATGAAATTGTGTTTAAGGTGAAACTTTCTCATGGGGAGGAAGGGTACAATGACATTAGGTGTGCCTTATCTCATTCACAGTGGGAGAGATTCCATGGGCTGGCAACGAAGGCAGACAGGGACAGGACTCGGAAGCCGAAGGACCTTTGGACAGTAGGAGACAGATAATGTTCCATATGGTGGTAGGGTTGTTGGCAGTATCCAACAAGAAAGCATATGCTCAGGCTTAATTTTTGGATGGTGGGGAATGAAAAAGGCCTGTGGGGTGGGCCAGGACAGAGGATGTAGTATAAACCATTTTAGTTATGATTGAGAAAAGGTCCGTCATGGGTCACGATCTCAGAGAAGCTTGCTGGCATTGCATTTATGGGGAAACTTTTTTGAGGTTACGCTTCATCAGCAGAAGAAGTGGGGAGAAGTATGCTAGAAGGTTGGGCCAGGGAAGCAGGCCACTAAGGTCCGAAGAGGAGGACACAGACATGGCACATGTTTTGTAACATAATTCTTAGTTTGCTTGCGATATGTCAGGGGGATGACCAAATGGTGCTGTTTACTACTTTAATGACATGGATGTTCTTTGGTGCATTTCGGGGTTCAGAACTGTTGGGCAAGGGGGAATCGAGGACTACTCAGGGAGGAAGTGAGTCGTGTGGGACAGGACTCAAGGTGTTTTTATATAGGCCAAAGACAGATCAGAAGGTGGAGGAGGAGTTTTCGAGCATTTGGATGCGACTCCGGTAACAACATTTCAGCTGTTAGCCGTATTGCGAAAGGCATTCTCCTATTCAGGGGCTGATGCAAGAGATTAAGGGACACATTCAGTCCGAATCAGAATGGCGACAGAGGTGGGTAGAAAGTGCTAGAGTAGGGAGAACATCATTGGGGCTGGGTAGGTGGTCTTCTGTCTCTTTCAAGGACTATGTGTGGGGAGGAGAAGAGGATTGTTGAGCCATTACAACATTCTCACTTGCTGTTACGGTGTTATAAGTTCAGTTCCAGGCCCTGAGGCTGCCGGATTATCCATACTGATTGTGGGTCATTCATTTGTGAAAAGGGAAGAAAGCCAAGCGGCTCAGAGAAGGTACAGTGCAAATTTGGGTTTTAATTCCAGCCTGTTTAACCTCTTGTGCACGTTGGACGGCTGGGTGCCATCTGACGCTAGGGTGTGTGTGTGTGGAGGACAGCTCCCAGCCGTCTTAGCACCCACCCATAGGGGAAGCGATGGGGCTTCCCGTGGGCTGCCCTTCTGCACCCCTCACCAGAGACAGCAGCGGATAGTGCTTCTGCTGCCACCCCTAACCCCCACACCATGCACTGATGTCATGAGAAGTTGCGGGGGATGTGCTGGAAGCAAATTGCTTCCAGCGCATCAGAGGGGAAACAGGCGACTTTCTCCTCTGGTGGGGGCCAGGAGGAAACATATAGGCACTGAGGGAAAGGAAAGGGTTTTCCTTTACTTCGCTGTCTCTTTGGAGCATTCCTGCTTTACGATCGCGCATGGGGCTGCAATCGTGCAGCAGGAATTCCCAATTAGACACCAGGGTTTTTTTTCTTTTAAATAATTCTCGCACATATTTACAATACCAAGGGGCCGCTCCCCTTTGGGGACCAAATATTTTGTCTGTATCAGCCTTTTATTCAGTCCCATCCACCCCCATGATAGGCATAAACCACTAGGCCAATAGGGATTATTTTTGGCGAAGTTGGGGAGCAGCCCCTGGCAAAGGTCGCTCTTGGGGAGCAAGTATTTTTGCCATTTCTGACCCCCTTTGGCAGATCAACTTTTTGTTTTTTAGGGCTATTGAGGAGCGGCGCCTTGGGTTTATGCCTGGCTTGCATGCTGAACACTCGCCGGTGAGTGTCAGGGGTGGGAGGGCAGAAAAAGTAAAGCAGGGCCTTTTTCTGGGGGACTGTTAGCCAAGAAGTTTGCATGGGTTTAGCTAAACGGAACAGGTGGACAAGCTTGCGTCTGGACAGGGCAGGAGGTGAAAGATTTCAGTAGAAATTTAACTTAGTTCGATATCTGGAGTAAAAGCTGTATGGGAAATTAAAGATCACAATTGCAGAAGACCAGCTCTGGAGTAGGTAAAGACTTGCAGGATTACATTTTGTGGGGGGCAAAACATTTAGGCACTATGTAGTTGACATAGGAGGCCATCTCTATATAGTCAGGTATTAGTTTTGTAAGACAGAATGCACAGGGTTTCTGTGTGATGCGCACCTGATTCAATAAATGCAACCTTTTCACACAAAGCTGTGTCAGTGCTGTACACCTCTTCTCCAGTTGGTGGTTTGGGATGAAATTGAACAGGGGAAGGAATGCCATCTGGGAATATTGGGAGAATGGAGCAGACCAGACGACTTCCAGGATCTTGGACTCTGTTGTGAATCGTTTATGGCTCAAGCGCTACATAGCTGACCAAATCCTTGACCAGCCACGATTTTGTCAACAGGTAACACAGTGGCTGGTCGTTGTTGTTGCAGGTTGTTGCCATCCGCCCTCACCTTTCCTTATGGGTTTGTTAGTTTCGAAGGTTGCGGTTTGCGCAAATTAGGGCAAGCTTTATGTTGAAATAGGTGTGCAAAGGGGAAAAGTATGCATTGGTTGTTGCTTTGAAGTAGTTGCAGAGGTGGTTGGCCGAGAAGTCTTCATGCGGTTAGCTAATGTTATTGTTGCTGATAGCGGCATTCCAGGTTGAAAGGGTATGTGTGGACAAGCTCACCCGTGGACGAGGCAGGAAGTTAAAGGTTTCATTAGGAAGTTGCTAGAGATTTCATTAAAAATAAACTCCAATTAATTAATAACCCGTATGAGTGAAATATCGGACTAACCAATTTCTGCATTTTAAAAATGCATTTTCCTTTTTAACCCTGCATGACCTGTATTTGCTTGATTTTTTTTATTTGCTACTGTTAACAAATCTTAAACAGCTTCAGCTCAGCAGAAATATTCTGTCATGACTTTTTCATGGCATTTATATGAAGCAAACTTCTTATACTAACAAAGAAAGCTATATTCTTCTGTTCTTTTTAACTGCTTGTCCTGCATTGGAATCTTGAAACTTGCTAAACTAATCTTAAAGCTGCTTCTTTAAGAATAGGCTTCCAGTGTGAAGATGCATGAGAAAGGAAGTAATATAATGCAAATACATTTAAAACTTACACAAGTGTTCTTCCTTTCAGAGACCAAGATAAATGAGAAAATTCTGTAGTGTTTGTACAAAACTTAGAACTCTCTTTGTTATAAATTACCATTGAGATGGAAAAATGTTCCTGTCTCACAGTGTACTCATCTGCTCATTGGGTGACTGAACGACGTATTTGAAACTTTTGTTTTTTTCATTGTATTCTGTTATAAGAAAGAACAGATAGCGCAAGACTGCAAGACTTTGAGACTGTGCAACACTATGATTCAGACTCAGAAACGTTCTCAACTTTCAGATAGACTTTGCTCTCTGCCTACACTATTTGCTAATAGAGTCTGATATTGTATTCTTTATGAGTACTGATAACTCTACAGGCAAGACTGATTCTCAGAAGCCTGTTCCTTTTTACTCTTTTCTGACTAAAATGATTTATTTCTACTGATTTAAAATAATAGAATAGACAGTAGATTATGGAGCATGCCTTATGCAATGTTTGGAAACTATACTGACTAATAAATAAAAGATTTAAAACTAATGATAAATAAAACCTTTAAAATTTTAACTACAACTCTCATTATTGACTCCTGAGAATACTAAGTTTATGAAAATCATGAATTTATATTAGAATTGTAACTTAATTTCTTCAGCTTATTTCAAAGGTTCCCTACTGGGTATTTAGGAGTTGTGGAGTGTTTTATAATTGAAGGATTTTCTGTTCTCCCAAAAAGTTGGTAGAAGAGGTAAGGTTAATTGACAAGGAAAAAGAAGCTGCAATAATTAAAAAGTTCCCAAATTTAGATAAAGCCAAATTGTTGATAACCTGATTCCAAAGACTGATGAGGTGCAGTTTCTGAAGCAGTTGGGAATTGCAGTTGAAAACTGGTGAAATCAATGAGTGTGAGTATAAATAGAGTGATGCGTCGAAATTGTGCAATTTGTGATATGTGTTGAAAATGTTCTAATGATATTTTGAAACCCAATTGCTATTTGTCTATATGTTTTATGTTATTTGCCAAAGAGAATAAGAGGTTATCACACTTAGAATTAGTTTAAGATCCCAGGCTATAGATAGAGATATATGGAGATATAAGAGGTTCCCTTGTCTGCTAAGAGAAGTGTAAGTCGTGAGACATCGTCGACCACACAGGGACATAATTGTTGTGATTGTACTAATTTTGATAAGTGTTGTAAAGCCTGATGCACAAAGGTGACAAAACACTAATTAGTTGATTTCCTGCAGATCGAGTACTCATCATTGTGAATGAAAAGTTATTTTTGATTGAAAATCAGAAGGTGTAAAACCTAGTTCCGATTGTTGATTGCACAATTGGTTTTCTTTAGAAGAAGCAGACAGCGATTGATATTGTTTAATGGTGTTTTGTTGTTAGTTTTGTCATTTTGCTACATACGGAGAAAAACTGTGAAGAAGGGTGAGCTGCTGCGAGGAGTGAGTTGTTGCATAATTCTGTGCTGCGCTAGCATTGGCCAGTTGGTGTAATGCCGCGCTGTGATTGTTTAAATTTCAGTAAAAGTTGCAAAGTCATTGGTTGGTTGAATTACTGAACTGCATTGTGATTTGATAGAAGAAGAAACTTTATTCCGTATGAAAAAAAAATCATCCATTACAACAAATAATCATCAATACATTATAAAAATACCAATAAAAACCATAAATGGTGAAAACACCCATCATAAAAACATATACATATATATAAAAATAAAAAAAGAAGAAGATAAAAACCTCATTCATAAAAACAGAAAAAGAATAAGAGAAATCACTCTAAAAATTCTACATTTTTGCGCCAAGTAGTAGCTCCCTTCAGGAATGATCCCAGGCCCTTCCATACCAATACATCTGAGGCCATTTGCAGCCACATAAAAGCAGGACGGTATTGCACGAAACCCTTGGGCCTTAGGAGCGGTAATAGAAATTGAGTTCTAAATGGTGCATAAAAGACACAAAACAGTGTAAAATGGATCAAGGTCTGATGGGACACCCCATCACAGGGGCAGGGTCTAATACATTTTTCCCCATACTGACCTAAGGGGAAGCACAAATTACTTCTAATGATCCCCAAGCGAAATCGAGTTATGAGAGACCTTTCCCTCACATCCTTAATTTCTAAGAGATATCGCTCAGGACCCACCCACATCTTTAGCATAATAAAATCCCTGATCGATTTTTTCCCTAGAACCTCCCCCTCCCTCTTGGTCTCCTGGATTCTCAGAAAGTTATCCTTAACCCATTTCTTATCGTAGCTAGTCAGGTCCTCGGGATAATCAAACAATTCAGGCCACCCCAGGTCATGTGCCATCTTCCTTATGTGCGACAGCCAGGGAATGTGCTTTACATTGTCGCAGGCCAGACAATCCCTTAGGATATCCCTATTAAGAGTGGCATGTTCGTTACTCCAAACTGAGATCCATAACAGAAGGGGAGCCAGCTGGGTAGTGTCCTGTACATACTCAAGCTCGAGTTCCAGGTGAAGGCAAAAACCAGGAATATTTTGTCCAACACCCAGAAGCCTTCTATAAAAACGATTTTCTTCCACCATAAGGGCTCGGGTATCCCTAAACCCCCAAAGTGCCGAACCATACAGGTGGACAGGTAGGCATTTCCGCCTATAGATTTCAAGCAGGGGGTTGATAGGTTTGCTACCTACCCTAGCCGCAAAGTCAAAGGTTGCACCAACTGTTGCATGAAAAAGCACAATCCTTCTAGCAATACAGGGTTTCCAAGATCCTTTCCCATCAAAAATGACCCCTAAGTATGGGAACTCATGGACTCTGCTAATAATTTGATCCTCCACCCTTAGCTCCCCCACCCTACTCATAGGTTTACCGCAAACCATAAAATGCGATTTCTTAAAATTCACCTCCAGTCCCAAAGCTGACATAAAGATAACATAAGCTCTAACTAATTCTCGAAGACCATTCATCGTGCGGGCCATGAGGACCGCGTCATCCGCATACGTCAGCACAGGGATATGAATACCCTTCACCTTCGGGACATCCCTACAGTGTTCCATCAGAAAATCGGACAGTCCATTTGTATATAGAAGGAACAAGGTAGGGGCCAAAACACAACCCTGGCGCACACCCCTTGAGAGCTTAAAAGCCTCCGAGCATTCCCCATTAGGGCCCACCCTCACATTTGCAACTGTCCCTGAATGGAGATATTGGAGAGGCTCTACAATATTAGGATCCAACCCTGACTGAATTAGCCTCTTCCATAATAAAGACCGGTTCACTTTATCAAAAGCACAGCTAAGGTCCATAAATGCAAGATAAAGGGTACCTTTCCTGGCCTGCGTGTATTTACCGATTATCATCAGTAAATTGAGACATTGTTCTTGCGTGCCAAGGCCTTCCCTGAAGCCATACTGTTCCCGACTTAAGATATCATTTCCTATCATCCAGGCCTCCAGACGGGCTAGGATAATCCGTCCCAGAATCTTCGCAGAGGAGTCCAGGAGTGATATAGGGCGATAAGACTTAGGATCATTACGATCACCCTTTTTAAACACTGGGACTATACATGCCAGTCTCCAAGAGGCAGGAATGCCCACAGTTACGGCTGCATTGAGGACATTTAGGAGAATGGGTGCCCATAACTGAGGGTTAGCTTTATACAGGTCCATAGGGATCGAGTCCGGGCCCGGAGCTTTATTACGCGCGCTACTCTGTATCGCATCAATAACCTCCTGTAGTGAAAACCTGATTGCTAGGTTAGGAGCCACATAATACACGCTCTCCCGAATATTTCCTAGGGGGGTACCCTCAAATATTCTACAGAAATGAGTTACCCAGGCCTCCGGGGCGATATTAAAGCCAAGGCCCTCAGAGGTTTCTGTTTCAAAGGAACCTCTATTTACCACCTTCCAAAACAGGCCAGGGTCCTTCAAAGCTGTAGCACGCTCTAATTCTTCCCAGGCTTTATCTTTATATTTTAGCTTACTATCCCTCAGGGCCCTTTTATACCTTATTCTAACTTCTTTTACGAGAACCCAATCTCTAGGGAGAATCTTTGTAGCCATCTTTAAATTTGCCCTTGCATCATAGCAGGCTTTGTCGTACCAGCCACATTTGCGTTTACTAGGGTGGCTGCCTACTTAAAAGAGGCAGTCTCTGACTGCTGCATTTACTACTGTTATCGCATCTATAACAGTCGTGGGATTTGGCGCTTCTGTCAGGAGTATTTCCATAAATAGATGTAAGTTATCCCCCACAACCCTTCCTACAAATTTTTGAGAGTCTACTTGCTTCCACCCAAGCCTCCTACCCTGGTCCTTTGTCACCACTGCTACAGGCCTACCTCGTCCTAGTAAACGTAAGGCCCCAGGGAGTTTAAAGGACAGTATAAGGGGATTAGGATCGCTAAAGCACTCGCCTAACACTTTGCCCCCAATCACCAAGTCTCTCATAGGAGGAGACACAAAAATGTAATCAATGGTGGATCCAGACCCTCTTCCCACATAGGTTGGAAGTTGGTGGGTGCCTACTGCTTCAATATCATAAAAATTTAAGAGGCCCATCTTCCTGAGTTCCTTTAATAGATCCCTGCCTCTAGAGTCCTGCAGACCATGCGCTGAGTAGTCCTCGCAGTCACGAATGAAGGGATTAACCACAGTGCTAAACCTGCCCAATTTGGCATTAAAGTCACCAGAGATTATGGCACGAAATTCCAATCCCACCTTCTCCATTCTATATTTCATAACCTGGAGAACGGAGAACAAGGCCCCAATTTGGCACCCCACATCCCACACAGCATTATAAAAGTTGACCAATAATATATTAAAATGATTAGAGAAGAGTACCCATACCAGCAATATACCTTGATGGTTACAGTTAATTTGAAAGGCACCCACTATCTTTGAGAGGCGAATTAGGGTAACCAGGCCACCTTTTGAGCGACCACCAAGAGACTGCACAGCTGGAATTGCATATCTGTCATACCCATCCCACACAGACAGCCCCTCCGACCAGGTTTCCTGAAGCATGATGACATCATAGTTAGCCACACACCCAACCCATGCTTGATCAGATAACTTAGCATCATAGCCCGCAATGTTCCATGAGATAAGATTACACTGTGTGGACACCTCTTCTTGTACAGCCAGCGCCTCGGCGCATTGTCAATCCACCCCTTCCAAGGATAGGTTGCTGTTGGTTCTTCTGCTATTTACCTGCAGGCTAATCTGACCCAGGGGGAGATTCCTCCCAGAACCAAGAGATACCCCAGTACTCAGACGCATGTGATCGTAGAAATAGCCCAAAGGAAC
The DNA here is from genome assembly GCF_031143425.1 of Pleurodeles waltl. Taxonomy (NCBI): domain Eukaryota; kingdom Metazoa; phylum Chordata; class Amphibia; order Caudata; family Salamandridae; genus Pleurodeles; species Pleurodeles waltl. The sequence continues at coordinate 534,768,730 of NC_090450.1, read as the reverse complement.
CATACCCATTTTACCTGCTCTAAGGACAGGAGAGCGAAGGCTAGAGAGAAGCCTTTTAGTCAGGGCAGGATATCTGACATTTATAATAATACAGTCTTCATTTCCCACCTTATTTTTAGGACCGACCCAGCCAATTCTTCTGGCAAACAGAATATCCTTGAAGTCCTTACATGAAAAATCACAGTTAATGCTCAGCCAATGGCCAACCTTATTTATGAGTTGGTTTGTAGACTCAGTTGCCCCAGAAACAAGAGCAGGCACATTCGTCAGGACTACCACATAAGGGGCACACGCTGGGGGGAGATCCAAGCAAGCCGAGAAGGGACTGGATGTTGGCGGGTACAAAATATCGTTTCCAGACAGCAGTTGGCCACCCCCCTCGGCTGCCACAGAAACCGTATCAGGCTGCCTCCTGCAGCTAAACATATTGACAGTCCCCTCTGGCCTCAATGAAGACGTTGGTGCAGTCGGAGCAGTCTCAACACAGGCACCCTGACCCCCAGAGTTTACAGGATTCACCAATAGGTAAGATGATTTACCCATGGGCCCCAAGGGTCCTGCAACTACCTCTGGAAGGGACAACTCCTCACCGGCGCAGGGATGCTTAGTCGAAGCCATACCGTGCCCTCCTTGGCTACCTTGCGCACAAATCAGGGATACTGTTTTTTCTATGGCTGATAGTTTCGCCACCACGGGAGACAAAATCTCCTGGATAATTTCTCGAAATTTGGTCAGTATACTAGTTGCATCATACCCCAAATGCTGGCAAGGGGCAAGGTTACTGCTCGCATCCTTAGGGTGCTCCAGGAGAGGTGTTTTCGTCTTAGGTATCAATTTTTTTAGGGCTTTTATTTTTCTCGGAGGAGGACTGCATTTATCCATGGGACCGGCCAGGGGAGAAGACAATAAAAGTCTTTTACTTCTTCTAGAGGTACCAAGACCCCCAGAATCCACTATTGACTCTGTTGGCTCAGCCTGGGCAGGCTCAGCATCAGCCATACCAGCACCTTGCCCCCCCCCCCAGACAATCCACCTCCACAACCACGGCCTCACGAGGACCATTATCTATTGAGGCCTGGTGCCAATTCCATTGATAACCTCCTCTCTGCCAAATCAATTTCCTTTGTAACAACCCCGACAGCTCTTGCAAGAAAAGAGTCTAAAGTGGTGGTGCCACAACCCTGTCTGCTACTGCCTCCACCACCCCCCAGAGGACCAGATAAAAGTCCTTTTTTCCTGCCCATTTTTACAATAGTCAAAACAACACAGCAGTGTAGCAACGAGCAACAGGTAAGACAGACTAATTAAGACTGATTAAGCTTTTTAGAAGACCACTAAAAACAAAAAGAAAGACTCCAAGTTACACACCGGGAGTTAGATAGATTTAAGCAGTCATTCCTCACTGAGAACGAAAGAGGGGTGGCCCAGCCCAGCCTCTTACGGGCGATGACGGGCGCAGGAAGGGCCTGCCCTTGGCCCGGGCATCGCCCGGGCGCCGCCCGTAAGCCTCCCGCAACAGCGGGAGCGCGAAGTTCTTTAAAGGGCTCCTGCCCCCCTGGCAACCGGTGACGCCGTCAGTACAGCCAATGCGCTTCCCGCGACAGCGGGAGCGCGAAGTTCTTTAAAGGGCTCCTGCCCCCCTGGCAACCGGTGATGCCTTCAGTACAGCCAATGCGCTGTGATTTGATAAAAGGGGTCTGTGTTCTGATGCATATGGAACAATTGCAAAACAATAGAAATTCTGTAATTGTGATTAATAAATTTGTTAAAATAAAACTGAAATCATTATTTTTTTCAAAGCCTTAAGCAGTTTAATGATAGGTGATGTAATGGTTCCAGTTAGGGAGTGTGAGGAAGCACCCCTTAGGGTATGCCAGCATATCATATGATAGTTGAAGAAGGGTTAAATGCATGTGTTTAGCTTCATCAGTGGTGCAAGATAACTGAAAAAGAAAGGGTGCTGGGTTTTCCAAGATGAGGGACATTTAATTTAGAGATTTTAGGTAGATTACGAGAAACATTGCATGAAATAAAGCCACCTTCTAGACCTACACTATATGAATCACTTAGTACATGGGAGAAGACAGCTTGAATTAAAGTCAGAGAGAGATTTAAAAAACGAAGTAAGAGAGCAATGCGAAATTATGCAGATGCAGTTTGGGATAATCAAGCTCAGAGCTGGAGGAAGAGTATAGTGGAATGTGCTAGATTATATCCCACAGTTACAAGAGAGGACAGCACAAAGACTAGAGAATCTAAAAAACTTAAAAAGGAAACAATTAAAAGAGACAAAGAAGTGAAAGATTAGACAAAATCTGATACGAATACTGATTCGGTTGATGACACTTTACATTAACTTTATGTCAGATTTGCCTCAGCACTTAGACGTTATCAATGGCCACCCTCCTAAAATTGCTTATTGTCATTTGAAATATTTACAGTATGCTGATGACACATTATTACTTAGCCAAACATGTATAGGATTACAACGTCTAGTAACTGCATTTGATAAATATATCACAGCAAACTGTTTGGAACTGAACACCAATAAAACTAAAGTAATGACAATAGGTCCTTCCTTTACCTACCACCAAACTTTGATCATGGCAAGCAAGGGGACGGACATTTGAGATTGTAAAGTCTTCTAAATAGTTGGGTATTTGTTTTGATAACAAATTCTTATTTAAAAAACATATTAGTGTTTTAAGGGCAAAAACGGCATCTTTGATATTTGCTTTTAGACCATTACGTGATTCACTAAAATCCCAATCGTATGATCATCTTCTTAAAGTCATTAGAGCCAAGTCACTTCCGACTATTTCCTATGGCTCCCCTATCCTTAAGGGGAAAGATGCCAACCTATTGGATTTATGGTTGATAAAGGTTTGTAAGTCTGTTATTAAACTCCCAAAAGATATTGGTCTAGCTGAAAAATGTTTGGAATTTGGCCTTCAAAGTCAATTTTTAGTGAGGCAGGGATCTTTCTGAAAACTATGCATTCATTGTTGCTATCAGAAGCTGGCTCCTTAGCTAACAATTGCTGTCACAAAATAAACCATTCATAATGGAGATCCTACTTTTTAGAGTGCTTTCAAATTTTTGATTTTCAGTCTGGGTTTCCGGATATGAGTAAACTCTGTTTTAAACAGCTTTTAAACAGGAAAATAAAAGTTAGTTCGCTCATTGCTGATAATGAGGATTTAGCTGCAAAATAAGCATGCTTCGACTGTGATAAATTCCTACCAGCGCCTGGAAATTCAGTCTTATTTGACATCTTATTTTCCATTACGAATGAGAGATACATTTCTAAAATTGCAATTTGGTAGATATCCCTTTAAGGATGGTATCCCAAAATGGATCCAGCAATGGTCATCTAGTGCATGTAGACTATGTGGGTACCCGCAAGAAACCTTATTGCAAATCATATGCATGTGCCCAAATTTGCTTGCTGCCCGCCGCATATTCTTAAAAAGCCTTCATTTCTTGATGCTGGGGTGAGATCAGTCCATCTGACCCTTACTCTGTGTTTATCAGGTGCCTCAATACCACTGATTTGCCAGTTGATAAAGTTTCTGATCGTGATAGAAAGAACGCTTTATCCTTACCATTATAAAATGTAAATGTTTAAGAATGCTTCTCCAACCTGAATGATCTCATACAGCTAAAGTTTACATGCACATGGCACTTTGAAGTAAAAGATAAATGTAGTATGTACAGTACTTTGATGGCAATTTTAATTCTAAAGGTTTTTTATGTATACAGTGGTCAGAAGCACTTGGCACTTTTGTGGCAATTTGTGGGGATGCCTGAAGAATGTTTTTCAAATTCGGATGAATCTCATACAGCTAAAGTTTACACGCACGTGACTCTTTGAAGTATTTGGTATGGTACTGGGTGGGATAAGATAATTATAGTCCGTACTGTACTTTATAGAAATGTTAATTTTAAGGCTTTTTATGTATATAGTGGTTGGAAACCCTTAAAACGTTTTGGGCAACTCGTGGGGATGTCTGCGGATATGGTTAAATGCAGCATTGTGTTTGTTTTTAATTTAGTTTGCCTTAAGTCTCTAGCTGAACCAGATATTCGGATATAGTTTTTAACTTTGATTCATTTTATGAATATAACGTCTACATGCACTTGGCACTTTGAAGTAAACTGCATGGCTTGCATGGGATGAAATAAATACAGGCTTTATGGTATTCTGATGGACATTTTAAATCCTGAAGCCTTTATGTATACAATTTTCTTTAACATTTGGTACTTCCAAAACAACCTGTCTGGTTATCTGGGGGCCAGGAGAAATGTTGCTTTGTTATTAACCATGATGAGTTTTATATCTATGGTTTTATTCAAAATTATTAAAGATGCACAGGTTTTATAGAAAATGTAAAATTTTAAATGATTAAAAATGTATTGCAATGTATTTTTTGTGATAATTTTTATTAATCAGACAATTATGTTTCTTTTATTACTACATGAACTTTTGGCTTCATGTTCATCCGCCACCATATGTGGGTCCTATGTCAAACAATGGAGCTCAAATGATAAATAATTGACTATAGCTACAGCACCTTTAGATCCATGTGTTCCACAAGTTACTAGTCAGATTTAAGCAGTACAGCCTGCAAATACACAACCCGTACTGAAACAATCAATTGTTGCACAGCCTGTAACTCAGAAAGAAGTTGCAAGTGCTCCAGCACCAATGAGTACAGCTCAAACGGTGACACAAACAGATGGTCCAGTTTCTGTGGTTACGATTCCTGCATAGATTACTGAATTGATTACAACAAACACAGTGCCTGCACACGTTGTTAGGTTGTTCATATGACAGCTACAGTAGTTTAGGAAACGACTGGAGGAATACCAGCAAATGGTTTTAGTACAGCATTGCAAAATTCACAGAGTGTAGTGTGGACATCTCCACAGACCATTCAAGCATTAGGAGAAGGAACACAATTTGTCTTCACAACACAAAGTTTGCCAAGTGAATGTAATTTTGAAAGTGGTTTATTTCTTCCTTGGTTCGAAGAGGCTGCTAGAAATTCTGTAAAAGTTGAGGCTGCAAAAAGACCGAGTACTAGTTCAAGTTCAAATACCAGTCCAGCTCCTGAAAAGGAGAGACCATTAAATGTGCCAAAAATGAATATTGCATTTGAAGAAATTATTAGGAGATGTTTGAATCTTGATTGTATTAACCAATGTCAAAAAAATTAGTCTACTTGAGCAAAGAAATTACGAAGAAAGTTGCAGCTCTTCAGACAAATTAACTGAATTGGCAAGCAAATATGAGGGTGATATTTCTAAAAGCATACCAATAAAGAGAAGTTTCAGGGTGCAGTTAGATGATGAATCTAAGGAAAACATGCGTTCTTCAGGAATGCAAATTCGTCTCACTGACTTACTATAATGTGTATGCAAATGGAGTAAATTTGACAAATCTGAAAGTAAATGGTCACAAAAACACAAAAAGAAAGAAGCAGAAGAGGCTGAAGAGGAAAAAATACAAGCTGCACGTTCAGGAAAGTAAGAGGCAACTACTGCCTCTCATCTAAGGGAGATGCCAGGTGGAGGGTATGTACATGTCTTTTGGAGTCGGGTAGACCATGCACATTTATGAACAATTTTCCAAAGTTTACAGAAAGTCTAATGCAATGGTAAATTCAAGTCAACAGATTTCTTAAGATTTCAAAAGTGCTGTGGGTTGATGTAAATACATGTTTTGATATTGTGGTTCAGATTGATTTGTGAGCAGAATGTAGGATTTCTCTTCAATGGCCAGATGAGGTCCTGCCACAAAGGCGCCTTCACCTGTGGTAATGACTAGGTATAATGCAGCGATAACATTTTTGGAGGACAGAGTTCCACTTAAGGATTCGGATTATTTGACACTCAAGTGAATGCAGCAGGAAGTTAAGAAAACTATGCATTAATGATAAGAGAGGTTGATAAAAGCATTTCAACAGCATACAGAACAGAAGCATATTGACCCCGCAGATATTGGATATTTCATTACGCAGTTTATGCTTGGTTTGAGACCTGAGATTTGTCAGCTGTAGGAAGCTGACTCTCTATATAGTGCACTAAAATGAAGTACACTGTGCAGAGTCCAGTGGATCTCCAATTGAAACAGCAGAGGCAAAAGTAAATAGGACTAATGCTTAGTTTTGTGGTAGTGTGTGAGAGCAGTTAGGTTTATCAGAGGGTAGTGCTAAGCATTTGTTGTATTCACAGAGGCAATACATGAGACACACACTCAAAGAGTAAATCTGAGACAAATTTAGAAAAATAAAATGTCTGTTTATATATGTTTCAAACCCAAGAACTTCATAATCAGGTAAGTAGATTTCCAAGCATAAATACTTTGCAGTTTAAAAAATCAACACTATGGGAGGAAAACAAGTTCAGTCTTCAGGGTTTTAGGTCACCATCAGGCAAGGTTGAAATCAGTACTAAGAGTCCACTCGCATAACCATAGGGGCATCTGGGTGCAGAGGTCAAATTCGGAGTTGGATGCCCAATGGTAATCAATGGGACTGGGTTGAAAGAAGATAAGCTGCTCACAAGTGAGTAAAGTGGTGTCAGGGGTTGATCTCCCGGGGATGAGGTAAGTACAAGGGGGGCCACAAGGCAGCACCAAACCTACACCCTTAGAGGCACGGGGGTGCCAGGTGCAGAGTGCCAACACAGCGTCGGGCACCCATTCTTAACCAATGGGGGAGATCACTTGTGGAAAAAGGCTGCAGGCTCGAGCTGAATGAAGAAAACCCACAGCTGCCCAGGTAAGTTCTGTTGCTAGAAGAAGTAGGGATACTGCCAGTCCAGCTCCCCAAGCCCCAGGGGCTCTGGGTGCAAGGGTGTCTTCTGGTGTCAGGAACAGCTTACCATGCAGGTTGCGGTTAGGGGGAGTCTTTGGGTTGAGGGTGCAGGCTATGAGGCAGAGTCTAGCTGGAGTGAGCCCACGGTGGACTTGGACTCAGAATCGCTGGGGAACCTTCACAGGACTCGGGCTATGGGCATTGGGTGCAGAGGTGGGGCTAGAAGCAGTTTCACGGTTCCTCATTGGAAGAGTTATTTTCTTTTAAAGTTGATGTCTTCTTGAACAGGTCTGCTGTACTTGGGAGATTGTAATCCTTGTCAAAGGTAAGAAGTACTCCCAAAGCTTTGGAGGTTGCTGGGCTGCCGGACAGGTCATGTTTTGGTGCAGGATCATTAAGGGCTGCAGGCAGGCAAGTAGGGCTTGGGCCAAGTCAGTTGGTGTCTGTAGCCTTCTCTGCTGGTGTGACTCTGTAGTGTCTGGTTCTTCTTCGGTTGTCAGGAATCTGAGTTCTAGGGTTCAGGGGTGCACCTAAATACTGAATTGTGGGGCATTACAGGGAGTGCCAGGTGGTAGCCAATGGGCTACTCACTTTTAGGGTGGCTACACCCTTTTTATGACCACTTCCATTGGGAAGTGGGTCTGACCCTAACCCTAGTGGCCTAATTCCTTCCAAACAAGATGGAGGAATTTAAAAAGTAGTGTCCACTTCAGCTCGTCCACCTTAGAGATGGGACTGGCATGAAGTGGGCATTCCTCCTAATTTAACTAATTTTCCCGCCTGTGCTGCCACCAAAAGTGGGTAAGGAAAGGGGGCTGATCATCTCCACCATCTGGAGAGACCTGGGTCACATTATGAAGACGACAAAGCCTTTGAAGCTCACCACTCTGGAATGCCCATTGTGCCTGGGAGAGGAGGTCGCACCTCTGCCCAGAGCAGGCCTTTGTTCTGAGCCCTCTAGAGCATTGGTTCTCACCTTAGGGGAGCAGAATTCTGTCTAAGGTGGCTGCACTGGTTTTGACCAGTCAGTGTCCATGCTAAGAGTTGGTAGGTTTTCAGGGGCACCTCTAAGGTGACCTCTGAGTGCAAGAATTAATAAATTCATCACTGGATTCAGTGAGGGGTTTATTAATATGAGATGTTTGATACCAAACATCCCTATCTTCAGTGAAACCATCATGTAGCTGGTGAACTTTTAATGACCAGTGTCCAGCACATGTACTTAAAATGGCTTCCCTGTTCACTTACTATGTCCGAGAACCGACGAAGACATTGTAGTGGCATATCTTCTCAAGCAGGTATGCCCTCACATGTAATATAATGCACCCCGCCTTTAGGGCTGGAACGCCGGCTAGAGGGGTGACTTACATATATTGCATGCAGTGTAAAGGGGACAGGGCACACAGGCTGTGTACCATGTCGTAGTTTCATTTTAGTTCTGCACCAAGACACACAGCCTTGCGAAAGCAGCACTGTGTGCACTTATTGAAAGGGTCCCTGGGTCTGACAATTCATGCTGCAGCCCTCAGGGGCCTCCCTTTAGTACCCTATGCCCTAGGTACCAAGGGTACCATTTATTAGGGAATTAGGCCCAGATATAAGAGGGCCTAGAGCCTCCTTGCGCCACATTAGCGTCATTGTTTCTGCTGCCTGTCTGAGGTTAGCCCACGTTGCTTCTGTAACTCTGTTTTTCTTTCACTGATAGCTTTGTTATTCCAGGCCAAAGCGGCTTGGACTGCCTGAGAATCCCTGGGATGTTTACTTCTGGCCCCTTTCTTTCCCTATTGTGCCCTTTAAGCCTCGCAGTCAGGAGCTTGTTAGCTGAGCTACAAATATGAATATGAGCATCCCAAGACTGCACATGATTTACAGTGGGATAAGACTCTCATAAAATGGGTCAGGTTCCCTTCAACTAGTTCCTTTAAAAACGTGCAGGGCTTACCCTGGCCCATTATACTCTTCCCCAATTCATACCAGCAGGTGTAATGTTATTGATCCTATGTGGATCCTGACTGAGTAGCTGGTTGAGTTTTAATGTTAAGGACACACAGTTGTGATTGCTTGTAAAGACTGATCCTACATGGCAATCTGATACAATAATCCACCCTCTGTCTGTAGTAAGGATATGATCAATATTGGTATTACTACCTCTTCCAGTGTAGTTGAAGGATTTGGGCCAGAGCTACGATACGCTGCAATATTGAAATTATATTTCATTATTAGATCTTTAAGGGCCAGTCCATATGTGCTATGACTAAAACGTGCCAAGGACCACCCCCTCATGTCTCTATATCCACATAGCTATTTTGATATAGTAGGGCGCAGGTTAATGTTAAAATCACCCAGCCAAAGGTAGAAAGGGTCCTAGTTAAATAATTTGGTAGAGAAGGGACATAAAGGACCTTCAAACTGCAATATTGTCAAAAAGATGTCCAATATTCGGGACAAATCATTGAAAAAGGAATAGGAAAAGTGTCAAGAGAGAGAGTTGAAGGTATTCTGAGAGTGAGTTGTCCTAAAACTCAGAGAGTATAATGTTTAGGTTTTAGTGGATGGAAGGCCAGTATTGCCAGACAGTCTGCTATCTCCAATGACAAGACATTTCCTTGGGCTGACTTATCTGGGAAGAGACACAATGATCAGAACCTTCAAACAGTATTAGTTTAATATTACATTTAGATCCCAAGCAGAATTGTGTCATTAATATGTAACATGTCAACAGTTGAACGTAGGCAAACAAACATGTTACATTGCATCACATAGGAAGATCAGGAGGCCCTTTCAACAGGATGCAAATTGTCTTAATCAAAATGTCAATTTTCAATGGGTTGAGATATGTCTTGTGATTGTCTGAATCTTCTCCAGATGGGTGGATGCTTATTCAACCAGGTGAAATTATAGTCTCACTGTAGCAAAATTACTGTTGAGGAAGTTAGTACCTAGATACGGTATGCTGGTTTCTCTAGAATCAGATCGAGGTACTCATTTAACAGTATGATTATTACAATGTTATATGCAGCATTACAAATTGGACAGAAGCTGTGTTGCAGTTATTGTCCGTAAGCTTCTGGCAAAGTGGAGCTGCTTATCGGAACGATGAAATCAAGACTGGTGAAAGTTTATGCCCCCACTTCACTGAAATGGCCTGATGCTGTGCCTCTAGTGTTGATGAGTCTACAAACTCGACAGAAAAACTGGTTTATTGCTGCACAAACTCTTAATGGGCAGAACAATGAGATTATCTGCAGTTCCAACAAATGCACTTGTGAATATTACAGATGACATGGTACTCAGTTGCTGTAAGGGATTGGCTGATGTGATACATTCTGTCTCTTGGCAAGTTGAAGCCATTACTGCAAATCCACACTAGGAGCAGTGTCACAACCTTAGTCCTGGTCACTGGATCCTAGTAAAGAAGCATGTGAACAAGTGCTGTCTAGAGCCACATTGGAGAGGCCCCTATCAAGTAATTCTGATTACGAATATAGCAGTTAAATGTGCTGGGATCCCAAACTGGCTACATGCTTCATATACCCAGAGAACAAGGGATCCTTAGAAAGAACTAGTGTTTTATGAGCCAGAACCAAGAACACTGGTGTATGTACTACCACAAGTTGTATGAGATCAGACTCGAGAGAAAAGTCTCATCAGAGAGCAAGAAGAAGTAAGGGGTGAAGGAAATCTGACAGGTGAAGAGGTCCAACTGCGGGGCATCTCACAGAGTGGCATAAGAAACTTTGGGTAGAGGAGAAGAACCGAAGAGTAGAGAATAACATTTTAGAAGAACACTGAGTGGGGTTAAGGATTGTCTATATGAAGATATTATCATTAATAAAGAGTAAAAGGAAATAGAAAAATCTATGAAAAAGTAAAAGACTAACTTAAGAAGAAACTAACCTGAAGAAGAATATACTGATGTTGCTCAACCTAAAAAGATATCATTTGCTGCTGCAAACGGTTATTGGTAGTATATCTAATTGTAGAGAAACATGTGTACTACTAATACTAGGTGCAAAATAATTTGTGATATTACATGCACTTATAGATTTTGTAGGAGTAGCAATAGTTTTAGTTATACACTTCACACCTGACACAGAAAAAGCAGTAGTAGAATTTGTGAATGCAACATCCAAACCAGATATAGATGAAGATGAGCTGAACACATAATTGAATGAACACTATTCAATGAATGTTTACTCTAAGCTAATCCAAGAACACAGTAAAGCTACTGTAGGAAGCTGGCTCTGTATATACTATATCAAAATGTGATAGTGTGCACAGAGTCCAGGGGTTACCCAAGAGGCTTGACAGAGGCAATAATAGATAATACTAATGCTCTATTTGTGGTAGTGTGGTCGAGCAGTCAGGCTTATCAGAGGGTAGCGTTAAGCATTTGTTGTACACACACAAGCAATCAGTGAAAACACACACTCAATAACTTAACTCTAGGCCAATAGGTTTTTATATAGAAAAATATTATTTTGGTAATTTATTTTTAGAACCACAGGATTCATTTAGCAGGTAAGTATATTAAATTAAAGATACTATGCATATTAATAGTTAGGACTTTGAATCAAAGCAATATTGTACACAGTTTTCATTAAAATGGCAAAAAACTATTTTAAAAGTGGACACAGTGCGATTTTCAACAGCTCCTGGGGGAGGTAAGTACCACACTTACAGGTTCAGTCTCTGGGGCCTAGGTAACCCACTGTTGGGGGTTCAAGGCAACCCCAAGTACCCAGCAAGGGGGAGGTGTGAGGCACCTCCACCCAGGACAGGCTTTGTTTCTGACCACAGAGTGCACAAAGGTACTCACCCCATGTGGTCAGAAACATGTCTTGGAGTGGCAGGCTAGCACAGACCAGTCAGCCTTACACTAGCAGTTGGGCTAACATACGTCTCTGAGATGCCCTCTGTGTGCATTTTTCGATAGATCCCACACTGGCATCAGAGTGGGTTTATTGCGCTGAGAAGTTTGATACCAAACTTACCAGTATTCAGTGTAGCCATTATGGTGCGGTAGAGTTCGTAATGACAAACTCTCAGATCATATACTCAGTTTGGCTACCCTGCAGTTACAATGTCTAAGAATTGCCTTAGACACTGTAGGGGCATAGTGCTCATGCAGCTATGCACTCACCTGTGGTATAGTGCACCCTGCCTTAGGGCTGTAATGCTTGCTAGAGGGGTGACTTACCTATGCCACATGCAGTGGTTTGTGAGCATGGCACTCTGAGGGGAGTCATGTTGACTTTGTCTTTTCTACCCACCAGCACACACAAGCTGCAAAGCAGTGTGCATGCACTGAGTGAGGGGTCCCTGAGGGTGGCATAATACATGCTGCAGTCCTTAGGGACCTTCCCTGGCCACAGGTCCCTTGGTACCAGTGGTACCTTTTACAAGGGACTTAACTGTGTGCAGGGCTATGCCAATTGTGGAAACAAAGGTACAGTTTTAGGGAAAGAACACTGGTGCTGGGGCCTGGTTAGCAGGGTCCCAGCACACTTCCAATCAAAGCTGGCATCAACAATTAGGCAAAAAGTAGGGAGTGACCATACCAACAGTAGCATTTTCCTACAGCTACTGATGTTAAGAATTGTTACATTTATGCACACATGCCATCCTCAACAGATAAACAGTTTTCATATCGCCATATTCCACTTTCCTATGCTATGTCATGTTGTAAATTTCTAGGTTTAGTTTATAGACATCAACTTTTTGAATGCTATTACTCAAGCAGAAATGGAGACCTCATGCCATTACTTTAGACCATTTCATCCTGTAAACACTCACAGCACATGCAAGAAACCTAACATGCTTAATAAACTCACAAGAAAAAGCTTTTGTTCTAATGTTAGAAGACAGAAATGAGCAAAAAGTGCTAATAGGAAACAGGATGTTCAAAAGAACTTACAGAGCAAATAAGAAGTTGAGTTTAGAAGAAAGATGCCTATACCTAAGCTTAAATTAGATAAAAGGCACAAAGGGAAAATATGTGTGTCTAAAAGAAGAATCAGTGGAAGAAAGATGCCAGTGGAAAATAGTAATTGTGAGCATGTGTTTGAATTAATTTGAAGATCATGGCAAATTTTCCAAGAAGATGATCCTACAATAGCTGGGGTGTAATTTATATGCGGAGAGAATGCACATTTTAGGGTGCCTGCTTAACATGGGGGTATTTGCTATTTATGCTTACTTTTTCCAAAGATGTATCGCATAAAGAGCTTAGATGCATTACCTATGATACCTGCACACAAAAACTACACATGCAGTGTAAATAGGGGAACACAATTAGTGGGTGTCATATTTGGAGCACTTAAACCTGCTGTAAGAGTAGTCTTGAATGATGAGAAAATCAGAAAGCTTTCAACAGTAGTTGATAGGTTACCAACAAGCACACCTGAGCTTTATTGGTAGAAAACACTGAGCGTGTAGCACTTAGATCTATGGTCTTGCAGTATCGCTCGGCCTTAGATATCCAACGAGCTGAGAAAGGTGGTGTTTGAAAATTGAGAATTGTTGCACCTATATACTTGACAAGAGTAGAAAGATAGTGGATTATGCAAAGAATATTACTGACCTAAACCTTGATCTTGAACCATTAGAAACCACAATTCAGTTAAAAGCCTTACAAAAGGGGTTTCCTTGGTAGCTAGTTGGTTTAATAGTAGGACGAATTCCTAAACCAATATTAAGTCCTGTCTTAATAGAAATTTCTTTCTTTCTTTTGACTTAGCAATAAATAAGGCAGTAAAAATATATATTAATAAACAAGAGAGTGAGAGACAAGAATGAAAGAATGAAGAGAGATTTAGAACCTAGTGCCAGAGTGAATGGAGAATATAAGAGATTGAAAGAAAGATACATTTTAAAACAGAAAAGACGAGATACTGAAATAGAAGATGAAAGTGAACTCTAACTATACATTTGTGAATGTAATATTTGTGATGGTACCAAACCTTCACATGGGAGAAGTTGCTAAACATTTGAATAAAAATAAATTCTAATTAATTAATAACCTATATGAGTGAAATATAGGCTTAACCAAATGCTGCATTTTAAACGTGCATTTTCCTTACTAAACTCTGCATGAGCTGTATTTGCTTGACCTTTTCGACTTGCTAACATAAACAAATTCCAAACACCTTCAGCTCAGCAGAAGTGGTTCTATTGTGACTTTTGCATGGCCTTTGCATGACACAAACTTCCTATGCTAGCAAAGAAAGCTATATCCTTCTATTTTTTTAACTGCTTGACCTACATTGGAATCTCAAAACTTGCTAAACTAATCTTAAACTTGCTTCTTTATTAATAGGCTACAAGTGTGAAGATGCGTGAGAGAAGAGGTGATATAATGCAAATACATTTAAAATGTACATGAGTGTTCTTTCTTTCAGAGACCAAGATGAATGAGAACATTTTGTAGCGTTTCACTTTGCACGAAACTTTTATGAATTTTATCTTACTCTCTTTGTTAGAAGATACCATCTCAATGGAAAACTGTCCTGTGTCATGCTGTTTTTGTCTGCTTGTTGGCTGACTGAACAATTTATCTGAAACATATGTTATAGTTTTATTTTTATTGTATTCTGTTATAAAAGTGTCCCAGGGAAAGAACAGACTGTGAAACTTCGAGACTGCACAACATTCAGATTCAGATTCAGACTCAATAACTTTATTGACTCTCATACAGACTTTGCTCCATGCCTATACTATTCTCTATCAGAGTCTGATATTGTATTACTTATGAGTACTGATACCTTTACTGCCTAGACTGATTATCAAACACTTGTTCTTTTTTCCTATTTTTGAACCAAAATTATTTATTTCTACTGATTTAGAATAATAATAGGATAGGGACTAGATTAGAGGACACGCCTTATGAAATGTTCTGTAAACTATAGTGACTAATAAATAAAAGATTTACAACATGATAAATAAAGCCTTTAATGTTTTGGCCTACAACTCTCAATATTGATATTGACTCCAGAGAATTTACTAAGTGTATGAAAATCATGTATTTGTGTTAGAATTGCAGTTTTATTTCACCTGCATATTTGAGAGGTCCCCTACTGGGTATCTAAGAGTTGCGGAGTGTATTATAAATTTAGGATTCTTTGTGCTCCAAGAGGTAAGTTAGTTAGAGGTTACTAGATGCAGTAAAATCTGTATGGAAAGTTAAAGGTCACAATAGCAGAAGACCAGCACAAGAGGAGGTAGAGACTTGCAGGATTAAGTTTTGTGCTGGGGGCATTTAAGGTTTTGGGTGGTTAACATAGGTAACCATATTTGTATAGTGAGATTTTAGGGGCATATTTACAAACCATGTGGCGCAGGGCAACACAGTAAGAGACCGTGCTGCTCTGCCTTGCACCGCAGAGAAAGGGTAGAAATGCACCATATTTACATGATATGGTGCATGTCTGTCCTTTCCCACTGTGCTGGCACACAAATTGCTGCCTACAGCCAGTGCAGGCACCCTTGTACCATAATGCAAGGGTGTCTGCGTTGTCAGCAGAATGCAGCACACATAGAAAAAGGAAACAACTTGTTACGCCTGCCCTGGGGAGGTGTACAGTTTTGACGCATTCATGGGTTTACAGATTCTTGTAAATCTGGGAATTCATCAAAACCTTTGGGTGCTACGTGGAAACACCCGCCCCAACACCCATGGTACGCCTCCCTGATGTAGTGCAAGGCAACGCAGCAACTTGAAAAGCCACGCAATGTGTGCCACCAGTGCGCCACAAAAAGTGACGCACCAGCTGCGCATGGGGCTTGTAAACAAACCCCTTAGTTGTGTAAAGCAGAATGCTCAGGGATGCTATGTGATGTGCACCTGCTTCAATAAAAGTGCCCTTTTTCACACAAAGCCAGTATCAGTAGTCTGTGCTGCGCCCCCTTTCACCAAGAATATTCCTTTAACTGAGGCACGACCAGTGGTGTAATAGAAGAGGATGGGGCCTCCCTGCAGAATGTAACAGGGGCCCCTGTGCCTCACAGATCTCACAGATTTTCATAGACCTTGGGTTAAATGGGTTCCCCTTGGAGGGCTGGTTGCCACTTGTGGGGTGGGGGCCCTGCACCGCAGGGGCTAGAGGGGCCAGTGTTACACCCAAGGTCTTGACATGATGCAGCACTGTACACTAAGTGGCTTTTTTACAAGCCCCTTGAGCTGCCAGTGCATCACATTTTGTGATTCACGGGCAGCACATAGTGCAGACCCATATCTACAAGGCCACACAAAGACACTTTGCATTGCTTTTCATGGCCTTGTAGATATGGTGTAAGGCAATGCAGCACAAGTCGCTGCGTTGCCTTGCACTGCATCAGGGAGGCGTACCATGGCAGTTAGAGTGGGGGTTCTCATGCAACACCCCTGGGTTTTGACGCTTTCCCAGATTTGCAAGAAATTGTAAACCTTGGAAAGCGTCAAAAATGTACGCCTCCCCAGGGCAGGTGCAATGAGGAAAAATATCTTTATTTCTCCTTGTTGTTTCCTCTTTCCATGTGTGCTTCATTCTACAGCACACATAGAAAGAGGAAAATGCCTCTCTGGATTGTTTTTGTGCCGGTATGTGCCCTTTCCTCCACAAAAACAATCATTTTGATAACCCAGACACCCTTACACCATGGTGCAAGGGTGCCTCCGTTGATGGTAGGCAGCAATTTGTGCACCAGCGAAGGGGGAAAGGACAGTGCACTTCTGCCCTGCACCACAGGACTTGTAAATATGCCCCTAAGATCAATCAGTCGGTCTGCTTAACAATTCCAGCTGCTGTCACTCAAACCACCGTCAACATTCCACAAGTGAAACCGTGACGTTCTAACACTGGGAAGCCAGCACGGAATCGACAGACACAACATGTTTTCATAAAAGCCCCATATTGCAGAGACCAATTAGGTGCAAATTAGTTTCTGGTGCAAGGATTTTCAGAGTCCCAGGAAATTAATTTTCTTCCACTGGGCGCTCACTTGTTTCTTGCAATAAAACAATTTTAAGGTCATTTGTTGCAATCGGGCGCCCTCTTGTGACCAAGTGTGAGGATATCATTAGGCACAAGTTTACAAACACATTAGCTGCAAACTCATAGGTTTTGTATTCAGCTCTGAGAAGAAACTGTAGGAATATTGCAATACTTCAGGTTCATTCCAAGGGATTATTCTGTGCAGCAACAAATTATATTAGTACCTTTCAGAAAAGTGTGTTCCACTGCTTAATGGCGGTTGTAAAGATTAGGTGACTGTGAATCCCCAACCCACAATGCCTTAAAGCAGCCTCTTTGGGAAAGCCTACTGAGAGTTTACTGCATCTTGCGTAGCCACTCTAGTCCATCTGCTCCTTCAAAGCAGTGATCAGTCTTGAACTGAAACAAAATGATGTATGTAATGTGATGAATTGAAGTGGGCAATAGTGTGCCTTCATGTTATAAATACACAGTACAGATTTAACCATAAAATAATAATTATACACTGCTGATCTATTGTTGTTTCTTTAGTATATCTATAAACATGAATATTTGAATAGAGGTCTACAAGCCCATTGCCCCGTCGCCTGTCCCCAATGGAAATGCACCCACTACTCCAAGTGGGCACCTATAGATGATGGCTAACTGCTAATGTCAGGTATCCCAGGACGGGGCATAAGTGCCACTGGGGAGCAGGATCGGGCTGGGACAAAAAAAAACAGGACAAGGCACCAATATAAAAGTGGCCCCCAATAGCGATCCATATAGCTAAAAAGAAAAAGTGGCCCATGTTTGCAAATCAGGCCTGTTTTGAACTTGCAAAGACACGCCGTATGAACCGTAGACTGCACGCATGTTTTTTTTTTTTAATGCAATGCTTGTTGTAAGATCAGGGAAAACAACTGTAAAAACCGTCCCAACTGCTCATAAAACAGGTCCACAAGCTACCTAAAAGTCGGCCCACGCACAGACCTGCCAGAGTAGCCCACGGGGCACTGCCTGACTACCATAGGCCAATCCGAACCTGTGAGGAGAAACAGCGCCGTCACTTGTACGCATTACAGGGCAGGTGAGACTAGAGTGTGCTCAGGCACATCAGAACCCCTCCTGCTCCCGTATCTTAATATGGGCATACGCCCACAAAACCAGCAACTACATATGTGGGCATTATCATGACGATGCCGAGTTCTGGTACCATCACTAGGGCTTAGACTAAAGGCCGAGTGGTGTGTACATTTTCACCACAACCTTAAAAGCATTACGGACATCTGATAACGAAACGTCTTCCACAGATTTTTTTATATTACATTTTAATTTTCTTATTTCCCTGTTTCCAACTAGTTTAAAGTTTCTTAATGCACGTGAATAACATCGCTGCAGTAAATTATACGTGTTGGAATCAAATCTATTATGTGCCTCCCACATGCGGATGCGATATTCTACTCACCTCGTACACAATGTAAAATAGCCTGCATATCTTCAAAAGGGTATAAAAAAAATGTTACGTCCGTGTTTACTGTTTCGCAGAATAGCACGGACGCGGTTGTACGCACACGTATCACAATATGACATTTCCGGCAGTATGCATTTTGTGGAAGGGAGCACTGGGCGCCATGGGAACGCATACCTCTTCATCCAGTCGGCTGCCATAGCCTGGGCTGCAGCTCTGGTGCGCCGGACTTTAGGTATATTGCAGGGTACCGCCGCCAGTCTGTCTCGTTTTTTTCTTGTATTCTCGTTTGCTCCCCTCTTTTCTTCTTTTGTCACTCACCTCATGCCTTTATCCTCGGCCTATTCTTTTCTTCTGGCCTGCTCCCTATCATTCTCTTTCTCCGCTCTGTGCGCGAATTGTTCTTCCCACCCCCCTCCGCTTCTTTCTCATTAGCGCTTTGCTGGAGCGGCTCCTTGCAAACTACATGGATATAAAGAATATGACGGGAGCCTGCTGGAGTCTCGTTGCTCTGGAAACCTAAATGTACATACAGCTCGCGCTGGTGCTCGGTGGAGCCACAGCGGGGAACAGGGACTTGTGCATTAGCGTCAATAAAATCTTCACTGATCTCTTTCGAAAAACTTCGGGGAATTTATTGCATTTGCCAAAAGCTTTTAAAGACATTTGTAAAAAGCTTTATAAGGCTGGAAAGGAAGTGGGGGAGGGGGAGCGCGGAGGGCGTGGGGCGTCGCACGCACAGCTTGACAGACGACTGATTGTGACCTAGAAGGCCATTGCAGCTTGTATCACTCAGTGCCCCTACTGCTGACAGTACAAACACATACAAACCATCACTCTCCTACAAGTGTGACAGTTCACAACTTCACACTCTTCCAGCACCCTAAAGCTATAAAATGGCGTGGGTGGCATGTATGAGTCATTTTTAGTGTATATTGCATTAATAAACACCTGCTGTTGTGCTCCTCTCTTAATAAGACAAACAGCACCAGCATGTAGCAGATAAGGACCAGTGTTTGCAATTAAGTGCCGATGCCGAGCCCCGGAAGCCACAAGTTCAAGTTAAGCACTGTGTCTGGGCAATAAAACTGGAAACTGAACTTCGACTGGGGAATTTTGTATGGCTGCCTAAAAGGGCAATGGCAAGGCTTCTATTTGTGTCACCCTGCAGTTAAGCCGCTGCTATGAGGCAAATTCAGGTTATTTTAAAACCAATCAAAAGCCCTGTGGCCTTCACCACATCAAAAGATACATAAGCAGTGAACGCAGTGCAACCTAGGGGAGGGGATATATATGTGCACAAAGTCGATGGAGGTACTGGAGGGCCCTAAATTGTGATGTGACAATGAATCCCCATGTGCACAAACTAACAATTAACAACTAATAAATTGAAATGCGCATTGCACACAGTACAAAGCTAGTTTGCAATGTGTAGTATCAGTGAAAATCATCTTTTGCAATGTAATGGAGCCATAGTATTCCTTTGTAAAGCAAATACGTTGGTGGCTCACAAAGTGGCTTTGCAATTCGCAAAGTCAATTACCTCCTATTCTTCTACCCCGTCCCATTACTTACTCCATGATGTGAATGTGCCCATTCACCCTCTGTTCGTCACCCCTTCCAAGCTGCTTTTTATTTCTATTCAGTATAGATTACCCATAAAAGACCCATCCTCCCCTTCTGCCTCCTGACTGGGGTGCTGAAGGATTGCAATGGCATGTTCTTGCTGGGACGCTTGAGCCCCTTCGTTTTCTTGTAATAAGCATATGTTTTTACACAGTTTCTGAGAAGGTTTTAACACTGAAGGTCTTTTTCCTTGTGGCCATTACCATGGCAAGGCGTTTCGGTGAGCTAGGCTCCTTAGTTTGTAGACATCTTTATTTACAAGTTCTTGAGGCTCATAATATTCTCACTTTGGATCCCAGATTCCTTCCGAAGGTTAACTCTAGCTATCATAGGAATCAGGAGATCATTTTCCCTATGTTGCCTCGGTAGGAGGATGATCGAATCTCTTTGCTGTATTTGTTTGATGTGGTGAGGGCAGTCAGCATCTATTTAAAGAGATCGGCTGAGTAGAGGATTTTAGAGACCCTACTGACCCTGTCAAGAGAGGTGGGAAACTCCCTTCATCCACTGTGGCGAGATCAATCAAGTCAGTTATATCCTTAGCACATCAAGGGGAGGGAAGAGAGATCCCTGAAGTATTAAGTCTCACTCTGCTAGGGATATGGCTGCTTCCTGGGCAGAGTGGTCAGGTGTCTCCATAGTGGATATTTGTAGGGCGGCCTCTTGGTCTTCTCCCTCCACATTTATCCTTTATTACAGACTAAAGGCCTCGTTATGAGGCTGGCGGTCCTTGTGGTGACGGTCAGACTGCCGCAACTGTGGCAATCCGACAGCCACAATACAACCCTGGCGGGCGGACCTGCCAGGAGGCCGTCGTCCCCGCCAGGAACATGGTACACGCAGAACCCAGCGCAACTTGGCTGATTAGAAATCAGCTTTCTGCCAGCCTTTCCATGGCAGTGACCTACATGGAAAGGCTGGCAGAAAGCTAGTGCAAGGGGCTTTCCATTTGAAAATCTTTCAGAGTTGGCGGAGGGTGTAGCAGCAGGAGGAGGTGAGGAGGTGACCATGTTTACCTGTGAGTGAGACTGATGATTCACTATGGCAGGAAACAGATACCATTGAATTAAAACTAATATTTCGATGGGCCCATGATGAAACCCTGTGCCCATGTAACACCCCTTGGTTTGAAATAATAACACAGCCACCTATTATATTATAGGCGTTCCTTGATGCAGTTCTCTCAAACATTCGCAATTCAGGACTTTAAAACATGAACGGGTCAGCATATCCCCGAGCACCACAAACGGTTATTTACATTCATGATAATGTTGTAACATGTATTGCGTCAGGCATCAGTCCACTTAGACCCCCATAAAGCCAACCGCCCCAGATATAACCGTGGAAGAAGTGTTACACAGACTAGTGATAAGTATGGCTGATGTTCACCGATTTGGTCTCACAGCAATATATGTGAAGTCCGGTAACACTCCATGAAATTAACACATGCTTACCACTGCCATTGGTTAGCAATATTGATAAAGGCAAATACATATACGTAAAGGAGACGAGGTCCAAGAGGGTCATAAAATAATGGACAATTAAACAGGAGCTACACGTAAGAAACACATCCTTTGGAAACCATGGAGACTCCCCTGGAACATGATAAACACCTTCCTTTCAGACAAGAAGATGAAACACAAATATTGTAAACTATGATACAAAGGTACCAAGGACCATGCTCAGCCATGGCCAAAGGAAGGGACATTTGACAGACATAGCTGAACATACATTGACTTACATTCGCTCCAAGTATAAGAGAAAGAAAAGACGGAAAAGGGAAGTCACTCTGTCATTATGGCCGGTATTTTGTGAAACAAATACACATGTGAGGCGAACAGCACCTGAAGAGGCAGTGACACAGCCCCCAGAGAGGCCTTCAGGGGAAACCTCACCTTACAGTCTTTATCCCATTCTGCCAGCTTTAGGGTACCAGAATCCCTTTAGAGTTGCACCTAAAGATGCGAGACAAGAATCACGGGGAGCCAAGGCAACTTCAGACCCCCCTACAACTCCTCAGGCCAGTCCAGAACCAGACTAAAGAGACAGACTAATAAATTAATTGCAGCAGACAGTGAGACAGGCAGAATGATCTAGAAGTCCAGCCCTCTTCGAGGGTAATGGACTACAGGACATGTTGTTCTTAGGCTGGGAGACAATTCTGAGGAAACTCTGAGAGAGGCAGCTGAGGAATGGAATGGATAAAAAGACGGATGGGACAGGGACGTAGAGATGCCACAGTATAATGACCCTTCAACTGAGTTAGAAAAGGTAGCAGGGGCAGAGGACGACGGGGAGTGGGAATTAAGGCCTAACAGGGGTGTAGATGAACAGGAAACTAAACAGAGACTATATAATTTCCATCTGCGACCCACGCGGGCGTTACTAATGACAGCAAAAGACACCTCAGACATAAGGAAGAGAAAATCCTAGAAACGAGCATGCCAGATTTAACACCCATAGACATAATAGAACAAAAGGAGACTAGTTGCTATTTCCATCCCTTCTCAGATGAATTGGGAATGGACTAAAAAGGAAGGAAGAAAGCTACCTGAGAAGGGTCTTTTCAACCCTATGACTTAGCAACTGCAGAAGATTGACTACAGAGGAACCGAGTGACCCAGACTGGAACTACCCCTTTATGCAAGAGTGTCTTGCGGTCGGATAGCTGTATGCTATAGAAGAACCAGCTGAAGTAATACAAAGTATAGACCAGATCTGAGGTTAGGCCAGAGGCCAGTAAACCCTCAACCAATAACCCAGTTACCCCTAATTTTCAAGGGTGAGCAAGTACCCACATATTCACCATGGCCACAGATGGATAAAGAGAATTTAAAGAGAGCACTACCCCCACTGCCTGAGTTAGCAGGAAAATGGATTAGATGCTTTGAAAAAACACACTGCTGGAGTGAATCTCGCCTTGGGCGATGTTAAAAGCTTGCTAAGTTCTTTAGTGGGAGACAAAGTAAATACCATTTTTGCCAGACCAGGGTTCCCTCAAACAAAACATTGATAAATATACAGTTTGATGGGTCTTCCTTTAAAAATGTCCATCAATGTGTTTGGGATGCGCTCCGAAAGGGACATACCCAGACAGACCAGACATTGTAGCCCTTATGGCGGAGAGCATAAAACTGACTGAGGATATTGCAGAATTCATTACCAGAATGAAGGAACAATGGGTACAGTAAGTAAGATGTAACTGGGAAAACACATTTTATAATGTATTGAAACAGGGCCTACCCACAGATATACAAGCAAACCTAGATGGAGTAGTGGGAATAGAGGCTAAACCATGGTGAGAAATACAAGCCCATATAATACATTATTTCAAGCAAAAACAAGAGAAGGATAAGGAGAGGACAGAACAAGCAGATAGGGCCACAACCAAGTTGGTGCAACAGAAACTAAATACAGAAGGGCACTTTTGACAGCACCACCAACAGCTGTTGCACCGTCAGTGCAAGTGCAAACACCACCAGGGCAGCCAAGTAACATGGGAAAGAGACAAGGATGTTTTTCGGGAGGCCAAGGGCCAGCACAGGGAAGAGGACAAGGAAGATACAGAGTAGGACAGCAGTGCTATTATTGTGGTAAGATGGGTCATTTTGCAAGGGAATGTAGAACAAAAAAGAACAATAATGGATCACCACGCAGAGGCAGATGAGGCCACAACCAACGCAATGGGTGCCCCAACAACAAGCAATACAGGGACCCCGAAGGTCCCTCAACTTCAGTGGACTGCTCAACAGGGCCCAGTACCACAGAGTGTACCCCAGGGCGTCAGAAACACTACAGGAGGGCCAACACAAGTCCAGGTGGGAGGAGTAACGGTGCAAGAAGGCAATCCATTTTACGTAGAACCCCAAATGCCTGGAGGAACACCGACCAACAATTATACTCCATGACAGAGCCCACAGACAACCACTATGTGTCCAATACTATCAGTAACCCACAGGTCAAATGAGGAGCCCACTGGGACGGTAGCCATAGAAGGTCGCTCCTATAGTTTTCTAATCAACACTGAGACCACCAAATCACATATAAAAGGAGTAACACTATCACTTTTTCACAAGTCAATGGACACACAAGGGTTTTCTAGGGCTGTCAGGAGAGTTCCTTTTACTGAATCAGTGAGCATGATTGTAGGAGACTCACAAATTGAAGGACCATTCTTATATTCCCCAGAGGCACCGATCAATCTTCTTGGAAGAGACCCAGGCCCATATTTATACTTTTTTAGCACCGCATTTGCTTCATTTCTTGATGCAAAAGCGATGCAAACTTACAAAATATAATTGTATTTGGTAAGTTTGTGCCGCTTTTCTGTAAAAAAATGATGTAAATGTGGCGCTAAAAAAGTATAAATATGGGCCCTAATGAGTAAGTTGAACATGACCATCGCTTTTCTGAAAGATGGGTCGATGGCATGTTACACATGCGGTGTCACACCAGGTAGAATGCTGTCACCCATAGCTCATGAGGATTTGGGACAACAGGTCAAAGCAATTTCTATTGACACAGAGGCCTTTCTGCATGGCATATATGTTTGATAGCGCACACACTAGTGCTGCTAGGGAAAACAGTACAAATACCAAAAGAGCTATTGTTAAGACCTAACAGACCTGTGGATCCTACAGCAGACAAAAATCCGATGCACTGTTCCACAGTGAAGGTGATTCATCTCTACCCAGTTGGGGAGGAATCAACAGGTCCCTGTGAGTGTTCAAGATTGGGAACAAGAGCCCTCCCTCACTATTTGGTGACATGCTTCATCATTGGGCTTTGCTCCTCGTCAGGCCAGCACTACAATGCCTGACAGGCCCCTCAAGGGCTCTTTGCCGGAGATCTTTTAGAAATCGTTGCCGGTAGTGAATGCAGTAATGTGGGATTGGGGGAATTAAACTGTTAAAATTGACTAGAGAAACCATATGATGAATCTTTATTGAGAATGTGAACCTTTGTCAAGGTTAAAAACAAAGCAGGTGAGGGGAAAGTAAGAGTAATGCCTATGTTTCCCTACTCAAATATGGTGTCATTTGTCAAGTACCCTATATTCTAGGGGTTGCTTTGTAGAGAGTAGAGTTGGAAGTTCCTACACTGCCTGTCATGAAAAGGTGAACATGTTTCTTGCTATGCTAGTTGTAAAGATCTAAGTGCGATTCATCAGGACCTAGAATAAAGCATACCTAATCCTCACTGCCATGGTAAATTATGTGATATATATATAGAACAGGAACCCTCCTCAAATTAAAAGATGGGCTCCAAAGGGATAACGACGGGCATTCGTGATCCAACAAATGTATTAATTTGCTTGTGGATCCGAGAGCTTATCAGCACCTACCCATGCTCTGTGCTTCCTCAGCAGAACCTGATATGATATTTGAAATACCAGCCCTTGAACTAAGGCCAACATATGCATTGTTGATAGCATTTGACAGGAGGTAGACAATGTGGGCATCAATACTATTTCCAGATCCAGGGTTCAAATTGAAAGCCATATTAGATTAAGAAATGTTTGATGGCAGTCCACCAATTGAGACAGTGATATTTGAAATGGACAAAACCATTATAGTGCAGTTGCAATACAGGACAGTGTCAAACATGCACTAGACAGTACAACAAGAGAAAGAGATTGGGCAATAGTACCAGAAGGTCTGTGGACAAAGGAGCCACACGACAAGGGACTAATTAAAAGAGCTGAGCCTGTGAAAATTACACTGAAACCTGTGCGATACCGCCCTGGGTATGTCAGTATCCCTTGTTCAAAGAAGCAGAAGAAGGTATATTTCCTACAATTCAGGTGTTACTTGAACAGGGAGTAATATATGAGGGATGGAAACTATGTAACACCCTGATTTTTCCAATAAAGAAGGCTAAGGGGGGGACTTGGAGGATGATTCAAGATTTCCGCTCCCTGAACGATTTAATAATATGACTTTCCAATGGTACCAGACGAGTCAGTCATACTGACAAACATCTCTACAGACTCCACCCACTTTTCAGTGAAAAATAAATTTTTCAGCATTCCATTGTACCCAGATAGTCCATACTTAATGGGGTTCACGTACAAAGAAACTCAATATTGCCATAAAAGGCTTCCACAAGGCTATTGTGAATCCCTGAGTATCTTTAACAGGACAGTGAAAAGAGATTTAGCAAGTGTAAAGTTCAAAAGTACCCTTCTATTACGTGGATGACATTATGGTATGTAGCTCTACTGAAGACATATGTAGAGACAACACTATTGGTTTCCTTTGCATGCTTGCAGAAAAACGATACAAAGTGGACAAAGGAAAATTGCATTATGTGCAGACAGAAGTCCACTATATGGGGCAGATAATATCCCAAGTTGGGAGGAAGGTGACACCTGACAGAGTCGAGAGCATCAGAAGCAAGCCTAAACTCACCACCACAAAACAACTGCAGTAGTTTCTAGGACTCTGCGATTACATGAGGCAGTGGAGATTTGGTTATGCTACACTGACTGCATCATTTCTGACCACTCTAAAAGAGTCCTATACCAATGAGAACAAAATAAACTAGATTGATGAAAGAGAGACAGCATTTCTGGAGCTAACGAAAGCGACCACAAATGCTCCAGTGTTAGGTACACCTGAGCACAGCAAAATAATCTTCCTCTTCTTTCATTATAATGGAATGACAATGACAGAAGTACTGACTCAAAAGACATCTATGGGACACAAACCAATTGCCTACTACAGTGAGCTGCTAGATTCCGCCATGAAAGGTCACTAACCACGAGAGCAAGCGCTGGGTACAGCAGCATTTGCAGTCCAGAAAAGCACCACCATAGCGATGGGATCACTTTTAACACTGTATGTAGAGCATGCAGTATTTGCTATCTTACAAAGAGGCAAGAGCACTCTCACAACTCAGTGAGGATCTAGATACGAAGTAATACTTTCAGTACCATCATTGCAAGTGGTTCTCTGTCACACAGTTAATCCAGCAATACTTTTTGCACACAGTTACTGATGATGAGCAAGTACAGGACTGTGCTAATTATATACCAGATGAAGGAAGTAAGGTGGGAGAAGACACCATCCCAGGGAGCATGTTGCTCTTTGTTAATGGGTCCTTGTTGGACTTTTGGCCTTACGCAGGGTCATCCCCAGTCTTTTTGCCTCCTTCCTCCTGGTATTTCTGACCTCTCGCTGTTGGCTCTAGGACTCTGAGCACTTTATCACTGCTGACCAGTGCTAAAGTGCAGGTGCTCTCCCATCTAAAGTTGGTATGATTGGCTTATACCTAATTGGCATATTTAATTTACCTATAAGTCCCTTGTACAGTGGTATCTCTATACCCAGGACCTGTAAATTAAATACTACTAGTGGGCCTGCAGTGCTGCTTGCGCCACCCACTGAAGTAGACTTTCAAACCTGTTTCAGGCCTGCTAGCGCAGGGCCTGTGTGCGCAGTTTTTGGCCAGAGGGACCTGGCATCTAAACTTACTTCCCAGGCCCAGATCTCCCCTTTTACTACATGTAAGTCACCCCTAAGGTACGCCCTAGCTAGCCCTATGGGCAGGGTGCCATGTATGTAGAAAGGCAGGACATGTGCCATATTGCATGGCCTGTCCTGGTAGTGACAAACAGCCTAACTTGGTGTCTCACTGCTGTGAGTGCTGCCTTCTCATAGGATTGCATTAGAAATGCCCTGCCTTATGTGTAAGGGGTATTGTCTGTTTTATGAGGGGTAGCGTAGGCGTGTTTGGTATGGTTGTGACGGTGATAATAAATGCTGCTTACTGGTGTGGGTGTATTTTTTATTACTATCACAGAAATGCCACTTCTAGAAAGTGCGCATTTATCTGTGCTTATGACTCTGGTGTTTTGCAGCTTGACTCCAATCCACGTCTGGGCAGAGTGACAGTTGGGGCTTTGTGCATACTTTTCAGACAGCCTGAACACAGGGAGGGTGGAGGTGTCACAGAGGTGCATCTGCATACTGAATAGTCTTCCTGGGCTGAGAGAAGGGAGAGGCGGGGCACACCTACATTTGTAAAGGCTGTGCCCTGGCCTCACACAATAGGGTAGTTGACCCCCCACTGATGTTTGGAGCCTGTGCTGAAAGGAGAGAGGGGCCACTCCCAGAACCAGTTGTAACTGGCTGGAACCTCCTCTCCCTACCATTGTAAAACACTGTAAGAACTGACTATAAGTACAGGGGAATTTTCCCCACAATTTGGAGACTCTTGGAATCATCTTGGAACTGGACACCAAAGGCTGAAAGGACTCACCAGGAACCGCCAAGGACTGCTGCTGCTGTGCTGACCTGTGACCTGCCTGGTCACTGTGAAGGACTTGCCACTTGCTGCCTTTCCCTTGTGCTGGCCTGTAGCTGGGCCCTCCACCTGAGGACCTTGTCTTAAGATTCTGCTCCCAAGGGGCAGGGTGCTGTGGCCCCTGACCCCTGCATCCATTTCTTCACGAGGGGTGCTTCTCCGTGGTTTGTAGTGCGCATATGGAGCCTTGGGAGCTCGTAAGCTCCTGGCTGCATTGTGCCCCTTTAAATAAGATCACCGCAGCAGCCCGGGAAGCTGGAAGAACACTCGCGCACCGCATCAGGTGCAGGCGAGTGTCTGTTCGGGCCCCAGGATGGGTCCGATCTTCTTGTGGCTTCACGGCAGGACCAGGGGAAGGCACGGGGAGTGCCCCCTTCCCCCTGGCCTCTGCGTTAGGAGCAGGACGCTCCTTTTCTGCTGTTAGGTAAAATGGGCATTATTGTGCCCCCCCCCCTTGGTGGAAGGGCCAGTGGAGGCCAGAGATCGCAAGCTCCTGGGAGGGGCATGTCATTAAACCGGAGGGGGTGCGTGGTGCCCCCCTCCTGCCCTAAGTTGTTTTTGCTGGCTTGGGCTCCCCCTCGTGAGGGCCGGTTGAGGCCCTGGTGGGCCCCCAGCGATCACAGTTCCCGGAGGGGCCTGTCTATAAAAGAGAGGAGGTGCATGTCGCCCTCCTCTGACCCCAGAGTATAAGGGAGGCCCCCATTTTGCGCATAGGAGCGCCGAGAGCCCCATTGTTCACCTTCTAGGCACTGGAGGTGCCTTCATCCAACCAGGTACTGTTTAAAGGACCAATATAGTTGCAATCCAAAGTTCTTTCTACAGACTTTTGTTTGATTCATATACTACCTACCTGCGTTTGATGTTTTTACATATGTGTATGCAAATGTTCCTTTTATGGACATGCTTGCTAATATGTTTTTCTAACTTGCCATATGTTTTCTAATGTTCCTACTATGGGCATTTTATGATATTCTTATGACAAGTGCTGTGATGTAATACGTGTTTTCCTGACTACTGCTTATGTTGCAGAATACTGAGTAACCTGTGTGTTATGTGTGACTACTGCTAGTTTGCAGAGTAACTAATGTGTAACGTTCTGACAACTGCTAAGGTAACAGGATAGTACTGATATGTGATGTTTGGTCTGATAATTGCCTTGTGTACAATACAGTATATTTTCATATAATCTGGTGTTGTGTTTCCTTTGTGGTGGGGATATTGCGTCACATGTGTTGTGTGTGTTGTGCAAACGCTTCACACATTGCCTCTGGGTTAAGCCTGACTGCTCGTGCCAAGCTACCAAGGGGGTGAGCAGGGGTTATCTTGGACGTGTAACTCCCTTGCCCTGACTAGAGTGGTTGGTTCTGCCTGGCTAAGGTGCATACCCTAGCCAACCAGAAACCCCATTTCTAACAGTCCTCTTTCATAGATCAGGAAACTGGGATTAGACATTCTGGAGCAGCAGTTGTAAGAGCTGAACAGCAGGGATCATCTGATACATTACAGCTAATTAGTCAGATACCACTACCTTCTCATTTTTCAGCACATGAATACTGCAAAATTAGTGCCCATTATTGAAACATTACAGTGACTAGAGGTCACCATTTACTCCGATTCAGCATACGTCACTACCACTGTACATTCTAGCATTCACAGGTGGGAAAGGAGGGGATTTTGTAAATCTGATGGGTCCCCCATAATTCACAAAAATGTATTGGCACAATTGATAAAAGCTTTAACTCTTCTATCCAAAGTAGCAGTGATAAAGTGTGCGGTGTACACTGATCAGTAAGACCTTATCTCCAGAAGTAATGCTCAGGTGGATTGGGCAGCAAAAGAAGCAGCTAAAGCATACCCAAATTATAGTGAATATGATGAACACACTTTAGGATTGATGACAAGCAGGCAACAGGATGCAACTGAATAACCACCCCATATACAGAGGCAGCACAATTACATTTACTCAAATTGGAAGAACAAGCACTACCTCATGAAATGGAGCTGTGGAAACTGCAAGGCGGCCTGCAGTCACCAACAGTCTTCATTTACAGGTAAGAGAGTACAGGCAAACCAGTAGGGCCACAAGCCCTGTTGTACACATTTCTAGAGCAACTACATCTCTCAGCACACACTGCAAAGGAATATCTTCTTGCTACACTACAGGCAGATTGGTTTATTCCACAGCTATCTCAAATGATCACTATGTATATTGCAGAATGTACAGTATGCCAACAGTACAGCCCTAAGCCTACATTGAAAGTGATCACCTCAACAATATCACTTCCAACAGGTCCATTTAAAAATGTACATTTAGACTTTGTTGACATGATGGAGAAATGTAATAATTACAGGTACCTTATAGCAGTTGTCTGTCCATTTTCAAGATGGATAGAGGCAGGACCGTGTGTATATAACGATGCTAAAGCATCAGCCAATTTTTTAATAGGAGAAGTAATATGCAGGTCGGGAATTGCAAAAGCGATTTGCTAAGATAATGGCACATACTTCATTAATGCTATGTTCCAGCACATCTGCACCTCCCTAGGAATAAAACATTAGTTGTCATCTGTTTATCAGCCCCAAAGTAATGATTTAGTGGAGTGCCTCAATGTCCTCATAAAAAATAAAATAAGAAAACTGTGCAGCGTTACAAAAGAACTGGTTTTACTACCGACTCCTGGTTTATACGCCCTCAGAAATCAACCTGGAATTGATTACCATTTGATCCTGCACCAGATAGTCACAGGGCATCTCATGCCTACCCTCTTAATGATAGCTTGACAAAAGACAGATATCCATAAGACAATTGAGGTTATGGGGGATGAAATGAGTTGTTAAACAGTTGTTGAAGTCTGCCAAATTCATCTCTAAACAGGTGTTGTGACAGGAGAAGTGCACCACAGCAGCCTAGCAGACCAGTCTAATACCAGTTGGCCCACAAGTGTACATCTGCACTTTTGTGAGGATCAGGAGGGACAGAAAATTCAAAGGTCCCTTCTCGGTAACCAGGAGCACACCCACTGCAGTGAAATTGGAGGGCAGGAAACCAGGGATACACTTGTTGGACGTTCGACTGGCGTCTGCTTTGTGTCACGCATCACCATCCTCAGAGGGAGACTTAGAGGTGAAAAAATAGAAACAAAAGGAACAACATCTCCATTCAAAGAGCAAGTGGAGTATTTTATCGACTCTGCTAGCGGACAGTTATGTATTTCTGTTTTATTTTTCTGTTCATGTCGTCTTATGTTAGCAGCTGCATTGCAATGGTAGACTAGCCTATGTATGGCATTATGGCGGTCATTCTGACCGCGGCGGGCGGCGGGCGGCGGTCGCCGCCCGCCATGCGGTTACTGCCGAATGACCGCTCCGCGGTCAGGAGACCGCAGCGGCCATTCTGGCTTTCCCACTGGGCCGGCGGGCGACCGCCAAATGCCGGCCCGCCGGCCCAGCGGGAAAGCCCCTGCAACAAGGATGCCGGCTCCGAATGGAGCCGGCAGAGTTGCAGGGGTGCGACGGGTGCAGTGGCACCTGTCGCGATTTTCACTGTCTGCTAAGCAGACAGTGAAAATCTTTGTGGGGCCCTGTTAGGGGGCCCCTGCACTGCCCATGCCAGTGGCATGGGCAGTGCAGGGGCCCCCAGGGGCCCCACGACACCCGTTCCCGCCATCCTGTTCCTGGCAGTAAGAACCGCCAGAAACAGGGTGGCGGGAAGGGGGTCGGAATCCCCATGGCGGCGCTGCAAGCAGCGCCGCCATGGCGGATTCCCTGGGCCAGGGGAAAACCGGCGGGAAACCGCCGGTTCCCCTTTTCTTACCGCGGCTTTACCGCCGCGGTCAGAATAGCCCAGGAAGCACCGCCAGCCTGTTGGCGGTGCTTCCGCGGTCCCCGGCCCTGGCGGTCATGGACCGCCAGGGTCGGAATGACCCCCTATGTCAGTATATCATGTGCTTGCAAAGAGAAGTATGTGAGCACAAAAATGTATCTGATAATATTCATGCTAGCTTATTAGATAATATGTGGTACCAGCACATGACAGAGATAGGCATGCAGACTTCTAATGAATCATGTTTTGTTTATTCCTTGATTCCACACGCTAGTGATTCAGACAGGCTACACTTGTCCAAAGAGGTACCTCCGAATATTACCCAGTATCTATTTCACCTTTTCCTTTGTAAAATGCGAGCACAGTTGCAGCCTCTGCAGGTAAAACAGGGAACATTCCTAGTAAACGCCACACAATATGAGGAAGAGTTAGCAGACATAGTGAACCTCCTGGCAGACTGCAAAGAACTAGTGGTGAAGCTAGACACAATGACCAAGACAGGAGTTATGAGGTACAAGGGTGAAGGGTGGAGAGCTAAATTATTGCAGCAGTGATTTTTAGGAGTATCCCAACCTACACTTTTCTGTAGGAACTACTCTGTCACACCTAGGCCCCACGATTGTCAAGAGAGACTGTATTTCAGAGTAAATGGATCAGTATACGTTCATGGTCACTGGCACCATGGCGCCACATTTGGATGCAAAGCCTGTTCCTTATGGAAGGGATACCAGAGTGATAATATCACACAACAAA
The DNA here is from genome assembly GCF_031143425.1 of Pleurodeles waltl. NCBI lineage: Eukaryota > Metazoa > Chordata > Amphibia > Caudata > Salamandridae > Pleurodeles > Pleurodeles waltl. Next base: position 534,735,979 of record NC_090450.1, on the reverse strand, counting down.
AGTGTCAAGCATTGTGGGATGAGAGCATATCTAGACTAGCCTGGGTAGAAACACTTTCAACCCTTCGAGTAGGTAGAAAAACCATTATTTTGTATTTATGTTTCAGGGGAAAAGGAACGGTCCTGCTGGAGAACAACATCAATTGCATCACCAGAAGGCATAATGCTGACATGCAATGGGGCACCTCCAGTCTGATGGACTACTATTGGCAGTGCGGAGAGTGGCTGTATACACGACTTCCTTCAGGACCGAGAGGTCTCTGTTCTTTGGTCACCGTGCACCCCCACCCTCCTTGGTGTTTCCAGGAGTGGACATTTCAAAGTTACATGACACGTCCATGAGCCGTCCAACTACCTTGCTGCACCATCATCGGAGGAAGAGAGCTGCAGATTATTTTGGCACTACAACCTGGAAAAAGTTACAGCAGCAGCACAAGTTGTTCATCAATGCTCAGTTGTTCTTTGGAAGCATCTTTCTGCTTGTCCAAGCAAAGGTGACTGCATGGGGGTTGCAAATAACTCTCGGGGAACTCATGAAGGCCATCAACGCCACTGAAGATGGCTTTAGTGCAGTCAAAGAAGAGCTGCAAGCTATGAGAGTAATGCTCATGCAGTACAGGAATGTGCTTGACTTGATGATGGCTATGGGGGGGGGCTGGTGCCAAAATTGGAACTGCCTGGTTTACGTATGTCCTGGCCATTGATTCGGACAATGGAACAGTAACAGAGACCATCCAAACTCTGCATACCCTGCAAAAGAAGATGGTGGACGAAGGAGGTGCCCCTAATGAGAGGTCCTCAGGGTGGTTCACTTGGATCATCACACACTCAAGGGGTGAGAGGAAAAAAATCCTGGTCCAACCTCCCAATCTACAAACCAATAACACACAAAGGACAAGAAATCAACATAGAGATCCCAAAGATGATCTCCCCAGTTAAAAATACAGCATACTAGTTTAGAAACACTGCCCTCTCCCAATAGTGGCATGCTTCATCATAGGGCTATGCTGACACATTCCCATGCTAGCCAACATAAGGAATGGAGCAATAGGGAGGGGGAACAAATAACATGACTGACAAACGGGGACCACATACATATAGAGCACCTTACTCAGTAATTAAAACTATCTCAAGTGCAATCCATATTCAGTCTTTATTCCAGGATTCACCGGATAGAATTAAAAAGGTTTAAAGAGAGAGTGGTGATATGGGTATATAATCACCCCTTCACCCCAAAAATTCTGTACACGGTCAGCATCAGGAGCTTGGCAGAGACAGGAAGTGCTGTGGAAGGTTGGGGTTTTTATTGGTAATCTACACTGAATAGAAACAAAAAACAGCTTAGATGGGGCACAAGGAAATAGCAGGTGAATAGGCACATTCACCTCATGGCCTAAGTACTGGGACAAGTATGAAGAATCAGAGTACTGAAAATTACTTGTAAGTTATCTGAACATTTGGCTTTAAGAGCATACAGAATGGTGTTTGTGAACCGCAGATGCCATGCAGAATCAGGAAATCCTGGCAATCCTAGAAAAAAGTACAAAACCTTGAAAATGACTGCAGACTTTGGATTAACTGCTTGCCGGTGAAATTACATGCACCAGAATGAAGTTGGTCGCCCAGGAATCATTGAGAAATGGAATGATCCTGAGATCACACATTTTATTGTAAGTGAGGCAGACTCAGACGTCCAAACCAACGTCGATAAACTGAGTATCATAAATTGGATGTTAGTGCCATTTGTTATTTACAGTGCTTAAAAGTGTGGTATGAAGTACCATATAAAAAAAGAAATTATTATTATTATTTTTGGACTTGGCCCTTTCTGCAGGGTCATCCTCAAACGTTTGCCTTCACCCTCCTGTTTTCTGAATCAGTTTTTGTTGTCTTTTGGGACTCTGCCCACTTTTAAACTGCTAACCACTGCTAAAGTGCTTGTGCTCTCTCCTTAAACATGATAGAATTGGCTTACACCCAATTAGCACATTTTGGGCCTGATTCTTACCTTGGCGGTCGGCGGAGAGGCGGCGGTTGGACCGCGAACAGACCGGCGGTCCAAAAAATGGCATTCTGACCGCGGCGGTCACCGCCGCGATCGACCGCCACTTCCCCACTCCGACCGCCACGGCGGTCATGACCGACGGGCTGGAGTTCGCACACTCCGGCCCGGCGGTCGACCCAAGACCGCCAACCGTATCATGACCCTGCTTACCGCCGCGGTTTTTGGCGGTCGGGAACCGCCATGCGAACCATGGCGGTAGGCACTATCGGGGCCAGGGAATTCCTTCCCTGGCACTGATAGGGGTCTCCCCCACCCCCCACTGCCCCCCACGAGTCCTCCCCCCACACCCTCCACCCCCCTGCCACCCCCCAGAGGTGGTACGAACCCCCTGCCCCCCCATCCCGACATGCACATACACGCACCCCGACATGCACGCACCCCCAACATGCACATATGCACACCCCCTACACACACACATACACAACGGGGGCACATACCCACACACATACATGCCGACATGCGCACCCGCCGAACTACACACATTGCCCAAAGGCACAGCAGCACCCCCCGCCCGCATGCACGCACTCACACACCCCCTCTACACACCCCCATGCACGCACACATCACACAACACCCCCCCACCCCCTCCCCTCACGGACGATCAACTTACCTTGTGCGTTGGTCCTCCGGGAGGCGACGGGAGCCATAGGGACGTGACCGCTAACAGAAGACCGCCAACAGAAGACCGCCACACAGAAATGTGGGTCGTAATTCTGGGGGCGGTGTTCTGCTGGCGTGGCGGTGGAGGTTGACCAGTCTCCACTTTCCCGCCGACCGCCAGTGTGGCTGCTGGCGGTATTCCGCCGGAACGCTCCCAGCGGTCGGAATACGCGCAGCGGCATACCGCCGCGGTCGGCGGTCTTTGCCGCGGCGGTAACTCGGCGGTCTTGCGAAAAGACCGCCAAGGTCAGAATCAGGCCCTTTATGTACTTGTACTTCCTTAATAAGGTGGCACTACCAGTGTCCTGGGCCTGTAAATTATATAATACTAGTGGGCCTGCAGCACTGGTTGTGCGACCCACGCAAGTAGGACTTTTAACATGTCTCAGGCCTGCCATTGCAGTCTGCGTGCACAGCTTTAGACTCCCATTTCGACCTGGCAAAATAAACCTTTTGCCAGGCCAAAGCCTTTCTTTTTTAATATATATAAGTTACTCTTAGGGTAGGCCCTGGACAGCCCAGAGGGCAGGATGCAATGTATTTAAAAAATAAGAAACAGATTTTTAAGTTTTATATGTCATGGTAGTGAAAAACCTTTATATTCATTTTTTACTACTGCAAGGTCTACCTATCCCACAGTATAGCATTGGAGCTACCTTATTATATTTCATATGTGTAATTTCTAAATGGGAACAGGTAACCAGTTAATGTTTTGTCTCTTTGGATTTGTAGTGAAAGATTCTAACATGGTAAAGTCAGATTTTAAATGACAGTTTTGAAAATGCCACTGTTAGAAAGCTGGCATATTCCTGTCTTACCATTTGGTGCCTGCAGTCAGTCTCTAGGTCACATGACTGGGTGTAGTTGGCAGTTGAGCTTTGTGTATTCCTCTTAGACAGCCACACACAATGAGAAGCTCAGATGTGCCTGGTTGGGCCATAGCTGGGAGGATGGGAGGGAGGGGCTGGGCCCAGCGCCACTTACACTTCAATAGGCTGCGTCCTGCCTCCACACAAAGGGCTGCAGAACCTCCGTAGTTAGTTTGGAGCCAGGGACAGGAATGCAGAGCACCTGCTCACTTAAAAGGCCTGCCTCTAGAAGCTTCTCTGCACTTCAAGGGCACAACTGGGTATAAATACTGGATCTCAGGCACCAACTCTTCAGTACATCTCTGGACCTATGGATACTCAGCCAGAAAGAAGGACTACACTCTACTGGACTGCTGCTCTGAAGGACTGCTGCCCTATTCTGCTGGCCTTTACCCCTGGGGAGAAGGGCTGGACCTGCATCTTTTGAACAGAGAACCCAAGACTTTCTTTAAGGGCTACTGGGCTAAGCTCCTGATATGAAGCCCCAGGGATACAACAGGATTCCAAAAACATTGCACCTGCACCTGGTCTCTGTAATCTGGGAGTCTACCCTGCCAAGTGATGCCATCCTAGCCCTAGACCCTTGGAAGTCAGCCTAAGTTGCTCTACCACTTTATGTGTAGAGCCATGGGAGCCAACGCATCTCCTTTGCTGCGTGGCACAAACCCAAACAAAACCAACGTATCGCTGCTGCTGCATGGGTTGGACCCATCACAAAAACAAGCATTGCATCATAACACATCGGAACCACCGCTGTGCGACACATCCTCGGCACAGGCCCGTCACATGCCTTGCCGACAGCGGACTTGACAGTGATGCTGGACTCTGCATCACAGCATCACAGCTCCTTGGAATCAACGCTTTGCCTCAACTGTGTGACGCATGCTACACTCCAGACTTCGCATTGCAAGCCATCATGAACTGGATCCTCAATGAAGACACAGGATTTCGCAGCACAGCCTCACCACATCCCAAGACCAATGCATTTTTTCTGATGCACTATGCATCTTTGACGGGGATCTTCACAACTCTCCACAAACAAGAAGTTTGGGTACTTTGTAAGCAGGCCTAAATAGGTCCCTCTAGTTGGCCCATGCTCTATCATGGCCATCCTTAACGTTTGACTTAGTCCCGGTCCAGCGCAGCAGATATCCACAGTTGGCGCTCTGCGCTATTTTCACTGAAGTCTTTAAACTTGAATATCCCTGATTCTACTGGTTGGATTGTTGTTATTTTGATCTTGTATTTATTAAAGAAAGTTCTATTTTTTAACTTTGTGTGGTATCCTTTATGTATTGTGTTTTCACTTTATTACGGTTTGAAGTGTTGCACAAATACTATATACATTGCCTCTAAATTAAGCCTCATTGTTCTGAGTCAAGCTACCAGATATTTGAGCGCAGGTTAATTTAGGGTTGACCTGTGCCTCACCATGATAAGGATTGTGGTTTCTGCTTGACCAGGGCTCACACCCCAGTCAACCAACAACCCAATTTCTTACAATGATGTACCACACTCTCCAAAATGGCAACATTGTATGTTACAGTGAGGCACCAGAGAACGGGAACAGATAGATCAGGAGAAGAATGAGGCTGGAAAGAACATTAAGGAACAGAGTCAGACTCTTAAAAACAAGCTGATGAGGAACTATTCAGGACATATGTGTTCTTCAGAGGCATTCTGCATGACCTCATCAGAGAGCTGAACCCCTGTAATTGAGCATGACATAGAGTGCAGCCAGTCAGTACCCACCTATTTGTGCTCATTATGCCAACTGGCCTTGAACATCTACCTGTTCACAGCTGCAAACGCTGGTGATTTGTCTAAATGTGCAGTGCCACACACAGGCTGCACCGAACTCTAGATCCCATACTCACAGATGTACAGTATGTACCTAGAGGATGATGGGTTAGTTCAAATGTTATGCAGAAGCCAGTTTTCTCAGTGTCGTTTGTCCTACAGGTGGGACCCACATCCTCTTCTACAACCATTCGGCAACTCTAAACTTATTCAGGAACAGGAATGGATGGCACGCAAAGCACGGATGGTATAATAAAACAGTAAATTGAGGTTGCACAGTATGCATTCATACATGTTCAGGCACAGTAATATATAAGGGATATTGTGTCCCCTGGTGTATATTATAAGCATAATGCAGGTCACTGAGGATTTCCATAACCATATGTAGGAACAAGGTTGAAGACCAAGTTCCTTTTTGAGGTTATGGAACTCTGAGGTGACTTCCCATATCGTTATCATGCATCCCAGGGGGTACTTTATCCCAAATTATACATGGTCACACCATCACCTTTTCCACAAACCATTGACAACCTTGGAGCACAGCTCTTTCATATCAAAGATTGATTATGGTTGTAAACATGAAGAATAAAAATAAAACCTCTAGTGAAAAATTAAACACATAAAACTTGTTCATTATTTGTTACAAACAGATATTAGAAACCGTTCAAAACAAATCCGTTTAAAAAAAAAAAAGCTGCACTAGCTCGAATGCAAAAAATAAACATATTCTTTCTGCTTGTCAATGTAAGCAAAAAAATAGAGTCGAAGAAAAAAAAGAAACAATCGTTTTCATTGCTTTAAACAGCTGTTTCAATTATGCCCGATGACCTGACCTGCCTTTCACCTTGGCTACTGGCTCTAGCTGCAAGCACTGTGACATCAGAACTCAACTGTCATAACTTACAATAGTTGAGCTCTGACATCTTTCCTTTATAATCGTTACTATACCCATCACAAGTTGCCCATTATAAAGTAATTAGAAACTGGTGTTTATACAGGGATTACAGAATCCCTTGTATTATAAATAGATGGCTCCCCATTGATGGCATCAGTGCTGGCTGACTCCTCGGTAAGTGCAAATAGGTAAACAAAAACATGGACATAACCATATGAAGGGCCATGCAGCTGTTGGTGTATTTTTTGGTTTAAATAATAGTTGCTTTGTAACATGAAATTTTGCAATTGAAGCAATGCTGAAATATACAGAATTGTTTTCTTGGCAAAGGCGAAACCCGGCCTCAAAAAGGGCTTAACTCCATCTTGGACTTAAAGGTACTTCACTTCTCACTGAAACTGCATGCAGCAAAATATGTATTGAACCTTTGTGATGACATGCTGTTCTCAAATAACTCCTAGGAAAGCCTTTTGTCACCTTCAAGGCTATTCCTGCTTGCTAACTGTAGGCCTGTTCATAACGCTGCAATTGTTTATGTAAACAGAGTTGTACTGTAGCTTCTGATGACATTAGGTCAGAGTGGAGTTTATTATTTTTCACTTAGGTGGAAAGTGCTAGGATTGTAGCATTATGTGACGTTTTGTGAATTCTGTATTCTGATTCAACAATGTGTGATGCATTTGTTCACCTTATGCTGACTGTGCAATTTCCAATGCTTTATGTAGTGAATTTATTTATACAAAAAGATGTGTTTTGGGGTGAGCCAGAAGATCTTTGGTCTTCTCTCCGAGCCTCTAGGGATGCTGCAAGATTTTTTTATGGATTGTCACATATTTTGGACTTAGACTATTTGACAGGTTTTGTTCAAGCTAATAATCCACTATGACTGAAGTTATTCTGCAAATTTGTGGTTACTTGATTTTTCCTTCTGCATTGCACTTAATAATTTTTAAACAAACCTTCATGGTTTCTAAATTATTTTTGAATAAGCCTTCACTCTAACACCTCAGCCTTGACTCATTAATCGACTGCTCTTTGAAATGTTGGTTTGATTCTATTCTTGTTTTTTGGGACACATTCCCTCTCATGTTCTTGATGACAGCATCATCTCTGATCTTGCATAGCCACTTTAACTCCATCTCATCCGTTCACCTGAGATAGCGTCATCACAATATACCTTCCTCTCAACCATAGACAGGTGACAATTAACATGATATGGACGTGTGAACACTTGCACCTCTTCTACCCCATACTACTGCACAACAACAGCAGTATTATAACACAGCACTTCATAGAACAAGGTGTATAGTGGAGTTCATAACCAACATCATGAAATTCTGATACTGGTGTCTTGACAGATGGGTGCCCTGTGAAACACTGTAACATGATGACATCAAGTACAAAAAACTGAAACTTCCATTTGACAGCAATCAAAACAGGACTGGGACTCACCAATACCCTTCAGCTGCGGGTTTCAAATGAAGCCCTCCCTGTGCATTCTGGTCAACCTTTTCAAAGTTGCATTTCCTCCATGCGCCTGGGGCTAAGAAAATGAACGATTGGAGGAAATGAATAGGTTTCAAGCAAAGAAAATGATGCATTGCACAAAATGAACAGTTACTAAATTGTGCGTCACTGGAAGAACTGCAACTGTGCAAAGATGGACCACATTGACTAGAGTCCCCTGAGAGGGCGACGGAGTCATGCTTCAATTAAAGTCAATAGTTAAAGTCTGTTGGTGAGTACTGCCAAATTAGCTTTTTTTTTGCAACATTTGCAATGTTGCATAACACTGCTGTCAGTAGAAAACAAGTAGTGAGCCAATACTTAGATGAGGGTGGAACATTATCCGCAGTGATGGCCATGATGGAGATGCCACTAGTGAAAGATAGTGTAGTGATGGAAGGTAGTGCTATGCAAACACATTCAAACAAAGAGTGATGCACCAACACATTCAATGAGGCGCTTATCTCTAGTCATGAGCCTTCACACATTGTATCTCATCAAACCATTACAGATGTGGTCCAAATAGGCCCGTACTTCATGGTGATTTACCTGAGACCATGCCAACGATTAACTGATCAAGGAACTAACACTACAAAACAAAAGCAAACATTAACACGTAATTGTCATCCAAGGAGTATCAATGTCTTTTGAAACTTTCCCATACCTGCTCTTGGGCAATAATCGGGTGGTTGCAATGTGCACCAAAAATCATCTGGACTTTTCCTTGGCAGGTGCAGGTGTGGACTATTACAAATCGAACAACAATTATGGAAATCACCTCTCTTTCAATAGTAATCTGTACCTGCCAACTGGACAGGTCAGTATTTAACCTGATCCCAATGTCATGCTACGTCACAGTCTACTGGTTTAAGTGACTGATTGCAATGGTCAAAAACCAGGTGGAGCACAGTAAGACTCGTTCTTCTCTTGTTGCTACTGCTTCAATTATTATTTTCTAGTTTGAGCATTAGCAATCCTAAGCAAACAATGAGACATGATTTCTGTAGCCTCCCATATACGTTGCCATGGCTGGTGATGCTGGTAACAGCTATTGAGATATTGTATTTTTGAGCCATCTCTATCGATCGCATACTTGTTAGGGGCACATGAAATATTGCATTAGTGTCCAACACACGCGCTGACAGGGTGGTCAGAGGTAGAGGCAAAGGGGCATTATTGCTCCAGCCTCCTGCTTTTCAGGGTTCTAGTCTCTTGCCCCAATATTTATTTATTCATAAGTTGAGGAATGTGGGCATGGCTAACATATACAGATGGTGGACTCGTCCTGAGAGAGCTCCCTCATACCTCCAACAAATCATGCAACATCCTTGGACATACCTGCTGCCCAGTGCTTCAAATGGGAAAAAATAAGTGCAGGTACTCATAAAAAAGAGTTAGCGGTGTGGTGAGTGGGCGGGGACAAGGGCAGAGCTAAAGGCAAGACATGATACTTAAGGATTTCTATAATAGTTGCAGCACATATATTGAAACACAAGCAAATTTTGTGTATATGAACTGAACAGGTTAACTCGTTACACAACATGAAAGCTAAACGCGATGATATGTTAACACTTCCTTCTTTTGTAATATTTGTACCTTCTTAATGCCTGCCATACTATTAATTACTGTTGTGTGGCACAATACTATATATTTTCGAACAAGGAGTAGTCAGAAAATGAAAATACACCCAACTTTGAACTAAAGCTTTTATGGTACCAAGTAAATGAAGCAAATCATCACAACCCTCTCCAGAAGAGACCTCTTGTCTCTTCCATCGATCTATCTGTCCATCCTTTCATCCATGTGCTGATATCCACCATTCAACTTTTACATTCTTTTGCCTATTCAGTCCATCATTCAGTCTTTCACCATTCTGTCTGTCCACCCTCCCATATCCAAACCTATCCATCCCTCTCCAAACCTATCCCTCCATCCTTTTACTCATCCATCCCTTTATCAACCCTTTCACTCATCCATCTCTTTATCAACCCTTTCACTCATCCATCCATCCATTTGTTCATTCATCCATCAACCCTTTCACTCATTCGTTCAATCAACCTGTTCTCTACATCCATCCATCCTTTTATTTATCCACCCATACTCCCTCCCTCTCTTTCATTCATCCATCCATCCATTCTTTCACTTATCCATAGTTACATCCATCCTTTCATCCAGCTGTCTTTTTTATCTATCCACCCACCCTCTCTTTCGCTCACCCATCCATTCTTTTACTCATCCATCATTACATCCATCCTTTCATTCATCCATCCATCTATATATCTACCCTTTCACTCACCCATCCATCCAACCTTTCACTCACACACCCATTCAACCATATTTTTACTAACTCAACTACCCACCTCCCTTTCATGTTATTTATGACCTTTGTCACTGAGTTGCAGACAGAAAAGGCCCATCAAGAAATCCACCCCCGGCTGTAGCTTCTAAAGAGTGGGTTCACAATGCCCCTGTCCCCAAGCGTGCCCACACAGAGAAAGAAACAAGCAGATATGCAGACATTCACATGCAAAGCTTTTCGCACAATTGCTTTAAAATACCTCCTGTGAGTTTCTCGATTCTCTTTCTCTTGCTTTTCTCTCACAAACAACACACACAAGCAGGCAAAAACACAGATATAAGCAAACACGCAAAAGACTCAGGTGGGATTTAGGCCATTTTAAACTCTTTACCTCCCATGGCTTTCTTAATTGACGCTCACAGCCGACTACCCTGCTTTTTTGCTTGCACAAAAGTACACAATAGTGTGAATGTGATTGACAACGCAGGGCCTGAAGGACCCTGCTCTGTACCACAGTGTCAGCGTGAGCACCCAAACATTATGCAAATGAGCCCTGCTGCATAGCTCAGCAGGGGCTCAGCTCAGGGCTATGTAACTTCGGCGCACTTGTAACGGTAATAAACACGCAGAGACCTTGCTTGGCTGCTAACACACGTGGGACTGCGTCACCGCAGTCCGTCCTTTATTTATAGCCGTGCTCTGCGTCCCTCCCGGACACTCAGAGCACGTTATCCAAACAGGGAGAGCCCGAATGGCTCCCCGCATACTCTTTACATCCCCCCCATGTTTTACTCCACATGGACAGGGATTAACAAATAAATTCAAACAAATGATTCAACGTTACCCACGGACCCCACACAGGGACTGAGTGAAGGAAGATAATAGAAATAACAAATAAACCAAACGGCTGAAATTCCGGAACAAACTACGTCCCCATCTCCACAGATACTGTCCCCTTTTAGACATCTGGACACCTTATTGAGATATCAGTATCGGTCGTGAACAGTGTCCCATTGCTGGAAGATGATAACAAAACACAGTTCACGAACAGCCTGCTTGACAGACAAAGGGGGTTATTCTAACTTTGGAGGAGTGTTAATCCGTCCCAAAAGTGACGGTAAAGTGACGGATATACCACCAGCCGTATTACGAGTTCCATAGGATATAATGGACTCGTAATACGGCTGGTGGTAAATCCGTCACTTTTCCGTCACTTTTGGGACGGATTAACACCTCCTCCAAAGTTAGAATAACCCCCAAAATCTTTCAGCTGACTACTTGGTACAGTCATACCTCGCACTTCTAGTGCGCACACCTCTGTGCTGAGGAGCAAAACCAGGCCTAGTTTGCTCAGTTAGCACTGGTCCGGAAACACTCTCAGTCTCTCCAGACATCCTTGATGGACTACATATTATGTCATCCATTTCTTCTTCTTCATCAACCGAGGCTCTCATGCCAGCTCTCCGAAAATGTGACACATTTCGTGTCACTCTCTGTCTTCCTCTAGCCGCAGTTATCATCGACCCTTTTACACCAATCACCTCCCACACCTCAGGTTCGAACGGTGTCTTGAACTTTCCTCCACCTCGTCGACATCTCACCACCACACGATCACCTTCTCGAAAACCACGATACTTGGCTCTTCGTTTGACACTGGCCTTCTGATTCGTGATTTCCCGTCGTCTTTGAGTGGCCTTAACATCCAACACAGGAGGTTTCCACCTCGGACCTGATGGAATACAGTCACGTGGAGACACCTTAAACATTAGAGTGGAGGGGGCACACCCAGTGGTGCTATGGGGTGTTTGACGATAAGCGCTCAAAAACTGATACAAACACTGTTCACTGTCTTCTCTTTGCTCAACTCCAATCCGGAGGGCCCTATTTAAAGTCCGCATAAACCTTTCGACGTCCCCATTTGCCTGAGGCCAGTAGGGCATTATCTTACGATGATGAATCGCCAACCCATCCAGGTACGATTGAAACTCTTGCCCCTGAAATGGAGGACCATTGTCCGTTCTAATTTCATCAGGCAGGCCAAACAACGCAAACACCTTCTGCAGAACTGGCCGTACATTTTCAAATGCCGTGGACGCTATAACCTCAACCACGGGGAATTTTGTGTAGGAATCGATCAAAACAGCGGTTAACCTTCCATCTGGAAAACTCCCAAAGTCCATGCTCACCTTGGCCCATGGTTTCAAAGTAGCAGGCTCAGTCACCACTGGACAACTTGGAGGTTCCACCGACGTGATGATACAGGAGTGACACTTTCCTACCATTTCATCCACTTGACGATCCATTCCAGGAAACCATACTTTGGCACGTAACCTCGCTTTGGTTTTAGCAGCACCTTGATGCCCTTGATGAGCCAACTCAATCACTCGAGACCAGAGACACTGAGGAAGTACAATTCTCCTCCCCCTCAGAATCAGCCCAGCATCATCAGTAGATAGTTTATCACGCACCTTCCAAATACTTTGCATTGCCAGCTTCTGATCTTGGCAGGACACGTTTGTCTTTTCCAAAAAATATTTCCATTTCTTGAGGTTCAATGCCTCTTTAACATGATTCAGCATCACATCATCCTGGGTAGCACTTACAATGTCAGTTACGAGAAGAGCCTTAGGACATGCTGACTGCACGACCATGCTGACAAAAACCTCGGTGCTCTCCTCATCCTGCTCTTGACGAGCATCAAGTGCCTTCGGAGAAGGATGGCGAGATAAATAGTCTGCAGGATTGTTCGCCCCAGGCCGATATATGACTGTAAACCTATAAGGTTGAAGTAGAACAGTCCATCGTTCAATTCTCGGAGGTGCAAGGCGTGTACTACCCGCAAACAGTGAAACTAAAGGCTTATGATCCGTTACTATTTGAAACTCATGCCCATACAGATACAAATGAAAGTGGCTGCATGCCCATCGAATAGCTAGAGCCTCGCGCTCAATTTGTGCATATCTTGTTTCCACCGCCGACAAAGCCCGGCTGGCATATGCAACAGGGATCCATTCTTGATGTCTCTGTTCTTGAAGAAGAACGGCCCCAAGCCCAACAGGACTCGCATCTACCACCACTTCTGTACGCCTGCTCGGGTTAAAATACACCATAGTAGACCTATCCAGTAACGCGGCCTTAATGTCCACGAACGCCTTTTGTGCGTCTGGAGTCCAGTCCCAACGGTGTTGCCCTTTCGTGAGCTGTCGAATGGGTTCAGACATGGTGGCAAGCTGTGGTATGAACCTTCCACAATACGTGGCCATCCCCAGGAAACTGCGTACTTCCGTTGGATTTTGCGGAATAGGGGCTTGGCGGATTGCTTCAGCTTTACGTGGATCAACCTGCAGACCGTCTTTCGAAAAAATATATCCGAAAAAATCTACAGAAGTTTGATAAAAAGCACACTTCTTCTTGTGCAGTGTCAACCCTGCTTCGGCTAGTCTCTGCAATGTCGCTCTCAAGTGACAGTGATGTTCCTCTCTCGTCCTGGAGTGTATCAAAATGTCATCACTCAAATTGATTACTCCGGGTAATCCAGACAAAGTCTCTCTAATTACATTCTGAAACACCTCGGCGGCCGAGGACACTCCAAAGCTTAGGGGGTGATTCTGACCCCGGTGGTACTAGACCGCCGGGGCCAGGGTCGGCGGGAGCACCGCCAACAGGCTGGCGTTGCCCCGCAGGGCATTCTGACCGCGGCGGTTCAGCCGCGGTCAGAAGAGGAAAACCGGCGGTCTCCCACCGGTTTTCCGCTGCCCTTCTGAATCCTCCATGGCGGCGCAGCTCGCTGCGCCGCCATGGGGATTCAGACACCCCATACCGCCATCCTGTTCCTGGCGGTTCGCCCGCCAGGAACAGGATGGCGGTATGGGGTGTCGTGGGGCCCCCATGGCCCCTGCAGTGCCCATGCCAATGGCATGGGCACTGCAGGGGCCCCCGTAAGCGGGCCCCACTTTGAATTTCACTGTCTGCATTGCAGACAGTGAAATTTGCGACGGGTGCAACTGCACCCGTCGCACCTTCCCACTACGCCGGCTCAATTCTGAGCCGGCGTCCTCGTGGGAAGGGTTTTTGCACTGGGCTGGCGGGCGGCCTTTTGGCGGTCGCCCGGCAGCCCAGTGCAAAAGCCAAAATACCCTCAGCGGTCTTGCGACCGCGGAGCGGTATTTTGGAGGGGGGAAGTCTGGCGGGCGGCCTCCGCCGCCCGCCAGACTTAGAATGACCCCCTAAGTCTCTTGTACCTTCTCAACCCTACATGCGTCGAGAAAGTGGTGATGTTCCTACTTGCAGGATCTAGTTCTAGTTGATGATACCCGGCGTTCAGATCCAGTTTTGAAAACCACTGTGCCCCATTCAGATCGGCAATGATGTCATCCATTGTGGGCGTGATATGTCTCTCCCTTCGGATGGCTTTATTTGGCACCCGCTTGTCGACACATAGCTCCAGGTTGTTTAGGTTTCGGTGCCATCACCAACGGTGACACCCAGGGCGTAGGCCCATCTACCTTCTCAATGACTCCTTGGTCTTCAAGCAATTGCAACTCTCTTTCAACGGCCGGGCGCAAATGAAACGGCACCCGACAATGCCTTAGCGCCACAGGAGCCACACTATTGTCGATATGCAATTTGATGCGCTTCCCTTTTAGGCATCCCAGCCCCTCAAAGAGTTGCGGGAACTCGTCGAGAAGGCGTTCCACCTGAGTGTCATGAACTTGACGTGCAAAGAACACCAATTCTAACTCTTCTGCTGTGTGACATCCTAACAGAGTGCCGCGACTTCCAGCCACCACATAGAACTTTGCTTCTGTGGATCTGTCCGCACTGTTCACGGACACTTCCACCGTTCCTTTGAGAGGAAGGGGGTCTCGTCCTCCATAGTTGTATATCTTGGTAGCCGTAGGGGTAAGTGATGGGGTAGGAGTCAATTTCTGGAAGAGTGTTTCATCCATGACATTGACAGACGCCCCTGTGTCGATGAGTACTGATACCAACATGCCATTGACATCTACATCGCTCATGGGAGGCGGTCTCCATTTTTGTTGCCTTCCTCCTGTGAAAGAGATTACAAAAATGTCCTCTTCCACATCTTCCTCAAAAACAGGGCCACTTGACGTCACGTGATCCCTCATCTCCTCAGTACTTTTTGATACAGCTCTGACGTTAACATCCTTTCCCTTCTGATCTCCTGGCTTATTCCGCCTAGATCGGCACACTTTTGCGAAGTGATTTACTTTACCACATCAGTTGCACGACTGCCCTTTTGCCGGGCACCCCATATTCGCTCGGTGTTCATATCCGCAGTTTCCACAGGCCCTCTCGCTGGATCTGGCAGGGTTCAGCTTGCGCGGCGCCACCTGGCGTGTCTGGACAGGGTCCACCTGCTCCTCCTTCACTTGGACCGTACGGGTCGATGACGCCGCGGCCAATGACTGACCTCTCACAGCCGCCATCGCGTCTGCCCGTACCGCAGACAGTTCATGCGACCTTGCAAGGATCAGAATATCGTCAAGGGACATCCCCTGCTGTCGAAGAATGAGCTTTCTTAAGGCATTGGACCTGCAGCCTTGAATGATCTGCGCTCAGATCTCTTCTTGTTGGTTGAGTCCTGTGCACGAACTCACCAACTTTCTCAACCGGGCGTAAAACATGTCCATCGACTCGACTTCTGTTTGTTGCGCCTGTCTCAGTTTGAAACGTTCGTAATGAGAATTAAGCTGAGGATCAAAGTGTCTATTTAAAGCAGTTACTGCTGCGTCAAAATCAGACTTGTCCCCTGTATCAGGAAGGGAGTCAAAAAGCTCTTGTAGTTCATCCCCACCCATCAACAGCATTACAGACCTTCGTACTGCCCCATCCGTTTCCCTTGTAGCACAAAAATAGTTTTGTAGGCGATTTATCCACAAACACCATCTGGGCGCAGCAGTGTCGGGGTCAATCAGTTGGCTAAACGGTGGTAATGACGTAACTGAAGAGTGAACACTGTTGTTTAACTGTGCCGGGAGCCGGGGATTTCCTGGTGGTGGTGGTGGTGGATCGGCATTATCTTGGGGCGGGGCACTCATATTTGCACTTTCACGCTCCACTGATTTGCAGAGGCTAGCGTTTTATCCTTATTTTCTTTCCTTTGAACTCCACCCTTTTTTTATTTTATTTTTCTTCAGTGCTTTGTATTCTTTTCCCTTTTGAGATGCCCCTTGTGGTCAGTGTCCAACACCCCTCTACTCATTTATGCTTCCTTTTATTTCTTCAGAGCCCAGAACTCTGCCTGCCAACTCAGCTTCAAGCTTACCGCTTGCACTCGTCTCCGTTCTCCGATGCAGAGACACGCCCACTCCAAACCTCTGCAGGGGAGATTCCTCGGCCTCGTGAGCGCACTCGGCATTCACTGTTGTTCTGCCATGGCAACAGGACGCTCAGAGGGGGAGCGCTCGACGAAGCGCTTCACTCCGCGCGATGTTTACCTTCGGGGCAGGGCGTGGCTCACCGACTCGTGTCTCCCGGGCAGGAAGCCAGGCCGCACTTCGAGCCGCACAGCCTCCGGGCAGGACACAAAACGGTCGGGCTCTTCCGAGCCAGGATCAGCGACCGCCCCGATCACCTGGGTTACCCAGCGCCTCCGTCTTCACAGCATTTGACGCTACACCCTCATCCGCGCAGGTATGGCTTCACCGAGGGTGGAGAACAACTTCCCTCACTGTTACTATTATATATATATATATCGCATCACAAGCGCAATAAGTTCGTTTCCTCCTCGTCGCCAATGTAACTTCGGCGCACGTGTAACGGTAATAAACACGCAGAGACCTTGCTTGGCTGCTAACACACGTGGGACTGCGTCACCGCAGTCCGTCCTTCATTTATAGCCGTGCTCTGCGCCCCTCCCGGACACGCAGAGCACGTTATCCAAACAGGGAGAGCCCGTATGGCTCCCCGCATACTCTTTACAGGCTACAGAAGGGCACTGTGGCTGTCAGAAACGGGTTCCACTCTGACAGCCTCGTGCTCACTGTAGTGTCGCAACTCAGTGGCGTAACCGGGTCCCCAGGCGCTACCATCCTGGACATGTCCATGAGAGGAGTCCAGAGACTATTTCCCCTTGCTCCGTGGCCCCGGTGGGACACTCCGAGATCACTTTTGGAAATTAATAAAGGTGTGTCTGGTATGCGCGGTCGGCAGTAATGAAGTGGGACCGTCTATCCAGCACACGCTTAAATAATAAAAGCCTCTACTGAGGAGCTAATTTTGCCTCGTGTATGCTAGAGTACAGCAGATACATGCAACATAACAATGGCAACGAGGGACCCCTGCAGTGCCCCGACTGGGAAGAATCGTGCTCCGGGCTCTGCGGAGCTGCTGTTTTCAAGTTGACTGCTCCACCTCCGGCGACCCCACCCGCCCACTGAAAATGCTTACTTTGGCCGCCAAAGACTGAAAAATGTGTGGCCGGCCAGCCCATAGTGAAGCGCTGCAGTGGTTTCACTCGTGCTTGCCTCGCGCACTGGAAAATGCTTGGCTCCAGACAGCGGTGACTTGTTGGAGGCCTCACTCAGCCAGGATTGGCTCACCGCGTTCCTGTGGTTTCTTTCTTTCCTGAATGGATGAGTGCTGTACTGCTAACCCCTCATTCTCAAGGTCAGTGAGCCCAGGTGCAGAAGCAGTCCCACAAATGTCACGATAGACGTTAACAAACAAACAAAAAAATAAAGACTAACAAGAAACTATATACAAAAAATATATAATAAAGAGACAATAAAAGGACAACAAAGGAAAAAAGTGACATAGCCCCACCCCCACAGATTTGACTAGCCACACCCGCCTACGCAAGCTCAATGTTCGCTGTGCCAGCGCAGCACACCTCACATGGCCCACCGTGCACACGCAAGGGCACCAGCGTGCAACGAACCCACGCCTAAGTGAACGGACATCAAAACGTGATGGCCACCATACCAGCAGTTGAACCTTTCATTATAAAAGGTGCACCATCAGCTCAGGTGGAAAGATTGTGTGGAGAGAATCCTGCTGTTCTTTGAAGCTACTGAAGTTGAGAATACACAGATGCAAGCAATGATCGTACACCTAGGAGAAAAAGACATTCATCGAATATCCAAGGCAATCAATGAAGCCACCCCAAAGACTTACCTCACTCTGATCACAGCCCATGCTCATTTCAAGCCCATGACCAACACCGACTATGAAAGGTTTGTGTTTTGCCAAGCGCAGCAGCAATCTGAGGAATCGACAGGCACCTTCTACATGAGGCTGAAAGAATTAGCCAGCAGATGTCGATTCATAGATGAAAACAAGGAAATCAGAGGGCTGATCATACAATATTCAGTGAAATTCTGAGAAACAATCCTGAAGGAGTCAGGAAGTCGCTAGCTGACATACTGATGATGGGAAGAATGAAAAAACTGTCCAAAACCCGGGCATCCCACATGGAAGCAGCGTTGCAAGGGCCAATAAAAGTGGAGCCAGCAAATGCTATCACCCCAGCGCCCAGCAAGCCCAGACCCAAGAGAAGCATTGCTGCATCTAAGACATGTGGCTACTGTGGATGGCCCACTCACCGCCCTGCAGACTGCCTGGTGAGGGGGAAGAAATTCGCTGAATGTGGAAAGCTGAATCATTTCATAAAGGTGTGCCAATAAACAAAAGGCCACACCCTGAAGTCGACCGTCAACAACGCTTTCGAAGCGCAGTCACACCTTAGCAATATGGATGACGACGATGGAGAACATTCCATAAACTCCATTTTTGCTGTAGGCACAGCTTTCCACACAGTGTGCAGACTACCATAATGTGTCATGCAGGTGGGAGAACACTCCACCCCAGCAGTAGTGGACACCAGTGCCTCCATAACTATAATGTCCTCTGACACCTACAGGGAAATGGAACCACATCCAGATATGACCCGACTACAGTTAAAGTATTTGCATATGGACAATCGACTCCGCTGGCCCTGCAAGGAAAGTTCAAGACAACACTTACATATGATATGGACCACAATCTATTGAGCATCAGGTATATGTCGCGGAAGAGGGCCATGGAAAGCTATTAGGGTGCAGAGCTGCGGAGTCCTGAGGCATCATGGACTCAGAGTCCATGAGGTGTCAGTAACGGAAATGCTAAGGGACTTCCAGGATGTTTTCAACGGCATTGGCTCCCTAAAGAACAAAGAGATTAAGCTGCACATTGACAAAACAGTCCAACCTTTAGGCCTCCAGCATTGCTGCATAGCATTCCATCTAAGGCCGCAAGTGGAGAGGGAACTCGACAAATTGGAAGCCGCCAGCATCATCGAGAAAGTAACAGGACCCACACCGTGGGTATCACCAATTGTGGTCACCCGGAAGCCCAAGCAGCCTGGTGAGGTGTTCATTTGTGTTGACATGTGGCTGCCCAACGCCGCCATCAAGAGGGAAAGGCACTTCACCCCCACATTGATGACCTGATTGACGAGCTAAGTGGAGCACGCTGCTTCTCCAAGCTAGATCTCTGATTGGGATACCACCAACTACTGCTAGCTAAAGAATCACAATACATAACCACATTCTCAAAGCACAGGGGACTCAGACATTACTGCTGGCTGAACTTTTGGCTATCCAGTGCCTCAGAAGTCTGCCAAAATACCATTCACAACCTCCTTGCAGATCTCTCAGGCATTGTGAATGTCAGCGATGACATCATTGTCCACGCCCGTTCTGTGCCAGAACACCACGCTCAGTGGCAAGTGTGAGATCCTGAAAGAAAAACTACATTTCTTCAGTTATGTTTTCTCTACAGCCGGTGTTGCCCCAGACCCTGCCAAAGTCCAAGACATTAAAGAGGCACTCCCTCCAACGATGGTGACAGAAATCTGCAGCTTCCTGGGTATGGTCAACTACTGCTGTAGATTTATCAAGGACCTCACACCGCTGACTCAAGCCCTAAAAGACCTCACCAAAACAACCGTACCCTGGACATGGGGGCCAGAGCAAGAACAACCACAACAGCCACCAAAGACGCTGTGTCTGCAGATACCACCCTCATGTACTTTGACCCACTCAAAGACACTACAATAGCCATCAACGCCGACCCAAAAGGACTAGAAGCAGTGCTGCTCCAACACCATGGAGAAGAGGAATGGATTCCAGTCACCTACATGAGTAGGTCTTTCATTGCAGCTGAGCAGCGGTATTTACAGCTTGAGGAGGAGGTGATCGTGATCTACTGGGGGTGCAAGAACTTTCACCTCTATGTGTATGGACATCCATTCATTGTTGTGACGGATCACAAGCCTCTGATCCCCTTTTTAGAGGGACTACATTGAAGCCACCCCTGCGGATCGAGAAGTGGATGCTTCAATTGCAGGATTACAATTGCCAGGTTGAATACCGCCCAGGGTCTCACAACCCTCCAGGCTACCTCTCTAGACATCCCAGGGCAGCTACAGAAGAGAAGGAAGAGGAAGCCAGTCAGACATAGGAATAAGTGAGATGTGTTGCAGAGCAATCAAGACCCATCCTCATCTTTACTGATACAATTCAGCAGGCCACTCTGGACGACGACTGCCTGCAGAAAGCGTTATAAGTGCCGTACGGAACAACCAGTGGCATGTCATCAGGAAGCAATGGTCGCAGCTTGACCCCAGCACTAGGCGTATCATGGAAAGCTTATACAACATCCGAGAAGAGTTGACTGCTGACCTAGATGGATATCTACTCCGAGGGCACCTATTGGTCATCCCATTTAGCCTCATGGACCAAGCTGTTAAACTAGTCCACGCCGGACACCAAGGCATGAAGTCTAAAAGCCGTCTGTGAGCCAAGGTGTGGTTCCCCTTGATGGATGAGAAAGTAGAATAACTCATCAGGACATGTGAGTGGTGTCAGGCTGTTGACAGTCTCAGCCCTCCAGCCCCCGTGGAAACGGAAAAAGGACCTAGACAGCCGTGGGAATCAACTAGTTTAGACATCGGAAGTCCCGTCCAATGGCTGACACATATTGGTGCTTATCGACGACTACTCATAATTCCCAGAAGTGGCAATTCTACAATTGTTGACAGCCCGTGGAGTAATTCCCAAGTTGGAAAAAATTATAGCTACACACGGCCTCATGAAGGAGATGAAAATGGGCAATAGACCCCTGTTCCAGAGCCAAGAGCTGGCCTCCTATATAGCATCAATGGTGATCGTCCACAAGAAAATAATCCCCCACTGGCCTCAACGGGGAGGTTGAATGATTCATGAGGACCCTTAGCAAGGTCATCTGGATTGTGACTGCATGCCACCAACTTCCAGAGCTACCCATCTATTACTTCTCATGAACCATCGACTCACCCCCCCACCATGCCACCACTGGGCATGCCCCAGGGCATGTCAATGGGGCAAGTAGTCAGAGACTCTGTCCCGTATCACCCGACTTAGACGCCCAGCCCTATTGATGAGGACAAGACCAAAGAGAAGCGCAAATCTGCCAATGACAGGGCTAGCCTAAAATGAAGAACAAAGAGCTCAGACTTCCAAGTTGGTAATGTAGTTCTCATGAAGAATCAAGCCTCTGGCAGTAAGTTCTGGTTGCCTTTTGACCGCTATCCCTGGACCATCAACATCAAGGTACCCTCAATGTGGCCCGACGTGACGCTGAGAAAGTTGCCGGAAACATATCAGTTTTTAAGCTATACCACTGTGCGGATGTCCTGGCAACAGCTGAAACAACAGAAGAAGCATTCCCCCAGAGCCTGTCCTGTTCCGTGGAGATCCCTGGGACACCTCGCCGTCAAACTGATGCCTCTAGTCAAAGAGAAGCAGCGACAACACGGCCGGATCATTCCTTCGGAGGGCAGCTCATGGTCCCTTTGCAAACCCAGTTAGATCGTGCCACCCGCACAAGGTATACCCTATGACAAAATCCCATCCCGTCCACCCGGCTGAAGGACTACATAGCCTGATACCACTCTACCATCCCATTGACCCTATCTAATCGCCACCGTCACCCCAGGAACTAATAGTGTCTTCAGATTTTGTTGGTTTCATTTAAACTTAAGGAGGAATGTAGTGTTGCAGCCCAATTACATAAATGGGACCCCAGATACTACCATCCCGGACATGCCCACGAGGGAATTCTAGAGCCTATTCCCCATGTTCCACGGCGCCAGAGAGACACTCCGAGATCACGTGTATAAGTTATAAAAGGTGTGTCTAAGAGGCGCGGTCATGCCCGAAGAGGGACCCGTCTATCCAGCACATTCTTAAATAATAAAAGTGTGTCCTAGCCTTTATTGCTGAACCAATTTTGCCGCCCCTATGCTAGAGTGCCGCATAAACCAGCAACATAACACTCACCAGCACTAGAAGCCAATGAGCCTACCGTTTTATGAGTATGGGTACTCTCCTCCGCAGTAGAGAAGTGCCGGTACTCAGAGTGATAAAAGTAACAAGTGGCGATACTCAGTGCCTATGAGTACCAGCCCATTTAAATAATTGCTGCTGCCCAAGATCTGATGGCACTCTCCTGAAGTGCCCTCTGAACCAGCTGCACTGCAGAGAAGAGGAGACATGAGGTCAACAGGGGATGAGCTATGGAGATACTGACTACCTACTCTGATCCTACAGGGTCCCATTTGTAAATGCAGCAGTACTACTATTGGCCACAAGATGTAGTAGTGACTCCACCATTCCTGAGATATCAGAGGTCCCTCAATGAGACTCTCACACATTAGAGATGATGTTTGGTTCACAGGGAAGTTTTGGGATGACAGATGCTTCTGGGTGTGAAGTAAGAGTGGAGGGGATTGGGGGGAGTTGGCATTTTGTTTGTTTTATTTTGTGTTCACTTCACCCTGGCCAACTACATCTTTGCCTCACACCACACAACTGTCAAATGTCCACTCTGTCCTGCAGGGGGGGCATAATGAAATACCTGATGGGTCTCCTACCCATTTGTTCCAACTGAACTGCAATGGTAAATTTCTCAATAATGTCCTGGAATGTCAAAGGATTCCTGGACAGGATCAAAAGATCTGTCATCCCTTGATATGCAAAGGGATAACTTTTGCTGTCCTCATGGTTCAGGGGTCCCACCTACTGGGTAGCCGATGCCCCTTCCTGAAAAGCATTGGCTACAACTGAGTGTTTCACGCCCATTTTTCAGGGGTACAAGAGGCAGTGCGATACTCTTTCACAAGTCCTTTCTACTGATGCATACAATAGTCCACAGAGACCCGATGTGCAGATATCTCAGCATAGAGGAACTCTGGAAGGCGCCCAATATAAACTGCTCAGTGTTTACATCCCATCACAGCCCCCCAAAGGCACACTGGATGCTGCTGGGCTCTAATCCATAAATACCCTCCCCAAAATAACCATCATGGGAAGGGATTTCAACGCAGTCCCAGACCCGGAAAGGGACTCCACCGCAGGACACACAACACATCAATTTAGCAGCACAAAGTCTCTAACATCCATGATGAACTCTCCAGGACTCTGTGATGTATTAAGTGTGTAGCACCCACCCTACAGGGAGTGCACACATACATAGGTGGCTGATCAAACCCTATCACACACCAACTTGCTGCTGCTCCCTGCTAATGATATCCTTCACACAAGAGCAGTGGAGATCTTCCAGCAGGCATCACTCTCCAATCCTCCTGTACATGAATACTCCAGTGACATCCTGCAGGCCAATTCGGCATTTCACTGCCTGGTTCTTGACCAACGAGCAATGTTCTGGCCTTCTCGGAGAGGAGATTGAGGTATACTTGGACACCAACCGAGGTTCCCTCTTGACTGCTGGCACTTTGTGCGCAGGGAGTAAAGCCACAATGAGTTGCAAAGCTAAGTCTCTGCTTTGCAGCCAAGAACGGGCAAAGGCTCAACATGATAGCCCTAGAGTCCCATATTCTACCACTTGAGCTCCTGTGCGTGGATGCCTTGCTGACCTCCATCAGTGGGGGGTAGCTAAAACCTCTCTCTGCCAACACGGTTTGGATGAGACCATCAATGCTGGTGCACTTTCCTTCATCAACTCTATGAGTCAGATGACAAATCCAGCAAGCTGCTCTACTTGCTAGCTACTCAGGACATGTCCTCTAGAATGGTGCTTGAAATTCTTTTTTCACAAGGGGTCAAACAATATTTGGCTAATACCACCGCCAAGACCTTTGTTGAATACTACCATGCCCTGTACAGCCCCTCTTTGCAGCCCCAAAGCATGCAATCCACCTTTATCTTAAGGGAAATTCCGTTTTAACGGATCTTTGCATCCCAATGACAAGACCTAGACTTGGCCTTCACACTTGAAGAGGTTGTTGGGGCCCTGTCTGAAATTAACTTAGGTACAACAGTAGGTCCCAATGGCCTTCACATTGAATTCTACCACACATATTGGGAACTCCTCATGTCCCGCTGCTGGAATTATCACCGGGGTTGGTAATACAGAAACTGGACTGTCCCCTGACTAATGCTTCTCATACAGGCCATTCTCCCTAATAGACACTGAAATTAAAATATTTGTGAAGGCTCTGGCCTGAAGACTACCGTGGTCCATCCTGAACAATGTGCCTTCATGCCTGGTCGCAGCACGCAACACTGTATCAGGCCCCTGTACAAGGTGCTGGCCCGCCCTGAGGAGCTTAGGGAATCATGCGCTCACCTACTGATCCATTTTGAGAAGACATTAAATTTGGTTAATTGGCCATTCTTGACCCACGTTCTGGAGAGCATGGACTTTGGTCAGAGATTCTTCCAATATGTCAGATTGCTATACACCTCACCCTCTGCACAGGTGAGGGTCAGTGGGACCCGCTCTGCCCCCTTCCCATTTGCATGCCCACCATCTCTCCTTCACTTTGCCCAGGCAATCGAGCCTCTAGTCTGCTTATCAGATGTGACGCCTAAATACAAGGCTGGCAATGGCATTAGGCGGGGGCTGAGGGTAGAGTTTTGCCGTAAATAGATGATGTGTTTCTTTACCTAGGGAACTCACACTAGTCAGGCCTCCAGGTAATGCAGATTCTGTCCCTGTATGGAGAACCCTCTGCATTCCACAACAACTAGTCCAAGTCTCTCCTGATTCCACTGACAAGAAGTTTGGAGGCACTAAATTGGCGAACAAATATTCCTATTAAACAGCTTAGCTTCCTCAATTTAAGCATACATGTATCAGTGGAAACCACAGCCTCTAATATTTCTACGCTCCTCATTACAATGAAATGAGACTTCAACTGCTGAACACATCTCCCACTCCAAATCCTCGGTAGAGTAGCACTAATCAAAATGATGGTGCTGCCTAGGTTTCTCTATGTTGTACAGAACTTCCCTTTACGTATCCCTGCATCCTGGTTTCGCAATCTCACAACACTGATTCGCTCCTTCCTCTCCACCGTCTCCACCACATCACCTGGGACATGAGCTGCTAATGAACCTACCATGGCAGCATGGGAAATGGCAGACATGCACCTCTATTATTGGTCATCCCATCTACTAGTTGTCGATGACTGGCTGGGTGAGGGCATAGACATTGAACTATACCTCCTCGGACTTGACAACACCTTTCATTGTTGTATGCAGGCCTGCTCCCTCGACACACACAGTTTGATTATAAACAAATATAATGTATTCATAAGTTGCAAAGGAAACCTGTTGTTTTTACGCCTGGCCTGAAACGCAGCTGTTGCCAGACATTATGGGGGTCAATACAACCAATTCACTGCAGACAGTGAAAAGCGCGTCGGGTGCAACTGCACCCGTCGCACATCCGCAACACCGCCGGCTCCATTTGCGGCCGAGATCCCCGCTGGGCCGACGGGCGGAAACGTGGTTTCCGCCCGCCGGCCCAGCGGGGGATCTCCTAATGACAGCGGCGGGGGTGCGGCCGCATTGGCGGCCACCCGGCGGTCAGATCTTGGCGGGCGGCTACAGGTCATAATGAGGGCCTATGTGATCAACCTAAAAAAGGGCTTCAGGAAGCACTAGCAGGAAAAGGGCTTTTGCTCCGCCCAGATGTGCATCTTTTAATTAAGCAGAAATTGTGTGCTTCCACAAAGATTTGCTTGCCCTCGACACAGCTGTGTGTGATTTTATTTCTTTATCCATCTGCTTTTGCTTGAACTTTCAAAGACACACATATGACATTGTAATGCTATTAAAGTGTCTTAGATAACTAGATAATTTATGGTGTTTTTCTCCAGCTGTAGGACAGGTGTGAGGAGGGCAGTGATTAACTTTAGACTTCAAAGTGGAGTTTTGTGTTTGAGAGGCGTACACTAATCTACATGGTTCATGAAGGGTCTGGCGTGACAGTGCAAATGTTGCCTGACCTAATGTGATCAACTGAAAGTGGCATTTAGAGTCATTTTGAAAGAGGAACTTAGGCTCCACCCACACATTGTATCCCGTAAGTACAAGATCTGATCGGGACACATACAGTGGCGGCTTGTGGAAGGGAAAAGGGTGGGACGGTGCATGGCGGGGGGAGGGTGCTGGAGGAGGGACAAGAAAAAATATATATAACAACTTTTTTTAAATGTACCTTTTTGCACCTCTCCTCCACTGCAGGCACAGGCTCCCAGCCTGCTCTGCGTCCACTCCTAACACTGCTTTCATGCTGCTGGGAACATGAAAGCAGCATTAGGACTGGATTGAGCACCCAGCCAGTGCGCGCCGAGGCAGAGTGCAAGTCTTTGCCTGCTGTCTCCAACCCGGCAAAGCAGTGCCGAGCAGTGCCGAGCTGGAGAGAGCCTAGTGTGCCTGTGTGTTTGGCCGACCCTAGACGACCGGCCAAACATATATGCGCACTGAGGGGGAGTGCTGTTCACTCCCCCTCTGTCCCTGTCATCGCCCGTGGCCCCTCCCCTTTTACTAGAAAACAATAATAAACATAGTTTATTATTGTTTTCTTGTAAAAGTTTTCCAGCTGCTGCTGCTGGCGGGGTGGGGGGGGGCGCATCTCCGCTCCACTCCTGCACGTATGTATACTTCACTAAACAAACTGCTTGTGTAGCAGTTTTTGGGTTGTGGTAATATTTATACTCAGTACAGCTGGAATGAGTGTTTATAGTGGAAAGGCAATGTTCATAGCTATAAGCCTGATCTGGTTACTATGAATGTTATGATAATGGCAGTAGGCCTAGCATGTTGATTGTGAAAAGCTTATGTTAAAGTCAATGGGCATCTAAGGGCGGATTGTTATTACTCTGAATTAAAGACTACAGGTAGGCATTTATGACCTGAAAGGTAAAGCTCAACTTTTGTGTGTTTACTATTTACTATTTATAGTAAAGATAATATGATATGCCACATCTTTCTATATGCAGAGTCCTGTGCCCTGACTGTGGAGTCTTTGCAGTCGTGAACTTACTATTAACTGATAATTTGTAGCAAAAAAATAGTAAACATAAGCAAACGTTTAATTTGACCTTTGTGAATCAGGCCCTTATTTTTTTGTTACATGGAATCACATAGATACCTTAGTAGGCTCTATTAGTAGGGATTTTACATTGTTTTGACAAACATATTTTGTACATATTTGCTATTGTATTATGGTATTCCTGATTGTTGCCTTTTAATAAGGATTATGAATCAACACCGTAGGTCTGAGTTGGTTCTAGTGACAAGCAAATAATAAAGGTTATAGGTCTGATTGTTTATAATGAAAAGTTATGATAAAAGTAGTAGGTCTGACATAGAAATTTAAAGGTAGATTGTCATTACCCTGTATTAACCCTAAAGATAGGTATTTAGCTACATGGAATCTCACCGATTACAATAGTAGGCAAGGGTTTGGTTCTGGATACCTCTAGAAGATGTGCATTCTGCAAATCCTTTTAAGTCCTATAAACAGAGATAGTGGTTTGCCTAAATAACTATAATTTTGTATATATTGGCAATTTTATGACTGTATTCCTGATGGGTCCCTTGTTGGAAAGCTTATGCTCAGCACAGTACGCCTGAGCTGGTTATGGTGACAAGCCAATGGTAACAGATATAGGTTTGGCAGGAAAATGTTATGCATGGTGCCCCAGATTTGGCCTGTTAATAATGAAATATTAGTTCAAAGGTAGTAGGCCTTGCGTAAAGTATATAGTAAATCCAATTATCCTCTAACAGTGGGTTGACATTGTAAGAAACTGGGTTACTGATTGAAGGGGATGGAAGTCCCACTCAGACAACAATCACAATCCTTGTCAAGCTGAACCAAAAAAGTCACTAAACTAACCTGTACTTAACTCCCTGGTAGCTTAGCACAATAACATCAGGCTTAAATTAGCAGCAATGTGTAAAGTATTTATGCAGCACACAAACAGTGAATCCAAGCCAATTTACAAAAATACATTTTAATAATTAAAATGATACCAGAACCACAAAAATCCAATCAGTAGAACCAAAGACATACATGTTTAAAGTTCTAGGAAGCAATAGCGCATTAAAGTACAAAGAGCCACATGTGCTCTCGCTAAACTGGGGAAAGTCACAAGTTCAAGCTGACCACGATGGCGCACAGGTCAGATACAGGGACCAGGCTAGTACCGCCAAAAAAGCTACCTTCTCAAATTCTGGCACAAAGAGCTGAATTCATGGTGGAGGAGCCTGCAAGGAGCAGGTAGGGCATCGTATTGGCCGCTACTGTAGAGAGCAGGCCTGGCGTCGTGGATGTTCATCGTTGTAGTGCAAATTTCCAGTCGGGCATCATGCACGGTCACTGCAGGAGCTCTGCGCTGGCGATCACTGTTTGTTGTTGTTGCTGTAGTGTGAAGTGCAGATGTCAGGATGCTGGTCATCGCTGTAGCACGATGAGCAGGTTTTGCACTTAAGCTTCACATTTCTCACAGAGAACAGAGTCCTGGTGCAAAGGAGCCCGTTCCTGGTCGCAAAGAGCTGAAACTTCAGGATTTCACCATTTCTTGTTGGGAGGAGCTCAGACTGATGCCAGAGAAGGGCTCAGGATCTGGGGAGGCAACTCTTGGGGATCAGGAACTTACTCCAGCAGGGGCCCTCAATCAATCAATCAATCAGTATATATAAAGTACAGTCAATCACCCGTGAGGGTATCCATGCACTGAGGGACTTGCTGCTTCAGGTGGGTTTAGCTGAGCAGCCAGATCTGGAGTGTTTTCCGGAACTCTAGGAGAGCAGTGGAGATCCGGAGGTAAAGGGAGAGGTTGTTTCAGGATTTAGATGCGAGGTATGACAAGGAGCACCCTCTATTGTTGCTTCAGAGGATGCAGGAGGGGTGCGTGAGGGAGAGGAAGGCAGGGTGCAGGAGTCGTAAGGGTTGGTGGAAGTTCTGGCGGTGGTTGATGTATGCTGGACCTTGGTTGCATAGGGCTTTGTAGGTGCGGATCAGCATCTTGAACTGATATTTCTTCTGTATGGGGAGCCAGTGCAGTTTTTCAAGGCGAGGGTTGATGTGGGTCCTGGAGAGGTCGAGGATTAATCTGGCCACTGAGTTCTGTATGGTTTGCAGTTTCTTCAGGAAGTGAGTGGTGATTCCTGCATAGAGTGTGTTGCCCTATTCCAGGTGGCTGGTGACTAGGACTTGGGTGATGGTTCATCTGGGCTTGCCAGGGAGCCATTTGAAGATTTTCCGGAACATGCACAGAGTGAGAAAGCAGGCGGCGAGATTACATTGATCTGGTTTTTATGCTGAGTTTGCTGTCCAGGGTAATGCTAAGGTTGCAAGCATGGTCTGTTTGAGTGGATGAGGGTCCTAGTTCAGTGGGTGACCAGGAGTCATTCCACAGGGAGGTGTTGTTACTGAAAATGAGCACTTCACTTTTTTCTGTTTTG
The DNA here is from genome assembly GCF_031143425.1 of Pleurodeles waltl. Classification (NCBI taxonomy): domain Eukaryota; kingdom Metazoa; phylum Chordata; class Amphibia; order Caudata; family Salamandridae; genus Pleurodeles; species Pleurodeles waltl. The sequence continues at coordinate 534,706,120 of NC_090450.1, read as the reverse complement.
ATAAGAAGGTAGTTGTTTTTCATCCAGCTGCTGCCATAGAAGTTGCAGATGATGTTCTTGGGTTCTGAGGTGAACGGTGCTAGGTGGATTCTCTGGGTTCTTATAGTGAGGAAGGAGGCGTTCCATTTGAGGGCATCTCCTTGGATTCCAATGTGCTTAAATCTTTTGATAAGGATGTGGTGTCAAACACTGCTGAGAGGTAGAGGAAGGTAAAGCCTTCCGATCCTCCCGGTCAAGGGGGGGTTCTGATGTCATTGGTGGCAATGTTCAGGGCAGTTTTGGTGCTGTGGTTAGTGCGGAATCCAGATTGGGAGATGTCCAGAATATTGTTGTTCTCCAGGTGTTCTGTGAGTTGGCAGCTGGTAAATTTTCAAGGACTTTGGCAGGAAAGGAGAGGAGAGAGATGGGACAGTAGTTCTCGAATTAACATGTTTGGCGAACTGTTGCTTAAGAAAGGGTTTGATTCTGCATGTTTCCATTCTTTAGGAAAGGTGACCGTGATGATGGATGCGTTAGAAATGGTAGTGATCTCGCTGCTGATTTTCTTGCTTACGAAGTTGAAGATGTGGTGAGGACAGGGGCCAGTGGTGGGCTCCTTAGTGGACATCGTTTATGATCGCTGTGGTGTTCCATGTGGTAAGCTGGTCCCAGGATGTGAGTAGGTGGTCAGTTCTCTCATCAATGGAAGTAAGGTGACTGAAAGGTCAGAAGGGGTGGGCTGGTGTTCAAAGTTCTTGTAGATGGTGGAGATCTTGTCATGGAAGAAATCTGCCAGAGTGTTTCAAAGTTTCTGGGAAGGGATGATGGTGGCTGAAGAGTTGGCAAACCCTCTGACAATGTTGAAGGTCTTTGCTTTGGCTTGAGCTGGCTGAGATGGGGTCTGTCAGGGTGTTCTTTTCGTCTCCTTCAGGAGCTGTTGGTAGTAGTTGAACGCTGTCTTGAAGGTGGTTCTGTCTGCGGAGTCATTGCTGGTGTGCCATTGCCTTACTAGTTGCCTGCAGTTACGTTTCGTGGTTTTTAATACCATGTTGTACCAAGTCACCTGTTTGGTGACCTTTTGCATTTGCTGGGCTTGATGGGGGTGACTCTGTCTGCGCAGTCAGTGATCCAGGTGCAGAAGTTCATGACAACGTGTTCTAGGTTGTCTGCGGTGTCTGGGTGGGAAGTGTTGAGGGCATCAGATCACAGGCTCTTTGATCCTTTGTTCCAGCTATGGTGTGGGGCATTGACAGGGTTGATGGCGGTGAAGGGGGTTCTTCTGATGATGAAGTGGACTACGGTGTGGTCTGTCCAGGTGAGCTTGATGATGTGACTGTACTTGACGCTGTCACTGGCTGTGAAGATGGGATCAAGCAAATGTCCTGGATCGTGAGTGGGACTGGTAACTAGTTGGCTGAGGCCGATGTTATTCATGCTTTTGAGGAGGTTTGCTGTGTGGTGTGGTTGAGGTTGTCACGGTGAAAACTGAGGTCTCCTAGGAAGATGTAGTCCTTGGACTCTATGGCAAGCAGAGTGATGAAGTTGGGAATGGTATTTCAGAAGCTGGGGTGCAGTCCTGGAGGTCTGTAGGCAAGGGTGCCTTTGATGATGAATTCACCATAAGTTTGGAGATTGAAATTAAGGTGTTCCATGACCGGGTGGTGCCGTCTACGGTTATGGTGCAGTGGATGTTTTCATTCTGGACAATGGCGATTCTGCCTCCTTATTTGTTGATACAGTCATGGTATGTTACCTTGTAGCCATCGGGTGTCGCTGAGGTGATGGGAGCAGATGCGGGGTTGACCCAGGTCTTGGTGAGCAAGATGACGTCAGGGTGCGGGTGGTGATGATGTCCCAGATCTCAGTGGTGTGATTGCAGAGTGATCATGCGTTGAACAGGAATCAGTGGAGATGCTCCGAGGCAGTCGTGGTTGGCGTGGTGGTGGTCGCACTGAGCGTGTGGATGCTTCGATGCTGCAGGAGAAGAGACAGTACCGTCAGGAAAAAGGCCCTGCTGTAGATCATGGGGAGTTGTGGCATCAGTTGTTGTAGCGTCTTCTGAGTGGTGTATCTAGGTGTAGTGCGAGAACCAAGCTTCCTGGTGCTGGACATAGTCCAGGCTTGAACGGGCGCTGACAGGCTGCAGCCTCTATTAAGTAGGCCCGGGGGGAGGGAGGGTGCTGGGTGGCGGTGAGCGTGGCAGACGGGAGGCAGGAAGCGGGCTGGGAGAGCGGCAAAAACGGGTGGGAAGAATGAGCGGCAAGTGAAACCAAGTGCAAAAACAGGGAAAAATACAATAAGGACTAAATAAGGACTAAACAATAAGGACACAACAGGCAATTAAAATAATGACTAAATAAGAACTAAACACTAAGTGCTAACCAGGCAATTCTAATAATAACTAAACGAGGACTAAACAATAAGGGCTAAACAGGCAATTACAATAATGACTAAGCATGGCAACTACAATTTAGGACTAAAGAGGCAAACTGGCCAATACAGTAAGGGCTAAACAGGACAATGAATGAGTAAAGGCAAAGGCAGCAAAAAGCAAGGGGGGCAGAAGAAGGAGACCTGCTGTTCGGTCAGTGAGGGTGAGTTGAATCAGGGACCTTCTATGGGCTCAGGCAGGTCCAGTTGCAGGTCCTGGTAGGTTCAGCACAGCAGGTCAGGTGGGCAGTTGCAGGGAGGCCTATGGAGCTTGTTTTGTCCCTGTAGCTCAAACAGGAGATCAACCAACTGACCCTTGGAGGCACTTAGGTTAGCCTGGGATTCAGGTAAGCAGGTCCAGTTTTCCTTCTCAGACAGCAAGGCAGTCCTCAGCAGCAGGACAGTGCTCTGGCAGCAGGGCAGTCCTTCTTCTGTAATGTGCACAGATCTAGAAGTGTTATAATGAGTGGCACTAGATACACATATTGGACCCCCAAAGACAGTTGTATGTAGGGGCACACCCTGTTCTAACCCCACATCTGATTCCCAACATTTCTTCCCTTCCCCTATCAAGGTTCCAAACTATATGGTGACAAAAGGCTGGGGTAAGGGTCCTTTGTGGGTGCCGAAGCAGGACCTCTGAAGTGTAGGAAGGCAGGGCACAGCTCCAGCCTCAGCTATTCTCTCCCATCCTGGCCACATCTAGTTCCCTTTGTGATGCTGTCTTGCAGGAATACACAAATCCCAACAGCAGAGTCATTCACAGTTGTGTGACCCAGGGACTGGAATAAGGCTCAAATGGTTAAAACAAGTAAATGCCAACTTTCAAAAAGTGGCATTTTCAGAATTGTGACTTACAATCCGACTTTACCATGTAAAGAGGATTTTAAAGTACAAGTCCCTTTATTCTGAACAATATCTCTCTATCTGCTGCCAATCCAAAGTTAGCACTTATTAAATGTAATAAGGTAACCCAGTGTTAGTCAATGGAAGACAGGCCTTACAGTAGTTAAAAATGACTTTAGAAGTTTTTCACTACCAGGAAAATTTAAACCCACGTGTCCCACTTTTTAAATACTATTCACCCTGACCTATGAGCTGTTAGGGCCTACCATAGAGGTGACTTATAAGTATTAAAAAAGAAGGCTTAGGCCTAGCAAGAGGGTTTACCTTGCTAGGTCGAAATGGCAGTTTAAAACTTCCCACACAGGCTGCAATGGCAGGCCCGAAATATGTTTTAAAGTGCTACTTTAGTGGGTGCCATAATGAGTGCAGCAGGCCCACTAGCAGCATTTATTTTGTAGGCTTTGAGTACATGCATTACCATATAATAAAGACTTGCAAGTAAATTAAATGTGCCAATTATGTGTAGACCAATTTTACTGTGTTTAGTGAGAAAACACAAGCACTTTCGCATCGGTTAGCAGTGGCAACATACAGAGAGTTTGTCCTAAAAGCCAACAAAAACAGTTCTGCAAAGGAAGGGAGTGAAGGCAAAAGGTTTGGTGTCACCATGCAGAAAGGTCCGGGTCCATCATGCCCTCTCCAGACAAAAACTGGTAACACACTCCCTCTGTGTCAAACAGGTGTCTGCTTGGTGGAGGTCTCTGGCCCTCTGTCTCTGTGAGAGTGTAAGGAGCACCTCCAGGTCAGAAGCAGCTTTCTTAAATCGCTATTTTAGAAATTCTAAACCATTTGTTTCAATGAAGGCCTATAGTTACAAATGGTTTTGAATTTCCTAGTTTGCGATTTCCTAATAGAAAAACACAAATTTGGAAATGTAATACCGAGGGTGACTATGGCCCTAAGGCCCTCCTGATGCACCACGAAAACAGATGGTGCAAATGTTACGCGCACAAAAGCCCTAGGGGCATGTGTGCACTACATGTAACTTTAAAAAATGCATTGTGGGAGCATTTTTTCAAATTGCACATGGCTACCATTAACTTGGAGTCCATGGTAAAAGCATTTCCTAAATGCTTATTTCACATTTAGGAAATGCTGTGTACATGTGCTTAGGAAATCACAAATAGGAAATCCCTATTTGCAATTTCCTATTTGGGGTTTGCAAAATGCAATTTGTACTGGGTAGAAATCACATTTTGTGATTCCCAAAGGCCTTTGTACATATGGAAAGGCCATTTGGCAATTCTTAACCGACAGCAATTGTGATTCGGTCCATTAAGAAATACTAAATCATTTTGTACATCTGGCCCTAATTGTATTGTATATGTACCTTTTGGAATATAATGTTTTTTGCAGGTGGTTTTCTGTTTTACTTTGCAGGTTTTTCTCTACAAATGTGCCCTGTGGGCATTTGGATGTACTGTTTTTTTTCTAAGGAAATCTCTTTTGATTTATAATTGTCAAGTTTGTCCAGAAAGAATCCAACGCTTCACAGGAATGGTACAATGCTGAGAATGGACCCAACTTCAGGCACCACTGGGTTCCTAAATGAAGTTAACAGGGCTCCTGAGATGTCAGGTGAGGGGAAGAAGGAGGGAAAGGAACTGCGGGGAAGGAGGTCTGAAATGGCAAATGTAAGAAAGATTAGCATAGTATGTGTATATCTCAAATTCAATAATCATCTAAAATATATGTACTTATAATAAATGTCTTGAAAAACTTTTCTTTCAAGGGGAAAGCTTCCTTATATATCTTTCAGGAAACATAGAGAGACAAAAACCTTGACATGATTGTTCTATTTCCTCACTGTTTCTCTCATAATAATACACAGAGCCTGTGCTCTAAATATGTCTTGTGATATCATCTCAAAATAAAGTAAGCCTTCCTCAGCACATAAAAAGTTATCTCTTAAATTCTTCCCAAGACTGCGGTTACATCAGCGTGAATTCATTGTGTTTGAAATTCCAAACAACTGTGCTTCCTTCAGCACATGATGATTCATTGATAATGACATAGTTCACCTGGATTGCACTTTCCTCAGGACGTGTTAAGTAATGTCAATTTACTTTTCGATATGAGTTCATATATGTCAATGAAAATGAATACCACAATTAAACATAAGAGACAGCTCCTCCTCTCTGTCCATGGAAATATTTTTGTAATAGCAAGCTTTGGTCACTGTGTGTGGCTACCTTACATACAGCAGACGCCGAGCCAGGTCAGCGCAAAGGATCATGGTACTTGTAGTCCTGTAAAATCAAGATTTGCCTTGTCCATGGGGATACACATGTAGCAGTCATCTCATTCCAGATCCTGACAATAACCAACTAGTATTTTTAACTTTGATTTCCTTTTTTAGGGTTTCTAGCAGCATTCATTTTTGTTAAAACACATTTTCGTGTTTTTTTAAATGGTTCCTAGATAATTTGGATTGCTTTAAGAGATCTCTATTGGATTGGTTTGTCTTTACTTTTGTGTGCATTTAGAAAATATTTGTAATGTTTTTGGTGGATTATGCTTTTTGACCACATAGATACAGAGGATAATCTTTAGGTACATAATAGTAAGTTATATTTAATTTATTTGGTTTGAGTGCAGAATATTATAGTTTATTTTCTGTGCAACTATTATGAGGTAGGCATTTGGAAATGTGTATTTTATGTCTTGGGCTTATTTTACAAAATGGATTGTTTTTTTTTTTTTTGAGCTTTTTGGTTTGTGAGGTTTAGATTTTTAAATAAATAATTTTTATATTATTTTATTATATCACTCTTATTTAAGTTTGGATTTTCTTTAGTGTTTTGACTGATGCAATAAATGTTTATTATTTATAAAAAATGATTTATCATGCTGGCTAAGATTATGTTATAGATATTCAGGAGTTCTATTGGTTAGTATTTCTTTTACAATGTGCTTTTGTCTTTGATTGCTAAATCTATTTTTTTTGCTGCTGATGAAGAGTTTGAATTTAAATTGTAGCTCGATGTGCATTCTTTTGGTTTGTTTGCTAAATTTGGGTTACAGATTGCTCCATTTATAGTTGATGGTATCTTTGCTCTTTTTCTAGGGCTTCTATAAATGTATATAATGTAGGTTGGGCTCTGCCTAGTGTGGGTTGAAAGGCATTGTACCATCCTTCCATTGCGTTGTTTGTTTTGCTTCCTGTGCAAGTTAACTCAACAGACATTCCACCATGGTATTTGGATTTTGGGTTGCGTCTGTTTCTGGAGCAATGCAATCTGTCAAACAAGTATCATCTAAATAATTCATTAGGGGGCTTAGTTTGTGTTTATTTTGCTGGTAGTAATAGCTATCTGTTACTTAATTTTAGTGGTTAGCTACCTCAGTGGCACCAACATAGGCTAATCCTACAAATTTTCATTTCAAAGGCAAATTGACTGTAGCATATTCTACACTCAATGCAGATTGTTGAAGATGTTTCCATCCATGGAAAGGTTGGTGGTAAGCCAGTGTTGGGGGCCATGGGGGGTGCTGCACTGCCCATGTCAATGGTATGGGCAGTGCAGGGGCCCCTCTGCCCAGCACCGTTGGAATGTGCACTTTGCAGACAGTGCACATTCCAAGGGTGCTGGGGTGCTACCATGTTGGCCTCTGCTCCCTTAGGGGAGCAGAGGCTAATACCGTAGCACTGTTTTGCCGGTCAGCCAGGCGGGTACATCGTAATACAATGTTCTGGCCAGACAGCCTGGCAGGAACATTGTGATACGACGGGGGGGACACCGCCGGCTTTACAGCAGCATTCTCCCCATGGCTCTGGTGCTCCCGAGGTGGAACCACCAAATTTGTAACCAGACCCTTAGTTTTAGTAAATTATCTGCTGTAAAAAGTAGTGGGATTTGTCTAGCATTGTTTAGGTTGTCAGATAACAGGAAGGGATCCTCATTATGTGTCATTTTTAAGAGTTCAGGTAGTTCTATATCTGTGGTCTCCAAACTTTTTAATGCCGTGCCCCCCAGTTGAAAAATAAAAATCATTGGGCCCCCCCCTCAGTATTTTTCACAAATATTTTATAAAGATGGCAATGTTTAAATATTTCTGAACATACTTAAACATTGCAGTTAAGTACTGTTACCTTTTTAAAAAATGCAATATCATCTTTCTGATTAAAAGAAAAAACTGTAATGCTTCTTTTGGAAAGAGCCTGGCGCCCCCCCCTTGGATTACATGAGGCCCCCCCTAGGGTGGGCCGCCCCCAGTTTGAAGACCCCTGTTCTAGATCTTGGCATCTTCTAGGGGCAGGAGGAATATCACAAGTGGCTTTTTTAGTTTGTGCAATTAAAGGTTTTAACGTGGGTTTAGGTGATAGTTGGCCTGTGATGTGTTCAGGAACTTTATGGAGTATGGGGGTCATTACAACCCTGGCGGACGGTGTTAAAGCGGCGGTAATACCGCAAACAGGCCGGCGGGAAAAAAAAGGGAATTATGACCGTGGCGGAAACCGCCAACATAGGCAGCCACTTTAACACTCCGACCGCCACAGCGGTACAGACAAGCAGCGCGGCGGTCACCGCCAACAGACAGGCGGAAGACAAAGTACCGCCCACAGTATTACAACAGGCCAATCCGCCACCTTTTCCGGGGCGGATTCACCGTGGATAAAAACACAGCGGAAACAGCTTTTGCAATGGGAAAATGCTCACCGTAACACTCCACGAGGAAGGAGGGCACCATGGAGCCGGAACTCCAAATACTCCCTGCGCTTGTCTTCCTGCTCCTCTACGAACATCAGCAATGGCGGCGCCGAAGACAATGGTGAGTACTGCACCTACGACATAGGGGGGGCAAAAGTCAGGGACACACACACGCAACACCCCCACCCCCAACCCGACCCTCACCCACTACAACACACACACTAATGCATTTCCAAACATCACAGTAACAACCCCCCCTGGAAGAATGCAAAGACAAAACGAAATGAGTACAACCATTGTAATGTATCAAAATACGGTAAGCTCATATATACATAAATATATACACATTCCAAATATATACATCACGATTAGTAGTACAGGTATGCACATTTCAATGTCCGTGGACCACTGGGCCCAAAATGCATGGGCGAGGCCCACACACGATACCTGTCCTGAAACGGAGAGAACACTGCAGGGGCATCAGATAGAAATACAACAGGCACCTCAGGGGGAAGGGAAGGGGGGCACCTCAGCCGGATGACAGCACCACGCCAGATCCATGACGGGGCTCCATGCCCATTGATGTATCCTGGGGAGTGCAAAGCCACAGTCTCTCAAGTCTTTTCAGTGGGTGGTTTGCCCACTGGACCATCCTGGGGAGTGCAAAGCCACAGTCTCTCAAATCTTTTCAGTGGGTGGTTTGCACACTGGACCATCCTGGGGAGTGCAAAGCCACAGTCTCTCAAGTCTCTACAGTGGGTGGTTTGCCCATTGGACCATCCTGGGGAGTGCAAAGCCACAGTCTCTCAAGTCTCTACAGTGGGTGGTTTGCCCACTGGACCATCCTGGGGAGTACAAAGCCACAGTCTCTCAAGTCTCTACAGTGGGTGGTTTGCCCACTGGACCATCCTGGGGAGTGCAAAGCCACAGACTCTCAAGTCTTTTCAGTGCAGGTTTGCCCACTGGACCATCCTGGGAAGTGCAAAGCCACAGTCTCTCAAGTCTTTTCAGTGGGTGGTTTCCCCACTGGACCATCCTGGGGAGTGCAAAGCCACAGTCTCTCAAGTCTTTTCAGTGGGTGGTTTGCCCACTGTACCATCCTGGGGAGTGCAAAGCCACAGTCTCTCAAGTCTCTACAGTGGGTGGTTTGCCCACTGGACGATCCTGGGGAATGCAAAGCCACAGTCTCTCAAGTCTCTACAGTGGGTGGTTTGCCCACTGGACCATCCTGGGGAGTGCAAAGCCACAGTCTCTCAACTCTCTACAGTGGGTGGTTTGCCCACTGGACCATCCTGGGGAGTGCAAAGCCACAGTCTCTCAAGTCTTTTCAGTGCTGGTTTGCCCACTGGACCATCCTGGGGAGTGCAAAGCCACAGTCTCTCAAGTCGATAACAGTCTCCACTGGTTCTGGAGGGGGACTGGTGCCCAGAGTGCATCACGCTCCCCGTGACGGTCTCAGTTCCGTCACTGCCCCTGCTGCTCATGGGCAAACGATGCTTGAGTTGGCGGTGCTTACCCTGTTCAGGGGTGCTGTCCATGGCGGTCTTTGCCCTGTTCAGCGGTCTATGCCCTGTTCAGCGGTCTATGCCCTGTTCAGCGGTGCTTTCCATGGCGGTCTATGCCCTGTTCAGCGGTGCTTTCCATGGAGGTCTATGCCCTGTTCAGTGGTCTATGCCCTGTTCAGCGGTGCTTTCCATGGCGGTCTATGCCCTGTTCAGCGGTGCTTTCCATGGCGGTCTTTGCCCTGTTCAGCGGTGCTTGCCCTGTTCAGCGCTGCTTGACTTTGCTGTCTCTGACCTGTGCAGCAGTGTGTGCCATGGTGGTCCCTCATTGCCCAGCGGGGCTGCGGCTGCCGGGGCTCTCCTGGCCACTGACTCTGGCGGTGGTCTCCTGACCAGTGACGATCGAGCTGCCCTCCTGGGCACTGACTCCAGCAGTGGTTTCCTGACCAGTGACGATTGTGCTGCCCTCCTGGGCACTGACTCTGGCGGTGGTCTCCTGACCAGTGACGATTGTGCTGCCCTCCTGGCCACTGACTCCGGTGGTGGTCTCCTGACCAATGACGATGGGGCTGGCGGTGGCGTCTTGGGCAGCGGGAAGGATGGCGGCCTTCTCCTCCATGCTGCTCTTCCCAGACTTTGGAGACTTCTTCTGCCCCTTCACCACCTTGGGAGGAGTCACAGCTGACTCAACACTCCCCCCGGGACCCTTGTGGGCGGCTTTGCCGGCAGGTGTCTTCCCCCTCTCCCGTCGGGCACTGTCCAACTTCTGGTGCTTCACAGGGGGTGGACTGGCAGTGCTTTGGCTCCGTGTCACACTGGCTGCCCTGGTGCACTCCACATACCTCTAACAGGCACCACTGGTACCGGAATCTTTTTGGCTGAGGTGCTACTAGGGGACCTATGAATTGGAGGGGGTGATGGGACAGAGGTCAAGGTTGCTCAGGAAAAGTTTCTGACGAACACTGGGATGGGTAGCTGGAGGGGTCTGGGAGTGGAGGAAGAGGAGGTGGTTGTAGGAGGTGTAACTTTTGATGCTTTGGGTGCAGGTGCATGTTCTGGAGGCTGTCGTGAGGTGGATGGATGTTGGGTGTGTGTGTGCCCGCGTTTGTGTACTTTGGGAGGGGGTGTCACAGACACACTGGGAGAGGACACAGGGGATGTGTAAATGGTAGTGGGGTGGTGAGTGCAGGTGAGCGGGGTGTGGTGCTGGGTGTTCTGGTGCGAGTCCTAGTGGCTGTAGTGGTAATGCATGCAGGTGAGAGTGTAGACGAAACGGGGAGGGAGGAGGGAGACGACGAGGAGGGGACACAGTGGAGGCAGGGGATGTTGCTGTGTCTGTATGTGGGTGATGCTTGTGTGAGTGCCTGTGGGATGTGTGGTGCCTATGTTTGCCTGAGCTGCCCTTGTGTGTTGACGTGTGTGCAGGCTGGTCTGATGGTGTGGTTGGGATAGGCAGAGGTACAGGGGATTGGGCCTGGGTGGAGGAAGTTGGAGGGGGGAGGCTAGACACAGGGACAATGGCTGCCATCAGTGCTGAGGCAAGAGATTGCAGGGTTCGATGATGGGCAGCCTGGCCAGAATGAATGCCCTCCAGGAATGCATTAGTGTGTTGCAACTCCCTCTCTATACCCTGGATGGCATTCACAATGGTAGACTGCCCAACAGTGAGTGACCTGAGGAGGTCAATGGCCTCCTCACTGAGGGCAGCAGGGGTGACAGGGGCAGGGGCTGAGGTGCCTGGGGTGAAGGTGATGCCCACCCTCCTGGATCAGCGGGCACGGGGCGAAGGCTGAGGGGCTGCTGGGAGGGCAGTGCTGGTAGGGGGGGTGGCGGCTGTACCTGTAGAAGTGGGGGGCACAGATGGTGCCGCCACAACAAGGGAGCACCCATCGGAGGACGAGTCCGTGTCGCTGTTTGCTGATCCGCTGACCGCCGTGAAGCTCCCCTCGCCCTCCGTCCCACTGGTGTAGTCTGAGTCCGTGGTGTGGCCCTCCATGGCCATGTGGGACGCAGCCCCCTCGTGCTCCGGTGCCCCTGTACCTCCGCCTGATGATGCTGATGCACAAAGGAACATGGAGAGCACAAAAAGGGGTGGGGAAACAGAAGAAAGACAGATTGAGTGCATGGCTTACGGCTACCGTTGGCAGACAATACAGACACAGCAGCCCCCTGCACTACGCCGTGCTCTTGGCCTCTACAGATGCAGTTCCTGGGATATGGCCTACATGGCTATGAGTGCCATCTGCCCACATAGATGACACAGGGGCATGTATACCTGTACTTGGCACTCTACAGAGGTGGGGTGGAGTGGCACATGGCCTGCATTACGGAGGGGCCTAGCCTACGGAACTCGCCCTGGCCTAGGGAAACCCACAGCCCTCCTCCCCCACCCAGACACCACCACTGCACGCAAAGTCATGAGAATGTGAGTGTACTCACCCCCTTGTGTCTGCTGTGATGCCCTCATGCGCCCATCCAACTCAGGGTAGGCCACCGCCAGGATCCGGAACATCAGGGGGGTCATGGTACGACGGGCACCCCTCCCACGTTGGGAGGCCATCCCCAGCTGAGCCTCCACCGTCTTCTTGCTCCAGTGGCGAGTGTCCTCCCATCTTTTACGGTAGTGGGTGCTCCGTCTCTGGTGGACCCCCAGGGTCCGGACGTCCTTGGCGATGGCACGCCAAATATCCTTCTTCTGGTGGGCGCTGACCTACATGACATGTACAGGGGAAGAAGAGAAGTCATTACCAACTGCACTGTCTTAGTGAGTGGCCCACATCCCTGCCCTTGCCATGTGGCGCATGCATTCACACTCCTTCATGCTCGCATAACTCTGCCCCCTTCCTACTTACATCCAGCCCTCTCCACCCAGGCATAGCCCATACAACTTGCACCCTATGTACTCACCTGTTGGTCTGGAGGACAATAGAGTAGCGTGTACTGGGGGAGGACCCCGTCCACAAGCTTCTCCAACTCCTGTGCAGTGAAGGCAGGGGCCCTTTCCCCAGACGCACGTGCCATTGTCTCTTCCAGACCGAGGTCACAGCAGCACTTGCAGTGTAGGTCCTCTCCTGTCGAAGATCAGGTATCGAGTGATTGAACAGATAGAAAATGGCGGTCGCGGCGGTGACGTCCGCGGCGGTGCGTATCATCACCGCCAGCGCACTTTGTCATTGGCTCCTGGGACCCATAGGGTCCAATGTTAACCAATGCAGCATTGCGCCGCGGTCTTCAACCGCCTACCGCAACGGTGCACAACGCCAGTGCAGTTACCTCACATCCCATTGTCCCAGTTTAGAGGTCAGGCAGCCGTCATTTCAGGGGCCTCATGGCTTCATTTACAACTGCGTCACACATACCTAGGCCTGGACTCAACACACTTACAGACAACTTTTGGGATTATGTTTCGTGTTCTGTGTAGCTGTGGGTACATACCTCTGAGTTGCTTGACTCTGTGGTCGCTGTTGTCCTTCCTAGGCAGCGTCAGCTGGGGCATGTGAGGAGATGGCGGAATCCTCCGGTGTACTGACCGCTGGTGGACCTGTTGACAATGGAGGAGCGAAATTTAATCGTCACCTACAGGTTTGACCGTGCCACAATCCAGGAACTGTGTACCCAGTTGGAGCCAGATCTGATATCACCAATCCGCCATCCCGCAGGAATCCCCCCTCAAGTGCAGGTGCTGTCAGTACTCCATTTCCTAGCAAGTGGGTCATTTCAAACAACAGTGGCCAATGCATCAGGGATGTCCCAGCCTATGTTTTGCAATGTGTTGTCCAGAGTGTTGTCTGCCCTGCTGAAACACGTGAGGCGCTACATCGTTTTCCCTCAGGTGGAGGATTTGGCTACAGTCAAAGGTGATATCTATGCCCTGGGACATATCCCTAACATCATAGGTGCCATTGATGGGACCCATGTGGCTTTGGTCCCCCCCCACAGGAGTGAACAGGTTTACAAGAACCGTAAGAGTTATAATTCTATGAATGTACAGATGGTATGTTTGGCAGACCAGTACATCTCGCAGGTAAATGCTATGTTCCCTGGCTCAGTGCATGACGCCTACATCCTGCGGAATAGCAGCATCCCTTATGTAATGGGTCAACTCCAGAGGCACCATGTGTGGTTATTAGGGGACTCTGGTTACCCCAACCTGTCATGGCTATTGACCCCAGTGAGGAATCCCAGGACCAGGGCAGAGGAACGCTACAATGAGGCCCATGGGCGGACTAGGAGGGTGATTGAACGCACCTTCGGCCTCCTGAAGGCCAGGTTCAGGTGCCTCCATATGACAGGTGGTTCCCTATTCTACTCACCAAGGAAGGTGTGCCAGATTATCATCGCCTCCAGGTGTCTTTTCTGCAGGAGGATGGTACAGATGACGGTGTTGTGCCAGCTGTGGAGCCTCTGGACAGTGATGAGGAGGAAGCAGAAGAAGAAGACATTGATAACAGGGACTCTGTCATACAGCAATATTTCCAGTGACACACAGGTGAGATTTTTTTTTTTTGCTATTACATTTACTTTCACACTTCTACCTCTATCCAGTCTGTCAATTTGAAGCAGTGTTTGCTAACTGAGTGGTGCATTTCCATTACGGTTTCAAAGGTGTGGTTACCAACGTGTGTCATCTGCTTGCATCCTTCATGGGCTTGTGATATGTGACATAGGTATGTTGACATTACATTTTCGAACGGATTTTGTCATTGTCATAGATAATACACACTTTCTAAATCACAGACTGACTCCAGATTGTTTTGTGGTTCAAGAGTGTTTATTGAAGTGCTAATTATTGGAGGGGGTTGTAAAATGGTGATGGTTGAGGAATGTCCATGGCAGAGTCCAGTCTATTAGTCTCACAGGTGCACTGCCCATATGGGCATAGGAAGTGGAGCTGGGACAGTTCGAATATGGACAGGGTAACAAAGTGGGACAGTGGGATGACAATCAGGGTGGTCTCATTTCCTGGTGGGAGTCTTGCCATCTTGCTCTGTCCTGTTCCTGGATCTCAGGGACCGCTTGCGGGGTGGTTCTCTGTCTGCAGGGGGTGGGGTGCTGGTGTGGTGGTCCTGTGGCGGAGGTGGTGGGCAGTTCATCGTCCATGCTAGTGTCAGGGGCCCCTTGGAGTGCCACAGTGTCCCTCATGGTCTTCTGTATGTCCTTCAGCACCCCTACGATGGTGCCCAGGGCGAAGCTGATGGTTCTGAGCTCCTCCCTGAACCCCAAATACAGTTCGTCCTGCATGCGCTGGGTCTCCTGAAACTTGGCCAGGACCGTCACCATCGTTTCCTGGGAGTGGTGGTATGCTCCCATGATGGAGGAGAGGGCCTCGTGGAGAGTGGGTTCCCTAGGCCTGTCCGCCCCCTGTCGCACAGCAGCCCTCACAGTTCCCCTGTGTTCCTGGGCCTCCGTCCCCTGGATCGTGTGCCCACTACCACGGCCCCAGGTCCCTGTTGTTTTTGGGGTGGTGGGTTAGCCTGGGTTCCCTGTAGTGGTGGACACACAGCTGATTGACGTGTCCTGGGTACGGAGGTATGGGCCAGCTGGGTGGGTGCTGTGCTGGTGTTACCAGAGGGTGGAAGGTCAGTGTTGGGCTGTGCCTGTGCGAGGGGAACCGACTGTCCCGAGGCCCACGATGGTCCGGGCTGGTCATCTGGATCCAGTTGGCCAGAGCTGCTGTCATCACTGTGGGCCTCTTCTGTGGGTGGGGTAGAGATGTCTGGACCCTCCTGTCTGGTGACGTTAGGTAGTGGTCCTGCAGGGGTATAACAGCATGATTATTGCATGTGTGTGTGTCATGGTGTGCAATGGGTGGGTGAGCGTGTACCCCATTGCTAGCATTCCTGTGTGGGGGCTTGTGTGATGATGGTTAGGGGTTGTTTTGAGTATGTGCAGTGGGCATGCTTTAGTGATGGGTGTCCATGCTTTGTTGTGTCATGCAGGGCTTGGTGTTGGGATGTGTGGTTTGTGTTATTAGTACATTAGGGATGAGTTGGAGTGATAGGGGAGGGGGTGAGGGTGGGGGTGTGTGATAGCATGCAGGTAGGGTGGGGGATATGATAGTTAAGATTTGACTTACCAGTGTCCATTCCTCCACCTACTCCTCCGAGGCCCTCTGGATGCATAATGGTCAAGACCTGCTCCTCCCATGTTGTTAGTTGTGGTGGAGGAGGTGGGGGTCCGCCGCCAGTCCGCTGAATCGCGATGTTGTGCCTGGAGACCACGGAACGCACCTTCCCCCGTAGGTCATTCCACCTCTTCCTGATGTCCTCCCTCTTTCTTGGGTGCTGTCCCACTGCGTTGACCCTGTCGACTATTCTTCGCCATAGCTCCATCTTCCTAGCTATAGAGGTGTGCTGCACCTGTGATCAAAATAGCTGTGGCTCTACCCGTACGATTTCCTCCACCATAACCCTGAGCTCCTCCTCCAAAAACCTGGGGTGTCTTTGGCGTGCCATGGGGTGGTGTAGGTGATGTGTGGGGTGGTGGATGTGGTGATGAGTGTGGTGATGTGTAGTGGTGTGTGGTGTTTTGTGTGTGGATGTTGTGTGGGTGATGGTGTTGTGTGCCTCTGTGTGGTGTGGTTGCCTATTGCTGTGCTCTCTCTCTGTTGCCTTCGTCTCTAATTTTGGGTGGTAGGGGTTTGTGGGTGATGTGGGTGTGTGTTTTATATTGTGTTGGGTGTGTGGGAGTGGTGTTTGTATGTGTATCAGGTGTGTGTCTTTTGAATTGTCCAATGTGGCGGTGTTTTGGAGATGTGTGTGTATTTTGAGCGCAGCGGTGTGTACCGCCAATGGAATACCGCGGTTGAAAGACCGCCACGTGGATTCGTGGGTCGTAATAGCATGGGCGTGTTTCTGTTGGCGTGACAGTGGAGGATTTGTTATCGCCAGTTTATCACTGACCTTTGGTGTGGCGGAGTTGTGTGGGTGTCTGAATTTTGGCAGATTCCAAGATGTGGGTCGTAATAGCTGTGGCGGAATTCCGTGGCCGCGGTGGTGTGTTGGCGGTCTTCTGCACGGCGGTAAGCGGCTTTTACCGCCAATGTTGTAATGACCCCCTATATCTCTTAGGATTTTGGTTGTTGTAAGCTCCTGGAATCTAGTGCTTGCCTCTCTTATAGTCTGCAGTATGTCCCTTGCTTCATGTTCTGTCACATTTTGGGGGGTGGTTGTGTTCCCTTACATTAATTACAACATTATCATTTGTAGTGGCCCTCCAATAGCATGTATTAGAATTATAGTTGGTACATTTTCAACATCAATGTCCTTTCTTGCTTGTAGGTGTAGTTATTGTGACTTAGGCTCTCATTAGGAGTCTGGCAGTCCTTTGGCGGCGGTCAGACCACCACATAATGACCATTACAGTTTGATCACGGTTGGACTGCCAGCAATGCCAGTTTCCCTCCACTGGAGAGACTGGCAGTGTTGGTGGTCCTAATCCACTGGGTCAGCACTGCATGCAGTGCTGCCCTGGGGTTTACGACCCCCCCCCTCCACCAGCTTGTACATGGCGGTTGCATTGCCATATAAAAGCTGGCAGAGACAGGGTGCAGAGGGCCCCATGGGGCCCCTGCACTACCCATGCACTTGGCATGGGCAGTGCAGGGGCCCTAATTGACAGCCCCATTTCGCTTTTCACTGTCTGGTTTACAGACAGTGAAAAGAGCAACAGGTGCCGTTGCACCCTATGCACGGCAACATTGCTGCCGACTCGATTACGAGCCAGCGTCAATGTTGTATGCTGTTTCCCACTGGGCCAATGAGTGGAAACTCTGTTTCATCCCGCTGACCCAGCGGGAAACTCGTAATAGGGGCCTCGGGAAGGTCACGGCACTGGCAGGACTTTGGCAGGCAGCCTTTTCTGCCTGCTGAAGTCATAACGAGGGCCTTAGAGATTGCTTTCTATTCTTGGATGTTATGTAACTTGCTTTTTCTGTCATTGTGTCTGAAACTAGTGTAATTGTATAATAATTGCAATTTTAAAATGTTTATGAGTTTGTTATTTACATATAAAACTATGCAAATACTTTTATTATTCTAAAAATAGGCAGGTTCTTAGATTTTTCACAGTTTTTTTTGCAGCTTTTCTGTAATGTGGAGCAGATGAATTATTTTCTATTGGAAGGAAAAAAGAGCGTCATTTTCATTTTAAATGTTTATGTGTTGGTTGCTTGTAGAGACGGAAGTATTTAGGTTTTATTTTTTTCGATATTGGGGTGAGTTTCTATTTTATATTAATTTATATAAACTTACTTTATGTCTTTTTTTGGTTTGTGATTGGGGCTGTGTTTCAGCAGGTTAGTACTTTTTGAAGTTTTAGTGTTTTTGTTTAGTCAGTACATGTAAAGATTTAGAAGTTGAGGGTGTTTTGCTAATTATTTGCTATTTTACAACTTTAATTTTAATCACAAGTAAGTCGAGTTTTCTTTATCAGTTATGTGCTTTTCTGATGCTAGTTTAGGTTTTATATATAATGTTTAACACATAGTTTGATAGTTTTGAAAATTATTGAATTATATATATATATATATATATATATATATATATATATATATATATATATATACATTAATGTTTAGATTGTTGTATGAACGTTTGTAGTTTATGCAAATTGTTTTGTTTATGTTATCATGTATTTAGTTATTTATTTTATTGCGTTGATTTATAATTATTTTGGTGATATAATATAAGTAATGTTTTTTTAATTGAAAAATGGTTTTATATTGCGGAATGCTTGTTGTAATTATTTGTTTAATAATGTAGAAAGCAGCTTTTTATGTTTATTAATGACAATGTCATTATTTTGACAATATTATTGTAGTCAACATTGTGTGAGGTGATATTTTTTAGATAGCAGAGGATGATGTAATGGCAACTATTTTTTTGTTTCCAATTTGTGTGTATATGATCTGAGTAAAAAATTATATTTTAACAACTATATTTGTGTTCTCAATATCTGTGCTTTTATTAGGTAAGTATAAGGAGGCAATATTGGTGCTAATGATATCAGGTTTTCAATGTTTTTCATATTGCAGGTATCGATTTGATGTCAGTGATCTGTACACTGGCAGAAGTCAAGATTTTTAGGGCAAACAAATACCAAATTTCTAAAAATGGCATTTTCAGAATTGTGACTTACAATTCTACTTTACAAATAAAGAAGATTTTAAATTAACGGCCTTGCTGACAATAAACAAAAATAATATACTATCCAAACTCAAGGAACTCTTCAACACCTGGTCCCGGAAATACATTACTTGGTTGGGAAGAACAGAGACAATCAAAATGATGGCAGCTCTCTTGGTCAACGTTATGACAAGTGTGCTTCTATTTAATCTTTCAATCTTAAAAAATATTTGGTAGACAAGTTGGTCACTAACTTCCTCTGGAAAAATATGAAGGCTAGTTTATCTCTGGAAAAACTCAACATGAATACATCCAAAGGAAGCTCTGACCACTATGACCTTCATAGGTATCTGCTTGCCTTCTTGACTGCCCATGGTTCCTGGAGGTTCATGCAGGATAAACAAACCCCCCACCTCCAGCTACAAATAGAATCCAAGTTAATGTATCCACTCATCTTGTGTACCACCTTAACAATTGACTGTACAACGCTACTGCCCATCAAACATTTTCAACTTATCATTCAAAACAACCTTAACATCCTGAAACAAATTGACAACAAAATTGCCAAATAAAATTATAGGTTCGGACATGCCATAAATCTCTTACAATAAATTTTAAAAAGTTTCAACAAATCTCCCTTCTTATGCTATGAACTTTAGGCTCCCATGATAATCCGTTACTCTTCTTTGTTACAAAATCTAAATTTGATTTACGTGACATGGATTTTTATAATTTTCTGAAAATCAAATCTGTTCTCAGTATATTAGGCCAACTTCACACTCCTGATCTTCCTTTCACACTTCGTAAATTTAAAGAACGTGGTCAAGTTCCTTGAGCCACCAAAAAATAGCGTGTAAAACAGAAGAGAAAATGTGACCTACAAAGCTCCACACACAACAAGCTCACATTTCCTGACACAGTTTAGGAATTAAATTGGCAATCTCCTTTTATCTCACAAATCACTCCCTCACTAGCTCAAGCCTGTGTATGATCCATACACAACAAATACCGGACACCAACCACACTACATGAACTGGGTCTGCTCAAATCCAACCTGTGCAGGAAACGCAAAACCTCACAATGTTCAATAGAACACATGGTTTTCGCATATAGAATTGTACTCCCCCATTGGGACAATATACAAAACCTCATCCACGACATGCTTAAGATTCAATTAATTTTGGACGAAACTACAATTGTTCTGTGCACCTTTGCCGACCCATCCCCGGTAAATTTACCTTCACCAGTCCTGCTTCTGTTTGATTTGTAATCCTGTGGAAGGGGAAAACAAAGTCCTTAACCTCATTTAAGAAATGATGGAAATTACTATACTAAAAGTGCAGACAATATTGTGTTTTCCAAATCACACTTCATAAACAGATCAAGGAAACTGTGGTATAGTATTGAGAAATTCTTACAGAAAAACAACCCCCTCAGAATACACATTTTGATTTCAACATAGGAGCAGACATAATTTATGATATATTCTAGGTGACTCGTCCAAACCCATCAAAAGTTCTGATTACTTACAACTCACTTTGTTACAAATCAGATACGACCACTGCTGTTGCCTCTACTGTTGCTGATGTCACATCACCCCTATTTGGCAGACATTTAAACTCACTCTCTCCTTCTCCCTTTCCTGTTCCTTCTTTTATAGCATCTATTTTATTCGTATTCCAGAATTAGCAGGATTTTACATACTTGCTAGAATCCTTGTACCCTCATTGTCCACCAAAAATGATGATAATAAGGGATGTTTTTACAAAAGGTCCCAACACTAAGAGGCCATCAATCCTTATTTACAGCCTAACATGGGACAGTGGAGTTTCCACAGTCTCTAAAAGTCAGATTACATTCCAAGACTATGTATGATCCACAATAATGTCTTGTCCTCTCATGTGGTTACATTATACAATAACATGATATTAGATGTGAATCTCTGTATACTGCTGTCTTATACCTTCAACCCTGCATTGTGTAAGATGCTCCGCATTATTTTAAAGAACATAATAAAACAGTATGAAAAAAGAGGATGTCAAATTACAAGTCATTTGAGTCTAAACAGTATGGGGGTCATTACAACATTGGCGGTAAAAGCCACTTACCGCCGTGCAGAAGACCGCCAATACACCGCCGCGGCCGCGGAATTCCGCCACAGCTATTATGACCCACATCTCGGAATCCGCCGAAATTCAGACACCCACACAAGTCCGCCACACCAAAGGTCAGTGTTAAACTGGCAAAAACAATTCCTCCACCGTCACGCCAACAGAAACACGCCCATGCTATCACGACCCACGAATCCACGCGGCAGTCTTTCAACCGCGGTATTCCATTGGCGGTACACACCGCTGCGCTCAAAATACACACACATCTCCGAAACACCGCCACATTGGACAATTCCAAATACACACACCTGATACACATACAAACACCACTCCCAAACACCCAATTCAATATAAAACACACACCCACATCACCCACAAACCCCTACGACCAGAATTTTTGAGGAAGCCGAGAGACAGAGAGCACAGCAATTGAGAACCCCACCACACAGAGGCACACAACACCATCACCCATACAACATTCTACGCACAAAACACCACACACCACTACACATCACCACACACATTAACACATACACCACCCCACACATCACCCACACCACCCCATGTCACGCCAAAGACATCCCAGGTTTTCTGAGGAGGAGCTCAGGGTCATGGTGGAGGAAATCCTACAGGTAGAGCCACAGCTATTTGGCTCACAGGTGCAGCACACCTCCATAGCCAGGAAGATGGAGCTATGGCGCAGAATCGTGGACAGGGTCAATGCTGTGGGACAGCATCCAAGAAATCGGGAGGACATCAGGAAGAGGTGGAATGACCTATGGGGGAAGGTGCGTTCTGTGGTCTCCAGGCACAACATCGCGGTACAGCGGACTGGCGGCGGACCCCCACCTCCTCCACCACAACTAACAACATGGGAGGAGCAAGTCTTGACCATTATGCATCCTGAGGGCCTCGGAGGAGTCGGTGGAGGAATGGACACTGGTAAGTCAAATCTTAACTATCATATCCCCCACCCTACCTGCATCCTATCACACACCCCCACCTTCACCCCCTCCCCTATCACTCCAACTCCTCACTAATGTACTAATAACACAAACCACTCATCCCAACACCAAGCCCTGCATGACACAACTAAGCATGGTCACCCCTCACCAAAGCATGCCCACTGCACATACCCAGAACAACCCCCTAACCATCATCACACAAACCCCCACACAGGAATGCTTACACTGGGGTACACGCACACCCACTCATATGCACACCATTACACACACAGATGCAATAATCATGCTCTTATATCCCTGCAGGACCACTACGGAACGTCACCACACAGGAGGGTCCAGACATCTCCACTCCACCCACAGAAGAGGCCCAAAGTGAAGACAGCAGCTCTGCCCTACTGGATCCTGATGACCAGCCCGGACCATCATGGCCCTCGGGACAGTCGATTCCCCTTGCACAGGCACAGCCCAACACTGACCTTCCACCCTCTGGTAACACCAGCACAGCACCCACCCAGCGGGCCCATACCTCCGTACCCAGGACACGTCAATCAGCGGTGTGTCCACCACTACAGGGAACCCAGGAGAACCCACTACCCCAACAACAACAGGGACCTGGGGGCAGTGGTAGAGGGCACACGGTCCAGGGGACGGAGGCCCAGGACCACAGGGAAACTGGGAGGGCTGCTGTGCGATGGGGGGCAGACAGGCCAAGGGAACCCACTCTCCACGAGGCCCTCTCCTCCATCATGGGAGCATACCACCACTCCCAGGAGACGATGGTGACGGTCCTGGCCAAGTTTCAGGAGAGCCAGCGCCTGCAGGAGGAGCAGTATTTGGGGTTCAGGGAGGAGCTCAGAACCATCAGCTCCGCCCTGGGCACCATCGTAGGGGTGCTGAAGGACATACAGAAGACCATGAGGGACACCGTGGCACTCCAAGGGGTCCCTGACACTAGCCTGGACGATGAACTGCCCACCACCTCCGCCGGCGCTAGTGGACAGGACGCCCCGCCACACGACCACCACACCAGCACCCCACCCCCTGCAGACGGAGAACCACCCCGCAAGCGGTCCCTGAGATTCAGGAACAGGACAGAGCAAGATGGCAAGACCCCCGCCGGAAATGAGACCACCCTGATTGTCCTCCCACTGTCCCACTTTGTTACCCTGTCCACACTTAAACTGCCCCAGCTCCACTTCCTATGCCCATATGGGCAGTGCACCTGTGTGACCAATAGACTGGACTCTGCCATGGACATTTCTCCACCATCCCCCATCACCAATTTACAACCCCACTCCATTTTTGAGCACTTAAATAAACACCCTTGAAGCACAAAACAATCTGGAGTCAGTCTGTGATTTGGTAAATTTGTATTATCAATGACAGTGACAAAATGCGTTTTCAATTGTAATGCCAACATACCTATGTCACACATCACAAGTCCATGAAGGATGCAAGCAGATGACACACATTGGTAACCACACCTGTGAAACCGTAATGGAAAGGTACAACTCAGTTACCAAATACTGCTACTAAATGACAGACAGGATAGAGGTAGAAGTGTGAAAGTGAATGTAATAGTAAAATAAAATGTTCTCACCTGTGTGTCACTGGAAATATTGCTGTATGACTGACACCCTGTTGTCTATGTCTTCTTCCTCAGCTTCCTCCTCATCACTGTCCACAGGGTCCACAGCTGCCACAACACCGCCATCTGGACCATCCTCCTGCAGAAAAGGCACCTGGCGTCGCAAAGCAAGATTGTGAAGCATCGAGCAGGCGATGATGATCTGGCACACCTTCTTGGGTGAGTAGAATAGGGAACCACCTGTCATATGGAGGCACCTGAAACTGGTCTTCAGGAGGCCGAAGGTGCGTTCGATCACCCTCCTAGTCCGCCCATGGGCCTCATTGTAGCGTTCCTCTACCCTGGTCCTGGGATTCCTCACTGGGGTCAGTAGCCATGACAGGTTAGGGTAACCAGAGTCCCCTAATAGCCACACACAGTGCCTCTGGAGTTGACCCATCACATACGGGAATCTGCTATTCCGCAGGATGTAGGCGTCATGCACATTGCCAGGGAACATAGCATTTACCTGGGAGATGTACTGGTCTGCCAGACATACCATCTGTACATTCATAGAATGATAACTCTTCCGGTTCCTGTACACCTGTTCACTCCTGCGGGGGGGACCAGAGCTACATGGGTCCCATCAATAGCACCTATGATGTTGGGGATATGTCCAAGGGCATAGAAGTCACCTTTCACTGTAGCCAAATCCTCCACCTGAGGGAACACAATGTAGCTCCTTACGTGTTTCAGCAGCGCAGGCAACACTCTGGACAACACGTTGGAAAACATAGGCTGGGACATCCCTGATGCCATGGCCACTGTTGTCTGAAAAGACCCACTTGCAAGGAAATGGAGCACTGACAGCACCTGCACGTCAGGGGGGATTCCAGTGGGATGGCGGATTGGTGACATCAGGTCTGGCTCCAACTGGGTACATAGTTCCTGGATAGTGGCACAGTCAAACCTGTAGGTGATGGTTAAATGTCGCTCCTCCATTGTCAACAGGTCCACCAGCGGTCGGTACACCGGAGGATTCCGCCATCCTTTCAAATGTCCCAGCTGACGGTGCCTAGGAAGGACAACAGCGACCACAGAGTCAACAAATTCCCAGGTATGTACCCACAGATACACAGAACACGACACCAAACACAAAACTCTTCCTGTATGTGTTGAGTGTAGGCCTAGGTATGTGTGACGCAGTAGTAAATGAAGCCATGTGGGCCCCTGAAATGGCGGCTGCCTGACCTCTAAACTGAGACAATGGGAGTGTGAGGTATCTGCGCTGGCGTTGTACACCGTCACGGTAGGCGGTCGTAGACCGCGGCGCAATGCATGCATTGGTTAACAATGGACCCTATGGGTCCCAGGAGCCAATGATGAGGTGCGCCGGCGGTGATGATACGCACCGCCGCGGATGTCACCGCCACGGACGTGACCGCCATTTTCTATCTGTTCAATCACTCGATACCTGATCTTCAACAGGAGAGGACCTACATTGCAAGTGCTGCTGTGACCTCGGTCTGGAAGAGACAATGGCTGCTGCGTCTGGGGAAAGGGCCCCTGCCTTCACTGCTCAGGAGTTGGAGAAGCTCGTGGACGGGATCCTCCCCCAGTACACGCTACTCTACGGTCCTCCAGACCAACAGGTAAGTACACAGGGAGCACGGTGTATGGGCTATGCCTGGGTGGAGAGGGCTGGATGTTAGTTGGAAGGGGGCAGAGTTCAGGGAACATGAAGGACTGTGAATGCATGTGCCACATGGCAAGGGTAGGGATGGGGGCCACTCACATCGACGGTGCAGTTGGTAATGACTTATCTTCTTCCCCTGTGCATGTCATGTAGGTCAGCGCCCACCAGAAGAAGGACATTTGGCGTGCCATCGCCAAGGACGTCCGGACCCTGGGGGTCCACCAGAGACGGGGCACCCACTGCCGGAAAAGATGGGAGGACATTCGCCGCTGGAGCAAGAAGACGGCGGAGGCTTAGCTGAGGATGGCCTCCCAACGTGGGAGGGGTGCCCGTCGCACCATGACCCCCCTGATGTTCTGGATCCTGGCGGTGGCATACCCGGAGTTGGATGGGCGCTTGAGGGCATCACAGCAGACACAAGGGGGTGAGTACTCTCTCATTCTGTGGACTTTGCGCGCAGTGGAGGGGTCTGGGTGGGGGAGGAGGGCTGTGGGTTTCCCTAGGCCAGGGCGAGTTACGTGGGCTAGGCCCCTCCGGAATGCAGCCCATGTGGCACTCCACCCCACCTCACTAGAGTGGCAAGTACAGGTATACATGCCCCTGTGTCATCTACGTGTGCAGATGTCACATAGCCACATGGGCCAGATCCCAGGAATTGCATCTGTAGAGGCCAAGAGCACGGCGTAGTGCAGGGGGCTGCTGTGTCTGTATTGTCCGCCAACGGTAGCGGTAAGCCATGCACTCAACCTGTCTTTCTTCTTCCGTCCCCCCCCTTTTTGTGCTCTCCCTTTTCTTTTGTGCATCAGCATCATCAGGCGAAGGTACAGTGGCACCGGAGCACGAGGGAGCTGCATCCCACATGGCCATGGAGGGCCACACCACAGACTCTGAATACACCAGTGGGACGAAGGGCGAGGGGAGCTTCACGTCGGTCACCGGATCACCAAACAGCGACACGGACTCGTCCGCCGATGGGAGCTCCCTTGTGGTGGCGGCACCATCTGTGCCCCCCACTTCTACAGGTACAGCCGACACCTCCCCTACCAGCACCGCCCTCCCAGCAGCCCCTCAGCGTTCGCCCTGTGCCCGCTCACCCAGGAGGGTGGGCATCACCTTCGCCCCAGGCACCTCAGCCCCTGCCCCTGTCACCCCTGCTGCCCTCAGTGAGGAGGCCATTGACCTCCTCAGGTCACTCACTGTTGGGCAGTCTACCATTGTGAATGCCATCCAGGGTGTAGAAAGGGAGTTGCAACACAGTAATGCATTCCTGGAGGGCATTCATTCTGGTCAGGCTGCCCTTCATCGAACCCTGCAATCTCTGGCCTCAGCACTGATGGCAGCCATTGTCCCTGTGTCTAGCCTCCCCCCTCCAACTTCCTCCACCCAGACCCAATCCCCTGTACCCCAGCCTATCTCAAGCACACCATCAGACAAGCATGCATACACCTCAACACACAAAAGTAGCTCAGGCAAACATAAGCACCACACAACCCACAGGCACTCACACAAGCATCACCCACATACAGACACAGCAACATCCACTGCCTCCACTGTGTCCCCCTCCTCGTCATCTCCCTCCTCCCTCCCAGTGTCATCTACACTCTCACCTGCATGCACTACATCTACAGGCACTAGAAATCGCACCAGAACACCCAGAACCACACCCGCTCACCTGCACTCACCACCCCCACTACCATTGACACGTCCCCTGTGCCCACTCCCAGTGTGCCTGTGACGCCCCCTCCCAAAGTACACAAACGCGGGCACCCACACACCCAACATCCATCCACCTCACGACAACCTCCAGTAACTGCACCTGCACCCAAATCACCTAAAGTTACACCTCCTACAGCCACCTCCTCTTCCTCCACTCCCAGACCCCCTCCAGCTACCCATCCCAGTCTTCGTCAGCAACTCTTCCTCAGCAACGTTGACGTCTTTGCCTCCACCCCTCCAATTGATAGGTCCCGTAGTAGCACCTCAACCAAAAAAGGTCCAGTACCAGTGGTGCGTGTTAAAGGTGTGTGGAGTGCACCGGCCACCAGGGCAGCCATTGTGACACGGAGCCAAAGCACTGCCAGTCCACCCCGTGTAAAGCACCTCAAGTTGGAAAGTGGCCGACGGGACAGGGTGAAGACTCCTGGCGGGAAAACTGCTCACCAGGGTCCCAGGGGGAGTGCAGAATCAGCTGTGACTCCTCCAAAGGTGGTGAAGGGCCAGAAGAAGTCTGCACAGACTGGGAAGAGCAGCACAGCGGAGAAGGGCGCCATCCTCCCCGGTGGCCGGGACGCCACCACCAGCACTGTCGTCACTGGGCCGGAAACCACCACCAGAGTCAGTGCCCAGGAGGGCAGCACAATTGTCACTGGTCAGGAGACCACCGCCAGAGTCAGTGCCCAGGAGGGCAGCACAATCGTCACTGGTCAGGAGACCACCGCCAGAGTCAGTGCCCAGGAGGGCAGCACATTCGTCACTGGTCAGGAGACCACCGCCAGAGTCAGTGCCCAGGAGGGCAGCACATTTGTCACTGGTCAGGAGACCACCGCCAGAGTCAGTGCCCAGGAGGGCAGCACAATCGTCACTGGTCCGGAGACCACTGCCAGAGTCAGTGCCCAGGAGGGCAGCACTGTAGTCACTGGTCCGGAGAGCACCACCAGTGTCAGTGCCCAGGAGGGCCCCGGCAGCCACAGCCCCACTGGGCAATGAGGGACCGTCATGCCACACACCAATGCACAGGTCAGACAGCAAAGGCAAGCACCGCTGAACAGGTCAGAGACCGCCATGGCAAAGCACCGCTGAACAGGGAAAAGACCTACATGGTGAAGACCGCGGAACAGGGCACAGACCGCCATGGCAAAGCACCGCTGAACAGGGAAAACACCGCCATGGTGAAGACCGCTGAACAGGGCAAAGCACCGCTGAACAGGGAAAAGACCGACATGGTGAAGACCGCTGAACAGGGCACAGACCGCCATGGCAAAGCACCGCTGAACAGGGAAAACACCGCCATGGTGAAGACCGCTGAACAGGGCAAAGCACCGCTGAACAGGGAAAAGACCGACATGGTGAAGACCGCTGAACAGGGCACAGACCGCCATGGCAAAGCACCGCTGAACAGGGAAAACACCGCCATGGTGAAGACCGCTGAACAGGGCAAAGCACCGCTGAACAGGTCAGAGACCGCCATGGCAAAGCACAGCTGAACAGGGAAACCACTGCCATGGTGAAGACCGCTGAACAGGGCAAAGCACCGCTGAACAGGGCAAAGCACCGCTGAACAGGGAAAAGACCGCCATGGTGAAGACCGATGAACAGGGCAAAGCCCCGCTGGACAGGGACAAAAACGCCAAATCAAGCATCGTTAGCCCATGTGCAGTTGGGACAGTGACGGAACAGGAACCGTCACGGGGAGCCTGATGCAGTCTGGGCACCAGTCCCCCTCCAGAACCAGTGGAGACTGTTATCCACGTGAGAGACTGTGGCTTTGCACTCCCCAGGATGGTACAGTGGGCAAGCCACCCACTGTAGAGACTTGAGAGACTGTGGCTTTGCACTCCCCAGGATGTAACAGTGGGCAACCCACCCACTGTAGAGACTAGAGAGACTGTGGCTTTGCACTCCCCAGGATGGTACAGTGGGCAAGCCACCCACTGTAGAGACTTGAAAGACTGTGGCTTTGCACTCCCCAGGATGTAACAGTGGGCAACCCACCCACTGTAGAGACTTGAGAGACTGTGGCTTTGCACTCCCCATGATGGTACAGTGGGCATGGAGCCCCGTCGTGGATCTCGCGTGGTGCTGTAATCCGGCTGAGGTGCGCCCCCCTTCCCTTCCCCCTGAGGTGCCTGTTGTATTTCTATCTGATGCCCCTGCAGTGTTCTCTCCGTTTGTGGACAAGTATCTAGTGTGGGCCTCGCCCATGCATTTTGGGCCCAGTGGTGTACGGACATTGATATGTGCATACCTGCACTACTTCTCGTAATGTATAAAATCTGCAATGTGCATATATATCTGTATATATTTGGTTACTGTGGTTTGATAAATTACAATGTTTTAACTGATTTCCTTTTGTCTTTGCATTCTTCCGGGGGGGGGGGTTGTGGGTTGTTACTGTGCTGTTTGGACATGCATTGGTGTGTGTGTTGTAGTTGGTGAGGCTCGGGTTGGGGCTGGGGGTGTTGCGTGTGTGTCCCCCTGACTTTTGCCCCCCCCTCGCCTATGTCGTAGGTGCAGTACTCACCGTTGTCTTCGGCACCTACGTAGATGGTGATTGTAGAGGAGCAGAAAGACAAGCACAGGGAGTATTTGGAGTTCGGGCTCCATGGTGGCCTCCTTCCTCGTGGAGTGTGTTAAGGTGAGCGTTTTCACATTGGAATATCTGTTTCCACCGCGATTTTATCCACGGTGATTCCGCCCCAGAAAAGGTGGCAGATTGGCGGGTTGTGATACTGTGGGCGGTACATTGTCTTCCGCCTGTCTGTTGGCGGTGACCGCCGCGCTGCTTGTCTGTACCGCCGTGGCGGGCGGAGTGTTAAAGTGGCTGTCTATGTTGGCGGTTTCCACCACGGTCATGATTCCCTTTTTTTGTCCGCCGGCCTGTTTGCGGTATTACCGCACCTTTAACACCGTCCGCCAGGGTTGTAATGACAACCTATATCTCTATCTGCATCTAATGCTAAATTAGAATTTACTAAATGTAATCTGTAACCCAGTGTTAGCCAATCTGAGAGACTGGCCTTACAGTAGTGAAAAACAGCTTTAGGAGTTTTTCACTGCCAGGTCATGTAAAACATAAATCAGCATGTCTTACTTTTTAAATACAAAGCACTCCATCCTATGAGCAGTTACGGCGTACTTCATGGTGGCGTTTAAGTATTAAAAAGGCAGGTAAGCGCTTTTCAGGTCAATTAAATGTGTCATTCAGCTGTAGGCCAATTTTATAACGTTTTAGGGAGAGAGCACAGCCCCTAAGAACTGGTTAGCAATGGTAAAGTGCCCAGGATCCTAAAAAACAATACAAATGGGTTCAGCAAAAAAATTGGAATGACCATGCAGAGAAGGCCTGGTTCGACAGTTATCATAGGTTACATGCCATAGAAAGGCATTTGATTATATGTTCTCTTGCACATTACAATAGTAAGCAAGAGTTTTGGTGTAGGTCAGTCCATGGGTGACCTGGTATATACGATTTGCACTCTTGTAATTCTTATTGGGCTCTATTAGTAGGGATTTTATATCATTTTGCCAAATGTATTTCCAATATTTGTAATTTTATTATGATATTCCTAATCGATGTCTTGCAGGAAGGCTTATGAACCAACCAACACAGTAGGTCTGAGTTGGTTCTGGTGAAAAGCAATTGATAAAGGTTATAGGTCTGATTGTTTATGATGAAAAGTTATGATAAAATTAGTAGGCCTGACATAGGCTTTTAAAGGTAGATTGCTATTACCCTGTATTAAGCCTACAGATAGGTATTTTATTACATGGAATCTCAAAGATTACTATAGTAGACAAGGTTTTTAGTGCTGGTTACCCCCTCTGACAAGCAAAGGGTAAAGGAGATTTGTACAGTCAGAATCCTTTTCAGGCCCCCTTGGGAGAGGTAGTATTTTACTTTTCCAATTGTAATTTTGTGTACTATGTACTAAACGTAATTTATGTTTTTACTGGAAAGATTCTACAGCTGTTGCTGCAGCAGGGGAGGTGGGGCCGGGGGGCGTGGGGTTGACGCTTCTCCGCCATAGCAGAGGAGCCACCCCTGATTGGCAGCACAATTCACAGGCTATAGTCTTTTTTGTACATATACCCCATTTGGTCTGGTCACTGAATCACCCAGTGTTTCATGTAACGTTTACAAAATGGTAGTAGGGTTCGGCTGTAAAAGTGTCCAAACCAGCAAATTAAGATGGAAAGCCAAGCCGGTGCCAAGCCCTCAACATAGTTGGCATGTAAACGTTATGCAATAATATGATACAAACTCTCTTAAAATTTAAAAAAAGTATATGTCTTTATGCAGTGGAAGCATTTTGTCTTAGTGTATTAGATTATATTGCTGCAATAAGTGGTATGTGTTAGAAGTGATAGTGTCTAAATATGAACTCAGAAATGTTCAGCCTTCCAAGCTCACTGGCAATGACACCATCAGTGAACAAAGTGGAAGGTAATGTTCATGTAACCCCTCTATAGTTCGTAGGTCATTATATATGGAGCAACAATTATAATCTAGTAAAGCATACACTAGGAATTTTTGTTCAGGGTGCATCCCGAACTAACATAATTCAGGGTAATCTGGAATGTAAGGAGAAGGGGAAGGAGGCGCAGCAAAATACAATTACTGCCTGGGATCACGGAATTTGGCCAAGCAGGTAAATCGGGATTGAGCCCAGTTTTTCTGGTTTCAAAGTTTACAATTCAGCCACTAGAAGGGTATAGTTTTCTCTACAACAATGATTAATGCTTGGTGTTTAATTCTATGAGGAGCTAAATCAGAACACTATGTTTAATAAAAACATGTATGTTATGTTAAATCAAGTAGACACAATATCTTCCTGCAAAGAATTACAAAGTTAAATTAATGGAAGTCGTGGTAATTTATTTGTAATGTTGACCTCCCCAGCTTCCCCTGACTTAAAGGGCGATTTTCTGAGCAGCTTGGCATCTTAAGAGAGGGCAATATACATGGTAGCTCAACAAAAGCAAAGGAACAGAGTGAAGTGCAGGACTGACATCAAATGCAGAGTACAAACCACATGCTTTTTGTGCATGTTTTTATTACCTGCTGGGAGTAGCGCAGGCAACAGTTCCGATGGCTCACTGCCGAAGCATGTAGAGTGTTGAACAAATGCTCAGAGAGTAAGGGCCTGATTTCAAGTTTGGCAGATGGAGTAGTTTCCCTCGAAATGGCGGAAGGCATTTCCGCCACCATCCTGAAGATACGTTGCCTGCCAAATTTAGAGATGACTGCTGGCCCTGTGGTCATCCCGGCATCTTTGCTGCAGGGCAAGGAGAAGAGGTGCTTGGAGCATTAGTTAAGAACATGGGGAGCAGGTATAACCCACATGAAGGCTCAGTTCATTTTGGGCTCTAGGGTCCAAGAGGTCCTCCAGTTGAGCCAGACCTCACATTCAAGCCTTCAGTAGCTCACCCATCTCTATCAGATTGGGTGCATACGCTTCTGGTCAAAATCTCTCACCCACAATCTCTTCACTGCTACAACAATCTACTCCTTATCGAATCTTTCTCCACCGTTCCCCAAAATGTGCTTCCTTTTGTTGAAGAACAGGGCTTCAGCTGCCCCATTCATTCCAGTGACAGAATGTGGTGGTCAGATACATGCCCAAATGTACATCTGACTGCAGGAGGTATCACTAGCACAAACATCCCCATCGACTCTTCCTCATTTTGAGGATGTCAGTTCCCTCCCAATCATATCTAAAGAGCAATATACTTCCATACACTTTAACAGGGTCTCTGTCACTGCAAACAGGGCCGGCTTTAGTGCTGGTGGAGCCCGTTGCAACAACCTTTTTTGGCACCCCCCATGTCATCCACCTTGGATTCCATCACTATCACCTGGCAAAACTGACCCTCATCTCTCCATAGCTCCTCTCTCACATACATTTCATTTTTTAAAGAGCTGGTAAAGGCTGGCTTTCCTAATCCACTCACCTATCCACATAAAATACAGATTTGTTCTTTGCAGTAGGCATAATAACCCTCTGTGCTACTTATGCTGAGTCAAAACTGCCACTAGACAAAACTCCAGATCTCTCTCTAGCAGAAACATTGATCACAAGAGTTATCTTGACATTTCTGTTGCTGCTTGAAAGCTGGACGCACAAGGAGCTCTTCAGCAGGTGCTTTTAATTTTCTAAAGACACCGCTCCCCCTGAGGTCAGCGCTCAATGCAGCCTCATCGCTCACACTGTTCTAAATCTGGTC
Organism: Pleurodeles waltl; assembly: GCF_031143425.1. Taxonomy (NCBI): domain Eukaryota; kingdom Metazoa; phylum Chordata; class Amphibia; order Caudata; family Salamandridae; genus Pleurodeles; species Pleurodeles waltl. The sequence continues at coordinate 534,673,243 of NC_090450.1, read as the reverse complement.
CTGTTTGCAAACTTGCATCAATTACCCTTAGAAAAGTGATTTATCATTCATTCACTTTAATAAGCTCATCCTCTCAATAACTAATACAAGGCAGCACCATACTATTCTAGCTCATCATTATTAGCCAATAATAATTGACAAACAGCACATGAGGGGGGGAGGAAAAGGAGCACTGAGACTGGGGCCATTTCCGAGCCCGAAGATATGATGGGTGCCTAACTACACCAGAACTGCCGAATATTAGGAGCCCTTGGGAAAGTATGATGTAGCAGTTGTGAAGTTGTTAAGAAATGTTAATTGAAATGTATCATAAATAAAACCAATAAAAATCTGTTTAAAAACAAAATAGGCTCACCCTCTCAAATTTTGGACTCCACCCTCATTCACAAGCCAACATGTTGACATGTGTTGGGATGAAAAAGTCCCTCACATGGTGACAGACGTGAACTAATGCCCTGAATGCCCCAGCTACAATAATGTCTGAACCCCTGGTGCTGATTTTGTTGTCATGGGCAAACATTGATCATGGCAAGTGTGTGCCATGACATAGGCCTGCTTCATGGAATGCTGCCTTGTTGAACCGGGAGAGTTGCCCAAATCGCTACCCTCATAGTGGTGAAAGGCTACTGCCTTTGCTATGAGTTAAGCATCACAAGTGACATTTGGTGCAGCCTACTGTTTAATAATCAGTGGAAGTGAACAGGCCTTCTTTTTTTACCTGTGTTACCAGAGTGAGGCCTACTGTTCAGCTGGAGTCTGCTCAACTCCCCCTTGGTTTATATCTAGTTAGTATGTAGCTTTGTGGGTGTGTGTGATTGCGCGTGTGTGTGTATGTGTACGTGCCTTTGAATAGTACAATGAACGGAAGACTATGGGTTCCATTTTGGGAGATTCAGGGATATCTGGATGTGCATGAGGAGCATGATGAGGTAGAGGAATCCTCCAGACAGGTTTATGGATCACATCTAGTGCCTGGAACTGGATTATAAGAAGGGAAGCTCAGGGTCCCCAAAACTGCCAACTGTCAGGCAAATAATCGGGCTACATATCCAGGAGACGAAGCTCTGTAAGTCTTCTGCCTGTGACCAGGACTGGGGCTAAGCCTGCCAGTCTCCCACACGGGTGAGTGGACATCACCTAGGGAAATGGAAGACCACCAGCCCCTGGAGCCTGGAACACCAGTGCCTGCCTTCTTACCAAGATGAGTGTGCCTGTGAGGAAGAGGAAAGCACTTGGAGGGAGTGGGGTCCAGTGAGGGATCCTGGAGAGTGGATCCCCGTAGTAAGGTGTGAGGAGAAATTAGCCGCACCACTCAGGTGGTCATCCATGTGCAGATTCAAGTCAGCGAACCCATTTGCCAAATGGGGCCACTGTGAAGTTAGATGCATTTGGCATACAAGGTTAGAAGTTACATGTGGTTGTATCATTAGGGCTGCTGCCTATGTACAGAGTGATGTTGGCGACCTTGCATGCCAGAGGGAGGCACCATAAAGATAGCATGACTGCTGTGCTAATTGGGCTGTATCCCATTTGCGGAGTGAAGTTGGTAACCCTGTGTGCCAAAAGGGGCCACCGTGAAGATTGCATGAGTGCTGTGCTGATCTGGCAGTATCCCATGTGCTGAGTGAAGTCTGGGATCTCGTGCCACTATACAAGGAAGTTAGTGCTGTGCCTTTTGAGACATCACCTGTATGCCAGAGGTAGCCTCAGTGAAGAACAGGGAACATTGCCTGGTGCTGCCGTCATAGAAGCATGGGACGGTCAAGTCTTACTCCAGCATAGGTCACCAGTAGGGTCCAGGTCAGTTCCAGCTGGGCACTTCAGGAAAAAGGCCTCTTGCAGTTTGTGGTGTACCTATATCTCACACAGGAGGTAGTCCAAATGACCATCAAAGTCCACTTCTTTTCCTGAGTACAATAGGAAAAAGGTCCAGCCTTAGGTCTTCTCACTGGACTCAAATAGCTGGTCCAGTCCTCCTCTGTTCTTCCACTGGTCTGCTAGTGTTCTTAAGAAAGTGTTTTGGGTGCCAGATTTATGCCTGGCACTGACTTGTCAATGGGAGTGACTCCTGCCCCCTTCCAAACCAATTGGGTATAGGTTCCCAGTGGTAACCCTACCCATTTTGTAGCAGGTCCTATGTGCCCTACTAAAACAATCCCACTGTGCCCCTCACTCACTAAAAGTAAGATGGAGCAGCCCTTGTTCCCTTGTGCAGAACCTGTGTGCCCACCCAGAGGTGTGGTCAAAGTAATGAGCTGTCCCTTGTCCATGGTCACCCCAAACCAGTTCTGGGAGCAGCTTTCCCTCGCTGAGTTTGGTGTCTGCTGACTGGGAGGACAAGGAAAGGGTCCTGTTCGGGTGTCCTCTAGCATCTGCTTGTAACAGGGGAGGCCCATTTGGAGTAAAAATAAGTTCCTGGGCACAGCCCAACTGGTCCTCTTGCAAGTGAAACAACACCACCTCCCTCACCCAGGCCATAGTTTCTCTCTGGGAGAACGTTTCACATTTCATCAGAACTATTCACCAGCTAAGTGACAATTGGTGGGCTACGGAGCATCAAGAAGGGAAACTATAACTTTCTAAAAGTCCCTTTTTCCTAATTTTTACTATGAATCTGACTTTAACAATAATTTGGACTTTTAATGAATATCAAAATAGTTATTTCATAATTTTCCTAGCTGGTCCCCAGCCTAAGATAGCAGAATTAATAATTAATTTTTCTTACTAGTGTTTCTCTATGGACCAGCATGTCTTCCTACAGTGAAAATAGCTTCTGGGTGCTAGTAACTGTAAGGCCATGTTACCTTAAACGTTTTAAAAGTCCTACTTTTAAATACCAAGCACCCTGCCTTGTGGGCTACAAGGCCTACACAGAGATTGTAGCACATTGGTTTCATCTTATTTAGTCCCTTGGATTTTTCTCATTTGACTGCATGTTTTTTGTTCTTTTTGGTGGGAGTAAGGGCCAGGTATAGCAAAGGTTTTTACCCATTCTGTGTCTATGTGAAAAGTGTTTGTACATATGGCCCTAAGTCTCTAAACCTGAATTTCACTTCAGCTAAATTCATGTTATTATACCATGCATGTAAACCATCTGTGTCCAGCTTTTATGATAAGTCCACTTTTGCACAGCTAGAGTAAGACACTGCAGGCTTATTACATATGAACATGTGTGCACTTGCTGGGGGGGTGCGCACGTGAGACTACTGTCATGTGCAGCTGGTATCAGTACACAGGTAGCCTGTCACCAAAGGGACTCTGCAAGGATTAGTACTGACCTGTGTAGGTCTTACAGTTGGTAGTGCTTAATGGAAACATCTGTTTTGATTCACTGCATTATACATTATTGGCAAACTCCACCCCAAAGTTTAGTTTTGCTTCACTTAGATCCACAAGGTCTGACTCAGCTCATGATCAGATACCAGGCCTTTGTCCCCACTACTGGGCCAAGTGGGGTAAAACATGACCACAAAGTTTGAATTTACAGCCTCTAATAAACCATATCCACAGCTTATGGGATTTCTGCATTTGTTAGTCTGTTCTGTATTGACATTTCAAGATGGAAACAATTAACATTCTCAGAGCCATTCTTCTTTCCATGGTATGAATTGTGCGCTTGGGCCTGAAGAATGTTTATCTCACAGTATCCATTTTCAACCCCATAAGGAGTTCCTTCAGCTTATTTGCCTGGGTCAGGTATTCAGGTTCATTTTTCTCCCATTTGGCCTCTCCTCTGATTCTTAGTGTTTCATGAAGCTACTCAGACCTCTAGCGGCATTTCTAAAGTGCAGTGCCTCAGAATCATAGTATATCTAAATGATATGATCTTTTTAAGGCAGCAGAAGGAAATATTGATAGACCAAGTTAATTTTCCACAGCGTTCATGCAAACATTGGGGATTGTAGTAAATTGGGAGTCAAACAATCTCATTCCTCCTCAGCAGAGGGTGTTTCTGGGATTGGTGGTGAGCTCAGAAAAGGAACTGCTATAACTTCCAGAGATACATTTACAGGTTATTAAGAAGGAGCTGATGTTAATACTGAACCTTCATAAGGTGTCTCTCCAGTACTTAGCAAGACTGGTGGGTCTCCTATCCTTATACATTTAGGTCAATCTTCTCATGACCCTTCTATTATTGATCCCTTCAGTGTCAAAACATAAAACATTTACTGAGTCATCTGTAGTATTTGGATATAATTCCTAAAGATTCTGACACCCAAGAGGAGATACTGTGGTAGATGGTTTATGTAGGCGCTTGGTACAGATCTGGTGTTTTAATCTGGTGCAGGTCTTCGTTAATGGTGTCCAATGTGGTAATTTCAAGACTGGAGGAAGACGGTCGAAGACGGAGTGGTCAATGCATATACATTTTTAGCGCTTCTTGCCGGTTCCTTCATGAATCACTGTTTTGTACAAGGCAGAGCATGCAGTTTTTGTGCCATGGACAGCAATAAGGATTTAAAATACATTAGAGGGGATGAGGTCGAAACCTCAAGCAGATTTGACAAAGTCACTCTAGGAGTTCTACCTTGACCAGGTAATTTCTCAGAGAACAGAATATTTTCCAGGGTTATGCAATGCATAGCAGACTGGTACTCAAAACTGAGCTTCGGAAACAGTGATTGGAAAACCAGATCCAGAAGCCTTAGCAAAAGATGCTTTTCTACAAGACTGGTCTTGTGGGGTTCTTTTGAGTGTTCCTTCTTCTGCAATAATATCCTGATGTTGTTGCATGGATCCGCAGGCAGGTATCTTGAGCTGTAATGCTAACGTCCCTGTGGTGAGTGCAACCTTGGGATTCCTCTGTTGTGAATGACCATCTTTTAGGTGGTATTCCCCAGCCTTTTTGCCCACTTTAAGTGAACCTATTTTTGTTGACAATAGAACTTTGCACACTTTAATGATGATAACCAGAGGTAAAGTGCTTGTGCTCTCCCTTTTAAACATGACAATACTGGCATGCAAATTAATTGGCACATTTAATGTATGTATAAGCCCATGTATATGGTACTACAAATTAAATACTACCAGTGGGCTGCAGCACTCCTTGTGTCACCCACTAAAGAGGCACTATAGAACATATCTCCAGGTCTGCCCTTGAAGCCTATATGTGCAGTTTTAAACTGCCAATTCAAACTGACAAAATAAACCTTTTTCCAGGCCTAGCGCTACATTTTTAAATTCTTATAAATCACCCCTAATGTCGGTCCTAAATACCCATAAGAGAGGGTGTATTGTATTTAAGAAGTATGACATGTTCAATTAAATATTTGCATTTCCTGGCAGTGAAAGACCTCCAAAGTCGTTTGGCAGGACTGGATCTTCATAGGAAAACACTAGGATACATAATAACAATTTATAATGTTTAACTTTGGAAACAGCTACAAACATTATTCAAGGTCTCATTTGAATAGTAACTTCCAACTTAATGGTAAAGTCTGTTTTTTATTACTATTTTGGAAATTATATGTTTGACACAGTTGTCATTTTCCTACCTAACCCAAATGTACCTTTCTGCTAATGCTCAGTGTCATCTGACCCCAGACAGCTTCCCTAGAGTGCTGTAGGGTATTGTCCACATACAGTGGACAAGGGCCTCGGTATAGGGAGGGGTGTTCCTCTCCTGAGCAGGATGGCCTGAGGGACGTATCCAGCTCCTTCCTGAGCCTCTAAGGATAGCCTTGGGCTGTACCCAGCCCCTTCATGACTTCAAAGGGTATCTATTCTGGGACTAGCAGATGCAGCTCACATCTGGGTCTGCCTGTCCTTTGTCTCTCTAATCAGGCTGGTACCAACGTCATTGGGGTAGAGGAACTGACATGAACTGCTTTAAAGGTGGACAGAGGCTTGCCCCCACCCTCAGGCTGTCAATGGGCATAAAAGCAGACCCCACAGACCTCATCTCAGAACACCCCAGGAGCTTTGTGGATCAGAAGAAGGACTGTCCTGCTGTCTGAAGAACATGAAGGAAGACTGGACCTGTTTTCCTTGAACCCAGGACCCCAGAAGTGACTCCAAGGGTCAGTTGTCTGACCTCTTATTTGACCTGCAGGGACTCAACTGGCTTCTAAAGGTCTCTCTCCCAGCTACTGTGCTGCTGAATAGCCCCATCTGGACCTGCCCACGACCCCTCTGCTGGTCTCTGCTGGAGTGAGTTCCACCTCCCCAATTGGTTCCCTTCAGGTCCTCAACACTTGGGTGGTGTTAGACTGTTCTCCTCATGCCCACACTGAAAAAGCTGGCACTTAGAAACTTTTTGACCTATTTTTCCTCCAAAGAACTGGTAGGAGAGGAGACAGGGAGTGTCATTACTTCAAAGAATTGCCATTTTGCCAATTGGATTCAAATTGCAGGTTTGCCCATCTGGTAGAGATTTGACTTGCAGAAAAAAGTTCCTCAGTCTGACTCTGCGCAGCAGTTTGTCGACTTTGAGACCTTCCTGATCACAGAGTTCAGACTTTGTTCACTTTTACCTTTTACCCTTTCTTCAATGAACAAACCAGGAGCCCACTCTTTAGTAACCCACTGTCATTGAGCCCTGCTTACCATCTGGCTTGCTTCCTGGCCTGCTACCAACTCTTCGATGACCACATTCTCCCTTACATTTTCCAATGGTAAACTTTCTAGTTGTACAAGCCTAGTCCCTGTATCCGAGCCATGATCCTTAGCCATTGGCCCTAACTTTTGACTTTGACCAAATAACCATGGTTGGCGCTATGTGCATTTTAGTGCCTTTTTTAATTCAAACTTTTACAGTTCATATCTCCTGTTTCACTTCTTGGATTTTTGTTTTGTGTCATATTTTTTATTAAAATAGTCTCAATTTTTCTAAATTGGTTTGGAACTTTCTTGTGTTGTTTTTTCATGTTATTACTGTTTGAGTGTTCCACAAATACTAACACATTGCCTTTATGTTAAGCCTGATTGTTTTGTGCCAAGTTACCAGAGGGTTAAGTGTAGATTTAATTAGTGACTTTTGAGATTCACCCTGACAAGCATTCTGATTATTCTTTGAAGTGAGTTTCACTCCCTTCAACAAATAATCCAATTTCTTACACCCTCTCTCCTAGATCAGTCAATCGAACACCAGGCTTCCCACAGCTACTGGTGAGATGGGGAGGCATGCTCATTAACTACTTCTGGAAGCCAATCTCATTCTGGTGGACTGGAACATTTTTGGGACATCCCAGGACTCTTGCAATCAGATGTTGATCCCATCAGAGCATCTTGGGCACAGGCCAATAAATCAGCCTGAGATGCGTGGTCTATGTGATGTCTGGAGAAGGGCATCCATTCCATTTTGTCAGATGTCACATGCAATATAAATTTCCTAGCATTTTTAGCAGTTCAACAGAACTTATACTTTCAATGGGCACAGGTCAGATACATCACAAGGCAACTAAAGATAGGTGATAAACCGTGAGAGGAGCACACATTGGTATGCAGTTTGTTAAAAGGGAGTAGGTATTCAAACCCTCCATAACCACATTATACTTTTCTGTGGGATGTGAAATTATTTTAAAGTTGGCCAGATAATAATGCTTCCATTACAAATGTTGTATTCTAAATGTATGTTACTATATCTAGTATCCTTTAGGAAAATGTCTGATGTTACATCATTGGATAGTACTTCAAGGCATTTTTCTCCTTCTAGGGGTTCATTTCACAGTAACTAGATGAACAAAGAATGCTCCTATATTTGTGGAATATCCTTCTTTCCCTTTACACTCTAATTTGTAGGTGTTTCAGACAGCATGTGCATGCTATGAGAGACACAAGAATGCTGTTTCCTCAGCTGTTAATTTCTCTCACGTGTTGGGTGCAATGGGTTAGGTTTTGGTAGGGTAAGATACAAACTCTTTTGGGGCCTACTGTGCCAGGGGTGCTTTCACCGCCAAAGCATTCTGGGATGGTACTAGGTTGGAAGACATTCTCAGGTCCGCTGTCTGGTCCAGGGATTTTTCCTTTCTACATTTAAAACGTTTTATTGCAAACCGATAGAGCATTTCTTATTGTCAGTAGTGGTTGGGCTTTGTACATGGATAATAGAGCCTCTCGTCTTGAAATAAAAAGCAGATTCTCCTAACTGGGTAGTGAAGGAGAGTCCTGATTTTAGTAAATACTCAGGTGAATATTGTTCCAACGCATGATTGGGAACCCTCCCAGATTGAAAGAATATATATATTCTTTTTGTTTAGGTCCAGACTTATCCACCCAGGCAGTGCCCTGAGTTGTCGCAGGAGAACACCCCATGAGAAGTTTATCCTGACAATCAGGTGGTGAAATTTGTATGTGTTGAAGATTATAGGAAGGATGAAGTTCTTCTGTTCCTGTTAGGGTTTCCCATTATGGTCCTGTTTTTTCAGGTTATAGATGGACTAAGATTTCAAGCATCAAGTGAAGGAAAACAATGTTTGGCAGAGCCACTAAGTATGTCTTTTGAGTAGCTTTTCTTTGTGTTTCTGTTTCCTGCCCAGGTGGGGACTTAAATGGTGTAGCTTTGTTTACAAATTACCGACCATGTAATAGTCACCTCTGAGCCTTCAAATCAAGAGTTTCCTTAACTAACCAGCTGGGAGAATCTGCATTTCCCAGCACTGGTGCACTAGTAAGGAGAATTGATGCCAGTGGTGGCTGCTTACTGTTTAAAGTAGTGGGGCGATCAGGAAAACTCTCATACAAGGTCTGTTATAAACAGTGTTTATTACGGGTCACAATTAAGAGCTCTGGAGTTAAGGCAGAAGGCAGTGCACATTTCTCACACTGCCTAGCAGAGTAAAATAAAGCAGCACACTAAATAAATAAAAAAAAGAAAAAAATGCGCTTACCTATTCCGGTCCTCTCCTACTCCGGTTCTCTCCGTCCAGCAGTCTGGCACCGAGGGGGTCTCTGAGTCAATTCACTTCTACCAATCCTGCGGCAGCATGAGAGAAGCACCATGATTGGCTGGAGCATGCTAGTTCGACACTCCTTCAGGTCGTGGGGCACTGTGTCTGCTCTCCACCCGAGCTGTCTAAGACAGCTCGGGTGGAGAGGTTTAAAGTGCACATGTCAGACTGGCTGTCGCAAGACTGCTGTCCAAAGTGACATGCGCACTTTAAACAGGAGTGCTCACCACTCCAACTCCTCTGCTACTAGTCAGCAGTGATAGCCTGACCCCAAAACTTGGCTTGTTCTGGCTGGCTGCACCGAAAAATAAAACAGTAATAAAATAGTTTTATTACCATTTTATTTTTCATTTTTGCTGCACTGGCAGCAGGGGGTGACGCTCCCCCACCCTAAAGAGGCACCACCACTGTCAATGCATAACTGACCAAACACTGATATAGCAATGTGTTTATCAACAATATCAGATTTCTGTTTTCGTGCAGATCCAGAACAGTAAAAGCAAAGTTTTAACTAAATATATTTTTAATATGGAGCAGATGCTTGCTTTATTTTATGAAGCACTCACTTTATATTTGAAGAAGCACAACGAAAACAATTGTTTCTAAGCCAATAGTCAAGCAGTCTTTAACACATCAGTCCTTCATTGTCAACACACTTGTACTAGAAGCGGGGAAATAAGTTACTATTTATTTTTACAGGTGCTTATATAGAATGGCAAACAAAGATGGACACATATCTTTCATCAGAAGTAACAACAGAAAGTGCTTCCTTATTAATGGTCGTCATGGTGCAAAATAAACATTTACCTTACAAAATTGTTTTCGTCTTGCGGAGTTTTGCCGTGGCATATGCTTTTTTTAAAGCCTGGAAAAGGTGCTTTGAACTCTCGACGACCGACTGTGGGAGATGAAACAATAAAACATGGTCCGCCATTTTGCACGCATGCATTTATTGTTTCTCTGAAAAGAAGGGTCGCAAAGGCCTAGGATACATCATAACCATCTAGATGGCTGAAACGACTATTAGAACAAATCAGCCACAACTCTAACATGTTCTACAAGAAAAGTCATACAGTTCTCTTTCACAAATGCTCCTCATCCACCATTTAAACGGATTCCCATAAAAGTACTTCATACCCAGCAATTGGGTAGCTGGGCATATTTGAAATGACACATAAAACGAGACTGTGAGATCCATTAAACTGTTGTTTCGTAATGGAAACAGCTATGCGTAAATTCTGAAGGTGATACCCTTCCTCTGAATTACGAGCTTTCTTTGCTTCCAGTCACCTCACTCATTTCAAACCTATTCCCAGCATCCAGTTCACGCATGCGCAATCGTGCGTGCTTCTCTGAGCTACCTTTCTGACTTTTTAGTTCTCACCTTCATACAGGTTTAGCTGCCTGTTTTAGTTTTCCTGTTACCAATATTTAATTAAAAAAAAATCCTTGTACTTTAGAAAGAGTGGGTATTGGGTCAGTCCAGTTCAGTCATAGGCCTTTGTGTTTCTTCATGGTTTGCCATTGGCAAGATGCAATGTCAAGCTGTCAAACCCATTACATTTTCCAAAGGGTTACATGAAGTAATGCACCGGTTACTCACTAGTAATCTGCATTACTCTTAGTCGAACTTGTGATAACGTGTCCCAATCTAGATAATTTATTCACTCTGGGACTCGTTTTAGGCCGATGAATCTTTTGACCCTGATTGAAGTCTCCTCAAGACGAGATAACTAATCAGCATGTCAATCAATAAATCAATAACCTCATCAATATTCACAATGACAAATCAATTGAATTAATCAATAACATCAATAAAATTGAAACACACCATGACCCTTCAGTCATGAATAACCACACAGAATTTAGTAAGATTTATGATATTTATTCCCTATTGATTACACTTCTACTAGTAAGTTTATTAGTCTCAATACCAGAAAACACATCAACAATGTCATAATATGGCAACTCGAATAAGATTTCATCAAAGCAAAGATCATAAACATTAGAACAAAGCACAACGTAAACATGAATTAACCTTAGCAGAGTATCATTAGTGCATCATTTAACAAAGTATTGATTCAGCCATTTGTCTATTTGCATCTGTTTGTGAACCCCTTAACTAACCTCGAATTAGCATTGGCATGTTGGGCTTCATGCAAAACAATTTGGTAACACAAATTTAGAAAACCATCTAACTATGGTCTCTGTCAAAAGAAGCAGTTGGTACCTAGAAAGGAAAGGCAAACAGACAATTACAATTTCATTATCATATAGTTACCCTCCGTAATGGGTCAGCATACAGAGTCAGTCTTCGTCCTCAGGACATAAGTTGATTTGCCATCAGCCAGGGAATTCAGCAAGACGGGTAAGAAGGAACACTTCCCTCATAAGGAGGAGAAGTATAGAACAGGCAAGATAAGGGCAAGGATGGTTTGAAGAATCAACCAGCAAAGTCTCTATGCAGAGTGACAAAGTGTCTGGGTCATAGCAAAAGTTTGCAATGGCATCTCCTAATGACTTCACGTGTCAAAGGTTTTTATCCCTTTTCTGTTGTGCAGTCCCCTAATTTCTGATTGGGTAGGGTTGGCACCCCACTATCTCCATCCAATGGGTTTCCAGTGGTGTTATCAAATTTGTCAACCCATAACAGTTCTCACATAGTTTATTGGCTCTTGTGATTGACATCTCCAGCGGGTAGAATGTCTGGTATGACTTCATACTCTCGTGGTCCTCTCGCATCCTCAGTCAGTAGGTCCATTGTCTGTACCGGTTTAGGCGACCTTGTACCTGTAACTAATCTACACTGTTGCATTCGGCAAAAATGTTTCCTTGAGCAAGTCGAATTTCATGAGAACGGATCTACTATGGTTACACTCATCTTTTAGCTTTGGAAAAGTATGAATACATGTCCTTCAGCAAGTCAGCACACTGCACGTTAGAAAAACACATTTATTATGAAACAGGGCAGCTAGGCCTCAACTCATGCTAACTAAGGCATGATGATTTATTAGCAAAACTTTAACATATAACTCTTAATATTAGTGTAAAATCATACATTAAGATACCATTATTTCATTATTAGTCAGCTTCATTAATCATTGTATACATTGGTGGCCACTCCCCGTGGGCACATTTCAAGCGCATGTTTAGCAAAAATACATTAATACATTTTCTATGCGGCATTATTATGCATTAGTTCATAAACATTTCATGTTAATTTTGAGTATAAGAGCTACGCTCCCTCAGTCCCTCCTCTGGTGACACTTGTCATCACACAAAACTTTTCCCTTCACAACCTTTCACTTTCTTAGTTCGCGCATTTCATATTCTTTTCCCCTTCTCGATTTTTCCCAAATTTCTTTGAACATTTTCTCCTTTTTCTTTTCCTCTTTCCTTTTATTGCGTTTTGCCAATTTTCTTTTAATTCTTTTATTAATTTTGATTGATAACCATAGTCCGAATAAACAAGCTAGAATAATCAATATACCCCCTATTATTTTTGCAAGTATCCCATTCCAAATAATACTAAACCAATTCCCTACTTTAGCAATTCCCTTTCCAACCTTTTGCCAAACTCCAGGTTCTTTCAGCTCCTTCAAATCTGTATTGTCTCTTGTTAGGTTAGTAAGCATACCCCTAATCTTATTACTATTATCTGGAATGAATGCACAACAGTGGCGCTCATTAAGCATCTTACAGACTCCGCCCCTCTTCGCTAAAAGAATGTCTAAAGCAAGCCGGTTTTGAAGAGTCATAGCCCTCTCCGCAGCAAGTTCAGTATCCATCAGGAGTATAGCCCCTGTGAAGTTTGTCAGCATGTTATCCACAATAGTAGACAACTTTTGAATCTTTATGGAGTTTAAGATAACCCCTACTGAAGGAATTATGGCTCCAAATATATCACCTATGACAGCAGCCGCTGTCTCTCTCTTTTGTCTAGTAGGATGTAATTCAGACGCTTTAGGAAGTTGCTTTAAGTCATTAATTTGGTAGATCTTTGGGAAAACTATTCCCAAATAACATGTCCCATACCATCCTTTTGGAAGACGGTATTGAGCATTAAGTCCACATATATAATAGATCCCAGGCATCGCTTGATCCTGTCCATTTAACATGAACGTCCATTTACTCTGAAACAAAAACACATGTCTGCATTCACTCGTTCCCACAAATAAAGTGTCATGATCAGATTTTGGCCTATATATACAAAGCTTTCCTTCGTGTAATGTATCTATAGCTAATTTTCCCTGTGTCTTTATTGCACTATAAGCGTGATCATTTGCAAACGTTCGTTTTTCTAATCCATTTTCTAGCCTTTCCTTTAATGCCTGTCTTCTATCATCAGTGTGATCTAAGAAGCTCTTCTCTACAGGCGTTAGTAAGCAGGTTAGATTATTGCGGTGCGCATAAGCTGTCCCAAATGTCAGTGTCGGCTCAAAGAAACCCCTAACTATTTTGATGCTATGTTCCTTAGCTAATTTATTTAGAAACTCAATTACAGGTACAAAGGAAAACACTACATCTAAGTTAGAATAGAAGTATTGGACATGTTCTTGATCATAGAATCTTGTTAATAGCAAACTACAGCTTATTCTGTAGGTAAGCGGCAGACTATGGTAAGTAACCCCTTCTTGTACTGATGAAGGAATCTTTGTACACACAAAGCAATTTTTCGCATCCATTGTGTCAACATACTCATTCAGCAAGCGATAGAAGACATTAGTAGATAGTTCCCTTCTCAAATTAGTTCCCTCATGCAAGTACTTCATAGCCTGCTCAAACCTCTCCCATGGTGCTAGTGTAGCAGCCTCAGGAGTTGAAACATTGTTAGTCACATTCTTATCCACCAATGGCATTCCCACAATCACACCTATAATTATTGTTGCACATACAATACCCAAAATAACACTCAACCAACCAAGCATCCTACTCCTATCATTATTATTTCTAATGTTACTCATGATCTGTAAAGAATCAGAGAGCAGAATAGGATAAATCAAACAATCAACTTGAGGATGATATAAAAACTTTTTTTTTTCTCGTGCAATGTCTCCCTCTTGGCAAGTATTTACAGTGTTTCACTCACTCCCAGGACCCTTTGTCAAATTAGGTTAGCAGCTTTTCATAATCGGTCTTTCAGAGTCAATTCAGGTTAATAGTGTCACATCCGGTAATTTATCAGTCTCTTTTCTCAGGTTCTTTTTCTCTATTTATTTAATTTCAGCTTTATCACAGTCTCCTTCTGTGGTTGAATTCAGGTACCGTAGTATTGACCTGGAATTTCTCGATCAAAACAGAAAGCCAAGAATTCTTGTTGCCATTCAGCTGATGTTGCATACGCTCATTCAGGACCTGCGTACCTCCTGTTTGCAACTCTCTTTCTTTTCAGTCTGCGATCACCCTGTAACTCTCCTTCACTGAGATCTTCTTTCCTGGTTGTGTCAACTTCTTCCTCTATTGTTTCGTTAGGGATCACTTTCTTCCTTGCAGCTTGTGGCTCCGGCCAGTTATCTCCTTTAAGTGTTTTCTTTCCGCTCGGCCTTTCAGGATGTTGAACAGTGCCCTCCTCTTGTGCTATGGTGTTTTCTCTTGATGGACCTGCAAGCGGCTCAGGAGGAGTCGGAACACTTTGACCTCCTTCTGCCTCCCCTCCTTCGCCTTCAGGGTCTGTCAAAGGTTCAACTTCGAACCCGTATCCGTCTGCTTCTGGGAGAACCTCTCTTTGCGTTGGTTCCCCTGATGCCTCAGCTGAGATAGGCTCACTGTCACCCCTCTGGATCTCATTTGCTGTTTAAGTGACTAAGCCGTCCTCAAAGGGCTCTCCTTCAGTCTCAGTTCCCCTTCGATTACTTTCTGGCCCTGAGACTTCCTTCTCTGCAGTTCTCTCCAGTTCAAGTTCCTCATCAGTTGGACACGTCACCTTCTTTGTGTGACTGGCATGGATCCAGTTTGGAAGTCCTGCACATTTCACAGTAGTAGTAGTAGTTGTCAGTATTACTTGATATGGCCCCTTCCAAAGTGGCTCCAAACACGACTTCCTCGCGTGTTTCTTGACAACAACCCAGTCACCGGCTTTCAGGGTGTGACCTGGATCACTTATCGGTGGCAATGTGGTAGCTTCCACCTGGTGAGAGAAAGAGCAGACCACGTCAGCCAGACCTTTGCAGTAGTCCAACACCATATCATCCGTGATATTCACAAGAACATTTGCAGGCACTGCAGGCAATCTCATAGCTCGGCCCATAAGAATTTCATGAGGAGACAGTCCTGTTTTCTTGTCGGGTGTGTTTCTCATTGACGTCAGCACTAAGGGCAATGCATCTGGCCATTTCAAATTGGTAGCTGCGCACAGTTTTGCCATTCTCGACTTCAAGGTACCATTCATCTGCTTCACCAGTCCTGATGCTTCAGGGTGATGGCTACAGTGCAACTTCTGTTCAATGTTCAATGCAGCACACAAGAGCTTAATAACCTCATTGTTGAAGTGTCTTCCCCTATCTGATTCTAAAGAGATCGGAAACCCGAAACGTGGTATTAACTCCCTAAGCAGCAGCTTCTCTACTGTGAGACTGTCATTTCTACGTGTAGGATAAGCTTCAATCCAGTGACTGAAAATGCACACAACCACCAACACGTACCTCAGGCCTCCACACACAGGCATCTCAATGAAATCCATCTGCATTCTGCTAAATGGACCTCCTGCTCTCCCAATGTGGCTCAAATTCACCACGGTTCCGTTCCCTGCATTCATCTGCTGACAGATGATGCACCTGTGACAGATGACTTCTGCAGCTTGTCTGAATTTTGGATTGAACCAGTCGATTTTGAATAACCTGATCATTGCGTCTCTCCCAACATGTGCTTGACCATGATAAAACCTTGCAAACTGTGACAAAAGGCTGTTTGGCAAAACCATTTTCCCCTCCTCTGAAACCCATAAATCATCAGATCTTTGTACGCATTGCATTTTGAGCCATGAACGTTTCTCCTCTTTGCTGGCATGTCCCTGCAACGATTTTAACTCATCTAGTGTGTCAACCACCCTTAATGCATACCCTGAGCAAGTTTCATTTTCAGTTTCAGGTAACAATTCCCATTGGTCTTGAAATGATATACAGTTCAATGCACAAAACCATTCAACTTGATCTGCATATCCATTTCCCATTGACACAAAGTCTTGTGATTTAACATGAGCATTGCATTTCACCACGGCAATTTCAAGAGGTAACTGAATCGCGTGTAACAAATCCTTAATTTTCTCGCCATTTTTCACGGGAGAACCAGAAGAGGTCAGGAAACCCCTCTGTGACCACAGCTGGCCAAAATCATATACAATTCCAAATCCGTATCTGATGTCCGTATAGATAGTGACTTTCAGGTTCTCAGCTGCGTGGCATGCCCTAGTAAGAGCAATTAATTCAACCACTTGAGCAGAGTATACTCTTTCGAGCCAGGATGCTTCTAAGATACCAGTGATTGTACATATAGCATATCCAGCTCTCAGTACTCCCACTGAGTCTCTCAGGCATGAACCATCAACAAAGATAATGTATTCATTTTCTTCCAATTGGGTATCTTTAATGTCGGGTCTTGGTTTGGTGCACAGATCTGTTACCTCAAGACAGTCATGTTCCATCTCCTCAGCATCATCAAGGTTTGCATTTTTAATAGGAAGCAAAGTTGCCGGGTTCAACACAGTACCTCTTTTCAGGGATACATTCGGTGCCCCCAGAATAATTGTCTCATACTTAGTCTCGCATTTGTCATATGCTGCGTCTTGGTTCGGCGTCAACAGGATTTCAACTGAATGTGGGACCATTACTGTTAAAGGATGTCCCATCAATATACCTTCACACTGATTGAGGCTTTGACCAACTGCTGCAACTGCAGGCAAACAACCCGGTAAGGCTGCTGCGACTGGGTCTAAAGTAGATGAAAAATATGCTACTGGGCGGTTTGCACTTCCATGGACCTGTGTCAGGACAGTCAAAGAACAAGCATCACGTTCATGGCAAAACAATACAAAAGGCTTTGTGTAATCAGGCATACCTAAAGCTGGTGCCCTGCACATGCTTTCCCTCAGTTCCATGAATGTCTTCATCTCTTTCTCGGACATGGTTATGACACCCGGGCCATCCAGAATCTCCTTGACAGTCAATCTCACCAAAGGTTTAGAGATAATCGAGAAGTTGGGAATCCACTGATGACAGTAGCCCACCATTCCCAAAAACATCCTGACGTCTCTCTTGGTTGTGGGGGATTCATCTGCAATATGGCTGTCACCCTTTCTTTGGATATTTTCCTTAACACTTTTTCAATCAGGTGACCTAAGTACTTCCCCTCTTTCTGACAATACTGCAGCTTCTTTGGGGACACTTTATGTCAATTGTTTCCCAAATGATTCAGTAAGGCAATGGTATCGTACCTGAAGTCATCTTTTGTTTTGGACGCAATCAACAAATCATCAATGTACTGTACTAGAGTCGAACTGAAAGGCAATTCTAATGATTCCAAGTCCTTCTTCAATATCTGATTGAAGATGGAAGGTGATTCAGAAAACCCTTGAGGAATTCAACACCAACTGTAAACCTTGTCCAAAAATTTGAAACTGAAAAGAAATTGTCTATCCTCATGAAGAGGCACCGAAAAGAATGCTTGAGACAGGTCCACAACTGTGAACCACTCTGCATCACACGGAACCTGAAACATAATCATTGCTGGATTTGGCACTATGGGGCAACATTTTACCATAATCTCATTGATTTTTCTCAAATCTTGAACAATTCGAACTTTCCCACAAGGCTTTTTCAGACCCATTATTGGTGAATTACACGGGCTACTCATCACTTCTTTTAGAACCCCTTGCTTTTCAAAGTCTGCAATTATCTGCGTCACCTGTATGAGAACATCTTGTGCCATGTGGTACTGCAGCACCTGGGGAAACACTGCATTCGGCTTCACCTCTACTTTGACCGGTTCTACTCCTTTTATTAGTCCCACTTCTTTTCCTGTCAGGTCCCACACCTTTTCTGTCACTGTTCCCTGCAATTCGGCTGGTAAGTCAGTCACTGTGAACATCGGGAATAAGGTTATCAAAGGGTACTCCTCATTTGCAGTCTCCGTCTCTGGCTCTGAGATCTGACCATCGTCCCCTTCATCATCACTGTTTGTCTGCACCTCATTCCCCTCATTGGAACAGGCAATCGAACACCTTGTCTTACACAGTAATCCTCTTCCCAGTAGGGATACGGGACTCGAGTCACAGACTACAAATCTATGTAATCCCTGGAAGGTACCAATCTAAACTTGGACTGGATCTGTAATCGGATTTGTCAGGAACTGATTTGCTACTCCTACCACCCTTATGGTACGCCCCGAAAGTGGTAATTTCAGAACCTCTGCACTTCTGACTGTAGAGCGTGTAGCTCCTGTATCAACTAGGAACAAAACCTTATGACCCATCACCTTTCCTTCTACATAAGGACCCCTCTGATCTACTTCTAGGGACGCTGCAAGCCTGCACTCCTCGCTATCTGAACAATCATCCGACCATTCATCGTTTATTCCATCCTCACCACGCAATGGGAACTGCTGTACTGTATTATTTTGACTCATTGTTTGACCTGTGACCTGTTGAGGAAGCATTACCTGTTGCTGTCCCATTGGAGCTAATGGTATCTACATTTGCTGTCTAGGTACCATGGGAATCTGCTGCTGTACCTGCTGCATCTGTGCTGGTTGAACACGTGGCATTTGCATTTGTTGCATGGGTTGGAGACCCTGCATCTGCACCATGTTATTCTGGAAGTTCGGATTTTGACCCTTCACTTTTGGACCCCTCACAATTTGAAATGTACCGACATCATTGCTTTGTTGAACAACACCATCCTGCACCATCATTGGGCACTCCCGCTTCCAGTGCCCTGCGCCCCCGCACGCGTGACATGGTAGCACCTTTTTCATCCCCTGCACAAAAGTTTGAACCATAACGGTATTCATATCTGGACCACGGTTCACAAAACCTCCTCGACCTCGTCCTCTTGGTTGTGCCTGAAACATTCCATTTCCCTGCGGTTGCTGCTGTACCATCTGCTGTATTCCATTTCCCTGCTTGCGCTGCCTTAAATTGCATCACCATCACTTTCTCCTTCAACTTTCTCTGTTTCAGTTCAATCTCATCACTACAGTATTTCGCATACTGCAACACCTCATCAATCGGCTTTGCTTGCCAACAGATCAAATGATTCTTAATCATCTGGCTAATCTCTGGTCTCAGCCCTTCAACGAACCTGAACACAAGGTGATTCATGTCTTTCGGTTCTATGACCTCAGTGCCACTATAGTGTTTGAACGCCTTCAGCAACCTCTCATAGTAAGCATGTATCGACTCTTCGCCCTCCTGTGACGTTCAATCAATTTTCTGCCAATCAATTACCTTCGGTGACACCTTCTGCTTCAAAAACTCAATCACCTTATGATAATACCTCATCACTTCTGAAGGCGGTGCTCCAGTAATCTTGTCCCTTGCCGGTTCCTCTGTCGGCCAATCCACACCCCTCTTGCACTCGAGCCATAAGTCAGCTGGAACTATGATCTGAAACATGGTATTCAAGTCTTCCCAGAGACTTTTTGCAAGCTTCACGAACGTGTCCGTCTGCTGGTACCACTCTATCAGCTTCTCCCTCAACCTGGTATAGTCATTTGTGAATGACAGAATGTCACCCTTGGACCATAGTACATGGACTAAAACCCCTCCGGCTATCTCTCTCATTGGTAACATCTTTATTGTCCCCGTATCTGGTGCAGCTTTCGCCTGCTTAGGTTCTGGGCCGTCACCTTTCTCCTTATCTCTCTTCTTTGCCCATCTGCCTTCCCACTTCTCTAATGCTCCCCAAAATTGAGCACTCTGCAGTATCTCTTTAAGATGAGCCTTCATTCCGGTAGATCTCATTTGATCGAAATCCTTGGGTTCAAAGTCTAACCTATAGCTCCTCTTCAAATGCTTAGTATTTTCTATGTCTATGCCATATTTGTCTGCTAGGTTTGCCAATCTCTGATGCACCCTGCTCACTTCTTTGGTTATTTTGGGGCACAGATCCTCAACTCTGCTTCTGTGTATGACTCTAATCTGTTCACCCCCATCGTTCCTTCTACTAGTTCTGTGGCTTCTACACCCAGTCTCACAAAATTCAGATATTCTTCTCTTTCTGACCTCTCTGCGGTTACTGTAGTAGTCTGCAGTGTGTTGAGCTTGTCTAACCACTCATTCAATTGTTGTGCTGTTAAGCCTTGCAAGAGACATTTCCAGACTGAATCATTGGTGTCTGTGTCGTATTTGTACTCATTACCTGTGGGGTTAGTGTTCCCAACCCTGCTTGCCTCATTGTCTCCAAAGGAACCCCAATCGGACTAAAGTCCAACAAGGATCTAGACCTTTCAGCTGTCTGTCCTGCCTGTGTCATTCCCTGCATTTCCTGTGGACCCTCCTCTTATTGCCTCTTGGGTCATTACTCCCTGGTCACATATTCCAGGCTTGGCTTGCACAGACAGCGGTACTGGTGGACCAGCTGCAATTGGCAATGATATTGCAGCTGGTGACTGTCCAATTCCCAAACCCTGTGGAGTATTAACTCCCACAGCTTGGTTCAACATGGGTGCTGTAGCTACCGACTGCGGTCCTGTGACAGAAGTGTAACTCGGAACCACCTGTTGCTGCGGCTCAGGCAGCAATTGTGGAGTTGGCTCAATTTGCACTAACTTTGCTCTCGTGTATACTGGATCAGGTGGCACCATCAAATTCGTAGTAGTGTCTAATACTGGAACATCAGGATAGAGCCTCTGAATCTGTGGTGGCTGCAACTGTATCTGCATGTCTGGTGCAGTGGGTACACTGACACCATTCTGTATCAAAACTGTATCACTTGTCTGCACTGTATTCGGGATTCCCTTATTTTGTGCCGGATCTTTAGGACCCGCATTAGTATTCTGTCCATTATCATTTATGGCATATGGTGGCGGGCGATCTAGTAACAACCGATTAAGAAACTCTTCATCGTCTGAATCATCTGCATCTGCCCAAGACCTCAGAGTATCCTTTGGCTTACTAGAGCCCTTGTCTGTCTTACAAGTGGCCTTCTTTCCCTGTACCTCATCTTCTTGAGTTATTGCCCGAAACATCTTAATTCCGTCAGCTATTCCCCTTCTCCACATCTTAGTCTTGCTATCCCATTTAGCCTCTGCTAGAGTCTTTTCTTCTCTCTTCATTCTCCTCATAAATTTCTGCTGCCTATGTTGTATGGCCATTAAATCCCAGACCGATAATGCCTCATATTGAGCTGGTCTCGGGCGGCTTTTGCTCACTTAGCACCCTCCGCAAATTTTCAAAAATCCTTATGTTAAACGTTCCGTACTCCGGAAACGCTAAACATCCCTCCTTCTCTGTCAGTTTGCACCACTGCTTTAGCCAAAGACATGGCGTGACTCCCTTCTCCTCCATTACGATATAAGCCGGAGTATCCTCTGGCGGTGTAGGCTCCCCCACACACGCTGTAATGTATTTATCTCCCCTCAAGGCACACTTTAGAGCCTTTAAAAACTTCATTTTTGCGTCTTTTATTTTGCTTAGAATCTAATCAGGAAGTGACTTTAATTCCCAGAACACTCTTTGCCTACCTTCTCAACCAATTGCCTCTCACGGACGGCTGCCAATCCGTGTGCGACCCCTCGACAACTGATCTATCCCAGCGCGGCTCCAATGATGTCACACTCACACACTGCAGCTGACAAAGTCTTGCGGCTTGTCCTCCTGACACAAAACTAATGCAATATATTGCGAGCACCTTTTAACAACAAAAAATCCAATTTTGCCGGTTTACTACAGGAAGGGTAACACAATCACTTCAGAACTTTACAGAGATTTCACTTGAAGCCTCGGCCGCTACTCTCTCCTTCTCAGCTCCCGCACTTGCAAGCAGAATTTGACCCGCAAATCCTACTCTCGACTTGTCAATGGTTCGTTTTAGTGCACTTTAGAACTTGCCAAATCTCCATCGAAGGTTTCACTCACACTATTTGACTCAAACTCGACGTGTCAGCCATGCCCGATTGACCTATTAAACCGCACAAATTACAACATAAGCCAAGTGTCTCATACACTTATCAATATACTCCGGAGTCTTAGACCACGACGGGTCCGTACATCACCAACAACCATGTGGACAATTTTTTAGCACAAAGCGCCACATTCACATGACGTTCGCCGACTTCCCTACTTTCATACTGCGGAGTACGCCCACTCCTACTAAAACAACATTACCTGGCCTAAATTCATACACACTTCACAAATCACCTGCAATATGCATAAGCTGAGCAAGCGCAAATTCTATTTCACACATACTAGAACGCCGAGAACATACCCATCTCACTCAGGCAAGCTCGAGATTCCGGGAAAGTCATGGGGAATTTAGAGACACATCATACCTCCAATTTGCATTATTTCGAAAAAACTTTTAAACAATGGTCCCTCGTCCTAGGGCCCCCAAAGGGCCTAAACCGTCGCTCTGCTACCAGAACTGCTAACTCTTCCCAATTTAATTAATTTATTCACTCTGGGACTCGTTTTAGGCCAATGAATCTTTTGACCCTGCTTGAAGACACCTTAGGACAAGATAACTAATCAACATGTCAATCAACAAGTCAATAACGTTATCAATAAAACTGGGAAACCACCATGACCGTTCAGTCATGAATAACCACACCAGTTTTGTACGATTTTTGTGAGGTTTATTCCCTATTGATTACAATTTTGTTAGCAAATTTGTTAGTCTCAAAACCATGAAACACATCAGCATTGTCATAAGATGGCAACTCGAATAAGATTTCATCAAAGCAAAGATTACGAACATTAGAACATAACACAACGTCAACATGAATTAACCTTAGCAGAGTATCATTAGTGCATCATTTAACAAAGCATTGATTCAGTCATTTGTCTATTTGCGTCCGTTTGTGAACCCCTTAACTAACCTCGAATTAGCATTGGCATGTTGGGCTTCATGCAAAACAATTTGGTAACACAAATTTAGAAAACCATCTAACTATGGTCTCTGTCAGAAGAAGCAGTTGGTACCTAGAAAGGAAAGGAAAACAGACAATTACAATGTCATCATCATGTAGTTACCCTCCATAATGGGTCAGCATACAGAGTCAGTCTTCATCTTCAGGACATAAGTTGATTCGTCATCAGCCAGGGAATTCAGCAAGACGGGTAAGAAGGGACACTTCCCTCATAAGGAGGAGAAGTATAGAACGGGCAAGATAAGGGCAAGGATGGTTTGATGCACCAACCAGCAAAGTCTCCATGCAAAGTGACAAAGTGTCTGGGTCATAGCAAAAGTTCGCAATGGCATCTCCTAATGACTCCTCGTGTCAAAGGTTTTTATCCCTTTTCTGTTGTGCAGTCCCCTAATTTCTGATTGGGTAGGGTTGGCACCCCACTATCTCCATCCAATGGGTTTCCAGTGGTGCTATCAAATTTGTCACCCCATAACAGTTCTCACGTAGTTTATTGGCTCTTGTGATTGACGTCTCCAGCGGGTAGAATGTCCGGTATCATTTCATACTCTTGTGGTCCTCTCGCATCCTCAGTCAGTAGGTCCATTGTCTGTACCGGTTTAGGCGACCTTGTACCTGTAACTAATCTACACTGGTGCATTCGGCAAAAATGTTTCCTTGAGCAAGTCGAATTGCATGAGAACGGATCTACTACGGTTCACTCATCTTTTAGCTTTGGAAAAGTACAAGTACATGTCCTTCAGCAAGTTAGCACACTGCACGTTAGAAAAACACATTTAATATGAAACAGGGCAGCTAGGCCTCGGCTCATGCTAACTAAGGCCTGATGATTCATTAGCAAAACTTTAACATATAACTCTTTATATTAGTGTAAAATCATACATTAACATACCATTATTTCATTATTAGTCAGCTTCATTAATCATTGTATAAATTGGTGGCCTCTCCCCGTGGGCACATTTAAAGCGCAAGTCTAGCAAAAATACATTAATACATTTTCTATGCGGCATTATTATGCATTAGTTCATAAACATTTCATGTTAATTTTGAGTATAAGAGCTACGCTCCCTCACATGCTTAGACTCAAATAAAATGAGAATTAACTGAAAGATTAAACAAAATTTACAGAAAACTCATTTTGATACTATGCATCAAGTAAAGGAAAAGAATGTCTTCATAGGTAATTGTTTTTGAATCAAAAGTCTGTCAGAGTTAAAAAAGGAATATCTATTTATTCTTCACCAGTTTGCATATTGAAAATATCTAAAGGTTCTTTGTTATTGGAGAAAAAGGGTTGGGGGAGTAGAAGGTATGTAGTTAACTTTCGCATGAACAAGCAAAAAAAGATATTGGATAACAAAAATATCCCGGAAGACGGTTTGCAAGAAACTCTCATTTGTTTTTTAATCATAAACAAAATATTGATAAAGTCAATGATTAGGAAGTTCTTCATTCATCATCACATTCTGCTTCTCAAAATGATGGCGTTTCTGAGCATGGCAATGAAATGTTAGATTCACGCTTGAGTGCTACAAGAAACTATCCATGTGTTGCAGGCACATCACAGGTTGCTAATGAAAGTCTTCACTCTCACTATAAAGCTTCCAGGTCATCACGCAATGTTTCTGTACCTACTAAGTATAAAGATTTCTTTCTTCATTAATCTATTCTAAAGTAGAATACTTTTGTTTGCAAAAGGGAAAGAAGATGTAATGAAATGTGCATCCTTGTTGGTTTGATGATTTGTCAGGCGTGCTCGTGTTATGGAATTGTTTGTGTTTAAAGTT
Source organism: Pleurodeles waltl (assembly GCF_031143425.1). Lineage (NCBI taxonomy): Eukaryota > Metazoa > Chordata > Amphibia > Caudata > Salamandridae > Pleurodeles > Pleurodeles waltl. The sequence continues at coordinate 534,648,492 of NC_090450.1, read as the reverse complement.
CTACATGATACCCTTTTTGTATGCATTCATTTGAAACGTGGTTTGCGCGGGCTGTCAACGCCCTGTGCATTCTGAACGAGGATTACCAGGCAGCGGTCGGAAGGCACAGGACGAAGACGCTACGCTGTGGGATCCTTCCTACATAAGAAATAAATCTTATAGCAAAGGTCAACCTCTCGCCTCAGAGTGTTAATTTAACCACTCTTTTCATCTGGCGACGAGCTGAGGGAGGTATTTACCTTTATCCAGGAGCCCACCATCTCTTCTTTTGGATTTCTTCTGCATTTCTCCCTGCTACAGCCTATTTCCTTGCTGAACGTGACCAGCCATCGGATTCCTGGAGGCTGCTTATCTCTTTAATCACTGCGGCCTGAGTGAGGTGAACTTCTAAATATTTTACATTTTTGCATTGTGTCTCTTCGTATTTCTGCCTGGCGCTGCTGCACACTCATTGATTTTGACATAAGCTACATCTGATGTAATGCGTGGTGCCCATATTGGATATGGCAGAATTTTCTTTTATAGATCAAATCTGTTTATTGGTATTTAACATAGACAGTCATATACTAAGCTTGGTGCCTACATCCGTGTCGGCCGGCAAACCCATTGTGCAGGAGATCCTGCTGTATATTTAGCAATTGCCCCCTAGTGGGACCTCCGACAGGCAAAATGAAGCACCCCACTCCATCTCCCACTCTCACTGCTCAGGGCCTCGCCCCAACTCCAGATGGTCACATTGCCAGTCTATGTGAAGAATGCACACCTCAACTATAAACCAAATAAATAATACACAATTCAAGAACAAAACTGAGCTTCCCCTTGCGGTCACTAGCCATGTCTCGCTTACTGCCCATATCCTACCTCTGGGCCCACTGAGCCATTTAGAGCGCATCCCCCTCCTGCTGCACCAACCAACCTCCCCCATCAGGCATCCTCCATTACCCTCAACACCCTTAGATATGCCGGGCAAGTCAACTCATTAAATTCCGCAGAGAGAATCTGGATGAACGGCTTCCAAATGTCTCTCACCTCATCCACCCTCTGCGCCCCCATTAATGACAGTTTCTCCATTGCCACACTGAACCAGAGCTTATGGAGCCAGGAGGTGTAGGTCGGGACTCTGTCCGAACCTCATAGAGCCAAAACCGTCTGTAATGCCGCATTGAGGGCCAGCGCCATCTGCCGTCCCCTCCGAGAGCGAAGAGGAAAAGTAAGGGGGTTGGGTAAACCTAGTATAACATATGACGGAAATCTAGGAATCGCTGTCTGAAATACCCTATCTACATCATCAAGAAGGCTCTTCCAATCTCTATTTAACTTGGGGCAATGCCATAATAGGTGTATAAGTGTGCCTGTTGCCACAACCCCTCCGACAGAGATCAGATTTGGCGGAGTCCCATGCATGTACCCTGGCCGGGGTATAATACCAATACGTGGACAACTTATAGGCTGTCTCTGACCCCGCTGTGTGGCAAGCTGTGTGATGCGCTCTATACGAAACACTCTCCTACTCCTCCTCTGTTAACTCCCTCCCCAGCTCAGCCTCCCAGCCCCGCTGCCCACTAGTTTTAGCGAGGTGCGTCTCCGCCTGCAGGAGTCTGTACAACTCTGAAATTAATCTTTTGTCATCTTTCTTCCCCATAAGCCACTTCCAGAACAGGGTAAGCGGTCTAGAAACCAATGACCAGATCTCCAGCTGAAGGGCCCAATGCTGAACCTGGTAGTACGTCAGCCTGTCAGCTTCTGTGAGCCCATAAACCTCCCTCATCTGATCAAAGGCCAACACACCTTCCTCATCAAATAGACAGCCAACCCTCTTGCAGCCCCCCTTGAGCCAACGCTGGAAACGCTCCGTTTGCAACCCCGGGGCGAAATCAGGATTCCCACAAATCGGAGACATCGGGGAGGGAAAGGTCGTCAAGCCCCTCCTTACCGCCACTGCATCCCACACCCAAAACGTCGACCCGAGGAATAAAGTCCCGTCGCTCTATATCTCCGAAGCTCTCTGTCTACGCCAAAGCCATGGCTCCCTCCAGATATGAGACCCCGCCACCGCCTGGTCCATAAAACACCAATGCTTTTCAGTAAGCAGCCGACTCCACTCCAGCAAGAATCGATGTTGAGCGGCTTGAAAATACCGCAGCAGACAGGGGACCGCTAGGCCGCCCGACTCCTCAGGACGGTACAGCACAGTGCGCTGCATCCAAGCAGGCTTGCCCCCCCAGACAAATTTAAATATCGCTGACTGAAGAGTCTGTATTGTGCGCGGCGGTGGGGTGACGGGAAGCGTCTGAAAGACATAAAGTATACGCGGTAAGACCGTCATCTTGATCGCAGAAACCCTCCCGAACCAGGAGAGACCTTGCTTTCCCCACTTCTCTAAATCATTCAAAATCTCTGATGAGCTTAAGACTTGGGATTTCTGTGTGTTAACGTTGAACCCGAAACCCGGCTAAACTCGCTAATGGCCGCCATGAGCACCGGCAATGAAACCATGGGATCCGCCAGCGTGAGGATCACATCATCAGCGTAAAGACTGATGAGATGATGGTCTCCCCCAAACCAGACGTCAGAGATTTGGATGTTATCTCGGAGGTGCTGTGCAAGGGGCTCCATGTACAGCGCAAATAATAGCGGGGAAAGCGGGCACCCCTGCCTCGTCCCCCGCCCTATAGGAAACAGATGTGACAAGGCCCCGTTCACCCGGACTGCTGCCCTCGGAGCACTATATATACACTGAATCCAGGTCTGAAACACCGGGCCTAGTCCAAAGCACTCCAGCACCTGAAAAAGGTAGGGCCAGTGCACCCGGTCGAAGGCTTTCTCTGCATCAATGAAGAGGAGAAGTGCCTCCTTATGGGATCTGGTAGTTTTATCTATTAAGTGTAGGAGCAGCTTCATGTTGTCGCCACACTGTCTGTGGGGGATAAAACCCGACTGGTCCAGGTCAACAAGCCCCAACATATAGGGATTAAGACGCTGCACCAGAATACCCGTGAATAACTTTGCAACAATGTTTAAAAACAAAATTGGCCAATACGATCCACAGTCCTCTGGGTTCTTCCCAGGCTTATGAATGACCGCAATAGTAGCTTCTAGCATGTTTGACGTAAGGGTCCCTGTTAATAAGAAGGCGTTAAAGAGCCGCACCAGGAGCGGAGCCAACTCAGGATAGAACGTCTTATAGAAGAGTGCAGTAAAACCGTCGTGCCTGGCAACTTCCCAACCGAAAGACGCGAAATCGCTGCAATCACCTCCTCTATTCGCATCGGCTGGTCAAGAGAGGCAGCATCGCACTCGCGGAGTGGGGTAATCTTACAATCTGCGAGATAATAAGACGGCTCCTCCCTGTTCTCCGCCTCCGCCGCATATAAGTTTCTATAAAAATCTGCAAACACCTCCGCTATCTGCTGATCTGTCCGTCCCTCCCCCAAAGAGGGGGAGCGGACCATCTTCACAGCAGTGGCCGATCGCTGGGCTCTCAATTTGTGGGCCAAGAGTTTCCCGCATGGATCCTCCCCTACGTAGTATTTGTGTTTAATCCGAGCCACGGCATATTCGGCCCGGTTCCAGTCAAGCTGCTTCAGCTGAAGGCGCGACTTCTCCAACTCCCTCCACACCCTGGGGGCTCCCGTATGCTTGTGGGAATGCTCTAGTGCTGACACTTTATGCTCCAGGACCTCTCTAATTTCTCTCCTAGCTTTATTCTCCTTAGCCGAAAGAGATATCACCTCCCCTCGGATAACAGCCTTCAGCGCCTCCCAGAGCACCCCCAGACTGTTCCTCCCATCGTCATTGTGACAAAGGTAGTCAAGGATCGAACGCCTCAACGCCTCCTCCACCGACTTAGACTGAAGCATAGTGTCCCTGAAATGCCAACTGGGGACCCGAGCCCTCCCACCGTCAAGACGAAACTCCAGGGTAATCAGAGCATGATCCCTCAAGGCCTGGGGTTCAATCGCACTCTCCCTGACTCAGGAACTAAACTCAGAGGAAGCCAGAAAAAAGTCTATCCGCGTGTATGTCCTAGTGGATGCAGAGTAATATGAATAGTCACACAAGATCAGGTGCGCCCTCCTCCAGACGTCCTCCAAGTCACAATCCCTCAACCACTGTCGCCCCGCTGGAGTCAATGCCCCGGTCTGCCCAAAACGGTGCCCCGAGCGATCCATATGGTTATCCATGACCAGATTAACGTCCCCCAACCAGTATGGCCCTATCCGACGATGCAAGCATGGGAGATATCGCTTGTTTTATAAATGCTTCTTGATGCTCATTGGGGGCGTACACAGTAGCTATTGTAAAATGAAATGACTGCGCGGATTCTAAGGGCCAGGAACCTACCCTTAACCTCATGTGCCTTTGCAATTACCTCTCCCGGGAAGGCCTTCGAGATCAGAATCCCCACCCCAGCATGCTTCGTGGGTGCAGAAGACCAGAACTGAAGAGGGAACCACCTGGAGCGCATACGAGGAGTGTCCACAGACAGCAGATGCGTTTCCTGCAACACACATATATGACTCCCAGAACGCTCAAGAGCAGAGAGAATTGCCAGCCTCTTGGCGTGCCTATTAAGCCCCCGTACATTAAGGCTCAAGCACTTAAAGGACATTTGTATCTAAAGGGGTAAGGTGCATGGAGCGGTGGGTGCCCCCCAAAGCCTCCCAACACCCCCATGGACGGAGGCCCTCCATAAAAGAGCAGCTATCATTTTTCGGGCACCCAAGATTTTAAGGGGAAGCACAATAACATAAAACTACTGCACACAACAGGTGTACATCAAACTCACACAAGTCCTCAACCACATGTCCAAAAGAAGCAAGATCCAGATAGGGGTCGACCACACTTCACAAGGTTGTCTCTCTGGGCCCACGCCCCCACCGCCCGGACCTACCCCAGCAGCCACAGCATTACCCTCTAACGACCCCAGACCCCACGACGACCCTCCAAAGCTGTCTGCATCTAGGCACTCGGCCCTGTCGCGAGGCTGTTCAGTACAGACTGTCTCTCCAGCGCCTGCTCAGCTGTAGACTGCCTCGGCTGCCTCTGTTTCTTCTCCTTCCGCCGCCATCTCAGGCGACCCTCCGAAGCAGCATCTTCGCACCGCCCCGGAATCCTCTCTGTCTCCTCCAGACCTAGGATCCGGCAAGCCTCCTGCAGTGACTTCACCTGGCGCAGCTGATCACCCCAGCGGAACGCAAGGCGGAAAGGATGACCCCAAGTATAAGGCATAGAGTGTGCTCGAAGATGCTCCGTGACGGGTTTGAATTCTCACCTTGAAACAGCTGTAGCGTATATCTTCTAAACTGAACCTGAGGAAGATTGCGCGTTTTCTGCATAATGCTGTCTTTTATCATAAAATTGTGCAGACACGCCAGAATATCCGAAGGGCGCGCACTGTCTCCCCCCCTCCGGCCTACTCTGTGGACCTGGTCCAGTGTGATCTCCCGGTAGTCGTCGGGCCCAGAAGGGAGCGGAGCAACGCCGTGATGAACTCTCTAATGTCCCCGCTCTCTGCCCCGGGCGAGGCTCCCCGGACCCGGATAGTCTGCCTTCTCGAGTGATTTTCTAAGTTCTCAGACACAATCTGCAGAAGCTCCTGCTGCTCCCGAAGACGCAAGACCTCGTGTTGCAAGTGCTCAAGCTCTTCCCCCCGGGCAATCTCATTGTCCTCCATGTTCGACACCCTATCCCCTAGCGATGCGATATCCGCACGCAGGTCCTTCATCTCTTGGGAAATGTCTCTACGCAGCTCCTGCAGGTCCATCCTGAGAGGGTCAAACAAGGAGGTAAGGAAACCTTTCGTGACCAGCACCCCTCCATCGTCCTCCGCCTCACTCCGGTCATCTGGCCCTCTTGCTGCGGCATTCCCATCAGCCAACTTGCTCTGTGGTAGGTGAGACCTTGTTAGCATCTCCCTCACCGACTGTTCTCTCTTCGGCTTAGAGGACGCCATCAGAGTCCTGTTCAACAGCCGACTCCGAGTGGAAGCAGTACCTGTCGCTGACCACCGCACTGCTCCGCTATGTGCTTCTGCGCCTAAGTACTCTCTTCACCGGGACCACTCCGCCCGATCCCAGCCTCTCCACAAAGATCGGTCCAGGTAACCGTCTTCCGCTCTCCTGCCCCGTCCTGACCAGCTCTCCGCTATGTGTCCTCGCTGCTTGCGCGCCTGGGGACGGCCAGCTGCCCACAGGGCCCAGGGTAGCGCCTTAGGTCCGCTCCTGTTGCGGCGCGGGCCGATAGGCCTTGCCCAAACTCCGTGTCACACTCACGGAGCTTCGGGCCCCTACTCTGCCAGCTCCTATAGGGCCTCAGGGGCTCCAGGCCCGGGTCGCAGCCTCACCTCTGCTCCAGTCGGCCCTCTCAGGGCCACTCTCTCTCCTCGGTGCCGGCCGCGCCACGTGCAGCCGACTTCCTGGTGCGGCCCCCTCCTTGGGCCCCGCACCTCCGTGGCCTGACTGCTCCTGCAGACTCCCACGGGGTCTCACGCAGCACCCGAGCTCGGGGTGAGCCTACGGGCGCTCGCTCCCTGCACAGCGTCTCACTCAGCAGCTGGGTCAATCGCCACGCCTGCGGCGCTCGACTGTGGCGTAGGCCCCGACCACCTCACAGGCCTGCCAAGCCGCCAGGCCGCAAAGCCGCCGGCCGAGCGCTGGATTCCGCCCGCAGAGCCCCTCTATGCCCCACAGGCACCAGGGCCGTTCCTCCCAAGGGCGCTCGGGCCGCCTGGTCGCCGGAGAAGGCCCAGGCGGCGGAGCTCCAGATTACACATCCGCTCACGCCGCTATCTTGGCCACGCTCCCCAGAATTTTCTTTTAAAGCAATTAAAAGTTTATTTTAATTCCCTCCTCTGTTTTCTATATTTGAACACTGTCAATTAAGTCATCCCTTTCCCTCCCCCATTCACAATTGTGGCCTTGCTTTTCTGTTTTTGCAGAATGTCCCAGTTTCTTGATTTTCTAGATCAGGTAACTCTAATTAGAGATATTGCTAATGACCTTAAATTGCTATTTAAGTTCTGGTTAAACAATGTTGCAAAGATCACTTGCTCAGACGTCTCCGGTTGACAATCAATGGATGCCAACAAAGGCTTTGTAGGCAACTCGTCTGACTAGTGGGCACAATACAGCTTCTGCTGTCATAGATGTTTTAAGGAATGGGCAAAGTGGGCTCTGGCCCAGGGCCCCAACCTTTCAGGGGACCAGAGATAGTCAACTCTGTTCTGCATAAAGCCTTGCCCTGATTGAAGACCTTGAATAATTTTTTAACAGATTGTTTTAAATACAGTTTTTCTTTCATTTGTTTTAATTTGAGTGATGTGTGAGAGTCTATTGCAGACATTTTGTAGAGAAATGGTGTGTTTATGTTTCATGCACCATCCATAAAAAAAAGGTTTTAGATAAAAAGAGGGCCTTATGTGTGAGAAAAGGGAGGGCGCCTCAGAGATTTGCAGTAATATCAGGAAACTGCTGCTGTGTTGCAATATTGAAAAGCAGTCACTGTTCCTGAATATTAGATGTAAACCCATTTAGAATTTTGACAAGTGTGCCTGTACAATGTCAGTGACCTGACCAAAGAGGACATGAAAGAGCTGACATTAGAATATTGATTCAAAGCTGTTCCGAGCTGGGGCCCCCAAAACACGCTTGGCCCAGGCCCCAAAAATCCTTAAAATATCCCTGGCTGCTTGCTGTTGTTTCAATGCATGCCTGTAAACGACTCGAGGACAGCGGTTGGCCGACGGTTATATACAACCCGTGCAGTTCCACTTAGTGGCTGCTCCAGGACAGAGCGCGCGCTGTAACCCTGATGCAAAGCGTCGGCCAGGGCAGCACGGGAGCCTTTCAGAGCAGCTCGGTTCCCTTATCTCGGTTTTTCTCTACACAAACTGCTGGCGATCGCACGAGCCCCTTCCGCAGACGGCGGAGGAACCAGAAGAGGCCAACTCTCTGTATGAGTGCTGATCTTTGACGGACGCTTTCCCCTATTCCATGCTTCTGAAGAAGTTGCTGGCAATGTCCGGGCAGCTGGGCACATGACACTAAACTGGTTACCAGAGGTAAGGCGAACTGCATGTTTTCTACGCGAAGTAGATTAAAAGAGCTGACCTACTGCTTTGCTTGATATTCAGTGACAATTTTAAGCTACAAAATGGGAAAGAGGAGAAAAACAGGTCAAACTGGAAACACAATCGAGTTGTCAAAATCGGAAGACAATTTTGTCCTAAGTAGAAATGTTTTTTTGTATTAAAAAGTTTTAATACTAAAACTCATGAAGTAGTTGAAGTTATCCTGAGCGATATAATATTACGTTTTCATATTGTGGCAGAGTGGTCTAGTGTAGCTCGCCTCGTAGTCTGCCGACGTGCGACTATTGATCGCCGTGTGATTCTGGGCAGATTACTTAATCGTCCCGTGTCTCCAAAAATGTACATCCACGAAATGTAATTGTGTAAATAGGTAATGCAAATTCCCTGTTTAATGTCACCAGCTAGGCTTCCATTCTACATCCACAAACATACCTACTTGTCGGAAGACTTTCTATCTACTGTATATAATATGGCTGCTTAATTCCAGGTTATTAAGGACATTTTCTGCTTTGGGGATCTTTTCACCTACAAAGCATTGATTTTAGGTATGGTATGTTTGTCTAGGTCTCCAAAGATCTCAGTAATACATTTTCATTTTAAATACACCCTCTCAATTTAGGTTTACATATATTTATTCAAAGCTTATTGCGGATTTCATGGTTTGTGGAATTTGGTTCTCTGTGTTTGCAGGGGGGATGGGAGGTTGGGTCATTTTATGACATTTTAACATAATATTATTGTATTTTTCTTTTAAAGATGTGTCTAAACACTAATGAAACATTTTGACTCGACCCTTATTCAACCAAGCAAAAGCTTCTAATTTAATAGGCTAGCCTGCATATAGTTAGTTAGTGGCAGGTAGCTGGAGAACTACTTGTCAGAGACGCCTGGTCTAATTAGTTCTTCGGAAACACAACAAGACACCTACACCCAGAGGCATTAGGCTATCACACAAAAGACCAGGACTGGAAATAGTGTCCCTAACGACCCGGAGGGCATTTGTCACCCTAATTCTACATTATTTTATCTTCACTAAAATAGTCTTTGCATCTTTAGATGCTGGTATTTGTGCCTTTCTATTACTATTATAACCACAAGAAGGCAAAAACTAAGAGGTAAAGAAGAAATACATCTGGATTGTATAGCTACCTTGATCACCAGTCTGCTGAATCAATCATGCTTGCATAGCTTTGTAAAGTGGTAAAACAACACACTGGTCTGAGCGCCTCCTAAGGAAACCTGTGGGTAACCAGTCACATGCAGACTGATACCTTGCCGTGCTCACTCAGCCTTTCATCTTTCTGGAGTTGGGAAAATTAGTACTATTGAGCTGGGCAAGAATAACCGTTATTTCAGCATCAAGATCCAAATCAGGGTGTGGTGTTCTCTATATACAAGGTTAGAACAATTACTTTAATACGTTAAAATCATACTTAAGGATGGCGCTTTTAAACCTTTGCTTTCTGCTGTTTCTGCAAAATTAGTAGGACGTGCTGCAAATTATCATTGGCTGATTTTTGTCTTTGTTAACTACATTTAGGAAAGGTAAGATTTTCACAATGCATACTTAGTGTATATGAATTGTGAGCTACAGTGTCCAGCATTAATATTCATTGAAGCATTTATTATTTTGCCTAGAAGCATGTTACAGCATAAACCAAGCCCACACAGGTAACAGTTTACAGTACAAACAGGTCTGTATTCTCAAAGCTATTTGCACATGTACGTTGAGCTTGTCATTTTACACTGATAAAAAGATTTACTAACAGTTATTATTGTGTGAATAAATCTTCCACAAGGGACAGAGCGTGGGTGTTCCAGGGTAGAAAGTGCCTAAAACTTTAGAAACACCCAGCAACATATCTGTTTGTACATTTTCGGCATGTTCTGCACACCTATTGCCATCCTTAAAACGGTTGGGGTTTAATACTCTATAAGTCAAGAGTACACTTCTTTGCAGAGTAAGAGTATGAAAGGATAATTACCAGAATTAATTATCATGTGGTGAAAATAAAGTTTCAGAGTGCAGTTACTTCTTTACAAAGCCTTTCACATGCACATCTGTATACCACGTACAATTAACCTAAGGAAATGCTGTCTGCATGTCCCGAAATGGGAATTCATATAGTTTCCAGGGGCACCCATAGTAAAACTGCATCTATTGCAGCTTTTCAGAAGTACACTTAGTAACCTAAGTAAATTCTGCAAATTCACAAATCCACAACCAAATGTAAAAGCATAAGGTTTACTTATTTTTTAGAGCTTAAAACATGACTTATTTTATTTGAATTATATTTCTTGTTTTTTGTAGCACTAGCACTAGCAAGTGATTGTTTTAAGGATCCTTGCAGGAAGGGCGGGATAGAGAGAAGCAGATCAAATGGAGAGCATGAAACTGAAGGCTTATACTGTGTGGTGTTTGTGAGCTTACAATTTCCATTGTTAGCGACATTAGAGGGGCAGATAACAGAAGAATGCAACATTAGACTTTACCCTTTAGCAAATTAGGGCAGATCTAAAGTTGGGCGGTCAGAAAAAGGCCTTTGGTTTTTGGAATTTTCTCAAAGCTATTTGTGTGCATGTAAGGTGAGGTTGTGCACTGATAAGAAGATTTACTTACAGGTAGATTTTTGTGAGAGTAAAGTACAAGGGGTGGGGTGTAGATGTTCTATGCTGAGAATGACATATCTTGTTTGTTGTCGTATACCAGTTATTCTCTGCCCTACCTGGGCTTAAAACAGCCTTCAAATTTAAGCCTGAGAAGGGCAGGAGATAGGTACTTTCTATGAATCATAATGTGAAAGATATACTGCAGAGATTGGTGGTAGTATGGAGGAGGCACTTCTCAATCGGGAACTAGGACCTAATTTAGAGTGTGGTTGACAGGGCACTCAGTTGCAAATGCGACAGAGTACACTGATGGCCAAACCCTTAGTCCGGCCACCTTATTTAGAGTCAGATGGACAATAAGTACTCTTTTGACAGAACCCCTGTTGGTTCCGTCAATGGAAACTTCCTCTAATAGGCCGACAGAGTAGGGGCGCTCGCAGGAATGACTTTACACTGTCTGCCTTATTTAGTGTGGATGATGTAAAGCCTTTTTTCTTGCTGTCACCACCAGGAGAAACACAGCAATAAGGGACACACAAAAAATGACTCCTAGACCCTGGAAGAAAACTCTCAGGGTTTAGGGGGCATTGCATGCTTGTTTTTCAAAAACAAACTCCTCCTTTGGGATTTTATTTGGCTTAAACCCCTGCACCACCTGACATATACCTGTCCACCCCCAACATGGTAAGCAAAAGGGGTAGTGAAATTAGGACACTAATAATTAAACCCAGATCTGTGACTGGGGGTGAGTGTTTGCATTGTTCAGCACTCCGTCCATCATCCTTTTGTGTTGCTAAAGTTGCCCTAAGTGGAAAGGGTATGTCTAGACATGGTTCCCTTGCTCACTGTGCCACTGGATTCAAGCTAGCCTGGCTGATGAAGGGTGAAACCCTGAAACCGGTCCCAGGATGCTTGTTTCCGGTCCAGGGAGGACCTGGCTTGGCAGTTCGGGCTGGACTGTTCCCATGAGGAACAGGGTCAAGACTGATTTGCATATGGCTAGGTCCAAACTGGAGTGGCATGGTGAGCAAAATAACGATGGATTAAACCCAGATCTGTGACTGGGGGTGAGTGTTTGCATTGTTCAGCACTCCATCCATCCATCATCCTTTTGTGTCACTAATAATGCACAACAATGAGGGCAACTAGAGACACACTCCTCCCGATCCAGGAGCTCCTGTGCTCATCTTAGGGTAATGTGGTAATTCTTGGTGACTGGGCAGGCACGGCACCTCCGTTGAAGCTCTCTTTCTATTCTGCCAGCCATGATATGTTTGCTGAAACAACAATGCCTCAAAGGTGGATCCTCCCAGAGTCAAAGTCCCCTCCTCACAGTATGATGACCTCGGGGGGGGGGGAGGGAACTAGGCTCACGCCCTTACTTCAATGGTTGGGGAGACCTCTCCTGGTCTCCCTGCATCAGGAACAATGGGTCTTCTTCGCACGATGCACCCGCACCCAGTCCACGGCCCTTGCTGGCTGGAGGCAGCCGCTCGAGTTCTCTGGTGTTACGAGGGGTGGGCGTAGTGGCTCTCGCCGATTCCGTTGCTCCTGCCACACCGCGACTCAGCTGAATGAGCCTCCTGGCTCAGAGGGACGAAGCTGAGCCTTCCCGCCCGGCTGGCAGGAATCTCCTCTGCCCGACAGGCAGGCATGTTTGGTCTCCTTGGTGTCCCAGGAGAGCGGGTGTTTCTGTGTTGCAGCTCCGGCCACGGTGGTGAGAGCACCAAAGCAGGCGCCTGCTTGTGCCCCTGGGGCACCACAAAGAGCGTGCTCATCTGCGCTATTCACCAGCTCCTCGTTACCTCTCGAACGGCGGGGGGGCCACACCAGGTGACACAGGCACTTCCTTGCACCCACGCAGGTGCTAACTCAGAAATAAAGCACTCCTCACATTCTGATTCTAAGGATGAAGCTCTCCTCATGCTCTTGCACAGAAGAAACCCAGTGCTTCCCTTGAGCTTTGGGAAAGAGAATGCAGGAGGACTGGGGGGAATCCACCCTGCCCCTGAAGACAGCTAGGGGGACACAGAGCTGCAGGGCCCAAGCAAGCAGGCCAGCACAAGGGGTCAGAGTAAGCAGTGACAGTCCTTCTCAGGTCACAGGTCAGCACAAAAGTAGAGTAGTCCCAAGGAGGTTCCTGGCGAGTCACTCCAGCAGCATCTTGTGTCTAGTCCTTACAGTCCATTAGTGTCCCTGCTCTAAAAATATGGGGAACACCCTCTTGTACTTTTACTCATTGTGCACACCTTCCAAAAAGGTGGAGAGGTGGTTTCAACCAGTTCTAACCAGTTCCAGGAATGTCCCCTTTCTCCTCCAACACTGGCTCCAGACATCAGTAGAGGGTAAAGAAGCCCTTTGTGTGAGGCCACGGCGCATCCTTTACAGATGCATGTGTGCCCTGCCTCTACTTCTCCCAGCCCAGGAAGACCATTCCTAATGCAGATGCAACCCTGTCATACCTCTACCCTCCCTGTGTACTGACTGTCTGAAAAGTATGCACACAGCCCAGCTGTCACTCTACCTCAGACATGGATTGGAGTCAAGCTGCAAAAGCACCACAATTATAAGCACAGAAAAATGCCCACTTTCTAAAAGTGGTATTTCTACAATGGTAATAAAAAATCCACCTACACCAGTAATTCTCACCACCTTTCTAACCATACTAAACATGCCCACGCCACCACTCATAGATCAGAAAATACCACTTAGCCATATGCAAGGAAATTCCTAATGCAACCCTATGAGAGAGGCAGCGCTCACAGCAGTGAGAAACCAAATAGGCTGTTTGTCACTAGCTGGACAGGCCATACAACAGGGCACAAGCCCTTCCTCTTACTTACACAGCACCCTGCCCATTGGGCTACCTAAGGCCTACCTTAGGGCTGACGTATATGTAGTAAAAAGGGAATTCCAGGTCTGGCAAGTACATTTAGATGCCAGGTCCAGATGGCAGTAAACTGCGCACCCAGGTCCTGCTGTGGCAGGTCTGAGACAGGTTTGAAAGGCTACTACTGTGGGTGGTGCAACAAATACATTTACATTGCAGGCCGTGGGTATAGGGGATAGCACTGTACAAGAGACTTACAGGTAAATTAAATGTGCAAATCAGGTGTAAACCAATCATACCATGTTTAGAAGGGATAGCACATGCACTTTAGCACTGATTCAGCAGTGATAAAGTGCTTAGAGTCCTAGAGCCAACAAAAAGAAGTCAGACAAATAGGAGGAGGAAGGCAAAAAGTTGGGGATGACCCTGCAAAAAGGGCCAGATCCAAAAATATCAAGCTTCTTTGCGAAAAAAAGTATGCAATTCCTGAGCGTGACCAGCCAAATCACATTTTTTGTGCCACCTTAATTGTGCTAATAGTAATGTTGTCCTAGCTTCTATGATTGTGGGAACCACTGATGTTTTTTTTTATACAATCTAAAGAACAAAAGCACAAAGGGTTTTTTCGATGTCTGCCTTTACAAAGTATAGAGTGAATCCTGTTTAGAAAATAAGCTGAACTGTGAATAAAGGAAAGCCTGTTGGTTGCTTTCTAGCACTTTCCTAGAGACAGATTTATTTGTTTCATTACGCTAATCTACTCACAAAAATAATACATCATATTAAAAGTAATATTACTTACAGAAAGGGGGGTTAGTTAGGTAGACAGGGCTTTGAGCCAAAAAGGTACACCTTCTTGAGGCAGGAGTAACGTTGGAGAAAAACTCCATACTTTTCAAACTTTGCATATGTGCTCTAATGTAGAGCACACATGCAAACTACAAAAAAAGTTTTAAACTATGTCTGAGCATTGTATTTGTACTGGATGGGGACCCTTTCAAAACAAAACCTGTGCTAGATGTAACACACACACCCATGCACTGTGGTGCAAGGGTGTGTGTGGTGCAGTGCCGTCTAAAGTGTGCCATCGAAGGGAGAGGAAAAAAACAACATCATATCTTAAAGGGTAGGGCACTGTCCTACTCATTTCCTTTGGAGCAACGCAGTGTAGCACCTTTGGGTTACTGCGCCGCCTTGCGTCAGATGTGTGTAACTCCAGTCCTGGATGTGAAAGCCTTTGAGAATGTCTGTGAATACCCACAACATTAGGGCTTTTCGGTTGTTCACCCCATTCTCTGTACTTAATCTCCTTTGAACACTCACATTATCCCTCCTGCTCTTAAACATACAACTGCAGAATGTCTGCTAAAGGGACAGATTTCCAACAAGCATTGGTGAAATGCAGTAAGAAATATCTTCAAGTTCTGCTTCTGCGAATCAGGGTTTAGGAATTCTGACCACACATTAATTTTTTGCAGAAGTAGGATTCCCTTGTAGATGCAAGAAGATGTTTAAATACGCCTCTACAAGAGTAAACAAATCGTAGCTTGCGTTGTTTCTACGCATCAGCATGCACATAATTATAGGACAGTATATTACTGTACACAGGCCACGGCCTCCAAAGTCTCCTGTCTTTCAATCCTTCCTCAATAAGGGGTGAGACTATGATGTGGTTTGAATGTATAGACTGGCTCCAAGGAATGGTAAAAATGCAGCTATAAATCAGTGCATTACATGGTTGTGTGTCACACGTTATGTCAGAAAATATCAAAGAGTACATTGTCTTAACTGGAAGCTTTGTGCAATTACTGAACTGGTACTGTGTTCAATTTCTGTACTTGCTTTTTTAATGTTCATTTCATAGGTTCTGTGTTTCTGCTTTCCATGCTGTGTCCTCATTGCGGTTTGGTTAGTGCTGGTGGAAGTAAGGTTGTTTTTTTATTTTTTATAAAGAAACATTGGCAAAACAGTAGGTCTTGCCTTTTGGATCTATTGGCTCTGCCAGTGCTGTTTGCTGTTGCTCGAATGCATCAACAAAAAGCATTTCATGTCAATGCTGTGCAGTATCTGCTAACGTAAATTAAGGAAAAAAGTGTGATGAAACGGCCACTGCCCGCGTCATTTTATATATATATATATATATATATACATATATATATATATATATATATATATATGCCAAATCAAGCAAGTGCTTACACCCTAATACCCATCACCACACACATATGAAATGACCCAGGTGGCATTTTTTATTTTATTTACTGACTTAAGTTGGATCGGTTAATAAAAAAAAATGAAATCTCATTAACTCAAAAGCACTTTTTTAGGCCGTGGGGTGCACAGCAATTTATTGCCAGACACTCAAAAAATAAAAATATATATAAGAATAAATTGCAGGGCACAGTGGAGGTGGAGGAAGCATGAGCGGGTGGAGGAAGCAGCATGGGGTGAATGGGAGGGATAAAATAAAAATAAAGCCTGGTGGGGTAGGAGGGGAAAAGCAGCATGAGAGACAGAAATATTGGCGGAGGGGAGACGTACACAAGGTAGGAAGCAACATAGAGCATGGGGGGTTTGGTAGGTAAGAAGTGCACAATTGGGAAAGTGAGCAGATCATGATGGAGACAGAAAACTGAGAATGAGGAGGATATTTGTCAGGGAGAGAAACACACAGGAGGGAGCTGGAAAACACATGAACTCTCATGGAGTGCTTAATCAAAAAGAACAAGCATTTGGAATGCAACAGTCTTGTGTTTGCTCGAGTTAGAGCTCAAAGCGTTGTAAGTTACTGACTGGACTTTTATTGCCACACAGATGGAAAATAACAAGAGGAAGAGAGTGAGAACGATTTGGCCCTGGAAAAGCCCCCCTCTGATGTTGGTTTATGTTTACAGAGGGAGCTAGTGGGGAGGAGGGACTGAACACACACCCACAGTGCAAGGCAAACAGGCCAATACTGAAAGAAAAAGTCCCCTTCAGAAGAGATAAACAGGATATAGCGTAATTACACAGTACTTTGTGTTGCTCCCAAAGTGAAAAAAGGCACGACAAAGAGGCAGAACTGACCGCTAGCAAGCAAGGATTTTTGAAGGACACTGCAACTAACAAATCAGAACGCTGGAACTCACTCTATTGTATACTTTAGTATACAGCAGGCCGAACGCTGATGCTCAACCTAAAAAAGTAGTTCTCTATAAGCGAGAAGTGGAAGGATACAAGTCAGCCAATTAAGAGGATCTCATGGCTATACTCCAGGTGAGTGACAAACACAAGAGGAAAGAAATTCATTGTTTAAGAAGCAATGAAATGGGTGACAATAAAGGTGTTCTTTCATAACCAGACAGTTTCCGCTGTCTGGTAGGCAGACCTAAAAACAACAGAATATTATGATAGTTGCTGCACTTCAAGCTGACTTTGTTTGGCCCAATGGGAGGGTACATTGTCTTTACTTCTCTGTTGCTGTTTTCGAGTTCCACTGATACCTAGGATTGACTTTTGTTCCAGTTTGGTCTGATCATTTGTAAGCAAGATTTTCTTTGGCTGATCCTTTGGTTGTGTTATTAAAGTAATAAAGTGTAATAATATACAGAAAGGTTATTCAAACCTTATTATCTGTGTGGAACTGCGTGATTAAGTAATATGTATATTTGCTTACCTTTGTACCATATGTCATATCTGATATATAAAAACACAACAGAACAGTCTGCAGTATTGATTGGGATTTTCACAGTAGCATGTTGCTTTGTTAGAAAAAAGCCAACTATTTTTTAGCTTTAATAGAGACACTGCACACATAGAGTTGAGACACAATGACGTCTTTGACTGTTAAAATTCCATGCCTGTTTGCAGTTGTCCCACGCGTAAGGTGGCTTCTGACAGCAGTGGATAATTGAATTCGGGAGCAATTGAGAGATTGAACAGCATTTGGAAGGTGAAATGTTTGTGCTGAAATTAGTAGATATTTCCATGGTCATTAGTGAAAAACCAGTGTGATGATATAGTGAGTATTAAACCCAGGAAAATGTTCAAGTAAATTAAGTTGCCAATTGCTCCTCAATGGTTCATCCTCCTATGCTATTTCATACCGTATCCTAGTCCACAAGCTCAGTCATGCGTGCTAGACTACAAATGGACGAACAGATTGCAAGGAGTAAAACCATCCCACCGTCTACTATCCATGGACGTCATTTAGGGGTCACAAGGGGTCGCAGGTCCGACCCCCCTATCTTGCCCCGTGCGACCCCTGACACTGCCTTTGCGACCCCTAGCCTCAGAGGTGGCAAGATCAGTGCCAGGAATTGAGGTGCAGCTCGTCCTAATGGACGTTGGTAGGGACTTCCCTTTACTGATTTTATGTAAATCTTTTAGTAAACAAACAGTGAATAGTTGTATTCACTATTTATGTAATAAAATGGAATACAATTAGCTGGAATATGACCCTATCTTGCATCTAAGGTAGTTAAAAAATGCTTTCAAATGTATGTTGTATGCATGTTTGTGGGTGAGAGTGAGTTTATGTGAGTGTGTGAATGTGTGTGCATGTGTAAGCGTGTGTGTTCCTAAGTAAAGATCAAATGGCATGTGATGTCACTTCCGCTACCCCTGGCATTTTGGTGAATTGAAGCCCATGCTACTACCTTACTGATTCTTTCAGGCAAAGGAATTCCAAGACCTAATGCAGATGCAGTGCTGATGAGGAAGCCGAGTAGTAGTCTTAAAAGCTATGATGCTTTAGGCAATATCTGGGGATACCTGTGCATGTGACGAGTTTTGCAGCAAGCAGATAATATGGTGCAGATGTATTTGACGTCTGTTGCCCATAGCTGAGACTTTGTGCAGATTCCTTTGGTGACAGAGAAAAATGTACGATAATAACAGAACCAAGGTATGGATATGCGGGGAGCAGGATAGCAAGTTAGTAAATATAACATCTTAAAATGATGAGCGGTTTGGACGACATCCAGAAGTCTAACATTCTTGCTCCAGCAAATGCTAACCATCAGTGTTCAAATCGCATTGTTCTTTTCAAGGATGCTAATAGAAGCTTGGATACTAAGATATCTAGCAGTCACATGAGAGCTGGATCTGCTAGATCTCCGAGGGTTGGCACTACTCGACCCAGCTAATCAGAAATCTAGCTGTAGTCATCATTCTTTGATGTTACAAGGCAGGAGTGATTACTTCATAGCTGTGCTTCTTTTGTTATATCCTCAGTGCACATGCTTGTATCACTGTAGAGGTATCCTGTAGTTCCACCAGTTGGTTCTTGGTTCCTCTGGTGAAACCGTGTCCTTATTTTCGTTTGCATTTAAATACGTATTACTATATAACACGTAAAGGCAATGCATTCGTTTAGATTGACTATTTTGAGTAGGTTTCACATTAACTATTAACTATAGTTAAAGTACATTCTTATTAAGTTTGTGTGAGTTGCGGTAGGCCTCAGAATAACAGACTCTATATTTTAATGAACTGATGTATTTGTGCTTGCTGTTTGTAGAATCTCTCTTTCGTTCCAGGCACAAAGGGCTACTGTGCTCTTGTTAGTCTGAAATGTTTTTATTGAAACTTTATGTGAAGACCATTTCTCACAGCTAAGTATTTGAATTTTAGCTTTATGCACCTGAGAAGGGAAGGAGTAAGAGGAGAAGACGTTCTTTGTCTGATAATTCCAGAGCTGTAGGACTGGAGCCACTTGTTACCCTAACTATATGGATGAGGCCGACACTGAGCTCGCTGAGCAGGTTCAGATCTAATTGGTTCTTCTCCTGTGAGAACCAATGAAAGTTATCTTTTAGAAGTGGTTTCATGTTTAAGTGCGAGTCAGATCGTAGTTAGACTTGTCCTTGTCCCCCTTTTCCATTTCTCTCTCGAATCCCAATGCTCCTAATATTTCTGCTGGTAGAGTTACTTTATAGACCAAGCACGTTGCTCCTCTTCTGAACAGAGCCTTTATTTTGTTCTAATTGTGATGCTATATTTGCTAAGACCAGCTGCTTTGAAATTCTCCGATTTACTCACATACTTAGCAAAGCATTAGGAAGTTTCCTTTCAAGGGAACAGATTTTATCTAACTTTGCATGTGCTGTCTTTTAATAATTGGTTATTACATTTGCTATTTGACCTGCCCGGATTATTTTTACATATGATGAATTTAGGTGAATCCCTCCTAATGATTAATTTGATTTTAAATTGTGTGAGGATTGTGATGTAATATATGGTATGGCTGTGCGACCTTACCATGTAATGCACCCACAAAACTGTATTAGGTCCAGTCAGGCTTGTTTGTTCCACACTCAAAACTGGGTAGGTGTGAGCAGAAGGGCTTAAACAAAGGAACTAGTGCGAAGCGTTTAGAAGCACCAAACAATGAAATAAAAAGTCACTAAACACAAAATAAATCTGATACCAATTTATTAAAAATAGATTATGGGGGTCATTCTGACCCCAGCGGTCTAAGACCGCCGGGGCCAGGGTCGGCGGGAGCACCGCCGACAGGCCGGCGGTGCCCCGCAGGGCATTCTGACCGCGGCGCTTCGGCCGCGGTCAGAAGAGGCAAACCGGCGGTCTCCCGCCGGTTTACCGCTGCCCTTTGAATCCCACATGGCGGCGCAGCTTGCTGCGCCGCCATGGGGGATTCTGACACCCCCTACCGCCATCCTGTTCCTGGCGGTTCGCCCGCCAGGAACAGGATGGCGGTAGGGGGTGCCGCGGGGCCCCTGGGGGCCCCTGCCGTGCCCATGCCGATGGCATGGGCACGGCAGGGGCCCCCGTAAGAGGGCCCCGCAAAGTATTTCAATGTCTGCTAAGCAGACACTGAAATACGCGACGGGTGCAAACTGCACCCGTCGCACCCCTGCAACTCCGCCGGCTCAATTCTGAGCCGGCGTCCTCGTTGCAGGGGCATTTCCTCTGGGCCGGCGGGCGCTCTTTTGGAGAGCGCCCGCCGGCCCAGAGGAAATGTCTAAATGGCCGCCGCGGTCTTTTGACCGCGGTGCGGTCATTCAGCGGCGGTAGCTTGGCGGGCGGCTCCTGCCGCCCGCCAACATTAGAATCAGGCCCTATATATTTTAAGAAGTTTTAGACACCAAAATGAGCAAAATCCACTGTAGGGTTCTGGAGATGTAGATTTTAAAGTAAAATCGCAGCTTTTTAGTCGCAAACAAGCATTGGTAACAGTAAAGTTGAGAAACTTTTGAAAAGTCTGGGAAAGTTGTGTATGGTTTCTATGGCTCAGGTGGTCAACCAAATCCAACAGGGAGAAGGTCAGAGGTTCCACTAATGAATATTTGGACAGTTATCAAACACTAAAGCAGTCTGAAGTCCAATTTCACACTCTCCATCAAGACCACCATAGCCTTCAATGGTGTGGTCCTGATGCTGAGGATGCAGGATTCTCAAAGATGCCCTGGATGCTGTGCAGTCGACAGGGGTGTTCTTGTGGTTATTCTTCGGTGCACGGGTAAAGTGGGGGTAACTTTGGCCATGGTGATCGGTGTCCCTTCAAGTCTTCCTTGAGCCAGTAGAAGGCCAGCTGCAACTGAGCTACTGATTTCCATATGCAGATGTCCAGCTGTATACTTTCCTAAAGGCTGGTGTACTTCTTTGGCAACCAGTCCTAATTCAGATGACACTCCCAGGTCGACCGTGACCTTCGAAAACTAGTCTCTTGGGCTTGTCAACGGTGATCAGAGGTGATTCGCAGAAAGTGGCTACTGACTTGCTGGAATGGGCTTCTCCAGCTTTGATGACCCTGGTGCTGGATCCAGGATGTCATCTGACTGACTCTTGGAGTCACTTCTTTGGTCTGGGGCTCGTTAGTGACTTTTCCATGAGCCAGGAGTCACAGGCGCAGTCCTCTCTTTGCTAGCCCAACGGGCAGTTCAGAAGTTGGTGCAGCCTCTTTTGCCAGGGGTTAGAAGGGCAGTTCTTCTTTAGTCCTTTCTCCAGTTCTGTTTTCATCTGAGGTTCAGTGTGCCAGGGGTGCCATATTTATGCTCAGAAAATGCCCTGGGGAGATGATGCTTTCACAAGCCTATAGTCTACCAAGACCCCCCTGACCTAGACGACATCCGGCTATGTGTGGCATGTAGCAATCCCAGAGTGCACTATTCAGCCCACTCCCAAGATGTCTGAAACCTTCCTTGGATGTTAGGTGCTTGGTAGTCCACCCTAAAGGTGTGGCTACCGGGGGGCTACACACATACAGGAAAACCGGTTTGGACACACGTCTCCTCTATGTGTTCCTGCCTCCAGCCTGTCTACCTGAACAAAGGGGCAACTGTTCAAGAGTGAGGCCTTCCTTTGCCCACCAAAGGCAGCTTTGTCTTTGAAGCTCCCATTTTATGCCAACACCCGAAGTGGCTACGTTTCTCTGTAGTGGGCGTCCATTGTTCCTGAGCCTGGGAGTTGTTCACACTATTCTCCATGAGGGCAGAAGGCTGTCTGGTGGCCAGTAACTGTTCGAGGCTACTGGACAGACTGGGCAGCAGAGTGGCAACTTTCTAAAAGTTGGCTTTCTTTAAAAGTGACAACAAATTCTTCTTGGGCATCAGGTCAGGCTTAATGCCATGATTAATTTGATACCTTGAATCACCCATTTTAGTAACCCCATTCAGAAGATAGGCGGGCTGAGAGGTCAGCCAGTAACTCAGTGTTAGCCAAAGGGGCTACTAACTCGTTCACAACAAAAACAACAATTTGGGAGTTTTGCTGCCAGGACATATAGAAAGTGTATGCCCAGTGGCGGCTCCTCCGTTTGGGCAGAGTAGCATCACCGCCCCCACCCCTGCCAGCAGCAGCTGCGCAACCTTTGAAAGAAAACAATAATAAACTATGTTTATTATCGTTTTCTTTGAAAGGGGCGGGCCCCGGGGTGACATGCACTGAGGGGGAGTGTTCAGCACTCTCCTTTCACAGCGCATGTGTGTTTGGCCGGCCGTCTCATGCTGGCTAAACACATATGCGCTGTAGGCTCTCTCCAGCCCAGCAACACAGTTGCTGGGATGGAGAAAGCCTGCACAGGCTCCCAGTGTGCCTGGGAGCGCCCTTGCTGGGTGTTTCCAGCCAATCCTGACGCTGCTCTGAGCAGTGTCAGGATTGACGCAGGCCGGCTGGGAGCATGTGCCTGCAGTGAGGAGCGTCGAGGGACAGAGGAGCGGCAGAGAAGGTAAGTGATTTTAAAAAAAACTTACATTATGGGGGTCATTCCTACCCTGGCGGTCCTAGACCGCCAGGGTAGGTGACGGAGGAAGCACCGCCAACAGGCTGGCGGTGCTTCCGGGGGCATTCTGACCGCGGCGGTAAAGCCGCGGTCAGAAAAGGGAAGCCGGTGGGACCGCTGCCCCAAGGAATCCTCCACGGCGGCGCTGCAAGCAGCGCTGCCATGGGGATTCCGACCCCTTTCCCGCCAGCCTGGTTCTGGCGGTTTTCACCGCCAGAACCTGGCTGGCGGGAACGGGTGTCGTGGGGCCCCCTAACAGGGCCCCACATTGATTTTCAGTGTCTGCGTGGTAGACACTGAAAATCGCGACGGGTGCAACTGCACCCGTCGCACACCAGCAACTCCATTCGGAGCAGGCTTCCTCGTTGCTGGTGCTTTCTCGCTGGGCGGGCGGGCGGCCTTTTGGCGGTCGCCCGCCCGCCCAGCGGGAAAGTCAGAATCACCGCGGCGGTTATTTGACCGCGCTGCGGTGTTCTGGCGGGGGAACTTTGGCGGGCGGCCTCCGCCGCCCGCCGAAGTTAGAATGACCCCCTAAATGTTTATTCCCTCCATCTCCCGCTCCCGTGCCTCCCGACCCCGCCCCTTCCACAGCCTGCGAGCCGCTACTGTGTATGCCCTGCTTAAAAATATACAGCTCCCTGCCTTGGGGCTCTATAGGCCTTCTTTAGGGGAAACTTACACATATTATTAAGGGAAGTGGGGGCTTTGCCATTTGTTTAGATGGCAAAGTCGAGCTAGCAGTTTAAAACTGCTCTTCTAGGTTGCAGTGACAGGCTGAGAGCTGTGTTGCTTGTTGTCACACACACGGTGGCACAACCAGTGCTGCAACCTCGGGCAGACACTTTGTCGTATATGCCCGGGGTACGATATACCAGGGACTTATAAGTAAGCCAGCTTATGCCAATTGGGAATAGCAAATTCAACATAAATTCTGTAAGGGGTTAGAACACTGACACTGAGGTCTGGTTAGCAGGCCTAAGTGCAGTCTCAAAGAAAAAAAACAGCAGCATTAGTCCAATACTTTGGGGGTCATCATGCGAAAAAGGCATTTCTTACAAATTGTAACTTAACTAATTTGTTTTTTAACCTTCATGGTTGCAAATTCACTCTTCTCTGTCTTTACACTGGTGCAAAATCTGCTTTACCCTCATTGATATCTTGCTGAACTGATGATTTCAAATCTTAGGCCCATATTTATACTTTTTTAGCGCCGCATTTGCATCGCTTTTTGATACAAATGCGGCACAAACTTACAAAATACAATTGTATTTTGTAAGTTTGCGCTGCTTTTGCGTCAATAAATGACGCAAATGCGGTGCAAAAAAAGTATAAATATGGGCCTTAGTTTGATATAAGGATCCATCCAAATGGATATATTGGAGTGTGACTTTGCGCCAAGATTGCGCAGTGCGAATACCATCCTTATCACTCCTACCACCACCTCTGTCGATCTTGTCATGTCTAAGGTCAGACACCCTTGTTTCTCCATTTAAGGGGACATCCAGTGAATGCTATAGCAATATGTTTCAAAATACAGGCAGATGTCATAAAGCAAAGGAACTTTCTCGAATGCTTTTTATTTTTGTTTGTTAATGATGCAGGACTGTGTGTAGAGAACCGATTTGTTCCCTTCATTTAAATGCCCCTTTAAAGATCTAAGCTTTAGGGCTGTTGCCAGGATGGCTCTTAGCTTCTTGAGTAGCCTGAGAACATCCATATACATTACTGAACATGGATTGAGCCACTTTTGCAAAACCGCTGATATGTTAGCTGTCCCTTCAGTGCAACAGTTTAACAAAAACATCACCGATTCATTCAGGAAGGGGTATAACAAAGTCGTCTGCATCCCCCTCGGTGCAGTGGGGATCCCACTGTTCAGACCGACTCCCATTTGTACTTAAGCCCTGGGCTATTTGTGAGATGTTGGAGTCTGAGGGGCCCCATATCATAATATGCAGGTGGGACCATCATTTAGTGTCATGCCACTGCATTCGGGTTGTGGGTAGTGTGATGCTAACTGCCTACGTGGTAACAGCATGAGAAACAAGGTACCACACTATTAAAAGATGCAGAAGACCTGGCGCCAAATTGGTGCAACGCATGGAACAAACATTACTATTTCTGACAAACAACTGGTGGTAAGAGTGCAGCATAAAACCTTGCACATTATGCTATTCACACAATTCAGAGCTGTTACTAATAGTAATGTTCAAACACTGCCAAGAATTGCAACCACAGAAACAGTGGTGTTAATTACAAGCAGCCATTTAAAATCTATCAAGCCATTCATTACAACAGAGTGGACGACGTAACAGGCATGATTCGTCTGCTTATTCTTACTCCCAACGCCTACAAATGCCCACTAGAAGCTGTGGTACATTTGGAGACAGAAGAGGAAGAGACAGGTCTTAAGTTTGATGCAACCCCACTAGACTACTTCTGTTTTTCCAAAAAACACCCATGTAAATGTGGGTCCTCTTCTCAGTACCTGCTGTCCCAGCTCCCTCGCCTTATCAGTGTTGGACTTAATTGCTCTATTCATTTGTCCTACCATGCTCTGGCAGCTGCTGCAGGGCATAAATGTTTTATGTTATGCCACCGGTAATTCTTGTCTTCACTATCAACTCAAGTGCTTTGGAAGGTGCTGTCCACGATTTCTGCTTCTGGTGAAAGCCAACAAAGCAGGATCCTGTGGCCTACAGTGAGTGTCACTATCCACTCTATGATATGGTATTATTAGAAGTATTGTCACGTGTTCTGCAGGTTCTTCAAGGCGTCATCCCAGATGCTGAGTGGAGCTGCTCTGTTTCGATGCATAAAGCAGAGACCAGACCGTAGTGGGTCAAGATTAGCAAGGAAACAATTCTTGGAGGACCAGGACTGCAGATATAGCTGAAAAGTTAATAACCTTAGATAGTTTCATAGTAGAGACAGGCTCACAGAAGTTTGTGACAGACTTGTGTAACATTATTGATGCTTGTTGAAGCATGTAGATGCACAAACGTATACAGTAAAATATCCATGCCAGATGCCGCCTGTGACAGACCTAGGCTTCTGGGTTCTCTGTACCAGGATCTGTTGCTTTTGGAAATAGGACGTAGGTCACGGTTTGGGAATGTGGTGAAATAGAAAGCAGTCTAATTCACAAAATCATTTGCACCTGCTGAACTCTTGTGTGAAATTTGCTTGACGTGCAGTGCATGAAACCCCCAAAAGGTGAATTTGCATCTGTAATTTCATTAACTAATGGATAATATTATCCCCCAATGGAGTAACATAGCACCCAAAGTTGGGTGTTCTAAGGTGTGTAGATCCTTGAAATTTGTCACAGCTACAACACCAGTAGTTTTTGGATAATCACAAAACATTTAATGACCTATTCCTATCCTGGAAACGGTGATTTACTCCTGTGAAGGGTGTTTGAATGTGAAGGCTGCCCCACACAATATTTAGAGGTGTAGAGGAAGTATTTTTCCACCAAGTAAAGGAAAAAAGCCCTATTGCTCAAGGTTGATATTATTTCCCCACACAGAATTGCACCTTATTTATAAATGCACATAGTGGCAAGTACGATTTTACAATTGTTTTCTGGGAGCATAATTGCAACCTGTGCCTGGCTCCCTGGGGTAGTATGCACAAACATTCTCAGGCTGCCACGAGACACCTTGAGATCCCTAATAGAGTTTCAGCCCTGCCTTATATTGATGCAGCTGATCCTGATTATACTAGTCTATCTGTCTCAAGCATGTGGTAACCTTGCTGACCTTGTCTTTGATGAAGAACAGACTTCAAAATTATTTTGTATTAGCAATGTCGTAGATAGGGCTGTTAACATCATCGATTTGCTTACTTTTTCCTTTATGGAAATTATAATTGGAGATTATCTTAATATTTTGACTTTCTTTGACTTTTAAGACTCTCACATTTGTCATAACAAATCCAGTGCTTATTTGCTAGCAAAGCCAGCGATCTGATGAGAACTGCATCACCACGTTTTCTTCCTTATATTCCAGTCTTCTGGACGGTTCTGACTTAAAACGTTTTAGGCAACCATAATGTATGCAAACCCTTAACGAACAGTTTTTGAAAAAACATGTTTAGCTACCAATTTTGCAGGCTTAATGCTCTTGGCAGCCACAAGATGTGGATAGTCTCACTGTGTGGTTCTGCAAAACCTGAGATGTTGCATTAAATATTTATTGGCCAGCAGACCCCATGTATCCATCACAGCACGATAGGGAACATTTCTGGGAGTGGATATTCTCTGCGTGGACCTTGGACCCCTCCTTAGAGCACTAGCCAGAGTAGGAAACCAACCCCAGGAGGAAACCTTATGTGTTGGTAAGCGTGGAAGAGGAACATTCAATCTACCAACTTTCACCAATGTTGATGATCCTAAAAATGTTTTTCAGTGCTCACGTGGCTTCTTGAATTTTTAACTGTGCAGTAAGTCTCTTTACCAACAAATGTCATACTTTGCCAACCCACCAGTACACTCTGGTTTGGACCATATGCCTGAAGAATACTGGACCTGAATATTAGACTTTTAAATAGTGTGCACCAAAAATATCGACAACCAAAATATTGATGACCAACATATCTACATGGTAGTATAAATAAGTAAGTATAGGTATACTGTACTTAACTCCACATATATGTACCTTGATGACATGTACCTTCAAAGTTCATTGGCATGGAGACACAAATAAATACGCACTTACCAATATAAATTTAACTCGAAAATATTTTGATTGTTACTATTTTTGCAACAATAAGCTTGTAGTAGGATATTTCTGGAGTGAGCCGTGCTAGTGCATATATAATTATATATTTTTGCCTGTCCACCTGTGGCTGGCTCTGGGGTTTTTCTAGCTTGTACTACACTTGCAGACAAATACACATAACTATTCTGCTTGGCATTACTCAAAACAACATTGACAGCAAATGTCTTTTTACATAAACTCTTGAAATTCATGTTCTTCCTTGCCTGAAGTATAGTCAGACTGATTGCAAAGGGCGAGCAAAGCTGCCTGTCCGTAGCCTTCAACAAGGTCAACAGGCTAAAGGTGAGTTCCTTATTTTAAGTCTCTTAAAATTCTAGTCTGAATAACACCATTGGATCCCTTTGTGCCTTTGTCAGATCTCTACTGTCTGGCCTCTCAGTTGTAGCCCTTGGTCTGCCTCTCCTCAAGCCACTTCAAAATTTAACGTTCATGTTTTGATAACTGTGGGAGGTCCTATGTTCCTAGACACTCAGGTCCTTATTAGAAGTGATACAGGAAAACCATATGATTAATTCTCCATTCAATACTACGGTACTTCTTGATGTAGAATTCTGGCACAAGTTCTGTGCATTGATTCCCAAATGTTTGTCCCTCACTATGAGAACATTTTCTCCACAGACAATTTATCATGATTTTACTAGTGAAAAGTGGCCAGGAAAAACATGTGTGTGATTTTCCTGCAACACTTGTAAATAGGACAGATACTCCCATTTCTGCCCAAAACGGAAAAACAGTCACACTCACTCATAATGCAGGCATCAGGCTGAAGGTATTTCTTTTTAGTGCTGCAGCTAGCTAAACGTATCTCGAGTTGTCTAGTTCTTTACCACATCTTAGAACTGTCGGGTTTTCAAGAACCAGAATTGGGGACCAGGGGTGATTTCTATTCCCAAAATGAAGTAGTTGCAACCGACTCCCTTCCTTTACATGTAAAGATCAAAGGAATCCTTTGAAAGAGTGTGAGGAAGCAGATAAAATAGGATTCCCAAGATTTTTAGTAAAGGTGTAGAAGATTGTTATATTTGAATAAGAATTCCCACAAACACCATGGGTTAATTTTCTTCTTGCAAGTATGCCCTACCAATTATGTTTGGCATCAGAACAGACTTTGTTGCCAGAATTTTTAGGCAAAAGGTGGAATCATCAGTTAAAAGATGATACACTGCATCAGAATTTTCAATTAGACCAAGATCTTATGCTGCATATGCAGTTCAATCACTTCCAAAGAACGTCTGCGCTATTTATGAAGCAATTCATAAAACAGAAGATCTTCTCTCATTGGTAGGTTACATGGAACTGTTGGCACATTTTATATCAGATGCAACTTTAGATCTGTTGTGGCTTCAGCAACAGCTGTGGGGTTTCAAAGGTAGCAAGACAGATGTGGTTACAATTATGGAGGCTGGATGTTTGATCTTGAATTAGTTACCATTTTGGGGTTAAAAGCTGTGTGGTCCTGGATTTAAAGACCTAGGGCCTTATTACGACCTTGACAGAGAGATTTCCTTCATCACTAATGTGATGGATATCCTGTCTGCTGTACCATGATCCCATTATAGTCTATGGAGATCGGAACACGGCATCACATTTGTGATGGAGGAAACCCCTTCG
The DNA here is from genome assembly GCF_031143425.1 of Pleurodeles waltl. NCBI lineage: Eukaryota > Metazoa > Chordata > Amphibia > Caudata > Salamandridae > Pleurodeles > Pleurodeles waltl. The sequence goes on along the minus strand of NC_090450.1, from coordinate 534,619,342 downwards.
TCAAGGATGTAATAAGACCCTAGTCCAAAAGACAATGGATGAGAGGAAAATGGTATCCTTTTAGATCCTATCACAGTAGAAGCAGATGATCAATTCATCTGAAATTCCCAGAAAAGGGGGTATAAATCAAATGTTTCTTTCATGGCAACGCTCAAGGCCTGAGGCTACACAGGGTGGGAACTACCAACTCCAGCAAAATCAACAGCATTAACAGTCTTGACTATATAGAGAATTGACAGTAGGAAGAAGTAATATTTTCTAAGAACATGGAATGAAATCATAAAAGACAAATGGATTCTAGAGATAATTGAAGCTATATATTCCATAGAAATCTGAAGTCCTCACAAAGAAACTCAACACAGTAAGTCCCCAGATCGAAGGGATCTGGAAAGATCACAAGCAGTGTTACAGGGAATTCAGGCTTTTCTAAAGAGGTAAGCAATAGTTCAATTGCTTCAGGATCAGAGAGGTCTTGACTTTCATTTGATCTTGTTCTGAATTGCCAAGCCAGAAGGATCTTTCTGTCCCATTTTCAATCTAAAGATACTGAATGAGCAAGTGAAATACGACTCAAGTTCCTTTCACTTCAGACAATGATGCCAGATGTATTTTCAGAATATTTCCAGACAACAATTAATGTACTCGATAAATACTCTCATATTACAATCACCAAGGAGGTAAACCATACCAGAGACTCTCAGTGTGGGAGAATCCTGCCAGTTTAGAGTGTTACTGTCAGACTCTTCTGCCCTAAGGATCTTCACATAGTTGTTAGAAATGTACACTTTAAAATGGAGTTATATATATATATATATATATATATATATATATATATATATACATATATATATATATATATATATGTATGTATGTATGTATAACTCCACATCTGCTCCTTGTTAGCCCCTGACACAGTGCCATACTATGTGCCATGAACATCTTCCAGGATACAGATGACCGTCATTAGAATAAGGATAATGGCTTTTTATTAAAGTGCTTGCAGAAAAAAACACATATAAAGCCCAACGCTTTTCAGCAGTATGTCTTCAACTGGGACTTATTGTCATCAGTGATGGACAACTTTTTATTACACAGTCCCTCCTTAATGTCAATAGCCTAACCACTTGACGGCTACAATTCTAGTCCTCTCACTCAAGAGGGGCCATTTCATCCTCTAATTTTGTGCGCATTCACCTCCTTCAATAACTCCTGCTTGTGGTATCTTTACTTCCCAACATTTCGAAGTTATAATTTTTAAACATCCATTTCATGCTAACTATTCATTCTCACAAATGATGCTTCATTGGTCCCATATCTGCTCAAACATCCCCAACAATAATTTGATCTCAAAAGCACATGTCCCCATACCAAGTTACACTCACATAAGGATGCCATAAAAAGAATGTATATAAAATTAATATTTCCTTTAAAGATTTCACCTTCTTAAAAAATACATCCCAAATGAATCCTCTAGATCTTCCTGAGGCTTATGAGATTTAGTACGCGTAAATCCTTCCGAACCCCATCCAGGAGAAATATAAAGTGACATATGCCATGCGAGCCTATGAAAACTTTGTTTGTTCACGTTAACTCACTGATGTTCATAATTTACTGTAAATCAAAGAGACGCATTATACTTCATGTAACTAAGCCTTTAAATTAAAATATATCAACTGGATTATTAATCATTTCTCCAGGGTACCACAATTTGTAATCCCTTTTCCTGATGATATATAAGGTGACACATGCTCCGTAAACACAATATTTTTACAATAATTATTTTAATTTATCATTTTTTTAACTAACTTAGAAAATTGCACTAATACAAATACATTTCATTACATTAAAGTGCACAAAACAGCTACTCAATCAATCCCTCAGGACACCAACAATTATAACACCTTCCTCCTGATAAAGTGACATGTGCCTACAACAAATTCCATCCCTAGTTGACCTAATAAATTCTTTGCATATGTCAGGTACAATACTAAAGTGCTATACTTTGGGCGAAATACGCTTTGTTATTAAAAAAAGGGCATCAAGCGAATATTCTACCATTTACGCAGAGTACTATAATATATAATACATAGGAAACATCCCATAAGCATCTCTGAATACAGTGCCAAGTACTTTGTAAACAAAATTATCCCTGTCAGTTATCCATTAATGGGTCAGGTGTCATCCCCATTTCCTAAGATGACAATTTTATGCCGAGCCATAGGTTCATTCCAAATAAAGTGCATCTTTATCCAAACAATCGAAGGAGGCTCCCCTTTATGGGCCCACATCAATCCCCCAATACCCAACAGTAGCAGTCAACAAAGACACAAACAACCAATGAGCCTCATAACCCAATTCAAGTTCTCGCAATTGTGTCATTGACTCAATCAAAAGGTGCATCTCCAAACAGATAGCGGGGGAAGTGAAATGCTGATGATCAATATGTGAAATTATGGAAAGCCATGACATCATTGCAAACATAGAGGCACTGCATGTGTGCAAGATATGTGTAGAAATGCAAATTTGGAAGCAACACATATCAAAAGAAACCAAAATCACAGAGGGATATGTAGCTCAACATCAGTGTTGTGACCCCATGATACCTCAGTACCTAATGTCAAAATCAAACGTAAATCCTCTCTCTTCAATTCCTTTTCTGTCTCCACCCCGTGGATGAGCTCTAAAATGTTTTATACCATAACAGTGAAAACTTGCCAATGAGCGCCCATGATATTGCTCAAAATGAGAGGCCATGGGGTAGTTCCTATCACCATGCTTAATCAACTTATTAATCATGCTCACCACTAACTTTTTTTCACAACCACAGCACAAAAACATACACAACATAGTCAGTGTTGCATGTAATCCTTTCCCTTATCATGACCTCATGGCCCTCAAAAATGTGATATGTCTTCTGATTTACACCATATTTGCAGGCTTAACAGACGTTACATTTAGTAAAACCCTTGATGTTTCGCTGCAGCCAATTTTTGCTCACCACAGGGGTCACGTAGCTACTTGTTAATATATCACCAAGGGACCTAGGGCCAGATGTACCAAAGGATTTTACCCATTCTGTGTCTATGGGAAAAAGCATTTGTACATATGGCCCCTAGTTCTCTTTGAGGTTGTACGTGGGCCCATTTGAGTAATCCTTTTAAGATTTTAAGGTGCTTGTCCTTGCTGCGCCCATGTCAATTCTTCTATATCACTGTCTTCACATTAAAGTCTGCCTCATTGTACTGCAGAAATAACCATTTCACATTGTCCTGTCCATTTTCCAGCTTCTCCTTCAGTTGATAAAGTACACGATCCCTCCGTTTCTATAAGACCCTGATCCTTGCATTGATCAAAACTCTTAGTGGGTAATCCCTTACCAGAAACCTTCCCATCATCCTATCAATCTCTTCTCCAAACTCCTTATCCGTTGAGTGGATTCTTCTTGCCCTTAACATCTGGCTAGATGGAATACTCCATTTTTACACCTGGGGGCTCCCACTGTTGGCTTGAAATATATAATTAGTAGCAGTTGGTTTTCCATGGCTCTTGGTACTCAATTTCCCATCCAATACATTAAGCTCACCATCCAAAATGCTACAATGAGATCTGCTACAGTCTGCCGGGCTACATTGAATAAATATATGAGGGGTGCGCGCGACTCCCCCTGGGCCCCAGGGACCACCACCTTCAAACAATGCCAAAGATGTAGCCAAGTCAAAAAATGCCTTTTCTATGGAATGTAGGTCCTAATTATAACTACCTAGTAGTAATATAAAATATTATACATATGACTGTTTATAAACTAAAATTAAACTATAAATCTGCTATGGAGTGCTTTCCTTCTTTGTTTTTCACATTATTGGAGCTGGTCTGACCTCCTGAAAGCACCAGCAAAAAGAGTGGACCTTGCAGACCGTATCTATCTATCTAATATATATATATATATATATAAATAATATATATATATATACATATATATATATATATAAATAATATATATATATATACATATATATATATATATATATATATATATATATATATATATATATATATATATATATATATATATATATATATATATATCATATTTTATATTACCTAGTGGCGGATGCCACTAGGTAGTTATAGTTAGGACCATGTTTCAATAGAAAAAGCGTTTTTTGACTCCGTTTTAGAAGAGTCCCAGTAAAAAAGCAAAAAAAGATCAAAGAAAAGGGGCCAGGGTAGGGACACGCTGACCCCTTAGCTCAGGTGGGGGGGAGGGGGGGAATGAGTCCCAGAGCGACCACCCGACTAAAAAAAACAACATATTTTTATTCTTTTTCTCAGCGAAATTGTGATATTCACCAATTCACAGCAAAATAAATAATAATTAAAAAAGAAGCGACTGAGTCTGCACTGGATGGAACAATTTCTAGAGTCATGGTTGCCAACCATCCTGTCAGGCTTTGAGAGTGAGGGGGTCCTGCAAGTGGACAGAGCTCATAAAACCCCAAGGGGTGAACCAAAACCAGGTGGGCAACCATACATGCTAATCACTAAAATGCAGAGATTTAAAGACAAAATGAACGTTCTAGTGGCGGTGCAGGCACAGAGGGACGTGGAATATAATGGAAATATGATCTCTTTCTACCCGGGCTATGGTGTAATGACACAAAAAAGTTAAAAGTCCTTTGTGGAGGTTAAAAAGAAGCTCCGGGAGCGGGGCCTGGCATATGCGTTGCTGCCCCCGGCACGGCTCTGTATGGACATACAAGGGAAAAGACACTTCTTTGACCACGCTGAGAACGCCATGCAGTTTATAGAAGGCTGTGAATGAACGGTTGACGGCTAACCCACGAGAGCGCAAACACCAATGTGGCTGGGGGCGGGGGGGGGTTCGGGGGCTGACAATGAAGTGTGTTAATGATGGGGGGTGAATACCAGTTGAATGAGCACAGTTCAAACGTCGGATCCAAAACCTTAAGATATAGAACTCGTAGCGCTCTGCTTTGTGTGCATGATTAATGGTAGCATTGCTGAGGGGACAGCCCCGATACCGGGAGTGCATGAGCATCGTACTGTGTTGGGAAAGTTTGTTGTTATTCAAGGGGATCTGGTTGACACCAATTGTGTCAATTGCGGAGGCCAGGTTTGGGTGGGCCACATGGGTAGGGAGCCAAATGGCAGTTCAGTTTTTGGAGTTTGAGAGGGAAAGTACACGACTTGAGCAGAGCACTTATCTCATAACACAGGAAGGGCAGGGGACAAGAGAGGACTACAGATTCCCTACATAGGGGTGAAATTAATATTGTGGAATATTAAAGTGATACAAAATCCAATTATGCAACAGAAAATACGATCATATATATGCAAACAAGATAGTGATGTTACAGGAAACGCACACACTACCACAAAAAAATAAAAAGATTCTATCTAAATGGGGGCAATTATAACCCGCTTTACCTCTTCAGCGCAAGGGGTTCTACTGTGGGTGGATGCTAATGTTCCCCTTGAAGCAGACACTGTCTTAAAAGCAGTCCTTATATAGGAGTGGTGGGTGAAATCTATGGTAGACGTACAGTACTTTTAATTAACTATGCACCAAATATAGATACACCAGATTTTTATGAAGGGGTGATTTGCCTATTGGCGCCATATGCCCATGTGACATCATATGGATGGGTGGTTGCAACTGTGTGTTGGGCAGGGAATTGGACAGTTCAAGACTTGCAAAACGACCACTGGGCAGATCCTCAAGGGTACTGTGGGAGGGAATGGATACCTTGAATCTGATGGAAATGTGACAGGTAAGATATGGGCAGACACGAGGCTACTCCATCATCACCATCATACAACTTTATTTCAGCACTAAGCCATTAAAGTACATAAAACAATAAAACAGGCATTTTGTCATTAAAAAATAAATAAATACAAAGTTAAAACAATTAATTAACTGTCCAATCAAAACCAGGGGAATAATGATGTCAAAGTTAAAACCAAACAACCCATCCAGTAATAAATTACAGACATTAGTGTTGGTTAGAGTCCCATTTCATTTAAATCAAATTTACAATCAACCTTGTTGCTAAAATGGTAGGTATAAATAGATGATATGTCACAATCACAGATGGCTGTTACCCTGCCCTCCTGTATCCAGGGCAAAACACGCCTTTGTTCTTAATCTCCACATGCCCGGTAAAAACCTGGTCAATGCATACAACAACAACTTATTGTCGGTTCACAAAATCCTGAGAGCCACCTGATGCTCCCTAATGCCCATGTTCCGACAGAGTGGGAAGAGCCAACACTTCCTATCGGCCATATAAGGCAGGCAGCAAAATAGAACAAGTTCTACAGACTCTTTTGGGGCCCTGCATGTTGGACAACATATATCACTGTCCCTGCACCCACCAGACCACCTTGCAGTAAACACACGGAATGGCCAAATACCATAACTAAACTGTAGCTAAAGGCGCCAGTTAGTTACGGAGCCATGGCTCATCACAGAATAGAGTGAAAGATCGATATCATACCAAAAAGGTATGGTGGACTTGGAAATCAATCTTGAGTCACTTGGCAAAGCCCAGAGTTGAGTCATTGCTAGCTCCTGCAGGGAATCCTTCACAAAGTTCATCTACGGGTTTCCACTGGAGCTAGCCAGGGAAAAGATCTCCTCAAGCACTCAACAATAGAAGTCAAGCTCTGAAACCACCCAAAATCACCTCCAATATAGCAGGGGGTGTAACCTCACATAATCAGAAAGGACTTCAAACTGAAATCCAGCCTCAAAGGCAGCAGTGGGGTACTTAAAGGAACTCCAACCAGCTGGCGCAAGAACCTGTTTTCCACCAAAACTAATGAAGGCACACCCAGATGCCCTTAAAGCTCAAGTGGCTGCCCCAGGACCTGTTGTTTGTAATTCTGTAGGGCAGGCTGGACTGGACGAACGTGGGAGCCTCTTAGCCTCTTGATGATTCCACCAAAATATTGCTCAAACTTTAGTCTACACAGCATTATGTGCAACTACCACCCCATTTGCTCCGTAAACATTATACCTAGGTATCTAAACGTAGACACTCATTTTTGCGAAACGCCAGATAAAATAGGGTTTGCCCTGATAGTGCACCTTAGATTTAAAACCATAAATTTGGTCTTGCTTACATTAATTGAGGCCTCTTACCTTGCAGAAAAACTCAAATCGCTCTAATAATTTTTGCAGACCCATTGGGGATTTTGACAGGAGAAGAGTGTCATCTGAAAACTGAGAGCAGAGACCTTTATACTAGCCAATCTAGGAGCATCATTGTCACAGCAATCTAAAAAATGTATGAGCCCATTGATATATAATGTGAAAAGTGTAGGGGCAAGTACACACCCCTGCCTAACACCCCTAGTAAAGGGGAATGGCTCTGTAATCTCTCCTGCATTACCACACCTAAGCTGACCAAAATGTCGCTGATGCAATCAGATCAACATATCAATCAGATAACGAGGGACCCCCATCTCACAAAGCACCCACACAAGAGTCTTCCTAGGTACTAAATTAAATGCTGAGCGCTGTTCATCAAATACAATATACAGATGACCCAGAGCCACAGTTTTCCAGTGGATCATCTGCAAGCGAAACACTTGGGGGCATACTTATATTGCCCTAGTGCAACTTTGCCCCACATTAACTGCTTCAGTGCTCGTGTCGGCCACTGGCCGACACCCGCACTACCTCCCTGGTGTGGGTCACGACCAGCGGCAGACACCAACGAAGGGGTTAAAAAAAAACTGGGAGATACAGAAGATCTTCCGTTTCTCCCCAAGACCCCCACCCGCCCCTTTGTGATGTCACCACGCCGCGAGGCGCGCTCACATCATGATCTGTTTTCGCCACCGGAGCAGCAAGCGGCCTTGCAGCCGCTTCCTGCTACGGTGGGGAAAACAGGGCCAAACATGCCTTCCCAATGTTCGGGAAGGCCTAACAAGGCCTTCCTGAAAGGGTCAGGAAACCACCACTAGTCACCAGGGATTTCAATTGAGGGGTCGGCCCCCTTGGAAAGCTATGGCCCCCAAGGAAACCATACAGCTGTTAAAAAATTAAATAGATCCCTCTCTCTCTATATATATATGTATATAGAGAGAGAGAGATATATAGACATATCTATGTAGATATATATATATCTATATAGATATGTATATATAGATATGTCTATAGATAGACCTATATATATATATATATATATATATATATATATATATATATATATATATATATATATATGTGTGTGTGTGTGTACATATATATATATGTGTGTGTACAAATATATGTGGGTCTACATATATATGTGTGTACATATATATATGTGTGTGTACATATATATATATGTACATGTGTGTGTGTGTGTGTGTGTATGTGTATATATATATATATATATATATATATATATATATATATATACCGATTACTTGTCAACGCATGTGTGGTTTCCTTGGGGTCTGCAATCGGCTCCCCAGGAAAACCACACTCACATATAAAAGTGATATCTCTCTCTCTCTCTCTCTCTCTATATATATATATATATATATATATATATTTATTTATTATATATATTTATTATATATATATATTCGCCACCAGTTCTCTTGCATTTGCAGCTTGCGTCTTCAAAGCAATGCACATACTTTAACTGACGTTTTTTAACTGTAGCTTTTAGGCAACAATAAAAAGTCAGGGAACTCTTGTGATTATGTTTCTACTAGAAAAGGATCTGACTTTAGTGCCAGTTTTGATGCCATAAAGTAGCGCAGAAGGTTTATATGCCTACTGCAAGGATCAAAACTGTATTATATGTGAATAGCTGAGTGGATTAGTAAAGCCAGCCATTACCTGCACTACAATACAAATGAAATGTATGTGCGAGGAGGGCTATGGAGAGATAAAATACACTTTTGCTCGGTGGTAGAAAGGGAATTGGAGGAGGAGGTAATGGGAGTGGGAGAACCAATAATAATTGATGGACTGGGCGCTAGAGACGCTAAAGACTGCCGATTGGTATATGACAAGGTGGAGTAATAGTGTGTCTTTTTTTTTTTTTTTTTTGTGTCTTGAGAGAACATGCTGATTGAGGGAAGAAGCGAAAGTAAGGTGACCTCTGCTGTTGGACGTATCACACACACCCACCAGCAATTTTGTGACTGTCTATGTAGGCTAGTGTCTTAGAGCGACAGTTTAGCCAGTAGCAGAGATGGCATCTCGTTGGATGACTGCTGCTCAAGCCCTAACTTGGGTTATAGAGGACAGGAGCCCCAAATGTCACGTCATTCTGAATTCCCCTAGATGTCTCGTTTTTAAAAATGTATAGGTGTGCTAGGTTTCCCTAGGTGCCAGCTGAGCTAGAGGCCAAAATCAAAGCACGTCAGATTTCAATGTAAAAAAGTGATGTGTCCATGTTGCGTTTCCTGTCACAGGCAGTAGGCCTACCCACACAAGTGAGGTACCATTTTTATTGGGAGACTTGGTGGGACACAGAATAGCAGAACAGGTATTATTGCCCCTTGCTTTTCTCTACATTTTTTCCTTACAAATATAAGACAATTTGTAAAAAAGAAGTCTATTTGAGAAATGCCCTGTAATTCACATGCTAGTATGGGGACCCGGGAATTCAGAGATGTGCAAATAACCACTGCTTCTCAACACCTTATCTTGTGCCTATTTTGGAAATACAAAGGTTTCCTTGATACCTATTTTTCAGTCTTTATATTTCACCAAATGAATTGCTGTATACCCGGTATACAATGAAAACCCATTGTATGGGTACCTAGGGTTCTTGATGAACCTACAAGCCCTATATATCCCCGCAAGAGTCCAGCGGATGGAACAGTATATTGCTTTCAAAAACCTTCCATAGCTGGAAAAAGTTATAGAAGAAAACGTGGCCAGAAATGGCTCTTTTTTCACCTCAGTTTCAATATATTTTTATTTTAGATATTACTTTCTGTAGGAAAACCTTGAAGGATCTACACAAAAGACTCCTTGCTGAATTCAGAATTTTGTCTACTTGTCAGAAATATTTGCCTGTTTGAGATCCAGCATTGGTTTCACACCCATTTCTGTTACTAACTGGAAGGAGGCTGAAAGCACAAAAGATTGTAAAAATGGGGTAAGCCCCAGTAAAATGCCAAAATTGTGTTGAAAAATGTGTTTTTCTGATTCAATTCTGCCTGTTCATGAAAGCTGGGAAGAAGGTGGTTAGAAAACAAACAACATTTTAGCTGTATTTTGGCCAATTTCTTGGCCTTCTCCATGGGAACCCACAAACTCTGGGTACCTGTAGAATCTCTAGGATGTTGGAAAACAAGGACACAAAGTTGGCATGGATAGCTTATGTGGACAAAAAGTTATGAAGGCCTAAGTGCCAACTACCCCAAATAACCACAAAAGTGCTCAGCATTTGTGGGGGGGAGGCCCAGCAGCTAAGGGGTTAACGTCATTATTTTTTTACGTAAATGTGGCCCAACCAGGCTAAAATCCTACGCCGTATTTACAGAGTGGCACAATGCATGGATTGCGGCACTCTGTAAACCTTTGGGCTACATTACGCCTACACCAGGCATATTGTATGCAAAGGGGGCGATCCCCCGTTAGGGGGGCCAGAAAAATGGCGTAAAGAAATCTATGAGATTTCCTTGTGATATTTTTTACTGCACTTTTAATGCGTGCTCAAGTGTAGGCGTTAAAAGGGGGCTTCCATTCTTTAGAATGGGGTCCTATGTACTCTGCAGGAGTAGTGCCAATATTTTGCAGAGTACATCAATAGCGTCATGAGAGATTACGCTATTGACCCCTACCTTGCGCCATGGTGCACCGTTTTTTAAATACGGCACACACATGGTGGCGGTAGAGGGGTCCTAAGGGGCCCAGGGAAAGTGGCACCACTTTCCACAAATCTGCCCCTTGATCTATAGTTCTCGTTGAGTCTCTAAATTCCACCTGCAGGGGAAACAGTATATTGTTAAGCATCATTCAATCTTGTAGCCTAGACAGTAAAATTCTACAAAATAACTTTTGAGAACTATCTAATAAACTAATAGGTCTATAGAAGAGAGGATGTAGTGCAGTGGTAAGAGCGACTGTCTCGGGAGCTGGAGATTCAGGTTCAAGCCTTGGCGCAATGTCATGTGATTCTGGGAAAATCATTTAATCTCCCCATGCCCATGGACAGCGCCTTGAGACGGGTGATAAACCGCGCTATAAAAAAATCTACATTTCACATTATGTCACATTAACTCTTTTTAAAAACAGGAATGATTTCTGCCCCGTCCTGGGGGCAAAATGGAGCCCCAGTCAGTATAGCTATAAACACAACCCTGAAATAAGTACTCCAGATTTCTATTTCATCCAAAAACAAATCCCCGGGGATTTTATCTAAGCCGGGAACTTTATTGGATACATTTTTTCAGATGGCCAAACTGACTTCGTCATGGGTAACCTCCAATTGGCCAGGCAGACATCCCAGAGGTGCTGCCACCCCCTGAGCAGGTATGTTACCTACAGTGAGATCATCAGATCTCAAAAGGTCCAATGGGTGACACCTGTGTATCTCCTGGATTGGCATATAGGCTAGAGAAATGCTTAACCCAGTTGCAAGCAGAGACATTGTTCTCAATAGTGCTAAGTCCCTCTCTGCTGCCAGAAGAGATCAGGTTCCAAAAGTAACACTGATCTTCAGATCTCCCAGCCTTGAGAAGGCCCTCCCCTATGCTTCTCTCCCAATCGCTTCTGGCATGAAATACTGCCTTTTTATGAGAATACCTGGTGTCCTGAATCAGGGTTTTATCTTGACTTTTAACTGCTTCCACTAACCTGGATTTTGCAGCTCTGCATGACTTGTTGTACCAGAATAATGGGCACTTTTTCCTCGCACTAGGTTTAGTTTTGGAGAAAAAAAGGTTCTCATCTTTTGGAATATCTGTGAATGGACCTCTGTAATCTGCCCCATTGCATCATCTCTCACTCCACTCACAGCACAAGAGGCAAGAACTCCCATGTCCTCAGCAACCAAACGATAAACTTGGCTTCAAAACTCCACTGAAAACTTCACCGTGCTTTACTTAAGCCTGAGCCTATTACTCACTAGCCTTCATCTGTTATCCAAAGGAGTGTCCTCAATATGTCTTACTCCTCCTATAGGAAGACTAGCATAAGGGCTAGGGGATTGTGATCGCTATCAGTATGGGACAACACCATTCTATCATTCAAATTTGGCCACAATTTATTTACCAGTGGTATATAATCAACAGGGCTAGTATTATTAAGCCTATTGCATGTGTGGGTGCCCTACTTATCTGAATTAGACCGGCAATTACAGACACACAGTCCTTGATTTAAGGTCATAGCATTGATCTAGACAGCTAAGGTTGACCAGTTCTCAATGGAGGCAAGGTCCTCAACCGGGGCTAGCCAAACCTTATCTTCATCATAAGAGCGGGCACGGCTGTCAAGGGCTAGAGGCTCATACTGGCAGTTAAGATCCCCCCTACTGCACTTTTTCTATCTGTAGCTGGAAGTGTAGCAAGATGGCTATCCAGACACCTGATAACAATGGATTCCTTGTTTTTCCCGATGGGTCTACTGTATACATTGTAGATGTAGTAAGTAACATTAGAGTGGACAGTCCAACTAATGCAAAGAATGTCCCGTGAATCAACCACGCCTCTCCCCGTACCCTGCAATGTGCTCCTGACCCAAATCGAAAGACCTTCTGAGGGCCTACCCTTTCCAGAAGATATAGCTGCCTCAAAAGAATTCACATATCCTGGACTAAATACTGGCAGCATTGACCAGGTTTCCTGAAATAAGCATATATTGAAAGACTCAATAAACCCACCCCAATCGGGATATATATTTTACCTACCAACCCTCCTACATTCAGGAGAAGTCCGCATTCTTGTTGAGTCATTCTACCTCAGTAAGTGCATCAAGTGGGGATTAAAGTACTAACCCAGTGGATCCTCCCCTGGGGGTAAGCAGAAGTTGAAGCCATACCAGTCTTATGCCACTTTCGGTCAGAGGTTGATGCATCATAGCAATCAGCCTCTAAAAGTAACCCAGGAGTAAAGGCTCTATTAAATTAATAGCTGTTTTAAAATTAGTCAAGACTCTAAATAAAATCTTATGGGCCAGAACAGGGGATTTAAAGTTTACAATAACGCAATCACCCTCCCGATCAGCCCTTCCACGTCCAATTCAAACAACCCTTCTAACAAAGAGAATGTTATTTGACTCTGCAAGGGAGAATTCCCTGTGCTGCGTGAGCCAAAACAGAGCTTTGTTAACTAAGTCCTCATATTTCTCTACCTGTCCTGGGCCTAACTGGGGACCTTTTGATAAAATTACGAGATAGGGGCAAGAAGCATGTGGAAGGTTGACTAGTGGCAGATCTGGTTTCCTATTGTTATCTGTGGCTCTCCGATAAGTGGAGTTACTCGCCCCCCCTTCTTAAGTGGCCTAAGCTACTGCAGTTCAGATTGCCTGCTTGCCATTCTGAAGTTGGAGCTGTCTGAACACTAGCCGGTTGGTCACACCCCTGATAATCAGAGCCTTCCCTTGCTCTAGGTTGAAATTGTGGCAGACAGACAGTCGGACCAGAGCTACTATCAATACAACAAACTCCCCTTGACAAATTCTCACCACTACATAGGGACCCAGTATCAGAGGGCTCTGACGCCATGGAGGTACCCTTTACAGGCTCTGGTGAAGTTAACTCACTCTTGATAGATGCCAAATACACTCTAAGGGAGGAGAATTCATCCCTGATAAGATCACAAATTTTCTGCACCCAAGTCCCCAAGAACCCCTCAGCTCAACTAGCCTCGGGGATAAAAACCTCACTCATAACATCATTTTAGATAGCTCAGATGGAGCCTTAGCTACATTCACAAAAAGAGAATGGCAAACACTGGGGACTGGGTTATCGGAGTTGGCCATCTGACTTGGTGTAGGCGCAATCCCTGCAACTTTAGCTTTCCCCTTAGATACTATTCTCATCTTAGGGTCGTTGATACTTTTAAGGACACCATTTTTTCTACCATGGAGGTCAGGGTTACTATCTATAATACTAGAAGAGGCTATATCAAGTTTCTGGTTCTGGAGAGCCAAATCCCCTGAATGCAGAGACAACCTACGTTCAGTTAATTATATTTCCATGCTGATACCACCAAGGGCCTGTGTGCAACATCCTATCAATGAATGTGCTTTTGGCAGGGGGAGCGGCTGCAGAAAAAAATAGGTAGCTTTCCTCTTGTCCATTCTAGATTAAGGGGGTTATTCTAACTTTGGAGGAGGTGTTAATCCGTCCCAAAAGTGACGGAAAAGTGACGGATATACCACCAGCCGTATTACGAGTTCCATAGGATATAATGGACTCGTAATATGGCTGGTGGTAAATCCGTCACTTTTCCGTCACTTTTGGGACGGATTAACACCTCCTCCAAAGTTAGAATAACCCCCTAAAACTTGTGCCACAAAGACAGTGTAAACAACCATTACAAATTTCAGAATTAGTGTCAAATCAAAAAACAAAAGGGGGGCTGTATCCATAAAAAAAGTCTCAAATAGTATCTTACGACCACCAAATCCCACGAGTCAAACCTCAGAACCATGGGGAGTGGCCCTGCCTCTTCCTGGCACTGTTGGGCGCAGACGAGCCCACTCTTTGCCAGTCTTCAGCCGGGATAGCTGGATTGTGCCTCCAGGCACAAGTTCTACATCGCCAAGGGCCTCTTGCTGCACTGCTGCCTGGGGACTGAAGTTTCAGGCTCCCCCAGTCCCAGGTATGTGCATTCTAGAATGAAAGCAAGCTCCAAGCAGCACTTTTATCTGAATCAACTACAAACGTCAGAGACCCAAACCTTAAGATGCAGTTCTGTGTAAATGTTCTTCATTGTGTTGTCTGCTAAAGAAGCTGCAATATGGCTTCTGCATTGGCAGCCGGGCTCCAAGTGCACCAGCGCGGAGCAGACCCAGTTTAGAGTTGCAGGAGCAGACGAGGTGGTGGCTAGGTGGGATACATTGAGGTCGACTGAGCCCTCTACACACCCAGGGGGGCCTGCAGTGATGGCTCTCGGAGTGGCCTAGGTTGAGAAGAACCGGTGCTCCGGGCCAGCGGGCAGGGGATGGTAGGGCCCGGAGGAGGTGAGGCCGGTAAAACCCTGGTAGAAGCTAGGTGACAACAGGTGGGAGAGCAAGCCACAAAAAGCTGCTGCGAGGTAAACAAGGCACCCAGTCAGACTGAGCTCGCCGTGGGAAGGGTCTCCTCACCAAAGCTTCCCCCATGGCCGCCAGGGTCCTTCTGCTTATTTACATTTAAGTTTCCCACTGCAATATACACTCTATGTAATGTCTGAGAGATATGGGTATTCGTTTACAGCTCTTTGCACACGCTGTGTTCCTGGCTTCTCCTTTCTTTTTCTTGCGTTGCACTCTGTCTCCCCTAGGGTCAGGTGATGGTGACAACCCTCAAAAAGAAAAGTACATGAAACTCAGGGTTACTAAAAAAAAATACATGGGGTACCTAGGGGGCTGATAAATATGGAGGTGTACGTGTTTAGGGGAAACGTGTCCATCACCAAGTGCATTGGAATTTCACGCTTCACTCTTGTGACTCTTCTAGTGCTTTTAGTCTTCCTTCTGTACACCCTAGCCCACCACCTTTTTAAAAGCCCACCCGCCGGTGTAATGTCTTGCCTGAGACCACAGTCCTCCTGGACTGTGGCTGGGGAAGCCTTGGCACCTTCCTGCCCCTGCGGCTCACTGGACTCCTTCACACTCTCCACCTTGCGTCCCTCGTTGTCCACGAAGGGATTATACTGGCCAGTCCTTTTATTCCCCACCACACAGGCCAATCTCCAGAATAGATTACATGTTCATACACCCAGAACAGGTGGCACAATTTAGGGACATACAGTACCTAAATCATTTGTCATCGGACCATGCTTTGCTTGCTGCGGAGTTACAAGGCCAGACCTATGTGACCCCAGTGCCGCATTGGTGCTTCCAGTCTACATGATCAGGTATATAAGGAGGATATCTGAGAGGCAATACAGGAATATTTTTTTCTCAACACAAGAAAAGTTCAATCTGCCAGCATTGTATGGGAGGCTTTTAAGTTGACCATCAGAGGCAAATGCATAGCTGAGACATATGGAGTGTGCAGGTCAATGTGTGACACGATCACACGATTAGAAAAGCAGATAGCAGATAGACAAGCAGGCTTCACACACAGATGAGGTTTGGGAAGTGAGGCACAAACTGCGGGATGAATTGGATGAGGCTGAGATACACTGGAAAAACATGAGTATCATACATACTTAGAAACACCACATGAACAAGGTGATACTACTGGTCGATTGGTGGCGTGGCTGGTAAACAGAGAGAGGGGGCTGTGCAGTGGTAGCTTTCAAAAATGTGAATGGTGGGATAGTGACATCCCACAAAGCAATTCTAAATCACTTTGCTGAGTTTTACTCAGCACTATGTGAGAGGCAGGACCGAAGCACTGAAGTAGAAAAAGAGGAAATTCTTGATGAGGTGCAACTACCTCGAGTAGAAGGGAAAATTAGGGCTCAATTGAATGCACCACTAGAAAAGACTGACATTAGATGAGCCACCAGACACATGAACACAGGGAAGGTGCCGGGCAAAGATGGATTGACAATGGAATTTTACCAAACATATGTGGATATACGGTGTGTACCACTACTAGCCATGTACAGGGAAGCATTTGAAACCGGGATGCTGCCTGCCTCACTTAGGGAAGCACACATAGTGACCTTACCTAAACTTGGGAGAGATCCTGCCGACTGTGAATAATACCAACTATTATCAATGATCATGGTAGATGTCAAAATATTGGGGACGATATCAGCCCAGAGACTAGTGAAAGCGGCAGAAACGGTCACACATACAGACCAGGCAGGGTTTGTGGGCGGTTCTAACACATCCACCAATATTCGTAAAGGGTTGTATGATGGAACAATGCATCCTGTTGCAACGCATGCTATCACCACATGTGCATTACAACGAGAATGCCATTACCATGCATAACCTTTACCATGCATACCTTTACAACAAATAACGTTGTAAAAGCATGATAAAGGTTTTCCCTCACTCCTTCCCTGAGTCGCAAACGCAGTCACTGACGTGACCCCTACCTGGCCCCCAGTCCTTCTAAAAACTACCTGACCCCTGCCCTAGGCCCTCAAACCAGAATCTGGTGCAACACCCCGGCCTTTCTAAAAACTACCCAACCACTACCCCAACCATAAAACTGGACCCCAGCGCAACACCCCGGCCATGCCCTTCTAAAACTACCTGACCCCTACCTTAAAGCCTAAGTCCAGATCCCAGTGCAACCACCCCCCCAAACCCCCAGCCCTTCTAAAAACTACCCGACCCCTGCCCTAAGCCCTAAAACTAGACCACAACACAACCCTCTTGGCCCCCAGCCGTTCCATAAACTACCCGGGCCCTGCCCTAAGCCCTAAAACCAGACCCCAGCATGACCTCCCCATCCCCCAGCCTTTCTAAAAAAAATACTCTTCCCCTGCCCTGAGCCCTAAAACTGTACCCCCCTGCCCTCAGTCCTAAAACCGTCCCCCTGCCCCAAGCCCGAAAACCATCCCCAACCATCCCACCCTAAAACCATACCCCCACACCCCCATCACCACCCAAGCCCTAAAACAGTACCCCCCCAGGCCCAAACCCCCTTACCTCCCTCTCCATGACAAAGAGCCAACTCTTCTGAGGTGCAAGTCATTCAGAGGACACAGAAGTATCTAAGTTTCCTAAAACAACGTTGATAGCCTTTACCACCATTACTACGCATAGCCCTTTCCATGCATACCTTTACAAGATAATTTGTTGTAATGATATGTGTGGTAATGGCTATTGGTTGTAATGGTGCGTGCATTGTAATGCATTCCTATTAAATGCCATCCGTGGTAATAGCCATGTTGTAATGGCTGTTTCCCTTCGTAAAGCATTCCTTCTCACAGAACAAACTATGATAAGAGAGGAGCCATGTGTGCTAGCTGGCTTGGATGCAAACAAGGTGTTCAACACAGCTGACTGTTCATGGATAGGACACTGCAAAGATATGAACTAGGGGTGGATTACCTATGACGGGTGAAGATATTATACACTGACAGCACAGCTAGAGTGAAAGTAGGTCACAGGATATCTGGCGCATGGCCGATAGAGAGTGGGACCCGACAGGGATGTCCCCTCTCTTCCCTGATTTTTGCGATGGTTATAAAGCCATTGGCACAGATTATATGAGATAGACACACGGATGCTGGTATCTTGATTGGAGACGAGGGAGTTCAACTCATTTCAGGTTTTACCTTGAATCTGGACAAATCAGTGCTTTATCTGATATCATGGGATCTGGAAGGAGATGAGACCATATACAACATAAAAGTACAGACCACACTGGTTAAATACTTAGGGGTACACCTGAGCTCAGATATGAATCAAACCTATGATTCAAATGTGGATAACTTACTAGTGAGTCTAGGGCGGAGGGTGCATAGATGGCTGCAAATCCCAATGTCTCTAATGGGGCATATGGCTCTAAGTAAAATGATCATGTTACCCAGGGTTCTATATGTATTACAACACATGCCGGTGCACATACCAGAACCATTCTTCCGCAAATTGGACAAACTACTTAGACTACTTTACTGGGGGACTGGATGGGCAAGTATACGTCCGGATGTATTGAAGTTGCCCTGGGATCATGGAGGGTTACAGGCACCAGACTTTCAAGCTTATTATTGGCCTCTCACTTACAATACATAGTGCTGTTGTTCTGGGAGAGGGTATTGATCCAGTGGTTCACATATTGAAATGTCTGGTTCTCTCACGGGAACTATTGGCATTGCCTCTGGTTCCTCAGAAGAAAAGGGTTCTCTTACCCCTACAGGTTAGAACTCTCTTGGAGATAAGGGAACCGGTATCTAAAAGAGAGGATGATGTGTATATTTATATGCAGCACCTGATCCCAAGGCATACATGCATTAGTCCTCAGTTACAGACATCTCTGAGAGCCAGAGAAGAGAGGAATATACCACAGAATATGGGGGACCTATACAATGACGGCAGGCTGGTCGCTATGTGGATTTATGTACTAGATGGGGAGTGGGAAGTGTCAGCTTCTTGACAAATGCTGGTTTTGCAGCGGCTGTCCACAAGGCCTGGGAGGGCTTTCCACAGGAGTCGGAGACACATACACTAAACCAAACACTCCCACATTTGGGGGAAGGTGGTAAACTCATTACACAACTCTACATTTTGTAGAGGAGCACCGCTGCGCGAATAGAAAGGCTGAAGACACAATGGGAGGGTGACCCGGGGATGGAGCTTGGGGTGCACGAGTTGTTAACCACGCTAAGCAACTGCAGGAAAGTAACACAAGATGCACATCTAAGATTATTACACTATAAATGCCTGCACAGGAACTGACGAGGGCCATTGCTGGAGATGTGAATGCCTAAAGTATCCCTACTGCCTGTTTCTAAAAATTTTACCTTTGCATCATTGAAATTTCTTAGCCAGATAATTAGGCCCTCTGAGGCCTGCCCACATTTGAATGGAGTAGTATTGATGTAAAAAGTAAGCTATCCTGGCCTGTAGACAGGTTCTACCACCCATGTTTCCTGGAGTAAAATTAAATCATGTTCGTCTATAATTTCCGCCCAGTCTGGATTGCATAGCTTGACTTGTAGTCCAGCCACATTCCAAGACAAAAACCTGATTGCTCCCGCAAAAGGATGGACATTCTTAGTGACGGCTGAAGTTGAGAGTATTTCTCTTGTGACCTTACATGGAGGGAGACCCAACTTAAATCTGTCTCTCATGGGATCACTGGTGCTTGCAATCATTGTAAGTCTGTGATATGGTGTAGTTAAATATTCTGTCAATGGTTGTGTTAAATTACAAACAGTATGGGTCAGTTGGCAAAGTCAATCTACATCGGATGTAGGCGAAAAGCCCCCTCTGATTGCTTCTTTTTCCTGTGCATGTGAGTGGAGGGCAGCGATTCTTGGATTTGTCACTTGGTTGGTCACTTCTGGTGGAGTGATTTTAATGTGTATTTTAGTAGCATCATATGTAGGGGCTCTAAGGGCTCATTTACCACAAACTGGCACATCAATCATGATCCACCAGTTTGCCTGAGCCACCCTGCACCCCAGTAATGACACCATGGTAGCGCTGTATTTACACTATAGCGCACCATGTTGCTTGTTAGCACAGCTGCATCAGAATTTCTGACGCAGTTGTGGCGCTTTTCTGGACTAACATAACACATTTTGACCCTAGTCCAGCAAAGCTCGGGAAGGCCCATTCAAAACAGCCTACTGTCACTTTAACGCCAGCCCTTGAGCAGGCATTAAAAAATGACGCTAGAATGACACAGTAAAATCTTGTGGATTTCACTGCGCCATTCCTCTGGGTCTCCTAGCAGTGGAACGCCTCCCTTGCATACATTATATCTGGTGCAGGTATAATATGACGCAAGAGTTTACAAACTGGTGCAATGGTACCATTTGTAAATACAGTATGGCATGTGGTGGGGGATTGTTCTGCACTACCTTAGTGTAAACAAATGATGCTACGCGGTGCACGGGGCTTGTAAATGAGCCTGTAAGTTCCAGCGCTATTAGACCTTCACTTATTTTGTTGTTAACTAATCTAAAGCCAATATGATCCGGTCTATTGTAGGTATCGCTGTAACGTCTGACAGCTACAATATCATCCTTAACACGGTACTGACTGTTGCAGACTTTGCAGACCCAATTAAGGACTTTATTAGTCAGGGATTCAGTGTTCTCTCTGTGTCCTGCAGACATGTTAAGGGACATTTATGAGAGATGGTCCAGGCCTCCCCTCCCACTTGGTCTTGTCTAACAGGTCAAAAAAATTATTAATCTTCTCAGTGAGCAACTGTATTACTTTTCTCAGGTTCCCTAATTGACCCCTCACAAGTGACAGCTGGTTGGCTACAACAATATCTTCCTCTATTGGATTTGAACTAGGGACCCTAAATAAGGCAGCTACATCACCCTCTGGTTCTGTCTTCTCACCCGATTGAAGGACCAAGTACCTATTAGAACATTCAACATTGACTGTGAAGGGTGTAGGGTGTAGGGTGTAGGGGGGTTCCGGCACTGGGGTTGAAGCGTCTCTTACGCCAGAATACTAGCTGGGGTCACATTATTAGTGATAGGGCACAGTCTTATTCTGTGTTGGACACGTTTTTGTAACAGAGGACTATTAACCCCTCAATTTCTTCCAGAGTGGAGTTGGAAGCTGGATATTTTTCCTGTTTCTTAGCCCTTTTATAACTCCCTGTATTGACAGGAAGGAGGAACTGGGGGCAGTAGGGCCAGTACTATTATGCGGAAACCTTGAACAAATTAAAAGATTGAAAGGAGCCTAACAACAAAATAGGAGTTTATAATGGATAATGAAATACTTTGTCACAGAATAGTGAGTACCTCACGAGCACAGAAACATTAAAAGATTACAGTCCTGCAGTGGTAATTAAATCAAATGTCTTTTGACACAAACCACTAAATACAAACATGCACAAAGCATAAATTGACGGCAACGTTTGCAGTCATGGTCTCCATTT
Source organism: Pleurodeles waltl (assembly GCF_031143425.1). Classification (NCBI taxonomy): domain Eukaryota; kingdom Metazoa; phylum Chordata; class Amphibia; order Caudata; family Salamandridae; genus Pleurodeles; species Pleurodeles waltl. Next base: position 534,597,674 of record NC_090450.1, on the reverse strand, counting down.
TGCAACCTGAAATGTAATGGCAACAATAACCCACATAGCAGTGTTGGGACACACAAGCGCACTGTTCCGTTCCGTTCCCAATGTGTACAGGCAAACTAAAAAGTCAAGGATACAAGGTCATCGGCTGGGGTCACAAATAGTCAACACTTGGACCTCATATTCTTAGCCATGGAGGCGATCCCAACGCAGGAAAAGTCAAAACAATGCAGATCGAATGTCCTCAAAAATGTTAAAGAGTCTTACCAATCATGCAGGTGTTCCGGGTTGGGGCCGATGGGTGTTGCCCTGACCTGCCCCTTCCTGCCCTACAGGAACAGCGAGTCTCACCAGTTTTTGATGAGGATAAGGCCAAAAGCTTCCCCCAATCACAGGAAGCATCCCACTGGGAGAGAGGCAGCACTTTTAGCCCATTGTCAACAGCACCTCCTTGCCATGTTCCACCTTTCTCTTATCACCCTCATCGAATAGATCTGGAGTGCGACTTCGGACCTTGCACATTCTGGTCTGGATGAGATAGGGGCCACCCTATCCGGTAGCCATAATGCTGCTGACAAGGTAGATGTCAAGACAGGTCATGCCTTCCAGAAGAAGTTCCAAAGGAAAAACCCCAAAGGGAAAAAAAAAACGTTTGCGCAGGAACTCCAGGAAGCAGGATAGAGAGAGAGTGTCAGGATACCAGGACTTCAAGGAAAGAAACTACTGGAAAACCACAGGAGAAATAACAGGAAATACTTCACAGGAACAGCTAGCAGGAGCGAGATCCACCACCAGTGCTTAATTTGTGCTAGTTGTTTCCGTTGCTGACTATCGGCACTTATTTTTGAGGGCCGGTGCATAGTCTTCTGCCTCAAGCATTTGCTGCGAGCAAAACACACGTTTGGGAAAGACGGAGGAAGAGAAAAATGAAAAAAACATCACAAAGAGAGAAAGCAGAAAGCTGCAAAAGTGAGCTGAAGGGGAAGGGAATGGCTCTAAATGGATTGGAGAAGCCAGAGATGGCTTCAGGATTACGCTGCCTCAGTATTCCGTGTTCGCACATTGAATTGCAGCAGCTGCGTGTTTAAGAGGAGGACCACCAAACAGGGAGTGTTGCAAAGCAAGGTAGAAAGGAACGCAGGCTCCTTATATACTGACAAACAGGAAGTGACAAACAGGAAAAAGGAAAAAATGCCATCTTGGATTGGTAATATACCATGAAGAAAACTGGAAAGGACACCATCTTGAAAAAGGGTAAAGAAAAACACCAATGCATGCTAGAAGGTAAATGGAATTATGTGAAGAAGGAGCATGATCCCAGAGCCCAGAAAAAAGAAACCAAAGAAGAAAAAGAAGAAAACGAGAACAGGCCCAAATGACTCCAGAACTGAAGGTAAGAATTATATCAGCGTTGCGGGGGTGCCCGCGATGCAACACTGTGCTGCGTATCAACTGCGGCAAGATCTGCGGCCCAGTTCGGGCCACTCGACTGCAGCGCAGGTCGAAAGGGAGATGCCGCAGCTGAGCAGACAGCCCTCAGTGGGTCATGCGGCCTGGGAATCGGAACGCAGACCTCACCGCAGGTCGGAAATGTAATGCCGCAGGTTTGGGAACTGCCCATGGCGTGACACTCCTCAGCACACATGTGATGATGCTACAGAATCTGGAACAGCAAGTCTGACCAGGGTTTGACAAGGATAAGACCAAAAGCTGCCCCCAATCACACGAGACTGCCAGGGCCGCGGAGGAGAAAGGCAGCGAATTTAAGGGTGTTGTAAATGCCTCCTCCTCAGCACAGGTGTGATGATGCGAGAGACCCTGGGGCACCAAGTCCCACCAGGTGATACCCCGAAACCACTCCCAGGATGCTTGTTTTCGGACAAGGGAGGACCTGGCCTAGCAGTTCAGGCTGGACTGCTCCCATGGTGAGCAGGGTCAAAGCTGATTTGCCTATGGCTGTGTCCAAACTAGAATGGCATGGCGAGCTAAAAACAATGGATTTAACCTAGATTTGTGATTGGAGTGAAAATGTTTGATTTGTTCAGCATTCCAGCCATCATCTGTTTTTTTTGCATTTGTCGCCCTAAGTTGGACGGGTATGCCCAGATGTGAATCCTGTGCTCTCTATGCCTTCAAGCTAGCCTGGCTGACGAAGGGTGATACCCCAAAACCATCCCAGGATGCTTGTTTCCGGTATAGGGAGGACCTGGCCTGGCAGTCTGGACTGGACTGCTCCCATGGTGAGCAGGGTCAAGACTGATTTGCATATGGCTGGGTCGAAACTGGAATGGCATGGCGATAAAAAAAAACGATGGATTTAACCCAGATCTGTGACTGGGGAAAAATGTTTTGCTTTGCTCAGCATTCCATTCATCATCTGTTTGTAGATATACAAAATAAACATTGTATATATATATATATATATATATATATATATATATATATATATATATATATATATATATATAAATGTGAATTAGTGTTATGAATAACCAGGTGAAAAACAACAAACAATGATGTTAGAATTATTATAAGGTGGATAAGATTTTTTTTTTAGGGAAAATGGCAACATGGCTATAATAAAATAAATAGCATGAGAACTGTCAGATACACAGTTCAAGAACATCAGCCTATATTTTTCAGACATACGTATGCTTCTCCTAACCAGCTAGCTAATTATGTGTTTCAGTATTGCAACAATGAACATTTCACTTATTTATTGGTCTGAAGGCAGAGGGCCTGATTACGACCCTGGTGGTCATCAGTCCGCCAGGGCCGTGACGGAGATTGGACCTCCGCCAAAGCAGCGGTCCAGCCTCCACATTACAACTGTGGCGGAGTCGCCATGGTCGGACCGCCAACACCAACAGGTTACTGTGAGCCGTCAGCCTGGCAGTGCCGGCGGTCTCAATCCACCAGGGCAGCGCTGCTTGCAGCGTTGCCCTGGGGATTACGAGTTTCCTTTCCGGCTGCCTCTGCATAGCAGTAACCCAGCCATGCAAAGGCTGGAGGAAAGGGGGTGCTGGGGGCCCATAGATAGCCCTGTCACGCGTTTCACTGCCCAAATTACGGGCAGTGAAAAGTGAGGCGGGTGTCGCACCTGACACATCGCCACTTTGCCGCCTGCTCAATTATGACCCAGTGTCAATGTTAAGGCCTTGTTCCCCGCTGGGCTGGAGGGCAGGAACGTTGTTTCCGCCTGCCGGCCAAGCAGGCAACTCTTAAAAAGGCCAGTGGGTGGAAGACCGATGTGGTGGTCTTCCGTGCGAATGAATTTGGCAGGCGGCCTCCGCAACCCACAAAACTCAAACTGAGGGCCAGAGTGTCTTAATGCTTACAATTGTGGGTGTAATTCTTCTTCCAATCATCAGAACATACATCAGACATAATTTTCAAAATGTGGAGGTTTAGTACACAAAGAGAAACCAATTCAAAATAGCCATGCTTTTATTAGGAATTAGCACTGGATATAAATGATGTTCACACATAGCACTGGATAGAAATGATGTTCACACAAACAGACCACCAAGTAGAAATAATAAGAGCTTTTAAAAATAAATGAACAAAGCCATTCCAGAGGAATTAAATTTCCAGCATTTGTAAGAGTTTTGAAGCCACAATGTGGCCATTCTAATTGGAGCCTAGTATCACCTTGTAGCCCTTTGCATATTTCCTACTACAGTAGAATTAATTGTAAGTCGGAGACAAATATCTTAATGTGACCAAATGAAGGTGATCTACATTTTGAGGAAATAACACTGTCCAAATACTTCTCCCTGTCCCTTTTCCGTTTGTCATCTGGGCAGTTGTGAGCCAGGCTGATGAATGTGTAGAAGATTTGACATTGTAATTGTATGTATAGATTACTTGTTTCATTAGGGCAAGTTAAGAATTTGGGCCCGTATTTATACTTTTTTTAGCGCCGCATTTGCGCCGCTTTTTGGCGGCTAACGGCGCAAACCTACAAAATACAATGGTATTTTGCAAGTTTGCGCCGTTTTTGCGTCAAAAAACGACGCAAATGCGGCGCTAAAAAAAGTATAAATACTTGGAGCCCTATCACCAATAAGGGGAGCTTACAGAAACACACCTCAAATGCAAAAGTAGATTCAGAGCTCTGTTTTGGAACAACATATTCCCGAACATGCTGGCTTAATAGAATGAAGGCTTCATTTTCACATATTTGGGATTTCGAGAGCTGCATCTAAATGTTCCTGACATTTTGAAGCCTGCAGCAAGCAATGTGTGGTTATTTTATTCGTTTCAGTCCATCATATTACCATGTATCCTGTGGGCAGAAAACTTTTGAGATACATTTTATTTAGCAATATAAGGCATTGAACAGTACAGCCGCTATCCTTCTGTTTTTTTTTAAACCCAATCTGGTGTTTCCAAGTCACTCTTCGTAAACAAAATTCAGTTATTGATGATTGTAAACAAACGCCCATTTTCAAAAAGCCAACTGAAACAACTAAAGAGATTAGATTAGAAAATATTTTAGACATTCAAATCTGTTAAAGTGCCAACAACATAATATATAACAAAAGTGTGCAGATAAAAACATTAAAATATGGTAAACAGGCAAGCAATGGTTTTTTTATACATTCCTGCCATTTCGTAAAAACAAATGTTTAAAAAAAGGCAAATGAGACTCGTAAAGTGCTATTTGAAAGTGCAAGTGACTGTTAGCTTGGGTGTAAAATGTTGGTTAGCGTAACGTTATTTACCCAAAGAGCCTTTTGGGCCTGGATTCCTAAAATTAACAGGGTATATTTGATTACATTTGCAGCAAATCCAAACTAGAAAATGATATAAACCGATGCGGCTAGGACCATGATTTATAGCTAGTGGCAGAGTGTACCTTACTGTGCTCTATTACAACGGATCATTAATTCTGGTACAAGGTTAATGGTGAGTGCAGTCCACTTTCCCAGGCGCTAAAAAAATGTCAAGCTAAAGAGATAGCACCGTGCAGTGGTCATCACAAATGTAATGTGTTTACATGGATACAGCTACTCATGATCAGTCAAGGAAATTCATTCTCCCAAGTATAAGACAATACTGGGTATTATGGCAAGAATAGAAGATTGTGTGTGTCTCTTAAAAAAAAAAAAACATTAAAGAGATTGGATCAGCAGTGAATTACATGATACTCTTGGTAGCTGATCTTATGAGGTTGGTATGTTACTCAACACATATTTGAATTGTAACATAATGTAAACCAAGTAGCATATGGAAGATATGTATAGTATATGAAAGTCATAATAAATGGGAAAGCTCTTTATTTCATAAATGTACATCTCTAGAGCAGATGTGTTAATTAGGTAAACTCCGTGATGAATCATAATTGTTCAAGGAGTTATCATTAGCATGGGTGATGATTTTATGGACCCGACCTCTTACCTGACATAAGTAATTCCAATATGACAAGTGATGTTAAAGGTCAGACTACCCTCAGAGTTTTGAGAAGAGGCTTATCCTTGGTTGACATTTGTAACATGCCCCACCTGACAACTAAAGGTTATACATTCTGCAGATGGTTCTTCAGGAGTGATTAGTTCTTGGTTGCAAAATCTCTAAAGAATATGTCACTTGCTGCTATTGCTGGATGCATGTGTGTTCCAGATCGTGCAGGTGTTGAAATTGTATTAGTTTAGGTTCTCAGCTACACAAAAATAAACAGTGCTGGGCTAATTATAGCTTTGTGTTAAATTATAAGAAGTTAAAAGTCCTTTTTTACTCTGATGTATCTACTTTTGAGAAGGAAAATGTGGAAACTCCTAAGAATTTAAGCTGTGCTTGGGAGAACATGATGGTAGCAATTAGAGGCTACCTTATTATTCTACACTACAAGTAAAATAATGAAAGACTTAGCAGAACTTCACTTTCTAGAAAGGCAACTAAAGTTCTTTGGAAGTGAACTGAAGAAAAGTCCCAAGAGTGAAACACTGATAAGAGAAGTTACTAAACCATGGTATGAAAGTAATTGTCATCATGCAAAACAAGAATAACCTGGAGTATCCTCTGGTCAGACTGAGTCAGTACTACTGGGAAGATTATGACCAGTTAGCTGTTAATGTATCCCATGTGTCAGCTGAAAAGTAGCACATTTAAATACACAAAGGTGAACATGGCATTGACCATTCAGATGATGAGGTAATCAAGTATAATTTTTGAAAATGATATCACCAACTTTACACAGGCACAAACCAGCACACTAGCAAGATATACCATGTTTTATCTTACTTTCTGTTTCCAAGATCATCCGATTAAAGAAGTGCCCTATCGCGTCCAGATGGATTTTCTTAAGGTGTCTAAAATTTGTTGAAAAAAAAAACTTTTAGGGGTAATGTGTGATGCTTTCAACCATGCCATCCCAAACTGTTTTTTCCCAATGCAAATGAACGCTGCCAACATAATCAACATTGTAGAGATGAATACCCAGATTCAGAATAAGCTGTTCATAATACTGGCTCTCGATTAGACCATAATAACATAAATTGATCACAAAGATAAAAATTGTTTTATTAAGTATGGATAGTGCAGCATCAGACAGGTTCTTAACCTCATCTAATCTGTCAACACTTAAACATCTTTGCATGTAATAGTTAATCTTAATTCTGTAAAAGCCTTCAATACTGTTGAATCATCATACCTGATTTCTAGTTTGCAATAGCCCTTTCCCCTATCTTCTGTTCCACTGGAATACTTTAAAACAGACACAAAACCTTCACAGAAAAGTAATCACTCATCAGATCCATTGGAACTACATTATGGGTCATGACAGCGATGCCCTCAGCATCCTCCATTGTTTGTTACTCTGCTTGAACAAGCTCGGTGACCTTAATGAATACACACAACTGTGGTAGATAAAAATCATTTCATAATATGTGTCACATTCAACTTAGGCCCTCTTCACAAGTTTACTCAAGAAGTATCAGTGGTGTCGATATCTCCCTGGCAACTATGAGTTTTCCTTTGCTCTCTGAGACCAGTATAATCAGACCCACAAACCCTGGACACACCGGGCCCAGACTTGTTAGCGGAGCTTTGGAGGCTGTAGGCAGCTGGTGCAGCCCGCCTCCACCTGCCCACAAACTGCAGCATGACGGAACAGAAACCGTTCCCCCACCAACTGGATTTAAAGGCATTGTGTCCTCCCATCACCCCCATGCCCTGCACCAGAGCTGAGAGGAAAGCCCCCCCAACACATTTATCACTCTTCTAAGTAAGCTATAAATCTGTGCAGAACTTGGCATGTGTTGTCAGCCAGAAGGTGCAAAAGCATGCACAAATGGACCCAGTATAACTGGGTCTACAGTGTTATTGCCCATTTTGGGGAATATAATTTGCAATCCCTTGATATAGGTGGTGAGAGACTGTCCAAAATCAAAGCGTCTTTCTCTCTATTATCTCCACACTTATATACAGGGAGCTTTTATGATGCTTCAAGTCTGGTTGATCTCTTTGGCACAATTTTAGGTTACAAGATCAATTTTAATAAATTAGATAATCCATTGATCTCATAGCAAGAAGTGTTTTAAGAAGTATTGTGTACATTTATAACGAGATCTAAGTACAAGTTTATTATCTAGGATTACATATCCATAGAGAGACACTACAGTTAAATTTGGAAATCTTCTCCCTTTAAACATTGAAAGGAACTGGGTGGGAATTCCTTGAATTTGAGCTTATGGGGAAAAATAAACACCATTGAGTTGTATGCGTTCTTCAATCTTTGCCTTTCTTGAATAATTTGATAATACAATGTTTGTATCATCTTTAAACTTGCTTAGAAGGTATATTGAAAATTGTCCTTTAGGGTCATAACAAAAATGCATTGCATCTAGAACTGAAGTTCATGGTTTCTTTTTCTCAGAAACTAGAGGGAGCAGTTTAAACGTATCAACAGTCTTCTCTTAGTTGCATTTAGCAGTGCAGAATCAAAGAGCACTCAAGAGAAACATGTTATGTGTAGTCTGCTTCAGCCATAAAAATCTCCTTTTTCTACCAAAGGATCTGTTTTCACCCCCACCAGGTGAATCCAAAGCAGTGGTTATGAAATCCATTTAAGACATTGGTTCTGATTCAAAGTTTGGTGCATAGGTTATTCTGTCAAAATCATGGCAGACATCACATCCGCCTTTTCACAAGTGCATTATATCCTCTAACACTTAGGCAGATGGAATATCAATCATGTTTGTGATGGAGTAACCTTCTGCCACACTCTAAATCAAGCCCATTGTTTGCAACCTGCCACTACTTATTAAATTAATTTATGTAAATTGTTCCTAGTCCTGAGCTAATATTTTCACCAGTCATGCATATGGCTACAGCCTGGTCAGGTCAACTAACTTAAGGAATTACTCCTGTCCTGCTAAAACACCTGACAGGACACTGACATGAATTCTTGAAGGTTTGTATCCTCTGCTAGACTTTAATGCTTCCACATTATAAACTTCAACTGCTATAGTTGGGCTCAGTGAGCTCACACCTTAAAAACGTTTGGGTGATTATTAATATAATTTCTCCCTTTTCACCATCTACCCTTTTTTGTGACTATTTCACTTTTTTCAAATATGCCTTTCTATGGGCTTTGCTTTCTCTGTCATTGTAACTGTAACATCATTCTTTGTGATTCCTCCATCATTCACAGAGGATGCCATTGGTATCACAAGAAGCATTTGTGCCGCTTCTGTTTACAAATAGCTGATTTTAAGGTGATGTGTCTTCATGGCTAGAACACTTTAAGCTTGTATCTTCTCTTCTAAGTCTTAACTGTTCACATTTGACTGAACAAAAAGAAACACATTTAGGACACCAAATTTGGGGGTGCTTAGGTGGTGGTTTCATAGTGAATGGAATAGGAAGGAGTGCCCCTTAAAAACTTATTTTATATTAAAAAGCCTTAATGCTAACACTGTGACACATTTGAGAAACCAAGGCAAAACACCATTTCAAAAATTGCTATGTCATTTATGGGTCGATAGGTGTAACAATTGCAAGATCAATGCATTTTCTAGTAACACATTTGCCTGGCTGTCCTGTTCCTGAGACTTTTAGTTTTTCGATGGCCAGTCCTAAAATAATTTGCCCTTTGAAGTGAAAATATAGACAGAGACCTCTGTTCACTTATGTACCATTCCTCTTATGGTATAAATATCCTAGGGATATTCAGGCATCACACTTCTATTACTGTTAGTAACCTGGCATGTTGAGTGATACCTGTATGTCACTGGCAGCATACTGTGATATTTGAACAATACCACAGTAGATGTAGATATGAGTCTTAAAAATAATGGCAGCATTTTGGTATTCGAAAACAGGAGTCCCGGTGATATTTTATTTTCTGGAACTGCCACTAATTCTAAAAAGATGTTCAATTGCAAAGTACCCCTAATGGCAGTACTCTCCCGCCATATTACTCATCATAGTTACTCTTTTTTTCTGCCTGTGGTACAACAGTTAGTCAATCATATTAAAAACATATTATTTTTCCTGTAGCATGGAACTTTGTTTGCCAAGAGTTAGGTGTTGTGGCCTCGCACACATTTGTCCGGTGTGCAGTAGAATATCATTGTAATAGCAAATAGATAATGTATTTTCTGCTGCAGGGGAATAATGCTCCTGGGCACTTTGGTACATGTTAAGGATTCTTTTATGTTTTTTTTCATTAATTATTGCGAGCTGCTGAGTTGATTCAATGCCACTTTAAAGCACTAATCTAGCCTCAATGTAATATGTGTGCATATTAGATCTTCCGTTCATTTCAGTTAAAATGTATGTTCAAGTGAATGTGACACCTACTGATCAGCTCCCAGAGTGGACTAGGTATAAACATGGATGTTGGAGCTCCACCTATTTTGAATTAATCTGAAATAATGCTTGAAAGGGAGGATCTGCCTTTCAGAACTTGGGGAATGGTCTGAGTGGGGAGAGGAGGGATGGTGCCACTGTTTGCCTGCTTTTGTAAGACTTGCCTTAACAGTATCATCTTTAGGCTCTTCTTGAAGGTGAGATATTTCTGTTGGAACCTGGTTAAAGAATTTGGAGTCCCAGAACTTGTTTGATTCTTCTGAATTTGGTTTTTCTAACCAAAAAGGAGCATTACAATCTAAGGCTTCTTTGCAGTGTGTGGTGGGGGCAGATGTGGTAGGTTCTTGGAATGTTTGTTTGAAGACTGTGCATTTTGAATTTGAATCTGTATTACAATGAAAACCAGTGAAGTGACTTGGTATGTTAGTGGCTTTCTTCAAAACAAATGCAAAAAGAATGGACAGAATTCTGAATGTCAAACATTCCCCTCTAGGACAGAGATCTGGGCCTAAATCCATAGCTTTTTTGCTACCCATGCCAAATGCAAATCAGGTTTGACCCTGCTCCCCATGGGAATAGTCCAGCCCAAACTGCCAGGCCAGGTCCTCCCTAGACCAGAAACAAACATCCTGGGACCGGTTTCGGGTTATCATCCCTGATCAGCCAGGCCAGCTTGAATCTGGTGGCATAGCAAGACCAGGACCCACGTCTGGATATACCCGAATGCAAAAAGAACAGATGATGGACAGAACCCTTCCTGGACCGGAAACAAGCATCCTACCAGGGTTTGATGAGGATAAGGCCAAAAGCTGCCTCCAATCACAGGAAGTGTCCCGCAAGGAGAAAGGCGGCACTTTAAGCTGGTTGCTTACGCCTCCTCCTCAGCACAGGTGTGATGATGGTAGGGATCCTGGGACAGTGAGTCTCACCAGGTGATACCCCAAAATGGTCCCGGAAGGCTTGTTTCCATTCCAGGGAGGACCTGGCCAGACTGTTCCAATGCGGAGCAGGGTCAAGGCTCATCGGCATATGACTTGGTCCAAACTGGGTTGGCGTGGTGGGCAAAAAAACAATTAATTAAACACGGATCTTTGTGACTGGGGGGTGAATGTTTGCATTGTTCAGCATCCCATCAATCATCTGTTCTTTTTGCCTTTCTTCAAAACAAGGCATATTCTGTGAACTCAGTTCTGTAGCTAAAGCATTACTTTATTGTTTTTTTCACAGCCCATTGTTAATATTCCAGTTTTTACATTGCTGGTAATATGAACTGCTGTATGCAAGTTGCTCAAATTTATACTTAGTTGCAGTGAAGTTTCCTTGGCTACAGCATTTAGCAGCAGAGTTAAACAGAGTTTACAGTTCAGTACTGTAGGGTCTTTCCTAACCAATTGCAAACAAATGTTTTACCTGGGGAATTGCACCCTGATTTAATCACTTGAAGAATCGCTCAAGGATCCATATGACATTTCCAATTTTCAAGCTGTATGTGTAACCAATGAAAATCCTGATGGAGAAGGTCTGGGTCTCCATTCAACAATGTACAGATGACAGCTACATTTATTTTTTAAAATGCTTGTTAAAAGGCATATATAGCATTAAGTTGTCTTACAAATGTCAATAATTGGATGTTTATCACCTTTGTCAGGATAAAACTGAAAAGACATAGTTCATTCAACTACAATGACAACTCCAGTTCAAATTCACCAATACTGGTATGGCAACTTATAAGCCGAATTGCCTTGTTGCCTGTTTTTATTAAAATCGTGGTGAAATGTCAGGCCAAGTTACCTGCCAGTACTCTTGAGACCTCAGGGTTGTTGGATTGGCCTCAATCTGGGTTCCTTCTAGTCAGAACACAAAGTTAGTGCTAGAGACCACCCTTAGCTTTCTCTGCAGCACCAGAGACCTAAATATCTCAGCTGGCGTCCTCTTGCTAGGTGTGTCTGGAACATTTGGCACATTTACTTATACCATTCTTACAGATCATCTTAAAGGCTGTAGGCTAGCAGGAAAGGGTCCTGACTGGTTTGGATCCTTTTTCTTCTGGGAATCTCTAGTACAGTGCCCCTTCCTTCTTTTCACTGTAATGAAAGATCACTGGACTGCAGTGTCCATCAGGACACTGCTATTTCACTCACCCTGTTTAACATCTGTGTAAAGCCTATGGGGAACTGGTCAGGAGTTACAGCTTCCATGCCCTGTCATACTTGGATGACATACAGCTTCTTCTGAGGTTTGACAACTCATCCTTCACTGTTGCCTAACTACTCAGGGGTTTTCTGGCTGTTGTTCAGGACTGGATGGTGTGAAACATTTTAAAACTGAATGTCAAGAAGTTTGTGATTTTGAGCAGTAACTCCTTGGTTTGTTCTAACTCTTTGGGGGTTCCCTCTGGGAGACATTCAAGCCCCAGCAGCTGGTTAAAGGCCTCCCCGTGTGGTTTGATCATGAGCTATAATTTGATTCCTAAATCCAAACGCTGTGGTCCTCCTGGATCCTACTAACATGTATCGTCAACAAATACTGCTATAGTTCCCTGAGCCACAGAAAAACAGGCTTCTGTGTTGGGTTTCCTGATCCTGTTGTGTTTGTAGTACCATAACACGCTCGTCCTGGGACTCGCAGACACTGAAATTTTAAACCTTCAGAAGATCCAGAACATGACTGTGTGGTCAGCATTTAGGCTATGGAAAAATTAACATATTTGCACTCATCGTAGCTTGCTCCATTATTTGAGAATTAAACAATGTTTTCACTCTAATGTACTTCGCTTGGTGTACATTTTCTGTCACTGCAGGGGCCCTTAGATGCTCTTGCATCTAATTTCACTGTATGTCTCCTCCAGATCTCTGAGATCCAGATGAATATATTTGCACAAAATCCCCCTTCACAATAAGGCAAGATGTGGTGGAAGGTTCATCCAGTATTCTAGGCCCTAAGCTTTGGAATGCACATTATATCGACCCTTGCAAACTACTTCATTTGCCCTCAATCATGAGAAGTATAAATTGTTCTGCTAGACAAACCTTGTCCTTCTTTGAACCTTTTCTGGCTTCCTCTTTGCTTTTCTTGGTTCTGGATTATTGTCCCATGATGCCTTTGGGTGACAGTAGCACTTTACAAATAAATAAATATTTAACACACTGAGCGGCTTGATTCCAACTCTAGCATCTGAAGTAAAATTATCCATGTAATGGATAGACCCCCCAACACCTGTCCACGTCATCACACATCAAGCATCCAGATAAAACGGTGAGATCTATTCTCTGTTCAATACAAAATTAAAACCTCTACTCTAACCATTTGGCTTTCTGCTAACAATTCAATCACTTGCAATCACTTGTCATCTACCCATTGACTTCGAATATGCTTCTCTATTACCTATGCTCAAATGTGCAATCTGAATCCCTCAAAGCTTTGTTTTACTCAATGACCAGATTCTTTCCAGGAATAAAGAAGCACCACATCGTTCATGAACTGAAAGCACTTTAATGCTTTCACAAGAAGCCGGAATCAAAGTTAAGGTACTTTTTGTACTTACAAAGTTCTCTACCAACCACAGTCTCCACACTTACTATAATTCTTAAAAATATCTGATAGTATAGACTCATAGGCCGAAGACAAACTCAAACTGGAAACAAAGAAATTCAAAGCTTACTTGTCAGCAGCTTAGTTGTCTTAGCCATTGCCCCCCATTCCAGTGGCAGCCGGTAAATTTAGGAGGAAGGGGGGCACGTGCACACCCACATCCATTCACAGCACTCATTATCAAATACTGAAAACATACATGCACGCACCAAACATTCATTTAAAAAAAACACACACAATTACCTTCAGCTCTGCCTCGGAGGTCCCAGGAGGGTTGGGACTGCTGCCTTCCCTCACTGGCTGACCGTAGGTGAGCCAGTGAGCGAAGGCAGCAGTCCCAACTTCGTCACAGAGTGGGATGGGGTCAGTGAGACCTCTTACCCCACCCCACTCTTGACACTCAGCCTGGGCGCTTTAGGGCTTAAACCTGAAGTGCTCAGGTTGGAGTCAATAGGTGACGCCTCCCCTCGTCTCCGAGGCACCTTTGCTGAGCTGAGGAGGTCACGCCCATAGGAGCTGTCACCTCTTCAGCCCAGCAAAGTTCAGCTCAGGCAGCTGGGAGCCTGTGCAAATCACACATGAGGGGCAAAAGGTGGGGGGGTGGCTCCTCCACCCCAATGGACGGGCCGCCGCTGCCCCACTCCCTTTAACTTTTGACCAAGGAACGTGGATGCCTGGAAAGCCTTTGATTACAGAAACAAATTAAAAACTCATAATTTCAGACTATACCTTGATCTGCAGACTATACCTTGATCTGCAACCAATACAGATGAAATAGCCTCCATTACAACTTGTCTCTTAAGCTTCTTCTGCATCTGTAATGTTTTTCCCTGTGCTTTCCTTCCTTCTGGGCAGTACCTTTCCCGTGTCCTTACATGACCTCATCTCTTTTTGTCTCCACTTCTCATTTTCAAAGGTTTTCCTGCTTCCTCCCAAACCTCCAGGGCTTGTTTTTTTTTACATTTTAACCCTGATCGTACTGATTTTAATATTGTTTTAAAAAAAATATATTTACTTTCCCTCCTGACCTCTTTTTTGCTTCTTGTTTTTCTTGATTCAATGTAAATTAAAACATTGGTTTCCGTTGTTTTTCAGTATGAAGTTCACAGATATTTTTCATAAGGTAAAACAATGCTTTAAAAAATGTAAAAAATAAAATAATTACGGAAATAGCGTTCTTGCTTATGCACAGAACATAAGCAAAAGCATCCTCCAACTTGGTGTGTGTCTATGGGTCGTCTGCATCATTTTGAAAGACTAGATACTACTGCTCAGTAATTAGGGCAAAGAGGTGCATATAAATGTTGTTTAGTAGAAGAAGAGGAGTACCACTGGTGAAATCGATAGGTTGTGCATTTCTTGTAGTCGTAGAGAGATGAAGCATATTATCTAGCTTTTTTCATGTGCAAGATTATTGCTTGATAATTTTGAGCATATTTACTGATTTGCCAAAAGTAAGCTGGAAAACATCAGTTTTTGATGATAATACTACCCCACTTGCAATATTTCTTCGCTAAGCTTCCAGTGATCTTTCCACTCTTGTTCCTTAACAACCTAGATTCACTACTGCAAAACCTAGGCCCATATTTATACTTTTTTAGCGCCGCATGGGCCAAAATTATATTTTGTAAGCATAAATATGGGCCCTAGTTTGAAATGAAGGCAGACATAGGTTGGCCATAGATAAAATCAGACTTTCGCTTGGTAGAGGTGACATGGGAGCCCACAGATGTCGAGCTATGTTATTTTGTAAATTGTGACTGCGAGGAAAGCTGAAGAAAAAGAGCCTCCTGAGAGGAAAGCTCAATTAAATGGTCCTCTGTGAGTAAACTTCAGGGAAAAGGCCCCCTGTGAGAAATGCTCAAGAAAAATGCCCCTTGTGAGGAAAGATCAAGGAAAAGGTCCATTGTGAGGAAAGCTTAAGAAAAAGACCCCTGCATTGCTCTAGGAACATTCACTAATATAATCATATAGGGCCTAATTACAACTTTGGCGGAAGGGGTTAATCCGTACCAAATGTGACGGATATCCCGCCCACCGTATTACGAGTTCCATAGGATATAATGGACTCGTAATACGGCAGGCGGGATATCCGTCATATTTGGGACAGATTAACCCCCTCTGCCAAAGTTGTAATCAGGCCCATAATATTCTAAGTGGCAACATATTTTCTTTCATCTCCATCATCCTCCAATAGGGTTTCAGTAAACTCCTGGGAAAAAGCAAACTCCTTGTTTTCTCATTGTCGTACAGTGGTCCATAGATGTTAGACCTTGAAAAGATACAGAGTTCTCATTCTGAGGTAGAAACTGTTCTTCTTATGAATCGTCCTTCCTGTTCCCTCCTATCCTCCCAGTGGAAACCTAACTATCAGTTGTCTAATACAAAACAAGTGCCTATTCACTAACTAAATGAAGGCTTCTGGAAAGTTACAACATCTGCAGCCTAGTGGTTGAAAGCAGAGGTAGATGTTTGTGTGCTTCACATAACAGAATTATAGACAGGTAAAATGTGAATAACAGAGGTAGGTTTTCACATTGGGATTCTGGGTGACAGCTTAACCTACGCTATCATCTATTCGCTGTCACTCACAACCCCTCTGTAAAATTCTGTTACGTTATTCACTATTACTCATCTGTAAGTCTATATGTTCTGGTCTCAGAATCTTCAAATATGCGTGGTTTGGTTCTCCAATCACTGCAACCCCTGAATTTTTATGGTACTTACCTTTATAGTCCTTTACCTCAAAAGTCCTTGCAAAGTTAGTGTTGGGTGACATACCACGTGGCCATGATACGAAAAAGACCACTGAGACACAAAACACACATCCAGACATCTCAAACTTGATATGAGGATGCTGTTGCCTAAATTGTAATATTCAATATCCTCTACTGGGTTCTATTATAGCAAGATGGTGCAGGTGTACAGCATTGCAAGAGAGAATCAGGGCCATGCTAGGTTCTACTTTCCATCCCAGCACTATCTAGAACCCTCCTCTGCCTGTTTAGTACCATCATTAGGGGTGGTGCTCTGTATTTCAGGCTTTTTCGGCTTAGCTCCCAAACTATCCCATCCTAAACTGGTATAGGTATCAGAAAATATTTTCTGTAGCTGTTTCTCCAGTTCCAAGTGTGTAATCTCTCTGAGCCGCTGGTGTATAGCAAACACTACTGCTTCCCCTTTAATATTACTGAGGAGAATGGTCGAAGTTATACATTAATTTCATCCCCAAGTCTGGAGCTGGTGCAGCCCTGTGCTTAATCTGAATTTGTTTTAACACTTCCTGTAAATTGGCAAGTGTCGGGGTATCATGTGTGGCAGTATAAATTGAAGCAAAGACTGTACTCCATGTGGTGCAGTCATCCGCTGAGGGAACCATCTCAAAGGGCAAGCACATTGTCAGAATTCGATGTTTTTCCTGTGGTCTCGAATGGGGAAACACAGCTTCCAGATGATTAGTTTTCTGGGCTATTCCAAATGGGATTTTCTCTCGTTCCGGGGGGCACTTTGCCCATGATAGAACGTACTGTTTGTGGACTGATCCCAGTAGTAGCCAACTGGTATCCAGCAAGTGCTGGTGGTGATGGATGCGCTGGTATTGTGTTCAGAGTTCGCATTACGAAGTGAACAAGTTGTCTATATAATGTTTCTAGCTCAATGTATAGATTGCGCAGATCACCTCCCTGCATTTTTGGAAACCGGGGTGAGGTCTGTTTGGTAAACTTCATTAGCTTCTATGATGAATGTGACACCCCCCCTCTCCTGTTAAGCTATGTGCTACTAGGTGTAGTGTTAATGCCTGCTGGGCATTTTCAGGAATGTCTAGGGTGTTAGCCATATTGTGTAATGGGTAAAGAGATGGAACACCAAGTTGGGAGAAAGTCCTTTTAATAGTTGAAGCTCAAACAACCTACAGACTAGTTAGATGCTCCCTGTTCAGCTGAGGAGGATCTTCCCAAAGAGCAGGGACGTCTTGTATAATTGTACTTAGGGTACCTGGTGTGTGTGAGGTGGAGATGCTCAGGGCATTTGTAGATTAGTGCCTAAACGGCAATGTGGTTGGCGCCATGTTATAGTTGGACTATTGCTCTAAGCAAGACTGCTGGTTAAGGAAGGATAGCACTTTTGTTCGTAGGTGACTAGGCCAATCTTCAACAAGTCGCAACTGTCGGCCCAACCTTCCTGGCTCACAAGCAGTACCTCACCAAAACCCAAACAGTAAAAGGTGATTTGTGGCAGCTTTTACGCATGGACTCAAGAGTGCAACATCTCAGGGGAGTTGTGGTTAAACAGAGATTACCATTTTCTCACATGAGCAACATGTCTCAGTCACATTCAGGCAATGAAAGAAATGCAGTGAAGTTTTCAATAGTTTTTTTTAACAAGACTGCAGTCTACTTTAAATTGAAATGATTAGGATAATGAACAATGCAAAAAACAGAACTGTGAAAACGAGAGTCATGAATACAAAGACCCCCACCATCTTGCAATACCATGAGATATTAAGTAGGTGTAAAATAAACCCTAACACCCTAGCATGATGAATCTAATCTCTAAACTAAAGAGAGGTAGGTGTGTTAATCCTAATCTGCCAGTACCATGTCCATAAGAAGAGCCCCCGAACCCTTGTTACCTTGGAATGAGGTCTCTAGATCAGACTCCATGGTGACATGAGGGCTGGGTCTGCATCAAGGCGATGTATAGCATAGATAGCATTGATGGCATCTGGTAGGAATCCCTCTGATAATCTTGTCTGTGTGAGATGTATTTACACAGATCTTGTAGGACCCCTAACACAGGTATGTTCCCAAACAATAGATAAGATGACATGCTTGGGGCAGCAACTATATAAACAATTCCCTGAAAAGGTACATAATGTTATTGTCACACGAAAGTGTGAAAGTACATGATGTGAATACCTAATTATCTCATTTATCTTGGATGCTGATAGTGATGCCTTTACAGAGTGGCACTGATAACGTGAAACTAAAACATCTTCCTAACTATAAACATATCAGCCATCTTGGAAGAAATAATTAAATAAATGTGCTAAAACAGAGCAAGCTAAGTAGGTTAAAAGTCACTAGGTGACGGGGGCACAGGCCTGCAAACCAGAAGGCTAAGCTAAACTCCTGACTCCCATTAAAACAAAATAGGATCCACTACACCATCTCTGGATTATTTCTCATTTCCGTTCTCTTCTTTGTTCTTTATCTACCTTCCATATCTTCTTCTATGCTCTGTTCATTTTCTCCTTTGTTGCTTTCATTCTACCATCATTCCTCGTTTCCATTCTCTTCTTTATTCATTCCTTCATTTCCTTCCTTTTATTATATATTTATTATTTTCTTGTCTCCTTTGTTCCTTGTTTCTTTTCCTAGTGTCCTTCGTTCATTTTTTCCCTTTCTTTCCTCCAAATTTAATTGCCTTATTCATTCCTTTTCCTTTCTTTCAATCCTTTTTTATTTATTTCTTTCCTTCCTTCTTCCTTCTTTCATCTCTACCATATTTTCTTCCTGTCATTCTCCTTTTCTTTATTTCCTTCCTCCATCTCTTCATTCCATCCTTTCTTCTGACTTTCTTTCCTCCATGTTACTTCTTCACTTATCATTCTTTATCACAGATTTTATTTCTTTTCTTCTGTCTCTTCTTTTGTTCTTTTTTCTCTCCCATCTCTTTTTCTTTCTTTTTTCCTCTTCGTTCTTTCTTCTCCTCTTTACTTTTGTTGAGATTACTTAATTTCCTAAAGTAATCTCTTTGTTCATGAAACTGTATTTCCTCATTGGCTCGAAGTTATTCCCATGGGCATGGGGATGCTGCACAGACAGGTGTACCTACAGAGAGCTACGAAGCCTGAGGGTTTCAAAATGTATTATGGGATGATTTAGGGTTAAGGAAGAAATGACAGGGGAGAAATGCATGTGTCAAAACTAACTTCTTGATTTAGTTGTGCATATGTGGGCATGCCAAAGAGTACTTGGGCATTTTGAACTAGGACAATGAAAACTCTTGCAGGCCTTGCTGAATTCATGTACTGAGTGCAGCACACAGAGAAAGAGGGAAAAACGAGGAGAAATAGGAGACAAAGATATTTCTTCTCGTTGTGCCTTCTCTGGACCTTGCGCTGTCTTACCTTACTCCAAATCTACAAGGCCATGAAAAGCCACGCAAATTGGCTTTGCGCAGCCCCATAGATATGGGTCTGCAGTGTGCTCCGCCGGTGTGTCAAAAAAAGTGACATACAGGCAGCGCAAGGGGCTTCTAACTATGCCCCTTAGCTCTTAGAGGAGTTTCACAAATAAGAGCAAATTGAGAGAATAAACCCTTGGGAATCTCCACAGGTAAACTTTTCATGATCCAGTGCATGTGTTGTTAAAGCGGTGTCCTCACTGCCTCAGGACTGAGTACTCCAGAGAGAGCTTTTAAGTTGTTTTGTCTTTATGTACCCTAAACTAATCCATATATTAAGCAGCAGCTTGGAATAGTTTTCATTGATCAGAAATAGCTCTTACTGTTTAAAAGGTTGGAGACTACTTCTCTTGCTACTGCTAGTTTGTATTGGGCCATGTAGGAGGGAAAATATATATATAACATAATGTTCAGTCCTCTATAATGTATATGTTCTTCAGTTTTCCTGGTGCCAATATATTTGTGAAATTGACCATCTTCTACACATGTTTTTACCAGACAGGTGTTCAATAAAATCATGTGAAAGTTTATAGCCAACCATGTGTTTCTGTGTGTGTACTAAATTAGAAAGAAATCTAAGGAAAACTTACTTTAACTTGTCCAGTCTCTGGCAGAATTCTCTCTCAGCAAATGGACTTTTCATCAGATAAGGCATGAGGAAGAGAGTACAGGACATCTATCAGTTTCTTCTGTTCCACACAGCGGGTTGGTATAAGTCACTGCTCGTGGCCTAGGCGGGTCTACTGAGTGTGATGGAAGTCTTCAGTATGCAAGATCCAAAACAGTTAGCAGTTAAAGTCCATAAGTTTCCAATTAAAATGCATACTGCAGCCAGAAATCTAAAGATCTTATCAGACACATATCAAGGCTATTATTCACATTTGAGTTGCTATAAAACCCTTGTTCTTCTTACTCAAAGTTTTGATGCACTCATCGTCTCATAGTCATTGGATTCCTAGTGAGCTTCAATTACATCATGGAAACAATGGTTGCTGGCTGAGAGCCCATCATGGCAATTCCTAGGACCCCAAAGATGATCTGTGTAGCTATATGATGATGCACAAGAGAAATTGCAAAGCACATTATTCAAAGTACTCTTGGTTCTTTAATAAACTGCAAATTATGAAAGATGGGAACCAATGAGGATCCATGCATGGGGTCAGTTATGTATGTCTTGGTGCCATGATATAAATTACTTAGGGGGGTCATTACAACATTGGCGGTATAAGGCGCTTACCGCCGTGCAGAAGACCGCCAATACACCGCCGCGGCCGCGGTAGACCGCCACAGCTATTATGACACACATCACGGAATCCGCCGAAATTCAGACACCCACACAACTCCGCCACAACAAAGGTCAGCGATAAACATGCGGAAACAAATCCTCCACCTCCACACCAACAGAAACACGCCCATGCTGTTACGACCCACGAATCCACGCGGCGGTCTTTCAACCGCGGTATTCCATCGGCGGTACACACCGCTGCGCTCAAAATACACACACATCTCCAAAACACTGCCACATTGGACAATTACAAATACACACACCTGATACACATACACACACCACTCCCACACACCCAACACAATATAAAATACACACCCACAGCACCCACAAACCCCTACAACCACAAATTCTGAGAGAAGGCGAGAGAGAGAGCACAGCTATTGACAACCCCATCACACAGAGGCACACAACACCATCACCCACACAACATCCACGCACAAAACACCACATACCACTACACTCACCACACTCATCAACACATACACCACCCCACACATCACACACACCACCCCATGTCACGCCAAAGACACCCCCGCTTCTCCGAGGAGGAACTCAGGGTCATGGTGGAGGAAATCCTACGGGTAGAGCCACAGCTATTTGGCTCACAGGTACAGCACACATCAATAGCCAGGAAGATGGAGTTATGGCGCAGAATAGTCGACAGGGTGAACGCCGTGGGACAGCCCCCAAGAAATAGGGAGGACATCAGGAAGAGGTGGAACAACCTACGGGGGAAGGTGCGTTCCACGGTCTCCAGGCACAACATCGCGGTGCAGCGGACTGGCAGCGGACCCCCACCTCCTCCCCCACAACTAACAACATGGGAGGAGCAAGTCTTGACCATTATGCATCCTGAGGGCCTCGGAGGAGTCGGTGGAGGATGGGACACTGGTAAGTAAAATCTTAACTATCACATCCCCCACCCTACCTGCATGCTATCACACACACCCACCCTCATACCCTCCCCTATCACCCCAAATCCTCACTAATCTACCCATGACACCAACCACCCATCCCAACACCAAGCCCTGCATGACACAACTAAGCATGGTCACCCCTCACCAAAGCATGCTCACTGCACATACCCAGAACACCCCCCAAACCATCATCACACAAGCCCCCACACAGGAATGCCTGCACTGGGGTTCACGCACACCCAACCATTGCACACCATGAAACACACACATGCAATAATCATGTTCCTATACCCCTGCAGGAACCCGAAGGAACGTCACCACACCAGAGGGACCAGACAACACCACTCCACCCCCAGAAGAGGCCCACAGTGATGACAGCAGCTCTGCCCCACTGGATCTTGATGACCAGCCCGGACCATCGTGGGCCTCAGGACCGTCGGTTCCCCTTGCCCAGCCACAGCCCAACACCGAGCTGCCACCCTCTGGGCCCAAACCTCCCTACCCAGGACAGGTCAATCAGCGGTGTGTCCACCACTACAGGGCACCCAGGGTAACCCACCACCCCAACAACAACAGGGACCTGGGGGCAGTGGTAGTGGGTACACGGTCCAGGGGACGGAGGCACACGAACCCCGGGGAACTGGGAGGGCTGCTGTGCGACAGAGGGAGGACAGGCCAAGGGAACCAACTCTCCACGAGGCCCTCTCCTCCATCATGGGAGCATACCACCACTCCCAGGAGACGATGGCGACGGTACTGGACAAGTTGCAGGAGACCCTGTGTCTGCAGGAGGAGCAGTATTTGGGGTTCAGGGAGGAGCTCAGGACCATCGGCTCCGCCCTGGGCACCATCGTAGGGGTGCTGACGGACATTCAAAAGACCTTGAGGGACACCGTGGCACTCCAAGGGGCCCCTGACACTAGCCAGGATGACGAACTGCCCACCACCTCCGCCGGCGCTAGTGGACAGGACGCCCCGCCAAAGGACCACCACACCAGCACCCCACCCCCTGCAGACGGACAACCACCACGCAAGCGGGCCCTGAGATCCAGGAACAAGACAGAGCAAGATGGCAAGACCCCCGCCAGGAAATGAGACCACCCTGATTGTCCCCCCACTGTCCTACTTTGTCACCCTGTCCATACTTGAACTGCCCCAGCTCCACTTCCAATGCCCAGATGGGCAGTGCACCCGTGAGACTAATAGACTGGACTCTGCCATGTACATTCCTCCACCATCACCCATCCCCAGTTTACAACCCCCCTTCACTTTTTTGAGCACTTAAATAAACACCCTTGAAACACAAAAAATTCTGGAGTCAGTCTATTATTTGGAACTTTGTATTATCAATTACAGTGTCATAATGGGTTACCCATTGTAAGGCTAACATACCAATGTCACACATCACAAGCCCTTCAAGGATGCAAGCAGTTGACACGTAGGTTACCACACTTGTGAAACTGAAATGGAAGGGTACAACTCAATTAACAAATAGTGAGTGAAATGTAGGTACAGGATAGAGGTAGACGTGTGAAAGTTAATGTAATGTTAAACCTGAAAATGTTCTCACCTGTGTGTCACTGGAAATATTGCTGTATGACTGAATCCCTGTAGTCGTTTTCTTCTTCATCAGCTTCACCCTCATCACTGTCCACAGGCTCCACAGGCTCCACAGCTGCCAAAACACCGTCATCTGGATCATCCTCCTGCAGAAAAGGCACCTGGCGTCGCAATGCCAAATTATGGAGCAGGCGACGATGATGTCGCACACCTTCTTCAGTGAGTAGAATAGGGATCCACCTGTCATATGGAGGCACCTGAACCTGGCCTTAAGAAGGCCGAAGGTGCGTTCGATCACCCTCCTAGTCTGCCCATGGGCCTCATTGTACCGTTCCTCTGCCCTGGTCCTGGGATTCCTCACTGGGGTCAATAGCCAGGACAGGTTGGGCTAACCAGAGTCCCCCAATAGCCATACACTGTGCCTCTGGAGTTGACCCATCATATCAGGGATGCTGCTATTCCGCAGGATGTAGGCGTCATGCACTGAGCCAGGGAACATTGCATTTACCTGGGAGATGTACTGGTCTGCCAAACAGACCATCTGGACATTCATCGAATGATAACTCTTCCTGTTCCTGTACAGCTGTTCACTTCTGTGGGGGGGACCAGAGCTACATGGGTCCCATCAATGGCACCTATGACGTTGGGGATATGTCCAAGGGCATAGAAGTCACCTTTAACTGTAGGCAAATCCTCCACCTGAGGGAATATGATGTATCTCCTTACGTGTTTCAGCAGGGCAGACAACACTCTGGACAGCACGTTGGAAAACATAGGCTGGGACATCCCTTATGCCATGGCCACTGTTGTCTGAAAAGACCCACTTGCAAGGAAATGGAGCACTGACAGCACCTGCACATCAGGGGGGATTCCAGTCGGATGGCGGATTGGTGACATCAGGTCTGGCTCCAACTGGGTACATAGTTTCTGGATTGTGGCACGGTCAAACCTGTAGGTGACGATGACATGTCTTTCTTCCATTGTCAACAGGTCCACCAGCGGTCGGTACACTGGAGGATTCCGCCATCTTCTCATATGTCCCAGCTGACAGTGCCTAAGAAGGACAACAGCGAAGAACCAGTCACTATTCCTCCAGGTATGTACCCACAGTTACACACAAGACTACACCAGACAATAAACCCTTCCTGTATGTGTGTTGAGTATAGGCCTAGCTATGTGTGACGCAGTAGTAAATGAAGCCATGTGGGCCCCTGAAATGGCGGCTGCCTGACCTCTAAACTGGGACAATGGGATTGTGGGGTAACTGCGCTGGCGTTGCACACCGTCGCGGTAGGCGGTCATAGACCGCGGCGCAATGCTGCATTGGTTAACATTGGACCCTATGGGTCCCAGGAGCCAATGAACAGGTGCGCCGGCGGTGATGATGCGCCCCGCCGCGGACGTCACCGCCGCAGACGTCACCGCCATTTTCTATCTGTTCAATCACTAGATACCTGACCTTCGACAGGAGAGGACCTACACTGCTAGTGCTGCTGTGACCTCGGTCTGGAAGCGACGATGGCTGCTGCGTCTGGGGAAAGGGCCCCTGCCTTCACTGCACAGGAGTTGGAGAAACTTGTGGATGGGGTCCTCCCCCAGTACATGCTACTCTACGGTCCTCCAGACCAACAGGTTAGTACACAGGGAGCACGTTGTATGGGCTAGGCCTGGGTGGAGAGGGCTGGGTGGAAGAGGGAAGGGGCCAGAGTTCATAGAACATTAATGCATGGGAATGAATGGGCCACATGGCCAGAGTAGGGAGGGGGCCACTCACATTGACGGTGCAGTTGGTAATGACTGTTCCTCTTTCCTTGGGCATGTCATGTAGGTCAGCGCCCACCAGAAGAGGGACATTTGGCGTGCCATCGCCAAGGAGGTCCGGACCCTGGGGGCCCACCAGAGACGGGGCACCTACTGCTGTAAGAGATGGGAGGACATTCGCCGCTGCAGCAGGAAGACGGCAGAGGCTCAGCTGGGGATGGCCTCCCAACGTGGGAGGGGTGCCCGTCGCACCATGATCCCCCTGATGTTCCGGATCCTGGCGGTGGCCTACCCGGAGTTAGATGGGCGCTTGAGGACATCACAGCAGACACAAGGGGGTGAGTACAACCTCATTCTGCGGACTTTGCATGCAGTGGAGGGGTCTGGGTGGGGGAGGTGGGCTGTGGGTGTCCCTAGGCCAGGGCGAGTTAGGTAGGCAAGGCCCCTCCGTAATGTAGGCCATGTGGCACTCAACCCCACCTCAGCAGAGTGGCAAGTTGAGGTATAGTTGCCCCTGTGGCATCCATGTGCACAGATGTCCACCATTGCCATGTAGGCCATTTCCCAGAAATTGCATGTGCAGAGGTCAGGAGCACGGCGTAATGCAGGGGGCTGCTGCGTCTGTCTTGTCCGCCAACGGTAGCGGCATGCCATGCACTAAAACTCTCTTTGTTCTGTCTCCCCCCTTTTCCTGCTCTACCTGTCCTTTTGTACATCAGCATCATCAGGCGGAGGTACAGTGGCACGGGAGCACGAGGGAGCTGCATCCCAGATGGCCATGGAGGGCCACACCACAGACTCTGAATGCACCAGTGGGACGGAGGGCGAGGGGAGCTTCACGTCGGCCACCGGATCACCAACCAGCGACACAGACTCGTCCGCCGATGGGAGCTCCCCTGTGGTGGCGGCACCATCTGTGCGCCCCACTTCTACAGGTACAGCCGCCACCTCCCCTACCAGCACCGCCCTCCCAGCAGCCCCTCAGCGTTCGCCCCGTGCCCGCTCACCCAGGAGGGTGGGCATCACCTTCGCCCCAGGCACCTCAGGCCCTACCCCAGTCACCTCTGCTGCCCTCAGTGAGGAGGCCATTGACCTCCTCAGGTCACTCACTGTTGGGCAGTCTACCATTGTGAATGCCATCTAGGGTGTAGAAAGGGAGTTGCAACACGGTAATGCATTCCTGGAGGGCATTCATTCTGGTCAGGCTGTCCTTCAGCGAACCCTGCAATCTCTGGCCTCAGCACTGATGGCAGCCATTGTCCCTGTGTCTAGCATCCCCCCTCCAACTTCCTCCACCCAGACCCAATCTCCTGTACCCCATCCCATCCCAAGCACACCTACAGACCAGCATGCACACAAGTCAGCACACACAAGTAGCTCAAGCAAACATACGCACCACACACACCACAGGCACTCACGCAAGCCTCACCCACATACAGACACAGCAACATCCACTGTCTCCACTGTGTCCCCCTCCTCCTCTTCTCCCTTCTCCCTCCCAGTGTCGTCTACACACACACCTGTATGCACCACATCTACAGGCACTAGGACTCACACCAGGACATCCAGCACCACAAGCCGCTCACCTGCACTCACCACCTCCACTGCCATTTACACGTCCCCTGTGTCCTCTCCCAGTGTGTCTGTGACGCCCCCTCCCAAAGTACACAAACGCCGGCAATCACTCACCCAACATCCATCCACCTCACGACAGCCTCCAGTACCTGCACCTGCACCCAAAACACCTAAAGTGACACCTCCTACAACCACCTCCTCTTCCTCCACTCCCATACCCCCTCCAGCTACCCATCCCAGTGTCAGAAACTGTCCCTATGTCAAATTTACCTTTTTGCCCCAACCCCACCCCTCCAATTCATCAGTCCCGTCGTAGCGCCTCAGCCAAAAAGCCTCCAGTTCCAGTGGTGCGTGTTCCAGGTTTTTGGAGTGCACCGGCCACCAGGGCAGGCAGTAGGACCCGGAGCCAAGGCACTGGCAGCCCACCCCCTGTAAAGGCTCTAAGATTGGAGAGTGGACGACGGGACCGTCTTAAGACTCCTGGTGGGACAACAAGTGACATGGGATCGAAGGGGATTGGTTAGTCAGCTGTAACTCCAACAAAGGTGGGGAAGGTCCAGAGAAGTCTGCCCAGCCTGTTGTGAGTGTCACAGCGGAGAAGTGCACCATCATTACCGGCGGTCCAGACACAACCGCCAGCACCGTCGTCACTGGTCCAGAGACCGCCGCCAGAGTCACAGCCCAGGAGGGTACAAGTATCGTCACTGGTCCAGAGACCACCGCCGGAGTCACAGCCCAGGAGGGCACAAGTATCGTCACTGGTCAGGAGACCACCGCCGGAGTCACAGCCCAGGAGGGCACAAGTATCGTCACTGGTCCGGAGACCACCGCCGGAGTCAAAGCCCAGGAGGGCACAAGTATCGTCACTGGTCAGGAGACCACCGCCGGAGTCACAGCCTAGGAGGGCACAAGTATCATCACTGGTCAGGAGACTACCGCCAGAGTCACAGCCCAGGAGGACACAAGTATCGTCACTGGTCCAGAGACCACCGCCGGAGTCACAGCCCAGGAGGGCACAAGTATCGTCACTGGTCCAGAGACCACCGCCGGAGTCACAGCCCAGGAGGGCAGTATCGTCACTGGTCCAGAGACCACCGCCGGAGTCACAGCCCAGGAGGGCACAAGTATCGTCACTGGTCAGGAGACCACCGCCGGAGTCACAGCCCAGGAGGGCACAAGTATCGTCACTGGTACAGAAACCACCGCCAGAGTCACAGCCCATGAGGGGCCAGGATGCCACAGCCCCGCTGGGCAATGATGGAACGTCATGCCACACACCAATGCCCGGTGTAGAGATCGTCATGCCACACACCAATGCCCAGTGTAGAGATCGTCATGCCACACACCAATGCCCTGTGTAGAGATCATAATGCTACACACCAATGTCCGTATCAGAACCGCCATGGCAAAGCACCGCTGAACAGGTCAGACAGAGCAAAGGCAAGCACCGCTGAACAGGGCAAAGACCACCATGTCAAAGCATTGCTGAACAGGGCAAAGACCGCCATGGCAAAGCACCGCTGAACAGGGCAAAGACCGCCATGGCAAAGCACCGCTGAACAGGGCATGCACCTTGTAGGACTGAATGGAACGCCACATCAGGCATCCTTATCCCATGTGCAGCTGGGACAGTCACAGGACAGGTACTTTCAAGGGGAGACTCATCCAGTCTGGGCCCCAGTCCCCCTCCAGAACCATTGGAGACCTGCATCTACTTGAGAGACTGTGGCTTTGCACTCCCCAGGATTGAACAGTGGGCAACCCACCCACTGTAGAGACTTGAGAGACTGTGGCTTTGCACTCCCCAGGATTGAACAGTGGGCAAGCCACCCACTGTAGAGACTTGAGAGACTGTGGCTTTGCACTCCCCAGGATGGCACAGTGGGAAACCCACCCACTGTAGAGACTTGAGAGACTGTGGCTTTGCACTCCCCAGGATACATCAATGGGCATGGAGCCCCGTCGTGGATCTGGCTTCGCATTCATCTGGCTGAGGTGCCCCCCGTTCCCTTCCCCCTGAGGTGCCTGTAGTGTTTCTATCTGATGCCCCGGAAGTGTTCTCTCTGATTTTGGTCAGGTATCTATTGTGGGCCTCGCCCATGCTTTTTTGGACTGTTGGTGCACGGACATTGTTGTGTACATATCTGCACTACTTCTCGGATTGTATGTGTAAATAAGAGTGATTTTGAGATATTTATCTGTATATTTTTGTATGACAGGAATATTGGCACATTACAATGTTTGCCCGAATTTTGCATTGTCTTTGCATTCTTCCGGGGGGATTGTGGGTTGTTACTGTGATTTTTGTGACTGCATTGGTGTGTATGTTGTATAATGCGAGGGTGGGGGTGGGGGTGTTTGGTGGGTGTCCCCCTGACTTTTGCCTCCCCCCTCCCCCGTGTCGTAGATGCAGTACTCACCGGTATCTTCTTTGCCTACGTAGCTGTTGGTCGTAAAGGAGAAGAAAAACAAGGGCAGGTAGGATTTGTAATTCCGGCTCAATGGTGTCCTCCTTCCTCGTGGGATGTGCTAAGGTGAGCGTTTTCCCATTGCAGAAACTGTTTCCTCCGTGTTTTTATCCACGGTGAATCCGCCCCGGAAAAGGTGGCGGATTGGCAGGTTGTAATAGTGTGGGCGGTACATTGTGTGCCGCCTATCTGTTGGCGGTAACCGCAGCTGCTTGTCTGTACCGCTGTGGCGGGCGGTGTGTTAAAGTGGCTGTCTTTGTTGGCGGTTTCCGACAGGGTCATAATTCCCTTTTTTTGTCCGCCGGCCTGTTTGCGGTATTACCGCACCTTTAACACCGTCCGCCAGGGTTGTAATGTCCACCCTAGTCTCCATGTGTAAATAGAAGATCAATTTATCAAAGTGTTGTTGACGATAATGATCTCTCCAAAAGGAGGAATGCAGTGAGAAGAATTAGGTTGAATGGATTGTTAGAAAACATCAATAAAACAATTCAAATGTCTTGAGACTGTACAACTGGAGGCCTAAACATTTAGACCCAAATCTTTCTAGTTTTTGAAAATAGTCATTTAAGGTTGGAACTGGAAAGACCAGGCTCATATAGAGATATAAGTAAAAATGACTGAGCTTGATTATATACTTAAAATGAAAGAAATCAAGATGTGTTCAGAGAGAAGATGAACAGAGTATCTTTCTCTCTGCTCAGGTGACACACTTCATCAATTAGCTAATGTCTCTATCTCTATCAAATTGGATATTCTTAAGTACGGACATTCAATAAAAACAATTCAGCTCACCAAAATAAAAATGGAATCATGAGTCTTTGTTTGGTCTTCTGCAGCTAGGAGTGGTTTTATGCGCTATGTTTCCAGGTGATGTTCATCTTGTTGCAGATGGTGTTCACCCTGCTATTTAGTGGAATTTCACTGTGGGTTGGTGTCCCTTCACACAGTCACAGATGTTATAGAATTGATGCGGTCCACGCAGTTCTGAGCTCTAATTTGCTCAGAGCCTAAGAAGTAAGCACACCTATATTCTCAACCACATCTTTTTCTGGTGAGTATGTGTTGGGTAACCTTCATAGTTTTAACACACAATAGAAAGATGCAAGGAGTATTCAAACTTTACCCCCTGAACTCCTGGATGTGGTAATGTTCCACTGTCTAGTTGGATCTTGTCCAAGAAGCTGATATAATTAATCTCAAATGCCTACATATTCTCAATCAGATAGAGGCACCAGTAATGAATATTCTGATTACTACACATTTATGTTCCATTTTGCATTAGGTGCTGTCACACCAGTATAGCAAAAGATTTTAAATACCAAAAACCAGCATTTGCCGGTGATAGAGAGAGTTCCACTAGTATTAAGCTAATTCCTCAGGAGGTTTCTGCTCAAAGTAGTTGGGACCCAAATCGAGTAAAGGCCTCCAAATAAAGAGATGCAAAGATTACGATCCTCTGCATTTTAATGAACATAGAAACATTTCCCCAAATTAAGAATTATACCAAGATAAGTATTTGAGAAGCAACATGAGTTGGACACAGAATATTGGAAGTCGTACAATCACAAAAATCTTCAGTAAAGATGCAAAGGTTATGATTTAGAGTTTGGTGGACCGGTAATAAGTCAGAAATGTAACCGCTATCTAGACCACCTTATAACAAGTGCTATGCACTATTATCTTCTTGTATTAATGCGGACTGTACATCTGCTATGTTTGTGCTGAAGTAACCCATCCATCAAACTCTAAATAAAGCCCTTTGTACCTTGTGTGTGGAAAGATTTCAAAAGGTGCAAAATTCAATAAAGGTGTGACAGCTGTTAGACCACCATTTGAGTTCAGCAGTGTACCATGACCTCATATGACATTCTCCGAAGGCAAATCTCTGCATCAAAAGATATGGAAGGGAAATATGGAGACTCACAGTAGAAGATAAATTCCCTGTGTAGATCAAAATATGTTGAGGCGTTCACAAGGTAGCATACTATATATCTATATCTATATATATATTCCATTCTGCATGCTAATAGTGGACATCCCATGACATTAAAATGGAGTATACCATATAGCCAGTTTCTGCGGGCTCGCAGAATATGGTCCGATGAGAGCAGATATGATTTAGAAATTAGGACAATGACAGAAAGTTTTTTAAATAGAGGAAATCCTCTCAAAATCTTGGTGGATGCACAGAACAGAGTTAAATATAAAAGCAGAGATGAGTTACTTTTTAACAATACACCTACAAATAGTGAGATAAAACATTCGTCCCCTATAATATTTTTGGAATATAATCAACAACATGGCTCTTTGAAAACCTTATTACAAAAGAACTGGCATATCTTACAGAATGATCCCAATACTAGGGACATCATTGACCCACATCCATCTATAACTTTTCGTAAGGGTCGCTCACTAGGGGATCATTTGACTAGAAGTTTCTTCTCTACAAAAGAAAATACATCCTGGTTGAGCAAAAAAAGTTTGGGGTTTTGGAAGTGTGGCTCTGTAAGGCTTGTAAATATGCACAAAACATGCAGAGATACCAAACTTTTGATGGTCGCCATTGTGACATCATGGATCGTGTCACGTGTGATACTGAATTTGTGGTTTATGTTGTTAAATGTGCATGTCATAAAAAATATATTGGTAGTACCATCCACAAGCTAAAGGTCAGATTCTTACAACATTTTAGAGCCATTAAAAATCAAGATAGAACATATCCCTTGGCCAAACATTTTTGGGATATACATAAGGGATTCCAGTACACTAATATTCTATGGTATCAAATCCATTAAAAACAACCCTAGGGCTGGCGATAGAACATCCGAGCTCAGACAAATGGAATCCAAGATGATTTTACTACTTGGTTCAGAATCTCTCTGGGGGCATAATCCTGATGCGGAATTACATGTCCATTTATGATAAAGTATAGGATATGTATTCCAATCATGACATATTAGGAGATGGGTCTAAAGTGGTATAAAAGTTTGCCTCTATTGGACTCTGTACACAATATAATTTCCATAATCGCCATTTATAAGGGGTGATTTAATGTTTTATGTGGTTTGGAAGAATTTACGAGAATATATGTCTGTCTTCGATTGGTCTTTCGGTCTTTTGACCTTTTGATTGTTTGATTTTTTTATTTTTATTTTTTCTTCCCTCTAAATTTATAGGAGAGTAGATGCACAGATAAATTTTCCATCACTGTTTTCTACCTGTGATATACACATAATTGTATATAGAAGTTTTTTTGACCAATTAGCACTTTGCACTTTATCCAGAGGTCTTCTTATCTTTATTACGTGCAAAAATTATAATCCTGAAATAAAGATCGAAATAGAGTAGATCTGTTTTATAGAACAAATGTATCCTTCTTATGTCAGCATTTTTTGACATTTTGAAGGGTAAATGTAAATCCAGGACTTAAAGAACAAAATGACCATATATATGGGCCAAAATACATTATGTTATCAAAAATAAAGGCCATATAGAAGAACAAAATTCCCATCACCGTTTAGTGACATATCTTGATTATCTGTTTATATTTATTGCACTTGACATTTTATGATTGGTTTTAGATCATGAATTAAACAACGATTATGATTTCATTTACTGAAAAATTGCAACAATAATGGATGTCATTTTAGCATTTAACTATCGGATTTTAGCTATTCTGTTGCTAGGATTGTATTCATCAACAATTTATAACATTTTACAGTATTTGAAATATTTAAAATATTTATACAAAAACTAATATTGAAGAATAAATTTTATAAATATTTGGTGAACCATACAGAAAATTGTTGATTAAGAGAAATTGATGACAGTGGTCTAAAAAGTGCAATAATATAAGCCTTCAAAAATGTTAATTTTGATACGGCATTGAGACAATGATGATAGATTCACATGCAAGGACTTTGTTGCACATTAGGTAAATATATTAATGAGACTTAGAACTATTACCTAATTTTCTATCACATTACTGGCATTTATTATGAATTAATGAAACATGTGCGGGATATATGATGGTTCAATGTCCAGATTACCGAAAGCAGTTCATGTCAATATCGTTGAGTTAAAACTGTGCATTAATGTGTTGATCTACTAAAGATTTTGCATGTTTAAAGATGGCCGCTGCATTAGTTCACACTAGAATGTAATGAAAACAAATGATGGAGTTTAACTCATATATATGATGCCGGTTTTATGGCCGAGTTTGTCCAGCAGAAGGCGTTTGCCGAAACGCGTTGACACTCGTTGCAGGAAACTGTGAAACCATTATATGGAATAAATTTGATACAATTCAGCTCTGAACTGTTGAACTTTACTTCATCCCTACGATCGGGATTTGATTAAGGGATTGGTGCAGCCGCCGGGTGGATATTGTTCCATCTGTTGAGGAATATATATATATATATATATATATATATATATATATATATATATATATATCTGTCTGTCTATCTATCTACCTATCTATATATTTCAAAACAACCGGTCATAAATTAGACACTGCACACAAAATGCCGGTGCTAGTGGTAGGAGGTAGACTAATCCTCCTCAAATTATAATTCCAAGGAAAGAAACCACTGCACTCCGTTTCTGCTGAAAAATCACAGTATTTAATCCATGCCAACAAACACCAACGTGTTTCAACTCCGAATAGCCTTGTTCACAGCTGGTGAGTCCTTTTTCAGTATTCAATAAATACTACTACCACATTGAGCCCATAAGGAGGCATTCTGGGACATGTAGTGTGACAAAATTAAAATAAAACCAATGGAGAATCAAGAAAGTTCAACTTAAATGCCATAATAAATCAAACCAAATAGGTGAAACCATATATCATTCCAATAATACAATCTTTTGCACTATGCGATCTAATGGGACAAAATTGCAGTGTATCTTCGGATCAAAGCAAAATGGTTTACATTATCCATCAAACCTCCTGGGATTGAGCTGCTCAATCTCCAGGAGGGCAGAAACGTGTCTTTGAGGTGGCAGCAGCTGAAGCTGCAGTGGAAACCTCAGAGAGCTGGTTTGACAGTACTGGAGGTCCATGGCGGAGCCCCCACGGTGCATGGGATTGTCCCCCCAAATACCAGATTTGGATTGGGGGTACAATTCCATGATCTTAGACACCACACATGGCCATATTCGGAGTTACCATTGTGAAGCTACATATGTCTATTGACACATATGTAGTGCACGCTTATAATGGTGTCCCCGCACTCATGAAGTCCAGGGAATTGGCCCTGGACAACGTGGGGGCACCTTCGCTAGTGCAAGGGTGCCCTCACACACAGTAACTTTGCACCTAGCCTTCAGTAAATGAAAGTTAGACATATAGATGACTTATAAGTTACTTAGTGCAGTGAACAATGGCTGTGAAATAGTGTGTGCACTATTTCACTCAGGCTGCAGTGGCAGTCCTGAAGAAAGGTTTGTATGAGCTCCTTATGAGTGGCAAAAGAAATGCTGCAGCCCATAAGGATCTCCTGGAACCCCAATGCCCTAGGTACCTAGGTACCATATACTAGGGACTTATAAGGGGGTGGGGGGTCCAGTGTGCCAATCAGAATTGGAATATGGAGTCATTAAACGGTAGTGACGAATTCGGTAAGTAGAGAGAGCATAAGCACTGGAGTTCTGGTTAGCAGAACTTCAGTGACACAGTTAAACATACTGACAACACACATAGGCCACAAACTATGAGCACTGGGGTCCTGGCTAGCAGGATCCCAGTGAGACAGGCAAAACACACTGACAAATAGATTTAAACTATGCGCACGGGGGTCCTGGCTAGCAGGATCCCAGTGAGGCAATAAATACACACTGACACTCACTCACAAACAAGTCAAAAATGGGGGTAACCATGCTAGAAAGAGGCTACTTCCTCACAGCCCTGTAGGCCTAAGTGGGTAAAACTGCACTGTGATGTGGATTTTACCTATATTGTGAATTAACTTAAGTACCACAGACATTAAATATGAATGGCCACACACATTATTAGGCCTATCTCAGGTCAGGAACAATCCATGAAGGGCCCCTTCTGCGACAGGCTACTGGTGCACAGATACCAGGCAACACAATACTGTAGCCTTTCATGTGCAGTGCAAACACGTGCACTCACATGTAACCAGGCCAGAGCCTTTTACTCTAGCTGTACAGGAGTAGTCTTATCTTACAAGACAGACACTGATGGTTAGCACTCTCAGTCTGTTTCCACAGAAATTATATAAGTGAGCCTTGGGTAGTCAGACACACTCACAGTAAAAGCTCAAGACCAGGTAGTCAGAAGTTAAAAAATCCAGTGGAACTAAATGGGCAGAACCCATTTCCTACACCTCCCCTAAGTGATATGATTGCTTTGTATTATATTTATAGTTAATTATTTTAGTGTTGTGTGTGAAGTTTTCACTCCTACAGTACAGTTTAATGTGAGTACTGATGCATTCCAGTCACTGTCTGAGAAAGTCTACCAAGATCTGGAAGTAAACATCACAAAATTAATTTACTCCTCAAGCAAATTTTATATAATCCACGAACCATCTGAAACCATTGTTCCTAAAACACAGATCTTACCCTTCATCACCAATGAATTGCATCTCAGGTACCCAGGCCACGTAAAAATTTAGTATAATCCAAAATATTTGAATTAAATGGAAATTTTGAGCTACTGAACAGTTCCGTGATAAATAGAGAAGCAAATTAGGCTAACAATCTTATCTTTATATTCTCATTGTGTGTTGTTTAATTCCCAGAGAGGGGACCCATTGTTCTTCATTCTAACTGCAGAGCATCTGTCAGAAGCCTTTGGGCCTGATTTTGAGTCTGGAGGATGGGGTTACTCCATCGCAAACTTGACGGATATCTCATCCGCCGTATTATGATTCCATTATATCTTATGGACATTGTAATACGGCAGGCAGGATACCCGTTACATTTGTAATGGTGTAACCCGTCCGCCAAACTCGAAATCAGGCCCTTTGTGTCTATTCATGCAACCCTACACCTGGTGAATTCACTTTCTCATAAATCTAGAACTCTCTAAAGCATTTCTTTTAAAATAAGACATCCATATTCAAGGCCAGCGGTTGACAGCTCACACTATTTCACTCAAGATCTGGTAATTCTTAAATATATCATGGAACTGTTTCTTTGCTCTCTTTATGTGATAAGGTGCATTTTGTATCAGCAAAGGTATGAGCGTTCCTCTTAGCTCCTTTTAATCTAAACTACTTTTTTCATTTTACTGGTACACTCTTCTCAAAATTCTACTTTACCTTTATTCTTTATGTATTGTATCTATTCGAGGTTCATATAGTGTGAATCAAATCCAAATTGTGTAATAGCACTTTCCAAATGATACAGTGATATAACTGTAAATAGAATCACCAACTGTTAAAGCTCAGGGAAGAGGAGAGAATATATGCAACAATTACAGCAAAGGAAAATGTACTTGAATGCACAATATACAGTACAGTTCATATCATGGAATCATTGTTACAGCTGCAAATTTCAGAGCTTATGGACTGTTTAACAAACCAGTTCTAGAACTGGTTTTAGATTAAAAGCCATTTGAAATAGTTTTTGAACACTCAGTTTGAAGGGACAGATCAGACGGAACTGAGTTCCAGGAGAGATCATAGCAACTGAGCATTAGGTCTTCTAATTTAAGAGTAGTCTCAGCAACAGTTTTGGCTGATTGGTGTCTTAAATAGCTGAAGTACTGGAGAGGCACTATGGTAACATCATAGGTTGTGCTAAACGGATGTTTGTCACTGGAGCTTTTAAGCAATGTTCTACTTCTGGAAAGATATGCTGAAGCACACGTTGACATCTCTAAAGTATTAACAGAGAAAAACACCATAACATAACACATAGTGAGCGCCAAACTTATAAAAGATGTGGGCTGACTTTCTCACAGCATGTGCAAGACTGCTGGTGTCTATAATGCCAATGAATCGGACTTCTGGGTCAACCATAACATGAAGACAGTACTGACAAACCCTTTAGACGATCTGAAGGAGGTAGGCAGTGATGGAGCTCTGCTTCTTATAGATCAGTCGGCAGCTTTCAACGACATCTACCACCTCCAACTTTTCCAGTGTTAAGCTCAGATTGCTGACTTATTATTAGCCCGCTCCACACTTTCCTGGCCGATCATTCACAGGGCGTCATTCCTTTTTCATTTTCTTCTGAAACGAGACCCTTGTGTTATGAAGTCCCCCATGGCTCTGCCCTGTTTTTCTGCTCGTTTAAAATTTGCATTGAGCCTCTGGCTAATTTCATCCATTCTTTTGGCTTCCATCTTTATACATATGCCGGCGATACACAGTTTGTCATCTGCGATAATGGTTCAGCTCCAATGCCTTACCCACATCACCGGGATTTCTCTTTCAGAGCACCTGCTTGCCGTCATCTCCACCAGAGATTTCGGATATAAACCGAATAGAATAGAATATTGGCATTGGGGAAATAATAACAGCGACAGAATTAATCCCTAGTTCCAGGAGTAGAATTGCCAGGGAGGTACCCAAAACTAAATTCACAACAGATCGCAAAAAGCAATTTTTAACTTTTTGCAGTGGCTCTGACCCTATAATTCAGGATCGTAGGAGGCCGCAGCTGTAGCTTTGAAGCAATATATGTGGATCAAAATAGATAGAAATTAACCTCCAGTATTCTGCTTACATCCCAAAATAGCAGCAGTGGTTTGCATCAATTTCAGATCTAGCTTCTGTCTGTGCTGGGACCATATTATTTACTGTCAAAATGGATACCAAGATAATGCAACATGACCACTCTTTCCAGGGGGTGATTATTAATAGCTGTAAAAATTGTAATATTATTTGGGGTAGACGACTACCCACTTCATAGAATAATCACAACTCTTGTCAGGTTGAACCTTCAAATCACTAAAGTAACCAGAGTTTAACCCCCTGATAGCTACACTAAACAATAAAAAGACCACACTGTATTAGAACAATAGAGAACAATTTAATGAACAATATGACACAAAAATGACAAAAATCCAAGAAGAGGAACCAGAGATATGATTTTTTAAAGATGTGAAAATAGCAACAAAATGCATAAAGCTCCAATGATAGTCCATTGAAGTGGTACAGTGAGCCCTAGACATGATTTAAGGGCAACCGCAATGAAACCCTTGCCAAATATAAACACTGGATTGCTCCAGGTGACGTCTGGAAGTCAAACATTTCAAAAAAGTTTCAAAGTCCTAACCAAAAAGGGAACTTTGTAATTTTTTTAAAGAAAAAAGTTGTCTCCCAAACTCTAAAATTGCAGCCACCACAGAGGAAATGCTGGTCAGATTCCTTCCTCAACTTGGTCCCACTAAGGCTATGAAGCTTTTGAAGTTTATGCTTGAACAAGTTTCTAAGTCCCATAACAGAAAGGGATTGTCATTTTTTCAGAGATGCGGGAGCAATTCAAGGGAACAAATTTGAAATTCAAATCAACGCTGCAAAACTGAGATCCACTTTTTGTTGTAGGACCCCTTGTCTTTGAAGCTCTGGAGCATTACTTTTCAAATGTTTCCAAACTTTTCCCTGCTGCCCAAATAAGTACATGAGTTCAATTCTCAGGCCCCTATGTCGTCGCAGGCGCATCTAGAGACTCTCAGGATGCCAGGCACAGGGAACCAGTTCTAGTTCTAGTTACCACTGGTCATCTGGGAATTGTAGGGAAAATGCCTCGTGCTGCTTTTTTTATTAGGCTTTTATGAAATAAGTTCCAACATCAAACATGCCACCCTAACACATTATAATAGGCATATTGTGCACATGACAACAGTCTTTAAGCATGATGGTCAAGAGTGATTGAACCTGGGAGCATCATCGCACCCCGATCCCACCACAGTCTTACAAGTGTCCAGCATGACTGTTGCATTCTTTTCCCCCTCACCCCTCCAAGTTCCCCCTGGTTCCCCCATCCTCCCACCATAGGATAATGATGAAAGGATTAGCTAGCATTACACAGAGACCTTCAACAACAAGCAGTATAGTTACAATAAACATCAGTGTTAGCAGGTCAGGCAGTTGCCGACAGATTATCAAGGGGTGGTGAAGCAAGTAAGCCTCCAACTGCCACCAAATGTCTCTGGGCCTGGAAATCTGAGGTAACAATTCAGCATATATTTCCAGTTTGTCTTTGAAATATATTAAATCATGTAGCCAATCCTTAAATATGGGTGCACAGCCCCTCCCCATTTACAAGCAATTCTTCTTTTAGCAAGTAATAGATTAAGGTCTGTGTACCTGCGGTTTCCCGCTTCCAAGTCTGCAGTGAATCCTAACAAAGCTACAAGCGGGGTAAATGCAAGCTGTGTGGAGACCATGAGCTGGAGGAGCAGGGGCACCGGCGACAGAGGGAGCTGCATCCCACAGGACCCAGGAGGCAGAGTCCACTGACGCCAAGAGAACCAGTGGGATGGAGTGTGAGGGGAGCACCACGGCGGAGACAGGAGGTGACAACACAAACTCAGATACCTCCTCCGATGGAAGCTCCCTGGTGGTGCGGACACCTCTGTGACCACCCCAGCAGCTAGGGATATCTGTGTGCGCCTCGCTAAAGCAGGTCCGCGCATGGGGCACGGAGCCAACTAGAATCCAATGCTGCCCAGTGCAGGCCACCCCACCACTGGCCACAGCACAGGCCTCCCAGCTGCCAGTAAGGCAAGCACCAGCGCCCAGCAGCACACCGGGTGGCAGAGCAGCCAGCACAGCCAAGCCCCCTCGCGACCACACTGCGCCTGGGCAGCAGGAGGCTACAGATCCTGTGGTGCTGGCAAAGAGAATCTATCAGGCCTTAATGCACAGAATAGTCTACTGCATTCCAGTACAGAGGTATGTAGCTGCACAGGGAGTCTCTAAAATGACAGGCAGGACAGTGGCAATTCTTGTGAGCGTCGTCGCACCTCGCAAGACCCTGGCTGCCGGCAGCGATCCTCCCCTGGACACGGCTGTGGCACGGCCGAGTGCTGTGCAGCCTTGTCAGTGCGGTGCGCCCCAGCGAAGCCCTTGGCAGCCCTGCAGTCGCGACTTCTCCTCCTCCACGGCCATCTTCCTCAGGTGCAGGCGCCGCCACAGTGAGCACTCAGTCGCAGCAGCGCCATGCGTGCACCACAGTCTCCGCCAAGGTCTCATCTCTCCACAAGCCCCGGCAGGCCGCACCGCAGGCAGTCCCCTCAAGGCCACAAACTCGGGCATGCACCCCAAGGGCAGGCCACCACCCCTGCATTCACAGCTGGGTGGGCAGGCATGCTGGGGCCCTCCAGACAGCGGGCTGATCAA
The DNA here is from genome assembly GCF_031143425.1 of Pleurodeles waltl. Lineage (NCBI taxonomy): Eukaryota > Metazoa > Chordata > Amphibia > Caudata > Salamandridae > Pleurodeles > Pleurodeles waltl. The sequence continues at coordinate 534,557,209 of NC_090450.1, read as the reverse complement.
AATGCGCCTGCTGAATCAGTCCTGACTCGCTGACGAGGTGGGATGGTCACTCCGCAGTCCGCATCGCCGCCATGTTTGAGCCTGCTCTCACCAGCATCGAGAACAGGGCCCCAGCACCAATCAGAGCCAAATTACGCTCACCCCAGCAGTGACGCACTGGACAGGGAGCCTCAACTCAGGAGCGTCTGGAACAGAGGTGAGATCAGGGGTTTTTAGTCGTCCCTGGGGAGGGTTGTGCTGGATTTTGTATCCCGGGGCACAGGAGCCTCACAGAAGTGTGGCCATCTTGCTTGCCGGCCGTCTGGCACTCCTTCCCCTACTGCTTTTTGTGTCTCTGTAGCAACACAGGTCAGTCAACTGAGCTTTAATAGTCTACTGCTTTATCTGGGTACAGTGGCGAAGAGGTCCAGCCAGTGCTTCATTCGTAAAAAAACTAAGTGCCAGGGCCCAAAGTATTTCACATGGGTCCACTGAAGCTGGCGCTACCCACACATTAAACTTTCGGTTTTTGCCCTACCTTTAGCATGTTGTTAAGATATATTAAAAATGTTAATGCTCCACTAATGAACTCTGCGGAAAAAACACAGTGCCACCTTGTGGTGGATTCTCTTAAATACATGCCGGTGTTTACATATAAATGCTAGTTCTAAGCACCAGCAAATACCGGCACAAATTAAGCACTTGGTCCAGTACTTATGATCTCCCCACAGGTCACAGGCAGCAGATTCAGTCTTTTTTTCTTCCATAGGTCCAGGAAATGTCATTTCCAGGTGCCTTGGGGGTGCCACATTTATGTCTGGCACCATGTAGTGGGTGAGGGTGACCCCTGGGCGTTCCCTAACCAATGGACTAAAGGTTCCAGGGGCAACAATCCCACAACACCCCTTACTCTCAAAATCCAGGATTGGAGAAATGTTTCTCTCCTTATACAGATCCTCTGCGCCCTCGCAGAGATGTTACTAAGATAAAGAGCAGTCCCTTTCTCTGTGGTCACTCAAAACCGGTTTGGGAGGTGGCTTACCTCCCACTGGGTTTGATGCCAGGCTGAGTAAATGGACAAAAGCTGTGCCTTTTCAGGTGTCACCTAACATTTACTTGTGACAGGGAAGGCCTCTTTTACATAAATTAAGTTCCTTAATCCATCCCAACTGGTCTTACGGTCAGGCATGCTCAACTCTTAAATGTTATGCACCCTACCTTGTGGGCAGCAAAGTGAGCTTAGGGGTGACATTTACTATTTAAAATCAGTTTTTTTTACCTGACAAAAAGAGTGATTTTGACAGGCGGTCTGGGCAACAGGGTTCACGTTGTTGCTGTCAGGCTATACAGGTTAGGCCTAAAACCATGTTTTCACTGCCAATGTAGAGGATGGCACAATAGGTACTGTTGTCCACAGGTGGGATTTGACTTTTCATGCTATGGGTGTATTTCAACACCATGTATTATGTTTGACCTTTTAGGAAAGTGACTTGCACAGATCAGGGTTAGGCTAATTTTGGCATGTTTAATGTTGGGGTACAAGCACTTTACCCCTGCTTAGCAGTGGTGAAGTGCACAGAGTTCTAATGCCAACAAAACAAACAGGACAAAAAATGGGGTGGGGGACATCCCACAAAAGATGGTAACTTCCTACTACAGAAAAATAACATTTTATCTTGGCAGTCGGCTTCAGGATCATAGTTTTGATCTTAGACACATTAATTCTCAATTTCAAATTTTTACAATAATCTACGAAACCTGTCATCAGTGCATGCATGAAATGTTCAGTGGAAGTAAGAAGGACTTATTTATCTGCATACAGGAAAGCAAGAGTTCTTGCACCCCCAATTCTCTGATATCAACCCTTAATGTGTCTGCAAATATTGTTAAAAAATAATGAAAAGGGCAGGAGGGCAAACCACACCCTTGGCAGGCAACTGAAATAATATGAATCAGTTGGGGGTCGCAGGGATTCCTGGGGCGGGGCGGCTTGCGGGGGGGGGGGGTGTTTGCATAGTGATTAACATTTATTTTAAAAAAAACTTACTTCGGCTCCCGCGCCGCTCGTCTGCAGGTAGGCACAGGCTCCCAGCCTGCCCTGCAGCCAGTCCTAGCGCTGCTCAAAGCAGCGTCAGGATTGGCTGGGAGCACCAAGCCAGGGTGCTCCCAGGCAGACTGGGAGCCTGTGCACGCTCTCTCCAGTCCGGCAACCGCTTCGTTAAAAGCCCACAAGACATTTTGGGAGCTGTGATAGAATTTGGTTAATGTTGTGTCAATATCTATGAATCACGGGGCAATCCTAAACCATAAGAAGGAATATGCTTACTTCCCCAGGCACTCTAGTGCACTGAGGAAATGGCACCTTTCCCATCCTCTAGTGCCGTTCAGGAGTGTAGTAAATGCTGTGTAGTTGTTAAGTAAGATTAAACACAGACTAACGGAGATGACCAGTTCCCAAGAGGTCATTTGAACATCTCTCCATTCTTCCTCCGTTAGTGAGCCCAGATCTTACCCCCGCATGGCTCTCAAATCCTGAAATAGGCTCAGGGCACTGCATCTCAAAGTTTGACATAACTTCAACATGCTTCCTACTCCCACCTCATTACTCTGGCTTCTAGTGGTCTAGACTTATGGAGGGTTGCTGCATCTATTCTGTGCTCCCCCAATTCATGTACTAATTGTAGATATTTGTAAAAATGCATTTTTACCGGGCACATTCCTCTTAGGAGATAGCAAATGATTTCATGAGATGTCCCCCTAGCTTGGAATATTCATATGCAGTCAAATACCCCCAAATCCACCATTTTGATGCTTTGTGAGATAACCCATTTTAACTGGATCCTACACTTTTTTTGCTTTAACAACTTTTACTGCTCTCAGAAGAACCAGCATGATTGCAGAAAAAAAGGTCATATCAATATATAAAGACAGTGGCCCTCATTACGAGTTTGGCGGTCAGTGGACCGCCGCGGTGGAGATGGCGGATGCACCGCCGCCGGACTTGCGGTTTAGACCGCCATATTACGAGTACTGGGAAGGCACCTGCAGAACACAGTCAAGTTTCGGTCTGAACCGCCAATGTGGACGGACAGCTGTTGCAGGCGGAAGGCCTCTTAAGGCCGGGGGTCAGACAGTTTCTGCCCACCATATTATGAGGTTGCACATCGCCAGGACTTCAGGGGCGGTCTAACCGCCACTAAAACCATGGCGGAAACAAACATAAAAGGAAGCACCCACCTTCTGGAACAGAGGCACGTCCATAAGCCCCATGGCATGCGAATTGCAAGTCTTTCCAATGCTCCTGCTGGCCATTGACATCCAGAACCAGCGACGCCGACATAGACACCAGCCATAAGTACCCCATCCTAGCACACACTGGAGGGAAGGACATTAATACACACACGCACAATCACCATACATACATGCGTAAGGAAAGCCAGGACAAGCTATGAAGCATTGAGACCATCGGTGCCGTTGTAGGTAAATAGTATTGTAAATATAAAAAATGTCATGACAACAACTATATACATAAAGCCATAAGGGCCTGTGCTTCATTGTCTAAATGTTCCGGGCAAACTGAGCATGTGAGGACTGCCCAACTTGACTCCTGACTGCAAAGTGCAGACCTCCACAGGGCAGTGGCATTAATGGGGCATGCAAGCACCTCAGGGATGGGGGTGTGGGGTGTGATCAGTGTTTGGATGGGGGGTCCTTCCTCTTCTTATCAGGCTTCCCCCTTACTGTCCTGCTTTCGGGGGGGGACCTTAGCCTTGCCCCTTTCCTGCCTTCTTAAATGGGACGGCAGTGGAGGCCAATACAGCAGGGGACTCAGATGGAGTGCTACTAGGGCTGGAGGTATGAGGGACAGGTGTGCCTGTTGTGGCAGCACTGCTGACTGCAGGGCATGGCTCAGCCCAGAGGAGGACAGGGAGGTGGCAAGCAGGGGTCTGGGAAGGGTAGCAGGGCATTTAGAGGAAACAGGGACTGGACCAGGAAACAGGAACAGGGAAAACTCATGCAGGAATCTTTTTTTAGGGGCAGCGGGTAGGTCTTGGGTTAGGCATTTGGGAGTGGAGGGAGAGGGGATGGGTGATAGGTGAGTACGTGGATATGGTTTGGGTGCTGGTGCGTGGGTGTATGAAATGTGTGTGCTGGGTGTGTGTGGGCGTAAAGGTATACTGGGAGGAGGAATGGAGGAGACACAGGGAGATGGCGGGATGTGTGATTGAATGTTGGGGTGGTATGTGCAGGTAGGGTGGATGTGCTGCATGTGGTCATGTTGACTGTTGTGGTGCATGCAGATTTGGTGTATGTGGTGCATGCATGGGGGTCAGCTGTTGTGGTGACGGTGGCAGTGACAGGACATGTGTCTGGACCTGGGACTGATGATGCAGTGTCTGCATGTATGAGTGGCGATGTGACTGTGAAGTGGGAGCAGGTGGGGGAGTCAGGGTAGGTAGTGGATGTTGGTGTGTGTGTGTCTGAATGGTGAGTGTGTGCATGGTGGTGGTGGCATTTGTGGTGCATGTGAATGTCCTTGCGCCCTGGGTCTTTTGATGGGGATGCATGTTGGTATGAAAGTGTGCTTTGGATGGGAAATGGGAGAGGGATGTGGGAGTAGGAACAGGTAGTTGGAGGGGGGATGGAAGAAGAAGGAACACTGGCTGCCCTCAATGAGGAGGCCAGAGCCTGAAATGCTCTCTGAAGGGCAGACGTGGCACCGTGATTGCCTTCCACGAATGCATTTGACTGTTGCATCTGGGATGCTAGTCCCTGGATGGCTTTCACGATGGTTGTCTGCCTATCGGAGATGGACCTCAGAAGGTCAATAGTCTCCTCATTGAGGGCAGCAGGGCTGACTGGGGCAGGGGAAGAGGTCCCTGCGGCGAAGGAGATGTCCACCCTCTTGGGTGAGTGGGCACGGGCAACTGGGTGTGGAGGTACAGGGAGGATGGTGCTGGTAAGGGGGCTGTTGGACAAGGATGGTGCAGGCATAGTGCCTGAAGGTTCCGCCACCACCAGGGAGTCAACATTGGAGGAAGAATCTGATGATGGTGTAGATGTTCCTGTCTCCCCCATGGTACTCCACTCTCTCTCCGTCCCACTGGTCCCCACGGGTCTGCTGGTATCAGCCTCCTGGGTCCCGTAGGATGCAGCTTCCCCACTTGCCGGTGCCCCTTCTCCTTCGCCAAATGATTCTGTTGCACACAAAGACAGAGGAGCAGAGGGAGGGAGGGTGGAACAGTGAGAGACAGGGTGGGAGAAAGAGAAACAGGGAGCAAGTGGTCAATGCCAGCACAAAAGCCACAAACAAGTCAGTACATCATTCTCCAGTGCCATGTCATTACATGCCATGTCTTCACACACACATGCCACTGCAATTACAGCCCATGCATGCCACCTCAGTCATGCACATGAGTTTCTCACATGCTGACACACATTCAATCCTGTACAGGATACAACACATATCTAGCCCACCCCATTGGCTCATGGCTCTTTAGATCACTAAACCCAAACTTTATACTCTACGGGTGTTTGGAGGCATACTTACACAGCCACATAACCCAAGCACGTATAGCTGTATGATGTGAAACCTCAGACTTCACAGACTACACATACACCACATGCCAGCAGACAGCAGATAGGGATATGGCCCCAGCAACACTGATTGGATAGTTGGGATTACAATGTGTGTGAACTCCAGAAGGAGGAACCCTGTCTACATCTAAGACCCTGCTCATGTACTACACAGTTACCCTGTAATTGATGCCACTTAGCAGTAAAGGTAACCCCAACTCACATCCTGCATGGCATATGAACACATCTATGTAGCACATCTGGCAGCAATGTGTCTCAAACCTAGTCATACAGTAGTTACCTAGCACACATTCCAGAGCCTTCACATTCTGCACAGGCTGCACCTATCACTCACCACATAACCTAAGTACCAATGTGAACTCACCCGTGGTGGCTGCTGTGCTGCCCTCAAGCACTGATCCACCTCAGGGTACACCACCACCAAAATGCAGGACATACGGGGGGTCAGGGTCTGACGGGCACCCCTCTCTTGTTGGAGGATGTCACCAGCTGGGCCTCACCGGTCTTCCTCACCCAGCGTTGCAAGTCCTCCTACCGCTTCCTGCAGTGGACGCTCCACCGGGCGTGGACCCCCAGGGTCCGCACTTGCTTGGCAATAGCACACCAGATGCCCTTCTTTTGATGGGCGTTCACCTGCATGGATAACACGGAGAAAAGGAGACAATCATGTAGCGTGGCATCTTAGGGACTGCATTGGACACAACACATCCCCTGAAAATACACACATTTCAACCTTCGAGTTGTCCTCACAGCCCTCAGCCAGGTCCTTCCAGAAGTCACTCATCCTCATCCCAAGGCACCCATCCACATTCGTACCACTCACAGACAGTACAATCATAGTGCACTCACCTGCTGCCCTGGTGCCCCATACAACTGGGCATACAGGGGTAGGACACCCTCCACAAGCTTCTCAAGTTCCTCATGTGAGAAGGCTGGGGCCCTATCCCCTGCAGCATGTGGCATCTTCACTAGCAGTGGCAGAACACAGCAGCACACGCAGTGGAGGTATACTCAACACGAGTGCCAGGAGTCAAGTGAACATGAGCACATGAAATGACGGTCACGGCCGCGCCGGACATCACTGTCATCGCCGGCAGTGATCGCCATTGGCTCATGTCTCCCATAGGCAACCTTGTTAACCAATGAGGAGTTGCACAGCAGTTGGGACCACCTACCTCCATGACGTCCTACGCCAGCAGAAATCGCTCACTTCCATCTATCCTGTGCATGCAGGACAGGCGGCTGCCATTTTACTTTTACAAGGTGTACAGAGGGGGTTTATGAGGTGCGTCATGGATGTTTAATAGTGACCAGTGCACAGGTCTGCTGCATCCGCACAGGTCTGCTGCATCCACACAGTCCTTTATGCACATAATGATTGCCACTCCCTCCTATTCCCAGGAACGGTGGAAGAATGATGGTGAGGAATGCTCCTGTCTACAGGCCCCTGGTCGATCTTGCCACCCTTGAAGAGAGGCACATCATCCAGTGCTATCGGCTCAACCATCAGACCATCATGGATCTTGTGAGGCTGTTGGAGCCGGATCTGAGGCCTGGTCTTTGTCATCCTAATGCCATCACACCCACAGTACAGTCCACTTCCTTGCCTCGGGGTCCTTCAAATAACAGTGGGCTGGGCTGCCGGAATGTCCAAGCCCATGTTTGGTAACGTCTTGAAGAACGTCCTATGTGCCCTACTGAAACATATTGGCAGCTATATCAGGTTCCCCCAACGTGACAATCTACCCACTGTGAAAGCAGCCTTCTACGCTGTGGCACATGTGCCACATGTGATCCGGGCTTTTGATGGGACCCACATTGCCCTGGTGCCACCCAGGAGGAGTGAACAGGTGTTTAGGAACAGTAAAAACCTCTACTCAACCAAAAATCAGGTGGTATGTCTCGCATAACTCTACATCACTCAAGTGACTGCCCTGTTCCCAGGGTCAGTGCATGATGCCTACATACTGCGGAACAGCAGCATCCCACACCTGATGGCACCACTTCAAAGGGATTGTGCCTGGCTCATTGGTATGTATTGTGTCACATTCTACAGCACCTTCCAGATTTACCTACAGTTTTCAATATGCCTCTGGTTAACCTCCCATGGCTACTGACACCTCTCAGGCATCCAACTACAGCAGCAGAAAACCGTTTCAATTAGGCCAATGGTAGGACCCGTCGGGTAATCAAACGCACCTTTGGAGTGCTGAAAGCCAGATTCAGGTGCCTGCACCTCACTGGAGGGGTCCTACTGTACAGACCAGCAAAAGTGTGCCAGATCATTGTAGCGTGCTGCATGTTGCACAATTTGGCTCTCAGACGCCACATCCCATTACTGGATGCTGAGGAGGGGGCAGCTGTGCCAGTGGCTGATGAAGGAGACATGGGAAGTGATGAGGAGGATGATGATGAGGATGCAGCTGATTCCAGAGCAGAGCTGATACAACAGTACTTCCACTGACATACAGGTATGTGTCAGAGCCATGCTATGTAAGCAGTAGCAATGTCTGCCGTGTGCAGGGCTGCTACCAGGGTTGTGGATGCAATGTGGGTGTAGCGTGTACACATTACTTTAGATGTGGTGCTGTTAACTGTATTACAGAACTTGTAAATGATTGCTCCCCCTTCTGGCACTGTCACATAAATTGGTAGGTCAATGGTCTTCCTGTTACATATGTGATGGCTGTACATAGTGTACTCATGGTAGATAAAGACGTAGACAGAACCTGTGCTCAAAGGTGTTTATTTTTATAATACAAGTGCAAGGGCTGATGAGTGGGGTCATGGCGAGTGGGATCATCAGAGTACTTAGCCCACCTGTGGGGAGTCGTTGTCTGGTTTGATGGCCATGTGAAAAAGGTGTTATGACAGTGGACAGTCAACAGGGTGTTGCTGTAACACACAAGGGGGTATGTTCTGAAGTGGCTCACTTCCTGGCGGTGGTCTTGGCATCATTGGAGGCTGGATGTCTGGTTGGACGTCCTTGCTTGCGTGGGGGTTCCTCAGCTACAGGGGAAGGGGTGCTGGTGTCCTGCGTGTCCTGTGGCAGGGCCTCCATTCCACTGGTTGCGGCTGATGTGGAGGGCTCAGATGTGATCTGGATTATGGTAGAGGCCTGCTGGTGGGAGGTGGACTGATGCTGGATGGTGGCAAGTTCCGTCAGCGCCCTTGCTATGGTGGCCATGGTGGCAGTGTGGGTCTGCCACTGCTGCTTGGCTTCCTGATGGTTCTCCCTATATGGGCTTTGGATCTCCTGCAGGGTAGTGAGGATCTGGGCCATGGTGTCCTGAGTTTGGTGGTATGCACCCAGGACCTGGTTAAAGGCCTCCTGGCCAGTCTGATGTTGTTTCTGCTCCCTCCCTAGGACCACAGATCCCCTCCAACTGGCCCTGGCCCACTGTGCCTGTGACTCTGGCACAGTGTGCCCACTCCCAGTAGCACCAAGGCCTTCATTGTCTGGGGCGGGTGCCCTTGACTCAGGCCCCTGTACTGTGGGGCACACCTCTAATTAAATGGTCCCTGAGGCACAGGTTTGGGGACGAGGGGCTAGCTGTGGTGTTGTAGCCAGACGGGAGGGTGAGTCCAGGGTGTCTAGGTTGGGGCTGCTGGAGGTGGACTGGCCAGTCTCCCCAGATGGCCCAGGCCTTTAGTCGTCCTCCAGATATCCACTGGGGCCTTCATCCTGGGGATGGCTGTCTAACCCTGGCATCCTCTGCTGGATGGCAGTAGCAGGGTTTGCAGTGGATGGAAAGGGTGAGAGTTATTACATGGAAATGTAGTTGTAGTGTTATGGTGTGCCGCTTGTAGTGAGTAGAAGTGTTACTCAGGGATGGCAATGACACTTGCAGCAATGCTGACACTGCATGGTGAATGGCCTTTTGGCCATGCTTGTCATATCAATTATAGTTGTGGGTTTGCTGTTTGACATTGCTGTAATTGGCATTGGTAGCGAGGTGGTGTTGGCTACCAGTCTAAGTGGGCTGTGAGATGAATGTCCATGCAGGTGCACCATTGTGAGGTGTGAGTGTGACTCGGATCCGGCATGCCTAGTGATGGATTGTGGGAGTGGTAGATGAGGAGACAGCAAAGGTTTAGCGTGCATTGTGCAGGGTGGGTGTGTGGATGGTGGGGGAGGGATGGTGTGGCATGCAGAGTAGGAAGGTGGGGTGATAGTGGGGGTGCATTCTTGTGGTTTGTGATATGATGGGGAGTTGTAGGTGCTTGGGAGGCATGCAGGACTGGAGCGGTTAGTGCTCAGGGTGGTGTAGGTTCCTTACCAGTATCAATCCCTCCAATGATTCCTGTCAGGCCCTTAGGATGCATGATGTCCAAGACCTTCTCCTCCCAGGTTGTCAGATCAAGGGGAGGAGGTGGGGTTCCACTGTCAGTCTTGTTGAGGGCGATGGTGTGCCTGGACGACATGGATGGGACCTTCCCCCTGAGGTCGTTCCACCTCTCTCTGATGTACTCCTTTGTGCGTGGGTAGCTGCTGACTGCGTTCACCCTGTCAACGATCCTCTGCCATCGCTCGTTTTTCCTGGACATTGATGTTTGCTGGACTTGTGCTGCCATCAGTAGTGGCTCGACTCTGACAATCTCGTCCACCATGACCAGCAACTCATTGTCGGTGAAGCGTGGGTGCTTGTGGCGTGACATGTGGGGGTGCGTGCTATGCGTGTGAGGTGCAGTGCGGGCGGATGATTGTTGAGAGGGTGCATGCAACGTGTGAATTATTGCTCTATGTACAGTGGTTTGTGGGTCATACGTCTCTGGCTCGTGGTGATATTCGCAAGGGTTTGTGGGGGTGTGAAGGTTGGTGTATTATAATACGGTGAACAGGTGTGCGTGGTGTGTGTATATGTTTCAGCTGTGGGGTATTCGGGATGTCTAATCTGGTGTTGCCTTCTGTTGGTGGCGGATTTTCTAGCCCACCGCGATGCTCACCGCCATTGGTTTACCGCCGTGCATGTTCCGGTGTGCTGATTTTTAACTCTAAATATGGCGGCCAGAACGGTGTCCGCGTGGCGTGCCCGGCGGACGGACAGTCACTCTTCTGCCGTCAGTGCCACTGGCGGTGTTGGATTTCTCGCTGTGTTTCGTCGGCTTGATGTTTGTGACTCGTAATACGGAGGACACTGTACCGCCAACACTGGCTGTATGGTGGTGGGATTTTGCATGGAGGTCTTGCCCAAAGACTGACAAACTTGTAATGAGTCTCATTGCCTTTTATAAAGCATATGACAGATTTTAAACTTAATAGCCATGGGGCAATGCTTTCTAAACATTCCTAAGATGAAGCCCAATACATTGTAAGCCTGATTCACAAGTCCATTTAAAGCTATACACCTACGTTTACAGCTTTACATGTCTCCTTCTATGCCTTTTCAGGGGTGTAGCTTAGTCAGTGAGATTCAGGGGTGTGAATCGCAAATTTTCCAACTACAAAACAGTATGGCAGAGGGTGAAGGAATGAGACAACCAAGGTTTGGGATACACTGTTCCCACGAGAAACAGGTTTTATACTAATTTGTATTAGGTGAGCCTCTGTCTAAGCTCCTGATAAAAAATAACAAGTTAAAATGTTTTAGTCAAAAAAGGACAAAGAGAAAAAACAACAAAGGCATAGGAGACCAGACTCAGGGGCACCAGACTCAGCTCTCAAGCAAAGATTGCATTAATTTGGGGATGTCGCACCCCAAATGCCCCCTTTGAAGCTAGCCCCTTGTGCTTCTCAGCTATCCTCAAAAGGGTACTTGTCAGAAGTAAATGGTCTTAATATCATGTAATCGTACACTATGACTGCGTACAGTAACACAAAGGTGAACCCCATGGAAATGGATGTGCAGTGTAAGTATCAGGGCATGGTTTGCCTGAAAAATTGTATTGGCAAGATTGGAGGAGTCATAGAGATCATCCAATAATAATTCTTCCTAAATATCCCACATCGAATATTTCACCAAGACAGACTGGACAAATCTTTTTCAAAGAAAGAAAATAGGGGGCAGACATATATCATGCCTCATTTACGCAGAAGATCTGGCCATTCTACAGAGAAAATTGCACAGTTTCAGTAGCTACTGTGAGGGCCAATAAACTCAAGGTTAACCTGGAAAACAAATATAATCACTGTTGGGAAAAACTTGAAACCATATAAGTAGTGATTGGGTAATAGATAGCAGAGGTGGTAACTTCTTACAAATATCTAGGTATGTTGTTTACAAAAAAACAAAACTGGGCCCTTCATAAAGAAATGGAGGAGATGAATGCAGCTGAGACTATAGGAGGACTGGTGCATTTTAAGATCACTTTGGGTGGACCATCTCATTACCCGCTATTAACTGCCTATAACGCAATGGTCCTTTCTCAGTGCTAAATGGGGCTGAGTTACTGTCCTCAAGCACGGAGGCAAGTTGGGTCAAGCGTGAGGGGAAAAGTTTGAAAAAATAGCTAGGTCTACCAAAAAGTGCAATGGGCTCAGCGATAAGACTGGAAGGGGATCTCCCGGCTTGGAAATTCCTGGCCTACAAATCAACCCGGCAATTCTGAGATAAACTTTGGTCTTCATAGGTCCAAAAGGTATCTCTTCTCTGCACAAATCAAACTGTAAAGAGTGAGCTAAGCTGGGCAATGCTGGTCAGGAATAGATTAGGAAAATTGCTATAGCCCTTCAAATGGAGAATTTCAAGTTGACAGAAGCCTCCCGCTTCTCAAAAGCTGAATTGAAAGTGTCCTGTAGAAGAGAATCAAGGTTGTCTGACTTAGGGTGTGTAAAGAGCAACACCTCAGCTAATTATACAATGGAATCCTAGGAGAATCAAAGGATGTTCCCATATATAGCTGCTCTGCCAAATGCCCAGCTATACTTTTTATAATTATAATTCTGGGTTGCTTTGAATGTTCGGTATCTGAGAAGTTTAATGTACTTTTGCAAATTTTAATGTCCTTTTTTTTCTAGACTGCTTACTGGACTCGTTGTTTGATTTTTAAATACTTTTTTAAAATATAGTATATCTCTTTGTAATGAAGCACTTGCACTTTTGGTAAATATGGAATTCTTGGATGTTGCACATGCCCTAGCAAAAGTCTAAAAAATAAGCTTGGGCTAACACTGTGGTCATTCCAAATTTTAGGCTGTTAGTTTTTCTGATGTGACATCCAGTGGTTTGAGAGACAGAAGTATTATACAGTGACACATGCTCACTTAGCCTTGCTGTGTATAGCGGATTTTGTGGCGTCTTATAAATAGATTGTGCTTAGGATTTTGGACTGGTCAGGGTGGAAGGCATGGGTGTATGTTATGTATTTATGGTTTTAAAGACAATTGTCTAAACATTATTAATCTTGAACTGAACTGAACTTGTAAGGTGTCACCCCACCCCAAGTTTTGCTTATCCCTTCCTTTTTAATATGCAGACTATTTCCCAGCGATGGAAAGTCTAAGGACTCTTTACTGGACGTTGTGACCAAACCTCTGCTAAACGACCCCAATCCATACATCTTAGGAGGCCTCAATACTTGGTTTGACAAGACGGATTTAACAACTGTATCCAGCATGTCCAATCTCAAGGCCTCTAACCTCCAACACATTGTATGAGGTCCAACTTACTCTGCCAGGTACACATTGTTGTCATGTTTCACCCCTTAGGACAAGCCTTGCTGACTGAGAACTCCCTGGTCAGCATGGCGTTACTTTCAGGATTAACATACCAGTTTATAACACCTCAAAGACAGCAACAATTATCAGCAATAACTCCACATACCATTAGTGGATAAAACTGAACATGCCAACACTAAACTCAGATCTCAAACGAGCCCCAATCACTTTAATGCCTGAGGACATGCCAGCCTTCTACAACTGAATTTCCACTGCATTGGAGAAGCAGATACCACTAAAGTCCGAAGCTAGGGTTAACCTCAGTAAGAGGACCACACAGGTTAATGACAAGATCAGAAAACTGATAAATTCCCCAGCATCCTACAACATAAGTGGAGGAGCTCAATAGAACACAAAACCATACCGCACCACTACTACAGGACCTTTAAAGTGGCCATCAGTACCACAAAAAGACATGACTATTCCACATACATAATTGATTCTGACTGCCCATCAAAGGAACTCCATAAGATTCTAGCAATATTCCACAACTCATAGTGCCAAAATGCAGAGACCTCAGGTTACAAATCTTCTGCAAAAAAATCTCAGTGGAACTGATCTCAAAAACTGAAAAGATAGAAACCTTAAGTATGAAACATTAAATTTTACCTTCTACATGTGATTAATGCATCGCAAAAATAGATAACACCAATCTAACATATCTCACCTCCTTCAATGCCTTCTCGGAAAATAATTCTACAGCATTATCAATGCAAGTAGATCAGGATTACCTTCAGACCCAGCCCCATCAAAAATAACCTTCGCACAACCTGTGCCGGAAAAGTAGCTAGAACCATGTTGATAAGTAATTGGAACTAGAATCTTTCGCACTTGAGTCAAAACCTCTTATATCAGACCACTTCTCAAGAAGAAGAACCTCCACCCCTTCAACCCACCAACTACAGGCCAATATGTAGTAGCCTATCCCTTGGTAAATATTTGATAGTGTAGTTTCTAGTCAACTCTCCAGTTTTACTGATGAAAATATCTTGATGTTAGATCAACAATTGGGATTCAGACTAGGTAGAGGGACAGAGTCGGCTCTTGTGTCTTTATGGGATGACCTAAAACTAACAATTGCAGAAAACAGTGGCAGTCCTACTGCTTCTGGTAGTCAGGTCAAGTTACAAGAGTCCATCATGAGTCCACCATCCAGTACTTCTACACAGACCACCTCGAAATCCAAGAAAACTCCCTAAAATGGATAGCCTCACACTTCAAACACAGGCAGAGCTTGACATTCCATCATCATTGATATCAGCCCCTCACACCCACCTTTGCAGCACCCTTAAGGCTCCATGACTCCTCTACACATTTTCAACATCTCCCTAACTCACTTGCTCGACCTGATTAGATCGTTCAACCTCACCTGTTACAATTATACAGGTGGTACACTAATAATTTTAAAAATGGATGGCCCACAATACCTTTGCAAGACAGGACTCTATAATTATCTCTGTGTCTTAGATGCATGGATAAAGACTAACCATTAGAAGCTAATCACCACAAAGAAAGATCATCACCTTTGAACAGTGGGATTAACACCATCTAATGGCCATATAGCCTAAGGAACTTGATGCTCAGACTGTTACACCAAGAGATGTGAGATACCTAGGAGTAACCCTAGTCAGCCCTAAAACCACGTGCTTGCCAACAATTTATGGAAATGTAAGCAATACAAACAAAATAGGACACTGACCTTCATTTAAGCACCGCATTTCCTCATACCACCTTACAATAAGAAGTCCTTAGGTCATTCCTCTTTCTTGTTGTAAGCTGCAACTCCTGGAACTTATTGACAGCCAAAATTTGTATCTCTGAGCATTTAAAGTTCAGAGAAGCAGTGACAAACTGGTTGTTGCCAAGATAATTACATCAACCACTGACCCTGGCATAGAACATGGAACGAATAACCCTCCTATTCAGTACATTCTACACATATAGAACAGTAATAACCATCATGCCACACTATGACAAGAGACATGGTCAACCTGCCCAAACTCAAAAGCTCTGCTAAACAAAGCCTCACAATGACCTCTACTTAAGGAGTGAAAATTATAACTGCAGAGTACCAACCATAAGATTTACTTCTCTACTCAACATTAGAAATAGCACAGAGCACATGAAGACCATCATTCTGATTGAGATGAATGACTAACCATAAACCCCCTAGACACTCATCACAAACCTGGTAAACAATTTCTTTCCCTAAGCACAAGATTGAGAGCTGATATAGCCGCTGTCACATTATACCATAATTTAGCATTCACTACCTGATCCCTCAACGTTAATGGAAGACATATAGGCCTCCATTACAAGTCTGGCAGTCTACTGACCACCAGACTCGTGGTGGCAATCCCATCGCCAATGGGCCGGTGGTGGGACCGCCATATTACGACCGTGGCGAAGCCGCCACAGTCGGACCTCCGACACCGCCAGCCTGCAGTCAGCCAGCAGCCTGGCAGTCCCGGTGGTTGTAATCCACCAGGGCAGCGCTGCCCTGGGGATTATGAGTTCCCATACCACCAGCCTTTCCAGAAATGCTGGTGGAATGGGAGAATTGGGGGACCCCTGGGGGCCCCTACAGTGCCCATGAGCTTTGCATGGGCAGTGCAGTGGCACCCATGCACAGCCCCATCGCGCATTCCACTGTGGAAAGGGCGACAGGTGCTGCTGCACCTGCCGCACCGCCACATTGCTGCCGGCTCTATTACAAGCAGACTGCAATGTAAAGGCCCTGTTCACGGCAGGGCCAGCGGGCAGGTGGAAACATTGTTTCCACCTGCGGGCCCTGTGGTGAACTTGTAATAGGGCGGTGTTCTGCCCGCAATGGCGGGCAGGTGGCAGGACGAGTCGCCTGCCAAACTCATAATGAGGGCCATAATGTATGAAAGGACCTGAGGAGCGTTGTTGCCAACTAGTGGGCAAAAATACAATCTATACTAGCTCACTTAATTAAACACTCACTACTCATAGACAAGCCTGCAAAGACTGGGGAGATCTGCCACACATTGCTTGTCACTGGAAGAGTCTAACATTCTCCACTCTCCAGGTCCCGAATAGACATATACTCTGAGCAACAACAACCTATAATGACAAAAGGGTGGTTAAAATGGAGTGAATCTCGGCAAATCTCCTTCCTTAACATCTCATAATGAAAATTCAATAAAGGAGGGCTGTAACACAGTCTATCAAGGCACATCTCTGATTTCCTCCCATACGCTCTCCACCTGTTACCTCCTGTTACCTCCACCAATTCCATAAATTCCTGCTACAGCCAGTATACGAAATAAAACTGAGAACATGAAAGGAAAAATACACACACAATAAAGAGGCCTGCAAAGATACTCACAGCTGCCAGAATACCTCAAAGATACATAAAATGCATATCACTTGCTCACAAATCCACACCCTTTGCATCATCAAGTGCTGTGTTCATAACACATTAACTGCACAGCAGTGGTCATCACTCACAACATGAAAACACTTGCCTCAGAAGCTCAAAGCAAAGGCAACACACTTCAGTCCCAACACCCAAGTGTTGTAGCATTCTAAATATGTGAATAAGCACTGCAGCTCCCCATACAGGTGCAGTAAGCACTGTACGAATACTATCATACAATAGAATATATGCAGTCCTGCCAGGTCAGACATTTCGCTCTAGGGGAAAACACAAACAACCCCAACCAGTTTTTGGCCTTTTTTTCCCACCTCATCAGTAGGGTGCAGTTTGAGTAATATTGCACAGTGAACACCAGTGCCAAAAGAATGCAGTGGACTGTACTGTGACACAAGTAATTATTAGTAGCTATGACTAAGTCAAGAATTTCACTCGTTAATTTTGTGTTTTTATATGGTGTTTCAAAGGGCCATTTACAGATTTGAGCTGCTAACACTGGCTACCCCCAATTCACATCCATGACAAATAGTACATCAGAAGTATAACAACCTACTCCTTGTACAGAATCCTGAGGAGGGCAGCCTGCTGTATGTTTGTCATTGTAATTGTATTTATGTAGCACTTACTACCACTAACGAGGCGTCAGAGGGCTTTTCAGTTACTCTGGAACTCAAAAGAATTAGGGGTGGATTAGTATGGGGAAATATGAGTTAATTTGAGTGGTGGACATGTGAGTCTGTTAGTTGGATTGAATAGAATAATGGACGGTTAAATAAGGAAGAGTCTAGAAGTGTTAGTTTGGAGATCATAGTAGTAAGATGAGGTTTGGATGAATAAAGGGAGAGATTGATGAGGAAATAGTCTGTATAAAGGGATTAGGGAGACTTGGTAGTAAAATGAGGTTTGGGATGAGTCAACGGAGAGATATACAAGGGTAAAAATTTGGTAGGGTTGTTTGGGAGATCATAGTAGTAAACTGAGATTTGAGGTGAGCCAGGAAGGATAGAGAAAGGAAAGGTCTAGGAAGGGTTATTTTGGAGATCATAGTAGTAGAATGAGGTTTGGGGTGAGTCAGAGAGTGGACATAGAGGATAGACTGAAAAAAAGGTCTAGGGTGAGACACATTAGTGCATTGGAGAAAGTGATTTTTTTTCTATTGTACAGTAGGAGTACAGTAATAAATATATAGATACATGATTACATAGAAACTGATATATATGTATAAGGAAGCTAATCTATTGAGATTTAAATTGCATTCTATACATTCAGACTTTCAGGTGTTGCAGTATTTGGAGGTAGTATATTTCTGTATTTTTATAAACCTACTATTTTCATTTGATTGTTTCTTCAATATTTCAATTCATGTTGTAGATAAATAGTTATGATAATGTTTACCTATTGTGACTGTTAAATAAAATAGAGACCCATAAGCTTCTAATCAAACTTCTATAAAATAAAACTATGCAATGACAAATGAACGTGCCAAGCATTGGATAATATTATATATATATATATATATGTATATTCCCTTTTTTAACTATAAGTAATATATACATTTATTAAACAGGCCTAAAGAGTATCTATATATTTTAAACTGTAGTTATTATACATATTTGTACAAAGAAATTGATATGTCTAGATATATACATATAATAATTACATTATACATGTTTACATGCACAGAGATATGCTGTACATTACTGTTTGAGTATGTTAGTTATGTAGGAAAGAGACAACTCTTGAGTAGTCTTCTGAAGATAAGATAGCTATATGTCAATCTTCTATTTGGGGGAATGAATTCCATAGTTTGGCCGCATGGGCATAGAAAGATGTTTCACCTATTGTCTTTTTCTTGTATGGTAGGGTTTTGAGGGGAGGTGCCAATCTTGAGCGGAGGTTTGTTCTTGAATGTATTTGGTGATTTTATTCCTGATGAAAAGTGGTCCTGTTCCATGTATTGCTTTGTGGGTGATAGAAAGCAGCTTGAAAGTGGATCATCTGGCAACCGGTAACCAATGTAGGGCCCTAACAGCAGGGGAGATGTAGGCTTGTGGCTTTACATGTAGGAGTAGTCTGGCAGCAGAGTTCTAAACCTATTGTAGTCTTATCATAGTTGATAGAGATGATCCACGGTAGAGGCCATTGGTGTAATCCAGTTTAGACAGTCCAAGAGCGATAGTAGCCTGGACCTTGTGTGGAAATCCCAGGTGGGTGAAGATGGGTTGCAGAGTTTTCATGGTGATGAAGCTCGATCTTGCTAACTTATCCACTTGGGCATTCATTGTTAACTTGGAGTCCATAGGAATTCCAAGGTATCTTACTTCCTCAGATAATTTAGAAGGTGGTCCCTGATCATCCGGCCAGAGTGAGTCATAATTTTTCCAATTGCCACATCCGAGTATTTCCATTTTGGAAGCATTCAGTTGAGATGGCTCCATGCCATCCAGTGATCAAGGGCTCTGAGGCAACTGAAGATTTTTAAGTTTCCAATGTCTTTGGGCCTTTCCAGTTTAAGGAGCGTTTGTGTCATCAGCATAGTTGTAGCATGTTGCAAAAATCAAATATGTGATCTGTCAATCAGTGTGATCACTTATGGACATCTTTTCTGAGATCAAGATTGGATCCTACTGTACTAAGGTAAAGACAACCCAAACAAAAGGATGGATTTCAAACTCTGTTCTCCCTTGTTAGGACATTACATCCTACCCTGTTACCCTAATTAACTCAACCCTTAAGTGCAGAATTCTTTCATTACTTGGTGGACAAGGTGAGCAATGTCTGCAGTGATTAGGTTATTTTTGCTGAAAATATGTTTGAAGTAGGTGTTGGGCTTATTGTAAATAAAGGCCATATGTTTGTTTGGGTTGATAATATCTCCTGGCTTTTGCATCATACTTCCACAAAATAGTGCCTGAAAAACAACATGAGGTCAGAAATAACCTGTACTCTTTATTCCTACTTTGTAGTTTAAACCTGGCACACTTCATATTTGTGTAAAACACTGTCAGACCTAACTCACATCTGACACGTATGTTGTCTTCTCTCAGCTTTTATTTACTACATAAATATAACTCCTAATGTTACTCTTAAAAATATCATCTTGAGGAATCACTCTCCCATAGTTTGTAAACATGACTAGCCTAATGAGAGAGTTCTGATGTTCTAACTGCCAGTTGTCCTGCAAATAATTGTAACTGTCCCTCTTTGCTCTGAGGCATGCTCATTCTTTAGTTCTCTGCCAAACAGCTCTTCTACAATTGTTCATGTGAGTTATTAATTTTCTACCCATACATTATCTCCTTTTTGAAAAGTATATTTGACGAAGTTAGGAGGTGATCTTCCTCTTTATGAATATCTTAAGATTCATAGAATTTAGTAACCTGAAGCTCAAACAAAATATCTTGGATTTGGGATTCATTAGGGTACTGACACATCTATATAGCAACATCGAATAATCAGGTCCTTTAAAGTATGTTTTTCTTTACATGGTTCTCTGCCTCTATGTAGAATTTTACCAGGTCTGTTTGATGACATCCTTCTCATCCGTTGACATTCACTAGGTCTAATGGGAAAAGCTTCCAGTAATAATCAAATAAAGGTAATGTGGTCAAAGATCTTACAAGATTTTTCTATACTTTGCTGTTTGATTATGATATAGTGGGCCCATCATGCCCAGTTTGTGTGCTTCTGTTGCCTACCTATGTAAGACTCTCTGAATAATTTCCATTGAAGTAAGAACACCAAGTATAGAATGGCCTATTCAAGATCACTGTCTGACTGATCCCTCTAGATCGCTCCTGGTATTGTATTCACTTTTTAAATATATCATGGAGGTCTCCCTTTGTTCTGACTTTATGTGTATAAAGTACAGCTGGGATCAGCAACTGGGGTCAACAAAAGTGTCTGTATTATGTCTATCTCCTTTCAGCTCAACCCCGCTATCTTTTTTTGTGGTAAAACATTCCCTAAGTTCTACTTTCCCTTTAATTAATAAATTTTATTTATTAGTAGTTTTACAAACCAAATCCAAAAGGTGTCAGAAACCAAACCCAAAAGGTGTCAGAGCTCTTCACAAATGGTAATGTGACGTAACTGCAAATGGAAGACACAAATGTTATTTAAGCTTAAAGGGGTAATATTTATAAAAATTACAGTAAAATAATGCATATATATATAAACTGTACAGGTCACAAGATAGATTCAAGGATCAGGTACAAGTCATTTATGCAAATGAAAATGAAATTTTCCTAACTCCACATCTGCATACCTTGAAGATATATGCACAGTGAAGGAACATATATGTACAATTAGGTGTAGAAAATCTAGACTTACTTGCTGGTCAGTATTTTGTTTCAATATTTTATTCTGGATAATGTGTTTTGTTGGTATTCTGCAGTCAATATTCAGGATGCACACTATTTTTGTCAATCCTGTGAGTCTCTTTCATTGTGAAAATTTGGTGGAAACCAGTTAGATGAAAAAGGTTTCTGCAACTCTGTAATTTGTGAAATGTCCATACATCCATACATTAAAAGCTAATGTGAGTGTAATTCTGAGCTGTCACTGTTATGTCATGAGAAGAGGAGAATTGTGATCATAACTTAATTCCTGGCACCAATTTGGCTGCAGCATTCAGGATTTTCTGTACAAGTTTGTGGTGAGTCTCATGTCCCAGAGAGAAGACAGTTACCCTGGTCTAACCTCATTCTTTTATTAAATCAGCCTTCTTAATTCTAAACCTAATCTGGTAGAAAGACAGCACGTTTAGAGGAAAATAAGGTGTGTTGTGTGGAGGAGGTTTGGCGGTACCATTATCAAAAGGATTTCAAAGCCATCTATAAACACACAAACCTGAATTGCAAAAATATATATGAATCCACCCCAAAAGACTTTTGTTTTTCAAAACGCCTCGAGTTTCCTGATCTTCCAGACTAGTGGTTCTTACCCTGTGGTCCGACGACCCCTAGGGGTCTGCAAGGATTACTCAGGGGGTCGGCGACTGCTTTACAAAATTGAATAGTATTAAAATTAAGAAATTAAAATGAATTAAGTATATAAAAATTGAGAAACAAATGTGAAATATTTGAAACTTCTTCTATATTTGATTGTGAATTACACAAAGCATTATAGTATTTGACCATTTGTTTGCTTTATACTTGTTTTTGTATTTTTGTGAATTGTTGTAATGTTCAAATCATAGAAAGATTTAGGCCAGGTGTCCTTGACTTCCAATAACAACTGAGTGGTGCCCCAGGATTCCAGTATTGATTCAGAGGAGAAGTGGATCCTATTTAGTTTTAATAGGAATCAGGAGTTTTTAGCCTATGCTTCTGGCTTGCAGGCCTGTGCCCCCGTCACCTAGTGACTTTTAACCTACTTAGCTTGCTCTGTTTTAGCACATTTATTTAATTATTTCTTCCAAAATGGCTGCTATGTTTATAGTTAGGAAGATGTTTTAGTTTCACGTCATCAGTACCATTCTGTAAATGTGTCACTATCGGCGTCAAAGATTAATGAGATACGTAGGTATTCACATCA
This sequence comes from Pleurodeles waltl, assembly GCF_031143425.1. Taxonomy (NCBI): domain Eukaryota; kingdom Metazoa; phylum Chordata; class Amphibia; order Caudata; family Salamandridae; genus Pleurodeles; species Pleurodeles waltl. The sequence goes on along the minus strand of NC_090450.1, from coordinate 534,535,037 downwards.
TGTACTTTCACACTTTCATGTGACAGTAACATAATTACCTTTTCAGGGACTTGTTTACATAATGCATTCATCTGTCTGGGAGTCCATGGCACCACCTTTTACATTTCACAGGGTCCACTCAGAGGACATGGTGACTCCGTGCAATCTTTTTGTGGCACACAATCAGTGATAGATTTGCCTCTGTGTCCTCCTCCATTATTGGGCGTGGGACCAGAGGAAAAGTGCTTCCTCATTAGCAATGTCCACAGGCTAGTGAAGTAATGCCCACTGGCAATTCCATCAGCGCTATATGTGCCCGGTGCGATCTATGTTACAGAAGTTGACTTACAAGCATTTGCGCCTAATTCTGTAATACTACAGTGCCCCAGGAATGCAGAAAATGGGCACACACTCCTGTGGTGCTCTCGGGCACTGTTTGTAATATGGTCCCCTACTGTTCTGCTTAACATTTACATTGGGTCTCTGGCTAATCTCATTCATTCCTTTGGCTTCCTTTTACATACATATATATATATATAACTTTGACTTGCCTATATCTTTGGCATAGTTTGATGAATCTTCATGAAATTTTCCAAAAGAAGTAGCCCAGTGATTCTGGTTGTGCACAAGAATTTATTGAGTGATCCGCCAAGTGGGGGCCGAGAAAAAGGGGGCTAAAAAAACATGGTTTTTCCCATGTTAATTCCCTTAGGACTTCAACACGTCTACAGACTGAAACACTGGACGGAATTACACCAAATTCCACAGATAGTTAGCTGCTGGTACACAGATTGTGCTTTTTGTTATTTGTTGTAAATCTGTTCAGTAGTTTAGGAGATATTTATGGGCAAATAAATGTGGATATCTCTGGCTTAAAACACATCAATATCACACCCCTAGGGCTACAGTACCTTCACCCTGACCTCTCATGCCACTTTCAATTTAAATTTTCAACCTATGGGACCATGGCCCGTGAAATAAAATAGCGATCGCAATTTTCTAGCCAGGTTGCGGTCAGCCCATTGCAATGCTTCTTTTTTGCAAATTTTGCTAATTATTCGCAGCTAGAGATATACAAATTTATTTGCCCTTAAATATCTCCTAAACTACTGAATAGATTTACACCAAGGGCCAGATGTAGCAAGGCTTTTACGTGTCGCAAACAGCGAAAATCGCTGTTTGCGAGGCGCAAAACCCACATCGGGATGCCCATTCCCATTTTGCAAGTCAGTAACCTGGTTACCGACTCGCAAAATGGGATTGCGAGTCGCAAATAGGAAGGGGTGTTCCTCTTCTTATTTGCGAGTCGCAGCGCGATGTAGGATTGCTTTGTGACCGCGAACGCGGTCGCAAAGCAATCGCATTTACCACCAGTGTCACACTGGTGGTAACCCATTCGCAAAAGGGAACGGGTCCCCATGGGACTCCTTCCCCTTTGTGAATGGCCTTGAAAACATTTTTTCAGAGGTGGCAGTCCTATGGACCACTGCCTGCTCTGAAAAAATGAAACTGACACGTCTCATTTTTTCATTTTGCAATGCATCTCGTTTTCTATATATATATGTATGTATATAGATATATATATCTATATATATATATATACACATGAATTCACACACATATATATACACCTATATATATTCAGCACATTTGGATTATAGTCAACATACATAAGGCATATTCCATTTTCGAGGTAAAACACCGATTATTCATTTTTATATAGATTATTATTATGCCTTCCTCCGATTTAGAATTTTGTTCAAAGGGATAATCATGTCATGAAATATATATTGATCTAATTGGAATTGTTGAACAGTGTTAAATTATAAATTTGTTACATACCATTTAGTATGCACTACATTGACCAGAATGCATTGTATTAGTCATTAGACTAAAGTGGTATAAAAAGAGCGACAGAGGAAGGACTGTGTAACCAAAATGAAGACTGTTTAGTCGAAACGCGTTGTTTTGTTCTTTATTGCGCTGAATAAACTCAATATTTGAGAATGGAGTCCTAACGGAGTGCGTCGCCATTGCCTGTTTGTTTGAACTAATTATATATATACACACACATAAATTCACACACACACACATATATATACACCTATATATATACACCTATATATATATATATATATATTTTCACACCAGTTTGACAATTAAGTCAAAATTGCAGCACTCACAGGATTTGGGATGATGAATAGAGTAGCTGTTGTTATGTTCGACATTGTTTTAACATTACTGTTTATGTGCACTAAGGTGTTCTTTTCATTTATTTTTTAGTCTTATTTATATGTAGATACACATTAGTGTGTAAAAGGTTTTGTGTTTGGTTTTAGAAATAGCACATATTGTATAGACTACATATCCCAGAATGCCACGTAAGGGCATGGCTTAGAGGATTAGTATAAATAGTGCTTGTAATGTATATATATATATATATATATATATATATATATATATATATATATATAGTGATGAGACCCAGTTTATTGTTTGTTATTATCAGCAGTGTTTTAACCCTTTTGCCGCCATGGACGTAATGGTTAGGTCAATGACTTCACCTGTGTGGCGTCATGGACGTAACCATTACGTCTATATATGGGCCCTTGGGAGAAGCGCTCCCCCCGAGGGCTACCCCCCCTACCCCCCCAGGTCAGGGCTGGAAGGGGAATCGCTTCGATGCGATCGGGCAGCAGAAATGCCCACTAGACACCAGGGATTTTTTTGGGGATAATAGACATAAGGGGAGAAGCCCCTTAGGCAAGGGCCTCTCACCAGGGGGGCAAATAATTTTCAGGCCTTTTCTGCGCCCCCTTGGGGCAGATCGGCCTACTATAAACCCCCTAGACACCAGGGATTTGTAATTTTTTTTAATTTTATGTTTAGGGAGCGACGCCTTCAGCAAGGGTCGGTCCCGGGGGGCCAAATTGTTTCTAGGCCATTTCTGCCCCAAGGGGGGGGGGGAAATGAACATAAGGAAAGCGGCCCCTTGGGCAAGGGCCGCTCCCCAGGGGGGGCAAATAATGTTTAGGCCATTTCTGCCCCTCTGGGGGTAGAAAACCCCCTAGACACCCGGATTTTTTTTTTTAATGTTTAGGGAGCAACCCCTTCAGCAACGGTCACTCCCTGGGGGGCCAAATTGTTTCTAGGCCATTTCTGCCCCCTGGGGGCATATCAGCCTAATATAATTAGGCCGATCTGCCCCAAGGGGGGTGCAGAAACCACTAGACACCAGGGAATTTGTTTTTGGAAATGAACATAAGGGGAGCAGCCCCTTGGGCAAGGACTGCTCCCCAGGTGGGCAAATAATTTTGAGGCCATTTCTGCCCCCCCGGGGGCAGATCGGCCTAATATAATTAGGCCGATCTTCCCCCGGCGGGCCAGAAAACCCCCTAGACACCAGGGATTTTTTTTTTCTTTTATGTTTAGGGAGTGACCCGTTCAGCAAGGGTTGCTCCCTGGGGGACCAAATTGTTTCTAGGCCATTTCTGCCCCCCCCCCCGGGGGCAGAAAACCCCCTATACACCAGGGATTTTTCTTTTTTTTTTCTTTTATGTTTAGGGAGCAACCCCTTCAGCAAGGGTCACTCTCTGGGAGGGCAAATTGTTTCTAGGCCATTTCTGCCCCCATTTGCCTAATATAATTAGGCCAATCTACCCCAAGGGGGGGCAGAAACCACTAGACAATAGGGATTTTTTTTTGGGGGGAAATGAACATAAGGGGAGCGGCCCCTTGGGTAGGGGCGCTCCCCAGGGGGGCAAATAATTTTTAGCCCATTTCTGCCCCCCCGGGGGGAGATCAGCCTAATATAATTAGGCCGATCTCCCCCCGGGGGGGCAGTAAACCACTAGACACCAGGGATTGGTGTGTGAGTATGTGTGTGTTTTGTTTGGGGGGGCTGCCCCTTGGGCAAGGTTCGCTCCCCATGGGGGCACATTACTGTTTGCCATATCTGCCCCTTTGGGGGCAGATCGGCCTATTTTTAGAAGGCCCATCTGCCCCCAACGGGGGCAGAAAGCCCACCAGACAACAGAGAAGATTTTTTTTCAAAATAAGAGGGTGGGGGTATGGCCATACCCCCACCCCAAATAAATGGGGCCAAAGTTGTTCTGCCCACCAGTGGGCAGATGGGACAATTACCCTCGATCCACACCCCGGGGGCAGAAAGTCTACTAGATGGAATGGAATTTAAAAAAACAAAAAATAGTGGGGTGGTGGCTACCAACTAGTATGGACTTGGTTATGCCCCCACCCTAACTGAAGGAGGAACAGTCTTTCAGCTCTCCCCCCACACAATAAAAAAATTTGGCCCACGGCAAGCAAGAAGACATTTGATTATTTTGGGTTTTGGTTTTCCATTTGGGCCATGAAAGCTTGGTAACTCTCAAAATCGTCCAACTTGGAATGGTGAGGGCTGTACTTTTTTGACTTTGGGACGCTGCCATGTTGAAAAATGCACAAGACCCAGACACATCTGAAAACTAAACATCTGGTTGATTCCAGGGTGGTGTGCTTCATATGCACCCCGCACCATTTTCTTATCCACAATGTCCTGCAAACCTCCAACTTTGCTGAAAATCACACATTTTTCCCACATTTTTGTGATGGAACCTTCTGGAATCTGCAGGAATCCACAAATTTCCTACCACCCAACATTGTCCCATCTATACCGATAAAGATTCTGCAGCACTTGTCAGCCTAAAAATTTTTTGTTCCAAAATACCCTTTTTGACCCGCTTTGGTTCCCCCTCAATTTTGACATGTTTTTGGCTCTTACCTGTCACAGGCACTTGGCCCTCCAACACAAGAGAGGTATCATTTTTACCAGGAGACTGAGGGGAATGTTGGGTGGTAGGAAATCTGTCCTGGTGCGGTGATCCCACACAGAAATGTGGGAAAATTTGATTTTTTAGCTAAATTTGAGGTTTGCTGAGGATTCTAGGTAAGAAAACATTGGGGAATCCATGCAAGTCATACCTCCCTGGACTCCCTCGGGTGCCTAGTTTTCAGAAATGTCTGGGTTTGGTAGGTTTCTCTAGATGGCTGCTGAGGCCAGGACCAAAAACGCAGGTGCCCCCCGCAAAAACAGGTAGTTTTGTATTTGATAATTTTGATGTGTCCAGATAGTGTTTATGGGCATTTCTTTTCCCGGGCAGTAGACCTACCCACACAACTGAGGTACCATTTGTATCGGGAGACTTGGGGGAACGCTGGGAGGAAGGAAATTTGTGGCTTCTCTCCGATTCCAGAACTTTCGGTCACCGAAATGTGAGGAGAAAGTGTTTTTTAGACAAATGTTGAGGTTTGCAAAGGATTCTGAGTAACAAAACCTGGTGAGGGCCCCAAAAGTCACCCCATCTTGGATTTCCCTAGGTGTCTAGTTTAAAAAAATGCGCAGCTTTGCTAGGTTTCCCTAGGTGCCGGCTGAGCTAGAGGCCAAAATCTACACCTAGGCACTTTGCAAAAAACAGATCACTTTTCAATGTAAAAATGTCATGTGTCCATGTTGCGTTTCCTGTCGCGAGCATCAGGCCTACCCACGCAAGTGAGGTACCATTTTTATTGGGAGACTTGGGGGAACACAGAATAGCATAACGAGTGTTATTGCCCCTTGTCTTTCTCTTCATTTTTTCCTTCCAAATGTAAGGCAGTGTGTAAAAAAGACGTGTAATTGAGAAATGCCCTGTAATTCACATGCTAGTATGGGCACCCCAGAATTCAGGGATGTGCAAATAACCACTGCTTCTCAACACCTTATCTTGTGCCCATTTTGGAAATACAAAGGTTTTCTTGATACCTATTTTTCACTCTTTATATTTCAGCAAATTAATTGCTGTATACCCGGTATAGAATGAAAACTCATTGCAAGGTGCAGCTCATTTATTGGCTCTGGGTACCTAGGTTTCTTGATGAACCTACAAGCCCTATATATCCCCGCAACCAAAAGAGTCCAGCAGACGTAACGGTATATTGCTTTAAAAAATCTGACATTGCAGGAAAACGTTACAGAGTAAAACGTAGAGAAAAATTGCAGTTTTTTTTACCTCAATTTCAATATTTTTTTATTTCAGTTGTTATTTTCTGTAGGAAACCCTTGTAGGATCTACACAAATTACCCATTGCTGAATTCAGAGTTTTGTCTACTTTTCAGAAATGTTTAGGTTTCTGGGATCCAGCATTGGTTTCACATCCATTTCCGTCACCTACTGGAAGGAGGCGGAAAGCACAAACAATCGTAAAAATGGGGTATGTCCCAGTAAAATGCCAAAATTGTTGAAAAATTGGGTTTTCTGATTCAAGTCTGCCTGTTCCAGAAAGCTGGGAAGCTGGGAAGCTGGTGATTTTTGCACCGCAAACCCTTTGTTGATGCCATTTTCAGGGGAAAAACCACAAGCCTTCTTCTGCAGGCCTTTTTCCCATTTTCTGGAAAAAAACTAAATGTTCACTATATTTTGGCTAATTTCGTAATCTCCCTCAGGGGAACCCACAAAGTTTGGGTACCTCTAGAATTCATAGGATGTTGGAAAACAAGGACACAAATTTGGTGTTGGTAGCTTATGTGGACAAAAAGGTATGAGGGCCTAAGGGTGAACTGCCCCAAATAGCCAAAAAAAGGCTTGGCACTTGAGGGGGAAAGGGCCTGGCCTGGCAGCGAAAGGGTTAAACAAGCTTGATTCAATTTACGGAATGGATGGATAGCCATTGGCTCAAATTAAATGCTAACAGGACAGAGATTAAGATCGCAGGAACTGCTGTCTTTCCATTGGTTATTCATTGCTGGCCTAATATGGACACATGCCCTACTCCAATTCCAAACACCAGCAAGCTCAGCATGTTACTTAACAGTGCCCTCAGTACCCACTCGCAGATCTCTGCTGTAGCTTTCAACTGTACTTACCGTCTAATTAGACTGAAGGAAATCTTTCCTTTTTCTTAATCAGCGAGGAGATGTATAGTTATTTCAGCCACATGTGGATAACACCTAGATCCAGGTAACGCCCTTTTTGAGGGTTTCTGAGGTGCAACGAAACCACGTTACAGGTCCACCCACCAAATATTCATCCCATCTTTGTCCTCACATGATGACTTCATGACTTCTCATGGGGTCCAGCTACCCCACAGGTTCTAGAGACCACCCCAACGCCCCCTCCCCAAACCCTCCGCAGTCTCTAAATTCGAACTTCACTCAGGTGAAACATACTGCGAAGGCTTGACCTCAGAGAGCAGAGGTACGTCTTAAGTTCCACAAACGCGACAGATGAGGCCTTGGGCAGTACTTATCCCTCAGGGTAAGCTGCATCACAATAAATACCACATTGATCAGTGTGTTGCATCCATGCCTGGCTGCACTACAACTCCTCTCTTCTCCTCATTTTCTGACAGATGCTTTGTGAGATATTTTCACCTCTGAATGAGCTTGTGGGATATTCTGATTACTTATTGCAACGCAAACCTAGTTGTTTAGTACATTAAAACTAAACGTTATGCACCATCTCACTCACTTCCCAGTATCACATCTTTCCTCGTACATCTATCCTCGTTTCTCTTCTGAAACTGTGACCAGCTTCATGTGCTCTGTATACTGTATGATGCACTCAGGGACTGGTGCCCAGGTGACAAACTAGCTCAAGTATATGTCCCCAAGGGCTGTAGAGGAGCAAATCTTTAGTTTGTGGGATATTGTGGAGTGGTAGGGCTTTGACACATTTTTACACTAAAATGTTTGTTGTTCGTGAATTGTGGGTGCTAATTTGTGTCAGCACTCAGCACAGTTTGAAAGCTCATACTTTTTCAATGTCACTGCGCAAACTGAACTTTGCTACTTTGGGAATTTAATTTATTAAAAGGTCTCGGTCCATATTGCTCCAGGGTAGCTCTTGATTACCCGCTAGCAACAACCCATGGGCTTTTCGAACTGCACCTTCAAGTTACATTTTAACTGTCAGTTGGATGGGCTCCTGAAAGGTGTTCTATTTGGAAGCATTCGAGATGTAAAATAACGTCTAATTCCCCAATAGAACATGTCCTGTACAATGCAACATGCATCTGTATTTCTATTGTCCAAATGTTCTGTAAAAGCTTCTCTGTTTCTGTGTTATTATCAGCTCCGACCTTTAGGATTTGTAAGTTAACCAATCCCACAGTGCCTTTGAAATCCAAATGATTGCAAATGAAGGTAGCAGACAGGATTACATAAGGATGGTGTTTGCTCTTGCAGGGTAAGGTCTGTTCAATGTACACGTCGTGCTGACTGTTTTTTAATCCGCTCTTAAGTTATTATTCTAAAAATGATTTCCTCAAATAACTTGTATTGTACTCAGAAGAGACTGATTGCAGGAAAAGGGATATATCAGTACACGAATTCCGTGTGTTGCAGAAGCATATGACTATCTTCATACATTTCACTGGCTGTGGGCTGTGTTTTACAAGCATGCACGAGGACCCCATTAGATGGGTTTTATGCAGCTGATAGAACGGCTCTAACGTGTTTGAGCTGTGGCCTCCACAGAAGGCTTTTCTTTATGCTCAATAACCAAATACTTTAGGCTCCCTAAGGAGCCTGTCTTCTGATGTTTGCAGTATAATAATTTTCTTTTTCAGTGAGGAAGTATAAAAACACATACTTCAAAAAGAGGCAACAAATATTGATCAATGTACACACAGCTGTATATCATATATATTAAGTTTTAGATAAAATATCTAAAATAACCTTCCTACATAAGTACAGTAGAGAGGCTCAAATGTCCCAATTTTACTACTTCGCCCTCCCTAGGAACCGTCAACAAACTTTCATAGAATAGTCTATCCAGGGGTCTCCAACTACTTATGATCAACAAAAATCATCCCGAGCTACTAAAATCATTAGTGTTGTAATAGTAACATCAGATAAAATTACATTTGTGGCCCTCCTATGTAAAATTAACTGCAGTGATCACCTTAGTGCATCAGGCAGGATTGGCAGCAGTGATGTAAAAAAGGCTTTGTCAATTTGGATTGCCCCTATGTAAGTATACATAATAGCCATAACTTAAATGCCCTGGCAGCAAGGTAATAATATTAGTAGTAAGACTCCTCAACGTCTAAGGAGCTACTGCTGAAATATCAGTTTTAAATAGTTTTTGGAAATGCAAACATCAGCTTATCAGTTCTGGAAATACACATATTTTTGTCTCTAATAGGCACTTTTAAACTTTGTTATGCACAAATTCAGTAAAGAAAAAGCTCATAATGTAGTAGACTAGAGTGGACACAGGTGAGCTACTTACAGGGAGCTACCAGTTGCTCACGAGCTACTCGTTGGAGAAGCTTGGTCTATCCAGTCTGCCAGTGACCCCCACATACACCTAGTTAAATAACTATCTATGCCTTTAAAACATAATTAGCCAGAGAATGCAGTTTAGGATGTCCTTTAGTAATCATCATCATCATCATCATCAAAATTCTTTATTCAATTGTATTTCACAATCATAAAAGCAGGTAATACATACAAATAACACCAATCAGCAATCACGTAAAAAAGAGAAAAAGAGTATACAATAGATCAAGCCATACAACAATTAATACCATATGATAAGTTTTACTGCAAAAAGCTAAATTCATGTATTGTTCTAGAAAACAATATAAAATCAATAAAACTGTGTGTTTAAAAACAGAGACTATTAACCTGACGAAAACGTTATAAAAATTGAAGACCTCCCTGGTTTGCCTAATAGTGTGATCTGGCCTTAATTACTGCACATAAATATAAAGCTAATCCGTTATAAATCATAATTGATGGAATGGACAGCAAATATGTAAAAGCTGGGCGACATTGTTTAAAATGCATGGAATTTAAAAGTGGAATCACAAACACTTTCCTCAAATCAAAATAAAATTAGCAAAAAAAAACTATGTGCATAGTACTTTGGTCAGACACTGAATCACAGGGGCATTTTTATAGAGCTAAAGTCCAGTCATTGGTATGCAGAAAACTGACGAGACGATGGAAGTTCTCTAGTCTTAGGCATGTGAGGACATATCGATGTCTCGAGTTCAGTACATATTTTAGATTTGGTTCCATGCCATCTACTTGCTGCAGCAGAAGATTCCTCCTTACACTAGATTTCTTTACCTTAGTGGCCCACCTCAAGTCGGCCAGATAGGTAAGACAGATGTTTTTCAAGCCTTTCCTAGAAATTGTTTCCATTTTCTCTGGAATAGAATATAGCTCAGGGTGGCCCAAATCTGTAAGAAAGTTCTTTATGTAGTTCAGCCATGGGGTTTGCAACAAATGGGTTAATAATTGAGCATCTTCTATGATAGTCCTATTCAGCCTAGCAGAGTCAGAGGTCCATACTTTGTGCCAAAGTAAAATAGGTTGCATGGTTATTACATCTGTGATGTATGTTGCCCCCATTTCTGTATGGCACACCAAGGTTGAAGTAGATTTTGGGACACTTAGGATGGACTTTAGAAAATCATTTTCAGCTAGCTATAGGGCATTACATTTCCTATATCCCCAGAGACCTGCCCCATACAATGCAACAAAAACACATTTTGCATTATAGATTGCCATCATGTCTTTAGGGATAACCCTACTGACCTTTTTAGATTTTTTTTTTATAGCAATAATAGTTTTCGTGAATAGCAATTTTCTAGACCTCATGGCTTGCAATAATTTTTTTACAGTTTTTGTACCACATGTCATTGAAAAGGTTTTAGAGTGATTAATTCTAAGGCCTAAGTCTTCCATGTATTTATCAAAAGTTGTTAATGATCGCTGCATAGCTACTGGAGTACGTGCCATCAAAACAGCGTCATCCGCGTACATGAGTACTGGGATCTTTCGGGGACCAATTTGTGGAAGATCTCTACAAGCAATAGATAGTACATCCTCTAATTTATTAATGTATAAAGCAAACAATAGAGGAGCTAAAACGCAGCCTTGACGTACCCCCCGCTTTATAGGAAAGGCTGAGGTACATTCCCCCTGAGACCCATAACGCACCCTAGCATTAGCTCCAGCATATAATTCCCTAATGAAATGAACTATTGTAATATCTACCCCCATATCCAGTAAGATAGACCAAAGTTTGCTGTGGATCACACAGTCAAACGCTGAAGTCAAGTCCAAAAATACAAGATATAAGGCTCCTGACTTAGCCTTCGTATACTTACCAATTATAATATCTAAATTCAGGGCCTGTTCCATGGTCCCTATCCCAGCCCTGAAGCCGTATCGTAGGTCTGAAAGAGTATTATTGACTTCCGTCCATTCCTGCAACCTATTTAAAACAATGCGTCCGGCAATCTTTGCGAGGGTATCAAGCAGGGAAATTGGACGATGACATACGGGATTTTGGCAGTCTCCTTTTTTAAATATTGGGACAATAATGGACTCTGCCCAGGTTGGGATAAAGGCTGTGGCACAACCGGCTCATAGGACCTGTGTCAATAATGGGCCCCAGAATAAAACATTAGACTTATAGATATCAATTGGAACTCCATCTGGGCCTGGTGCTTTCCCACTCTTACTCGCGTTGATAGCATCAGTAACCTCATCTAGACTAAATGGTGGAGTAATAGGGTAAAAATCCAATCTATTGACATTTGAGTCCAAGGCTACGTTTTTTGAGGAGTATATTCTGGAAAAATAGGTAACTCACTCCTCTTCCGTGATGGCTATTTCAATAGTTGGTGACATTCCATCACACAGGAGGGGGGAGTTCACTGTCCTCCAGAATTTGACATTGTCATTCTGGAGACTTGCATCGTAAAGAGAATGCCATGCCTCATTTTTTAAGGTCTGTTTCCTATTTTTTATGGCCTTTTTATAATCTTTCCTGAGAAAAGTAATTCCATGTTTATCAGGGTTTTGGCTGTGTAAATATTGTTTAAGTCTCTTATGGGCTTGTGTACATTCACTATCGAACCATCCTTTGTCTCCCCGTGATCTAGATTTACCCAAACTTGCTGTGAGAGACTGTTTAATTCCAGTAGTGATTGCAGTGAATGCTTTAATACAATCCTGTGATCTGATGTTATCTGAGAGGCAAGTTTCAAACTCATTAGTGTATTTACTCAACAGTTGTTTCATAAAGCCTATAGGTTCAATCTGTGACCACCGAATAGCATACCCATTTCTTGCACCCAGTTCAATATTCACTATCTTCTCTACTGAACCCCTATGTTTTTTTGTAACTTGAGGCAATACGAGGCTTAAACTTTGAATTTTATACTCAGATAAACAGAAAACGAAGTTATTAGACACTAATATAAAATCGATTATTGTATTAGCACATCTTCCATTAAAGGTAGGTTTTAGCTGTAAATTACTATCATTTAGAGTATTACAGAAAAGGAGGTCAAATTTAAATAATACGTCGTTCAGCAAGTTACCATAATGATTGTGTATAAAGTGAAATGAGTCATCATTTCCGCCTGTTCCAAAAGAACAGGATTTCTCGTCAATTTGAGAACACAGATGTGTGTTAAAATCGCCCCCTCACACGATAAAGGTCTCATTGTGTGAAGAAATACCATACACGATCTAGATCATCTTGCAATAAGTATAGACAAAAATCTTTGTTGGGGGGCATTATTATAAAAGTTAATAATCACCAATTGTGCTTTATTATTTAGTTCACATATGATCAATTGATAAAACGTATTAGAAATTAAACTAATGTGCTTTATTAAATCAAACTTATTGGAGATAAATGTACACAGTCCACCTTTCGCCCTACCCCGTGAACAAGGAACTGCAGGGGTGTGAAATGTCCTAAAGCCATTTATGTGAATGGGATCCACGGACCAAGTCTCTTGTAAACCCACACAGGAAAAAGATCCAATGAATTCTAACCAATCCTCATTCTCCATTTTAGTGCGCAAACCTGCCACATTCCAAAATAAAAAATAATCTCTCAGTGTATTTATACCCTGTCCCACAGGTGCATGTTGTGTTGCGTTCCTTGTTGGTGAGGAGATATTACTCTCTATATGAAGTGTGGAAGTTGATGTAAAAAAGGCCGTTTGAACAGCCACTCCACCTATTAAAGTTTCATCACTAACATTCTGTCTTGGTGATTTTTCCGTAACCATCCTTTCGTCTCCCATACTCCCCACCAGGCCATCACCACCCTTCAATAGATCAGGCACAGAGCTAGTCAAAATAAGCCTAGTCCTGCCCGCTCCCTGTTCTATTGACAGTCAATCAACTTCTTCCAAGGAAAGGGCATGAAATCTTTTCTTAATGGGGACCGTGTAATTTATCTCAAATCTACTTAGTTGTTTTGCAGAATTAAGGCTAGATCGATAATGCCTTACATTACAATTATGAAAAAAACTAAAGGGAGCAGTGAAATACCATGATCGGGGATCTGTTGCGGACTTAAACTTAAATTTCTCAGAATGTCTTCGACCAAATTTGGGGTTTTAAACGAGAGCACCACGCAGTCACCGCCAAATATTTTGTGGTTTCTGCCCACCCATTTTACCCTTCTGACCATTTTAATATCCTCAAAAAGTGAATCTGTCATACCAGGTTTCATACGAGTCCCTATCCAATTAAGGGATTTGTTTCTCAGAGCTGTCCATGTTTCCATGTTATCCACGGATAGGGTAGGGACATTTGCAAGAACTACCACGTAGGGAGTTGCCGCGGGGGGAAGATCTAATGTATCTCTTAGTGTTGGAGAAATATCCTGGTGAGGTTTCAGTCTGTTCTGTGGTTCCGAACCATTTGTGTTCTCTTTTAAATGTTGGAAACTTCTAATACTAGTTGAAGAGAAACAAGGATCTACATGTCATTGGGTAATTTGAGGGATAATTGGTGGGTGTTGACACTCTTTGGGAGAGATTGCATTTTGGGTTGAATCTGTGTCACCACAATGTTGAGTAATTACAGGTGTTGAGCCTAAAGACTGAGCCTTCATTAGGTTAAGCATTATCACTACATTTTCCTCCACTTAGGTTAGACGCTTTATCATTAACTCAAAGGATGACCTGACTAGATGTTCCAAGGCATTAATAGTGTCTAAGGTGTTAGTTTTTACTTTCGCTATAGATTGTTTAGGCTTCTGACCAATTTTAATGTTCTCGCAATCAATTTTAGCTTGTTCCGTGGGTTGAACTCCAAAGTTGCCATATCTGTTTGTGTCAGGTGGCACTTGACTGGAAACTCTACCCTTCCTAACTGACTTAGGTTTCCTTGTGCGTTTAGGTGAGGGTGAATACTCATTAGCGTCTGAGATAGACTTATTTAGGTAGTGGATACATCCATTTAGACCTTTGGTTTGAATCCCGCTTTCCAACAACTTAGTCGATTTTGGGGAGGTTAATGCTGGCGGAGGAGAATTATTAGAAGGTCCCAACGGGCCCTTCTGAGTTAATATCTTTTCCTCAACATTAGTAATCTGTTTGTCAATAGCACCCATTGCTCCTGGGATAAATTTTAGTATTGAAGAGTGGTCTTTCTGAGAAGTAATATCTTTTGCACTGAGTTGCTTCCTTTTGCCCATTTTTAACTAATTATTTTGTGCTAAAAGATTTAACCAATATTGCTCTAAAGCACTCCTGGCTAAAAACTAGGATTGGGAAAGCTAGCACAAAAAGAGCAATCTTATATAATCTTATGGCAATACAAAGATAAAAATAACCTTCTCAGAATGAAAGGAGAGGAGTCTGTTTAGCAGGATAGCTGTAGTAATACAGAATTAGTCACCCAACAACAGAAGATAATGGATAAAAGTACCTGCATAAAATCCTAATGACCACACATTTCCAAGTCCACAGTCACAGAGAAAATGTCAGAGGGGGGGCCCAGCCCAGCCTCTTCCTGGTGATGACGGGCGAAGGACAGGCCCGCCCTTGGCCCAGGCTTTGCCCAGGCACAGCCCACGCGTGTCCTGCAAAGCGGGAGCGTGTCCTTAAAGGGGCTCTTGGCCCTGCCCCCTTCCTCCGGCAACCAAAACGAGCTTCCCACGAAGCGGGAGCACGAACGTGTCCTTGTAGGGGCTCTCGCCCCTGCCCACTTCCTCCGGCAACCAAAATGCGCTTCCTGCGAAGCGGGAGCGCAAATGTGTCCTTGTAGGGGCGCTCGGCCCTGCCCCCTTCCTCCGGCAACCATATTGCGCTTCCTGTGAAGTGGGAGCGCGACCGTGTCCTTAAAGGGGCTCTCAGCCCTGCCCCCTTCCTCCGGCAACCAAAATGCGATTCCTGCAAAGCGGGAAGCGAACGTGTCCTTGTAGGGGCTCTCAGCCCTGACCCCTTCCTCCAGCAACCAAAACGCGCTTCCCGCGAACTTGCAGCGTGAACGTGTCCTTGTAGGGGCTCTCGGCCCTGCCCCCTTCCTCCGGCAACCAAAACGCGCTTCCCGCGGAGCGGGAGCGCGAGAGTGTCCTTAAAGGGGCTCTCAGCCCTGCCCCCTTCCTCCGGCAACCAAAACGCGCTTCCCGCGAACTTGCAGCGTGAACGTGTCCTTGTAGGGGCTCTCGGCCCTGCCCCCTTCCTCCGGCAACCAAAACGCGCTTCCCGCGGAGCGGGAGCGCGAGAGTGTCCTTAAAGGGGCTCTCAGCCCTGCCCCCTTCCTCCGGCAACCAAAACGCGCTATTCTCTAGTCCTGGCAGGTACAAATTATACCACCTCTTTAGGTTTCCCACATTGGAAATGCAAGAACTGAACTTTGAATCTCACCTGTTTCCGGTCACGAGACCCTCAGGGCACTGCATTGTAATTTCTGCTGATACCGAAAATATATGACTGAGACCAACCCTAGGCACACTAGGACTGAAAAAACAGCTCAGTCAAAGCAAGGCTTTCTGTGGACATTCATGACCGTAAACGATCAACATCAAATCAGATTGATAGTAATAACAGTGGCTCGGGTCAGCAATACTCCTAATTTCCAAAGCACATGTATCATGCATTTCCTAAATGCAAACTGGGCATTTAAGAAATGCAATTACCACACATTCAAATTTGGTGGTAACTATGTGCAATTTTAAAAAGGCAATGAAAATGCATTTTTAAAAGTGGCATGTACCGCACAATGCCACTTTACATGTGCACAATTTCTTTGGAGGGGTGCATTAAAGGGGGCCTTAAGCCTCCAGCACCCTTGGATTTGCATTACCTAATTTGCAAATTGGGAAATGCAAAACCATTCGCACCTATGGGCCTTTAGGCCCATGGGTATGGATGGAGTCCTATTCCCTAATAGCGATTCCCTAATCGCGACTGCAAATTTTAAGAAATCGCTATTAGGGATTCGCTATTTTCTTACATCCCATTTTGAATTTCTCAAATAGCAATTTCTTAAAATTAGCTATTTAAGAAATGCATACCGGGTCTTTGATACATCTGGCCCTTAATCACGGAGTGCACTTACCACAAATCCCACCAATTTACAATGACGCAATCAGCAGTTCTCCTGGATGAATACTGACAGAAAACGTTCCCTTTTCACTACTGACAGTTGTGGCACCCCCGCTGGTTATACAGATCAAACATTTTGCACCTTGTGTTTCCTCCACCTCAGTTGCCATCCTCTTCTGCGTCCATGCAAGTCATCCCACATTTTCCCAGTTAGCGTCCTCTTAAACCCCCCACTCCGGCATCCTGTGCAATTTATGTAGTCACTTTTTTGGATGCAGCACCAAAACTACTTCTTTACTATCTCAGTCAGGCCTAGCCAAATCCTGCTTCAATTGAGGAAGGAGCATATAACACACTTCTCTAAAGAACACAATATCACAACAGAATAACAATCCACTTCCTCTCTGACAATTCAGCTATCCCTACAACCACTCACTGACCAGAGTGCTCCGCTGCCTTTCCTCCATGCTTATCGCACTGAACGGCCAGTAGGCACACGCAGGGTTGGATCGGGATGAAAAATAGCCCTGGCACCCTCAAAAAAAGTGGCCCACAATTGTGAATTATGCCTTTTTTTGCTTAGCACTGCTTCAGTGTTTATCGGGACACAGTCAGCGACCCAGTATTCTTAAAGTGTAAAAGGCCATTTATTTAGGACAGGATTGCCTCATATACAATAACATTATACAACTAAACTTTAACCAAGTTCAAAACCCCCCAACCCCTTTGAAAACCTCTCCCCAGTCCTCTTTTCATTCATCCCCTCCATTAGCCTCCGTTTATCCATCTTCACACTTCAATTGACCCACACCTCCCCCTTTTCCTTTCATCCCCTGCCTGCTTTGGGCATCCCCGCGCTATCATCCTTCACCTGTTTCTTTCTCCCCCCTGGAAGGGTGGCCAAGCCCGCATCTGACTCTCCACCCTTCCCCATCTACTGCTACACACCTCCTATCAGCAAACCTGCCCTAACTGGCGTCAAAACAACCCAGCACTGAAAAAACTTGAAAAACCCCCACACACCTATATCTAAAGTAGGGCGGGTGGGTGGCCAAACCTTCAACTGTGCGAACGGCTAGCGCGGAAGAGGTCGGTACCTACGCTCCTCACTCCTATATACCCCTCCCATATCCCACCCCCACGTACCTATCAACCAATCCTGCCCTCCCTCTGTCACTTCCCTACCAAACGCTCCTGTGGAGAGACTTGACTACGTCTGCTGCTCTCCACGGGGCCCTTCATTGGGGCACAGTCAGTGACACAGTATTCTTAAAGTGTAAAAGGCCATTATTTAGGACAGGATTGCCTAATATTCAATAACATTATACAACTAAACTTTAACAAAGTTCAAAAACCCACTCGCCCCTTTGAAAACCTCTCCCCAGTCCTCTTTTCACTCATCCCCTCCATTAGCCTCCGTTCATTCATCTTCACATTTCAGTTGACCCACACATCCCCCTTTTCCTTTCATCCCCTGCCTATTTCGGGCATCCCCCACTCTATCATCCTTCACCTGTTTCTTTCTCCCCACTAGTAGGGTGGCCAAGCCCACATCTGACTCTCCACCCTCCCCCATCTACTGCCACTCAGCACAAACCCAATAGGCATTTTGCTGCCCCACCCGCGAACCTGCTGCAATATTGCACGCTTATGCTCTGTCCTTGAGCCACATCTTCTCTCCCCACAAATCCCCCAACATTAATCGGATCTCCATGATGTTATAAGCATTACCCAGCTCGGAGAGGTGCACACCATCTGACCTGAACAACCCCGCTTCTTCTTCCTTAATGTCCTCGTGTTTCAACACCTTTATACCATGCGCGTAGCAGAAAACCCTCATGGCTCTATTTAGCTTCCTCCGAGCCCTCTCTACAGCCCCGTGTTTCAATGCCCGCTCCACTTCCTCCAAACAAACTCGGTCCATACTATGCAGGTACCATGCATCTTTTGGCAAAGCAACTCCAGATCTCGTTGCATATGTTGCAGTAGGGTGAGCCCTGAAAGTTTCACCAAGTCATTTTCACCCAAGTGCAAGAACAGCATATCCGGACCACCCCAATTGGGCATCATTGATGTTAGAAAAGGATGCAAATTGCCCCACCTCATTCCGCTCTTCCCCGACCACAAAACTTCATGCTGTCCACTTGACAATCCCAATGAGGGTCCATATATCTGCCTTTCTGCGTATTTTGCCGCACAATGGATGAATGATTGACTGATCATCCAAGTGACCATCTTCCCCTTCTTGGGGCCGGCCACACAACCTGCAAAGAGAACAGAAATTAATACCAGAATACCACCCCCTCACCCCAACCCCCTTTTCCTACCCACTCATCAGTACCGAAACTCCACTCAAGCCCTCACATAGCGCTAGCAGCACCGCGACCGCCACCTACCTATTTGCCTGATTGCCACCCAGTACCAACCCAGGTGCACCATGGCAGTAGCTGCCCCAATCCTGAAAGAATGAGTCCAATAGCACTGTACCTGTCTCCCAGTCCTTCTCAGCGCCATTCGCAGAACAGCCAGCAATAGGAACGCAGTGAGCTTTTTGCCACTTGCATGGGTAAAGATGCCGTTCTCACCAATCAGCCATGCCGCCCTAAAACTGCTCCACTCGACAATTAAACAAGCAGCTGCATCCCCCCCTTTTCTCAGCCATACCCACTTTCCTTTCCCCAGCTGGTCCGTTTTTTGACTTTCTGAGCAATATGCCCAAGTCCTCCTCCTTCAGGCAGATGTCACCTGTCCTTATACCTACCCCCTTTCCCAAACCCAACAGCTCAGACACCCCGAAATGCTCCAAAAAACATCCACACCATGCACAAACAAAAAACAAAGCCAGCTTGCGAGGCTCAGCACAACAAACCGACAACACATGCAACAGCTCCAACAACAACTCAAACGCAATGAGTTCCCTTGCCACCTTGCCCCTGTCTGCACTCACTCTACCCCACCCGTTCAACATCGTACCAAAAATATCATCCTTCGCTGGGTCGCAACCTAAAAACTATTTCCCATAAAAAGAAACACCGGCTAGCTTCCCATCAATCGTTGCAGGCATCAAACCCTTTTGAATCAAGAATAAAACAAATCGCAAAATCCCCCTCCCAAATGTTCAAAACTCTGGAATTCCAACCATGCCAGTCGATAATTCCTCAGAGTTGAGTCTGCTAAAGACATCTCCACCAGCCCAATGACCATCACGCCCCCCATTCCCAAATGTCTGCTGGGACCACCGTCTTCAGTTACTCCCCTCCTGGTGCCAAGCTGCGAAACCGATGCCACTGTGAACGAGACAGGGAATCTGCAGTGGCATTTTTCACCCCAGGAATGTGTTCTGTCTTCAATATAACATTTAACAATAGACATCTAAGCATAAAACATCTCAACAAATGCAACACACTCAGGTCCTTAGCTCTTTGTCCATTCACCAGTTCCACTACCGTCATGTTGTCCACATAAAAAACTACCGTCCTGTTGGCGAGTTCGTCACCCCAGACAGTCAAAACTACTAACAGAGGGAAGAATTCCAAAATGGCGATACTCCTGCCTTGTGTTAGCCAACATGCTGGCCACTGCTCCGCGCACCACCTGCCATCCCAAAAAAATCCGAACCCCGAGGCCCTGGCTTCTTCTGAGAAGATTTGCACCTGCCATGTCGTGTCCTCCTCCCGAAAGTTCATGGAAACCCCGTTGCCAAGAAAGTCTCCCGTACTCTGATGTATTCCCGAAGCCCAACCGACACTTGAATCCTATGGTGAGTAAGGGAAGCACCCGACATAGCGAGCCCCAGGTGCCTACAGAATGTCCTACTCCCTTGTACCACTCTGCATGCAAAGTTGAGAAAACCTAAAAGCTGAGCCGTGCGCAAATCAATCTTGTGCAAACCTCTCACCTGTCTCAAAAAGTCCAAAATCTTAGTCACCTTTCCTACCGGCAATCGTGCCACCAGAGCCTCAGTGTCCAATTCAATCCCCAGAAATGTCAGAATACACCTTGGGCCTTTGGTCTTTTCAGGAGCCAAAGGAACCCTAATCTCTCTGGCGAATCCTTCAAAACCGCAAAAATGCCATGCTACTAGACTGGGACCCAGCGTGTCCCACAAAAAGGAAGTCATCTAGGTAGTGTGTCACCTCTCTATGCCCGCACAGTTTGACAAAAACCCACTGCAGAAACGTACTGAAGGCCTCAAAAAGTGCACATGAAATTGCACAGCCCATAGGCAGAACCCTGTCCACATAGATTGCCCCATCCAGCTGCATCCCCAGTAGTGAAAAATCCTCAGGATAAATAGGCAAGAGCCGGAAGGCTGCCTTAATGCCACATTTAGCTAGCTCCGCCCCTCTACCCCACCCCCAAACTAACCGAATGGCATTGTCCACTGAAGCGTACACCACCCTTGTGTCCTCCTGTGCGATGAAATCATTCACCGACGCCCCCTGGAGCCAGGACAAATGATGAATAAGGCAAAACTCACCTTTACTTTTCTTAGACACCACGCCAAGCGGGGAAATCATCAATGTGTCCAGAGGCCAGTCAAAGAATGGACCTGCAATTCTACCTTCTGCGACCTCTTTCGCCAGTTTTTCTGCTACCACCTGTGGCATTGCTTTAGCAGACCGCAAATTGTCTGCCCACCTCCTCTGCCTCGGCCTTTGATAACCTATCCGAAAACCTTCTTTGAAACCCCATTCCAACTTGCATGGTATGTTCCTGTCCGGGTACATATGCAACCAAGGCAGCAAAAATTCAAGCTTAATTGGCATAGGTGCCCTTTGGCACAGGAGCACCCTGCATCCCTCTACCCCTGGCTGACCTCCACTGTTCTGCTGAACTTGTGAGAGAAAAAGATTGCATGAGCGGGTGTGGTCCCCTGCATTTGGAACACTCGTGTTTGAATTTACAGGGATGGCGCGAGCAGAAACCCTTGTTAAAGTTCCAGCATGCCCCAGACGTGGACAATTGTGGTAGCTGTTAAGCACCCACCCCCCCCTTGGGCGGGACGCACCTGAAAGGGCCTGTACACTACCGGCAGGCCACTGGCAGTATGTGTGGATGCGGCGGAATGTGATGAAGCCATCCACTGCATCCATAATTCTGAGTCAACATCCCGGGTTTGTTGGGATTCACACTGACCCGAGAATTCCTTGTCCTAGTTCAATCATGCGAAACCACCAAAATGCATTTTTGCCTTGCGTATAATGTCCATGTATTTAAAAAGCGCAATGGCACTGGCATATATAAAAAATGCAGACGTCCAGTTATCCATCGTAATCGGCTCCATGGGCACTAGCTCCCATTCCTCCTCCTTGGAGCCCTCCTTAGCCTGAATGTCCCTGTGGAGCAATTTGAACACATCTACGTATTCGTGTCGCCAAATCCTGGACTTCGTCTTTTCCACCACGTGAGAACACAAAGGCATTGCAAGACCCATATAAGAGAGCCGCTTCCTAAGCCCCTCTCCGCCCTTGTCCTCACCATCCTTTCCGTCACCCTTCAAGGTGTCCCCCATGTCTCCCACTGGAGCCTCAGCCTGTACTGCCTGTGCAATGACACCCACATGGGCTGCACTAACTCCAGGTATGTCATGAATAGAATGATCTCCCACGCCTACTGACGTGTGTAGTCGTCACAACCTTCTTTTGACCATTGCCCCACACGAACCACCATTCTCCCTTACCTTGCATCAGTGGCGCCTTCCCTTTAGCGGCTGTCCGAGCTGGGCTAGGCCTATTCGTCCCCGCATATGGTCGTCTTCGCCTTTCCTGTGACTACCTGCTCCTGTAATACAGAATTCAAAGAGGGGGTTGCGCCACTCTTGTGCCCGTCCTCCCTCCCGCCTTAGCTTCTCACCTCGCTTTCACGTATCTCCCCTTCTTCCCATTTGTCTGACTCATCCTCATAATCCAGATCCACCTCCACTTCACTGTTCATCTCACACTCGTCGTCCACACCTTTCCCAGCCAATGTCTCGCTCCGCTCATCACGCACATGTTCCTCATGGCGTCTGCCATACTTGCGCCCAGTTCGTTCCTGCAGTGTAGGAAAGGCCCCCGAAGACCCCTAAAGCGCTTCAGACCAACGTCCTGGAGCCATGTTGCACCCTGTTGGCACCGCCTTCTTTCTGCCAGTCCCTTCCACTGACATGGACTCTTTGCGCCACTCATGGCCATATGCGCCACTCTTGTCCGTCGCACACCTGGACCCCTCGGCCGCACAAGCCTCTTTACTGACTTCACGTGGGACACACACACAAGTGCCCAACCCAGACTCAGGGCCCTTCTGCCCCCCCCCCCACTTCCTCCTTGCCTGGCTTCCTTTTCGGGCGACGTTCCCTATCTAGGGCCTCCTCCCTGCCCTTGCATAACTGGGCCCATCTTTCTTCCATCTCCTGGACCGCCCGCCTCTGTTCCCTGATCCTTGCCTCGATGTCCACCGTGGACCAGTCTTGTGCTGCCGGCTGCCCAGTTTTCCAGCCAGCAAATGCCTCCCTGCATGGGCCCCTAAGGGCTCTCCAAGTCCTTGCTGCTCCTCACCAGCACCCCCCGCTCCAGGCTCCTAAAAACTGTTGCCAGGCCCCCCCTTGCCCCGCCTGCCTTCACTCCTGGCCCTCTGCTTGCTGGGGGCCCCTTTGCCCCCCACTCTCCTGGACCCCACCTTACCTGCCTGCACCACTGGAGGGGGGCTTGCCTGGCTACCAGGCCCAGCCACCTGGCCTGCCTCACTAACCTTTGGGGCACCCTCTTTGTTAGGGCCAGCCACAGCCCAGGGGCCTGCTCCAGGACCCTACACCTAATTTCCCTCCAACTGGGCTTGTAATAGGGCCCCCCCTACCTCCTGCGGGGCTGAAATGATGCGTCCCCTCCCCCAACAGACTTTCTTTGTTTTGCCCTTTCAGGCAGGCGCCCACCACAGAAAGATCTCTGTCTAGCTGTCTAGATCTATGAGTATAACTTCTGTTTTCTTAACTCCACTGAGTTTTAAAAAAAGTCAACATTGCTAGCACTCCTTGTGCATGGATTAGTTCACACTGTTGTGTAGTCCGTGTCCAGAGAGGCACGGCTGAGGTCGGTTGTCTGAATACAACAAATAAATTACACTGACGCCATCAATTGGTTATATGGGCAGATTAGCCGGTGGGCGTATACGGCTCTCACTTTCTCCGAGACTTCTCTGACCACGCCTGCTAACCTGTGTTTATTATATACACTTGCCCCATGTGAACTCAGGGCATACCTCAGTTCACACCTTTTACGGGGGTGTAAAACAAACTAACTTCACTCTGTTACGACCCATTACAATGTTAGTGTCTAAGACCAGTTGTGTCACCGGCGCAACACTGCACACACTACTGAACCACAGCTGAATATCAGTGAGGCCGCTTCTGTTCATGCACTCTGCTCAATCTACATACATTAATGTGCCCATAGCCGGCCCAAGTTAGCTTTTTATTTCAATGGGCCCGTCCAACGGGGAGGGGGTGGCTGGGATTGATGACTCCTGCCCATCTACCTTCTGATACAGGCCTCCAGAAAGGCCGCGTAGACCCCCACTGGGCCACTGGTAGCATCTGAACAGGTGCAGATCAATCTCAAATCATCAACCACTTTGCCCTAAAAAGCGGCCCACAGCTGCATCTCAGACACTGGCCCATCGCCCCCGGCCTTACCAATCTGACCCTGGCCACACGGGCTCAGTCTTCCAGTACAAATTCTACACTGTAGTCTTTTTTCCATGGAACTAATAATCCCATTTACCAATGCCCTGTGCAGTATGTAAATGAAAATGGGGCCTGTGTGGAAGGGAGGCAGAGGTGGCTGGTGTTAGGCATTGGGGAGGATGCTGTGCTCCATTGTGCATTAAAAAAAAGGTTGGGCAGGGGCTGGAGACTGGGGGATAAGGTCAGGGACAGGTTGAATTTACGGCCACAGATTCTTGTGATTTTACTGGCCAGATTTTCTGTTTGGCAAAATCTGGTGCAGTACTCCCTGGCCTGTGGAGCACCAGGATGGTTGTGATTGTTTGGAGTAGTATCTCAAAGAGGGATACCACTTCATCGGCCCTCACTGCGCTTGGATGCCTGGCTTCACCCTGGGGCTGTCCACGAGTGGGCGCCTCACAGGGAAAAGCCAGAAGGGGTTCCACAGCGGTATGCGTACAGCGCCTTGAGACCCAAACGGGTGAGTAGTGCGCTATACAAGTGCGAAGTTTTTCATCCAACTTATCATAATTGTTGCTGAAACTGATGTACAAGCTGTAGGTCACAGATTTGAACCCACTGGGGCTAACCTGGCTTTCCTCATTGGAAGATTGATAATTTTAAGTAGTATTGTGTAATGGTAGCACCTGGGACTGGATTACAGGAAGAGCCACGGGGACACAAAAGAATTTGCATCTCACCAGGGCATTTCAGTATTGTAGAAGGGGACATGAACCATTCTGTGGACTCCTTCTGTAACACAGCTTTCATGTGCGTCAAGGGGGTATTTCCTCATTTGCAGGGCAGTGTGGTCCCATGCAAATGAGTGAATGCCTTTGTCCACTGCACCCACTACCTATTACTCAGGGAGGGTGCCTCAGCAAATAGGCTCCATGAGCGCTACCACAGAAGTGATGCAAAGCTAGTGCTCCCAGGAGTGCCCTTTGAAAATTGGGACTTTGCAGTTGTTCATGTTTTGTAATTCAGCACATGGTTCTGGTCTGGGCCATGCACATTTCATGTTCATGTGCTTAAGATGGAGGTGAGGGTACTTTCCCTGACAGTGGAAGTGTATTGCTGACATTCCAGAGACTGTAGAGAGTGGACCTAGACAATGAAATTGGGAAAAAGAGAAAAGCTTCCTGAGCACTGCTATCTGGTAGATAGTAAGGATAATGGGTGGGACTGTAGTATGTGTTCTCCAGAGTTTGAAGAGCCCTTTAGACAAGGCAAGCCTTTTGTCTCTCTTCCTGATCATTGTCAGTGTGGCTGATGATAACCAGGTGAAGAATTTCCACAGCACTGTGTGCCTCTGGTATGAGAGCTCCAACCTGGGGACTGCTGTGAAAAGCATTACTCTACACAAAGGCTGTGTCTGGAAGTCAGCACATGAAAAGAGAACCAACTAAATCTGGTTCTGAAATACAGACAATGAATACACAGACCCTAAATACATTATCTGTATAGAAGTAGTAGCTGCTGACATGAATATTGTTCCAATTCAATGTTCTCTTTGACCAAAGAAGGGGGTGATGCTCGTCAGAGTACCTAGGGGATTCTCTGTGTCACCAGACCTAGTGTATGCTGACGGCCACCTTCCCAGAGACAAAGGGGTATTACTTGGAGTCTGATCTGAAAGGAATAACTGTCCTCCTTTCCCAAAGCACCAGAAAGTCTACTTTCTGTGAAGAAGCAGGTAGGATAAAGCAAACCCTGCAGGTAGAGCTGACTGCTAGCATGGGCAAGACAAAGCTCCTCATGTAGCTGAGGGTCCATCCCTCCAGAGACTCCTCAAAGCATAACTGCATGCTCTTAGACTGGCACCAGCTACTGTCACCACTGAAGCTGCTAGTACATGGCACTTGCCTGAAGTGTGCCCAAGCTGAATACGCTAATGACAGTTACCTGAGGAGTTCTAGAATGAACGCTGTGGCTTCTAGCCCATGGCATTTGTTTGAAATGTGCCAAAGCTGACTATGAGGCAGGTAGCCCACAACACTTGCCCGAACTGTGCCCATGCAGACTATGCAGCTGAACCTGAATGCTGCTGGCCAGTAGCACTTACCCCATGTGTAGCCCGAATGGACTACAACATCATGACCTAAGTGTGGCTTGCCAGAGTGACTGACCAGAAGCTCGCCCAATAGTTTTACCCTCCCATCAAGTGAACTGTAAGTACCTAGAGACAGCTCAATGCTGCAACGCAGAACTGTGAGCAGAAGCAGAGTGCCAAGAAACCTAGACCTTGGAACCTGCTTAACTGCACAACCTGTTCGTAACCAGTGTTTGTGGTGTCAGAGCTGAAATAAAACTAGAGGAGAGGAGCCTGCATGGGCTCGTGATCTCCGACAACTGCCAACTCATAGTGAGCGAGGAAGAGGGCCTTCCATCTTCAAAGACTGCAAGCTATTGTGACTGCTCAGGCGACTGCCTTCAATAGGCAATACCCCCAATCTTCTCCTGGGATACGTGATGGGCTCTGACACACCTATGGCCAGTGGGCCTTACTTGAAGGGGAGAAAACAAAACTGACACGTGCTGTGGCACGAAACTCAGGCCAGTTATGAGGAATTCCATTGGTGAGAACTACTAAAGGCTGAGAGACTGAGTGCATTAATCTGCCTCAGGGGGGTAACTCTGTGCTTGTGCTTAAGACTGCCGTAAGCCATAGTTTTGAGGGTGTGAGGTGGAGTATTGGTTAAGTACCCTTGCCGTAGGTACACTGGCTCTGTCCCAGAGACTCTGAGTACCTGCATCTTGTATTGTGTAGTATTGTTTTTTGAAGAACATTAGAGTACTCTCTGTATTAAACTATACAAACAGTGGGTTGCAAAATCCGTTATTTCTCTGTGGGATAATTGTTGAGTGCTGAACTTGTTTCGTCTCCACACTAGCCTCCCTGAGAAGCCTGTGACTCCTGACCCTCACTTTCACTGACAGTCAAGTCCTGAAAGAATTGCACTTTTCCCAATTTGCGGATCGATAGTAAGACAGATGCAGTGACATCAGAGACAAACAAGAGCGACTATGGTTGAGTCTCATTAACTCCTGCTTGCCCTGTGGTCCCACAAAACGGGTTTGACAGCATCACACAGGTAAGCCACTATGGGTCTCTTATCTGTCAAACTACTTGCCCATCCCAATCTCCTCCTTCAAACTCCTCTTTACCAGCCAAGCTCTGAGGCCACCCCAGACTAGCCCCTTTCACCTGATCAACAGATTCCTTTGTAACCACAAAAACAGCAACTCACAAGCTCCCAAGTTCTTATCCAAAGTCACGAAAGGCAACACAGAGAATGCCTACCTTCATCGTACCTAGTGAGTTCAGTCTCACAAGGGGCACTATTGTGAACATGAAGAAAGATGACTGGCTGGATATTATTACCTAATAGCAGTTCACATGACACAAAACATCACCCACCAATTCCAAAAGCAAAAAATAGCATTGTTATCTAGACTTAACCTTCATGAAGTAGTTTACAACCATTCCACATATGCTGTTTATAGGTAGAGCCTAAGCTTCATGCATGTGCTGTCGGCAAAAAATGCTGTATTCAGTATGTGGGCTTTGACCACGCCCACTATTGCCATTCATTCTTTGTTGTCCTTGTCTTGAATGCTTCCTTTTTATTGGTGCATTTTTCTAAAAGTCCCTCCTTTGTGTGCTTTTTTCCCTCCCATGCGATTTCACTAAGAGAACATTTTTATTGGCCATCACACTATGTTCACGCACGTTCATGCTTCCTTCTGTTACAGCGTGTGATGACCCCTTCCCGTTTGGTTATCCATAGCAATGTGTTCACACCACACCAGTGAAAACACCATGTTTAGGAAGGCACCAAAGGTTTCAGGTTTCATTTGTTCTTGTGACTCTGCTTGGGTATACCTAATTGATGTTTTGCAATCCACTTTTCCCTCCACTGCTGTTTTAGAAGTAATTGGCTCTTTGTGCGTGTTTTCTACCCTCCGGCAAACACACACTCATCCACTTTCAGTCTGCCTCATTCTAAAGTCCTCTAAACAGTGCTGCAGCATCTTCACTGGTCCCAGTGGTAAATCGTCATTTTAATCCTATAGGCAGTGCCTGCTAGCTGCTTCTCTGGTCCCAGTGGTAATTCCTCATTCCAAGTCCTCTAGATAATGCTGCAGCTGCTTCTCTGGTCTCAGTGGTAATTCCTCATTCTTGGTCCAGTAGACAGTCCTCCTGATGCTACACTGGTCCCAGTGGCAAATCCTCATTCTTAGTCCTGAAGACAATGCTGCAGCTGCTTCTCTGGTCCCAGTGGTCATTCCTCATTCTAAGTCCTCTAGACAATGCTGTGGCTGCTTCTCTGGTTCCAGTGGAAATTTCTCATTCTTAGCCTTGTAGACAATACTTCAGCTGCCTCTTCGGTTCCAGTAGTAATTCCTCATTCTAAGTCCTTTAGACAGTGCTGCAGCTGCTTCTCTTATCCCAGTGTTAATTCTTCATTCTAGGTCCTCTAGGAAGTGCTGCTAGCTGCTTCTCTGGCCCGGTGGTAATTCCTCATTCTAAGTCCTCTAGACAGTGCTGTATGCTGCTTCTCTTGTCCTGTAGGTAATGCCTCATTTTAAGTCCTCTATACAGTTTTGCTAGCTTCTTCTGTGGTTTCAGTGGTAATTCCTCAGTGTAAGTCCTCTAGACAGCGATGCTTCTTTGGTCCCAGTGGTAATTCCTCATTCTCAGACCTGTAGACAATGATGCAGCTGCTTCTCTGGTCCCAGTGGTAATATCTCATTCTAAGTCATCTAGACAGAGCTGCAAACTGCTTCTCTAGTCCCATCGGTAATTCCTCAGACTAAGGCCCATATTTATACTTTTTTACGCAAACCAGCGCAGGCGCTGGTTTGCGTCAAAAAGTTTACCACCTGCTAACGCCATTCCTACGTGCATTGCGGGAGTCTTATTGAAGGAATTACCTTAGCCGGCGCTGCGGATTGGTCTGAGCCCAAAAAAATGACTCAAACCAGGCAGCGCCGGCGTAGGGGAAAATGGGGATTGCTCGTCAAAAAATGGTGCAAGTCAGGTTTGAGGCAAAAATCATGCCTCAAACCGGACTAGCGCCATTTTTTGTCGCACAACCCCCATTGAAATGACTCCTGTCTTAGTAAAGACAGGAGTCATGCCCCCTTGCCCAATGGCGATGCCCAGGGGACTTCTGTCCCCTGGGCATGGTCATTGGGCACAGTGGCATGTAGGGGGGTCCAAATTAGGCCCCCCATGTCACTTTAAAAAAAAAAAAATACTTACCTCAACTTACCTGTACTTACCTGGGATGGGTCCCCCATCCATGGGTGTCCTCCAGGGGTGGGCGAGGGTGGCAGGGGATGTCCCTGGGGGCAGGGAAGGGCACCTCCGGACTCCTTCCATGGTCAGAGACCATGGAAGTGAGCCCA
The DNA here is from genome assembly GCF_031143425.1 of Pleurodeles waltl. Classification (NCBI taxonomy): domain Eukaryota; kingdom Metazoa; phylum Chordata; class Amphibia; order Caudata; family Salamandridae; genus Pleurodeles; species Pleurodeles waltl. The sequence goes on along the minus strand of NC_090450.1, from coordinate 534,505,585 downwards.
CAGATCCCTTAACGCCTGCCCTAACCCAGGCGTTAAAAAACGGCGCACATCAGGCTGTGCGCCGTTTTTTAAGGCCCGCCCTCTCCTGTGCGTCAAAATGACGCGGGTGTATAAATAAGGCGCACAGGCCTTAAAGTCATTTTTTGGCCGGGAGCGTCTACCTTGCATGTCATTAACGCAAGGCAGTTTCCTGCATCCAAAATATGACTCACACAGAGGAATTTTGACGTCCGCGGGCTCGGGCGTCAAAGTATAAATATGGGGCAAGGTTTGCGCCGAATGTGCGTCAAAATGTTTGACGCAAACAGAGTATAAATATGCCCCTAAGTCCTCTAGGCAATGGTGCTAGCTGCTTTTCAGGTCCCAGTAGTAATTCCTCATTCTAGGACATCTAGACAGTGCTGCTAGCTGCTTCTCTGGTCCCAGTGTTAATTTCTCATTGTTAGTCCTCTAGGAAGTGCTGCTAGCTGCTTCTATGGTCCTGTCGGTAATTCCTCATTCTAAGTCCTCTAGACAGTGCTGCTGATTGTTTCTCTGGCCCCATCAGGAATTCCTTATTCTAAGTCCTCTAGGCAGTGCTGCTAGCTGCTTCACTGATCACAGTGGTAATTCCTCATTCTTAGTCCTCTAGGCAGCACTGCTAGCTGCTCTCTTGTCCCGTCAGTAACTTCCCCATTCTAGATCCTCTAGGCAGTGCTACACCTGACTTTCTGTTCCCAGTGGTAATTCCACATTCTGAGCCCTCTAGACAGTGCTGGTAGCTGCCTCTCTGGTCCCAACAGTAAGTCCACCCTTCTAAGTTCTCTAAGCAGTGCTGCAGCTGTGTCTCTGGTCACAGTGCAAAATCCTCATTCTAATTCCTCAAGAAAACGCTGCAGCTGCTTCTCTGTTCCTAACAATAACTCCCCCATTCTAAGTCCTCTAGCCAGTGCTGCAGCTGCTTCTCTGGTCCCATCTGTAACACCTCCACTCGAAATCCTCTAGGCAGTGCTGCAGCTGTATCTCTGTTCCCAGTGGCAGTCCCCCATTCTTAGTCCTCTAGACTGTGCTGCAGCTGCACCTCTGTTCATACATCCACTGCACTCCAAACCAAAACACATAGGTAAAAGACATTGGCGCTAATTATGACATTGGCGGTAAATCCTGCTTACCGCCATGCTTACAGCCGCCAACTTACCGCGGCGGATATCCGTTCACCATATTATGACACACACACATCAATCCGACAGAATACAGCCACATACACAAATCCACCAGACCAAAGGTCAGTGATAAACTGGCGGTATCAAAACCCACACTGTTACGCTAACAGAACAACGCCCTTCACATTATGACCCACAAATCACCACAGACGCTTCCATTCAACGGCATAAGCCATTGGTTGTACCTACCGCCGCGCTCACAATGGACACCCACAGACAAAACAACACCACATTGGACAATTCAAACAACATACACCTGACACCCATACACACACCTCACCCACACACCCACACCACTATAAAACACACACTCACATTACCCACAACCCTTTACGAATACCAATAAGCGCCACCAGACTGACACCAAGACCACTGCTACAACTACAGACACACACCACATACACCCATACATCCCTCACTCACCCCACTTCACACACTGCAACACATCACCAAACACACCTTCACAAACACACATCACATAACACCCATGGCACCACAGAGGCACCTCCGTTTCACTGAGGAGGAGTTAAGAGTCATGGTAGAGGAAATCGTCAGAGTAGAGCCACAGCTATTTGGAGCACAGGTGCAGCAGATATCAATAGCCAGGAAGAAGGAGCTATGGTGGAGAATCATCGTGGAAAGGGTCAACCCCCTGGGACAGCACCCAAGAACAAGGGACGACATCAGTAAGAGGTGGAACGACCTACGGGGAAAGGTACGTTCCATTGCAGCAAGACACCAGCTCGCTATACAGAGGACTGGCAGTGGACCCCCACCTCCTCCCCCACAACTCACAGCGTGGAAGGAGCAGGTACTGGAATTACTGCATCCTGAGGGCCTGGCCGGAGTAGGACTGGACTCTGGTAAGTGAACTTTCAACAATTATTACCCGCCTACCTGCGTGCCATCACATACCCTCACCCTCACTCCCATCACTCCACTACATCCCACGCACCCCACCATCACATCTCTCTAATCACAATGCCAAGCCCTGCATGATGTACCAATGCATGGACACCCCTCACAGCCCTGCATGGACACTCATCACTAAAGCATGCACAGCACGGGTATAGAATGTTGTAGAGTGTCCTAGAATTCAGTGACAGAGTGACTTGTCATAGTATGTAGTGTTGTGGAATGGAGTGGAGTAAAGTGTTGTAGAGCTGAGTATAGTGGAGTGGAGTAGAATGGACTGGCGTAACAGAGTGGAGTAGTGTACTGTGTAGTAGAGTGAAGTGCTGTAGATTGTTGTGTTATAAAGTGTAGTGTCATAGGGTGGAGGGGCGTGTCAAGGTGGCATAGCATGGAGTAGCATTGAGCAGAGTGGCATGTCGAACAATAGAGTCGAATGATGTGCTGTAGAGTGATGTGTGGTAAAGTGTCTTAGAATGGAGGGGCGTAGAGTGGAGAGTGGCGTAGAGCGGAGTTGCATATCATAGAACAGAGTGGAGAGGCATATCATATACTGGAGTAGCATGTCATATAGCAGAGTGACATTTTGTAGAGTGACGCACATTGGAGTAGACTGATACAGAGTGCTGTGTTGTAGAATGGAGTGCCGTGTTGTAGAGTGGCATAGAGTGGAGGGGCATAAAGTGGAGCAGAGTGTTGTAGAGTGGAGTGGCATAGAGTGAAGTATGCTTGGAGTGGCAGCGCACTGCCATTACAGACAACATATTTTCAATTGAAATGACTATTACATTTGCAAAGACATACAGGGCCTGATTCTAACTTTGGAGGACGGTGTTAAACCGTCCCAAAAGTGGCGGATATACCACCTACCGTATTACGAGTTCCATAGGATATAATGGACTCGTAATACGGTAGGTGGTATATCCGCCACTTTTGGGACGGTTTAACACCGTCCTCCAAAGTTAGAATCAGGCCCACAGTCTTACCGATAAAAGTATACAGTGCACAACCGATAATGTATGGAAATGTCATCTCCTAGTATATTGATTTGTGTTGATCGTATTAAAATATTTGTTTCCACCACACTTATGAAATACAAAAAAAGTGCTTCACTTTCCTAATTCTGATAAATTCTGAAATATCTGCACTGCACTGTTCATTTAATGTTCATTTACAGACACTTACATTTTGTTGAGTGCTAGAAAAAAACCTTTGCTTTGATGAAAGATTGCCACATAAATCTTCTCACTTTGAAGTCAGAGAAAGAAAAGTAAACACAAGCTCCCTCTGAAGAGAGAGTCTGATAGTTGACCAATGTCTTTGAATGCACAGTAATTGTGACAAGATAAGAACAAGATTTAAAGGCTTTTTTATAGAAAGTGAGCATTCACGGAAGAATATTGTAAACAGGATAGGCTCCACAGGAGGAATAAACTCAAGCTGGACAACCTAAAACAATTAAAACCAGCAAATATAAAGCAAGCAAATGTGAGCTAGAAAACACAAAGCCAATGGTAAGCAATGGGTGAAATGCATTTTCAGGGAAGCTTTCAGAAATATCATCATCATTATTATTTTTATAATACCAGATTTGTAAAGCGCATTGCTACCCAGCAAGGGTTTCCCAGCACTATGCGCTTCCCGGTATCGCAAGCCATGCCTTCGCTATACATAAAATCAGAACAACCAGGTTTTTAACTTTTTACAGGAGTCCGAGAGAGAGAGAGAGACACTCTCATATGGGAAGGTAAGGAATTTAACATCTTAGGACTTAGATAGGAAAAAGCCCAACCTCGATGGGATTTCTGTAGGAGGCAGGCCCTCTGTGTAGTGTGCAACACTAGCCACTGTGCAGAGGGTCCAGGCAACCACACGTTGGTTTCCAGAGGTAAAAATTAGACCACCTAGTGCTCCAATTTTTAAGGTAGCTGGTCGAGCAGTTAGGCTAATCCAGGAGACGTGCTAAGCATTTGTTGTACTCACAGATCCAATCATGCACCACACACACTCAATGAATAACTCGAGACCAGAATTTATAAAAATACTTCAGACTTTTATATACATTTTCAGACCAAGATCTTTAAGATATGTTAAGTACTTTTTGGGATATGACCTTTCAAAATTTTAATAAAGTTAGTCTTTTTGTGCATAATTACGCACCATAGGAATCGATAGGCAGTCACTTTAAAAAATGCATTAAAAATCATGCAATTGGGTTACCAGTCTCTTCTTTTGCAGGATGGTCGAAGCAGTCGGTGGGCACACTGTTCCAGCTGGATGGCCTTGGGCAGCTCCCAGTTCTGGTGGGAGCAGACCAGGAAAGTCTGCTGGCACAGGGCCACTTGGAGGGGCCACCTGGAAAAGGAGCTCGATTGCAGATTTAAAGATGGTGCCTTAGGGTCCCATTGGGCTGTCAAGGCCGCAAGGGGTTAGGGACCTGGGGCACACAGCAGATTCTGCGATGCAGGTCTCAGGGCGGCCAGATGCAGGGCGAGTGGGAGGTCTTGGATGCTGTGCGCAATGAAACCCTTTGGAGCTGGAGGTAAGTCTTCTTCCGGGGGCCTTGCAGGACAACAAGGGTGCTCTGATGGGAGGTACGGGGTGTCACTGAAGTCCCTCGACTGGGGTTTCCTCCTGGTCCAGCTGCAGCTCTGGGTGAGGTGTTTTTGGTGTTTTCCGATGTGCACTGACCAGTACATGGGGTATTGGCACAACTCGGCCATAGGAGGGCGCTGTGCCACCAAAGATGGCACACTTGCAGGTCTCATCTGGGCTATTGTTGGTGTGTTGTTGTGACTGCCGGTTGCAGAGCTATCGTCCGGTAGGTGAAGTGACCCTCACTGGTTTGCTGGTTCCTGGTAGGTTTCTTTGGTTTCTTGAGTGGTGCCTCCACTCAGGAGGGAGATCTTCGGTTATTTGCAAAGCCTGGAGGTCCTCAGGGTCTTTTGGGGTGGGTCCAGTAGTCAGTTCATCTGCAGTGGCGATTGTAGGGACTCTGGTGCAGCAAGCAGGGGTCTTGGAGCCTCTTCTGTTGCAGCAGGTCCTCTGTTCTCGTCCTATTGAGTTCTTTGGTGCTGTCTTCTTTTCTTCCTGATGAATCTGATTTCTTAGTCTAGGGAAGCCCACTAAATTCAGAATTTAGTGGGCATTTTAGGGGGAACCTGGTAGTGTCCAGTGGGACACTTACCCTTGGGTGGCTACACCCACTACAGGGACCACTTCCTGTGGGTAGGGTCACTTCCCTAAACCTCATTGGCTATTTTCCTGCCATCCAATATGGAGGAAATGAAATGGGGGGTCCACTTCGCCTGCAAGCCCCTAAGGGTGGTGCATACTCAGTGAGACCCCTCTTCCTACCCTTTGTGTGGTTTCCCACCTTTGCTCCTGCCAAAAGTGGGGATGGACAAGGGGGAAAGCCATCTTCTGCTAGCAGCGGGCCTGGGGGCTCGATTTTTAAGGGCAGTAACCCTTTGAAGCTCACCGCCAGGAGACTGCACATTCCTGAGGGAGAGGCTGTTAGCTCCTTCACCCAGGAAGGGCATTGTTTTACAAACCAGAGAGCCAGGGCTCTCCCCCACGTTTGTCTATTGGCTGCCTGGAAGTGGCATACTGGATGGAACCAGTCAGCAACTATGCCAATTAGGTTAGTTTTTGCAGGGTGCACCTCTAAGGTGACCCCTGGGTACATTTACGGTTAAATCCAATACTGGTGCTAGTTTGGATTTAGCACTCTGAGTTGTTTGATACCAAACAGCAGAGTGGACATCATGTAGCTGGGGAACTCATATTTGACCAGTGTCCAGTACATGTATTTAAAATGGCTGCTCTGTTCACTCACCATGTCCCAGGTTCGGCATGGACACAGTGGGGGCATTCTGCTCATGCAACTATGCCCTCCCATATACTAAGGTGCACCCTTCCTTAGGGCTGGAAGGCCTGCTAAAGAGGTGACTTACCCATAACATATGCAGTGTAGGGTGGACAGGGCACATAGGGAGTGTGCCATGTCGAGTTTGTCTTTTTAGGTTTGCCCCAGTACACTCAGCCTGCAATGGCAATGCTGGGCGCATCTGGGTGCATCTGGGTGCAGGGCCCTAGAGGGTGGCACAATCAGTACTGCTGCCCTCAGGGGCCTACTCTTAATATCCCATGCCTTGGGTATTGGGGTAGCCATTTACTAGGGACTTACAGTGATACTTAAGAGTGTATCCAGTTGTGCCAAGCATCACAACAGATTTGGGGAAAGAGCTCTGGCCCAGGGAACCTGGTTAGCAGGGGTCCTGGGCACTACAACTTTTAGGACACATCAACATCAGGCTAAAATGTGGGGGACTACCTGTGCAGAAAGAGGCCTCTTCTCACTATTTCCTCACTCTGGGAATTTTGACAAGGTCGGAGTTGCTGAAATGTGAAGAACGATTAAGGTGTTATGGTGACACCAAGGGGCATATTTATACTCCGTTTGCGCCGGATTTGCGTCGTTTTTTTTTACGCAAATCCGACGCAAAACTAACTCCATATTTATACTTTGGCATTAGACCCGTCTAGCGCCAAAGATCCTGGAGTTTGCGTCATTTTTTAGCGTGGACACCTTCCTTGCGTTAATGATATGCAAGGTAGGCGTTCCCGTCTAAAAAATGACTCCGAGGCATGTGCGCCGTATTTACACTCCCGGGCAAAAATGACGCCCGGGAGTGGGCGGGTCCAAAAAAATGACGTCCAGACGCTTTAGCGTCATTTTTTAACGCCTGGTCAGGGCAGGCGTTAAGGGACCTGTTGGCTCGGAAGGAGCCCAGAGGTGCCCTCCCATGCCCCCAGGGACACCCCCTGCCACCCTTGCCCACCCCAGGAGGACACCCAAGATTGGAGGGACCCATCCCAGGGAACTTAAGGTAAGTTCAGGTAAGTATTTTTATTTTTATTTTTGGGTGGCATAGGGGGGCCTGATTTGTGCCCCCCTACATGCCACTATGCCCAATGACCATGCCCAGGGGACATAAGTCCCCTGGGCATGGCCATTGGGCAAGGGGGCATGACTCCTGTCTTTGCTAAGACAGGAGTCATTTCAATGGGGGTTGGGAGTCCAAAAAAATGGCGCAAATCGGGTTGAGGCGAAAATTTTGCCTCAGCCTGACTTGCCCCATTTTTTGTCGCCCAAGCTCCATTTTCCCCTACGCCGGCGCTGCCTGGTGTAAGTCATTTTTTTTACGCACACCAGGCAGCTCCGCCGGCTAACGTCATTCCATAAATAAGGCGCCCGCATGGCGCTTTGGAATGGCGTTAGCCGGCGTTAAATTTTTTGACGCACAACTGCGTTGGCGCAGTTGTGCGCCAAAAAGTATAAATACGGCCCCAAGAATCTGAGATAAATTGGGCCTAGATTGATCTACATTTATGCATGTAGCATAAGGCCAGATGTAGCAAACGTTTTGCGACTCGCAAATGGCAAAATTTGCCGTTTGCGAGTCGCAAAACGCGTATCCCAATGCAGAAATGCATTTTGCGAGTCGTTACCGACTCGCAAAATGCATTTCGAGACTCGCAAATAGGAAGGGGTGTTCCCTTCCTATTTGCGAGTCGCATTGGGATGCAATACCATTTGCGACCGCATATGCGGTCGCAAATGGTATCGCAGTTACCATCCACTTCAAGTGGATGGTAACCCAATCGCAAATTGGAAGGGGTCCCCATGGGACCCCTTCCAGTTTGTGACTGGAGCCCAAAATATTTTTTCAGGGCAGGGAGTGGTCCAAGGGACCACACCCTGCCCTGAAAAAAAACCGAAACTAAAGGTTTCGGTTTTTTTTGACGTGCAGCTCGTTTTCCCTTAGGGAAAACGGGCTACACTTAAAAAAAAAAAAACTGCTTTATTTAAAAGCAGGTCGCTAACATGGAGGTCTGCTGACGTCAGCAGGCCTCCATGTTAGCGAGTGCCTATACTCGCAATGGGGCCGCAATTTGCGACCCACCTCATGAATATTCATGAGGTGGGTCATTGCGACCCCATTGCGAGTTGCAGTCGGTGTCTGAGACACCGTACTGCATAGCAATTTGCGACTTGCAAATTGCGAGTCGCAGGGACTCGCAATTTGCAAGTCGCAAATTGCTTTTTTCCTACATCTGGCCCATAGTGCTTTAAATTGCACTTGTTCAGTTTATAGCAAGTGAAGATCATGGAGATGGTGGCCCGAGACGTAAATTTAGAGGGGTGCAATTAAAGTCTTGTGGCAGCATTTTTCACTATGTGAAGCAGCTTGAGTAAGACCTTTGAGATGCCTAGGTAAAGAATATTACCATAGTATAGCATGGAAATAATCATTGTTCTTTGGGTTGAGACAAGAAGATATCCTAGAATTTTCCTAAGCTATCTTAGTATTCCGAAACAGATGGATGCAACCTTGGTGATCTGATGTCTCATGGACAGCTTGTTGTGAAGCCAAAAAACAAGATTCTTGACAGCGGGTACCGGAGTTGGAAATGCACCCAAAACCTCAGGCCGCAGATGGGGTCACCAAAGATAAGGGTAGTTACCCACCAACAGAATTTCAGTTTAACCCCATTCAACTTGAGGGAGTTAGCGTTCATCCAAGGTGAAACCTTTGTAAGTCAGATATTCCATAGTGTCAGCCCTCGATTCTCCTGAAACAGGAGAACCACAATCTGGATGTCATCAGCATATTAAAAGAGAGAGACCGCAACTTTCCACATTATCTGCAAGTGGCCTTACATAAAGATTAAATAGGGTTGGCTGAGGGTTCAGCCCTGAGGCACACCAGATGATAATGGGTAAGGCTTTGAGCGATGCTGTTGAGTATGTACCTGGAAGAAATGGTCCTTCTGGAAAACCCTTAGCCAAGTCAAGGCCTTGCACTGCACACCCATCTCCTCTAATCTTTAGAGAATTATGTTATAGTTAACCATGTCAAACACAGCACTAAGATCCAAACGAATCAAACCAGCAGAACCTGTCTTGTCTACCTGACATCTGAGATGTTCAGTGATGCAGAGAAGAACTGACCTTGAGTTATAGCCGGCTCTAAAAGCCTGTTGCAAGGGGAGGAGCAGACCATTTTGTTCCATATACACCATACGTTGTTTATTCATTTTTTTCCAGCACTTTGGCCAAAGTAGGCAAAAGAGAGATTGGAGTATAAGACAAGGTGAGTGAGTCAGGATTCTTGTTTTTTAACAGGGGCATGGCCACTGACTGTTTCCACGCCTTTGGGATGTTTTCTTCTGAGAGTTATGTATTCTGAAACTGAGTTAGCATATCCAGAGGTCTAAAGTAGACCTGTGCGGTGAGCTCCACTCCACTGGCTGAGCTAACAGAGTTTTTGGAACGCAGCACTCCGCTTGGAGCATGGAGTTAGCCAAAAAAACTCCACTAGCCCCGCCAGCAGAGCAGAGCTCACCCGGGGTGCGCTGCAGCCCAATATGGGCTGCACAGTGCAAGCACTGACAGTCTGCGCTTGCGCAGTGCAGCCCATAACTGGGCTGCAGCTCACACAGAGCACAGAGGGAGGCAGCCACTGCAGAGAGAGACTCGTCGCCGTTGTACGACGAGGAGAGGTGACCCCCAGGAAGACCCAGGTAAGTCCTCGTCTCTTACTCTCTTTTGTCTTTGTTTGTGCACACTGGTGAACAAACAAGGACTGACACTGCAGTTTTCACTGCCTACTGCCCTGGCCTGAATTCAGGCTAGGGTCGTAGGCAGTGAAAGCTTCTGTTTCAGTCACCTTGTGCACCGTACTCTCCCATGTGCACTGCACCCGGCTCAACAACTTTGTTTGAAAAAAAAGCTCACTAATTCGTCCCACTGAGGTTGCGAAAGGGGGGCAAATGGAACAATATTCATGAGATCTGACAGTGTTTTTACTACTTGAAAAAGAGTTTTAGGGCAATTTTGAGCCAACATTATTTTTTCAGAATAGAAAGAGACTCTAGAAGAGTGGCAGTTTTTATGATAGTATTTTAGAGCCAACTTATACTTTTGGTTATCTGTTTCACAATAGAACTTACGCCAGACTTTCCAAGTGTTTACAGATCTTTTTGTTTTTGCCCAAGGCATCATTACACCAGGGTGCTGGTACTTGATACAAAGGTGCGGCTTGCCGATAACGATCCACCTTTCGCTTCATAGCTTGTTTCGAAGCTAGAAGAGTTGTGTGAAGTAGGCCCTGGATTCAACGGATCTGTCGTGAAAAAGAAGTGACTGCAGGCACAGAAGAAGGTTTTCGAATAACAGTAGTGAAAGTCCTCGGATGAAATCCATAAGTACAATAAAAGGGTGTGGTCTTGGTCGCACTATGTATTGTGTTGTTATAGGAGAACTCGGCAAGAGCAAGATATTCCGACCAATTGCTTTGTGTGGCATTACAGTAACATCTCAGATACTGCTGAAGTTCTTGATTCACTCGTTCAGTTTGCCCATTCGTTTGTGGATGGAAACCCGAGGATAAAGAAATCTCAATGTTAAAGAAGGCACAAAAGGCTCTCCAGAAACGTGATACATATTGAGGTCCTCAATCCGAAATGACCTCTTGAGGAAGACCATGGAGGCGAAAAATATCCCGTAAAAAAAAGCGACTCATTTCTGGGGCCGTTGGTAGTTTCTTCAAGGCTGAAAAATGGGCCATCTTGGTGAATGAATCTACGGTCACATAATTACTTGGTACCAGATGAGGTAGGTAGAGAACATATGAAATCCGTGGATAGAGTACACCAAGGAGTGGAAGGAACCGGTAAAGGTCTTAATAAACCTGCGTTCGGGGTATCTTAGTCTGGGCACAGACTGGGCATGCTGACACATAGGTTTCAGTGTCTGTCTTTAGCGAAGGCACCAAAAAGATCGCTGAAGCAGCTCCTGGGTCTTCCTGATACCTCAATGACCGGCTATAAGAGAATCATGGCACATTTGCAGGGCTTCAGTCTGCACTTTCTTGGTAGGTAGGAAAAGAGCATGTTGATGATAGAAGTAGTTGTCCTTCTTCTGCAAAAAAGGAGTCACTCTATCCCATTCTGAAGCAGACAGAAACTGGTACTCGGATTGAATGCGTTCTTGAAAAGATTGATTAGCTCCGATGATCCTGCTAGACTCAATAAGATGTGGAGAGGAGTTCTGGGCTATGTCAGGATATCTGCGGGATAAGGCATCTGCCACTAAATTCTGGGAACCAGGTATGTACGTGATCGCGAAATCGTACTGGCTAAAAAAGAAAGCCCATCGAGCCTGACGACTGTTGCGACACTGAAAGCTCTGAAGACACTGGAGATTACGGTGATCAGTCCTAGCTTCAAAAGGCTCTCTGGAACCCATCAGGAAATGCCTCCATTCCTTACAAGCTACTTTGAGAGCGAGTAGTTCTCGTTCCAGAACAGAATAATTTCATTCAGCCTTTGATAGAATATGAGACAGATAAAAGATAGGATGTTCCAATCCATCATTGTCTTGCTTCTGCAGCAGAACTGCTCCAATAGCTCTGTCTGAGGCATCAGTCTCGACGATAAATTTCTTGGTATTGTCAGGATGACGCAACACGGGTGCTTGGGTAAAGGCTGTCTTTAATTCTTGAAACGTGCGTTCGGCCTCCTTGGTCCAAATTAAACCCTTCTTCAGGTTTTCTTTCTTAATTGTTTGTGTTATGATTTGTAGGTGGGCAAAGTTCTGAATAAACTGACAATAAAAGTTTGATAAACCAAGAAAACATTGCATTTCTTTAATGGATGTTGGAGAAGGCCAATCTAATATGGCACTGACCTTGTCAGGATCCATGGATATTCCGTGTTGATTAATACAAAACCTGAGATACTTTACTTCAGATTTATGGAACTCACACTTCTCAGGTTTACAAAACAATTGGTTTTTCTTGAGTCTTTCCAGGACTTGCAGGACGTGAGCTACATGGTGCTCAGGATCACGGGAATATATCAAGATATCATCCAAATAAATGACTACATATTGATTGAGTACATCAGAGAACACTGAATCCATAAATCGTTGAAAAACAGAAGGGGCGTTGGTCAGTCCAAAGGGCATAACACGATACTCATAGTGCCCAAAAGGGGTACGGAAAGCTGTTTTCCATTCATCTCCTTCCTTGATCCGAAGGAGATGATAGGCACCCCGTAAGTCTAATTTAATAAATATCTTGGCTCCTTGAATGGCATCCAATATATCTCTGAGTAAAGGCAGTGGATATCGATCCTTAATCGTTAATTCTGTTGAGTTCCCGAAAGTCCACACAAGGACACAGATCCTTAGTCTTCTTTGGGACGAAGAAGAGAGTAGCCCCAGCGGGGGACGTGGAAGGAGCAATCAAACCGTTGTGTAAGTTGTCGTCTAAATATTCCCTTAGCACCTTCTTTTCTTGGTCTGTCAGAGAATACATTCGACCGAAGGGGATGACTTCATCAGGAACTAAAGGAATAGCACAGTCATAACTACTGCGATGAGGTGGCAAAATAGGATTACTAGGTTTCTGAAAAATCCTGATATATTCCTGATAACAATCTGGAACCCCCTGAATAATATTGATAGAGTTATCCTTAGTTGACTGACAGAACCTTTTTGGAGTCCAAGAAGAAGTAGTGGAATAACAATTCTGTTGACAAAATGAAGACGTTAAGGATATAGTTCGTGTTTCCCAATTGATATAGGGGTTGTGTCGGGCTAACCAAGGAATTCCCAAAATCATGATGTGATTTGGTGAGGCTATGAGATCAAAGGCAACGTGTTCTTGATGCCCCCCAAATGTCAAACAAAGAGTAGGAGTTGAGGCCACCACAGGTCCTGAGGTTAACGGAGAGCCATCCATCGTGTGAACCTGCTCAGGAGTTTCTTTAGGAATGCGGGGAATTCCTTTACTCGTAGCCCAGGTCTCATCCAGATTGAGTCCACTGGCTCCACAATCAAGGAGAGCCAGAAGATGTTCTTCTTGATCTTGTGAACTTTGTAACTTGACCGAGAGGATAAACAGGGTGGACATGCTTTCTTTGGAGGAACATATTGATGGTACTTCAGCTCCTCCCGTCTCCTTCCTCCTTACAGGGGACGGGAGCTGGCGTTTCCCGCAGGCCTGGAGGGATGTACCGGACAACTACGGATCAGGTGGCCAGCCTTACCACAGTATAGGCAAAGTCCCCTTCTTCGTCGTCCCTCCCTTTCTGACTCCGTCAATGGCCCACGAACCAGATCTATCTGCATGGGCTCTTCTTGGGGAGGTGGAGAGGCTTCAGATGGACTATCTTGCGTTCGCCGACTGCTAGCACGGAAGGTACCGGACTGGTATGGAGCTCTAGTTCTACGTCTTTCCATCTTGCGTTCTCGAAGTCTATACTCGATGTTCATAGATTGATCCATTAATTCTTTCAAAGAACAAGCTGGAGAAGAGTGTAAAAGCTCATCTTTCATTTCTTCATGCAGGCCTCGGCGGAAAAGGGTTACGAAGGTGCGTTCTACCCAGGAGGTTTCAGCTGCCAGCTGTTTGAAGCGGGTTATATACTGCAGTACATCCTGATTACCCTGCTGAATGTCACATAAGGCTTCTTCAGCTGCTGCTTCTACCCCAGGTCTCTCAAACATTTGTTTGAAAACAGTCAGGAAGGCGGAATAGTTAGCCAGGACTGGGTCATCTGCAGAAACCAGAGGAGTCGCCCAAGCAAGCGCTGGACCAGACAAGGCGCTGATCAGATAGCCCACCTTAGCCTTATCCAAAGAAAACTGGAGTGGACGAAAGGCAAAGAAAACCGTCAGGGCGTCCAAAAATTCCTTCATCTTTAAAGGATCTCCGGAATATTGAGGAATAGTAGCAGATACGGGTGGTATGTCCATTGATCGGGAAGACAAGACCTGTCGTAGCGCAGTGTTCTCTGCCCGTAACTGTTGTAACTCTTGGGCTTGTTGTTGGACAGTCTGTAACATAGCTTGAGCATTTTCTGATGCCTCTCCCTGTGGATCTTCCATGGCGCTCTCGCAACGCAGAATCTTTTGGTGTTGCAATCTGTCACGTACTGCGCTGGACTTCTCACCTCTGGATTTCGGATTGGCGAATACACCAAGTCTTCCACAGGTCCTGGATACTCCCAGATAAGGGCGACCCCTTCTAGTAGCCACGGTGCCGCTTGACAGGCTACGCCAAAGCAGACCGTACCCTCCAGAAGGAGTCCCAGAGGGAAAAAACCCCAACACTGGGGAAAAAACCTCTAACAGGAACTCCTGAAGGAAAACAAGAAAAAACAGGACTTGACAACAGGAAACAAAAATAGGCAATATCCAGAGTAAAAGGCAGGAAAAAAGGAACAGGCAAAAATATCCCATGGCAAAAGCAGGAACAAAGAACAGGCAAAAATCTCCCAAGGCAAAAGCAGGAACAAAGAACAGGCAAAAAATCTCCCAAGGCAAAAAGCAGGAACAAAGAACAGGAGCGAACAGCACAACCAGAAGGAAGTGTTTGCAACGCAAGGAGGAACAAGACTGACTGACTTATATACTGAGAAAAGGGAAGTGACATCACAGGAAAGGGAAGTAACACCATCTTGGATTGGGAAAAGCCCATAGACCAGTATAGAAAAAAAGAAGTAGTATAAAAGAAAAACAGAGCATGCTGGGACAAAAACACGAAGAAGACAAGATGGACACAACATGGATAGAGACAGGCAAAAGGACCAACAAAAAACCCACCACCAACAACAAAAGAAGAAAAAAGGCTACAAGTAAGTGTAGCGCGACCAGGAGCGAAATATATGCTTCCCAGAAAGCATAGTAAAAAAACACGGGGAACGGCGCTCCGAATATCGGTAGCGCGTTCCACCCGCGAGGGCAGAAAGAGACGCCGCGTCAGAGTGTGGCATTACAGGGGCGGCTACTAGTGGGGGGTGTGACCTATCAATATCTATTTGTGGAACGCAGTTCATGTCCCCTCCCCAAATACTGGGTGAGGTTAAGTCGTTTGATAGGTGTGAGATCGTGTTTTGTAGGAACTCGCCCTGCTTGATATTCAGTTCGTATATCCCATTAATTACTAGCGTTTCACCGTCTAGTGATCCTACTATTTGTATAAACCTGCCATTTTTATCTGCTGTGCTGTGTTCTACTGTGTATGGGACCCCTGGGGCTATCCAAATCAGTACTTCTCTTGCGAAAGTTGACGTCCCTGATCCGTATATTTGTCCCGCCCATTTCTTCTCTATATGTTTAATATCTTCCGGTGTGACATGTGTTTCTTGTAGTATGGCAATGTGGATATGGTGGTGTTTTAAGTGTGTGTATATTCTATTGCGTTTGGACATTCCCGCCATACCTTTCACATTTCAAGTTAGTATGTTATAGATAGACTCTTTGTGCATTGTATTTTATAGTATTATGACTACCTATCTATCTCGTCTGAGGGGCCACTGGTCCAATCCCCCACCTCCTCCACAACCCTACCCCGAGCACCTGCCCCCACTGCCATCCCCTCCCACACCGATCCCCGCGCAGGATGATACCGACCTCAAGAAGATGGGATAGGCCCCGATGTAGGAAGAAAAAAGTAAGATAAACAACATAAAAGGATATTTGGGCCGATGCCCAACTTTAAACGGTGTGGCACAACTGGTGCCTAAACTTGAGTCTGTATAGTTCAGTTCCATTCGGGTACTGTTCAGGTGGTGGGGGATGTGGATTAATGGAGGTCGGGCAGCTTATCTGCCCCCCACCTCAATGCTTTTTTTGTTCCTCTGCAATGTCCCTGGATATGTTCGTGTTATCTGGCATTAGTTTCTCGCGACTTGTAGAGTCTGCATCGGGTCTAGTCTCGCTGTAAAATGCCATCCGTGTCCGCTTTCGCATATTGGAGGGAAGGGAGCTCGCCCCCGGTTGTCCTAGGGTTGACGAGCTCACTCAAGTTAACTTCTTCGAGTCTTCAGATTTTGTCTGCCAGGCGTGAAGTGAGGTCGGGGCCACCCAGTGACTAGGAGAGGGAGGAGCTGGAGCCACTGCGCAGTGAGCCGCTTTCATTTAAGTCTGCTTCGCCTTTGGTGTCTGATAGCAATCGTGTAAATGTGCTAGTGTCACTTACGGTTTTCACGTGGTCGGCCGCCATTTGTGATTTAGTTGGACGCGCAGTAATATTTTTCTTTTTCTTTTTCCTAGAGCTGGGGGTAATCCATCCCTCTTTTGCTGTATCATCGTTGGATGGTTCGATTAGGCCCTTAGCATGTAACCCTGTCCATGCATCTTCAGGGGTTGGAAACATATGAGTTTTTTCGTCCACTATTATTCGGAGGCGAGCTGGAAACATAAGTGAGTAAGTGATTTTGTGCTCACGCAATATTTGTTTGATTTTGACATATGATGCTCTTTTACGTTGTACTTCCATTGTATAGTCTGGATAAGCAGTAACGTTGCTGTTCTCCAGGCTGACTGCGCTTGAAGTTCTGAAATGTTGGAGGACTTGGTCTCTGTCTCTGTAATTTAGGAAACGCGCTATCAGAGGACGAGGTGGAGCGTCTGGCCGCGGAGGTCTACCAGGGATTCTGTGTGCTCTTTCTATCACTGGTGCTTTGGTGGAGTCTCGTATATTCATTATGTTTTTCAGCAAGTTCTCTAAAAATTCCTCAGCATTGGGTGCTTCTTTTCGTTCTGGTATGCCTAGGAATCTGATGTTGTTG
Source organism: Pleurodeles waltl (assembly GCF_031143425.1). Classification (NCBI taxonomy): domain Eukaryota; kingdom Metazoa; phylum Chordata; class Amphibia; order Caudata; family Salamandridae; genus Pleurodeles; species Pleurodeles waltl. Next base: position 534,488,822 of record NC_090450.1, on the reverse strand, counting down.
CATCTGGAGCGACCCTCCGCTTCCTCGGCTCTGCGTTGTAGTTGCAACATTTCCATTTCCATTTGTTGAATTTTAGTTCTCATATTTGCGACCTCGGGTTGGACAGTTTTTTGTGCTAATTCTGTATTGTTGACCCTGTCCATTAGTTTGCGATGGTCTGCATGAAGTAGTGTGACCTCCATGACCGCCGTGTCGATTTTGCCCTCAATTGAGGACTTGGTGTCCATTATTGCTTGTAAGAGTTTATCGAATTGCAAAGAATGGGTACACAGCGTTTCGTTCACTTGACGGAGTGTTGTAATTTGCGTGTCGGATTCGCTTGCGGGGGTGGGATACCACCGTCCATGTGGTTCCCTGGTTTGGGCTGTTTTGGCTTGACCATTGTGTCCTGCAGCAATAGTCACTACTGGTCTGCTCATTGAGGCTGGTTTTGGTTGGGATTACCAGAGGGACACAGGGTGCACTGGCGATTTAAAGTCCACTTACGCCTGGTTAACTTCGTAGGTGCAGGTTACCTGGAAAACTGTACGTGTCTCTATGATTGTGCCTCTCCCCAAAACTCTAAAGAACTTGTGTCGATTTGGCGAATTACTGAGGAGATTCTTGTTCTGCTGTGACGCCTGGTGTAGGCTTGTTTTGCCGGCAAAGGAGGTCGGAGAGCACTCGACCGTTAATATCAGAGTACTAGGGAACCATCGCGAAAATGCATATCGTCCAGACTTTATATCCGTTGGGTGGTAGTTTACCCAGTTTCAATTATAAGGGTGATTTATGGGGTCCAATTGAGCCTCCCGTCTGACGATCCCTCTTGGGTTCCGTTTCTACACTGCTTATTTCCTTCTTCAGGTGTTTGAGGAGTTCCAGGTTATTCTCTCAGATCCAGCGCAGTGCCTTGATGATGGAAAAGCAGTTAATGAGAGTTCTGTCGGGTCATATGTACACTTTACGGCCCCTTCGTGCTTCCATGTGTTGTGCTCTGGGGGAACCAGGAGAGCCTTGTTTGCTTCAATCTCGGGCTGACAGTCCCTTTGCACTGGAGAGTACCTTCTCCCTATTCTATGGCGTGTTTATATCTTTTAATTTTTTTTTATTGTTTTGTTTTTCCCCTTTTTTTTTTATTACTCTTTTGTGTTTCTTGTCGTGTGCAACCGATTCCGCTTGAATCTTCAAGGGCTCCTGCCCAACTGGCTCCGCTCAACTGCCGCTCCAGCGGCAAGTCGATCACAATTAGCTACGGGGGCGAGCCATCGCCTCCGTGCCAGAGTGTTTGAGTGAGGCCGCGGCTCCCTCGACGACTCCTCCAGGGGGTCCCGGCTTGGGCGCCCGTGCTATAAAAACCCCACTTCCGTCCGCCGTGGCGGCGAGAGCAGGAACGTTCGGGGAACCGGGAGGCAGCGCCAAGGATCACCCAGCGTCCGCCCCCACTCCGGACAGTGTGGCCCAGGCCCTCTCGGCACCATCGAGTCCAGGTAGGCCGCGGCCCGAATGGCCCCTCACCTCGGGGGCACTGAACCGGGCACACGGAGCTCGCAAGCCCAACTCGGCTCCCCCTCACAGCGGGGGCAGGTCCGGGCAGAGACCCAGGAGGCCCGTGCTCGATGGCAGTTAGCGCTCACCTCCCAATCAGGGTCCACGGCCCAGGCCCCTCCAGCGCCGGCGTTAGTCGCGTCGATCCCGTGCAGTCGTGCTTGTTTTCCTCGATATATTGCCTAGCCCCTACGTGTATAAGGGCCTTCTCATATTGCAGGCATAAGTGTGGGACATCACAGGGATCAGGATGAAAGCAGATTTCGGTGGGCCGTGAGCGGAGCTCTTAGTTCAAGCGTCCGCTCCGGCCGCCATCTTGGCCACGCCCCGCCGAGGAGCGACACTTGATATTGAAAAAATGAAAACAGTCAGACTTGGGCTCCAACATATCATCAGATGTCGCTAGCAAGCCAGACAGCTGTGCTGTTTGGTAGGCTTCACCCTAAAAATCACCAAATCTTCAGTTAAGAATTTCCCCCCTTCATGGGCGCCAACAAACTCTTATATCACTTAAATCCATGACAGGACCTGCCACCAACACATTCCTCACTTCATTAAAATCCATGCTACAAACACCGAAAACGTTAACTCCACAACCTCTTCACCTGATATAAACTAGGAACTCATTATGACCAAAAGATACAAGAGCCAACTCAAAAAGTCTGTGCAGATCCCATACAAAGTAAATCACATACAAAATAACTCAGGGCCAGTTTTAGACCAGGGCAGGCCCACTCGGCGCTGTCCTGGAGGAGAGGCACTGACCTTTGGTGGGGGAAGTTGATGAGCAGGGGGGTACTGTGTTTAGTAAAAAGGTATGATTTAAAAGCACCTGCTGTAGAGTTCCTTATGTGTCCAGTTTTCAGGCAGCAATAAAAAATGTCATGATAACTCTTCTGATTACTGTTTTTACTAGCGAGAGAGTTCGGAATTATGTCTAGTGGCAGTTTTGACTCGCCATAAAGTAGCGCAGAGGGTTAATATATCTGCTGCATAAAAAATTCTGCATTTTATGTGGACAGCTGAGTGGATTGGTAAAGCCATCCTTTACCAGCACGTTTAAAACAAATGCATTGTATTTGAGAGAGTATCTAAAGAGAGATGAGTGGCACTTTTGCTGGGTGGTAGTGAGGGAATCCGAGAAGGATATCATATGGGCGGCGCCAAAACACATTGTTGCACCCTGTAGGAAGCTTGCTGTTTATATGGTATATCAAAATGAGATATACCATGCAGAGTCCAGGGGTTCCCTTACTAGTGGACGGAGCTTGCTTTAGCAATCCCAAGGTGCTATTTTAGGGGGTAGTCTGGTCGAGCAGCCTCAGGCTTATGAGAGATGAGTGTTTAGACATCTTCAAATACTTACACAGTCAATAAATGAGACACACGACTCAAGGAGATCCACACCAATTTACTAAAATAACAAGTATCTTTATGTTTTGGCATCAGAATCAATACAATCAGGTAAGTATGTTTTGCAAGAGAAAACTTTACAGTGTAGAAAAGTCAACAAAGTGCAATTCTTGAAAGCTGCAATGTTATCCTATGGAGAAAAACAAATATGGCAAACAGGTAGAGTACAGCAACTTACGGGACCAATCTCCTGGACTTAAGTTAGGTATTGGGCAAGGGTCAGGGCCACACCAGCAGGTCACACCAGGCGGCACTGTGGATGCTGGGTGCAGCAGTATAGTATGGCGTTGGGTGCCCAATCTTAGTCAATGGGAATCAGTCCAGTTGAAAAGAGGCTGTGGTTTGGACTGGGTGCCCAGTCAAGGTGAGTCACCGAGTGGGCTCTGGTCTTCCTATGCTCAGGGACATAGAAGCGTTGGGTGTCCATCACCAGTGGTGGTCGAGGTGGAGTGGGTCCAAGTCCTCTTCTTCTTGATCCAGGGCATCTGGGTGCAGAGGTGCAGTAGACAGTCAGGCTGCTGTTACCAGAGGGGGTCGCGGTTGAGGGGGGCCTGCACAAAGAGGCTGCAGGCGTCGATGGAAAGGTCACAGTGGGGAAACCTACAATGGACTTTGTCTATGGATTGGCTGGGGACCACGCTGGCACTTTTGCCCCTGTCAAATCGGGCTTTGGCGCTCAGTCTGTCACTGGTCTTCAGTTCTTGAAATTTTGCATCTTTGGAGTGTCCTTCTTTAAGTCAGCAGGATCTAATTTCCTGGTGCCCGGGACTCCCCTAAATATGGAATTTATGGTTGCTTCAGACAGTGCAGTGTAGTATCCAATCGGCTACTAACCCCTGGGGTCACTACACCCCCTATTTGACAGCTTCTGGTGGGACATGGGCATAACCCTGTCCCAGAGTTCCTAGTTCTGCCATCACCAAGATGGCAGACTTTCAAATGCTGTGCCCACATCATGCAGCTCACCTTAGGGGTGGGACTTACCTGAGAGGTGGGCACACCTCTCTGACTACTAATTTTCCCACCTGTCCAGGTGACAAATGGGCCGTGGGGAAGCGGGCGGCATCCTCTCCTTTGAGGGACCTAGAGCTGCATATCAAGGGTAGTGGGCATCTTTGAATGCAGATTCCCAGGTCATCCTGTTGGGAGGGGTGTGCTAATACCCCTGCCAGAGCAGGTTTTGTTTCTGTCCGACCGAGAGCAAAGGTTAGAACTAGTCAACCAGCACACTGGTAGTGGAAGGTTTTTCAGGCGGCACCTCTAAGGTGCCCTCAGGGTGCATGTATTAATAAATCCATCATTGACGTCAGTGAGGGTTTATTAATACAAGATGTTTGATACCAAACATCCCCATTTTCAGTAAAGCCATTATGTAGATGAGGAACTTGTATTGACCAGTGTCCAGCACATGTACTTAAAATGGCTTTCCTCTTCACTCACTATGTCTGAGAATTGACAAACACATTGAGGGGGTACATCTGCTCTTGCAGATATTTCCTCAATCAATCAATCGGTTTTTGTAAAGCACAACTACTCAGCCGTGAGGATCCCAAGGCGCTGGTGGTGGGTCTGGGCCTCATTCGAAGAGCCATGTTTTAAGGTTCTTCATGAAGATGGTGAGAGATGGGCTTTGTCTGAGGTGCGTGGGCAGGTTGTTCCAGCTTTTGACTGTGAGGTATGTGAATGATCTTCCTCCGGCAATGTTTTTCTGGATGCTTGGGACGGTGTCCAGTGCCTGCTGGGCAGAGCTGAGCGGTCTGGAAGGGTTATGGTTGGAGTTGCGATGGTTCATGTAGGCCGGTCCGATGTTGTGCAGGACCTTGTAGGTGTGGGTGAGTGGGTTTGTTGTGAAGGCTCTCATTAATCTATTGAGACTACTGGATTTTGAGTGGCAGAATCGCCCGCAGTGTGGGAGACTAAGGCCCTCATTCGGACCTTGGCGGGCGGCGGAGGCCGCCCGCCAAAGTCCCGCCGTCAAAATACCGTACCGCGGTCGCAAGACCGCGGCGGGTATTTTGACTTTTCCCCTGGGCTGGCGGGCGGCCGCCGAAAGGCCGCCCGCCAGCCCAGGGGAAAACGACCTTCCCACCATGAAGCCGGCTCGTAATCGAGCCGGCGGAGTGGGAAGGTGCGACGGGTGCTACTGCACCCGTCGCGTATTTCACTGTCTGCTATGCAGACAGTGAAATACTAGCAGGGCCCTCTTACGGGGGCCCCTGCAGTGCCCATGCCATTGCGACACCCCCTACCGCCATCCTGGGCGAACCGCCAGGAACAGGATGGCGGTAGGGGGTGTCAGAATCCCCCATGGCGGCGCAGCGAGCTGCGCCGCCATGGGGGATTCAAATGGGCAACGGAAAACCGGCGGGAGACCGCCGGTTTTCCATTTCTGACCGCGGCCAAAGCGCCGCGGTCAGAATGCCCAAGGGAGCACCGCCAGGGTCATAATGAGGGCCTAAGTCTGACCCACTGCGGGTGACACCTGTCACTCCAATCCGGGTTTTGCTCTGGCTAACTAGCAGTGCCTCATCTCTACCCAAGGACAGGGATGACTGGGCAGCCGAGCGCATGACATACTTGGTTTCTCAGGGAAGCCATGGTCACTCAGGTCTCATCCGTTTCTGTCAGTTACCTTAGTCTCATATATAAATGACAAACAGAGGCGGTGTATGTTTTAATAATGACTTTAATAAAACAACTGCATCTTAGATAGCAAAGCGTGAGCTGCAATAACCAGGAAGACACAGCATGAAAGTATTAAAATTGTGACGAGGAGAGTGAAGCATAGAAATAACGCTATCATATTGTCACTATTGTCAATATACTAGCTCCTACCTCGGCTATGATAGACCACAGCATGTTAAGCTCTAATTTTGCCCTTCAGGTTCCCCTGGGAAGACATCATCCCTCATACCTGAGCAAAGGCTTGCAGTCTGCGTTAGCATCTGTAGCAAAGCATTCGGCAATCAGCATACAGTTGTGGTTCTCTCGCGGGAATCTCCCTCTAATGTGTAAGGGACAAGGAAGTGTTTTTATAACAACACAGCTGATGTTCTGAGAAAATGCCCCTATGTAAGGATGTGTGTTTTCTACAAATGTTGGAGACTAAACTTCTACCACGTTCACCGGCAATGTACCATGCTGTAGCCTTGGGAGAAGCACAGAGTGAGCAAGCATGTCTTGTTTGAGAACAGGGTGCTGGCCTAGGCAAAATAGTTAGATAAACAGAAAATAAAACAAGACCGTAAAAGTGGCTATTGTAACAATAATAAAGTAAAACCGAATAAAATATATCTAGGTTAAGGTGCACAGCGGCTTGGCCTAGTGTGTAAAAATAACGTGCATGGAGCTATAGATAAAATGGCTACACAACACCCTCCCCTGGTTGGCTGAAGGTGGATCAAAAGCCTAAGGACTTATAAAATTGCTACTAAAAGCTCAACCTAAGATATATATGTAAAAGCAATGTCAATTATGACAAATCAAAGGGACACGTGAGCATGTAGAAGGACAATTTAAAACATGAACATGTGGCATAAAAAAACAAATTTCAAAAGGCAAAGCTATTTTTGAAAAGTTCTAATCGATTCCGGGATCATTGAGGACAGGAAATCTTCCACTTCGGCTGATGTTAAAGTTAGAAAGGCATCGCCAAGAAGGATCAAGGCGCAGTCGTGTTCCATCGCCTGAGCCTCAGCTAAAGGTGGCATTCCGTGGTGTGCTCAATGATGAGTCAACAGCCACATCCTCCAGGAAGGGCAACTCATAATTAGCTTCCCGTAGCAAAAGCAACCTCAACGCGCATGTCTGGTAATGAGCCCTCAGCAAGAATATAAACAGATCAGCGTCCAATGAAAGCAAGTGCTGCGTAGAAAGAGCACCAGAGGCACAAAACACAGGCTGCACACAATGTAAAACCTGTCTGAATGACAGAGACCAGCCACACTCCAATTGCTCCATGAGTGTTGCTCCAAAATACTGCATCATGCGTTCACGACACAGCTGCGCTGATGGGAGCTCTTTCATTCATCCTTGTTGCGGCGGGACAGCCATTGCGCATAAAAAATAGCATCAGCAGAATGCCAGCTAATAAAGCCAAAATTATTGGAAATCCCCCGAAAATACTAGAAAAAATGGAGTGGATGGCTGATGGTATTAAACCGAATATGGAGGAGAAGGTGCGAATGAAACAAGAACCAACAGCCTCAAAGAAATGTGAGATTCCAGTTGTACTGGAAGCATTAAATATCCGTCCCACGAGTTCACCAAAGTGTCTTGGAAAGTTTGTACTTAAAAGGGACTGTATTTCTGCTGACGACCTTGCCACCTGAAGTGCGTAGATCTCGCGTGCAGATGTAAGAGCCAGATGCTTTTGAAACAATAAAGCCTTGAGTCTACTCAGCTTGTAAAAATTCACATTTGAAGTAGCAATGTGAGGCCAAATGTCAGCTACTTCTTTTATCTTAGTGGGGGGGGAGTACGTTCCAGCATCATGTATCTATCTTAGAGACCGAAACGACATAAACTATTCCGGCTCGCATCCCACAACAGTCTTCACCGTTGAGAAGGACATAGCTGCCGTTTGAAAGCACCTGGAACATAGGTCTAATCAAGGGGACTGGAACACCCTTCAAATAACAAGCCAAGTTCGCTGTAGACGGGTTACACACCCCATGCAAGGACAGCTGTTTACAAACCATCGAATGGCTGACTGAAGTCTCACATTCACTACTGCTAAGAAAGACTTCTCTCATGCCACTGAGACATTTGTATGAGAAGGGAAGCTCCCACACCTCATGGATATAATTATCTCCCCGCCTTTCATATCTGCCTACTGGAATGTGTTTTAAGCAGGAGGTGAACTGAAGTGTAGAAATAGGCAGATTGATGACCCCGTGTATTAGCCACTCAGCAGATGGTACCTCAGCCACAGTAAAAGGCAACTTTTCTCATTTCTCCATGTTTAGCATGACATAAGTCGCTTCTTTCTTAGCCATTAGTTGTTGTTGTCGCGTTAAATTAAAGGAAGAAAATATTTCCCTTGCGCTGACATGCTGCCAGGGAACGCGACCCGTCCTCAGTGTTTGAAGTGTCCAACCCAACTGCATAATGGACCTTAGCTGACTGTCCATGGTGTAAAGAAGACATATCTGTTTGTATGATGTCTATAGCAGAAGAGACGATGTTATTTAAGGTGTATATTCGGTTGGACAGGGTATTAATCCCATTATCTATAACCGCCAATGCCTTTTTTAGATTTTCCTGGTCTATTTGCCTTAACTGGGCAGCTGCTTCTTGTTGGGAGAGCATCCAAATTTCTTTATATACTTCATATAAGAAATGCTTTCTGCTGTGTTTTCTGGGGCCTACCAGGAAATCCTGTAAATCAGTATTATTAGACAGGAGACTGACGTGTTCTCTAACCGCATCTAGTGGGGAAGTTGTTAACCATTGCTGGCATAGTTTCCCTACACTAAATGTTGTAACTATGCCTGCATGTTCGGATGATATATAGCGAGGCTGCGTGTTCGGATGATATATAGCGAGGGTCCGGCCTATTAGTTCTAAAACCCCTGAGGAGTTGATAAAACGTTGGTGACACCCGTTGGTATCTATTGGCCACAATAACCACCCGCCAGGACGTGTCAGTGAAACATTAAATGTAGCATTCTGGACCCATTAGTCGAGCTGATCTTCAGTTGCATTTGTATATTCCTGCCATTTATAGAATTTTGCAGGGGCAGGTATACTGGGTGTGTTTAATTCCTTAATCTTTGCTAAGCCTAGACAACTTGTTTGTTGTACTGTTTCATTTAAGAATATCATTTGTACAGGTATCAGGCATGCTCTGAATAAAGCTTCCTTCCCCCTTATTTGCCAATGTCTAGGTCCCCATACACTTCAAGTCAATCGACTTCAGCCAATATTCATAGCCTTCTATAGACAACCGGGAAACAAAGGATTCTGAATATATAAATTTCGTATTCAGCAATGATATATTTATATCTTTAGTATATGCCAATTTAAAATAATACAACTCATTTTTTACATCATGCCCAGAAAAATATGTAAACTTTTCAGAACATGTTTTGGAACTCCCTTGTGGTGGAGTCGAACAATGTTCCCATTGTGTATAATTAAAAACAGTTTTAGGGCTGCTCGCTCTATGTATGAAATGGTGCCCATAATAATTATAGCAAAGCATTTCACCCTAATTTTCTTTGGATTGATAAACATCTTCGTTTTCAAATACAGTATAATACTGCAATTCAGTCATTATAGAATCAACTGTTTTCACATCCCAATCATCAGAAACAGTGCCTGGTATTATATCATTCATTGATAGTTTGAACACATATGGTATTTGAATAACTTCTGTGGGACCGTATATATCATATATTACTTTATCCCAAACAATCCCATCAGGAATTGGTATTGCGGAAATGTTCACAAAAAATAAGTCTCTTCGGACCTTGTGTGATGAAAAGTGTGGTTTTAGGACCTCATCCACCAATTCAACTGTTGATTTTTAAGCAAGAAAATGACCATGTATTAATAAAAATAAAGTTATGACAAAACCAATCCAAAGTAGGAAAGCTAGTACACTCAAGGAGAGCCATAGATAGTTCCATGGAAAAATAAAGGTTGTTATTTTAAGCCAGTTCAGTATCTTACGTGTGTTTGACAGTTCAGGTGTTGAAGAGGTGAATGAGTCTGAGACGTCATCATTGATGTCGGCAAAATATCCAAAGCAGTTTGTGCAAAAGCTGGAGGTGTGTTCATCGGTGGAGTTGGTGTTTCTCGCGATGGAACAGAATAACTAGCACCAGCTGTTTGGGTTGAAGCTGTATAGAATCGATCAATTATCTCTGTATTATTTGATGTTAGTGGAACCAATGCAAGATCATTTTCCACCCTTCCCAAGGTCAGAGAGATGTCAGTGTTACTGCTTCTAACATGTAGAGGAACTTCTTGACCAGTAGTGAGAGGGATTCGGGAACTACTGGGTGTTCCTCTTGGTCTGCTGTGCAGGATCCGCCACATGATGTAGTTTGACATTGTTGATGGAGACAAAACGATTTTCTTTGGCACCTGCCAACGACGGTAGAATTACAGTTCTGGTACCGTGTATCCCCAAGACAGGGACTGGTGCTCGATAAGAAGGATCGAATTCCTTTTTCACAGCAACCTTCTCACGTACTAGATCCACGATTCTAGGAATCCAGCCAGTAGGCGTTACAGGTACATCCTTGATTCCTGTGGAGCCAGCACTGATAGAAGAATTGTCATCACGGAACTGTTGCAATTCCTGTAAGACAGTGGCACGTTCATTTATGTCAAAAGGTGTCTCTGCCACCTCCACGCCAGGACCATCAAGATCAGGAACATACATTCGAGTTCCGAACAGGCACTCATATGAAGTACGACCCCCCAGGGACCTTTTAGGTAGATTGTTAAGTGATCTCTGAACTCCATAAAGGTGATTAAGCCAACTACGACCCGTACCTAAGACTCTGGCTGTTAAGGATTGCTTTAAATCATGGTTTAATCGCTTCACAACACTATTTCCCTCAGGATGAAATGGAGACGAGTACTGGAGTTGGACCCCCAATGAAGCCATGGCGTCCCTGAATGCCCCTGATGCGAAAGCAGGGCCTTGGTCCGAATGGAAAGCCGCAACTGCATATGTACTGATAAAGACTCGCAAATCTTTAATAACAGTCCGAGTGTCAGCTGAGCGTTGTGGCCACACGCATAAATATCTGGAGCAAGAATCAACAGCAACTAATATATACTTGTATGCACTATCCGGTGTTAGGGGACCACAATGGTCCAAGTGCACACATTGTAAAGGTTTATTTGAAATCAAGAGGGGTGTCTGTGGCGGGCGTTTGGCAGTGGAAACTTAGATTTTTTGGCAGATGACACAACAAAGAACATACTGCTTGGTCTCTTTGTGTAGGCCTGGCCACCAATAGCGGGCTTGTAAAATTGAGATTGTAGCCGCCACACTCGCATGGGCAGATGCCACCCGTTCATGCGCTGCTTTAATCAATTGTGATCTTCTATCTCTGTTGGGAATATCTCGTACCCCTACGCCTGGTATCTTAACCTCATCGTTCAGCATACCTCCCATTCGGTAGGAATATTTATCAGGAAATCCTTTTGGATAGGGCGTACCATCCGCCGTAGCTGTCACAGCAGCCCATATGTCTGCGTCCGTTTTTTAACTCAAACGAGTTACTGCAGCAACAGCAGCCACAGCTGACTTTGCAGCTTTATCAGCCAATGTATTCCCAGCAACGTGTATTCCAACACTCTGGTGTCCAAGTGTGTGTACAACATGGACATTTGGTAGCGTCTCTTTCAGATCTGCTACTTTCCCCCACAGAACTCTGTGCTTAATGGTGTTGCCTTTAGAATCTCTGAACCCATTTTGGCGCCAGTAATGCAGGTATTCATTGAAGGACTGGACACAATAGTACGACTCACAATCAGCGTTAGCTGTGCAGGATCCGTATTTTCCAGGGCCATCAACAGAGCTTTTAGCTCTGCCAATTGTGCTGTGCAATCCCCTAGGGTTTGCGTAAATGTATGTAGGGGACAAAAGTTATTGTCCTCCATATAGCCGCTTACGACTGCGCAAGCAGCAGAATATTGGTGCTTTGTGCCAATTGCAGGTTGTGCAGAGCCATCGGTGTACATAACTCTATGATATTGTTGAATAGGTAGTGTGTTTGCTGGAACTGGGTATTCTAGTTCATACTGCAAAAATTCTTGCGTTTGTAATTTTGGGTAAAAAATGTAGTCCACATCAGTGGCTGTCAAAGACGTGGCCCATTGTATCCAGCGTGGATGTAATGCTTTTGAGTTTGGAACGCTGGCTTTTGTAACAGCCTCTAGGGCTGTGAATAGGGAAAGAACAATTATGCATTTGCCCTGGGATAGAGGTCTTTCTTTACTGACCGCCTGCTGTACAGCAGTGAGTATTTTCTCAGTGGGAGCAAAGCTTTGTTCTGCTGCTGAGTACAAGTGTGATTTGTATGCAATCGGGACTGTCTCACCTTCATTAAATGTCACATAGGTGAAACAGAGGGCACCAGCAGTTACTCTGATGACCAAATGTGTTTTGTTGTCCCTTCAGTGTAAATGTTGTGCTGCAAGCATGTCTGTCTGCAGTTCTCTGAGAATCTGTGTATGTTCAATTGTCAAAAATTTACTTGAAAAATCAGGATGTATCAAATCATATTAAGGTTTTATGCGTGAAGCATAATCTGGAATGTAAGTTCTGCCAAAAGTTAGGAAATCCAATAGAGACCGGAGTTTTTTGATCGTATTTGGGAGTTGTAGTTGTGCGCATTTTTCTAAGAATTGTGGCGCTAGGCTCTTTCCTTCACTTGACAGCTCATCCCAAAAACAGGACGAGGAGGAAGACAATTTTTTTTTAAAGTTGAATTTGCAGCCAAATTCAGCAAATCCTACGACAATGACAATGATTCATCATCCGTAAGATAAATATCACCTACATAGGACAATGCTTCAGGGTCATTCTCATGCATAATTGCAGTAACACGAGCTGCGAACAGTCCTGGGCTGTTCTTATACCCCTGGGGTAAATGACAGAATTTTTCTGAGAGCCTACTGCACTGAAACTCGTTAAGTCTCTACTCTCAGGCGCTATATTCTGGCAGAAGAAACCATTGGAAATGTCCAGTGTTGTTTTGTATTTTTTACGCACTATATTGTTCATTAGTGCTGTGCTATGTGAATTTTGTACAGCATATGTGAGTTTATGACTGTTTAAGTGTCTGTAGTCTAAGACTATTCTGTATGAATGGTCTGATTTAGCTACTGGGAATAATGGGTTATTAATTGGGGAGACACATGGTTCAATTACGCCCTGGTACTCTAGTTGTGTGAGTATTTCCCTCACAGGTGCTTTAGCATCATGTTTGATTAGATACTGAGGTTGTGGTTGGGGTTGATTTTTAATAGGAATTACATGGTAGGGGGATTCTTTATCCCATCCTACGTGATTGCGATACAACACAGGTGCCTGTGCCAAAGCCCAATCAATGGCATAGGATTCAGCGAGTTCCTCTGGAACAACGGGCGAGAAAGAACGTTTAATAACGTCTTCTCCATATGGGCAGGTAAGAACAAATTCAGGTGGCCATTCTTGTTCGGCCAATAGAACATCATATATGTTTACTACGCAATCCCAAAAGATTGCGTCTATTATGCGCTTAATGTCTCCTAACTGTAGCGTTACTTTATACACCCTATCAGGCGGGGAGACACACATCTCCGCAGTTTCTACTTGTATAAAGTCATCAGTTGCTTTCACCTCCAGATGCTCTAGAAGACTCCGGTGAACTATTGTGACCTCTGCCGCACTGTCTAGCAGTGCTAGTGCCCACTTCCTGTTCTTCAAGAGGACCCTCTTCCTGAGTGGCATGTCGAACTGCGACTGCAGCCACTTTTTTCTTTTTGAATTGTAATTTTTGTTGGGCAGGTTTCTCTTCCTTTTTAACAGAAACCTCCAGTGAGCATTGTGATTCCTGTCTCGATTTCACGTACTCTGTTCTTCGCTCTGATCGCCCACCTCTCTAATTTTATTTTTTGGATGAGTCCTGAAAGGAACGAGATTGGCGTGTATCAGTACATTGATATTTATCAGGCGTTTTTATATTATCTCTATTTCTGAGATTATATCTATTCTGTGGGGTTTTCGTACGTGGAGAATCTCCCCTCTCTTTCCCCTCTCTTTTTTTTCCAGAGTTTGTTGTTTTTTATCCCAGCATTTCTTATTACCCCCAGGACCTTGCTTGGAAAAATCTTTGTTACGTTTGCCCTGAAATTGTGGTTTAGTTGGTCTGGCCCCTAAACTGTCTCGTCCAATACTAGAATAGGTCTGAGCGATAAACTTAGGCAGCTCGCGTTCCTGATCCTGTTGGGGAACGTCACGGAGCTGTATGCGAACTGCTAGTGCGACTGCTTCCCCTTTAAGATTACTTAAAATAATTGAGGAAACTGTGGCAAAATTGCCCGTTAGTTGCATCCCCAAGTCCAGGGCCGGGGCAGCCCCGTAGTCATCTTGAATTTGTTTCAACACTTCGGCAAATTGGCAAGTGTCGGTGTACCATGTGTGGTTGTATAGAGCGCGGCAAATACCGTGCCCCAAGTATTACAGTTATCTACTGTAGGGACCATTCCAAAAGGCAAGCACATTGTTAGAATTCTATGTTTATCCTGAGGTCCCGCATGGGGAAATACTGCTTCCAGCGCATTTATTTTTTGTGCTAACCAAAACGGAGTTTCCTCTCGTTTGGCGGGTACTTTACCCATGATCGAATGTACAGTTGCAGGGTTCATGCCTGGCGTCACTGAATGTGGTTGTGCTGACGCAGAATGTGCTGGGTTTGTATTTAATGTTTGCATCACAAACTGTACTAATCATTTATATGTCGCTGTTAGTTCACTATATAAGCGACGAACCTCAGCTATAACTAAAGTTGCTACTGCAGGATGAGGTGTATAGGTGGCCAATAAAGGACAGGTAGGACCATCGTTACTTAGAGGACCTAACCTTACTGGTAATATTGTGTGGGGTAGGGCGCCATCAAGACAATTATTATGTTCTCGATAAGATAATGGTATTTCTAAATATACATATACCCTGTATTGTCCAGTTGCGTTTGCATGTTTATAGTTATCAAATGTATTTGTATTCCCTTCTACTGCTGGAAATGTGACCCAGGAATAAAAACTTTCTGTTCTATAAGCTGGATGGGTGACCACCACAAATGTGACTGGATTCCCTAGGCCATTAGGCCATTTGCTTGTAAATGTGCAGTGAGAGGTTGTCTCATATTGCCTCTATTGCAATCTGCTGCGGATTTGCCATACTTGTTTGAAGAAATGTTCCGAGAAGGCACACAAAATAGGGTTTTTCCTTTTAAAGTTCAAGCTTGAACAACCTCTAGCACCAGATAGGATAATCTACGTAGCTAGAGTGGAAATCGTCAGCACCACGAACGTCTCCGTATACAGTATTGAGGTATCATTGTATATAATGAGACAGACATACTCCGGAGGGCCCAATAAATTAGAGCCTGACCAAACGTTGGCGGCACCATGTCACGTAGGCTCTCATTATTCTAATGGGACTACTGGATTTTGAGCTGCAGAATCGCCCACGGTGTGGAAGACTAAGGGCTTGATTACAACTTTGGCAGAGGGGGTTCCATAGGATATAATGGACTCATAATACGGCGGGAGGGATATCCATCACATTTGGGACGGATTAACTCCCTCCGCCAAAGTTATAATCAGGCCCTAAGTGTAACCCACTGCAGGTGACACCTGTCGCTCCAATCCGGGTTTTGCTCCAGCTAACTAGCAGTGCCTCATCTCTACCCAAGGATAGGGATGACTGGGCAGCCGAGCGCATGACATACTTGGTTTCTCAGGGAAGCCGTGGTCACTCAGGTCTCATCTGTTTCTCTCAGTTACCTTAGTCTCATATATAAATGACAAACAGAGGCAGTATATGTTTTAATAATGACTTTAATAAAAACAACTACATCTTAGATAGCAAAGCGTGAGCTGCAATAACCAGGACGACACAGCATGAAAGTATTGAAATTGTGACGAGGAGAGTGAAGCATAGAAATAACGCTATCATATTGTCACTATTGTCAATATACTAGCTCCTACCTCGGCTATAATAGAGCACAGCATGTTAAACTCTAATTCTGCCCTTCAGGTTCCCCTGGGAAGACATCATCCCCCATACCTGAACAAAGGCCTGCGGTCTGCGTTAGCATCTGTAGCGAAGCATTCGCAATCAGCATACAGTTGTGGTTCTCTGGCTGGAATCTCCCTCTAACATGTAAGGGACAAGGAAGTGTTTTTATAACAACACAGCTGATGTTCTGAGAAAATGCCCCAAGGTAAGGATGTGTGTTTTCAACGAATGTTGGAGAGACTAAACTTCTACCACATTCTCCGGCAATGTACCGTGCTGTAGCCTTGGGAGAAGCACAGAGTGAGCAAGAATGTCTTGTTTGAGAACAGAGTGCTGGCCTAGGAAAAATAGTTAGATAAACAGAAAATAAAACAAGACTGTAAAAGTGGCTATTGTAACAATAATTAAGTAAAGCTGAATAAAATATATTGGGGTTAAGGTGCACAGCGGCTTGGCCTAGTGTGTAAAAATAACGTCTATGGAGCTACAGCTAAAATGGCTACACAACAGTTTGAAGTTGATTGGCTTCTCTACTGGGAGCCAATGGAGGGTCCTCAGGTTTTGGGAGATGTGTTCTTGGTGGTGGAGGTTCAGGACGAGTCTTGCAGCGTTTTGGATGAGCTGTAGTTTCCTGATGTTCTTTGTTGTGGTGCCGGCGTAGAGTGTGTTGCCGTAGTCAAGCTTGCTAGTGACTAGTGCATGGGTGATTTTTTTGTGGCAGTCGACCGCGATCCATTTGAAGATTTTGCAGAGTTGGCGGACTGTGTGTCAGCAGGAAGAGGTGACTGCATTTACCTGTCGGTCATTGATAGGGAGGAGTTGAGGATGATTCCTAGGTTGCAGGTGTGGGCAGTCGGATTAGGTGGTGTGCTGAGCGTTGTGGGCTACCAGGAGTCATCCCAGGCTGAGATGGAGTTTCCGAAGATGATGAGCTCGGTCTTGTCTGAGCTGAGCTTGAGGCAGCTCTCCCTCATTCAGGCGGCAACGGCTTTCATCCTGGTGTGAAATTTCCTCCTAGCTTTGACTGGGTCTTCAGTGAGGGACAAGATGAGTTGTGTCATCGACGTATGACACAATGTTCATTTCTTGGTCTCTGACGATGGCTGCTAGCGGGGCCATGTACATGTTGCAGAGCATTGGGCTCAGGGAGGATCCCTCAGGGACTCCGCAGCTGACTTCTGTTGGTTTGGATATGAAGGGTGGGAGCCTGACTCTCTGTGTTCTTCCAGCGAGAAAGGAGTAGATCCTTTGCAAGGCTTTTCCACAGATTCCTGCATCGTGGAGTCTGGTGCACAAGGTGCTGTGGGAGACCGTGTTGAAGGCTGCTGAGAGGTCGAGGAGTATGAGTGCTGCGGTGTGTCCGCAGTGGAGGAGTGTGCGGATGTCATCGGGGGCTGCAAGAAGAGCTGTCTTCGTGCTGTGGTTGCTGCGGAATCCAGGCTGGTAGGCATCCAGAGAGGATTTGTCCTTGCGGAACTGTCACAGTTGCGAGTTTATCGCTTTTTCAGGACTTTGGCTGGGTAGGGTAGCAGCGAGATGGGTCGGAAGTTCTTGAGCTCTGATGGGTCGGCTGTGGGTTTCTTCAGGAGGGGGCTGAGTTTGGCCTGTTTCCAATCTTTGGGGAAGGTGGCTGTTGTGATGGAGCAGTTCAGCATCTTGCGGAGTTCGGGGGCGATGGATGCACTGGCCGTGTTGCAGATGTGATGAGGACAGGGGTCTGTTGGAGCTCCAGAGTGAATGTTGTTCATGATGATTTCAGTCTCTTCTGTGGTGAGCGTGGACCAGCTGTGGATGGTTTGGGTGGGTTCTGGGGGGCTGGGTCGGTCATAGGTTCTGACGCTGGGTGGATTCTGATAAGGAAGTTGTCGTAGATGTCCTTAATCTTGTGGTGGAAGAAAGTGGGCAGTTTGTCGCAGAGGTCTTACGATGCGGAGATGTTGGTGGCTTCGGAGGGAGGATTGGTGAATTTGTAGATTACCGTGAAGAGTTCTCTCGTGTTGTGCGGGGAGGAGTTGATGCATTCACAGAGTGCAGCTTTTTTTGTGTTCTTGATGCATTGGTGATGGGTGGCAATGGCGGCTCTGTAAGAGTCAGGGACTTTGCTGATTTTGCTGTTTTTCCATTTCCTCTCTAGGCGCCAGCAGGTGCGTTTGGATTCTTGGAGTGTGGCGGTGAACAAGCTTGCTTTTTAAGGGTCGCGCTTGACCGAAGTTGATCAGAGGGGGGCTAAGGAGTTGGCGCATTCAGTGATCCAGGAGTTGAGGCTGTGTGCTGCGGCATTGGCGTCGTCGGTGGGGGTGATTTGGCGAGGGTAGTGGTGTGTTGCTTGTTGATGATTCTGTTCCATTTCCTGTGGGGGGCCCTGGTGACACAGAGGCAGCTATTGGGTGCGGTGATGGAGCCGTTATGGTCGGTCCAGTCTGGAGTGGAGATATTCTTGAAGGTGATTCAGTTGCTTGAGATAAAAATTAAGTCTAGTGTGTGTCCAGCGGCATGCGTGGGCGCTGAGGGTGGAGAGATTGTCCAGTAGGGAAGTGGTGTTTTGTTTGTTGCAGTCCTTGAGGTTGAAATTCAAGTCACCCAGGAGGAGGTATTCGGTGGACACCAGAGCGTGGGGGCTGCTGATGTCTACAATGGGTTCAATGAAGGCTGGGTGGGGGGCCAGGCGGTCTGTAGACTAGGGTCCCGTGGAGGGAGGTGTTGCGAGTGGCGTGGATCAGAAAGTGTAGGTGTTCCATTGTGGTGCAGTGCTCCTCCATGTTGACAGCGATGCGGAGTGAGGACTTGTGTACGATGGCCAGTCCTATTCCCGGACGGGAGGGACGGTCCTTCTTTAGGAAGTTGTAGCCGTCCAGGATTGCGATGGCGATGTCCAGTCCGGAGGTAGGGTTGGTTCAGGTCTCGGTTAGGAAGGCATTGTCTGGATGGGTGGAGTCGATCAGGTCCCAGAGTTCGGTGGTGTGCTTGTGGAGGGAGCATATGTTCAGAAGGAGGCAATTTATGAGGTTGTGGCGGGCGTTGGTGGTTTCAGGTTTGGGCTGTTCTGGCTGTCTGTTGTGGCTGAAAATGAGGTTGCAGTTCCGGCAGGAAAAAAGTCAGTGGGTGTCTTTAGGAGATGCGGTGCAGCAGGGCACTGAGACGTCTGGTGTTAAGGCGGTGGAGGGTCTTGGCGTCGTAATGGACGGAGGCCAGGGAATTGCTCATCAGAGATCCAGGGTTTCTGGTGCTGGGCGTGGTCTTGACATTAAGAAGGGGATGGAGGTCCATTCAGCTGGGAGGCGGGAGGGCGGTAAAAGTGCTTCGCGGGGCGGCCGCAGAGCAGCAGCGGGAGGGAGAGGGAAAACAGAAAGGCAGAAAATAGAAGAGACAGAAAGAACCTGAACGAAGAAAAACAGGTAAAATGCAGAAGTAAAAAGCAGGAGTAAGGAGAGAGAGAGAAACTGAGATACTTACTTGTAGATGGCCACTAGGCCACCAGGGATAAGGCGTAGGCAGGAGTCTGTGGGTGGAGGAGGGCCTCGAACTGAGAGTCAGGCAGACTCTCAGTTTGTTCCCTGAGGCAGAGGCAGCAGCAGCAGCAGAAGGAGCTGGGGAGAGCAACAGACGCTGGACAGGAGGTCCTTACATGTGAAATAATGCACCCTTCCTTAGTGCTGAAAGGCCTGCTGCTGGGGTGACTTACATATATTGCATGCAGCGTTACGAAACATGGCACACAGGCTGTATACCATGTCGTATTTTCGTTTTTAGCTGCACCAAGACACACAGCCTGCAATGGTGGTCTTGCATGTGCTAGGTGTGGGGTCCCTGAAGGTGGCACAATACATGCTGTAGTCCCTGGGGATACCCTTTTGTACCCATGCCCTAAGTACCAGGGGTCCAGTTTACTAGGGACTAGTAGAGTTGCCAAACTAATGGCCAATTGGGGAACAACTGCACAGTTTTTAGGGAAAGAGATATGGCACTGGGGACCTGGTTAGCAGGGACCCAGTGCACTTCCAGTCAAAATTGCATCACGTACCAGTCAGAGAGTGTGGGGGACCATGTCAAAAAGGGGCACTTTCCTACACACCGCACTCCACCAGTG
Organism: Pleurodeles waltl; assembly: GCF_031143425.1. Lineage (NCBI taxonomy): Eukaryota > Metazoa > Chordata > Amphibia > Caudata > Salamandridae > Pleurodeles > Pleurodeles waltl. The sequence continues at coordinate 534,469,044 of NC_090450.1, read as the reverse complement.
CTAAAACAGACCCTCACTGTATTCAAAACACTAACTGAACACATACAAATAAAAAGATAATCAGATTCTTATTTTGCACCATTCTAGAAACCAACTGTGGACCTGATTCACAAAGGTAAAGTTTGACTTTTGATCTAAATTTAGAGCAAAAGTCTAACTTTACCTTAGTAAATTGCCCATTGAGAGCAGAGCTCTCTTCAAGGCTGTAACACTAACACATGCTTAAACCCTTAACCATCAAATCGCTAATCAGTATCCTATCATCATGAAAAAACTTTGCTAATGCTCTCACCACTCTCCTAATTATTTTCAACCCCTTTCTTCTATTGGGCACCTTGGAAACCTCTCTATAAATGTCCGGATATGCTCTCTACATATATTCAGAACTTAATGTTAAGTAGATAAGTACTTTTAAACAGTCATACCAATATTTACCTCTAATGTAATGTCCCATGCTAAACAATGACTCCTGATGTACCTGTTTGAAAACGTACCTGCCTACTGATGTAGTGTCTGCAATTAAAGGACCTCCAATGTAGAGTCCTTGATATGACTGGGGTACATCCTATAGTGTCTTGCATGATTTGAACAGAACCTTTATGGCTCCCCGAGGACTCCGTATAAGTGTGTGACATATTGATAGAATAGAAAGTATGAGAGTTTGCTTTAGAATGTTAGAGTTCACAGGTACACAAAGAGGCATAAAGATGTGTGATTTGTCATTCAGCAGGTACCAGGCTGGGGAAGATGCTACAGCTGGTGACGAGATAGGGGATAAATAACCTGAAGAAGAAAGTGCTCTCCTTGAGAGTTTGCCATGGTCCACGCAAACTGCTCGTGTGTACCACCTGTGCTTTCGTCGAAGTGGCGAGTCGGCAATTGGCGTATGTTGAGTCAAACCGCAACTTCTGCCAATGTGAACTGTGTGACTGGAAAGAGAATTTCACGTCAAAGTCTACGCATTGTTGGTCAAGAAACTACGACCACGATCGTACAAAAAAGGTACTTTGCTGCCATGCAAAATAAAGTTATACAATATATTGATAGTGGTGCTTTGATAAATATAACGCCTGAAGAAAAGTACAATGAACGGTTTCCATTACAGTGGCTCATGCTGTCAAAGACCAAATATACACTTGGGCTGCATTGACACCCATGAAGAGTAAAGGTTACTTTATGGTGACAGTGAAACATAAGAAAACAAAGGTTCAAGCACCAATACACATACTTCAAGGTACAGCAGCAAGTGTCTGTTTGCTCAGTTTCAACACTGCTGCTGACATGGGACTGATGTCAGTGAATTACAACATGAATGTTCATCATGAGATAGTAAGTAAGTTACCTTCATTGTTTCATGGTTTAGGAAAGTTAAAGACTCTGAAAGTAAAACTGCATATTAACGAAGATGTCCATCCTAATGCTCAGAGACATAGATGGGTTGCTTTTCATGTACAAGAAGTTGTTGAAAAAGAACTTGAATCATTGCTGAAGCATGTCTTTATTGAATGTTCCATTGGTCCAAAGCCATGGGGTTCTCCCGTAGTAGTAATGCCTGAAAACGACCATGAAGGAATTGTGTGCATATGCATTGACATGAGCCAAGCGAAAGGCAATTTAATGGTGTCAAGATCTTTTCTCAACTTGATTTACATAAAGGTTATCATGAGTTGGAGCTAGAAGAAAACTGCAGAAATATTACGTTTTGATACACATGTTGGTTTGCTTAGATACAAGATACTTAGGCCCTCACTAGGACCCAGGCGGTGGGTGATAAAGTGGCGGTAATACCGCCAACAGGCTGGCGGTAACTACCGCCAAAATATGACCATGGCGGTGATATCTCCGAAAGACAGCCAATGTACCACACCAACCGCCAGGGCGGAAACAACAGTCACCATGGCGGTAGCTGCCTACAGCCATGCGGAAGGCAACGTTCCGCCCACCATTTTACGATGCTACAATCCGCCACCTTTTCCAGGGTGGTACAAACGCCATCAAAAGCCTGGCAGAAACAGAGCACAAAAGTCAAAGGACTCACCATTGGAGACACAGGGAAGAACCATGCCGTCATGGAACCCAACTGCATGTTTTCCCGATGATCTTCTACGTCATGCTCCACCACGAACACCAACGCCGGCGAAGACGACAGTGAGTTTAGCTGCCTAGCACACAGGGAGGAGGAAAACGAGAGTGACACACATGCACAACACACACCCAACACACACACACCATGCACACAACCAGCTGTACAAGATAATCAATTTGTCCACGATAATCGGCCAAATAATGCAAGGACAACAGGAATCGACTACAGTGATTGTAATAAGATCAACATCAAAAATAATAAGTTGATGTGGCAATGCAACAGATATGTACAAATGTACAAAAAAGGGACACTCCCCAGTCCATAGTTCACAGGGGCAACATGGCCACAGGGAAAAGTCCAAGGCCCCACTCGATTCCTGCACCAACATGGGGAGAACACTGTAGGGACATCAGTTGTAAAATAGGCAGGCACCTCAGGGGGAGGGGTGGCACCTCAGCCGGATGTGGAAACAAGACCACTGTTTCTGGAGGGGGCAACTTGCCCATTGCTTGGTCCTGGGGAGTGCAAGACCACAGTCTCTCAGGTGGGTGACTTTCCAACTGGTTCTGGAGGGGGCAACATACTCTGTGCTTGGTCCTGGGGAGTGCAAAGCCACAGTCTCTGGAGTGGGTGACTTGCCCACTGGTTCTGGAGGGGGCAACATGCCCTGTGCTTGGTCCTGGGGAGTGCAAGGCCACAGTCTCTGGAGTGGGTGACTTGCCCACTGGTTCTGGAGGGGGCACCGTGTCCTTTGCTTTGTCCTGGGGCGTGCAAGGCCACAGTGTCTCGAGTGGGTGACTTGCCCACTGGTTCTGGAGGGGGCAGCATTCCCTGTGCTTGGTCCTGGGGAGTGCAAGGCCACAGTCTGTGGAGTGGGTGACTTGTCCACTGGTTCTGGAGGGGGCAACATGCCCTGTGCTTGGTCCTGGGGAGTACAAGGCCACAGTCTCTCGAGTGGGTGAATACCCACTGGTTCTGGAGGGGGCAGGCAGCACAGCAGCCCATGGAGGCTGGACTATATGGCTTCCGCCGGCTGTGACGGCTGCAGTGTGGTGGTGGTTGTGGGAGGCTCCTTCTCAGCCCCTGCACCCTCCGATGGCTGCACTGTGGTGGTGGTTGTAGGAGGCTCCTGCGCAGCCCCTGCACCCTCTGATAGCTGCACTGTGGTGGTGGTTGTGGAAGGGTGCTGCTCAGCCCATGCTCCCTCCGATGACTGCACTGTGGTGGTGGTTGTGGGAGGCTCTTGCTCAGCCCCTGCACCTTCCGATGGCTGCACTGTGGTGGTGGTTGTGGGAGGCTCCTGCTCAGCCCCTGCACTCTCTGATGGCTGCACAACCACGGCTGACGGTAGGGGCTCTGTGACAGCTGCTGGTGCAGGCTCCTTCCCCTTCTTTGTGGCTGGTGCAGGCTCCTTCCCATTCTTTGTGGCTGGTGCAGGCTCCTTCCCCTTCTTTTTGGCTGGTGCAGGCTCCTTCCCCTTCTTTGTGGCTGGTGCAGGCTCCTTCCCATTCATTGTGGCTGGTGCAGGCTCTTTCCCCTTCAGTATTTGTGGCCTGGAATCCTTTCCACCATGAGTAAGTGCTGCTAAAACTGGGCCCGTGGACTGTTTGGCTGAGGTGCTTGACTGCATCCTTGGTACTCTGGTCATATGAGCAGGATGGGGGGGAGGGGTAGGGAAGAGGTCAATCTGGGAAAGGAAAAGCTTTTTAGGGACATTAGGGCGGGAAGAGGGAGGAGTAATGGGAGTGGAGGATGAGGGAGTGGTTGTTGGAGGTGTTTGTCTGCTGGATTTGGGTGCAGGTGCATGGGTTGTATGCTGTTGTGAGGTGGATGGCTGTTGGGTGTCTGTGTGCTTGCGTTTGTGTACTTTAGGAGGTGGGACAGACACGAAGGGCGAGGACCCAGGGGATGTGTGCATGGATGTTGTGGAGGTGTCTGCCAGTGAGGTGTGTGTTCTGCTTGGTGTGGTGATGATGCAGGTAGTGGATGATGATGTAGTGCATGCAGGTGTGAGTGTGGACGTAACTGGGTTGGAGGTGGAGGAGCAGGGGGAGACAGTGGAAATAGTGGATGTTGTTGTGTCTGCAACTGGATGGTGTTTGTGTGAGTGCCTATGGGATGAAGTGTGGTGCTTGTGTTTGCCTGTGCCACTCTTCGGTGTTGTCTTGTGTGCATGCTCGTCTGGCTGTGTGCTTGGGATGGGTTGGGGTTGAGGAGAATGGGACTGGGAAGTGGAAGTTAGAGGGGGGACGGTTGAAACAGGAACAATGGCTGCCATCAGAGAGGAGGCCAGAGCCTGGATCGATCTCTGTTGGGCCGCCAATCCACTGTGAAGGCCCTCCAGGAATGCATTAGATTGCTGCATCTGGGCTGCCAGCCCCTGGATGGCATTCACAATGGTTGACTGCACTACAGAGATGGATCTGAGGAGGTCAATAGCAACCTCACTCAGGGCAGTAGGGTTCACTGGGGCAGGGCCTGAGGTGCCTGGGGCAAAGGAGATGCCTACCCTCCTGGGTGAGTGGGCACGGGAAACTATTTGCTGAGGGGCTGCTGGAAGGGAAGTGCTGGTACGGGGATGGCGGCTGTGCCTGTAGCTGGGGTGGTCATAGAGGTGTCGGCCACCACCAGGGAGCTCCCATCGGAGGATGTATGAGTCTGTGTTGTCCCCTACAGTCTCTGCTGTGGTGCTCCCCTCACCCTCCATCCCACTGGTGCCCTCAGCGTCAGTGGACTCTGCCTCAAGGGTCCTGCAGGATGAGGCTTCCTCTGATGCTGGTGCCTCTGCTCCTCTGCCTGATGATGCTAATGCACATAAGGACAGGATGAAAAAACAAGAAGGAGGGGAGAGAGACAAAGGATACACTGGGTCAATGACTGCACCATCACCACCGTTGGCGTACACAGCACCCTCACACACAGGGTACAGGCCTACGCACTATGCATTGCACTACCAGTGATATTGCTTGCCACCAAGGCATGAGGAGGAGCACACACTGCCAACTGCAGCACACCTGGGACCCACGCAGCACTGACCAGTAGTGGATGCTAACAAGCTAGGTAGGCAGTATTTCCCCTTCAGACCCTTAGCCACCAGAGGACCTACGCTGCTATGTCTGGCCTGGCCTAGGGACACCCACTGACACACAACCACCACCCGGATACCACCACACCAGCCGTAGGTTGTAATGATAGCCACTGTACTCTCCCCCTTGTGGCTGCTGCGATGCCCTCAAGCGCCCATCCAGCTCTGGATAGGCCCGCGCCTGTATGTGGGCCATCAGGGGGGTCAGGTCCGATGGGCACCCCTTACTCGTTGGGAAGCCATCCCCAGCTGGGCTTCCGAGGTCTTCCATGCCCAGCGTCTCAGGTCCTCCCGCCGTTTGCGACATAGGGTGCTCCGCCTGCCATAGACCTCCAGAGTCCGCACGTCCTTGGCGATGGCACGCCATATACCCTTCTTTTGATGGGCGCTGACCTGCAGAGGCAATACAGACAGGAGAACACCATTAGATAAACAGTCCAGCCAGTAACACGAATGGCCACCATACCTGTTTCCATCACTATTGGCACACACATAGCCCAGCACACAACGTGTACACCGCCAAGAGGGCATCCACCCCCCTTAACCGATGCCTTCACACACAACTCAATACATTCATGCCACATGCACGTGCCCACAGTGTACTCATCTGTTGGTCTGGAGGCCCATACAGCAGTCCGTAGTGGGGTAGGACCCCATCCACCAGTCTCTCCAACTCCTCAGAAGTGAAGGCTGGGGCCCTTTCCCCGGTCACCCGGGCCATGGTAGGCTCCAGATATAGGTAACAGCACATGCAGTATAGGTCCTCTCCTATGGAAGGTCAGGAAACAAGTGAGGAATATGATAGAAAATGGCAGTCAATTAAAACCAATGAGGAGTTGCACAGTGGTTCCTGACCGCCACGGCGCACAAAGTCAGCGGCATTACCTCACTTCCACCTGTCCCTCCACACAGGACAGGCGGACGCCATTTCAGGGGGGGACAGGCCTATGGAATAATCTTGCGTTACAGGATAAATAGGCACATACTTGACAAATTGCACTGTCCCATTACATGTTTACAGATTGCGGACTACTGTTGTGGCTCCATTTGTGACAGCCTACTCACTCTTATGTCCCTTAGATACCTACCACTGCGGATGAATAGGAGATGGAGACATACCCCCGTGTACAGACCCCTGGTGGACTTGGCTACACTGGAGGACAGGCACATTATCCTGACTTGTAGACTAGACAGGGCCACAATCACAGAGCTGTGTGCCCAATTAGAACCTGACCTGATATCTGCTATCCGTCACCCCACTGGGATCCCCCCTCTTGCACAAGTGCTATCAGTTCTCCATTTCCTGGCAACTGTTTTTTTCCAAGTGACAGTGGGGTTGGCAGCAGGTATGTCACAGCCAATGTTCTCAATAGTGCTGACAAGAGTATTGTCTGCTCTGATAAAACACATGTGCAGCTACATTTCATTCCCCCAGGTTGAGGATTTGGCCGCTGTGAAGGCCGGGTTTTATGCAATGGGACATATCCCTAATTTAATAGGTGCGATTGACGGAACACATATTGCATTTGTGCCCCCGCCAAAATGAACAGGTGTTTAGGAATCGTAAGAGTTTCCACACCATGAATGTGCAGATGGTGTGCTTGGCGGACCAGTACATCTCCCACGTCAATGCTAATTATCCAGGTTCAGTGCATGATGGTTTTGTCCTGAGGAATAGTAGCATCCCAAATGTGATTTCCTAACTACAAAGGCACAGGGTGTGGCTAATAGGTGAGCCTTGGTTCCCACCCAGTATATGTTGGTGTATGTCTATGGTGTTGGCCATTTAGGATAGTGTGTGGCTAAATGTTGTCCCCCAATATTTGCAGGTGACTCTGGTTACCCAAACCTATCATGGCTGCTGACCCTGTGAGGAAAGCAGAAGAAGGTTATAATGAGGCAGATGGGCAAACCAGAAGGATTATTGAAAGAACCTTTGGCCTCCTGAAGGCCTGGTTCTGGTGCCTCAGTCTGACAGGTAGAGATCCCTGTGCTACACACCAGGGAAGGTCTGGCAGATAGTCGTGGCATGTTGCATGTTGCACAACCTGGCCCTCAGACGCCGTGTACCTTTTCTGCAGGAGGAGGAGACTGGAGATGTCCCTGTGGAGAACAGAACATCTGTGATCCGTCAGTACTTTCAATGACACACAGGTGAGACAGTGCAACTTTACATTTCAATGACTTTGGTTGTATTCTGTGTGGCATTGGCATGCTGGCTTTCCCACTTCTATGCCCACTTACTGTTACCTCTGGATATTCCTTTTGCAGATGTTGGTGATTTGACAAATACTCCTGGTGTGATCACAACAGCCAGCTACAGGTCATTGATTCTATGCTCATTCTTTGTATAGTTTATTTGCAATGATTGTACCTTTTTCAATCAATACATATTTGAAATACATGACATACTCGAAATCGATTTATATAAAATGGTGTTTATTGTAGTACTAATATATAGAGGGGGAAGTACAATGGGATGGGGTGATGATGGAGGAAAGTCCAGCGTATTGTTCCAGTCTGTTTGTAGCACAGGTGCCTTGTCCAAGGGGACATAGGAAGGGGAGCAATGGCATTTCAAGGTGGACAGGGTGACTGAGTGGGACACAAGGGGGACAATCAGAAGAGTCTCATTTCCTGGTGGGGGTCTTGGCAAGGGTCCCTGGCTTCTGTCTGGATCGCAGGGAACGTTTAAGGGGTGGTTCACCTTCTGCAGGGGGAGGGGTGCTGGTGGCCTGTGGGTCCTGTGGTGGGGCCTCATGGCCACTAGCGGCAGCAGAAGGCTGTTCAGATGACTGGCTAGTGGCAGTGGCCCGCTGGTGTGACACTGCCTCCCTCAGAATGTTTTCCATGTCTGCCAGCACCACTGCTATGGAGATCAGGGTGTTGTTGATGGCCTGCAAGTCCTCCATGATCCCCTGATACTGTCCCGCCTGCAGCTGCTGGTTTTCCTGCACGTTGTCTAGGATCTGGCGCATCATGTCCTGGTAATGTTGATAGCCTCCCAGGATCTCAGAGAGCGCCTCCTGAAGAGTCGGTTCCCTAGTCCTGTCCTCCCCCTGGCGCACCGCAATCCTCCCAGTGTCCCTGTTGGCCTGTGCCATCTTTCCCCTGAACTGGGTGCCCACTACCACTGACCCCAGGTCCCTGATTGTCTTGGGGGCAAGGTGTGGCCCGGAATCCCTGTACAGGTAGGCACACTGCTGATTGACGTGTCCTGGGGACAGAAGTGTGGGTACGCTGGGTGGGTGCTGTGGTGTTGTTTCCTGATGGGGGAGGTTCTGTGGTGGTCTGTGACTGGGCTTGGGTAACCGGCTATCCAGTGGTCCCTGATGGGCTAGGTAGATCATCCAGGTCCTGAAGTCCAGAGTTACTGTCGTCACTATGGGCCTCTTCTGTTGGGGGACTGGATAGTGTTGGCAGCTCCTCTCCAGTGACATTGGCAGGGGTACCAGTGGGGATGTAAATGATGTATTATGGTTCATGTGTGTGACATATTGTACATATTGTACATCCCTGGCTTCCCCACTATGGTTGTTGTTGCCCTGCCAGCTTTTACTTGTGTATGTTGGTGTATGGTGGGACTGTTAGTTTCCCTATACTGTGCATGCTTTAGTGATGAGTGTCTATGCAAGGGTGTGAGGGGTGTCCATGCATTGGTACAGCATGCAGTGCTTGGCATTGGGATTAGTGAGATGTGATGGTGGAGTGTGTAGGATGGAGTGGAGTGATGGGAGTGAAGGTGAGGGTATGTGATGGCATGTAGGTATGGGGGTGATAATTGATGAAAGTTGACTTACCAGAGTCCAGTCCATCTCCGACTCCAGCCAAGCCCTCAGGATGCAGAATTGCCAAGACTTGCTCCTCCTATGCTGTGAGTTGTGGGGGAGGCGGTGGGGGTCAACCGCCAGTCCTCTGGATAGCGAGCTGGTGTCTTGCTGCCATGGAACGTACCTACCTAGGTCGTTCCACCTCTTCCTTATGTCGTCCCCGGTTCTTGGGTGCTGTCCCACGGCATTGACCCTGTCCACGATTCTCCGCTATAGCTCCATCTTCGTGGCTATTGATATTTACTGCACCTGTGCTCCAAACAGCTGTGGCTCTACCCTAACGATTTCCTCCACCATGACCCTTAACTCCTCCTCAGTGAAACAGGGGTGTCTTTGTGGTGCCATGGGTGTTGTGTGATGTGTGTTGATGAGGGTGTGTTGGGTAATGTGTTGGGGTGTGTGAAGTGGGATGCGTGAGGGATGTATGGGTGTATGTGGTGTGTGTGTCTAGTTGTCGCAGTAGTCTTGGTGTAAGTCTGGTGGCGCTTATTGGCATTCGTAAAGGGTTGTGGGTAGTGTGGGGGGGTGTTTTATAGTGGTGTGGGTGTGGTGTGTGTATGGGTGTCAGGTGTGTGCTGCTTGAATTGTCCAATGTAGTGTTGTTTTGTTTGTGGGTGTCCATTGTGAGCGCGGCGGTATGTACCGCCAATGGTTTACTGCCATTGAAAGTCCGCCGTGGTGATTCGTGTGTCATAATGTGATGAGCGTTGTTCTGTTGGCGTAACTGTGTGGGTTTTGATACCGCCACTTTATCACTGACCTTTGGGCTGGCGGATTTGTGTATGTTGCTGTATTCTGTCGTATTGGTGTGTGTGTGTGTAATAATATGGTGAACGGATATCCGCCACCACCACGGTAAGTTGGCGGCCCTCAGCGTGGCAGTAAGTGGGATTTACCGCCAGAGTCATAATGACGGCCTTAGTTTTGGTGTGTTATCAGATACAGAACTTTTCCAAGACATCATACAATGCATAATACAACCTGTTGTGAATGCATTTAACTATAGCGATGACAGAGGTTTTTGGAGCTACAGGGAAGGAGCACGATAGAGCCCTCACACAAGTATGTCAATTACTCAGTGATGCAGGTTTGGTTTTAGATGCCGACAAGTCTGACTTCAATTAAACAAAATGGAAATTCTTCTGCCATCTATTTTCTGATGGGGGAATGATGCCTGATCCTGCAAAAGTACAAGCTTTAACAAACGCTGAGCCCCCATAAGATGTTTCAATGGTACATTTGTGTCTTGGACTGGCTAGCTACTATTCATGATACATAAGGGACTTTGCCACTGTCAGTGCTCCACTATGGGAGTTAACCAAGAAAAGTTTTTGTTTAAATAGTTGAGAGAATGTGAAAAGAGTTGCAAGAGAATCAAACATGCAATAGAAAATGCTACAGAAATGGCATACTTCAATCCAAAGCTACATACTGAGATTGTGGTTGATGCTAGCACTGTTGGGTTGGCGATCAAAACACTGTCCGCCAGTGACCCCGGAACCCCGCCGGCCAAATAATGAACATTTCAATGCCTCTGTGCGGCAGGTGCAGTTGCACCCGTCACGCAGATCACTGCCCGAAAATCGGGCAGTGACTGCGCAACGGGGCTCTGCCCCGAGGCACCCCGTCCACCAGCCTTTTCCTGGTGGGATATCCCGCCAGGAAAAGGCTGGTGGGAAATGAATCATTATCTGCAGGGTAGCGCTGCTACCCTGTCGGATAGTGTTTCAACTCACCACCAGGCTGCCTGACGGCGGGAGTCTGGCGGTGGGTGAGGGCTGCCGATGGCGGCCCTCACCATGTTCAGAATATGGCAGTTTGGCCCACCATGCCGGCTGGCTGCTTCAGCTGCCACTGCCGGCATGGCGGGCCAAACCGCCATGTTCGTAATGAGGGCCTATATTTGCACGGCATAGTTGATACCCAAATGCAAGAAGACATATTGTGGCCTATGCTAGTCGAAGTTTAACCCAAACTGAACAGGCTTACTGACAGCCTGTAAAGGAAAGTTTGGCTGTGAACATTTCTATGTATTTCTGTATAGAAAACCTTTTACGCTGTTGACTGATCATCAAGCCTTGCTGACTATCTTTGGCAGACTAAAGCCGAAGATGTCTCCTCGATTTGAACGATGGTGACTATGATTGCAAGAGTACAATTATACAATTGTGCATCGACCTGGAAAGGATCAAATTGTGCTGACTACTTTTTGAGAGTGCCTATTCAAGGTTATGGCACTCCTTCCGAAACAGCTGATTCCTACATCAATTTCATTGTCACATTAATTACACCAGTTGCTGTCATTAAATTACTACAAACTCTTAGTTTGTGAAGACCAAAAAATAATATTAAACTTGCACAAAAGTGTGATTTTACGTTTGTTAATCAGGCCCTTTATCCCTCCCAATGAGTGCTTACTCATGGTCCAAAATGTATGGAGTAACATAGTAGCTGACCACTGAAAACATTTTGGCGTCTTATATAAGGAATGAAACTTTACATAAACGCTATTGCAATGGTATTGCAAATTAAGCAGGCATTGGCAAAACAAAATGTCTGGCCTCGTGTTTTTTGCTTTGTGAATGCTTGTTTGTCATGGTATTTACAAAACTTTATTGTTTGGAAACAACTTTATTGTTTGGGAAACACACATTGCTATTGTTGCCCTTGGCCCTTAAGGCATTTATGCGAAGTACTTAGTGTCTGTGCTTCACTGAGATTCAGGGGGGGCGGCTAATGTTTGAATCTCAAATTTCCTAACTAAAAAAAAGTAGCGGGCTGCAGGGGTGAGAAGACCAGGTTTTGGGAATGGACTGTTTCCATGAGGAACACGGTCAGCATTTTTTGCATTAGGTGCTTCGACTATTTGCAGGCATTCATCCCATCAACTTTTGGGTGATTGATTGCTAGCAGTTTATCTGGAAACTTGAGGCTGGTACAGCCTAATACTGCCAATGTTTGTGAATTCCACAAAGTAGTACATTTCCACCCATTCTAGAAATACCTCTTTCAGGTACAGATTTGCTACTTTTTTGGTAAACCGTTTGAGATATATATATATATATATATATATATATATATATATATATATATATATATATATATATATTTTAGATACTGATCCAGAAAATGAACAAGTTAAAACCTACTAGTGAAAAAAGAATGATGAGATAAATTACTACCAACTACCAAACTAAGAATGCATTAAACCAGAGTCACACCCCAAACACCACTGCTGAAGCTATCCTTGTTTCTCATGGAACTGGTAGGTATCTCTGGATACTCTTCACTATGCTTACATGAAACAGAACAGCCTAGAGTCACTGCCCTGGGATCACTTATTTGAAATATATTTTCACTTCATGCTTCATCTTTCCTACAAGAAACCTTGATAGTAGAGTTGTGTGAAAAGGCTCCATGGCTTTAGTCCTCGTTTTTTACAGATCATTTTATCAAGTGACTGATAGGCCCCATGTACTAAGCTTCAGTAGCAAATAGAGGACCGTATGCAGGCAAATAAACAGGTTGGATTGAGCCAGGGCCAAACCACGGGTCTGACTTGGCTCTAAAAGTCTGTACATGAGCCAAGCCATGAAAACATTTGGTATGTAGGTCGTGCAGCTAGCATACTGTGACAATATGATACAATCTATTCAAAATTTAGAAAGGGTATTTTTTTAACATACAGAAGCGTTTCCCCCCAGTATATCAGATTGTATCACTGCAGAGACAGACGTTTATTAAAACTGATACTTTTTAGAAATATTCATGGCTCGTCCCCCAGGACAATGATGTTAGTATACTAGGAGGCAAGTCAGGAGTCATGTAAAGCCTAAACATAGCCTAGACATTGGAGTAGTGTAATTTAGACTCCATCCTTTTGATGTCATAATTGTGCAATCATTCATTTATATTCAACATTATATTAATTGTGGGCCTTAATCAAATTTGAATGCACTAATAAAATGTAACCACTGAGAAACTGAAGATTTTTATTCATGTGTACTAATGTTTATTTCAATTTTTACTTGTATTAATTATTCACATATTATATTTAAATTTCTAGTTATATTTTGCAAATGTAAACATGCATTCTTTTGATTACGCTTTGCATTTATTTTGAAAGTTACATGTGCGCATGCATAATCATGTATTCGAAATGCATATTAAATGCTTAGTTAAAGTTAACTTGACTACAGGCCTCATTTTAAATTGTACTTTACTTGGTCAGTATCTTCTTCCTTTGCAGGAGTTTTCTCACGAGTTAGCTAGAGGAATGAGTATTGCTTTATGTAAGGCCTGAGAAGAGAAATCTTGGCGAGGAGCGTGGAACCTAAGGAGCAAATGAAGCCTCCTATTCTTAGTGTATCATGAATGAGAGATGCTCAAGGTTGCAATAACTGTCTAAATATCCATGGGATGGGAAACTCAGGTGATGTTGCAAATGCACATTGCAAGCAATTAATTGATTGGTTTGTGGTGGTGTGGGAAGAGCTTCGAATGTTGCTAAAGTTTGTAGTTTTAACTAATGTTCACACAGTTAGGAGTTAGAGCAGATTCCTTTGGACTTTGAGGGGTTCAGACCGCTCTGCTTCCCTTTATCCTTGCCAGTGTGAGACTTTATGCTAAACACTTATTCCTTTCCTTTGAAGATTTCTATTGAAGTCTTCACTATGCTGACACCTTCTTGCATTTCCTAATTTTCCTGAGACCTTATTCTAAAACCATCCTAATCCCCAATTTAGAGCTGTGATTTGATGACTTTAGAATTATTCCATGTTTAGGAGAGAGAAGCGGAGCATCTTTATGGCGCACCTATTTCTAATTCTCAGTTTCGGTATTGCAGTGGCTGTTACTGTTGTATCAGATTTAGCTAAGACTGATGATGTTCTAATATTTCAGCTTGCCAACCGTATTGCTGTACGGTTTTAATATATTGCTGGGATGTCTATATACTAGACTGATCAATAACCCATAAGAAATCTTTCATCTTCAGTCACTAATTTCTGGTCCTTATTGTGGGGTCAAGTTGGCTTCACAAGTTTAAAATGTATTGTTGATGTCAACTCCCTTTTAAGCTTCATGTCAACTTAACAAAGGTCCATATGACCAAGGGGAAAATCTTTGATGACTTTACCAGGAAGTTGTGAGTTACTTCCATGAATGCTCTCAATTCTTATCAATGAAACAACATTACAGTTTATTAAATTAAATATAAGAGGTGCTGGTACAGCACACACTGTGAACTCAAGTACTTAACAGTGCCCTCATATGTGATAATAAATAAAAAGGAGGCTCTGTGAAATAAAATATTTGCGTAGGATAACACGATTTGGACAAGCAGGAAAGCCGGTATTGACTTTAGGTTATCTGGTTTCACATTTTGAAAGTCAACCATCAGATAGGTGTGTCTTTATCTCTCCCTCCTATTTACATCACTGGTTTGTTTTTAATTTTCTTGGTTCACAGCTAGAAAAACCAACACAGAGATAACAGACCCAACTCAGCTCCCCAGACCCAATGACTATGCCAAAAATGCATTTATTTGGGGGGTGTAAAGCTATGTCCCTGATGTCACTCAAAGTGAAGCTAGCCAGTGCCTGACATGGGCTGACCTGCTGCCCCATGTTATGTGCCATGTGGGGGAGAGGGCAGAAGAAAAATAGGAATGATTCAAAAACAGCCCAGTGGATTACGAGGTGGCTGAAAGCCCCAAGAAGTAGGCAACTTATCAATATAATAGAGTAAAATCAAAAGGTCTTGGCTAAATATACATGCAGCAAGGTGATTCATCACCTTAGTATACAAGCCCTTAAATCACAATAGTATTGTAGCCAGATAAACTACGTAACTCAGTCCAAAAATGCATATATTGTTGGGTGACCTATGTGCCTTGGTGCACAAATATACTTTTAATATTGAGTTATGAACCTCACGCACACATTTGCACAAAGTGTACTTTTGATATCAACTTTTTACTGTCTATGGGGGGCGTGGCCATGTAGCCATGGAGTGAAGAGCGCTTCTCTTAGGCTCCCACTGCTCCCTTCTCATTTGAACCCATCCTGTGACTATAAAGGGCCTGGGGGGCCACCAGCCATTTCACCTTCTCTCCTGACCCCTCCCGATAATAAGCTTGCTAAGGAGAGCCCCTGGACACAATTTGCAGCGGCCCGCAAACAGAGTCTTCCAGGCTCAGCAAGAAGCAAGATAGCAGCCATTGGCAGATTCTGAGGGGCGTGCAGCACTGGAGGTGAGGGAAAGGAGGAGAGGGATGCAGTGAGATCCTGGGGAGGCCGCTTAGGAGATCATTGTGCTGCTGACTGCAGTGCTCGCTACTGAACTCGCAGGCAGGGGGCTACCAGCCAGAGAACCACGCAAGTGTAGTGCATAGAGGCGCAGGCCTCCTAAGAAGGATGCCGCTGGGCTGCTACACCAGCAGGCGCGGCGCCCATTCTTCAGTGTCTAACGCACCCATAGCTGCAGCTCGCTGAAAGCGCAGCAGGATTTTTGATGGACTTACCCTGAGGAGCGGCTGGATAAGGATCGGGAGCCCCTGCCCTGACTTGCACCGCCTAGGCTCTTTGGAAGCTACGTAAAGGGAGAGCGAAGGAGGGCCTAGTGCAGTCAGCACTGCGGTGACTTGGCCTCCGCATGGACAACACGACGGTGCCTGCGAGGAGGATCCTTAATTATTGCTGAGCACTACCTAGCCCCCAGAATATCTCTGGAATGGGTATGACCACTGTGCAAGGGACTGACTAGATGGGAGCCACTACAATATACCTTGCATTTTACTCCACACATAGCACTCCTGCCACTGTCTTGGGCTCCTTGACCTGCTCCCTTTGGCCTAGGGGACCTACCATGACTATAATAGGAGCACGTCTCAGAGTGCCTGAGACACTTGCCCTTACAGTGCCATTATTGATGTGACATTTCCCACAGAGCTGACTCCTGGATAGACAGGGGCCTCACGGGTTTCATAAACTACAGCCTTCTGACGCTCTTGCCCCCCCCAGTTAAGATATGCACCTGTCTTTGCCTGCTGGGGGTGCCCTGGCCTAATCCTTGATTGTGAACCTGGCAGGGAGACCTCCTGAGTCCCTTGACTGTTTGGACCTGCAGGGAGGCGCTGTGTTTTTGGGCTGATGCTGAGACCTTTTTGGGCCCGTACAACTAGGCAATTGTTGTTTTACAGACAGTACCTGGAACAAACAGCGGAAGCCCTGCCCAGGGTGGTTTCTCCCCAGCAGGGCTGTGCAAATGGTGAGTGTGACCTCATTTTTCAGGGTTCCCTCAAGGAGGTCATTGATGAGAGGAGAGGTTTTACCTACCCTGATTGCTATTTCATACATAGCGCAATGGGCAAAGTCACTAAGTAACGAGACACTGTGCATACAGGACTTCCCCTCGAATAGCGCTACCCTGGCGACAAAGGATGATGGCTTGCCTATGCAGTCACAAAGTCCTATGGTAGATCCCACTTTACAAGATATCCTTCAGGCCATCACGGCCTCCAAGGAAGTTCTTGAAACTAAAATGAACACGCTTGTTGCAGACCTAGATATCCTTAAATACAATCAGCGATGACTGGCTGAGCAAGTCTTGACAGCTGAGTGAACACTCATGGAGGGCCCCACAAAATTATCATTCCTCCGCATACTATGGCGGAGAACATCCAGACATTAGATCTTTGACCGGAGGATGCCGAAAACAGATCCAGGAGGAACAAAATTTGAGTTTTAGGCCTACCTAAACGCATTGAGGGGAGCAACATGCTAACGTTTCTGGAGAGATGGCTGAAAGATGAAGTAGCTCCTGAGGGGCTTTCACAATTCTGTGCCTTGGAAAGAGCCCACAGAGTGCCGGCACAACCCCTGCTGCTAGGAGCGGCTCCACAACCTGGGGTGGCCACGCTCTCACATTACAAGGACCAGGATCATATATTGGCCCAAGCTTGGCAGAACGGCGAGCTCAAATTGAAAAACAGAAAAATTATGATATTTCCGGACTTCACCAAAGAGGTACAGAAACAACGAACAACACTTCTAGAAGCCAAGAGGCACCTCCATCAAATAGGAGTGGTGAATGCTATGTTGTTCCCTGCCAGACTCAGGATTGTGACACCGGATGGCACACAGTTCTTCAGAATTCCACAAGAGGTGTGGGAATGGATTGATCAGCACCCGTCCATCCCCAGGAGGAAGGGGAGCAGGCAGGGACCTATTCCCAAGAATAAAGGCCCTCACGAAGGTGCCCCTTAAGGAGGGGAGGCTAGTAGGGAGCAGCAGAGAGCTTTGGAGGTGGTGGCGGCGTTGAGTGGTGGACAAGCGAGCCCAGCCTCAACTGTGGGAGAGGAGGCTGCCCATCTTTGGGAATCAGGGGATGAACCGAACTCACACACTTATTCTGACACTGAACTGCCTGTGGTGACCCCTGGCACTGCTGAGGAACTCATATAATATGGACAGGGTGAGTCTATTTATTTTATTTCCCCCATATTCTTGCTCCCAATGTTGGTGAACACTTCTTTTGATACATGTGGAGCCCTTTGGGTCTTTGCCTATGAATCCTATTATTTCTTAGAATGTGGGGGGCAGTGGCAGGTCCTTCGTGCTCTCCCGACTGGTGGTGTGAGGGTTGCAGTTGTCAAGGGTACACCAGCGCACATTTGTGTTTTGAATGATTGTTTGGATGGGAGGAGTTTGCCTTCTTGTCCTGGGGTGTGAGATTTGGGGTGTTTGTTGTTTGGTTGTTGGGGATTCTAAATGTTCATTTACATCGAGTGTACCTCCCTCACTGTTGTGCAGATGGATGTTGCTGATTGTGCCCATGTTTAAGGCACAATTGAGAGTGTTCCATGCACCTACTCCACAATTGAGAGAGTTCTATGCACCTACTCATTTAAGATGGAGTGACCTTTAACATACAAAATTATGTCCTGGAACATCAGAGGGATGCACAGTATGACCAAGATGTATAAAGTAGTTTTGTACCTCAATATATGGGAAATATTGATAGCGCTGCTCCAGGAGACGCATCAACCTGCTTAAGAAG
Organism: Pleurodeles waltl; assembly: GCF_031143425.1. Classification (NCBI taxonomy): domain Eukaryota; kingdom Metazoa; phylum Chordata; class Amphibia; order Caudata; family Salamandridae; genus Pleurodeles; species Pleurodeles waltl. Next base: position 534,450,983 of record NC_090450.1, on the reverse strand, counting down.
GTGCAGCACTGCAGCACAAATGGAGGGGACAGGCATATTATACCACTTATTCAGCCTTCACCCGAGGCACATTGATATGGATAGAACCTCAGACTCCCCTCCAACATACTGGGAATATCTTTGACCCTGGGGGCAGATACGTGGCAGTCACAGGTTGGCTAAATGGCAGAGATATCACACTCATTAACATCTATGCCCCCAACATAGATCAAAGGGCATTCTTTACTGAATTAGCACATATTTTTGCTCCTCACTTGGTGGATTCTGTTATCATGGGGGGAGATTTTAATTGCATTGCCAACCCAGAACTGGATCGCTCCCATCCCCACTACATGATTCTCCTATTACTAAGCTGGCCCGCACACTGACTACTTGGCAGGCAGAGTGTGGACTGGTAGATTCCTGGCACTCCCTTCACCCGTAGGATAGAGATTATTCTTTATTTTCGGCAATGTACAAACTTCATGTGTGCTTCGATACATTTCTCTGCATGCCTGATGTACAAAGCTCTGTGACGACAGTGGAATACCTGTCCCGCACAGTGCCTGTCCATAACCCAATCTTATTGATGGTGACATGGGAAACAACACACCCTTGCAACCCATTGTGGAAGTGGTATCCAGAATCTCTTAAAGAGCCAGTATGTCGGGAGACTATAGTTAGCAATATTTCATTGATAATGAGGGATATGCCTTCTCAATCTTAATGGAGTGGGGTCCCTTCAAAATGATCCTTAAAGGAAGGTGCATAGCGGAATCAATGGGAAGTGAGACAGACACTACTCCAGGAAATCTCAACCTCTAAGGAAGCACTGCGGAGGGTTGAGCTGCAGGCGGAACTACTGGAGACCAAAAAGGCAATGGCAGAAAGGGTAGAGCACCCATGGTGCTCTGATTACAAGGCCTACCTGACTAGAGCTCACACAGAGCGAAATAGCATGGGGATTTTACTGGCCTGGTTGTCGAACCCTGCCAGACATATTAGAAATTGAATCCGATGCTGCCATGAACAATACAGGCAAGCGGACATTAATAAAGATTTTCAGAATCACTACTCCACTCTTTCGTAGCTCATTAACTTGCTCTACACAAGACATAGAAGATTTCTTGATGCCCTTGACACTACCGACACTACCCCTTAATAAAACAGAAACCCTGGGAGGCAAGACTGCGCTGCCTGAGATCCGAGCTGCGATAAATGCCAAGGCCAGAGGGAAAACACCAGGCACTGATGGATTTCTGGTAGAGCTGTATGCCACCTATATGGAGGACCTTGCACCTAAACTGGTTAGCTTTTTTAACACGACCAAGAACAGAGGCCTGCTACCACCATCCACCAAGAGGCTCTCATAGTCCCTATACTGAAACTTAGGAACCTGCGCATGAAAAGGGAGTCTATCATCCCCTTTCTATGCTAGATGTTGATTATAAGATACTAGCTACTCCCCCATATGCCTACCCTAATGGACGCAGATCAGGCTGGTTTCATCCCCAGTCAAAACATTGCGATTAACATACGACGGCTGCTCGCAGTGCTGGATGATGATACATATGATCACGCACAGACGGCGATATTCACAACAGACATAGAGAAGGTCTTTGACAGCTTGAAGTGGGCCTACCTCTACACAGTCATGAGACACATCATAGCCTGGACTGAGCTCCTGTATACAGACCCTACGGTTAGGGTGCTCACGGGGAGATATATATTGGAGAGTTATCGGGTGGGTACGGGGACCAGGCAGGAGTTTGCCCTTTCTCGCCTTTACTATTCGCTTTAGCGATGGAACCCCTGGTCGCTCATGCTAGGAAGGGATACACCTAACAGGGTATCGACACTGGAGACGGACACACTATATTGCCTAATATGCCAAGAACCTTTTGATGTTTTTACAATATACATTACGATCTACATTGAGTGCACTGACTGGCGCCTGTAAGCATCTAGCTCGGTTCAGACAGCACTCAGAGCTGAGGAATAATTAGTGCAAATCACAACTGTTTCCAACCATGGCAGACTATGACCAACCACCCGATGTACTGGGGCTACAATGGAAATTGCGGTGCATACTGTATCTGGGTGTCAAAATATTTCATGATTGCACAGATCTGTAGGAAGGCAATACAGATAAAGCAATTTGGGGTTTAAAAAAGAGCACTGAGGTCTGGGGAAAGCCCCCCTGTCAGTAGCAGGCAAGGTAGCACTGCTACAAATGATAGCACTCCCACGGCTTCTCTATTTCTTTGTGGTGTTGCCAATATGGATGCTCTGAACTATGTTTTGGGACATAGAGTCCATGTCAGTGGCTTTCTTATGGGGGTCAGGCTGCTGTTCTGTGGCACTACACAGGTTACAAAGGTCAGTGAATGAAGGAAATCCAACAGCCCCAGACTTTGATTCTTACTATCTGCCAGCGTAGCTCCAGTGGCTGACGCAGTTGATAGCAAGCAGATTGGCCCCCGGATGTGCCACAACACCCAATGTATGGGACGGCCGCACCCTACTCAAAGCGCTTTTCACAATTAAGCGCCTGAATGCAGGAGAGTCAAAGGAGTTTTGCGTCCTGCAAAAATGTTGGGTGCATGGTTAACAAACGACCAAGAGGAAAACCCTCTATGCACCGAATATCTCTCTGATGTTGTTAGATGTGCTACCTCCTGGTGACAGATGACAGTGCTTGGTGAAGTGGGTGAAGGCTGATGCAACCAGGCTGGGCGACATCTTTGAGAATGAGGCACTCCTCCCCTTTGGAGAGTTCAGAGCGACATATAATTTATCCAGAGGATGTTTCTTGCTACATAGGGCAGTGACGAAGGCTGTGCATTGGGAAGCAGGACTTAAAGAGCCCACACAACACAACACCTCCCAATACCTTGTCATATCAGCAGGCACCCTTAAAGCCATCACTTGATTATACAGAACTATGTGGGGGAAATGTTGCTCCCTCTGACTGATCTCTAAGATAAGTGGACAATGGATCTGGGGTGTCTCATATCCGATATACTGGATGGGAGTCCCTAGATAGGGTCCCTAAGGTATCAATAAATGCCTGTTGCAAATTGATAAACTTTAATCTATTCCCAGGGCATACCTAACACCGGGGCTTATTAACCGGTATTTTGACACTTCGACAGCTGGCTGCCCATGATGCGGGGAGGAGAGTACTGACTTTGTACATATGTTCTGGACTTGCACGACACTCACGCCCTACTAGCTACACATAAACACTACACTCACATGTATTGTTGACAGGGAGGTTCCTTGTACACTAGAGCATTGCCTCTTTAGTTAGTTCCCGCACACAGCTAAGCATAAAACCACAAGCAGATTCAAAGACCTGGCATTCCTGTTAGGAAAATGGGAGATTGCTTTGAACTTGAAGAGTTCTAGAAGTCCTCAGTTGGTAATATGGTGGAAGGAACTTGAGAAGTGGGCAGGCAATGAGGAAGAGGTGCCCATGAGAGAAGCTAGAGATGACCAAGGTTCTGCGGAATAGGCTAGGGCATGGGAAACCATATTGTACAGTTTGAAACACACTGACCCATCACCACCAAGAACCCCGACTTCAGACCACTAATAGATGCCACCCATATCATAAATTCTTTATACCCACTACATATTGAAAGGACTGACTTCTATGCATGGACTGTCGCCTAGTTACAGGTAGTGATCTTTAAACATATATGACATATCGGTCTGCACCTAAGGTATACTATCATTTTACACTGTTATTGGGAGGCACGACGGGATGTGATGGATGGGAGTATTAAACAGGCAATGGGTGTTTACAGCAGTAATGGCCAGTTGACTCTGTAACTGTATAACAATGTGCTTTGAATATGACAGACAACTTGCTGGGGTTGCGTTATTGAATATTTTTTAAAAAGCTTTCCACTGGCCATAATAAACTCAGAATTATAAAAGAAGCATGCTAGGACACTTAGATTAAGATGGTGAAAGTGACATTGTTATCTGCATTCAATTTTCTGGTGGTGTGCCTGTAGTACAACAACAACTAGTTATTGGTGAGGTGAAAGGTTGAAGTTGAGCCACCTCCCTGTTGTGTCGTGTCACACTCAGACCGGTGATTGGGAATGCTACTGCACCGCCTGTCTGGCCCGCCCCATGTCACGCCGGACGCCTGTAAATGAGACAGGGACACACTGAATATTTGCGTGCTAGGGTGCCAAGTCTTCCTCACACCATGCCTGGCCATCACACATCTTTTATTAATGACATCCCACATGGGGACCAACGGTAACAAAATGTAATTGGGGTGAGGGGTATTCGCAGAACACTCCTCAGGCTAATATAAATATTGTTTATGCTAACGTGCCATAGTTGTGTCACTGGGGCGATATTATATTCCTGATTTATTTTGAACAAAATGGAAACACACACATGTCTACTCAATATCAAATGTACTTCAGCATGATGATAATTGCAACTTGGCTACTCAGTGCAACAGTGACATCACATGATCTCGTATGCGAGAATATGGCACTGGGTTACTGCTTAGTTCGTACCTTGTGCGAGTGTCTCGACTGCTGGGATGCTTGGGATGGACTTCTCCATCCCCCCTGTGCTTCTGGGATGGGGCACCTCCCTGCTGTCATTGCGTCATCATGGGTAGAAAGTATTGGACACTGTTGAGCACTCCCAGGGGTATCTCCCAACTAAGGGATGTCATCTCCTTCATCTTGAACACCACGTGGTGTAGAGATTGGTCCATGGAAACGCTTAAATTGGGAAAGGTTTTGAGTTGCTTCTTCATTTCCCCGTTGTGCATTCACTTTCGTACCTTTGAGGTGAGTGATTACCCAGGGGTGACGCTCGAAAGGCATTCAAAACTTACTGCCTGGAGATCTGTCTTTTACTACCACTCACTCTCCAACCTGAAGACAAGAAAGTTGTGAATTCCAGGGCTTGCTGGTGCAGGCAGTGGACATGCACGTTCACATGAGCACCCGTATATCAATGGAGTCAGGGGTCCACCTGGAGTGATGCAGAATAGAGTTTTGGATCACTATGGCCAACATCAGGTGTCAAGGAGCTTGCCCAGTTGTGGAATGTTGTGTTTGGCCATACTCTTGCAGAAAGGTGTAGATGACCCATTCATACGGTTGCTGGTTGGCATTGGGAATTTGAATTACTTTATTTAGAGTTCTCATGAAGCATTTTACCTCCTTGTTGGCTTGGGGCCATCGAGGGGTGACCTTTTTCTGTCTGATGTTCAGCGACCCTAGATATTCTGCTGCTTCAGTGCCTTGGATTGACGGCCGGTTGTCAGTCCTTAACTTCTTGAGTAGACTGTGGGTGGCAAGAGTCTTTTCTAGCTGTGATAGTACATCATGAGGCCCTTGGGAAGCTATGATCTCCACTTGGATAGTCGTCAATGATTACAATGGCATACCGCTTGTCCGGGAGGCTTTCAAAATCTAGACTTGTGCACACCCAGGGTTAGTGGGCCCTGGCTCTATGATGATTGCTGATGGGAGGGTTGGGCCCTCCACTTTCTTGGCACCATGAGCAGGACCAAACCATAGTCTCGAATTGCTCATCTATCAATGATACCATACTTTTGTTCAGAGTCTACTTTTGTTTTTCATCATTCCCTGATGTCCGACGTGGCCCAGCTGTATTATTTGGTCTTGCAGTGGTGGGAATCATTAAGCAATGGCCTCGCAACATATCCCCATCCGGATCTGCCACTAACTTGTGTCACACATTGTACAGGCTCTCAGTGATGCGTTGAGCCTCTGGCGTCAGTTATGCTCCACTGGCTTTGAGCTTGTGCCGCTGACCATTCTTGACAGCTTTTAACACTCTCTGTAGGCACATGTCCTGTGTGGTAGCTAGACAGATGGTGTCCACTGAGATGGACCGCTATGAATGTCACATATTCTTCAGTTTCGTCAACCTCAGCTTCTTCATCTGGTGTTGCGGGTCTGGGGTGCCTGGACAAAAAGTCAGCAGGGTTGGGTGTTCCGGGATGGTATTCCACTTGGCACTTGTAGTCTTGGAGCTGTAACATCCATTTTGCTGTTCGGTGGTGATTTGGACGCTGTTTCTTGAAACAATGGAATGAGAGGTTTGTGGTCAGTGGTAAACACAAGTGGTCACCCATACACTTAGAGATGGAAATGTCAGCATCCCGCAGTGTATGGATATTGCCTCTTTCTATATCTGAGAGAACCACTTTTCAGTTGCTGTCAAGATCGACTCGCAAAAACCACCAGTGCCCACTCTCCGTCACTGAGCCATTGCAACAGCCCCGCGCCTAGGCCTCAGCGGCCAGCCTCAACTGCTATCAAGGTTTTGTTATTTGGCTCAAAGTGCACAAATGTGGTACTGGATGACAACTGTTCTTTGGTGCCTTTGAACGCTGTTTATTGTTCCGGCCCCAGTTTCATGGCATTGTGGACTTTGTTCAGTCTCTGAGGGGTTGAATCAACGTGGTTAGATCTTTGATGAACCTGCCACAGTAGTTAACATTGCCCAGGAAACTCCAGACTTCAGATACAGTAGTGTGTGGTGCAGCTCCCTTGATGGCACATACTTTCTCAGGATTGGGGACCACACCGTTAGCCAAAAGTGTGTTTCCAAAGAAACTCAGCCTCTGTTTTAAGAACACACGCTTATTGCGATGTAGGGTGTGTCCTGATTCCTTTACTCGCTGTAAGACCCATCTCAGTCGGGCATTGTGTTCCTGCACCAATTTAGCATACTCTAAAATGTTGTCACTGATATTTAGTACTCCTTGTAGGCCATCCAGGAGTTCTTGGATTTCATTTTGAAACCCCTCAGCGGTGCTTGAGATGCCAAAGTTTAGTCTGTTTTACCTCCTCAGACGTACATGAGTATAGAATATAGTGATGTATCTGGATTCTTCTGCTAACATGAGTTGGTGATAGCCAGATCATAGGTCAACTTCCTACAACCAGCGGGCCCTCCTCACCTCTACAATTAGGTCATCAATTGTGAGTGTGGGGTGGCATTCCCTCCTGATTGCAGCGTTTGGTAGTCGCATATTGACATTTATGTGGACCTCGCTTGGTTGTTTCAGATTGTGAGCCACAACAATGGGGGATACTAATGGAGTCGGCCTAGATACTTTTTCACTTATGCCCTCTGGTTCTAGTTTCTCCAGTTCTTTCTCTACTTGGGTCCTCAAATGGAAAGCAATTCTCCAATGCAGTAATGCTACTGGTTGCACTGTTGGGTCTATGTGTAGTTTGATTTATTTTCCACTTAGGCACCCTCTGCCTTCAAATACGTCTGGAATCTCTGCAGGGGTGTGGACCACTCCTTCTTGATGCACACTAACCGCAAAGGTAACTATCCCCAGGGCCTCCGCAGTGCAACATCCAAACAGCATCCAGTGACCCTCCTCTGTGATGAACACTGAGGATTCAACTGCTTGTGACCCTTGAGAAAATGTTGTGTGAGACTTTCTTCACATCCTTAGAGGTTTGTCTTGTCCGTATGCAAACTCTGATTGACGTCTTCTGTAGTGGTGCCACTGGTTGAAAGGTGTTGTATATTTTTACGGATATCAGGTTACGGTGTCCACCGTACATGCCTCTGGGTGTGGTCCAATATTTATTTGGCACTGGAGTAGTTGGTGTTGCAGCGCTGTAGGTGTCCCGGTGGTGATCACAGAATGCACTATGTACTCGACCACATCATCATCATCCACATCGCTATGGTGACTTTGTGTTTCAGTGACTGCATTCACTGAGGCGGAGGAGGTCTTTCTATTGGTCAAGCAGCAGACTTTCACAAAATAGTCGAATTTGCCACATCCTGTGCATTTTCGGCTCTTCTGCTGGACAGTCTGCAGGTCGGTGTGTGGGGCCTCCACACTTCCCAAACATTTTTGATGGTAGGCCATGTCTTTGTGGTTTTTCAGGTTGTGTCTGCAGTGCGACTGCATTGATGGGCTCCATCTTCGCAGTCTTTTGCAGGGCTACCTCCATATGTGAGGCATCGGCCTTGGACAGTTGTTTAGTTCTCCCCTTTATGAGGATATCTGCTAGTGTCTTGCCCAATTCCTGTAGAATCCATCCCCTGGGCTTGGCTGAAGCATAGCCTTGTATTATTTGTCCTCTTGTTTCTTCTCCCTAAACTGCAAACCTTCACATGCTCGTCAATTCTTTTAGCCCAGAGCAGAAAGCGTTGATAGATTCCTCCATATGTTGTCTGGCTTGGTGGCATATGAACCTCTTGCAGTCCTGATTGGTCATTGGCTCAAAATACGCATTTAGCGCTGCTATAAGCATTGCATGTGTCTTCATTATGGCTTCTGAGAAGGCTTTTGAGGTTCTGTGGATGGTTTTGTCTCTGAGGTGTATGATCATGGCTCTCTTCCTTACATCTTCAACCTGTGGTGCCTCTACGAATTTCTCCACCCAGTTTTTCAATCTGGGCGCCTGCGTAAATGGGGCTCCCTCTACTACAAAAGGTTTGATTGCCCACTGCACACCTTTTACAAAAGACGTGCTACATGGGGACAGGATGGTACCAAAATGTAATGGGGGTGAGGGGTATTCACAGAACACCCCTCAGGCTAATATAAACATTTTGTAAGCTAACGTGCCCCAGTTGCGTCACTGGGGCAACATTGCACTCCCCCTAAACATGAAAAAGACAGTGATGAGATGCAAACTACCTCAGGCAATTTGCAAAATAACTAACTTCCATTCAAAATAAAGTAAACCCACCACAGAAACAGTGCCAGAGCCGGTGCATCAAAAACTCACACATTTTCGATCTTATTTTGGCATTAACAGTATTTCCCCCTTCAGTTTTTTATAGTCCCAATCAGATTGATGTCCTATTTTTAGCAGTTGTGATATAGTGGGAAGTTGGCCCAGGGGAATTAGGACGCTTTGCATAAGCACCAATTTCACATTTTGTAGGCATGATGAGATTCAGCGATTTCCCCAGAATCACAGGATTGTGAGCCGTGACAGGGATTCAGCAGTGGCAGTTTCTGCCTAAGGGCATTGACCTACTCATATCCCCCCCCCCCCCCCCCCTCCAATAGCATGTGAATATAACACTTGTTGAATTAAACAGAAACTTTCAATTACTTTCAAGTAATTTGCATTATTCAATCAGCCATGCCATTGTAATCATTGCTGGCGGCTCTGAAGGGGGTGAGGCTTCAATTTGACAGACACATGACATGACATACTCACTGGTGCTGGTGGGTGGCAATGAGCGCGCGGCACCTAGGCCAAAATTGCGCATGTCGGGTTATACAGTTGCCTTTCTCCTGCCAGCTCGAAATGCGCACTAGAGGCTTCTCCCTACTAAACATTAGTGAGTGGGAGTTGCTCAAAACCACAGACCCCAGTCACCTAATGAGCGGTGAGTTTGCCCGCTCAAGACAATCCTGGCGGTGCTCTCATGCGGTGTAACAGCAAGGGAGCAGCCTCTGGATTGACTGAGGGATGCGGTTAGAGTCACGAAGATCCTGAGTTGAGGAGTGGGCACTAATTTGGTAACGCATAACAGCCACTTCTGAGCAAAAGTAGGTGGCACAATAATGTGGACAGTGGAGCCGGATAAAGGAAGAGGCAGTTAAAGTTTAGTGAGGGGCGTAGGAGGGACAAGTGGGATTCGGCCAGAATAATGACGGAGAGGTGAGGCTAGATTTAGTAACGTTCGGCCATTGTCATTGTTAATATAATGCTCAGCTGGTTCAATTAGCAAGAAAACAAGGCGGAAGAACTGCAGGGTACACACACGCTAAGGCAGGCAGACATGTTTACAACCTTCATAGCTGTGTGTTCTACAGTCATTAATGTGACCATCAGCTTCTTGAAAGACAGAGCCTTAAAATACTTGAATATTTAGATCATCAAGCGAGACCAATGTGCTTGAACTAAAGGACATATTCTGATTAAAACATCCACTTATTGCCATTTATTTAATGTTATTACGTTAGCTAAAGACCCGGATGCTACTAAATGGCCCTTAAATAATTATCAATGCCGCATGTCTATGATATGTTGAACATTGCTACAGCTTGGCATTGCTTCCCTTAGAATTATAGGATATTTGCATGACCAAGCTGGGCCCAGAACGGGATCTCTGCGTTATAACATTAGAAGTGCTGCTGTGGACAGGGGTGGTGTCTCAGTGCTGTGGGAGGTTTGAAAGTGTTGCTGCACATCACAAGGAAACCTACAAACCGTTGTGTGAGGGAGCGGCAGTGACAAACTGGATTTGAAGTTTGATGTCACTGGTTTTGTTGTATGCCTGGAAGGTGTGTGTGGCTTGTGTGCGCGTTAGTGTGTGCACGCATATGTGCAGCTGTGTGAAGCTCGAGTTGGCCGTGGTTGACTCTTGGCTGTTTGTGGTTCTAGGAGGGAGGAAGTCTGGGTGGCTTTGGGTTTCTATCTTCACTGAGGGGGAAGTGATTGCAGAGGAACAATTTGTCTTCACCTCATTTTTAATGAGACCTAGCTCAGTGCCTGCCAAGCAAGGACCACTTCTGCAGATATCAGAGGCTCAGCAGAAACCCACTGCAGCTCTAAATTCAGATTTACAATAGTCTGGAGTTTCCCTTGAGCAGCTACTATGTGAAACATAATGTGCAGATTGCGGTGTGAATAAGAGCTATTGGCCTAGTATTTACACAGTCTGCTTAATGTGAGGGAAGTTAAACATTTGGATGTGTGCACAGCCTAATAGAGCAGTTTCATCCTTCAAATAAAACATAGTTATTACCAGCTGACCCTAAATGGTGTGATTTTGAGTCATGTGCATAAGTTACTGGGCCTGGCCTATCTGGAATGGAGGGATCTCATGTGAATAGAAGAAGAATGTTCTGTAAGCACTTAACCGTTTCTTCTAAACAGTTCAAATGAATTAGACATGGATTTGGGGCATATTACGCCCCCGGCGGTAAAAACCGCCTACCACCACGGCGACAGCCACCAAAAGACCATCGCCGCAGCTACCAGCCGTCTGCCCTATTATGACCACAGCCTGATTTCCGCCAGAAGGATGGCGGAAATCTGGATGTGGCCATGCCGGCAGATGGCAGTAAGGTGGCTGTAGACCGCCGTAGACCGTATCATGGCCCATGATACAGTCTGGCAGTGTTCTTCTGGCGGACGCTGCTGCTGGCAGCAGCGCCGCTTCCCGTCTCCTGCTGGAGGACCCCCTGACAACAGGTAAGTCAGGTGCTCTGACAGGGGAGGGGGTGTTGTGTGTGTGTGTGTGTGGGGGTATGTGTGTATGTCTGTGCGTGCATGTATTCGGGTGTGTGTTGCGTGTTGTATGTGTGTGCATGTATGGATGTGTGGGTGCGTGTATGTTGTGTTGTGTGAATGCGTGTGTGCTTGTATGTATTTCAGTGTGTGTGGCTTTGTGAATGGATGTATGCATGCGTGGATGAATGTGGGAATGAGTGTATGTATGAATGTGTGAATGAAGGTGTGTGTATGTAGTGGGGGGTCTGGAGAGGAAGGGGGTTGGGTGGGAATCTGGGGAGGGGGAGGGGGACAGGGACGACCTCTATCACCGAGAGGGAAAGGATTTCCTGTCACTGATAGTGCCTACTGCCATGGTTTTCATGGCGGTAAGGTTGCCACGAAAACCATGGCGGTAGGCAGGGTCATAATCCCGCAGGCGGGCAAGTGATGGCCGCCAGGCTGGAGACTGAAGTCTCCAGCCTTTCGGTCGTTACCGCCGTGGCGGTCGGTGTGGTACATTGGCAGTTTGGCTTTACCCAAACCGCCAATGTCGTAATATGGAGAAAAGTACTGCCAGCCTGTTGGCAGTATTTTCCTCCATATTAACGCCGTCCGCCGGGGTCATAATGACCCCCTTTGTCTCTAAAGATATGTAAATAAGGAGGGTTGAAAATTTCTAAATCTTTACCAAAAATATCACATTGGTTGTATTTACTTGAGCCCACTAACTGGCGGCACAGTTTTCGTACACTTCCAACTCGTGAATTTCTTCCAACTGCATAATGTGTTTTATTTTATGAAGTCCAGGATGATAAGGAGAGAGGTCAAATGGGATTCTGTGGTTTTCTCATTCCTAAATGACACGGGCTCATCTGACCGTGTCTGACTGCTCAATTCCCTTTCCCATTAACCCACTGAGCCATCACTGGTGTTCCCCGTCATGCAGAGATCGCGTGTCGGTCTCCCTTGCACCCTCGACATAAAGCTCTAATTAAATATTAACCGCACATACATTGTCTCTTTTGAGGAGCACATGTAATAAATCCAATTTGTAGCCTAAAGACAGCCCGCTGTGGCACAGACGGGTGAAATATATCTGTGCACTACCACAAATAAATGTTGTCTTGTTTCGCAGCATGAAACAGCTTCTGGACAAAAGCTACAACATACACGCCAAGTCCATCCTGCCGCCTTGTGGGAATATAGTGATTTTGCAATTAAAGTGGCAGCATTAGATAATGAGAGAAATCTGTCTGTAATGCTAATGTGCCTTTTGGAGCGATTTGTGTTGAGTTCCCTCAGGTTGTGATATGGCAGGAAACCCCTTCCCAGGAGGAACGTTATGCATTCTGCTTAGGACAACTGAGGGGCATATTTACACTCTGTTTGTGCTGGATTTGCGTCATTTGTTTTTACGCAAATCCGGCGCAAACTTAACTCCATATTTATTGGATACAAAGTCATTTTTTGCCTGCGGAAAACTACCTTGTGTCAATGAGATGCAAGGTAGGCGTTCCTGGGCTAAAAATGACTCTAAGACCCTAGCGTCTTATTTATCCTCCCGTGCAAAAATCATGCACGGGAGGTGGAGGGCCTTAAATAATGGCGCTAAGCCTGCTTAGTGCCATTATTTAACGCCTGGGTATGGACAGTCGTTAGGGGACCTGTGGGCCTTTTTCCATGGTCAGAGACCATGGAAACAGCCCACAGGTGCCCTTCCCTGCCCCCAGGGACACCCCCACCCACCAGCACTCACACCTGGAGGACACCTAAGAATGGGGGGACCCATCCCAGGTAAGTCCAGGTAAGTATTTTTTATTTTTTTTCAAAGTGCCATAGGCGGGCCTAACTTGGGCTCCCCCTACATGGCACTGTGCCCACTGGCCATGCATGCCAAGGGGACATCAGTCCCCTGGGCCTGGCCATTGGGCTGGGGGGCATGTCTCCTGTCTTAACTGAGACAGGAGTCATGTCCATGGGGTTTTCATGTAAAAAAATGATGCTAGTCTGGGCAGAGGCATTTTTTTTTCCTCTGCCCGTACTAGCGTCATCCTCTGACGCTAAACCCCCTGTTCCTCCATGCCTCCCGCACCCGGCTAGCGTCCTTTTCTACGACGCTAGACGGACCTTACCGCTGGCTAGCATCATACCATAAATATGATGCCCGCCTGGCGTCTTGGTATGGCGCTAGTCAGCGGTAAACGTTTTGACGCTGAACTGCGCTAGCGCAGTTCGGCGTCAAAAAGTATAAATATGAGCTTGAGTGTTTGACTGAGTCTCATCACCCCATTTCATTTGTGAATCTTAGATTTCTTTTGCATTTAATGGAGATAATATTGTATAATTTAACTTCATAATCACCTGAGATAGTCTACACATTTTGTTATTGCAACGTCTGTTATGAAATTCTGTGGCTATACTGAATAAGCAGCTAGCTACGTTATTATCATATTAAATCTCTTTACTGGTGTCATAAATACACTTTTACAATTGCTCTATTAACATTCTTGCTTTCAAATATACTTTAAAATGCACCATTTGCGCACTATTTTTTCAAACATTTCTCGGAGGGAGAACTCCTCAACCTCCCTCCCCCCATCCCATTACGATGGTCAGGCTTGCTTGCTGCGCTTGCTTGCTGCCGGGCAATCTTCCCAAACTTTTACGCCCCAACTGTTTCAAATGTCACCAGCCACAACTGGGACTCAGACCTGGTTTCCCAAGTCAGCAGCTCTAAAACGCTAGAATTAAAACAGGGATTTTAACATAGACTAGTTTTGCACAGCACATTTTAATTTCCTCACCTCCCTAGGCCATTTCTGAACTATACAGCGCAGTCAAGCCCGAAGAGCAACATAAAACAAAATGATTTCCTTTATGTATCTTTCTGAGAACTCATTGACCCTGGCTGAATTCCCTGGTATGTATTTGCAAACACCATTATACTCTTTTGTTTGTAAAACCACTTCTCTGTTCTTGTTTTTATATGTCTTACGAAAAGAGGGAAGTGCTATTGTGTAATCTCTGACGGGAAACAGAGTATGAGGATGGAAGAGGGGCGGATATGTGACATCTTAAAAGAGAAAGACTGGCAAACATAATTAGTAAGGGAAAAGAAAAACCTTTGTTTTGTGTTTGGCTTTTAATGGCACAGTACTTTTAAGATACCCTGCAAACGGAAAGACATATGCACCCTTCCACAAAAATAATTTATGCTACTACATACATGAAAGAGCACAGCCATGCCTGATCCTCGTAGAAGAGATTGAGCTATTCTTAGCTTTACTTGTAGTAATCAAGATGATTCAGTGGTTGCGTGATGGAAATGTAGGACCTGTCCGTAGGGGAAACATAGCACATGCTTCTTCAAGGTGGGGGGATCTACTGCATGCTGGCTTCTAGTTCAGCCGCTTCAGGGTGGCAGCTACCTGGATTTTGCAAAGTACCTTTGAGCATTCAGCAATTCTAAAGACTGACGTGAAAAAGGTTCATTTAGAGGAATACCGATGGTCTGCAAACATTCCCTCATTGACTGACCTCATGGCTCCCATTCCATTCATTAATCTGTAAACTCTTTTGGTCTTTACTGTCCTCATTCATTTTTTTTTTTTTTTTTTTTTATAATAAAAAAGTACTGTCCCAATTTTAACCACTTCAGAACACCAAGGCCTTGATTCAGGGTCATATCCCTGCTCCCTTTCCATTTTGTTCCCATCAAAAGGCCTCTATCAGCCTACCAAAGAGCACCAATTGATCTTCCCCTGTTCCAACTTAACCACGTGGTGGTAATGATTCCTCCTTCACAGTCTTCTAAATGCACCATAACAGAACTTAAAAATCACAACCAATCCTCCTGCAGACCACCACTTTCATAGTGCAAAAGACTGTGGCCTGAAACATGGGGATGGGTTGATCTGTACATCTTCAAAATGCATTGTAACCCCATTCTAGTTCTTCAATCCCCTTCAAGCCTCCACAAACCTCACTGTCCCTTGAAAACCTTTGTTGAATATGAGACCTCAATGACCCTTGGATCTACTCTCTTGATCTCATGATCATGACTATTTAAAATCACTGCACTATAGTCTACCCAGCAGCAAAGGGACCATGGAGGTCGCGGACGGCAACTCCCTGTGGTTGACTGCAAATGTATGGATGACAGCCTGTGTGGGACTGCAGACCTACATCCTTGCATTTGCATTCACATGTGGGAAAATGTTTTTTTCCAAAAGTAGCCTGTGTTCATTAAAGGGACATATGCTGCTTTCGAAAAAAACATTGTCTCAAGCAGTGTTCCTCTGCACCAATGCCCGGGGCTACCCTTACGATTCAGAACGAGGATGTCCCATGAGAACAGCCTCCATTTTCCGAACCAGACACCACCTCGTTTGAGCTGCTTATCCATGATCAATGGTTTGCGGCCGCAGTTGTGGTCACGAAATATTCAAACATTACTCTCCAACTCAAGGATAGAAGAAGTAGGAGAGGGCGCCCCTTTCATACCCTGTCTTGTTTGTGACATGGACAGTGTCCTAAAACCCCTTTCACAAGTCAGAAAGACTTTTCGGACTCGTAAAACACCTTTGGCAAATAGTCAAAAGGTATTTTGGCAGAGTAAACTTATGTGACTAAGCGAATCGCAGGCTTTGCGATTGCACCATACCTTTGTTAATCAGACCCTGTTTTTCCTGCATGAAAGTCTTCGATGTCCTCAGTCTGAAGTGGCAAGTTTAGCCATGAATATGCACAAAAGAGAAGTAATGCCTATATATGAGGAACTGGAAGTGTTTAAAGAATAGGCTGAGGAAGCTCACATAAAGGGACATTTGAAATATGTAACAATAATTACAAAAGAAGCAAAAAAAATACGAAGAATATTTTTTTAGGAGAGAGGCCAATTTGAATTATTGGCAAACACTTCGTTAGTCACTTCTAAAATGTATAAACATTATTGAGGCTCTTTCATACGCCTTCCCAGGTTTCTGCATCATCGATACTTGCTCTTGGGCTACCTTTGGATGCTTTTGGAAGACCTGAATCGACTGTAAATATTTCTTTGCGAAGAGGTAAGATGTCACAAATACTCAAGATTCTTTCAAATTTTAAACTGGAGGAAGGCGATCTTGGTTTGCCTGACTTTACTTTGTGATTGCTGGGTGCACGTCAGTAAGCAATGATTATATATACTTAATATTTTGAAGTTAAACTAATGTGAGCTCTTTAACCAGTATTAATGTCTAAGTCACAAACAATATGGAACTTCCTTAACACAAATTAGGAATTCTGGTGATGAAGTGCATTCTTTTAGGGTTTGAGCTTGGTTCTTAAAAAAGATGAAATGTAATCCTGCAGATTTATTCCTATGCTTGCAATAAATATTTGACTTTTTTTTTTTGGAATTCACACAAAATTCTGGGGATGCTCCTGAGAAACTGCGACTTCCTTTGATCTTTCTGAATGTAGGTCTGGAATTCATAGTGAATGCCAATTTAGTCCCATTGAAACTAAGGCTCATATCAATACTTTTAGATGCAAAACTGTGGTAACGGAGGTTTGCAGCAAAAAGTTTAACGCCAGCTTGGGTCATTTTACAATGCCAGCAGGGTGCCGTATTTATTGAATGGCGCAAGCCAGCGCTAAACTTGGGGTAGCGTCTTAAAAAAAGATGCTAACAGGTGGGTGTGGCGTCAGGGAAGGAGGGGGTTGTGCTTCAGAAAATGATGCTAGCCTGGTTAGAGGCCCAAAAAATGCCTTTAACCAGACTAGCACCATTTCCTGGTGCACAACCACAAAAGACATGACTCCTGTCTTAGGACAGACAGGATTCATGCCCACCACCCCAATGACCAGCACAGGGGACAAGTGTCCCCTGGGCATGGCCATTGCACCCTGAACCATGCAGGGGGCCCCAAGTAAGGGCCCGATGGCAAAAAAATATAGAAAGAAAATACATACCTGAACTTACCTAGGAAAGGGTCCCCCATCCTCTGGCGTCCCTCTGGGGCAGTGGCCCTGGGGCATGGCGAGGGCACCCGTGGACCCATTCCATGGTGTTTGACCTGGAAATGGGTCCGCAGGTTCCCTAATACCTGGTCTGACCTAGGTGTTAAATAATGGTGCTAAACAAGTCTAGCACCATTATTTAGCTCTCCTCCCACCCGTGCATCATTTTAGCACTGGGGATAAATATGGGGCTATGAAGATAGCACCATTGTTTTGATGGGAACGCCTGCCTTGCATCTCATTGACGCAAGGTAGGTTCACTTGTCCAAAAAATGGTGCAAACTCCTAAATTTTGATGTTAGACGTGTCTATCTTCAAAATATAAATAGGGAGTTGGGTTTGCACCTAATTTGCATTTTAAAAAAATGACGCAAATGCGGCGCAAAAAAGGTATAAATATGGGCCTTAGTTTTGTATGTGTAAATGAGTGTTTGCTCTTGTTCACAGTTGTTTCCTCCAGGGGAAGCATTGTCTTTGTTGGATTAACCCCTTCTCAGACATCCTACAAATTATGGCTGTGTTCCCTCTGCATTCACAACTTCCATAGGGATTTATTTATTCTCTTGACAAATCAGCCAGAACACCTGAAACAGCTGTCGGCGACTTGCAGACCCTCAGACTATTTTAAGAATAGGTCTTGCTACCTACTACCTTCAACAATGCTTCTGATATTTGATCAACAGATAGGAACATTGTTAAGCATCTAAATATTCTTTTTTCTTCGTGAAGTAATCGATTTCAGTAGACTTGTTATCATTGCATTGTTGAACTTTCCCTTGGGCACCTACTGAATCAATTATTTACCTTTCTCATTAATATATTTATTTTGTGTAACCCTTTTCTCACTCGGTTCAGCTACTTTTATGTAGTATATAAAACATGCATCATTTTATAAAGTACACTAAACAGTAGCTATGTTTAGTCTTCTAGTGCCCAAGTATGTAGGCGGAAGCAGTCTTTAATAGTTTATTATCTATTAAGGGTTTTCAATATACTTTAATATCTACTAAGGCTTTGCAATCTCAGTTTTTGGGGGAAATCAAAAATCAATAGTGAGTCAATTAATCTAGGGACTGGCTATTGTAACTTGATTCACAGGTTCAACTAGCTGCACATGATAGCCCAGTTCTCTATGACTATGTGGTTGAGTTTCTGCAGGACATCGGTGGATGGTTAAGTTCCTATGCTTTTTATCACCTACATGCTAAACAGCAGTGGAGAAAGGATAGATCTTCCTGAGGCCCTGTACATTGTAACTAAGGGAGGAATCTTTGAATACTTGTTCCTCATTTGCTGTGCATGATCCTCAAGGAATGTGGTAAATCGTTAGAGAATGGTTCCAGTATCACAAAGACAGGCCGCCATGGTGTGTGACGAAGTTGGGTGTTCTACCATACCAACTGCTGCTGTGAGGTTATGAAGGAAGAGCAGACAGCGCTTTTGTTTTTCAAAGGGGCAGAGTGCTTCTACCTTGAGGGCAGGAGTTTTAGTGCAACGGGCCTAATTTAAGCCCAGTTTGGATACTCATAGCAAAGTATTGTTGGAGATGACAGTGTTAAGATGAGATGCAGCAGCTCACAATGTTTTTCCCAAAGAATGAGAGACTGGTAATGAGGTGAAAGTTGTTTAAGTCAAATCTCCCAACTAAATTGGCCTTTTGTGTTTATAATGGTTCCCTCCTATTTCTTCCTGGTGGCTGGTGGAGTTCTTTGGCTATTTTGGAAAACATTTTACCATCAAAACGTATCAGTCAGATATTAGCACTGATAACACCTTGGGGCTGATTGTTGTAATGTTTCTGTTATAACAGGGGGACGCACATAAGTATTCATTATGTCTTATAAGCAGTGGTCCTATTTATGCATCCAACTTACTCTTTTGGGGCAAGGTGAGCCAATATACCCTTATAGTCCACTATAGCAGGCTATACTGGGCATTAAAGGGCCGCTCCAGCGTTAAAGGCCCAAGCCAAAAGTGAGGGCCTTTAACCAAGGAGCAGTACTTTAAATACAGTATAGCCCAGCTACAGAGGGCTATTAGAACATTCCGCAAATAGAGGGTGGAATGTTCTAGTAAATAAAACAAAGGCCTCACGGAGCCTGAGGGGATTGAAACCCCCCAGGCTCCGTGAGGCCTTTGTTTACATCACAAGCTGTGAACAAAATCATTGGTATGTTGAAGCTTTAGGCTTCTACTGGCCATTAGATGCTCGGAGTGCTCCATTGTTTCAATGAAGCTCCCAACATTTCAATGTTCTAATGATAGTTGGTTAAACTTGGTAATCTACATGTGTTCTAAATTTCTGATCTAGGTTTTCTACTTCATTCATTTGCTTCTATATCTCAAATTCTGATAATTATAGTGAAGGAGACCATGTAGCAGTTTGGAAATGATGAAGCCAAAATTAGAATTATTTCCAAAGGCTGCTTTACTGCAATGCCTAGTGAGCTTATGGTCAGCGAAGGAAGTTGTGAAGCTAGCCATTTAAGCATCATGGCTATCTCTGCACTGGAGGTTGAAGTCACATAACAAATGTATTTTGTTGATTTGTTCAGTTGCATGGTTATATGGCCAATGCCTTGTTTTAAATGTCTACTATTTTTCCTTGCAAAGGTAATTGATGATACTAGAAAATTAGAGGGAGAGGATTGCTATTCTACCTCTGGTCATTCAAATGAAGGAAATGCTTGTATCCTAGTGTCTTTGTAGGTGAACGTTTTACTAAGGACATTCTGGTCCCTACCTTGCTTCTCTGTTATGAAAAATGATAGCGAATCCCACAGTGAGTATAAATGGGTCTGCATGACTAGTACGAGACATGTTTCTCTGTTGACAAGGAAGTGAGAGGAGCAAAGGGGATGTTGGGTTCAGTTGGTCTAAAGCATTTGGATGTCATAAGGAATAGGAAACTACAGTTGAAGTCTTGGAAGTTTTTATTATTTACTCATAACATGTGTGTACCATTATTGAGGAGGCTGATGGTGAGCCTCTGGCAGTCATGGCCATTTTCCCCAATCTCAATTCCTGTGGCAGTGTGGCAGGGCCTAAGGGCATCACAGGAGTACTTTAACAAGCTTGAGGGACTAACTTGTAGAACAACATTTTGATAGAAATTGGGTCTCTAGTCGAGAGAGCTATGCACCCTGTCCAAGTAGGGACCACAGTCCTAGTCAGGGTAAGTCACAACACAACCTAAATTACCCTGTGCTCACCCTCAGGTAGCTTGGCAAAGGGCAGGCAGGCTTAACTTAAAAGGCAATGTGTAAAGTATTTGTGCAACAACTCATACAGTAACACAGTTCAGGAAAATAGATATTATTTCTCTGAATAAAACATGACCAAAACGACAAAAATCCAATATTCACGATAGTCATTGATATCACTTTTTAGAGGTTTAAGTAAGCCTTAATCCATAGGACTCAAAGGATCTATCTCTTTAACACAAAGTAACTGATGCGTCAAAAATAAAGATGCTGCGGGCCACAGAGGAGATGGGGCGTCGGAAAGTAAAGCAATGCGTTGGATTTTTCCGGTGCGTGGAGGTGAAGCATTGATTATTTCTTTGCAGGCGAAGGTGATTCATCAATTTCCGGGCATGCAGCCTTGGTTCCTTACTGTGGTGTGGGGTTTGATGACAGATTGACCCCCAGGGACGATGCGTGGAAAATCCAAATGTGCTGTGATGATGAAACATGTGCTGCATCGATTCAGTAGGCATTGTGTTGATTTTTCCGGAACAGTGGATTTTCTCTCTCAGGTGAAGTCTTTGGTGGCCCTGAGAATTCTTAACAGGAGGCAAGCTTACAAGCCCTTGGAGATCACTTGTGGGGGGAAGGCAAAGTACTTCCAGCAGAGTCAGGGAGTAGTAGGTAGCAGGGCAAAAAGCAGGAGATCAGTCCTTCTAGAAAAGCAGTCCAGATGAGTCCTCTGGGGCAGCACCACAGTCTTTCTGACAGAGTCCAGTTGTAGGTCCAGAGTGTCTGATTTGAGTGAGTCACAGACCCAGTATATATACCAGGTGGAGGAGACTTCAGTGGGTGATTTTGAAGTGTACCAGTTTCCCTTTCAACTCAGTCCTGTCTGCCAGGAAATCTGTGGGGGTTAGCAGTCCTTTGTGTGGGATCAAGCCACTACCATTTGAAATGTAAGTGAGAACCCCACCACCCTTCCTGCCCAGGAAGAACCATTAGCATGCAGAAGCAGCTGCGTGCCCTGTGTTTATGACTGTCTGGGTGGAATGCACAAGGGGAGCTGTCAACCAGCACAGACAAGATGTAGATTGGAGACAGGCTGTAATGCACAGAGAGCAGTAAGTGCAGAGAACTGCCTACTTTCTAAAAGTGACATTTCTAAAGCAGTAATATTATATCCAACTTTACCAGTAAGCAGGATTTCTCAATATCATTCCAACCATACCAAACATGATAATGCGACTTCTTTCAGATCAGAAATTACCACTTTAAGGTATATGAGAGAATTCCCAATGCTGACTTATGAGTGGAGCAGGCTTCAAAATAGTGAAAAACAACTTTGGGTGTTTTCCACTACCAGGACAAATAACACTTACAAGTGCATGTCCTGCCTGTTACTTACATAGCACCCTGCCCCATGGGCTACCTAGGGCCTTCCTGGGGGTGACATATATAATGAAAGGGGAGTTTAAGGCTTGGCAGGTAGTTTTAAATGCCAAGTCGAAGTGGCAGTGAAACTGCACACACAGGCCTTGCAATGGCTGGCCTGAGACATGGTAAGAGCTACTTATGTGGGTGGCACAGTCAGTGTTGCAGGTTCACTACTAGCATTTAATGTACATATGTAAATATCCCAATTGGGTAGGAGCTAATGTTACCAAGTTTTGGGGGAGAAAGCACAACCACTTTAGCACTGGTCAGCAGTGGTCAAGTGTGCAGAGTCCTAAATCCAGCAAAAACAAGATCAGAAAAATGGAGGGAGGTAGGCATAAAGTTGGGGGAAGACCACCCTAATGCTGTCAGAATTTAACATGTGTCCCCCCCCTGCTCAAAATGGAGAGAGGTACCCTACCCCTTGGGAACTCTCTTCACTAAGGTGGAAGAATCTGGAGAGACCATCAGCATTGGTATGGTCAGTCTCAGGATCATGCTCCACTGTAAAGTCCAATCCCTGTAAGGAGAGGGACCACCTCAAGAGTTTAGGATTTTCACCCTTCATTTGCATAAGTCATCTGAGGGGCCTGTGGTGTGATGGATCCCGGAAGGGAGTCCCAAACAGGTATGGTCTCAGCTTCTTCAGTGCCCATACCACAGCAAACCCTTCTCTTTCAATGTCACTGCACCTCTGTTCCAGTGGAAGTAACCTCCTGCTAATGGAGGCTACCAGTTGGTCTAGGCCCCCCTCATTCAGCTGTGTTGAGACTGCCCCTATGCCATGCTCTGAAGCATCCGTCTGCAGGATGAGTTCCTTTTAGTAAGCAGGGGTTCTGAGCACAAGTGCTGTGCACATGGCTTCCTTGCGACAAAGGCTTTCTTACAAGCCTCTGTCCAGATCACCAACCTGGGCTGCTTCTTAGAAGTCAGCTCAGTTAAGGGGGCAACAATGGTGCCATAGCCCTTAATGAATCTGCTGTGGTAACCCCGTGAGGCCTAGGAAGGCCCTCACTTTAGTTTGGGTTTTAGGTGGTTGCCAGCCATAATGGTTTCAATCTTGGCCAGGAGGGGCTGCACCTTTCCACTACCTACCAGGTGTCCCACATACACCACAGAACCCTGCCCAATCTGGTACTTGCTGGCCTTGATTGTTCGGCCTGCCTGTTGCAGGATCTGAAGCACCTCTTTGAGGTGGTGCAGGTGTTCCTCCCAGCTGGCATTGTAGATGGCAATGTCGTCTAAGTAGGCAGCACAGAAAGCTTCCTTGCCAGCCAGGAGCCTGTTAACCAACCGTTGAAAGGGAACAGGGGCATTCTTCAAGCCAAAGGACATTGCCTGGAATTCATAATGGCCCTCAGAGGTTGAGAATGCTCACCTCTCTTTTACTCCCTCAGTCAAGGCGATCTGCCAGACCCTGCTGTTAACTGAAAGGTACTGAGGAATTTGGCAGCGCCTAGCATGTAAATGAGCTCATCGGCTCTGGGGATGGGGTGTGCATCAGCCTTGGTGACAGAATTGAGGACCCTGTAGTTCACACAAAACCAAATATCTGGTTTGTAACCTGGAGGGGGCGGCCCTTGTTACCAACACCACAGGGCTGGAACAGGGACTGATAGAGGGCACAATCACCCTTAAGTCGAGCATCTTGAGGACTTTCTCCTGGATGCTGGCTCTCACCCTGTCTGACAACCTATACATTTTGTTCTTTGCAGGGGGACTGACTGCTGTGTCAATGTCATGGATGCACAGATGTGTGAGTCCAGGGGTGAGTGAGAACAGTAAGGCAAACTGCCCCAGCAACTGGTAACAGTCACCTTGCTGCTCTGAGGTCAGGGTGACAGAGAGGCTGACACTCTCCACTGACCCATCGTGTTCCTGTGCAGAATGGAGGTCAGGGATAGGTGCACTCTTTTCCTCCACACCCTCATCTGTCACAAGGAGCATGCTCACTTCGGACCTCTCAAAGTGAGGCTTGAATCTGTTGATGTGGAAACCTTTAGGGGGTTCTTAGTGGTCTGGAGGTCCATTAAGAAAGAGGCCTCTCGCTTACGCTCCTTGATTTCTTATGGGCCAGTTCAACAGTCCTGCAGAGCTCTGGGCTGTACTGGCTCCATGACCCATACTTTTTGGCCAGGCTGAAACTCTACCAGAGAGGCCTTCTGGTCATACCATCATTTCATTACCTCCTGGCTAGCCTTGAAGTTGCTCTTGGCCTTTTTCCAGAAGCGGTGCCTCTGATGCTGGAGGGCTAACATGTAGCTGACCACATCCTGGGAGGGAGGGTTTCTAGGAGTTTTCTCCCACTCCTCCTTAACAAGTCTCAGAGGTCCTCTGATAGGGTGGCCATAGAGGAGCTTGATGGGACTGAACCCTACTCCTTTCTGTGGCACCTCCTTGTTTGCAAAGATAAGGCACCACAGGAGGACGTCCCTCTTTCACCTCATGGCCTCAGGTAGGTCTGCAATCATGCTCTTCATGGTCTTGTTGAACCTCTCAACCAGACCATTGTTTTCGGGGTGATAGGGTGTGGTGAACTTATAGGTTACACCAAATGCATCCCACATGAACTTCATGTACACAGACATAAACTTAGTGCCTCGGTCAGACACTATCTCTTTGGGGAACCCCACGGAAAAAGATAATCATTAGAGTTCTGGTCACCACAGGAGCAGTCACCGTCCTCAGAGGGATTGCTTCTGGGTAGCTTGTTGCATGGTCCACCAAGACCATGATGAACCTGTCACTTTGGGCTGCCCAATGGACCAATGACATTGATGCCCACCCGTTCAAAGGTCGTGCCAACAACAGGAAGTGGGAACAGAGGAGTTTTCAGCTTTTTCCCTGACTTCTCACTGGCTTGACAGGTGAGACAGGAACTGAAGAATGTATCTGAGTCTGTCTTCATTCTGGGCCAATAAAAATGGGCGGCAATCCCGACGAAGGTCTTGTCTTGCCCTAAATGTCCTGCCAGGGGTATATCATAAACCAATCCCAGTAGGAAGGCCTGGTAACACTGGGGGACAACCAGCACAGGGCTGCCCCAGTACCCAGAGCCTTAGGCTCGCTGTAGAGGAGATCATTCTCCCAGTAGATAAGGTGGTCCCCAGAAGCTTTACCTGCTGCATGGGCTGAACCCTGTTGCCTCAAACCCTCAAGAGTGGGACCCTCTCTCTGCGCTTTGCAAAATTCCTCCCTGGTCGGTCCACTCTCAACTTGCCAGCCAGCAACCTCAGGTAGGTCACATCCGGCGGCAATGTCATCCCCGGTTGGCTCGGGAGCCTCGTCCTCGGGTACCCCGTCACCCTCTAAAGTGGTTTTGAAGTGCACCAGTTCCCCTTTCAACCTAGTCCTGTCTGCCAGGAGATATGTGGGGGTTATCAGTCCTTTGTGTGGAATCAAGCCACTACCCTTTGAAATGTAAGTGAGAGCCCCTCCACCCTTCCTGTCCAGGAACACCCATCTGTATGCAGATGCAGCTGAGTGTCCTGTGTTTATGACTGTCTGGGTGGAATGCACAAGGGGAGCTGTCAACCAGCACAGGCCAGGCGTGGATTGGAGACAGGCTGCAAGGCACAGAGAGCAGTAAGTGCAGAGAAATGTCTACTTTCTGAAAGTGGCATTTCCAAAATAGTAATGTTAACTCTAACTTCACCAGTAAGCAAGAATTTCTCACTACCATTCAATCATACCAAACAATACAGTGCCAATCCTTGCAGATCAGACATTACGACTTAAAAGTATATAAGGGAATTTCCAATGCTGGCCTATGAGAGGAGCAGACTTCACAATAGTGAAATAAAGCTTTGGGTGTTTTTCACTACCAGAACATGTAAAACTTACAAGTACATGTCCTGCCTTTCACTTACATAGCATCCTGTCCCATGGGCTACCTAGGGCCTACCTTAGTGGTGACTTATATATAATAGAATGTGAATTTAACACTTGGCAAGTAGTTTTAAATGCCAAGTCGAAGTGGCAGTGAAGTATATAAGGATGATGTAGAATGTTATGTCCAACTTAATTATAGATGCCTTGATATGAATTGAAGATGGTGGAGCCTTAGAAGATAGTGACCTACAATAATCCTATGATGCCATCTGAGAGTGAGAATGGAGGATAGTCCTAGACAATCTGGGGGCTATTCACAAATGTAAAGTTGCAGGTGAGTAAATCTTTATGTGTAAGTTTAGCCTGACACTATTGAGTAACTTTACTACTTTTGACTATTTGCTATTTACAAATGTAAAGTTACTTAAAAGTGAAAACTTACCTGTCTGCACCTACAAAACACAGGGTAGATTCAGTAAAAACACATAAACATCATATATGACTGTAAAGGTACCACTAGTAGTTACTTTACAACTGTATTTGACTTTCCACACACTTGACAGAGACCTCCGTTTTCTTGGTAGAGATCTCCCTACAGTAAAAAATTGGAAAATCTATAAAATGTTTTGAAGGAAAAAAGTTCACTTTTTTTATGATAAATGTTGATATAAATTAATTTTTCATATTCATTTTAAAAGTAGCACAAAAAATGCTACAACACTATCATAAATGTTAAATGAATTTAATGATATTAAAATGAACTAAAATTATTTTTCAAAGATTAATTTAAAACATCTACCAAAAGTAAACTTCTATATTTCATTATGTTTTAAAAACTACTAAAAGCTAATTATAGAATTTGAATTCATGCAACTATTATTTCAAAAAATTAACTTTACTTGGAGCACATTTACAAATGTTTTGGGTCTTTCCGTCTAAAGTAATTATTGAAGAGCAGTTTGTGAAAGGAATCAGCTTGTTTTTTGTAGGTGGGCGCATTTCGCTCCCTAAAGCCCTGCCTAGCCATCCCGTAATACCTCCATAGTTATCATTAAACCCCTCCCATTTATTTGTAAATATTCCCCACTTTCCAGCCACTCCACCTGCCTCTACCACATTTACTAGTAAAACATATACCTACAGGTGCTGAGATCTCTGCAGTCGGGGCAAAGATCTCTACACATGAAAAATTGTTGAGGCGGCGGTTTAGACCAGTGAATAGCATTTTGCGGTACGTTAGTAGCACTATTATTGTACTACTAATTAACTAAAAAATGCAGTTTGTGAATAAGACCCAATTTCTGCAAGATGAGGTTGATGAGATTATGAGACCAAATTAATTAGCTGTGTTTTCTGAGAAGGGCAGGAACCACTTCTAGGTCTAAGTTGAACTTACATGGTGAATTTAGCCCTCTGAGAAACCTGAGTAGGTAATGTACAGTCTAATATGTGGTAGAAGATTGAAGCCTTGGACATGAAACAATCTGATGTTTACTATCTGGCTGATTGGATGGCCGGTACCTTAAGGGATGTCAGCCTGAGGTGTATGGATGGTTAGTAGAGTGGGAAATGGATTGCCATCCAGGTGTATGTCAGTGATGTGTCTTATGGTGTTTGAGCTTTGATTTTCACAAGAGCCAGGCATAAAGCCCCATATTTATACTTTTTTAGCGCAGCATTTGTGCCATTTTTGACGCAAAAGCGGCGCAAACGTACAAAATACAATTTTGTCAAAAAGCGGCACAAATGCATCGCTAAAAAAGTATAAATATGGGCTAATGTTTCAGTATTTGGTGTTATGTGACTGTGGGGTTATAGGTAAAAAACGACACCTGTGGCATGCTTCTGAGATTTCTGTAGATAAGAGAGATCTATTTAGAAGGAATTGAAATTGTTTGCTGGAAGATAACTATGATGACTTCTATTATGATTCTGTTTGGTGATTGCAACTGGCCAGTGCCTAATTTGTAAAAGAATAAGTACCAAGCCCAATGATTTGTTCAGAAGCCCTCAGCTCATGCTATTGTATTTGGTGGTGCTGAATACCATGGCCTTTTTGTCTTGATCTTACCTCATGTCTCTTTAATCTAACACTCCACACTTCCTGCCTCTTTATCTCAGTCTTGGAGATCCTTTTCCCAGCCCTCTCCCTTTATCAGTGTTTTCACGTCTTCCTGTTCCTCCTTCTTTCCCACTTTAGTGTTTTTTTTCCTCCTGCTATGGACCCAAGTCTGTTGAAGAAACATAGGTGCCAGTACCCAAACATGAGTACAGGTGAGCAACTGCAACCACTGGCTTAAATTAGGCGTTGCAATCAGCACTGATGAAAATGGTGATGTGTTCTTCGTGGGAGCATTTTTAGGTGCAGCAAATTAAAGATCTTTGTCTAAGATCACTCCAAAGTTTTGTGCTCTCTGCAACAACTTCTGAAAAGGGTGGGCTGATTTCATGAAATCATCCAGAGGAATGGGAGAGGTGGTGGCTCCACAGAGTGAGAGGTTCGCATCTGGTTGGTGCTGGTTGAGCAGATCAGAGCTGGTAAGACATCCAATAAAGTCTTGAAAAGGAAAGTTTTTTGAAGTTTTTTAGTGGCACCTACGTCAGGCTAGGCTTTGTTAAAGGTCACTGTTGCTTGGGAAGAGCCATCACCTGTCTGTCTGATATTTCTGAAAATCCAGTAGGAATTAACATAATTAGTCACAGTTTTGCCTGGTGCCTCTGTGAGGTACATGGTGGATGCTGAAGTTAGTGCCATACCCAGCATGAGTCTTTGGCAGGCCAATATTTATGTGGTAGTGCCACTCAAATATTATTGATGGGTCAGTGGGATAATACTCATTACATATGTAGTAATTTGAAAGCCATGAGTTTAAATCTTGGAAAGATAGACTCAGCTTTCCATGGTTGGTACATCAAGTAATGGTACCATCTGGCACTTAGAAAGAGCCGAAGTGGTGTATGAATGGATTATTATTATTATTAGTAGTAGTAGTAGCAGTAGTAGTATTTGAATTAAGCTGACTTTTCTGTGGATCTGGTTGGCCTGAGGACCATCCCTTTGCATGCTCAGCTAATGCCTATGGCTAGCAGATAAGGCTGGTGTGGAATCAGCCACATGTTGAATCATTACATCTTCAAGGCCAGAAGTGCTGGGGCCTAGTACATCCACTTTGGGAGTACCAGGGCCATTTTTGCAGGCTGTTTCTGTAGCACTACAATTTGAATGTTTAAAGTCATGATGGATACTTTGAAGGTTTGATGTCTATTCAAAT
Organism: Pleurodeles waltl; assembly: GCF_031143425.1. NCBI lineage: Eukaryota > Metazoa > Chordata > Amphibia > Caudata > Salamandridae > Pleurodeles > Pleurodeles waltl. The sequence continues at coordinate 534,422,045 of NC_090450.1, read as the reverse complement.
CATGGCTCCGTATATTGACTTTAGTGAATAAATATTTGTGGGATATCTTCACCTAAAAACTACCTTTTGAGTGTAGCTATCTTTAGCCCCTACATGTTGTAGCTGAGTCCAGAAAATTGCTCCACCATGATTCTGGCCATTCTGTATTTCACGTAATCGTTCTAATGGAGAGTGCTTGCTTATACAACTCACAGAATGGGTCCCCCACCTAATAACTGCCAGTGGTAAACTTGATCAGGTATACTACCTTGTTGTTTGCAGTAAATATGAATTTCTGCTTGATTTTGTAGTATTGCACCATGAGGTGTGAGTTCTAGTTTGAGAAGATGTGCTGAGGTGACTAAACATGTGAGTTTGACCCTGTGAGCCTGAGCACCAATTCCAGCTTCAGACATTGTCAAAACATCATGCAATTCATTTAATCTCCCTTTCCCTATAAAAACATACATTTCAGTAATGGACATCTGAATAGTGATATAATTCAAATGTGTAAGCCCTCCTTGAAGTACATGATCTTGAATCAGTTCCAATCATCTTTCTATTGCTCCCCAGCTAGTTCTGGACTATATACACACCAACCCATACATACAAGTTATCCTGCAAAATTTGAACACCCTTGTCAGTGGCACATGTAGATCAATCTTGGGATATTAAAAGGAACCTCCTTAAAATTGATGGGGCGAGGAATGTAGTTGTAGGAATTTCTCCAAAGTGATAAATATTTTTCCTGTGGAAAAAGTAAGCAGGCATTGGCTCATTTTCTTTTTGATAAATACACATATATAATCTTCATACGAAAATTTAATTCACCATTTTTCTAGAATTATGCCAGGAAAGCTGCTGTTAGTGACGGTTTCTAGGTGCAATTTCGAAGAGTTTTGTGAATTCCTGAAGTGAACATTCAGGACATTTTCTCTTTACTAAAATCCCTCTAATATTGGGTGGTTGTCAGAATGAAACAAATGACACATCTTAAAGACCTTGGGAAGACTTTCATCATCCTACAGAGTGGGCTGTAGTCCCCTGCACGTATATGTAGGACTATGAGCTCTGGTTAACTGAGCTACCAGCAGGATCAAATCCTGTAGCTCTCTTGCTTTGGACTCCAGGGGATAATCTTGAGCATCTTTATTTGTCCATGAATTCAGTCCCTTCAGTACCATATTAGTATCCATAGTTTCCAAAGTTAGTTCTCAAAGCCTTCATGCTTTTATCATGATCTTTTGTGCATAGGCATATCCAGAGAGATTGTAAATTTCGGCTGAATATGGTGGATTACTTCATGTGTGCTAGTTAGAAACTCTGCCTGTTGATATAGGTCAATCTGTATTTTGTTTTTTATATGCTGTCCATTATACATTTTCTGAATGTTTCAGTGCATGAATTACCGAAAAGCCTGAGGATTCTGAAAGAAAGTCCTGTGAATTTGGCAAGGCGTTGCTCAAATGCAGTTTACAAGACGTAGGTAAACAGTTTTATTGTATTTTCGAAGCATAATACATTGCAATACGAGTTAAGACCGATGAGGATCATCAAGAATACAAAAGAGGTGTAACCGGGTTAGGCCAGACTTATCCAGTTGCATTCATTTATTACAGTATTTATGGTCTATTAAGTAGTGGTCCACTCAGAACCTGCACTCTCATCCCTCCTTCTAAGCTCTATTCAAACTCCTTCTGTGCTCCTGTCCCTAATCTCTGATCGACGTCAGGTGTTTCTGTGTACTCTTCCACATTTACTTTATGTAGTCAACGGTTGGTCAAGAGAGAAAAACCTTAACAGATGACCAACATTTACCGTACATGAATGATGAACTCACTTGGTTAAACTATCTCCTCAACTGACCTGGGAGCCATGTTATGTTTAGGGACGAACCATGGTTAGTTATTTGTCCTGTATGACCACAGTCTGCCCATTTGTTTTGATATCACATCTGACTGGTCTCCGCAAACACTGGCAATCGATTGAAAGACCTTCAGTTATGCACGGATGATCACTGGGTAACCGCGTTGCTTAAATATTGCCTAAATACAAGGGAACAGAAAAAGAAATTGAACAAAAACGTTGACACAGAAATATTTTAAATATCTTGATCTATAACTCTTACTGCCCTCACTTGTATATTTCTTTATTACCTTTCTACACCTATAATTATTTAATATCAGAATGTATACAAAATATAAATGCTGTCAATAGTCCTCGGACTGTGACACTGTATATAAATGACAAATGCTAACAGATTTGTTTTCTTTTTCTTAGGTTGATATTACTGTTGAAGGCCATGAACTCATCTGCCCATCCATACAATACATCCAACTATGAGCAGTTAATGGAGACAATAAAGGCTTGCTTTAGCGTGCTCGATTTTATAATCTGCACTGCGTTTAGTGTGCTTATAATCGGGACTGTGCGGCGGAGCGCTGACCTGAGAAAGGAAGTGCGGTATTTCCTTCTGTCCCACCATCTTGTCTTCTTGACCTTATTCTTTGGTTTTGGAGCTGTGTTCAGTGGCATCCGAGCCCTGCAGGTCAATGCTCCGAGACTCGCATGTTGGACTATATTTGCAGTGCAAATAGTAGTTGGAAGGGGACTACTGCTGACACTGACTCTGATGTCCCTTAATGCGTGCATAGCCATATGTTGGCCTTTGAAGCATTTGTCAATAGTTTACATGGTTAAATTCAAAATGATGGTTTGTTTATGGATTCTTGCCTTGCTGGACCCTGTGGTCTCATTAATCTATGAGTCAATAAGCACTTCTCCAGAAGAAATAGTGCAGTTGGATCCATCTTGCCCATCAAGCTTGAATAGCATCCCTGCCAGAATTGCTGGGGTTGTTTTTATTGTGCTTCTGGTGATCCTCATGGCAATTAGCTATGTCCTCATTTACAGAGAAGCAAAGCACGCTGGTCATTTGAACAGTGCAAACAAGGCAGCCAGAAATACCATTGTCATCCACGGATTACAGATCACGCTACATATCATCCCCACCTTAATTGTTATCGGCATTGGCAGGAACCCTAAACTCTGGGCACTAAATTTAGCGAACTTCATCATTTTCTCTTTTGCTCAGTGCTTCAGCCCCATTGTCTATGGTCTCCGCTGCAAAGAGCTTCAGTGTAAACTGTTAACCATGTACAGAATCTGCTGTTGCTCTCCACAAGCAACCAGCAGTAATGTGGAGCTGCAACCTTCACCAGGACATTCACTTGAATGATTTTGTCCTTTGAAACAAAGGCTGAGACTAAATGGCGGAATATCTTACTCTGATCTGAAACGAAAACTAAAATGGCTGCTCCGTGGTTGTCTAAAATGTTTATGCTTATGCTTCATTCTCTGCCAGACTCTGACTCGTTACTATACTCATTACAGTATTCCATGAGCAACACTATGAGTAACACTGTACATTTTGGATTTTTGAATATGGTTTATATTGGTATTTATTCCTCCTGTTTTTCTACAAAAAATAAAAATGTGTGATAGTAAAGAATTAAACCGGACCCTTCTGTCCATAGGAAATCTGAGTACATGAAGAACTGTTATTTGATTGTAACCTTGCACAATGTGATTCTGAATGTCACAAAGAGGCTGATTCCCTTCTGTTAATAAGTGGGTTACATTAAAATAAAACTTTATTATTCATTTAAAGACGATACAGTAGGATCTAATAGCCAATTTGGTGCTCAGAGCAAAGATGGCAAAAGCCAGAAATTGGAAAAGACTGAGAGGTTCGTCGACACACATGCAGTATACTATACTATGGGTTTCGATGGCCATCAATACACTGTCTGCACTTGTGAGCCAGCCAGGAGCTACATTTCATGATCCCTGGTAATTTCTGTTAAAGAGGCAATCCTGGGAATGCTACCACAACAGCTCTCAAAAACCCAAGCAGCCATCAACAAACAAAGGAACATTATGGAATGCCAAGTTTTAATCACGCCAAGAAGAAAGACTTGGGTAAAGAGATCTTTGTTTCTGTGCAGTTTATGACCTATTTAAGGTACACAGCAAGGATAAATTTGTAGATGATGTGACTTAAGACCCTATGTTTTGTTGATTGAAGTGGCTCCAAACAGTTGTGGAGGGAGCCTATTGAATTCTAAACGGGGAGCGTAAAGCAACTTGCGGAACCCCTTTTTGTTGCTCTACTTTACAAGAGAGGAGAGTGGGAAGGCCTTTAAAGATAATGGAGGGAAATTGAGCGAGGATTTTAAAGAGTTTGGGGTATTATGGAACCAAGCCTTATTTGGCTCTTCATGAAAGTTGAATAATGTGTTGTATGTACTTGATCACTTGAAAAAAAATAGAAAGACAGATGTTGTAGAACTAAAAAGAAGACACACAGGGCCTGATTCTAACTTTGGAGGACGGTGTTAAACCGTCCCAAAAGTGGCGGATATACCACCTACCGTATTACGAGTTCCATAGGATATAATGGACTCGTAATACGGTAGGTGGTATATCCGCCACTTTTGGGACGGTTTAACACCGTCCTCCAAAGTTAGAATCAGGCCCACAGCTTTTTAACATTAACAAAGTCCTACTTTCTAATGGGTCTTGACTCCAGTAGAGTAACTACGGTGCCATCGGTCCTATTGCACGCAAGGAAATTGGCATCCCTACCACTGGTTGGGTATGATTATTGCAATGCACTGGGTCTCTCATATTGCTGAGGGTTGGTTCCAGCGCCCCTCCTGCACTAATGATAGCTGGACTCCTTGGCACAGGTTGAGGCGCACAAGAAGGTGGGTATACTCTCTTAAAAGGAAGTTGCTCTTTGATGCCTAACAGATCACCTTTAAGAAGCCAGTAAGTGGTCCAGTTGCTCCTCTTGGGCGATGCCAACGTGAACTCTTCAGATGTGTGCAATGTTGGAATAATAGTTACCATACCTGCTGGGACTAGTGTCCTGATCCTACTTCATTTCACCGTAGCTTCTGTTTCTTTTCACTATCACCACAGCCCCTGCGTCTGTTCACTGCTCAATCTCTCGACAGCAGCTCTTCACTATCCTATTTCCCAACAGCAGCCCCTGCATCTCCTTATTGTCACTTCCCTCCACATACCAAAACATCTCTCCATAATATCTAGTCACTTCTCCAGAAGCCCTACATCTTTTCACTGTAACATCTGCCTGAAGACCCTGCCCCTTTGCACTGCTCCAACTCTCCCCAGCTTCTGCATTTTCCTACAATGGTCCTTCTTTCTAGTGCTCCTTTATGTTTTCCACAGCTCCTTATATGTCCACACCAAAATCATCTCTTAACATTTATTTGTTCACAGCCCCCTTCTCTTTCCATCGCACATTCATCTCTACAAAATTGCTCTGCTGCCTTCTCTTAGCAATTCCTTTATTACCCCCAACTCTTGCATTTTGCCATTATCACAGTATCCCATACACAATTTGGCATCTGTTCACAGTGCCAGCATCGGCCTGCAGTCTCGTCATTTCTCATAATTATTGCATTTCTTCCCAGTCCTACCTTCTTTCCTCAGCATCTCTCAACAGTTATGGTCCATCTGCACAAATTATTCTTGAAAACATAATCATGCTCCTAACTGCATTTTTGGTTGATGGGTGCAGTCTGGAGGGCATTGGATGTTGACACTCATCTTCAGGGAGACAACAGCAGGCCCAAGAACTCCTCGATGAATAATACCCCTGACATCCCAACACTGCCACCAGGGTATCAGGGCTATGTAGAAGCAGCAATACATGTACCAGCAGCTGGCCCTTGGAGCAGCTGGTGACTGCTTTCCTGGACCAGGAGGGTGCCCCTGGGAGCTGTTTGGTACGAATTTACAGATGTTAAGCAGCAGGTCAGGTCACCCCAAAAAGACTGTGTATGTTCCCCTGAAGAGTTCAGAAGAATGAAAGTCTGGTGTCAATAATGGCTAACAGCACTCTCTGCGCTTTAACACTCAAGTGACCACAAGAATAAGTGTACAGTTTGAGCTATATTCACTATAATGTGTGAGGAGGACTGTAATAGACCTGTGACTAGTGAGTGACTGTAACCCCCAGCAATCAATATACAGCTAGGATCATTTGGTCGCAAAAGTACCTGTACCTGCATGTTGTCCTTAGTAAAGGTGCATTAGGTTGATGTTCACACCTTTGCATCACCTAATAAACTGGCAGATCCATGGTCACCAAAGTACTGGATCATGCGTATTGAGGTTTCCTCCCAGGACCTCGGTCAGAGGAGGCGGATGTAGATGCAGATCAAAGGACTGAATGGGCATCTGTGTACAATACTTAAACTGGTTCCATTTAGGAACATGAGTTATTTAGATGAGTCACTCTAGATTGCTCAGTTATTCTACTGTGTTCCAGGGCTCTTTTTAGTTAATTCACAGATTGTTCCAAACAAATATTATATCCTCTGACTCATGAGAGCTTCAGAGGCCCTTATAATTGTTTTTGATTTATGTGAAGAGATACTGGAGGGGCTTGAATCTACCATTGTAGCTGGTATCCTTGCAGCTAACTCTGGTGAGAATTAACTTTAGTGGGAGGTCATGCCTCAATGGCTATCATAGTGGCTGCATAGTTGTGCAGCTCTGTCACCGCAGCCTGGAAATGTGACAATTATCCCAGAGTGCAGCCGCCATTCATCAATCCTAGATGGTTGGAGGCTGGAGGAAAGGCATGGTGAGACAGGTCCAACATTTCTGGGTCCTAATTGTCCTGGTAAGAGGCATCTATTTAGTGCTGGGAGGTGTGCTGCAGGGGTGTGCAAGGGAATTGAGGGCCACGGTTGGGTCAGCAGATACTGCGACCAGTGAACACCATGGGTAGACCACTCCAGCCGCTGCTTGTCAATGGATGCTCATGACTTTTCAGAAAGGTGACAATCTTGCAGAGCCCACTCAACAGGGTGAATGAAAGTGCTGCATATCACGGTTCTAATCAAAGATGACTGGACTGAACCAGGGGCATGCCTCCCCACCCTTAGCAAAAACACTACGAGCATCTACTCTTGGGCAACACAAAGAGATACTGAGGTCCCTTCTGGCCAGAGCCCAGCCTCTCACGATCCCTTTTTTTGTTATTGACAACCTTCCCCATTGTGTGCCAACTCTCAATTGCACCTGGTTTCAAAGCAGGGTTTAAAGTCATACAGAGCAATATATGGAGGGGGCACCACTGGCAGCACTAAACTTAGGATACTAGGATCAATGCTGTCTTTTTGACCGCTTGAAGACCCTAAAGGAAGATAATGCTATAGTAGTGGTCGGGGGGTAGCACACCGCCTGCTGATGTAGATTATTAGCAATTCCTGCACCTGTATTTGTGTTGGTGGCTCCCGGAGGAAACTTTTATACATAGGACTACTAACAACACTGCTTTCCTGTTGCATCCTAGATGTGTTTGTGGAATGCTCAATTACTTTTGGTAACATAGGTCTAAACCTTGTAGAGTGACTCAGGCATGGAACCTCACGAGCTAACAAGAACACATACTTCATCGCAGATCATACCTGCTAGGCTACCCAGGAGGTATCCTTTACTCTCTGGTATCACAACTCACCCCTACAGGCTGCACTCCTGTGACTGTAAGATTCTGGCATAACCACTAGCACTGGCTGAGGACTGGGCGGCTCGTGCTGCAGGCGTGGATATCATAAAGTAGGCCTTTGTGTTTCTGGAACATTCCTGGGTATTATAACCCACTAGTCTATCAGCTGTGTGCTGCTACTGGTGTGAGTTGCAGTCACAGGTAAGACATGCTCCTCTGCGATGTCACAGGCCTTCTTCACTGTGAGTCGACCCCCAGTGCTGCCAGCTACCATTCAGCACAAAGTCTCAATAAAAATCAACAGAATCTGCTGACAAACTGGACAGTATACTGATAGCTATAAAACTCTAGAACCTCACTAGAGAATTAAATCAACATGGTAGTCATTCAGCTAAATTTGCTATGACAATCACAGGAAATTATCTGAGAGTGTCAACTACTGGTGCGCAGTAGAGAGTTTCAGCTGCTGTCATTGGTGGCGCAACAAACACTTTGTCATTATCAAACCATGCACATTGTCTCAAATAAAGGGCTGAAGATGCAGAAGTACAGACTCGTCAAAGCAATGTGTGAGTAGTTGGCCTGGCAAAGGACAGGAAAGAACAGAACCCAATAGAGTTTCTGAAAAGATAATTCAAATGCTTTATGATTTTTCATATATGAACACTCTTTTTCTCCATTTAAAGGGCACATATGATGCCTACCCGGAGGTCCCCCCAGGCTCTGCACTCTGACTGGTGGTCGCCAAGCTGCTCCACTAAAAAGACTGAGATGAAATACGGCAGGCAGCCTGCCGGCTAGACACAGCATATGATAACAGTTACATCATTTCTGTTTTCTGGTTATGCAATCACAGTACAGCAACAACATGCCTCCTTTACAAATGTCAAATGCAAACTGCATGAGTTGGGGCTGAAATGGTCTCTTCTGTTCACAGAAAAACTCATTGTGGCTACTGAGGACACACCTGTTTTCTTTGAGGAGTCTCTTGAAGCTTGGGACTGGATGGAGCACCAACCAGCGAACATTCACCCTGAGACAATCACAGTTTAGTCATCCAGGACACAAAGATGTGGATGCGGACAAGGTAATCTTGGCCCACTCAAAAATTATGCCCAAGTGGGAGTCCTGTCAGCCTTAGGGTGGTCTTTCCCCCAAATTATTGCCTCCCTCCTCCTATTTGCTGAATTTGTTTTTGTTGGTCTTAGGACTCTGCACACTTTACTACTGCTAACAATTGCTAAAGTGAAAATGCTCTCTCCTTTAAACAGCCATTTTGACCTAGAAATGTCCAAACCTTCCTTTTTAATATATATAAGACACTCCTAAAGTAGACCCTAAATAGCCCATAAAAAGACACGTACTTTTCAGTTTAACATGTTGTGGTAGTGAAAAATGTGCTTTTCACTATTTCAGGACCTACCTCTCCCATAGGATAACATTGGATTACCTCATTACATTTAATGTGATGGCTTTTGATTGAGAGCAGGTAGGACACTCATGTTTAGTGTCTGAGGTACTGTAATTTAAAACCCTCTTTAATGGTAAAGTCAGATCGTAACTCACAGTTGTGAAAATGCCACTTTTAGATAGTTTTCATTTTTCGGTCCTAAATATATGTGTCCGGCAGCCTATTTTTGGGTCACAAGACCATGTGTAGTTGGCAGTTGGTCCTTTGTAAATTCCTCCCAGACAGCATCACAATAGTGTTGTGGCGCAGCCACTCACCTGAAAACCAGGCTGTCTGCAGGGGCGATGACTGTTCTCCCGACCTCCTGAGGCACGTCTCGGTGCTGCTGATTGCACCAGGAGCCCCAGCAGGTGCCCCAAAAGGGAAGAGGATTTGGAAAAAGAGAGCAAGAAACACTGCACTCCTTTTCACCAGGTCCAACTGGGTGCGGTTCCTCGGGTCATGGAGGACTGTCAGTGGAGCCCCTGGAAGTTGCCTTTCTGTGAAGAATTACGATATTGGTGAAGCTAAGTGCTACTGAGAGACTGCTTCACAACATTCAATAAAGCATGCACTGGTCTAATGAAACAGCATTCAAAAAGGCATGCGCTGATCTCATTAAATTCATCTAATTAGGTTATCACAGCACAATCACATGATAATATCAGCAACTTGGCCCTCTCTCTTTTCACGGATTAATATATACAAAAGGTGACAAAATCTGAATGTCTCTAAACAAATTAGGAAGTTCTGCAAGTCTTTCATGGATCTGCACTTTCACATTATGTTTTCTATGGTAAAACTACAACATAAAACGAGTTGCAATACCAAAAGCAGGAAAACTCACATATAGAGTATTCCTAGCACTGAATTGCATAATCACTGTTAACATAAAATGAATTGCAATACCAAAAGCAAGTAAACTCACACATAAAGTAATCCTAGCACTGAATTGCGTAATCATTACTAGTACAAAAAATAAACAAGTGGAAGATAGTGACGTTCTGTCACAGTTCTCAGTTACAAAAAGAAAGTTGTGAAGGTCCCTGCACTAAATCTGTTATTCAACCCTCATCAAGGCCCCCACTCATAAATCTTGTCTGTGTCCTTAGAAGAGGCCTTTCAAAGTCTCAAGAAGGCTAGAGTGCAATCAGTCTCAGTTTTCAGGTTTCACCAAAAAACAAAGCGGCCATAATAAAATTCTACATAAACAGATTCCAGGCAGCATGCTCCACTTAGCTGACAGAAGTGTGTTCTTTCCAGAAGATCTCTGCTGAGGCTCTTTGCTGCCAGCCAGAGGGCAGCGGGTGGGGCCTGGAGGGAATTCCAGAGTGCAGAGGGCTTTCCTTGCCAGACAGGAAGAAGGCCAAGCAGAGTCAGGTGCACAGCAAGAGTATTTATAGCCAGCATGACTCATGTTTTTGAAAACACCTGCTCCCTGGAGACCTTGGGGGTGTGGTGGTTGCCTGGCAACCAATAAACAAGTCAACCTGACACATTTAGAGGCAGGGGGACTTGAAACAGCCACATGTGTTCAACAAGCATTTGTGAAAACAACTATCTAGTGCAACAAGGATTGGTGAAAACAACTATATAGTGCAGCAAGCATCGGAAACATCAAGTACCTATCAAACATCAGCAATATCTATCCTGAAATGCACACACTACAATGACATTACAAGCAACCCAGTGGTGCTACACGCACATGATTAAAACAACACCCCTGAGGATGTTGACAAATTAGGCATAGTTGTTGGACCCTGACAAATAGAGAGTCTGGGTGTTGGCAGGAAGGGCTATCTCTGGCAGGATGGCAGGGGCACAGCCGTCACCTACCACACTTGCACTTCAAAGGCACTTTCCCAGCTTACACACAAAAGACCTATTGTGTCTCCAGACAGGGACCTGGGCAAGGATGCATGAAATTGCAGACACCTCTCTAGGTGGAAAACACCCGTAGCTTCTCCCACTTCAAATTGGGAACCAGGTATAAAAAAAACAGACCCTCTGACCTACTCTTCAATACACTCCTGAACCTGTGGATACTACAGAAGAAGGATGCCCTGCTGCTCTGCTTCTTGAGGCCTGCCCGTAAGCTGGGAAGAAAGAATGGACCTCCACCCGTCATTCAAGGCTGAAGTGGCTCCAAGGGACAGCTGATTGACTCCTGTTCTGAGCTACTGAGACACAACAAAATCCAGAGACCTCTCTGCAACTGCCCAACTGACCTGCTGCAACTGACCTGCCTGGACTTGCACCAGGAGCTGCCTGAGCCATGCTGGCCTCTGCTGGAGTGAGTTCCCGATTCCCAAGAGGTGCCTCCAAAGTCCTGGACCCTTCGTGTGACATCAGTTGAGCTCTTCCTGAAAGAAAGGAAACATCCTGAGGTTTGGGCTCTTTGCAACCTGTTAGTGCAAAGATGTTGCTGCATGCACTAACCACCAGTAGAAAGCTTCAGTGAATCTGACTCTCCACGCTACAATTATGACCCCCAACACAAATGCCCAGCAACAACCTTCTCAAATGCCCGACAGGTTCTTTGTGCTTCACTGACAACCATCCTGACGCCAAGTCTGCTCTTCATGCTACAGCAATGACCGTCTGCGACACCCTCCTTGCTCCTTTCGGCATTCTCCACTGCACATGGAATTCCTCACACTGGATCTTAGGAGGTAACTTTTTCAGCGAGACTAACCTGGTCCCTAAATCTGGCCAGCCTGAACTTGTCGCTTTGGCTTTTTGATTCTACACGTTTCTTAAATTTCATATCTCCTGCTCTACCAATTGGATTTTTGTCATTTTGGTGTCAAATAATTACATTTTTACTAAATATTTCTAAATTGGTGTGGGATTTTTCTTGTATTGTGTTTTCACTGTATTACTGTTTGAGTGCTGCATAAATACTTTACTCATAGCCTCTAAATAAGCCTGACTGCTTTTGTGGCAAGCTACCACTGGGTTAAGCACAGGTTAATTTAGTGGCTTTTTGTGGTTCACCCTTACAAGGATTATGGCTATTGCTTGGGTAGGGTTTCATCAACCCTCAACCAACAACCCACTTTCTTTCATCAAAAATACAATGCCATGAGTCAAACAAGTTGCACGGGACACACAGCGCTAAAAATAGCGGCAACCTTTTCATGGGCTTGGATGGCTTTGGATCATGAATGGCAGGATTCCTCCAGTGAGCAAGAACTCATTCTATCACAATTATCTTTACCTGAATTGGTGAACTGTGACCCTTTAGAAGGGAGATTAACTACTCTTATCTTAATTGGCCATATATACTTTTACTTTATAAGTGAGTGACCTGTTACTTACTAAAATCTGTTATTTGCTGCCACACTCCTTAGCACTTTGCTCTCCATTTCTAGGCAAGTGTGAAGCTCAGACACACCTTGTGTCTGCCTTAATTACTCAAGGCACTATGGAAAAGCATGTCCCATGCAGCAGTTCTTGATAACTATAATCCAGTCCCAGAAGCACACACATGCCAAACTGTACCGCAATAGCCTGCAGTGACACCAAGCTGGGTAACATTGATTGCTTGTCCCCATCTGAAAAAATGCAGTGTTATTGTAGGAGGCTGGCCTGGTTTGTGGTGGGTACCAAAAGTACTTACACCTTATACAAGGTCCAGCTAGCCCTTATTAGTGTATGTAGTCTGTGTCTAGAAGCCAGGCTGTCTAATGGTACTGTAGATGTGCAGTCAAGGCCTAACTAGGACACATGCAAAGCTCAAGCAATAACACTACAGTCATACATTACCTACACATATGAAAGAGAATATTCAGTGGTACAAAATTAAAGCTACTTTATTTTGGTGACACACTTGCCAAAAATACCATAGAGTCTATACTCCCTTACGAGGTAAGTAAAATACACAATATATACACCAGTATCCAAAACAGGTAAGTAAACAGTTAGAAAACAATGCAAACAAGGAAAATAACAATAGTTAGAAATGGGCCTGGTGGAACACAAACCAAATACCTAGGCAAGTGTAGTGTGTAGAGGGGCTCTGGGAGTATTAGAGAACACCAATGGTGAGTAATAGAACCCACCCCAGAGCCCAGGAAAGTAAGAGTAAATCAAAGGAACTTTCCTAGAATGCACAAGAAAATGAAAAAGAAGAAATTGCAAGCAGACAGATGTGGGTTCCTGGTTGGTGCAGGTGATGTCCTGTGCCGGATGGATGATTGCAGTCTGGTTTGCTCTGCTGGATCCCGCCAACAAGCCGTGGTAAACGCAAAGCTCACGGTTGGCGGTAAATGGTGCTGCCCGGGCCCAGGAAGGACCAGGTCGACTCTACCCAGGAGATGGAGACAGGGGGGGCTCTCAGCAGTCCAGAGAGTCCACGGAAGACCAGGCAGTGCACACAGGAGTCACACAGCACGGGGACAAAGAAGGTGCAAATGGAGGCCCATGCAGCACAACACAAAGGGATCCCACAATGCCAGAGAACCACTCAGGGAGCTCTGCATCGCAGGAAGGAATGCTGGGGGCCAGAACTGTGCTGTGCATGAAAAACTTTGTGGAAGGGTGCACACAAGCCTTGGCAACTACAAATTATGCAGTGCACAGGGGTACTGTCTTGCGTGGGGAGGCAAGCCGTTACTATAACCGATGTTGGTCAGCTGGACTTCAGGACCATCGGGACCACTTCAGTCCAACAGGTGATGCTGGATCCACGCACTTCTTCAGGAGAGAGGACCCAAGCCACCAGTGGTTGCTGCAGAGGGGTGCCTGCTGAAGCAAGGAAGTGACTCCTTCACTTTAAGAGCGATTCCTTCGCTCTTCTGGTGCAGGCAGAAGACATGATGTCCTCTGAGGATGCACAACCGGGAAAAAGTTGCAGTTGCTGGCATGAGCTGAAGATACAATGTTGCAGAAGTCATGCTTGCTTCTTTGTTGAAGTTTGTGGAGTTCCTGGAGGGTTCAGGTGCAGTTTCTTCAGTGAGAAGGTAAAGTAAAGGATGCAGAGGATTCCTGCTGGATTCTTGCAATCCAAATCTGAAGAACCGTCCAGAGGAGAGACCCTAAATAGCCCTGCAAGGGGGTTTGGTTACCTAACCAGGTAAGCACCTATCAGGGGAGAGCTCTGACATCACCTGCTGGCACTGGCCACTCAGATGCTCCTAGAGTTCTCTGCCCATCTTGAAAACACGAAGGCAGGACTCAGGGACCCTCTGGAGGATCTCTGAGCACCACCCCTGGGGTGGTGATGGACAGGAGAGTGGTCACTCCCCTTTCTTTTGTCCAGTTTTGCACCTGAGCAGGGACTGGGGGTCCCTGAACTCTTGTAGACTGGATTATGCAAGGAGGGAACCATCTGTGCCCCTCAAAGCATTTCCAGAGGCTACCCCTCCCATGTCTATAACACCTATTTCCAAAGGGAGAGGGTGTAACACCCCTCTTCCAAAGCAAATCCTTTGTTTCTGCCTTCCTGAGCTCGAGCTGCTTGAGCAACAGGAGGGCAGAAACTTGTCTGTGAGGTGGCAGCAGCTGGGGCTGCCTGGAAAACCTCAGAAGGCCGGTATGTCAGTACTGGGGGTTAACTCTGGAGACCCCAGAGTGCATGGAATGATACAACCAATGCTAGAATCAGCATTGGGGTATAATTCCAAGATGTTAGACACCTTACATGACCATATTCGGAGTTACCATTGTGAAACTGGACATAGGTATTGACCTATGTCCAGTGCACAAGTAAAATGGCGTCCCCGCACTCACAGTCTGGGAGAATGCCCCTAGACAATGTGGGAGCACCTCTGATATTGCCCTCAGACACAGGTACTTTGCACCTAGCCTTCAGGGCAGGAAGGCTTGACATACAGGTGACTTATAAATGACCTGTTGCAGTGTAAATGGCAGTGAAAGTGTGCATGCACTATTTCACACAGGCTGCAATGGCAGTCTTGTAGAAGTCTTTGCCTGGGCTCCCTATGGGTGGCAAAATAAATGATGCAGCCCATAGGGATCCCCTGGAACCCCAATGCCCTGGGTACCATATACTGGGGGCACCAGTATGCCAATTGTGGATGAAATACTGGGTTACCAGTTTGCAGTGACAAAATTTAAAGGAGAGTAAGCATAAGCACTGGCGTCCTGGTTAGTAGGATCGCAGTGACAGTCAAACACACTGACAAATAGGCAGAAATTGGGGGTAACATGCCAAAAAGAGGGTACTTTCCTACCTCAGACGAGGGACAATAGGGCTATCCTTGCACAGATGAGTCTTCATTATCTAAGTGGAAATATCTCGAGAGTCCATCTGCATTGGAGTGGTTACTCCCAGGTCTATGTTCCAATATAAAGTCCATCCCCTGTAGGGAAATGGACCACCTCAACAATTTAGGGTTTTCACCTTTCATTTGTTTTAACCATAAGAGAGGTTTTTGTTCTGTCTGAACTGTGAAGTGAGTCCCAAAGAGGTATGGTCTCAACTTCTTCAGGGCCCAGACCACAGCAAAGGCCTCCCTCTCTATGGCTGACCAACAGTCTTCTCTAGGGGTCAACCTTCTACTAATAAAAGCAATTCTGAATCCAGTTGTGATAGCACAGCCCCAACCCCTACCTCTGAAGTATCAGTTTGGACAATAAACTTCTTTGAGTAGTTTGGGCTTTTTAGGACAGGTGCAGTACACACAGCCTGCTTAAGCTCCTCAAAAGTTTTCTGACAGCTAGCTGTCCACAATACCTTTTTACGCATTTTCTTAGATATGAGGTCATTAAGAGGGGCAACAATGGAGCCATAATTCTTAATAAACCTCCTGTAGTACCCAGTGAGACTAAGGAAGGCTCTGACCTGGGTTTGTGTTATAGGGGGAGCCTTGTCTAAAATAGTCTGGATCTTCCCCTGTAGTGGTTCAATCTGTTCTCCACCTACCAGGTGTCCCAAGTAAACCACCTTCCCTTGCCCTATCTGGCACTTTGAAGCCTTGATAGTGAGGCCTGCCTTTTGCAGGGCCTCCAAAACTTTCCAGAGGTGGACCAGGTAGTCATCCCAGGTGGAGCTGAAGACAGCAATATCATCACAATATGCTGCACTAAAAGCTTCCAGACCTTGGAGGACTGTGTTCACCAGCTTCTGAAAAGTGTCAGGTGCATTCTTCAACCCAAAGAGCATAACAGTAAACTGATAATGCCTTCCAATGGTAGAGAAAGTTGTTTTGGGTTTAGCATCTTCTGATAGCTTGATCTGCCAATATCCCTCAGTCAAGTCAAAAGTGCTGAGATACTTGGCAGATGCCAGTGTATCTACAAGATGATCTGCCCTGGGTATAGGGCAGTGGTTCCCAAACTGTGCACCGTGGCTCCCCGGTGCGCCACCAATCTCAGCCAGGGACGCCACGGTCACTGCAAAACTATCAATGCTGCACACATTGTTCAGCAGTGAACCTTTGCAGATCATTTCAATGAACTGCAGTTCCTATAACAGCCACCAGATGCCAGCATGAGCACAGATCTAGTTGCATCATTTTTATTGCTGAAGGACAGCTTTAGTTCTACCTCTCCGTGTTTCCACTTTTGTAAGCCACCTCATCCAGACAAAAAGTGCAGTTTTTCAGAAGAATGGTACTCCTGCCCTACACACTCAAGGTGACTCATTGTTTTCATTGTTGCATTCTCTCAGCTTTGCTGGAATACTGCTGATATTTTACTCTCTTTTGCAGTAGTGAAACATGCTGGTGTTAACATGTTTTTCTACATTCCTGTGTTAGTAACAGTCAGTCTGGCCTTTAAGTTATCATAGATTCTCAGGCTTACCCCTGCAACAAATTGATATAATTTTGATTCCAGAATGTATGCAGTAGGAATTTACACATATCTTCTTTTAGTGTCTGATGGTGTACAGAAACAACAAGCTGACAGGATTGCATTTGGCATTTTAATGTATTCTGTTTTCCTTCACTGTGAACTGATGCTGCATTTGCCATCGTTGTACAACGTCTCCGCTAGAAGGCTGATGAATGAGAATTACAGTGCACACTGAAGCCCCCGCCTGCCAAATAAATGTAATGTAATGGGGAGCCGTGGCCGACAGCCAATTGGGCAAGGGAGCTGCGGGTCGCAAAAGTTTGGGAACCACTGGTATAGGGTTAGCATCAGTCTTTGTGACTGTATTGAGCCCTCTATAATCTACACGAAACCACATCTCCCTTTTTCCATTCTGAGAATGAGGTTTGGGTACAAGCACCACTGGGCTGGCCCAGGGGCTATCTGAGTACTCAATCACTCCTAAGTCCAACATCTTATGAACCTCAGACTTAATGCAGTCCCTGACATTGTCAGGCTGTCTATAAATCTTACTTTTGACAGGTAAACTGTCTCCAGTATCTATGGTGTGCTCACACCAAGTTGTCTGACCAGGTGTCAGAGAGAAAAGTTCAGAAAATTGTCCTAGAGGGTTCCTGTAATCCTCCTTCAGCTCTTCAGAAAGGTAGTCTGCAAGAATAACTCCACCCCCCTGAGCCATCAGCTGCAGTGTTGGAGAAGAGATCAGGGAGAGGGTCACTCATCTTCCTGTGCCTCATCAGTGGCCATGAGTAGGGTTAAATCAGCCCTATTATAGTAGGGTTTTAGGTGGTTCACATGAAGTACTCTAGGAGGACATCTGGGATTGCCTAGATCTACTAGATAAGTGACCTCACCCTTCTTCTCCACTAATATGTGTGGTCCACTCCATTTGTCCTGGAGTGCTCTCGGTGCCACAAGCTCCAGTACCCTCACCTTCTGTCCTGGTCAGGACAGCCTTCTGGTCATGCCATTGTTTCTGTAATTCTTGGCTTGTCTGAAGGTTTTTAGTGGCCTTTTTCATGTACTTAGCCATTCTAGATCTTAGGCCAAGCACATAATCCACTATAGGGATCATTATGACCCCGACAGTAATATGGAGGAAAGTACTACCAACAGACTGGCGGTACTTTCCTCCATTTTATGACATTGCCATTTTGGTTGAAGCCAAACCGCCAATGTACCACACCGACTGCCACAACGGTAAGAGCCGCCGGGCTGGAGACATCAGTCTCCAGCCCGGCGACCGTCACTGCGGGATTATGACCCTGCCTACCGCCATGGTTTCTGTGGCTTCCTTACTGCCACAAAAACCATGGCGGTAGGCACTATCAGTGACAGGGAATGCCTTCCCTATCACTGATAGGGGTCTTCCCCACTCCCATTTCCCTCCACAGGTTCCTCCCCCACCACCCCCTTCCTCTCCACACCCCCCTTCATACACGACTTTCCCTTCACGCACGCACACATGCATAAACACACCCATTCCCACATTCATCCACGCATGCATACATCCATTCACACACACATCCACACACACTTACATACATACACGCAGACACGCATTCACACAACTCAACATACATGCACTCACACCCCCAAACATGCACACACATACAGCATGCAACACACACCCCATGCACGCACAGACTTACACACACACACCCAAACACACACACAACACCCCCTAACCCCCTTCCCTGTCGGAGTACCCACTTACCTGGGTCCAGGGGGTCCTCCGGCAGGAGACAGGACGGGCGCTGCTACCAGCAGCAGCGTCTGCCAGCAGAACACCGCCCGGCCGTATTAATTCTCATAATATGGCTGGCAGCCGTCTACTGGCATGGCGCTGCTGGTGGTAGCAGTGCCACCTTACCGCCATCCGCCGGCATGGCCACAGCCGGATTTCCGCCATCCTTCCGTCATGATACGGCAGACGGCTGGTAGCGTCGCCGAGGCGGTAGGCGGTACATACTGCCAAGGTCCTAATTATGGCCTATGTCTTGTTTAGGGGGCTTCAAGTGTTGTTTCCACCCCTCTTTCACAAGAGCTAATAGACCCCTAACAGGGTGGCCAAAAAGGAGGTCAAAGGGGCTGTAGCCCACTCCCTTCTGGTTTACCTCCCTGTAGGCAAAAAGGAGGCATGGTAATAGGGCATCCCATCTCCTCCTGAGCTTTTAAGAGAGTCCCATAATCATACCTTTGAGAGTTTTATTAAGCCTCTCAACCAACCCATTTGTTTGGGGATGATGAGGTGTGGTGAATTTGTAGGTTACACCACACTCTTTACACATTGCTTTAAGTTATGCAGACATGAAGTTACTACCTCTGTCTGACACCACCTCGTTTGGAAAGCCCATCCTGTAAAATATTCCAGGAGGGCCTTTGACACTGCAGGAGCTGTAGTGGTCCTAAGAGGTATTGCTTTCGGATATCTAGTGGCATGGTCCACTACCACCAAAATAAGCCTATTGCCAGAAGCAGTAGAAGGATCAAGGGGGCTCTCTGCACCTAGCCTTAAGGGCTGGAAGGCCTGACATATAGGTGAATTATAAGTGACCTGGTGCAGTGTAAATGGCTGTGAAAGGATGCATGCACCATTTCACACAGACTGTAATTACAGTCCTGTAGAAGCCTTTGCCTGGGCTCTCTATGGGTGGCAAAAGAAATGCTGCAGCCATAGGGATCCCCTAGAACCCCAATGCCCTGTGACCCTAGGTACCATATACTAGGGGGCACCAGTATGCCAATTTTGGATGACATACTGGATTCCCAGTGTGCAGTGACAAAATTTAAAGGAGAGAGAGCATAAGCACTGGGGTCCCAGTTAGCAGGATCCCAGTGACACATTTAAACACACTGACAAACAGTCACATGCCAAAAAGAGGGTACTTTCGTACAGTTATGATAATAAATTTGGATGGGCAGTCGTTTGCTCTTGGCCCTCTGTGCTTAAAAGTTTACTGCTCTGTTATAATACAAGCATTTTTTTGGAGTTATATTTACTTGCCAGCATAGGCAGAACGCTGCACAATATGTAGGGCGATGCATCATATAATATTTCATACAAAATGTATATGGTACACCACCGAGCAAGCAGGTACCTTAATTTGTTTACATGGAAAGTACGGGCATGTGCTCCACAACTCAGCACTATACTATCTATTCTATGCATACCTGTGCGCAGAGCTATTCATATAGACTTTCTGCAAAAATCATAGATAGCGGATCTTGAAGTTAGAGGCCTAGAAAAACAATGCAGACCAGTATTCTCCACAAATTACTAAGCCTTCTTGCTTGGTGCACCAGACTGGATTATAGCTGGTGTCCCATTTCTATCCTACCTCACAATTCTAGATAAGTAAGGGAGGTATGTACTGATCCAGGATAGCCTAAACAGAAGTCTGTTGGTAGTAGGTAGCATCCATGCTCCCAATTTAGATGAATTCCCAACTTTCCTTAATCATCTTTCATCCACATTGTCAATGCACCGGTGTCCCTAGGCTACTTCGGGGCAACATTAATTGCTTGCTGGACGTAAATGTGGCTAGATCATTTCCTCTGGTCCCACAAGCACCCACTGCATACACCACAAGCTGGGTTGATCAATTACTTGATCTGTAGACTCTAACTGGTATGTGGCAGCAGCATAAACATATAGTTAGAGTTAATTCTTCTCTTGCCCACCACACGATCTTCATGTCAAACGAAAGGATGGTCTGGTCCATGACATTGTGCTCATTGGTCACTAACTTAGACTACTCTGGCAGAGTATCTTTGACAATAAGCCTCAGGTTGGGTGCAAGGCACCCGCCAAACCTCATCTGGTGCCCACACCTACCCTCTTAGCAGACCAGACATTCCATAATTCTTTATGTGAAAAAATTGGCACAAATCTCACTGGCACTGCCTTCTCTACTACAGTAGAATGGGAGACATTCAAAGTCACAACTTGAGGACATTGTATAAATGCTTTGGTGGGCATAAGGCAGATATTAGACTGGGAGATAAAAATGGTTTAAGACTCTCTAGCATAGCTTGAGAAGCAGACCTTTACTCTCATACCTCACGTAGGTGCCCTCACAGAGGCCCGCCGACTGTGCAGCAAAAACACATAGAGAGGATGGTAAATCAGGAGTGCTTCTAGCTTGGTTGTTCACGCAGAAGTATGTGAACCCTCCTATCATACATACATGTTGAGTGTCTCTGGAATGATAATTTAAAATCCTAACTTATGGTGAAATCTGACTTGAAATTACAATTCTGAAAATGCCACTTCTAGAAATTTGGCATTTTCTTGCCTTAGCCATTTGGTGCTTGCAGCCTGTCTCTGCGTCACGTGAATGGGTGTCGTTGACAGATGGGCTTTGTGTTTTCCTTCTAAACAGCCATGCACAGTGGGGAGCCTGTTTGTGAGTGAATGGGCTATCCCTGCCAGGATGAGAGGGAGTAGCTGGACCCAGCCCCACTTCCACTTGAATAGGCTGTGTCCTGTCTCAACACAGAGAGCTGCATACCCTCTGTGGTTACTCTGGAGGCAGAACCAGGAAGTCAGAGCACCTGTGCACTTTAAAGGCATTCCTCTAGAAGCTTCTCCCCACTTCAAAGGCACAACTGTGTATAAATACTGGACCATAAGCACTACCACTTTAGTACTCTTCTGACCTGTGGATACCCTGTCAGGAAGAAGTGCGGCTGTTCTGCTGAAAGGACTACCACTCTGCTGTACCGCTGCTCAGAAGCACTGCTGTTGTGTTATGCTTGCCTGCTGCCCTCTTGCCTGGGTGAGAAGGACTGGACCTGCATCTCTTGAATCCAGAACCCAGACTGACTACAGGTGCTAGTTGGCTGCCCCCCTGATCTGAAGCCTCAGGGACACAACAGGCTTTCACCAGCCTTGCAATTGCACAAGGACTCAGCCACTCAGCCATCTGTTGAGTCTACCCTGCCAGTGGAGCCGCCCCAAACCTGGACCCCTGGAGGTCGCCATAAGGTAGTCTGCCAGCGTCTGTGGATCTCCTCTGGTGCACCGAGCAAACCCGAACAGAACCAGTGCATCCATGCTGCTGTGTGGATTGGACCTGTCGGAAAAGCCTGCATCGCCGCAGCAGACCATATGAACCTCCACTGAGGGACACTTCATCCGAACAAGCCCTCAAATCCATTGGTGACGGCAACCTTGACAATGACGCTGGACTTTGCATCGAAGGCTTGCAGCTCTGCGGAACCGACGCATCACGTTGACTGCATGGCACATCCTCAATGCTGGACTTTGCATCGCATGCCCCATCAACAGGATCCTTGACGACGTAGGCAATTGCATTGCAGCCTTGCTGCATCTAGGGACCAACACATCACTTTAGCTGCACAACACTTCTTCGACACGGATCCTCGCAATACTTCACAAACCAGGATTTAAGGTGCTCTGTTCAGTGGGCCTACCTAGGTCTGTATAGCTGGCACATGCTCCATGGTGTTCGCCCTGAACTTGTAACTTTGTCTCGGTCTGGCGCGACCAGTTATCCGCACTCGGCGTTTTGTGTTTCTGGGGGCTATTTTCACTAAATCTTTACAATTTTATATCTCCGGTTCTACTAATTGGATTTTGTCATTCTAACTTGGTGTGGGGTCGTTTTTGTGTGGCATTTTCACTTCATTACTGTTTGAAAGTCTTGCACAAATACTTTACACATTGCCTCTAAGTTAAGCCTGACTGCTCTGTGCCAAGCTACCAGAGGGCTGAGCACAAGTTAATTTAGCGTTGGCTTGTGGCTCACCCAAAAAAGGATTGTGGGTGGTGCTTTTTCCAGGGCTCGCACCCCAGTCAACCAACAACCCAATCTCGTACAATGAAGATACCCTTCTGAGACAGATGCACAACTGGAAGACAACTAGACACGTGCAGGGCCGATTATTGTTGTGATACAGCAAGCCTGTCTATGACTATATATTCTATAAGCTATCACTGCGGCTTGCCAAAACAGCTATGTGTTGCCTACGTCAATCACATCTGCCCTTCCATCCCTACCTGAGGAGTAACAGACTTATCACCTACTTACCACATTCAATTTTAAGACATAATATATTATTACTAATGCGACAACAAAGCTCAATGCGTTGTTCAATTAAACTGTATAATGCCTATTTATTCCCTGTTAACTTAATTATTCATAATCTGCTGTCACAAGTACAATATCATTTTATTTGCAGAGTAAGCCATAATAATGATGTAGGTCGCTGGCAAATAAATGGGCATATTTATATAAAAATTTTGACGCACATTCGGCGCAAACCTTGCCCCATATTTAAACTTTGACGCCTCACCCCGCGGACGTCAAAATTCCACCGTTAGCGTAATTTTTTGGAAGCGGGAAACTGCTTTGCGTTAATGATATGCAAGGTAGGCGTTCCCTTCCAAAAAATGACTTTAAGGCCTGTACGCCTTATTTACACCTCCGCGTCATTTTGACGCACAGAAGGGGGTGGGCCTTAAAAAATTGCGCACAGCCTGATGTGCGCCGTTTTTTAACGCCTGGGTCAGGGCAGGCGTTGAGGGACCTGTGGACTCGGAAGGAGTCCAGAGGTGCCCTCCCCTGCCCCCAGGGACCCCCCTGCCACCCCCACCCACCCCTGGAGGACACCCATGGATGGGGGGACCCATCCCAGGTAAGTGCAGGTAATTTAAGGTAAGTATATTTTTCTGTTTTTTTTTTAAAGTGGCATCGGGGGGCCTCATTTGGGCCCCCCTACATGCCACTGTGCTCAATGTCCATGCCCAGGGGACAGAAGTCCCTGGGCATGGCCATTGGGCAAGGGGGCATGACTCCTGTCTTTGCTAAGACAGGAGTCATTGCAATGGTGTTTGTGCGTCAAAAAATGGCGCAAGTCCGGTTTGAGGCCTGATTTTTGCCTCAGACCTGACTTGCACCATTTTTTGACGCACAACCCCCTTTTTCCCCTACGCCGGCGCTGCCTGGTGTGAGTCATTTTTTTTTACTCAGACCAGTCCGCAGCATCGGCTAACGTCATTCCTTAAATAAGGCGCCTGCATGGCGCGTTGGAATGGCATTAGCCGGCGCTAAAATATTTGATGCACAACTGCGTTGGCGCATTTGTGCGGCAAAAAGTATAAATATGGCCCAAAGTCTGCTGAAAGCAAGTAGTTGGAAACAGGGAAAGGAGCAGGGGCCGAACTCTGAATGTTCTGTAACTGCCTACACGTGCACTCAGCTGTGAACTGCCAAGATAAAATCAATAAAAGATTAAAAAAGGGTATGAGCTTTATTCCCAAAAACACAGAATCAGAATGCAGATTCGGAAATGTGCATGTTTTCCCCATATTCCAGAGACTACTCCGGGGGTATTTAGTAGCTGCTCTGAGCAAATATCAGCAGGGGTGAAGGGTGCAGGTCTGGGGTGTTGAGGGGCTTTGGAGAGGGCACCCTGGGTGTGCCTCACTGAGAGGAGGTCTGTCTGCGTCCCTGGTGGTGCCGGAGTAGGAGCCCATGGCCCCGCGTCACCGGCACTTTTACCAGATGATGCAGATCTGCACCTGATAAAAACACCAGACCTGGTAACTTCCGGTCTGTAGGTATCAGACTACTGATAATATGGCAGAAACCGCTCTCCCATTTCCTATCAAGCCCCAGTGACTGTTCCTGCGGAAATGCAGGTCGGGGCAGCTTTGATAGGTGAAACTTACATTTTTCTGTGGCACACAGAAAGTAGGAGCAAACGTTTCCCCAAAGCCAGGAATTTTCTTATTTTTGCCCCCTTAAAGTACTTTTTGCTGAATAAGAGGCTTTGGGGAATGTTCAAAAATTGGCATTCTGAATGTATTTTGGAAGTATTTGCAATGGTTATTGAAGTATGCCTCTATTGGGCCTATCATGACTTTCCTTTCTGTAGCACCCTTACCCCAGCGGCCTCCCTCAAAAGCAAACTCAGAGCAGGACCCCAGATAGGCACTCTAAATCAAAAAAATCATGAGAGTCTAAAATGGATTCATTCTGGGAAGGGCAGAACCCTCTCCGCTCTGGGCCCCCTCCATTGGCTGCACCACTGAAGCTACACCGTTGCCCGACTCACATGTTTAAACGTCATAAATATTTATCATTATCCTGTTCGCACTACCTCAAGTTTCTCTCTCCCGTTTTTAATAGATCTACATCAAAATTAAGATGTTGTTAATAAAAACTGCAAATAATCGTGTGTATCGTTAAAGATGTAACCTACTTTATAGATATGTATTTTTACTACTTGTATTTTTAGTCATCAAAGAATCTTGCAACACCAATAAAAAATTAAAAAATGCAACTTGAAAAAGCATGTCAGTTCCATTGATGTTTCAGACAAATATAGGGCAGCAACTTCAGGCGCCATATTACATGCATTAGAACCGTGTGGATATAATACCACACATATTTTGCACCAGTTGACAAGTGTACAAACATAATGATGTCAGCGTGTGTTTTTAATTTAGATTTGGGAATGATTTAGTAAAAGAAAAATGTTGGTAACATTTTCCTAAAATACTACCTTAACATTTCCTGTGTAGTGAACAATGTATAAACATAGATCTGAATATATTGTGCAAACATTTTTTTCAAAGAGTAGAGTTGCTTTGTTAGATATTATAACGTGGTGTTATTAGGGTGCTCTAAGCATCCTCAGACTGTGCTTCACTGTAGGGGAAAAATTCTACTCTTTTCTTTTACTGTGTCCAAATATATACCCAAACCGTCTTGCCTTCCTTCCTGATAAGCCACTTTTCTGGATTCCAGTCTTTGGGGCACCCTGTATTTCCAGGGAAAAACAGGGCAGTCTTTCTTTAGTTCTCACTTAAGTCCAGACATGATCTGAGGTCTGGGTGCCACTTTTTAAACTTTTTTGTCACTTTTTTCCTTTTTATTGCCCAAGACGATATGGTGACTAACTAGCCAATGGGCTATCAGGTTCACTGCCACCTCATGATGAGTTCCTGCAAAGTGTGACATTTAGTTAACGCAGAATGCACTATTCTGCCCACTCCCAACATGACAGAACCTTCTGTTTGTGAGTCGAACTCCCTAGTCTATCCCATTTGTGCAGAAGTTACATTAAATTCGACTTGAGCAACAAGGTAGGTTTAATGCAACAATTAATTTGATACCTGGAAGTATCATGCTTAGTAGTCCTATTCAGAGGTTAGCACTGCTAAGTTGTCAGCGTGTAACTCTGTACTCACCAACAGTACTAGTCTTTCCACAGTAAAACGACAATGCAGGGCTTTTATTGTCAGGAGATCTGCAGCTAAAAAACACACGTCCATTTTTTAAATATAATGCACACTTCATTTACGCTCAGTTAGTCTGCCTTATGGGTGACTTATAAATATTAAAAAGGAAGGCTTGGACTGTCATTACTTTAAATGACAAAGTCAAGTTTGCAGTTTACAAAATGCTCTGCCAGTCGGCATTGGTGGACTGTGAGTCATGCTTTGCTTTGTCACACTCGTGGTGGCACAATAAGTGCTGCAGTCCACAAGGGACACTTTAACTTACAAGCCATGGGTACCTCTGGAACCATATACTAGTAATATATAAGTAAGTTAACATATTCAAATTGTGGGAGCAGGGTCAGAGCACTGGCACTGAGGCCTCTTTGGCAAGACTCAGTGCACCTTCAGAGTCGAAAATCCAGCTGTATCAGTCCAAAAACATGTGGGAAATCATTCAAAAAGAGGTTGGCAAAACAATATATATAACCCCTCTTAAAAGGGCTTAACAAGTATCTCACCGTGCAAAACCTTTATTCCCATGGGTTATCAGAAAGGGTAACCAAGACCAAAATCCTTGTCTAACACAATAATTAGGATATTTCATATAGCAAAATGCCAGTCTGCAGTCTTGAACACCATGCAATAACACCTTCCCCCCTTAAATGTCTATTGCCTTTACCTGAAGTCCAACTGGAGTTACCATGTGCTTTTCACAATAATAAAGTCAGGTCTTTTGTCTTAACTTGTTATACTAGATCATAATTATGACATCTGACATAATTTTTCCCACTGAGCTAATCAAGCATATGGCCTATGTTGACGCGTGTGTTTTAACAAGAAATATTAATACGAAGCTTACATATATTGTGTGATTAAGCTGCTTAGAAAATGTGTTTAACGTAGAAAAATAATGCACGCATTTGAAATGTGCCCACGGAGAGTGGTTACCAATAAATAGGAAGACTAATAAAATTGCTTATTAATGTTGAAATGTTATGCAATATGTTCTAATTCTGTAGTAGTATATCATAATTAAGGTTTCATGTTAAGAGTTTGCTTTATATTAATAAAGGCCTAAGTTATCAAGGGCTTTGGCCTAGCTACCTAGCCTCATATTTGAATTGCATTTCTAACTGGTTTAATGCTGTTTTCCTGAAGGACGCGAAGCTGTACTTTTCCAGAGGCTATGTGTTTGTAACCGTAGTAGAATTCTTTTCTCATGTGAACCAGCTTGCTAGAAGGCGATGTTCTTGCTAAATGCAACACTGTAATTCGTAACATGTGCAAGGTTAACCGTACTAGGAGAAGACAATGAAGACACTGACTAGAACATGAATTGTAACATTTGCTACCTGACATTCCAACCGTTGAAAACATCAATAACATGGAAAAATCTGTGAAATGGGAACTGTGAACTGTCGAAAGTTCTAGGAAGGTGTTTGCAAATTATTGGACAAAGATATCATTGCACCAAAATTGATCCAATGGGGAATTAGGGGATAGTTTGACAGTTTTGACTTAATGTCCGTGCTCAAGGAGAAATCAGCCATTCCATTTTTGCCATTGTCCATTCTACTTTGAAGCCATTCTTGTTCGTTCTTCTAACCCATTCCACTTTAGCATTCGACCCGAGCCACTTTTCCGGACACTTCTGTCTATTCTCTAGCGTTTGTCCTGATACTTTGAACCATCCTGTACCCCATCCTTGCCCGATGCTAACTTCTCCTCTATCTGAGGGAAGTGATCATTCTCTAGCTACGCTATCTTATGCGTCTTGAAAGAGACTCTTGCTTACCCTAATGCTAAAGACTTTGCCCAGTCCTATCTCTGCCTGATGGTGATCGACTGATGTCCTTAGGACGAAGACTGACGCTGTTTGCTGATCTGTTGGATTGGTAAACTATCCAATGCAAATTGTGATTGTCTGTTTGCCTTTTTTTTCTAGGTACCAACTGCTAATTTTGATAGAGGCCTTAGTTCAGATGTTTTCTAAATTCGTGTTGCTAAATTGTTTTGCATGAAGCCCAGCATGCCAATTCTAATTCGTGGTTAGTTGAGGTGTTCACTGGGAGCATACGCAAATAGACAAATGACTGAGTTCTTGCTTTGTTGATTCATGTACGAATTAGACTCTGCTAAGCTGATTCATATTAATGATGTGTATCAAGATCTGATCGTATATAATACATGCATTGATTCTGATGTGTTTTATTGCTAATGAGATTAACCTACATGATATTAGATTGTTAATAATAGGGAAATAAATGTTCTAACCCCTAATTAAATTTGTGTGGTTATTCATGACTGAAAGGTCATGGTGTGTTCGATTACTGATTCCTATTGATTGTTTATTGATTATTGATTGGTTATTGCTAAATGTTCATTGACTTATTGATTAATGCTGGTAAAAGGGTATTTCGTGCTGGGAAGTCTCCAAGCGCGGTCCAAAGGTTCGTCGACCTAATTGCATCCCCTTGTAAGTTTACTTATTAAGGCTCTGACGCGCTTACACCTGCACCATGGCCTAGTCCCAGTAACCAGCATAGATCTGCTGAATTAAGCACAAACCTTCCCATTAGAAAACCATCAGGCTTTCAGAAATAACACTGCAAATAAGCACAAAATTACAGTTGGCAAAACAACATACAGCCCTTTTAAGAAAGCCTAACAAGTATTATCACACTGAAAATGCTGTACCCTAAGGATTTGTCAAAGATGGTAACCAACACAAAACACACTTGCCAGCTATTATAATCTGTGAGAATCCATTTAACTAAATACCTGTCTAAAGCGTTTAACACAGTGTTATAACAAGTTACCCTTAAAAGCCTATAGACATTAACAAATAATTTTCACAATAAATACACCAGATATACTGCTTTTGTTTGTACGTTTACTATGATTAGCTAAAATAAAATAGATAAATAGATCTGACCTCTGGCATCCAACGTAAAGTATTCCAATGAACCTGTCAGCCTATTGCCTTTACCAATTAAGTGTCACTTTAACTAATTCTGGCCTACTGTATTGAGCATAAGCGTCCCCCCCAAGGAAAACAACAGGGATACAGTTATAAAATTACAAATGCCTACATATTTACAGATGGCAAAACAACATAAACACCCTGCTAAGAGGAGGTAAAAAGGATTAGCACTGTGAACATTTTCTGCACCCCAAGGTTTGTCAGAGTGTCTGACCAACAACAAAACTCTTCCTTAGTACGGTAATCTGTGAGATTACATTGAACAAAATACCGCTCTACAGTTTTTCACAACGGGTAATAACAATCTATTCTTAGGTGCACAATACATAACCCACGCCTACTGCCTTTGTCATAACTTTTTATAGTAAACTGGTCAGATGTACGGCATTGGACATAACATTTTCCACCAAATCAGTCACAAATGGGGGCATGGCCAGGGATTCATGGAGACAGCAGTGTCACTGAGATCCAGCACACAAGGCCCATGGCAGACAGCATATTGCAGCCCCAGAGCCCCATGCAGCTGACTAAGTGCAAGGGCACAACTCTGGGCCCATAAAGACCACAGGAGCAGCTGCAGCAAGTAGCCGGATGGGCCCGAGAATGGTGCCAGACTAGCAACGCTGTAGGCAAGATGCCGTAAACCACGCAGCCAATGCTGTAATCCAATGACTGGGGGCACCTAGACGTGACGGCCCCAAGGACCGGACGAGGACTACACCCCAGCCCACCATCCCCACCGCCCCTCCCTCCCCACACAGCAGTAAAATTGAAGCCGTAACAGAGTGGTTGTCCAAGGTTTCCACAGGACGTGATTGTGGCGCAGCGGGGTGGGTGTCGGATGCCACACAGGCCTCATCTGGATCAGTGCTGACAACCAGATACCGTGACCCGTCCCACAGAGGGCCAGGCCCCTGTGGGCTGGAGGCCAATAAAGTAGCAAACTCTTTCCATGATGGAGTGCGTAAGGCCATTCTGCATGGGGGAGATGCCGGCATCTGTGGCAGAGGCAAAGGGAACTCCTTCACCCAGTGACGCGCATTAAGCAGCCTTGTGGGAAAAAAGGAGCAGACATGGGAGCCAGGTCTGCATAGCAGTGCAAAGTTAGCTATGGACTATGGAACAGAGAGATTCTTTGGCTGCTGAGAACCAGGGAGGTGAGATCCAGAAGGTTGAAGAGTCAATCTGGGCTGCATGTCCTGTGGGGATGTGAGATTAGACAGCTTGCAGAGCAACCAACGTAGGCTCCTGACTGAAGCACCTGCTAGTGGTAGCCCAGTGACCCGGCGTGGCCCTGATAATCCAGGTTGTACAGGGTAGAGAGTCGCTACAGCCTGCCACTATACTATACCTAAGTGCCGACATAACTATTATGGTGTGGTCATAGACATGAAAAACTGCTCCAGGGGATGGATGCACCCCGACCGAACTATGACAAGACTGGCAGCACGAGTGGAGTAGGTTATGAGGGCTCATTGGGCCATCATATGGGTGGACATACAAGACACATAGATGGCCGTAGAGAACAAAATTGAGATGGTGATGCAAGACGTGGCTATTTTATGGGCCAATTTCAAAACATTAGTAGAGAGCGTGTCAGAGGCAGAATCCACACTTTTCCAGGTGCAGACAGGCATTCTTGACCATGCTAATGACATACAGGATTTGGAGAAAGACATAACTACACTGCAGGGAACAGTCAATGACGTGGAAGGGAGATCTCGCTGCAACAAACATCTGGCTTTTTAGGCTCCCAGAAGAGAGAGAATGACCCTGCATGGAGTTATTTCTAGAAGACTGGCTATCGTTGGTAGAGCTGGAGGGTAAAACATCTTGGTAGGAAGCTCTTGTGCAAGAGAGGGAGAACATCAATAAAGAGGTCTGGCAGCTGGGAGAACTGGACAATGAACAATCACTAGTGATGGTCACACCAATGACAGTGGATCATATGAACCAGGAACACCCAAGATATTGATGCTAACCTGAGCAACAGTCGGGTGCTGCAAGGATGCCTGATGACCATTCTGCCATGGGTCATCGACCGAAATGCTGTAGTGTCACGGCACAAAGCAAGTTTTAAGCATTAATGCTGCAGACACTCAACACATATGTGCGACGTACATACTATGAATTGGGGAGGCAGTCAGTTCAGAGGCCATGGTATGGTAGGGTGAGAAGGGATTTGGGGACATGTAAGTAAAAAAGTACAAACATCACATGTACAGGACTCACGAGGGAAACACCACATGGGTGAGGGGGAATAAGAGATGGAAAGGAGACCTGAATCACCAAACATGACGACCCATACATTGAAACTTTTGATATGGAATGTTAATGGACTGGGCAGCAAAATGAAGTGACTAATAGACATGTGACAGACATTCTCTTCCTACAGGAAACAAAAATAGGAAGGCATTGACCAGAAGGAAATATGTGTTAGCAAGCCACTTTGGTTAGACCACGGGCTCTAGGAGAGTAGCAGATAGATGAACTCTGCTCTCTGAGCAATCTACACACAGAACTACCACATGCATTCACTATTCTAGGTTCGGATTTCAATATGACACTAGATGCAGGTCTAGACCGAACTGATAACCCTGCCTCTGGCTGGGAAACTGCACTCCTTCACGCAAGCACTGGGCATGGGGGGCATTTCAAGGTACTGTAAGGATCACCGCTGGGGTATTCCTACTATTTGGAAGCAATACAAGGAGTAAAATAATCGGGGGAAGTGGATGATAAACGGAAAAGTGAAGAACAATGTGAAACAATGGAAAGGGAACTCTTGGAACAAGAGAGGGAATATCTCCAGCAACCCTCACCGGTGTCGTGGGGTTATTTTAGTGTTTGACATGGGCACATTTATTATAGCTCTGGGCCAGATGCCTGATCCCTTTCGCCTAGTTGCATTTCATTTTATTCCTTTTATTATTTTAGCAAAGCTTCATTTTAGTGCAGATGTTTTATTATTTTTATCAGTTGCCCTTCCATGCAGAATTTATTAGTTTTTTTGCACGACATTTCATATTGTGCTCCACCAAAGGTAGTTCATGATTATTTACAGAGTATTGCTGGTTCAAAGAGTACAATGTCTACCTTACATAGAAAAGAAGTATTATCATGTCAAGGAAGTTCTTATAACAACAGCACATTTTATTATAAAACAACACACTGCTCAAACTAAGGCAGAGGAGATATTCCAGTCAGCCAGTCACCTTATGTTTCACCCTGTTATCACAGTTGTGCTTAATTTGGCGTCTTCTCTCTATCTACTTGGGAGAACTGCCTGCAGACCAAAATGCCTATTTTCTAGATATCACACAGGTATGGAGCTGTGGTTTCCTTGCAGAGACTATTATTGACAAACTAGGGAAAACACTGCTGTTAGTTTCATGTAGATTTTTAGTAGTGATGGTAGAGTTTTTAGATTCACTATTGTGACAGGATGTTTTTTTTTATCTGTTTCACTTTCCTAGTCACTGCAATAATAGTGTTGTGTTTTATTGTCCTAATAATCGCAATTCATGCCTTTTTCTATAGAACGCAGTTGCTACAGTAAAATGTATTGAGCCAAATCCTGTTTCTGTTTGTCTTGTGCATGTATGAGAGTTGTGTAAGAGAAGCGGTTAAGATCTGTTCCACCACAACTCCCCTGAGAAGTCACAGAATGTCATGCGTCGGACTGTCACAAATCACCTTTACGCTTGGGTTTTGGTGAGGAGCTGCTAGCTAGACAAAAGGGTTTGGCCAACAGCTATCAGATGGTGTGGGATAAGAGTCAGTCCTCCACATGCAGTGGTGCTGCTGCCAGAAACCAGCAGTCTTGTCCCCCTGATGAGAGTCCTACGACACCAGTAAAAAAAGCCTGTAGTACACTCAAGCAGGAGGAATTTTGAACAATGGTCACTGAGACGGTCACGCAAACCTATGATGCACAACAAAAGCATATCTATGAGGCCAGTTATAAAGCACTCAAGATTCTTTGATGGTTCAGCAACAGGGAACGAGAAAGGAATTCCATCTCAAAACCCATAGCCCCAGACAGCATGCCAGTATGAGACAGTGAGGCCATAGCAGCTCCTATGTGGACAATAAATCTACTCTGAGACACTACATCACCCTGAGATGGCCCTGAGAGAGTTTGTTCATGATTGCACCTGCAGGCAGCTGGCTAGACCCAGCACAATGACATTAGAAGAAGACTTAACTAGAGAGGAAGTGCAGCTGGCCTTCAGGCAATTCCAATCGCAATTGCTCACAGGGACAACCTTGAGTCCAAACGGATGTCCTGCAGAATTCCTAAAGAGAATGGCTTGTGAGATAGTGCCACCTCTACATAATATGTACATTGAGGACCTTCAGAAGGGAATACCCCTGGAAACCAAGACACAGCAACAATCATACCCGAAGCCAAGGCGGGGAAACCTAGAGAACGCTGAGTTTCCTACTGGCCAATCTCACTTCTCAACTCAGACACCAAAATACCAGAAAAGACCCTAACAAACCGATTGGGAAGCATGATACTGGACTTAGTACACCCAGACCAGAGTGTCTTCATCCCCCACAAGTCCACAAAGCTCAATTTACGGCGATTATACAGCAATATAGCAATGGCGAGGGACCTTGGGAGCCCATAGCTGTGGTTTCGCTGGATGCAAATAAAGCATTTGATTTACTAGAATGGCCCTTCCTATTTGAGATACTTAAGAAACCCCTGGGCATGTGTTAAAGTAAATAGGGTACTATCCCGGAATTCCCGATAAAGCGGGGAACCTCAGGGCTGGCCCATGTCACTGATGCTATTCACTCTGGCAATAGAGATGCTGGTGGAAAGGACAACAGTGGATAGCCAGATTTGGGGACAGAGATGGGAAAACACATGTGAGGAACAGATCTCATGGTAATATCCTGCTATACCTGACAAACCATAGAAATCTCCCTGACAAGGGTGGGTGAGATTTTGAGGCCTACAGGACATATTCTGGACTAAGTATAAATTGGGAGACATCCCAACTATTCCTAATAGGCACCTGGAAACTGTGGCAATCCCTACCCATGCTCCTAAAGAGTGCAGACCACCACTTTAAATACTTAGGGCTGTAGATCTCCATCGATGAGAAAATGCGCTATACAGATAGCCTGGCCCCACTCCTTAACAGATTAGAGATGGACATTAAGCACGTGAGAACGTTACCACTCTCACGGATGGGCCAAGCGTCACTTTTTGAAATGATCGTGTTACTCAGATTCACATACACACTCCAAAACAGCCTGTACACCATCAAAGCCACCTTTTTCCAGGCACTTAACAGGCTATTAAGATCCCTCTTATGGATGGATGGTCCACCACAAATAGCGATCTATATGCTTTATCGCTTGGTTTACGATGGGGCATAGCATTCCCGAACGTTCAAAAATACTATCAAGTGGCTCAACTCAGTTTCGTAAATGAGTGAGCATACGCCCCATTTATCATGTGACCAAAGAAGCGAGCCAAATAGTCTAACCACACTTCCTCCTTGTCCCAAAGTATTTCCATGAAGTCATGCCCCCAACCAAAGCACTGCTGCTCCTAAGGTGCAGATCAGAAGAGTTTATGTTGTAATTTGCCAGGCACCGACAAGATTTTTTAATCAGATTCGATTCATCCAAAATATCTTTCCAATAATGCCTTTATTTTCTTCAACAAACAAGAAGATAGCCAACACATTTTGTTCACCATCTGTGAACTTCCTCAGGGGCTAACACTCAACAATAGTAAAGGACAATATATACAATTATAAAATAAACATATTAATACAAATAAAAATGGTCTCAATATGCATCTATGTAAAATTATGGAGAAAACATTTGAATAAATATTATCCCCTTTAGACAAACAAATCACTAATTAAACAAATGCCTTCACCTAAGGCATAAGGCTAAAGAACATTTTAACCATGGATCCTTATACTCCACTTTTTTCAGCAA
Source organism: Pleurodeles waltl (assembly GCF_031143425.1). Taxonomy (NCBI): domain Eukaryota; kingdom Metazoa; phylum Chordata; class Amphibia; order Caudata; family Salamandridae; genus Pleurodeles; species Pleurodeles waltl. Next base: position 534,387,061 of record NC_090450.1, on the reverse strand, counting down.
CATTGTTGTAGCAATTACGCCAGATAACTAAAAGTTAACTAGAACATTTTGTCAATATGGACATCAATAATTAAATATGTATCTTCCACATGTTATAGTTAGTCTTTATCCAACAACATTTTCCAACAAAAAAGAGAGGGGGGGAGGAGGCAGGGGCCAAGGTCCTTAACGAGTTTTTATTATTAAGCATGCCATACATTTCCATAGGATCAAGAAGGAAAGGGGGTGCCACCAATTTTATATAAAGTTATTTTCATAAAGTTCACTTCAAATTTTATTTCAAATTTTATCCAAAGTCATGAAGAGTGTCTCATTAAACATGCCATACATTTCTATAATAAGGGAGGGAGCAAAGGAAAATATGTCCCATTGTGTATTTTTATGTAAAGTTGTTACCATGAATTTTGCTTCGAAATACTCCATCCCAAATCAAATTGTAATCAATGACATTGATGGAAATACCCTTACATCCCCATGCAATTTACGTATCATAGAAATCTCTCAGAAATGTGATACACTGTAATTACTACGTATACCAGACTTCACAATCAAACATATTTCAGCATAATATGCCTTTTATGCGCCATATAGTAGCTCCTAAGGAATAAATATATATATATGTAACCAGACATTATATCAAACATAAAAAATCCATATTATTCTCCCGAACTACAATAAATCTCAATCCCAGTACTCATAAAATAAAAAAACTACATCACGTGCCCTCTTTCGTTGTAATCATGACTTGTAAAACATATTTATAAGACTAACTATTTAACATCAATTGTGCAGCGTTCCAAAGCCACATATTCAAACCCCACTCTAATTTGCAAGGCAATATTTTATGAGAGAAACCCTCAAAAGTAGCGTTGATTGTTCTCTAAACCTCTTTCCCAACTAATGACAAGATTCAAAAGCTTGAGCATAGGCAGCTTTCATTCGGCAAGTGTTTCTCGCAAAGATCATAACATTTGGGTCTGACAATGTTAGCATTTAATTCAGTCATTTAAATCAAGTCGCCTTCCAAGCAACTTGAAATTAAATCCTTTCACAAACCCACCCAATATATAAATATATCAAGATCATAGTATATATTCCTGACAGTATTAGAGTTTAATTCAGTTGTTTAAATCAAGTCGCCTGTCAAGCAACTAAAAAATGAATCCTTTCCTGTTAAAAAGAAAAACAAACCCACCGATTATATAAATTCAAAAAGATCTGGTGAAATGCTACCCTCGAGCATTGTACGCATAATGACTCTCCATTTTAAATCTTCTCACCTTATCACACCATGATAAGCGCTCACAAAAAAGATGTCACAAACGCTCAGCAGGACGCCATGGTAAAAGAACCTTGGCACCAATTTCGCTCCTATTTAAATGTTATGTTATACTCACGTGACCGAAGCTCTTTAAATTAAAATGTACTCCGCACTATTTCGTATTAATTTCCAAAACAAACAATCCCATTACCCTTTGCATCTTCACATAGCACTCAAAACAACAAACTAATAACAAATGTATGCACTTCCATGCTTCGATTTAACATCTATAGTTAAAAGCCAAACTTGAACTATTTATCAAATCTGCAACCGGGAATCAGTCAGAGCAAGTTGCCCTTGGCACTAAAAATCGAACATTTTGTAAATGTTTCCAAAACCAGAAACAATCCTTTTGTACCGAACAAAGATCTATAAACGTCCATTGTACAATCTCTTAATTTGAAATGTTACCGACATCACCAAAGGTCACAAACGGGATTCGAACCATCTGTCAATACTTCCAAAAGATACCGGAAAAAAGTGGTCAGACCCCTTCCTCCATAGGGTCACCACATCGGAATCATAAGTACATTTCCCATTGGAAGTTTATTTCCAAAAAACGAAACAATCCTATTATTCTGAAAAAGGATGAAACTCCACAACATCCATAGTATATTCCTATTCACATCTCACTTCATGTAACTACAAAACATTCCTCTGTCATAAATTGCACAGTATAGTAATAAAAGCATAGCTCTAATGTCCAATATATAATTAACTCATAATTCCAAAAGGTTCCCAAACGTAAGTACTTGGGCATAATTATGCCCATTAGTCAACAGTGGAAGCCATGATATTCTAATATGCAACAGATCTTAGAGAAAATAATGGAATTCATTCTCCGTATTGAACCCCGTCTCGACACATTGAAGGCGGCTAATCCAACCTACTTCATTACGTCTCAGAGTCAACTCCCTTTTGCCTCCCCTTACTTTATGGGGAACATGATCAATCCTGTGAAACCACACATCAACCATACCAGTATGTTGTTCTGTCATGTGTGTGGTCATAGGGTACCTAACATCCATATTTCATATTGCAGGTATGTGTTCCTGTATCCGTATCTTGAGAGATTTTATTGTACTGCCAACATATATGCGGCCACATCCGCAGCCAATAACATATGTCACAAATTTTGTTTTACAGTTGATATAGTGTTGAATTATGTTTACGTCCTGTGTTGTAACAAAACTGTTTGGTCTTGTTTTTACCAAACTCACACATATTACATTCACCACATGTATAAAATCCCTTATTCAATTTCCTAATCCATATATTAGATCTTGCAGTATCTGTTATATAACTGGGCATACCAAATCCCTTACTGTTGTACCCCTACGATATGTTACCTTTGGTTTTGGGGTGATCTGTTCCTTAACCCCTTCGCTGCCAGGCCTTTTCCCCCTCCTGTGCCGAGCCTTTTTTTGGCTATTTGGAGCAGTTCGTGCTTAGGCCCTCATAACTTTTTATTCACATAAGCTACCCACGCCAAATTTGCGTCCTTTTTTTCCAACATCCTAGGGATTCTAGAGGTACCCAGACTTTGTGGGTTCCCCAGAAGGAGGCCAAGAAATTAGCCAAAAAACAGTGAAAATTTCGTTTTTTTCAAAAAAAATGTGAAAAATGGGCTGCAGAAGAAGGCTTGTGGTTTTTCCCCTGAAAAGGGCATTAACAAAGGGTTTGCGGTGCTAAAATCACCAGCTTCCCAGCTTTCAGGAACAGGCAGACTTGAATCAGAAAACCCAACTTTTCAACACAATTTTGGCATTTTACTGGGACATACCCAATTTTTAAGATTTGTTGTGCTTTCAGCCTCCTTCCAGTCAGTGACAGAAATGGGCATGAAACCAACGCTGGATCCCAGAAACCGCAACATTTCTGAAAAGTAGACACAATTCTGAATTCAGCAAGGGGTAATTTGTGTAGATCCTACAAGGGTTTCCTACAGAAAATAACAACTGAAAAAGAAAAATATTGAAATTGAGGTGAAAAAAACATCACTTTTTCTCTACGTTTTACTCTGTAACTTTTACCTGCAATGTCAGATTTTTTAAAGCAATATACCGTTACGTCTGCTGGACTCTTCTGGTTGCGGGGACATATAGGGCTTGTAGGTTCATCAAGAACTCTAGGTACCCAGAGCCAATAAATGACCTGCACCCTGCAGTGGGTTTTCATTCTCTGCCGGGTATACAGCAATTCATTTGCTGAAATATAAAGAGTAAAAAATAGCTATCAAGAAAACCTTTGTATTTCCAAAATGGGCACAAGATAAGGTGTTGAGAAGCAGTGGTTATTTGCACATCTCTGAATTCCGGGGTGCCCATACTAGCATGTGAATTACAGGGCATTTCTCAAATAGACGTCTTTTTTACACACTGTCTTACATTTGGAAGGGAAAAATGTAGAGAAAGACAAGGGGCAATAACACTTGCTTTGCTATTCTATGTTCCCCCAAGTCTCCCGATAAAAATGATACCTCACTTGTGTGGGTAGGCCTAGCGCTCGCGACAGGATATGCCCCAAAACACAACGTGGACACATCACAGAAAACAGAGCTGTTTTTAGCAAAGTGACTACCTGTAGATTTTGGCCTCTAGCTCAGCCGCCACCTAGGGAAACCTACCAAACCTGTGCATTTCTGAAAACTAGAGACCTAGGGGAATCCAAGATGGGGTGACTTGTGTGGCTCGGACCAGGTTCTGTTACCCAGAATCCTTTGCAAACCTCAAAATGTGGCTAAAAAAACACATGTTCCTCACATTTCTGTGGCAGAAAGTTCTGGAATCTGAAAGGAGCCACAAATTTCCTTCCACCCAGCGTTCCCCCACGTCTCCCGATACAAATGATACCTCACTTGTGTGGGTAGGCCTAGCGCCCGCGACAGGAAACGCCCCAAAGCGCAATGTGCACACAGCCAAATTTTTGAAGGAAAACAGAGGTGTTTTTTGCAAAGTGCCTACCTGTAGATTTTGGCCTGTACCTCAGCTGCCACCTAGGGAAACCTACCAAACCTGTGCATTTCTGAAAACTAGAGACCTAGGGGAATCCAAGATGGGGTGACTTGTGTGGCTCGGACCAGGTTCTGTTACCCAGAATCCTTTGCAAACCTCAAAATTTGGCTAAAAAAACACATGTTCCTCACATTTCTGTGGCAGAAAGTTCTGGAATCTGAGAGGAGCCACAAATTTCCTTCCACCCAGCGTTCCCCCACGTCTCCCGATGAAAATGATACCTCACTTGTGTGGGTAGGCCTAGCGCCCGCGACAGGAAACGCCCCAAAGCGCAACGTGGACACAGCCAAATTTTTGAAGGAAAACAGAGGTGTTTTCTGCAAAGTGCCTACCTGTAGATTTTGGCCTGTAGCTCAGCCGCCACCTAGGGAAACCTACCAAACCGGTGCATTTCTGAAAACTAGAGACCTAAGGGAATCCAAGATGGGGTGACTTGTGTGGCTCGGACCAGGTTCTGTTACCCAGAATCCTTTGCAAACCTCAAAATTTGGCTAAAAAAACACATGTTCCTCACATTTCTGTGGCAGAAAGTTCTGGAATCTGAGGGGAGCCACGAATTTCCTTCCACCCAGCGTTCCCCCACGTCTCCCTATGAAAATGATACCTCACTTGTGTGGGTAGGCCTAGCGCCTGCGACAGGAAACCCCCCAAAGCGCAACGTGGACACAGCCACATTTTTGAAGGAAAACAGAGGTGTTTTCTGCAAAGTGCCTACCTGTAGATTTTGGCCTGTAGCTCAGCCGCCACCTAGGGAAACCTACCAAACCTGTGCATTTCTGAAAACTAGAGACCTAGGGGAATCCAAGATGGGGTGACTTGTGTGGCTCGGACCAGGTTCTGTTACCCAGAATCCTTTGCAAACCTCAAAATTTGGCTAAAAAAACACATGTTCCTCACATTTCTGTGGCAGAAAGTTCTGGAATCTGAGGGGAGCCACAAATTTCCTTCCACCCAGCGTTCCCCCACGTCTCCCGATAAAAATGATACCTCACTTGTGTGGGTAGGCCTAGCGCCCGCGACAGGAAAGCCCCAAAGCGCAACGTGGACACAGCCAAATTTTTGAAGGAAAACAGAGGTGTTTTCTGCAAAGTGCCTACCTGTAGATTTTGGCCTGTAGCTCAGCCGCCACCTAGGGAAACCTACCAACCTGTGCATTTCTGAAAACTAGAGACCTAGGGGAATCCAAGATGGGGTGACTTGTGTGGCTCGGACCAGGTTCTGTTACCCAGAATCCTTTGCAAACCTCAGAATTTGGCTAAAAAAACACATGTTCCTCACAACTCTGTGGCAGAAAGTTCTGGAATCTGAGGGGAGCCACAAATTTCCTTCCACCCAGCGTTCCCCCACGTCTCCCGATAAAAATGATACCTCACTTGTGTGGGTAGGCCTAGCGCCCACGACAGGAAACGCCCCAAAGCGCAACGTGGACACAGCCACATTTTTGAAGGAAAACAGAGGTGTTTTTTGCAAAGTGCCTACCTGTAGATTTTGGCCTGTAGCTCAGCCGCCACCTAGGGAAACCTACCAAACCTGTGCATTTCTGAAAACTAGAGACCTAGGGGAATCCAAGATGGGGTGACTTGTGTGGCTCGGACCAGGTTCTGTTACCCAGAATCCTTTGCAAAGCTCAAAATTTGGCTAAAAAAACACATGTTCCTCACATTTCTGTGGCAGAAAGTTCTGGAATCTGAGAGGAGCCACAAATTTCCTTCCACCCAGCGTTCCCCCACGTCTCCCGATAAAAATGATACCTCACTTGTGTGGGTAGGCCTAGCGCCCGCGACAGGAAACGCCCCAAAGCGCAACGTGGACACAGCCAAATTTCTGAAGGAAAACAGAGGTGTATTTTGCAAAGTGCCTACCTGTAGATTTTGGCCTGTAGCTCAGCCGCCACCTAGGGAAACCTACCAAACCTGTGCATTTCTGAAAACTAGAGACCTAGGGGAATCCAAGATGGGGTGACTTGTGTGGCTCGGACCAGGTTCTGTTACCCAGAATCCTTTGCAAACCTCAAAATTTGGCTAAAAAAACACATGTTCCTCACATTTCTGTGGCAGAAAGTTCTGGAATCTGAGAGGAGCCACAAATTTCCTTCCACCCAGCGTTCCCCCACGTCTCCCGATAAAAATGATACCTCACTTGTGTGGGTAGGCCTAGCGCCCGCGACAGGAAATGCCCCAAAGCGCAACGTGGACACAGCCAAATTTTTGAAGGAAAACAGAGGTGTTTTTTGCAAAGTGCCTACCTGTAGATTTTGGCTTGTAGCTCAGCCGCCACCTAGGGAAACCTACCAAACCGGTGCATTTCTGAAAACTAGAGACCTAGGGGAATCCAAGATGGGGTGACTTGTGTGGCTCGGACCAGGTTCTGTTACCCAGAATCCTTTGCAAACCTCAAAATTTGGCTAAAAAAACACATGTTCCTCACATTTCTGTGGCAGAAAGTTCTGGAATCTGAGAGGAGCCACGAATTTCCTTCCACCCAGCGTTCCCCCACGTCTCCCGATAAAAATGATACCTCACTTGTGGGGGTAGGCCTAGCGCCCGCGATAGGAAAGGCCCCAAAGCGCAACGTGGACACAGCCAAATTTTTGAAGGAAAACAGAGGTGTTTTTTGCAAAGTGCCTACCTGTAGATTTTGGCCTGTAGCTCAGCCGCCACCTAGGGAAACCTACCAAACCTGTGCATTTCTGAAAACTAGAGACCTAGGGGAATCCAAGATGGGGTGACTTGTGTGGCTCGGACCAGGTTCTGTTACCCAGAATCCTTTGCAAACCTCAAAATTTGGCTAAAAAAACACATGTTCCTCACATTTCTGTGGCAGAAAGTTCTGGAATCTGAGGGGAGCCACAAATTTCCTTCCACCCAGCGTTCCCCCACGTCTCCCGATGAAAATGATACCTCACTTGTGTGGGTAGGCCTAGCGCCCGCGACAGGAAACGCCCCAAAGCGCAACGTGGACACAGCCACATTTTTGAAGGAAAACAGAGGTGTTTTCTGCAAAGTGCCTACCTGTAGATTTTGGCCTGTAGCTCAGCCGCCACCTAGGGAAACCTACCAAACCTGTGCGTTTCTGAAAACTTGAGACCTAGGGGAATCCAAGATGGGGTGACTTGTGTGGCTCGGACCAGGTTCTGTTACCCAGAATCCTTTGCAAACCTCAAAATTTGGCTAAAAAAACACATGTTCCTCACATTTCTGTGGCAGAAAGTTCTGGAATCTGAGGGGAGCCACAAATTTCCTTCCACCCAGCGTTCCCCCACGTCTCCCGATAAAAATGATACCTCACTTGTGTGGGTAGGCCTAGCGCCCGCGACAGAAAACGCCCCAAAGCGCAACGTGGACACAGCCACATTTTTGAAGGAAAACAGAGGTGTTTTTTGCAAAGTGCCTACCTGTAGATTTTGGCCTGTAGCTCAGCGGCCACCTAGGGAAACCTACCAAACCTGTGCATTTCTGAAAACTAGAGACCTAGGGGAATCCAAGATGGGGTGACTTGTGTGGCTCGGACCAGGTTCTGTTACCCAGAATCCTTTGCAAACCTCAAAATTTGGCTAAAAAACCACATGTTCCTCACATTTCTGTGGCAGAAAGTTCTGGAATCTGAGAGGAGCCACAAATTTCCTTCCACCCAGCGTTCCCCCACGTCTCCCGATGAAAATGATACCTCACTTGTGTGGGTAGGCCTAGCGCCCGCGACAGGAAACGCCCCAAAGCGCAACGTGGACACAGCCAAATTTTTGAAGGAAAACAGAGGTGTTTTCTGCAAAGTGCCTACCTGTAGATTTTGGCCTGTAGCTCAGCCGCCACCTAGGGAAACCTACCAAACCGGTGCATTTCTGAAAACTAGAGACCTAAGGGAATCCAAGATGGGGTGACTTGTGTGGCTCGGACCAGGTTCTGTTACCCAGAATCCTTTGCAAACCTCAAAATTTGGCTAAAAAAACACATGTTCCTCACATTTCTGTGGCAGAAAGTTCTGGAATCTGAGGGGAGCCACGAATTTCCTTCCACCCAGCGTTCCCCCACGTCTCCCTATGAAAATGATACCTCACTTGTGTGGGTAGGCCTAGCGCCTGCGACAGGAAACCCCCCAAAGCGCAACGTGGACACAGCCACATTTTTGAAGGAAAACAGAGGTGTTTTCTGCAAAGTGCCTACCTGTAGATTTTGGCCTGTAGCTCAGCCGCCACCTAGGGAAACCTACCAAACCTGTGCATTTCTGAAAACTAGAGACCTAGGGGAATCCAAGATGGGGTGACTTGTGTGGCTCGGACCAGGTTCTGTTACCCAGAATCCTTTGCAAACCTCAAAATTTGGCTAAAAAAACACATGTTCCTCACATTTCTGTGGCAGAAAGTTCTGGAATCTGAGGGGAGCCACAAATTTCCTTCCACCCAGCGTTCCCCCACGTCTCCCGATAAAAATGATACCTCACTTGTGTGGGTAGGCCTAGCGCCCGCGACAGGAAACGCCCCAAAGCGCAACGTGGACACAGCCAAATTTTTGAAGGAAAACAGAGGTGTTTTCTGCAAAGTGCCTACCTGTAGATTTTGGCCTGTATCTCAGCCGCCACCTAGGGAAACCTACCAACCTGTGCATTTCTGAAAACTAGAGACCTAGGGGAATCCAAGATGGGGTGACTTGTGTGGCTCGGACCAGGTTCTGTTACCCAGAATCCTTTGCAAACCTCAAAATGTGGCTAAAAAAACACATGTTCCTCACATTTCTGTGGCAGAAAGTTCTGGAATCTGAAAGGAGCCACAAATTTCCTTCCACCCAGCGTTCCCCCACGTCTCCCGATACAAATGATAACTCACTTGTGTGGGTAGGCCTAGCGCCCGCGACAGGAAACGCCCCAAAGCGCAATGTGCACACAGCCAAATTTTTGAAGGAAAACAGAGGTGTTTTCTGCAAAGTGCCTACCTGTAGATTTTGGCCTGTAGCTCAGCCGCCACCTAGGGAAACCTACCAAACCGGTGCATTTCTGAAAACTAGAGACCTAAGGGAATCCAAGATGGGGTGACTTGTGTGGCTCGGACCAGGTTCTGTTACCCAGAATCCTTTGCAAACCTCAAAATTTGGCTAAAAAAACACATGTTCCTCACATTTCTGTGGCAGAAAGTTCTGGAATCTGAGGGGAGCCACGAATTTCCTTCCACCCAGCGTTCCCCCACGTCTCCCTATGAAAATGATACCTCACTTGTGTGGGTAGGCCTAGCGCCTGCGACAGGAAACCCCCCAAAGCGCAACGTGGACACAGCCACATTTTTGAAGGAAAACCGAGGTGTTTTCTGCAAAGTGCCTACCTGTAGATTTTGGCCTGTAGCTCAGCCGCCACCTAGGGAAACCTACCAAACCTGTGCATTTCTGAAAACTAGAGACCTAGGGGAATCCAAGATGGGGTGACTTGTGTGGCTCGGACCAGGTTCTGTTACCCAGAATCCTTTGCAAACCTCAAAATTTGGCTAAAAAAACACATGTTCCTCACATTTCTGTGGCAGAAAGTTCTGGAATCTGAGGGGAGCCACAAATTTCCTTCCACCCAGCGTTCCCCCACGTCTCCCGATAAAAATGATACCTCACTTGTGTGGGTAGGCCTAGCGCCCGCGACAGGAAAGCCCCAAAGCGCAACGTGGACACAGCCAAATTTTTGAAGGAAAACAGAGGTGTTTTCTGCAAAGTGCCTACCTGTAGATTTTGGCCTGTATCTCAGCCGCCACCTAGGGAAACCTACCAACCTGTGCATTTCTGAAAACTAGAGACCTAGGGGAATCCAAGATGGGGTGACTTGTGTGGCTCGGACCAGGTTCTGTTACCCAGAATCCTTTGCAAACCTCAAAATGTGGCTAAAAAAACACATGTTCCTCACATTTCTGTGGCAGAAAGTTCTGGAATCTGAAAGGAGCCACAAATTTCCTTCCACCCAGCGTTCCCCCACGTCTCCCGATACAAATGATACCTCACTTGTGTGGGTAGGCCTAGCGCCCGCGACAGGAAACGCCCCAAAGCGCAATGTGCACACAGCCAAATTTTTGAAGGAAAACAGAGGTGTTTTTTGCAAAGTGCCTACCTGTAGATTTTGGCCTGTACCTCAGCTGCCACCTAGGGAAACCTACCAAACCTGTGCATTTCTGAAAACTAGAGACCTAGGGGAATCCAAGATGGGGTGACTTGTGTGGCTCGGACCAGGTTCTGTTACCCAGAATCCTTTGCAAACCTCAAAATTTGGCTAAAAAAACACATGTTCCTCACATTTCTGTGGCAGAAAGTTCTGGAATCTGAGAGGAGCCACAAATTTCCTTCCACCCAGCGTTCCCCCACGTCTCCCGATGAAAATGATACCTCACTTGTGTGGGTAGGCCTAGCGCCCGCGACAGGAAACGCCCCAAAGCGCAACGTGGACACAGCCAAATTTTTGAAGGAAAACAGAGGTGTTTTCTGCAAAGTGCCTACCTGTAGATTTTGGCCTGTAGCTCAGCCGCCACCTAGGGAAACCTACCAAACCGGTGCATTTCTGAAAACTAGAGACCTAAGGGAATCCAAGATGGGGTGACTTGTGTGGCTCGGACCAGGTTCTGTTACCCAGAATCCTTTGCAAACCTCAAAATTTGGCTAAAAAAACACATGTTCCTCACATTTCTGTGGCAGAAAGTTCTGGAATCTGAGGGGAGCCACGAATTTCCTTCCACCCAGCGTTCCCCCACGTCTCCCTATGAAAATGATACCTCACTTGTGTGGGTAGGCCTAGCGCCTGCGACAGGAAACCCCCCAAAGCGCAACGTGGACACAGCCACATTTTTGAAGGAAAACAGAGGTGTTTTCTGCAAAGTGCCTACCTGTAGATTTTGGCCTGTAGCTCAGCCGCCACCTAGGGAAACCTACCAAACCTGTGCATTTCTGAAAACTAGAGACCTAGGGGAATCCAAGATGGGGTGACTTGAGTGGCTCGGACCAGGTTCTGTTACCCAGAATCCTTTGCAAACCTCAAAATTTGGCTAAAAAAACACATGTTCCTCACATTTCTGTGGCAGAAAGTTCTGGAATCTGAGGGGAGCCACAAATTTCCTTCCACCCAGCGTTCCCCCACGTCTCCCGATAAAAATGATACCTCACTTGTGTGGGTAGGCCTAGCGCCCGCGACAGGAAAGCCCCAAAGCGCAACGTGGACACAGCCAAATTTTTGAAGGAAAACAGAGGTGTTTTCTGCAAAGTGCCTACCTGTAGATTTTGGCCTGTAGCTCAGCCGCCACCTAGGGAAACCTACCAACCTGTGCATTTCTGAAAACTAGAGACCTAGGGGAATCCAAGATGGGGTGACTTGTGTGGCTCGGACCAGGTTCTGTTACCCAGAATCCTTTGCAAACCTCAAAATTTGGCTAAAAAAACACATGTTCCTCACATTTCTGTGGCAGAAAGTTCTGGAATCTGAGGGGAGCCACAAATTTCCTTCCACCCAGCGTTCCCCCACGTCTCCCGATAAAAATGATACCTCACTTGTGTGGGTAGGCCTAGCGCCCGCAACAGGAAAGCCCCAAAGCGCAACGTGGACACAGCCAAATTTTTGAAGGAAAACAGAGGTGTTTTCTGCAAAGTGCCTACCTGTAGATTTTGGCCTGTAGCTCAGCCGCCACCTAGGGAAACCTACCAACCTGTGCATTTCTGAAAACTAGAGACCTAGGGGAATCCAAGATGGGGTGACTTGTGTGGCTCGGACCAGGTTCTGTTACCCAGAATCCTTTGCAAACCTCAGAATTTGGCTAAAAAAACACATGTTCCTCACAACTCTGTGGCAGAAAGTTCTGGAATCTGAGGGGAGCCACAAATTTCCTTCCACCCAGCGTTCCCCCACGTCTCCCGATAAAAATGATACCTCACTTGTGTGGGTAGGCCTAGCGCCCACGACAGGAAACGCCCCAAAGCGCAACGTGGACACAGCCACATTTTTGAAGGAAAACAGAGGTGTTTTTTGCAAAGTGCCTACCTGTAGATTTTGGCCTGTAGCTCAGCCGCCACCTAGGGAAACCTACCAAACCTGTGCATTTCTGAAAACTAGAGACCTAGGGGAATCCAAGATGGGGTGACTTGTGTGGCTCAGACCAGGTTCTGTTACCCAGAATCCTTTGCAAAGCTCAAAATTTGGCTAAAAAAACACATGTTCCTCACATTTCTGTGGCAGAAAGTTCTGGAATCTGAGAGGAGCCACAAATTTCCTTCCACCCAGCGTTCCCCCACGTCTCCCGATAAAAATGATACCTCACTTGTGTGGGTAGGCCTAGCGCCCGCGACAGGAAACGCCCCAAAGCGCAACGTGGACACAGCCAAATTTCTGAAGGAAAACAGAGGTGTATTTTGCAAAGTGCCTACCTGTAGATTTTGGCCTGTAGCTCAGCCGCCACCTAGGGAAACCTACCAAACCTGTGCATTTCTGAAAACTAGAGACCTAGGGGAATCCAAGATGGGGTGACTTGTGTGGCTCGGACCAGGTTCTGTTACCCAGAATCCTTTGCAAACCTCAAAATTTGGCTAAAAAAACACATGTTCCTCACATTTCTGTGGCAGAAAGTTCTGGAATCTGAGAGGAGCCACGAATTTCCTTCCACCCAGCGTTCCCCCACGTCTCCCGATAAAAATGATACCTCACTTGTGTGGGTAGGCCTAGCGCCCGCGACAGGAAATGCCCCAAAGCGCAACGTGGACACAGCCAAATTTTTGAAGGAAAACAGAGGTGTTTTTTGCAAAGTGCCTACCTGTAGATTTTGGCTTGTAGCTCAGCCGCCACCTAGGGAAACCTACCAAACCGGTGCATTTCTGAAAACTAGAGACCTAGGGGAATCCAAGATGGGGTGACTTGTGTGGCTCGGACCAGGTTCTGTTACCCAGAATCCTTTGCAAACCTCAAAATTTGGCTAAAAAAACACATGTTCCTCACATTTCTGTGGCAGAAAGTTCTGGAATCTGAGAGGAGCCACGAATTTCCTTCCACCCAGCGTTCCCCCACGTCTCCCGATAAAAATGATACCTCACTTGTGGGGGTAGGCCTAGCGCCCGCGATAGGAAAGGCCCCAAAGCGCAACGTGGACACAGCCAAATTTTTGAAGGAAAACAGAGGTGTTTTTTGCAAAGTGCCTACCTGTAGATTTTGGCCTGTAGCTCAGCCGCCACCTAGGGAAACCTACCAAACCTGTGCATTTCTGAAAACTAGAGACCTAGGGGAATCCAAGATGGGGTGACTTGTGTGGCTCGGACCAGGTTCTGTTACCCAGAATCCTTTGCAAACCTCAAAATTTGGCTAAAAAAACACATGTTCCTCACATTTCTGTGGCAGAAAGTTCTGGAATCTGAGGGGAGCCACAAATTTCCTTCCACCCAGCGTTCCCCACGTCTCCCGATGAAAATGATACCTCACTTGTGTGGGTAGGCCTAGCGCCCGCGACAGGAAACGCCCCAAAGCGCAACGTGGACACAGCCACATTTTTGAAGGAAAACAGAGGTGTTTTCTGCAAAGTGCCTACCTGTAGATTTTGGCCTGTAGCTCAGCCGCCACCTAGGGAAACCTACCAAACCTGTGCGTTTCTGAAAACTTGAGACCTAGGGGAATCCAAGATGGGGTGACTTGTGTGGCTCGGACCAGGTTCTGTTACCCAGAATCCTTTGCAAACCTCAAAATTTGGCTAAAAAAACACATGTTCCTCACATTTCTGTGGCAGAAAGTTCTGGAATCTGAGGAGAGCCACAAATTTCCTTCCACCCAGCGTTCCCCCACGTCTCCCGATAAAAATGATACCTCACTTGTGTGGGTAGGCCTAGCGCCCGCGACAGAAAACGCCCCAAAGCGCAACGTGGACACAGCCACATTTTTGAAGGAAAACAGAGGTGTTTTTTGCAAAGTGCCTACCTGTAGATTTTGGCCTGTAGCTCAGCGGCCACCTAGGGAAACCTACCAAACCTGTGCATTTCTGAAAACTAGAGACCTAGGGGAATCCAAGATGGGGTGACTTGTGTGGCTCGGACCAGGTTCTGTTACCCAGAATCCTTTGCAAAGCTCAAAATTTGGCTAAAAAACCACATGTTCCTCACATTTCTGTGGCAGAAAGTTCTGGAATCTGAGAGGAGCCACAAATTTCCTTCCACCCAGCGTTCCCCCACGTCTCCCGATGAAAATGATACCTCACTTGTGTGGGTAGGCCTAGCGCCCGCGACAGGAAACGCCCCAAAGCGCAACGTGGACACAGCCAAATTTTTGAAGGAAAACAGAGGTGTTTTCTGCAAAGTGCCTACCTGTAGATTTTGGCCTGTAGCTCAGCCGCCACCTAGGGAAACCTACCAAACCGGTGCATTTCTGAAAACTAGAGACCTAAGGGAATCCAAGATGGGGTGACTTGTGTGGCTCGGACCAGGTTCTGTTACCCAGAATCCTTTGCAAACCTCAAAATTTGGCTAAAAAAACACATGTTCCTCACATTTCTGTGGCAGAAAGTTCTGGAATCTGAGGGGAGCCACGAATTTCCTTCCACCCAGCGTTCCCCCACGTCTCCCTATGAAAATGATACCTCACTTGTGTGGGTAGGCCTAGCGCCTGCGACAGGAAACCCCCCAAAGCGCAACGTGGACACAGCCACATTTTTGAAGGAAAACAGAGGTGTTTTCTGCAAAGTGCCTACCTGTAGATTTTGGCCTGTAGCTCAGCCGCCACCTAGGGAAACCTACCAAACCTGTGCATTTCTGAAAACTAGAGACCTAGGGGAATCCAAGATGGGGTGACTTGTGTGGCTCGGACCAGGTTCTGTTACCCAGAATCCTTTGCAAACCTCAAAATTTGGCTAAAAAAACACATGTTCCTCACATTTCTGTGGCAGAAAGTTCTGGAATCTGAGGGGAGCCACAAATTTCCTTCCACCCAGCGTTCCCCCACGTCTCCCGATAAAAATGATACCTCACTTGTGTGGGTAGGCCTAGCGCCCGCGACAGGAAAGCCCCAAAGCGCAACGTGGACACAGCCAAATTTTTGAAGGAAAACAGAGGTGTTTTCTGCAAAGTGCCTACCTGTAGATTTTGGCCTGTATCTCAGCCGCCACCTAGGGAAACCTACCAACCTGTGCATTTCTGAAAACTAGAGACCTAGGGGAATCCAAGATGGGGTGACTTGTGTGGCTCGGACCAGGTTCTGTTACCCAGAATCCTTTGCAAACCTCAAAATGTGGCTAAAAAAACACATGTTCCTCACATTTCTGTGGCAGAAAGTTCTGGAATCTGAAAGGAGCCACAAATTTCCTTCCACCCAGCGTTCCCCCACGTCTCCCGATACAAATGATACCTCACTTGTGTGGGTAGGCCTAGCGCCCGCGACAGGAAACGCCCCAAAGCGCAATGTGCACACAGCCAAATTTTTGAAGGAAAACAAAGGTGTTTTTTGCAAAGTGCCTACCTGTAGATTTTGGCCTGTACCTCAGCTGCCACCTAGGGAAACCTACCAAACCTGTGCATTTCTGAAAACTAGAGACCTAGGGGAATCCAAGATGGGGTGACTTGTGTGGCTCGGACCAGGTTCTGTTACCCAGAATCCTTTGCAAACCTCAAAATTTGGCTAAAAAAACACATGTTCCTCACATTTCTGTGGCAGAAAGTTCTGGAATCTGAGAGGAGCCACAAATTTCCTTCCACCCAGCGTTCCCCCACGTCTCCCGATGAAAATGATACCTCACTTGTGTGGGTAGGCCTAGCGCCCGCGACAGGAAACGCCCCAAAGCGCAACGTGGACACAGCCAAATTTTTGAAGGAAAACAGAGGTGTTTTCTGCAAAGTGCCTACCTGTAGATTTTGGCCTGTAGCTCAGCCGCCACCTAGGGAAACCTACCAAACCGGTGCATTTCTGAAAACTAGAGACCTAAGGGAATCCAAGATGGGGTGACTTGTGTGGCTCGGACCAGGTTCTGTTACCCAGAATCCTTTGCAAACCTCAAAATTTGGCTAAAAAAACACATGTTCCTCACATTTCTGTGGCAGAAAGTTCTGGAATCTGAGGGGAGCCACGAATTTCCTTCCACCCAGCGTTCCCCCACGTCTCCCTATGAAAATGATACCTCACTTGTGTGGGTAGGCCTAGCGCCTGCGACAGGAAACCCCCCAAAGCGCAACGTGGACACAGCCACATTTTTGAAGGAAAACAGAGGTGTTTTCTGCAAAGTGCCTACCTGTAGATTTTGGCCTGTAGCTCAGCCGCCACCTAGGGAAACCTACCAAACCTGTGCATTTCTGAAAACTAGAGACCTAGGGGAATCCAAGATGGGGTGACTTGTGTGGCTCGGACCAGGTTCTGTTACCCAGAATCCTTTGCAAACCTCAAAATTTGGCTAAAAAAACACATGTTCCTCACATTTCTGTGGCAGAAAGTTCTGGAATCTGAGGGGAGCCACAAATTTCCTTCCACCCAGCGTTCCCCCACGTCTCCCGATAAAAATGATACCTCACTTGTGTGGGTAGGCCTAGCGCCCGCGACAGGAAAGCCCCAAAGCGCAACGTGGACACAGCCAAATTTTTGAAGGAAAACAGAGGTGTTTTCTGCAAAGTGCCTACCTGTAGATTTTGGCCTGTAGCTCAGCCGCCACCTAGGGAAACCTACCAACCTGTGCATTTCTGAAAACTAGAGACCTAGGGGAATCCAAGATGGGGTGACTTGTGTGGCTCGGACCAGGTTCTGTTACCCAGAATCCTTTGCAAACCTCAGAATTTGGCTAAAAAAACACATGTTCCTCACAACTCTGTGGCAGAAAGTTCTGGAATCTGAGGGGAGCCACAAATTTCCTTCCACCCAGCGTTCCCCCACGTCTCCCGATAAAAATTATACCTCACTTGTGTGGGTAGGCCTAGCGCCCACGACAGGAAACGCCCCAAAGCGCAACGTGGACACAGCCACATTTTTGAAGGAAAACAGAGGTGTTTTTTGCAAAGTGCCTACCTGTAGATTTTGGCCTGTAGCTCAGCCGCCACCTAGGGAAACCTACCAAACCTGTGCATTTCTGAAAACTAGAGACCTAGGGGAATCCAAGATGGGGTGACTTGTGTGGCTCGGACCAGGTTCTGTTACCCAGAATCCTTTGCAAAGCTCAAAATTTGGCTAAAAAAACACATGTTCCTCACATTTCTGTGGCAGAAAGTTCTGGAATCTGAGAGGAGCCACAAATTTCCTTCCACCCAGCGTTCCCCCACGTCTTCCGATAAAAATGATACCTCACTTGTGTGGGTAGGCCTAGCGCCCGCGACAGGAAACGCCCCAAAGCGCAACGTGGACACAGCCAAATTTCTGAAGGAAAACAGAGGTGTATTTTGCAAAGTGCCTACCTGTAGATTTTGGCCTGTAGCTCAGCCGCCACCTAGGGAAACCTACCAAACCTGTGCATTTCTGAAAACTAGAGACCTAGGGGAATCCAAGATGGGGTGACTTGTGTGGCTCGGACCAGGTTCTGTTACCCAGAATCCTTTGCAAACCTCAAAATTTGGCTAAAAAAACACATGTTCCTCACATTTCTGTGGCAGAAAGTTCTGGAATCTGAGAGGAGCCACAAATTTCCTTCCACCCAGCGTTCCCCCACGTCTCCCGATAAAAATGATACCTCACTTGTGTGGGTAGGCCTAGCGCCCGCGACAGGAAATGCCCCAAAGCGCAACGTGGACACAGCCAAATTTTTGAAGGAAAACAGAGGTGTTTTTTGCAAAGTGCCTACCTGTAGATTTTGGCTTGTAGCTCAGCCGCCACCTAGGGAAACCTACCAAACCGGTGCATTTCTGAAAACTAGAGACCTAGGGGAATCCAAGATGGGGTGACTTGTGTGGCTCGGACCAGGTTCTGTTACCCAGAATCCTTTGCAAACCTCAAAATTTGGCTAAAAAACCACATGTTCCTCACATTTCTGTGGCAGAAAGTTCTGGAATCTGAGAGGAGCCACAAATTTCCTTCCACCCAGCGTTCCCCCACGTCTCCCGATAAAAATGATACCTCACTTGTGTGGGTAGGCCTAGCGCCCGCGACAGGAAATGCCCCAAAGCGCAACGTGGACACAGCCAAATTTTTGAAGGAAAACAGAGGTGTTTTTTGCAAAGTGCCTACCTGTAGATTTTGGCTTGTAGCTCAGCCGCCACCTAGGGAAACCTACCAAACCGGTGCATTTCTGAAAACTAGAGACCTAGGGGAATCCAAGATGGGGTGACTTGTGTGGCTCGGACCAGGTTCTGTTACCCAGAATCCTTTGCAAACCTCAAAATTTGGCTAAAAAAACACATGTTCCTCACATTTCTGTGGCAGAAAGTTCTGGAATCTGAGAGGAGCCACGAATTTCCTTCCACCCAGCGTTCCCCCACGTCTCCCGATAAAAATGATACCTCACTTGTGGGGGTAGGCCTAGCGCCCGCGATAGGAAAGGCCCCAAAGCGCAACGTGGACACAGCCAAATTTTTGAAGGAAAACAGAGGTGTTTTTTGCAAAGTGCCTACCTGTAGA
Source organism: Pleurodeles waltl (assembly GCF_031143425.1). Taxonomy (NCBI): domain Eukaryota; kingdom Metazoa; phylum Chordata; class Amphibia; order Caudata; family Salamandridae; genus Pleurodeles; species Pleurodeles waltl. The sequence goes on along the minus strand of NC_090450.1, from coordinate 534,368,230 downwards.
TTTTGGCCTGTAGCTCAGCCGCCACCTAGGGAAACCTACCAAACCTGTGCATTTCTGAAAACTAGAGACCTAGGGGAATCCAAGATGGGGTGACTTGTGTGGCTCGGACCAGGTTCTGTTACCCAGAATCCTTTGCAAACCTCAAAATTTGGCTAAAAAAACACATGTTCCTCACATTTCTGTGGCAGAAAGTTCTGGAATCTGAGGGGAGCCACAAATTTCCTTCCACCCAGCGTTCCCCCACGTCTCCCGATGAAAATGATACCTCACTTGTGTGGGTAGGCCTAGCGCCCGCGACAGGAAACGCCCCAAAGCGCAACGTGGACACAGCCACATTTTTGAAGGAAAACAGAGGTGTTTTCTGCAAAGTGCCTACCTGTAGATTTTGGCCTGTAGCTCAGCCGCCACCTAGGGAAACCTACCAAACCTGTGCGTTTCTGAAAACTTGAGACCTAGGGGAATCCAAGATGGGGTGACTTGTGTGGCTCGGACCAGGTTCTGTTACCCAGAATCCTTTGCAAACCTCAAAATTTGGCTAAAAAAACACATGTTCCTCACATTTCTGTGGCAGAAAGTTCTGGAATCTGAGGGGAGCCACAAATTTCCTTCCACCCAGCGTTCCCCCACGTCTCCCGATAAAAATGATACCTCACTTGTGTGGGTAGGCCTAGCGCCCGCGACAGAAAACGCCCCAAAGCGCAACGTGGACACAGCCACATTTTTGAAGGAAAACAGAGGTGTTTTTTGCAAAGTGCCTACCTGTAGATTTTGGCCTGTAGCTCAGCGGCCACCTAGGGAAACCTACCAAACCTGTGCATTTCTGAAAACTAGAGACCTAGGGGAATCCAAGATGGGGTGACTTGTGTGGCTCGGACCAGGTTCTGTTACCCAGAATCCTTTGCAAAGCTCAAAATTTGGCTAAAAAACCACATGTTCCTCACATTTCTGTGGCAGAAAGTTCTGGAATCTGAGAGGAGCCACAAATTTCCTTCCACCCAGCGTTCCCCCACGTCTCCCGATAAAAATGATACCTCACTTGTGTGGGTAGGCCTAGCGCCCGCGACAGGAAACGCCCCAAAGCGCAACGTGGACACAGCCAAATTTTTGAAGGAAAACAGAGGTGTTTTCTGCAAAGTGCCTACCTGTAGATTTTGGCCTGTAGCTCAGCCGCCACCTAGGGAAACCTACCAACCTGTGCATTTCTGAAAACTAGAGACCTAGGGGAATCCAAGATGGGGTGACTTGTGTGGCTCGGACCAGGTTCTGTTACCCAGAATCCTTTGCAAACCTCAGAATTTGGCTAAAAAAACACATGTTCCTCACAACTCTGTGGCAGAAAGTTCTGGAATCTGAGGGGAGCCACAAATTTCCTTCCACTCAGCGTTCCCCCACGTCTCCCGATAAAAATGATACCTCACTTGTGTGGGTAGGCCTAGCGCCCGCGACAGGGAACGCCCCAAAGCGCAACGTGGACACAGCCAAATTTTTGAAGGAAAACAGAGGTGTTTTTTGCAAAGTGCCTACCTGTAGATTTTTGCCTGTAGCTCAGCCGCCAACTACGGAAACCTACCAAACCTGTGCATTTCTGAAAACTAGAGACCTAGGGGAATCCAAGATGGGGTGACTTGTGTGGCTCGGACCAGGTTCTGTTACCCAGAATCCTTTGCAAACCTCAAAATTTGGCTAAAAAAACACATGTTCCTCACATTTCTGTGGCCGAAAGTTCTGGAATCTGAGAGGAGCCACAAATTTCCTTCCACCCAGCGTTCCCCCACGTCTCCCGATAAAAATGATACCTCACTTGTGTGGGTAGGCCTAGCGCCCGCGACAGGAAATGCCCCAAAGCGCAACGTGGACACAGCCAAATTTTTGAAGGAAAACAGAGGTGTTTTTTGCAAAGTGCCTACCTGTAGATTTTGGCTTGTAGCTCAGCCGCCACCTAGGGAAACCTACCAAACCTGTGCATATCTGAAAACTAGAGACCTGGGGGAATCCAAGATGGGGTGACTTGTGTGGCTCGGACCAGGTTCTGTTACCCAGAATCCTTTGCAAACCTCAAAATTTGGCTAAAAAACCACATGTTCCTCACATTTCTGTGGCAGAAAGTTCTGGAATCTGAGAGGAGCCACGAATTTCCTTCCACCCAGCGTTCCCCCACGTCTCCCGATAAAAATGATACCTCACTTGTGTGGGTAGGCCTAGCGCCCGCGATAGGAAAGGCCCCAAAGCGCAACGTGGACACAGTCAAATTTTTGAAGGAAAACAGAGGTGTTTTTTGCAAAGTGCCTTCCTGTAGATTTTGGCCTGTAGCTCAGCCGCCACCTAGGGAAACCTACCAAACCTGTGCATTTCTGAAAACTAGAGACCTAGGGGAATCCAAGATGGGGTGACTTGTGTGGCTCGGACCAGGTTCTGTTACCCAGAATCCTTTGCAAACCTCAAAATGTGGCTAAAAAAACACATGTTCCTCACATTTCTGTGGCAGAAAGTTCTGGAATCTGAGAGGAGCCACAAATTTCCTTTCACCCAGCGTTCCCCCACGTCTCCCGATAAAAATGATACCTCACTTGTGTGGGTAGGCCAAGCGCCCGTGACAGGAAACGCCCCAAAGCGCAACGTGGACACAGCCAAATTTTTGAAGGAAAACAGAGGTGTTTTTTGCAAAGTGCCTACCTGTAGATTTTGGCCTGTAGCTCAGCCGCCACCTAGGGAAACCTACCAAACCTGTGCATTTCTGAAAACTAGAGACCTAGGGGAATCCAAGATGGGGTGACTTGTGTGGCTCGGACCAGGTTCTGTTACCCAGAATCCTTTGCAAAGCTCAAAATTTGGCTAAAAAACCACATGTTCCTCACATTTCTGTGGCAGAAAGTTCTGGAATCTGAGAGGAGCCACAAATTTCCTTCCACCCAGCGTTCCCCCACGTCTCCCGATAAAAATGATACCTCACTTGTGTGGGTAGGCCTAGCGCCCGCGACAGGAAACGCCCCAAAGCGCAACGTGGACACAGCCAAATTTTTGAAGGAAAACAGAGGTGTTTTCTGCAAAGTGCCTACCTGTAGATTTTGGCCTGTAGCTCAGCCGCCACCTAGGGAAACCTACCAACCTGTGCATTTCTGAAAACTAGAGACCTAGGGGAATCCAAGATGGGGTGACTTGTGTGGCTCGGACCAGGTTCTGTTACCCAGAATCCTTTGCAAACCTCAGAATTTGGCTAAAAAAACACATGTTCCTCACAACTCTGTGGCAGAAAGTTCTGGAATCTGAGGGGAGCCACAAATTTCCTTCCACTCAGCGTTCCCCCACGTCTCCCGATAAAAATGATACCTCACTTGTGTGGGTAGGCCTAGCGCCCGCGACAGGGAACGCCCCAAAGCGCAACGTGGACACAGCCAAATTTTTGAAGGAAAACAGAGGTGTTTTTTGCAAAGTGCCTACCTGTAGATTTTTGCCTGTAGCTCAGCCGCCAACTACGGAAACCTACCAAACCTGTGCATTTCTGAAAACTAGAGACCTAGGGGAATCCAAGATGGGGTGACTTGTGTGGCTCGGACCAGGTTCTGTTACCCAGAATCCTTTGCAAACCTCAAAATTTGGCTAAAAAAACACATGTTCCTCACATTTCTGTGGCCGAAAGTTCTGGAATCTGAGAGGAGCCACAAATTTCCTTCCACCCAGCGTTCCCCCACGTCTCCCGATAAAAATGATACCTCACTTGTGTGGGTAGGCCTAGCGCCCGCGACAGGAAATGCCCCAAAGCGCAACGTGGACACAGCCAAATTTTTGAAGGAAAACAGAGGTGTTTTTTGCAAAGTGCCTACCTGTAGATTTTGGCTTGTAGCTCAGCCGCCACCTAGGGAAACCTACCAAACCTGTGCATATCTGAAAACTAGAGACCTGGGGGAATCCAAGATGGGGTGACTTGTGTGGCTCGGACCAGGTTCTGTTACCCAGAATCCTTTGCAAACCTCAAAATTTGGCTAAAAAACCACATGTTCCTCACATTTCTGTGGCAGAAAGTTCTGGAATCTGAGAGGAGCCACGAATTTCCTTCCACCCAGCGTTCCCCCACGTCTCCCGATAAAAATGATACCTCACTTGTGTGGGTAGGCCTAGCGCCCGCGATAGGAAAGGCCCCAAAGCGCAACGTGGACACAGTCAAATTTTTGAAGGAAAACAGAGGTGTTTTTTGCAAAGTGCCTTCCTGTAGATTTTGGCCTGTAGCTCAGCCGCCACCTAGGGAAACCTACCAAACCTGTGCATTTCTGAAAACTAGAATTAGGGGAATCCAAGATGGGGTGACTTGTGTGGCTCGGACCAGGTTCTGTTACTCAGAATCCTTTGCAAACCTCAAAATGTGGCTAAAAAAACACATGTTCCTCACATTTCTGTGGCAGAAAGTTCTGGAATCTGAGAGGAGCCACAAATTTCCTTTCACCCAGCGTTCCCCCACGTCTCCCGATAAAAATGATACCTCACTTGTGTGGGTAGGCCAAGCGCCCGCGACAGGAAACGCCCCAAAGCGCAACGTGGACACAGCCAAATTTTTGAAGGAAAACAGAGGTGTTTTTTGCAAAGTGCCTACCTGTAGATTTTGGCCTGTAGCTCAGCCGCCACCTAGGGAAACCTACTAAACCTGTGCATTTCTGAAAACTAGAGACCTAGGGGAATCCAAGATGGGGTGACTTGTGTGGCTCGGACCAGGTTCTGTTACCCAGAATCCTTTGCAAACCTCAAAATTTGGCTAAAAAAACACATGTTCCTCATATTTCTGTGGCAGAAAGTTCTGGAATCTGAGGGGAGCCACAAATTTCCTTCCACCCAGCGTTCCCCCACGTCTCCCGATAAAAATGATACCTCACTTGTGTGGGTAGGCCTAGCGCCTGCGACAGGAAACGCCCCAAAGCGCAACGTGGACACGGCCAAATTTTTGAAGGAAAACAGAGGTGTTTTTTGCAAAGTGCCTACCTGTAGATTTTGGCCTGTAGCTCAGCCGCCACCTACGGAAACCTACCAAACCTGTGCATTTCTGAAAACTAGAGACCTAGGGGAATCCAAGATGGGGTGACTTGTGTGGCTCGGACCAGGTTCTGTTACCCAGAATCCTTTGCAAAGCTCAAAATTTGGCTAAAAAAACACATGTTCCTCACATTTCTGTGGCAGAAAGTTCTGGAATCTGAGAGGAGCCACAAATTTCCTTCCACCCAGCGTTCCCCCACGTCTCCCGATAAAAATGATACCTCACTTGTGTGGGTAGGACTAGCGCCCGCGACTGGAAATGCCCCAAAGCGCAACGTGGACACAGCCAAATTTTTGAAGGAAAACAGAGGTGTTTTTTGCAAAGTGCCTACCTGTAGATTTTGGCCTGTAGCTCAGCCGCCACCTACGGAAACCCACCAAACCTGTGCATTTCTGAAAACTAGAGACCTAGGGGAATCCAAGATGGGGTGACTTGTGTGGCTCGGACCAGGTTCTGTTACCCATAATCCTTTGCAAACCTCAAAATTTGGCTAAAAAAACACACGTTCCTCACATTTCTGTGGCAGAAAGTTCTGGAATCTGAGAGGAGCCACGAATTTCCTTCCACCCAGCGTTCCCCCACGTCTCCCGATAAAAATGATACCTCACTTGTGTGGGTAGGCCTAGCACCCGCGACAGGAAAGGCCCCAAAGCGCGACGTGGACATAGCCCAATTTTTGAAGGAAAACAGAAGTGTTTCTTGCAAAGTGCCTACCTGTAGATTTTGGCCTGTAGCTCAGCCGCCACCTAGGGAAACCTACCAAACCTGTGCATTTCTGAAAACTAGAGACCTAGGGGAATCCAAGATGGGGTGACTTGTGTGGCTCGGACCAGGTTCTGTTACCCAGAATCCTTTGCAAACCTCAAAATTTGGCTAAAAAAACACATGTTCCTCACATTTCTGTGGCAGAAAGTTCTGGAATCTGAGAGGAGCCACAAAATTCCTTCCACCCAGCGTTCCCCCACGTCTCCCGATAAAAATGATACCTCACTTGTGTGGGTAGGCCTAGCGCCCGCGACAGGAAACGCCCCAAAGCGCAACGTGGACACAGCCAAATTTTTGAAGGAAAACAGAGGTGTTTTTTGCAAAGTGCCTACCTGTAGATTTTGGCCTGTAGCTCAGCCGCCACCTAGGGAAACCTACCAAACCTGTGCATTTCTGAAAACTAGAGACATAGGGGAATCCAAGATGGGGTGACTTGTGTGGCTCGGACCAGGTTCTGTTACCCAGAATCCTTTGCAAACCTCAAAATTTGGCTAAAAAAACACATGTTCCTCACATTTCTGTGGCAGAAAGTTCTGGAATCTGAGAGGAGCCACACAATTCCTTCCACCCACCGTTCCCCCACGTCTCCCGATAAAAATGATACCTCACTTGTGTGGGTAGGCCTAGCGCCCGCGACAGGAAACGCCCCAAAGCGCAACGTGGACACAGCCACATTTTTGAAGGAAAACAGAGGTGTTTTTTGCAAAGTGCCTACCTGTAGATTTTGGCCTGTAGCTCAGCCGCCACCTAGGGAAACCTACCAAACCTGTGCATTTCTGAAAACTAGAGACATAGGGGAATCCAAGATGGGGTGACTTGTGTGGCTCGGACCAGGTTCTGTTACCCAGAATCCTTTGCAAACCTCAAACTTTGGTAAAAAAACACATGTTCCTCACATTTCTGTGGCAGAAAGTTCTGGAATCTGAGAGGAGCCACAAATTTCCTTCCACCCAGCGTTCCCCCACGTCTCCCGATAAAAATGATACCTCACTTGTGTGGGTAGGCCTAGCGCCCGCGACAGGAAACGCCCCAAAGCGCAACGTGGACACAGCCAAATTTTTGAAGGAAAACAGAGGTGTTTTTTGCAAAGTGCCTACCTGTAGATTTTGGCCTGTAGCTCAGCCGCCACCTAGGGAAACCTACCAAACCTGTGCATTTCTGAAAACTAGATACCTAGGGGAATCCAAGATGGGGTGACTTGTGTGGCTCGGACCAGGTTCTGTTACCCAGAATCCTTTGCAAACCTCAAAATTTGGCTAAAAAAACACATGTTCCTCACATTTCTGTGGCAGAAAGTTCTGGAATCTGAGAGGAGCCACAAATTTCCTTCCACCCAGCGTTCCCCCCACGTCTCCCGATAAAAATGATACCTCACTTGTGTGGGTAGGCCTAGTGCCCGCAACAGGAAACGCCCCAAAGCGCAACGTGGACACAGCCAAATTTTTGAAGGAAAACAGAGGTGTTTTTTGCAAAGTGCCTACCTGTAGATTTTGGCCTGTAGCTCAGCCGCCACCTAGGGAAACCTACCAAACCTGTGCATTTCTGAAAACTAGAGACCTAGGGGAATCCAAGATGGGGTGACTTGTGTGGCTCGGACCAGGTTCTGTTACCCAGAATCCTTTGCAAACCTCAAAATTTGGCTAAAAAAACACATGTTCCTCACATTTCTGTGGCAGAAAGTTCTGGAATCTGAGAGGAGCCACGAATTTCCTTCCACCCAGCGTTCCCCCACGTCTCCCGATAAAAATGATACCTCACTTGTGGGGGTAGGCCTAGCGCCCGCGATAGGAAAGGCCCCAAAGCGCGACGTGGACATAGCCCAATTTTTGAAGGAAAACAGAAGTGTTTCTTGCAAAGTGCCTACCTGTAGATTTTGGCCTGTAGCTCAGCCGCCACCTAGGGAAACCTACCAAACCTGTGCATTTCTGAAAACTAGAGACCTAGGGGAATCCAAGATGGGGTGACTTGTGTGGCTCGGACCAGGTTCTGTTACCCAGAATCCTTTGCAAACCTCAAAATTTGGCTAAAAAAACACATGTTCCTCACATTTCTGTGGCAGAAAGTTCTGGAATCTGAGAGGAGCCACAAAATTCCTTCCACCCAGCGTTCCCCCACGTCTCCCGATAAAAATGATACCTCACTTGTGTGGGTAGGCCTAGCGCCCGCGACAGGAAACGCCCCAAAGCGCAACGTGGACACAGCCAAATTTTTGAAGGAAAACAGAGGTGTTTTTTGCAAAGTGCCTACCTGTAGATTTTGGCCTGTAGCTCAGCCGCCACCTAGGGAAACCTACCAAACCTGTGCATTTCTGAAAACTAGAGACATAGGGGAATCCAAGATGGGGTGACTTGTGTGGCTCGGACCAGGTTCTGTTACCCAGAATCCTTTGCAAACCTCAAAATTTGGCTAAAAAAACACATGTTCCTCACATTTCTGTGGCAGAAAGTTCTGGAATCTGAGAGGAGCCACACAATTCCTTCCACCCACCGTTCCCCCACGTCTCCCGATAAAAATGATACCTCACTTGTGTGGGTAGGCCTAGCGCCCGCGACAGGAAACGCCCCAAAGCGCAACGTGGACACAGCCACATTTTTGAAGGAAAACAGAGGTGTTTTTTGCAAAGTGCCTACCTGTAGATTTTGGCCTGTAGCTCAGCCGCCACCTAGGGAAACCTACCAAACCTGTGCATTTCTGAAAACTAGAGACATAGGGGAATCCAAGATGGGGTGACTTGTGTGGCTCGGACCAGGTTCTGTTACCCAGAATCCTTTGCAAACCTCAAACTTTGGTAAAAAAACACATGTTCCTCACATTTCTGTGGCAGAAAGTTCTGGAATCTGAGAGGAGCCACAAATTTCCTTCCACCCAGCGTTCCCCCACGTCTCCCGATAAAAATGATACCTCACTTGTGTGGGTAGGCCTAGCGCCCGCGACAGGAAACGCCCCAAAGCGCAACGTGGACACAGCCAAATTTTTGAAGGAAAACAGAGGTGTTTTTTGCAAAGTGCCTACCTGTAGATTTTGGCCTGTAGCTCAGCCGCCACCTAGGGAAACCTACCAAACCTGTGCATTTCTGAAAACTAGATACCTAGGGGAATCCAAGATGGGGTGACTTGTGTGGCTCGGACCAGGTTCTGTTACCCAGAATCCTTTGCAAACCTCAAAATTTGGCTAAAAAAACACATGTTCCTCACATTTCTGTGGCAGAAAGTTCTGGAATCTGAGAGGAGCCACAAATTTCCTTCCACCCAGCGTTCCCCCCACGTCTCCCGATAAAAATGATACCTCACTTGTGTGGGTAGGCCTAGTGCCCGCAACAGGAAACGCCCCAAAGCGCAACGTGGACACAGCCAAATTTTTGAAGGAAAACAGAGGTGTTTTTTGCAAAGTGCCTACCTGTAGATTTTGGCCTGTAGCTCAGCCGCCACCTAGGGAAACCTACCAAACCTGTGCATTTCTGAAAACTAGAGACCTAGGGGAATCCAAGATGGGGTGACTTGTGTGGCTCGGACCAGGTTCTGTTACCCAGAATCCTTTGCAAACCTCAAACTTTGGCTAAAAAAACACATGTTCCTCACATTTCTGTGGCAGAAAGTTCTGGAATCTGAGAGGAGCCACTAATTTCCTTCCACCCAGCGGTCCCCCACGTCTCCCGATAAAAATGATACCTCACTTGTGTGGGTAGGCCTAGCGCTCGCGACAGGAAACGGCCCAAAACACAACGTGGACACATCAAATTTTTTCATAGAAAACAGTGCTTACCTGTGGATTTTGGCCTCTAGTTCAGCTGGCACCTGGGGAAACCTAGCAAACCAGCGCATTTTTGAAAACTAGAGACCTAGGGGAATCCAAGATGGGGTGATTTGCGGGGCTCTGACCAGGTTCTGTTACCCAGAATCCTTTGCAAACATCAAAATTTGGCCCAAAAACACTTTTTCCTCTCATTTCGGTGACAGAAAGTTCTGGAATCTGAGAGGAGCCACAAATTTCCTTCCACCCAGCGTTCCCCTAAGTCTCTCCATAAAAATGGTACCTCACTTGTGTGGGTAGGCCTAGCGCCCACGAAAGGAAATGGCCCAAAACACAACGTGGACACAACATATTTTTTCACAGAAAACAGAGGTGTTTTTTGCAAAGTGCCTACCTGTGGATTTTGACCTCTAGCTCAGCCGGCCCCAGGGGGGGGGAAATGCCCTAAAATTAATTTCACCCCCCACCCCCCCTGCCCATGAGCGACCCTTGCCTACGGGGTCGCTCCCCCTGACATTGGCGCCAAACAACAAATCCCCGGTGCCTAGTGGTTTCTGCCCCCTTGGGGGCAGATTGCCCTAAAATTGACCAATCTGCCCCCAAGGGGGGCAGAAATGGTCTAAACACAGTTTGCCCCCCAGGGGAGCGACCCTTGTCTGATGGGTCGCTCCCCATCTCTAAAAAAATATTTAAAAAAAAAACACACAAAAAATTGCCCTGGCGCCTAGAGGTTTCTGCCTCCCCTGGGGGTAGATCGGCCTAATACCAATAGGCCGATCTGCCCCAGGGGGGGCATAGATGGCCTAAAATAATTTTTCCCCCCCCTACCCCCCCCCGGGGAGCGACCCTTGCCTACAAGGTCGCTCCCCTTGCGTGACGGCGCAAAAAAAAGATCCCTGGTGCCTAGTGGTTTCTGCCCCCCTTGGGGGCAGATTGACCTAAAATCGTCCGATCTGCCCCCAAAGCGGGCAGAAATGGCCTAAATACATTTTGCCCCTCCAGGGGAGCGACCCTTGTCCAAGGGGTCGCTCCCCATCTGTAAAACAAAAAGATCCCAGGTGCCTAGTGGTTTCTGCCCCCCTTGGGGGCAGATCAGCGTATCAAAATAGGCTGATCTACCCCCCAGGGGGGCAGAAATGGCCTAAAATAATCCCCCCCCCAGGGAGCGACCCTTGCCTAAGGGGTCGCTCCCCTTGCGTGAAATTCACGCAAAAAAAAAACTCCCTGGTGTCTAATGGTTTCTGCCCCCCTTGGGGGCAGATTGGCCTCATCAAAATAGGCCAATCTGCCCCCAAGGGGGGCAGAAATGGCCTAAATATAATTTGCCCCCTAGGGGAGCGACCCTTGTCTAAGGGGTCGCTCCCCACCTAAAAAAAAAGAAAATATCACAAAAAAAAAAAAAAAAAGGTCCCTGGTGCCTAGAGGTTTCTGCCCCCCCTGGGGGCAGATCGGCCTAATAATAGGCCAATCTGCCCCCAGGGGGGGCAGAAAAGGCCTTCCTAAAAAAATGCCCCCCCTGGGAGAAACAATATAGTCCATCCAACCAGAAGCATCTCTGCCCCAGGCATGCTCCCTCTCCCACCGTCCCATAAAAAACAACCGTACGATGGAGCAAATCTAGAACCTATTGCAGTCCCCCACCTTTGATGATACCAACGTCTGTTGTGTAAGAAGACATTTTTGAGAAAATTATATCAATCATCTCCAGAATTATTTTGTTATGTTCCAAGCAGTCCACTCTTTTGGTACGCAGGAATGATTCCACTGCCTGGATGCCAACACTTTTTTTATGCATGTATAAAGGCTTGCTACATCCCATGTCACACATATAAGTTCCTCCAACCACACCATATCCTCAAATGTGTTCAATATATCTTTACTATCCCTTATATATGATGGGAGGTTGTGAACCAAAGGTTGTAAGAACTTGTCTACATATTCTAGGAGCCGTTCAGTTGGGGAAGCACAACCTGATATTAAAGGTCTACCTAGGGGGAAAGATTCCCTCTTATGAATTTTGGGAAGAATATAAAAGCAGGGAAATGGGGATTCTCAACCCATAAATAACGATACTCATCAACTGAAATTAGGCAACTCTCCACCCATGCACCAAGTTTTAGATTGATAAGAGAAGTGACTTCCTTCATGGGGTTACGGGTAATCAATTCATAGCAATCAGTGTCCCCCACTTGTCTATCAATTTCCTGTAGGTAATCCTGCTTATTCATGATGACCACATTACCCCCCTTGTTTGCTTCTCTTATTACTATGGAGTTATTGTCTTACAGATTATTCAGTGCCTCCCTCTCACTAAAGGTTAAATTATAAGGGCCATAACTTCTCTCATAATGTCCATCATATAGTTTGTACACATCCTTCATGATCCGATCATTAAAAATATCTATGTTTTGATGGGTTCCTTTTGGAATAAAAGTAGATTTTTCTTTCAAGCCACTATCGCGACTCAAATTTTCAGTAATGTCCACAATATCCACCAACTTCTCTAAAGATGTTACATTATCATCTGCAATTGAAAGTAATAATTGTAAATCACATAAATCAGATATAGGGGGTCATTACAACATTGACGGTAAAAGCCGCTTACCGCCTTGCAGAAGACCGCCAACACACCGCAGCGGAATTCCGCCACGGTCATTATGACCCACAGCTCGGAATCCGCCAAAATCCAGACACCCACACAAGTCCGCCACACCGAAGGTCAGTGATAAACTGGCGATAACAAAACCTCCACCGCCAAGCCAACAGGAATACGCCCACACTATCACGACCCATGAATCCACACGGCGGTCTTTCAACCGCGGTATTCCATTGGCGGTACACACCGCCGCGCTCAAAATAGACACACATTTACAAAACACTACCACATTGGACAATTACAAATACACACACCTGATACACATACACACACCACTCCCACACATCCAATACAATATAAAACACACACCCACATCACCCACAAACACGTACGTCAACAATTGCGATTGAAGGCCAGAGACACCACCATCTACAAACTAGCATCCACAGGCACTCAACACCATCACTCACACAACATCCAAGCCCCTCACACAACACACCTCTAAATATCACCCCACACATCACAACAGACACCACCCCACACATCACCCACACCGCCCCATGGCACCGCAAAGACACCCCAGATTCTCTGAGGAGGAGCTCAGGGTCATGGTGGAGGAAATCATCCGGGTAGAACCACAGCTATTCGGATCACAGGTGCAGCACACCACCATAGCTAGGAAGATGGAGCTATGGCGAAGAATCGTGGACAGGGTCAACGCAGTGGGACAGCACCCAAGAACACGGGATGACATCAGGAAGAGGTGGAACGACCTACAGGGGAAGGTGCGTTCCGTGGTCTCAAGACACCACCTTGCGCTTCAGAGGACTGGCGGCGGACCCCCAGTCCTCCCCCACAACTAACAACATGGGAGGAGCAGGTCTTGGCTATACTGCATCCTGAGGGCCTCGCAGGAGTAGCAGGAGGAATGGACTCTGCTAAGTCAAGCCTTTAACTACTTCATCCCCCACCCACCAGCATGCTATCACATACCCCCACCCTCGCCCCCATCACTACAACTCCTCACGTATGTCCCAATATCACAAACCACACATCCAAAACCCAAGCCCTGCATGTAACACCAAAGCATGGACACCCATCGCCAAAGCATGGCCACTGCACATATCCATACACGCCCCTAAACCATTATCACACAAAGTCCTACACAGGAATGCAAGCACTGGGGTACACGGTTACCCACCCATTTCACACCATGGCACACACAGATGCAATAATCATGCCTTTACACCCCTACAGGACCCCTACCCAACGTCACCGGACAGGAGGGTCCAGATATGTCCACTCCACCCACAGAAGAGGCCCACAGTGATGACAGCAGCTCTGTCCAACTGGATCTAGATGACCAGCCCGGCTCATCTGGGACCTGGGGACAGTCGGTTTCCCTCACACTGACACAGGCCACTACAGAGCTTCCCCCCTCTGGAAACACCAGCACAGCACCCACCCAGCGGGCCCATACCTCTGTCCCCAGGAAACGTCAATCAGCAGAGTGTCCACCACTGCAGGGATCCCAGGCTAACCCACCACCCCAACAACACCAGGGACCTGGGGGCAGTGGTAGTGGGCACATGGTTCAGGGGACAGAGGCCCAGGGAACCCACTCCCCACAAGGCCCTTTCCAACATCATGGGAGCCTACCACCATTCCCAGTAGACGATGGCAATGGTACTGGCCAAGTTTCAGGAGACCCAGCGGCTGCAGGAGGAACAGTATTTGGGGTTCAGGGAGGAACTCAAATCCATAAATTCCATCCTGGGCACCATTGTAGGGGTGCTGAATGAACTCGTCAACGCCAGGAGGGACACTGTGGCACAACAAGGGGCCCCTGACACTAGCCTGGACGATGAACTGCCCACCACCTCCGCCGGTGCTAGTGGACAGGAGGCACCACCACACCAGCACCCCACCCCCTGCAGATGGAGAACCACCCCGCAAGCGGTCCCTGAGATCCAGGACAAAGACAGAGAACAATGCCAAGACCCCCGCCAAGAAATGAGACCACCCTGATTGTCATCCTTCTGTCCCACTTTGTCACCCTGTCCATACTTAAACTGCCCCAGCTCCACTTCCTATGCCCCTTTGGACAATGCACCTGTGAGACTAATAGACTGGACTCTGCCATGGACATTCCTCCACCATCACCCCTGACCATTTTACAACCCCCTCCAATATTTAGCACTTAAATAAACACCCTTAAATCACAAAACCATCTGGAGTCAGTCTGTGCTTTCACAATTGTGTATTTGCAATAACTGAGGGAAATAGCAATGTCCATTCTATTGTCAACATACTTATGTCACACAGCTCTAGTCCATGCGGAAACAAAGCAGATGTCACAGAGTGGGACCTACATCTGTGAAATCGAAAGGGAAAGTGACAACTCAGTGACCATACACTGGGTGAAAATGACTGACAGATGAGAGGTAGTAGAATTAAATCAGATGTAGCAGCCAGTGTTGTCTTCTTACCTGTGTCTCACTGGAAGTATTGCAGGATCACCGTGTTCCTGTTGTCTATGTCCTCTTCTTCTGCTTCCTTGTCTTCACCGTCCACAGGCTCCACAGCTGCCACAACACCTCCATCTGGACCATCCTCCTGCAGAAAAGGCACCTTTTGTCGCAAAGCCAAGTTGTGAAGCAAAAAGCAGGCCACGATGATCTGGCACACCTTCTTTGGTGAGTAGAATAGGGAACCACCTGTCATATGGAGGAACCTGAACCTGGCCTTCAGGAGGCCGAAGGTCCACTCTATAATCCACCTAGTTCGCCCATGGGCCTCATTGTAGCGTTCCTCTGCCCTTGTGCTGGGATTCCTCACTGGGGTCAGTAGCCATGACAGGTTGGGGTAACCAGAGTCACCTGCAAATGTCGAGGGACAACAGTTAGACACACACTAACTCATAGGGACATCCCCAGACACCTATTCACACTGTATTGGGTCCATGTCCTCACCTAATAGCCATACATGGTGCCTCTGGAGTTGCCCCATCACATAAGGGATGGTGCTATTCCGTAGAATATAAGCGTCATGCACTGAGCCAGGAAATTTGGCATTCACATGGGAGATGTACTGGTCTGCCAAACACACCATCTGCACATTCATAGAATGGTAACTCTTCCGGTTTCTGTACACCTGTTCACTGCTGCATGGGGGACCAAGGCCACATGTGTCCCATCAATAGCACCTATGATGTTGGGGATATGTCCTAGGGCATAGAAATCACCTTTCACTATGGGCAAATACTCCACCTGAGGGAAAACGATGTAGCTCTGCATGTGTTTCAGCAGGGCAGACAACACTCTGGACAACACGTTGGAAAACATAGGCTGGGACATCCCTGATGCTATGCCCACTGTAGTTTGAAAAGACCCACTTGCTAGGAAATGGAGTACTACAGCACCTGCACTTGAGGGGGGATTCCTGTGGGATGGCGGATAGCTGACATCAGGTCTGGACCAACTGGGCACACAGTTCCAGGATTGTGGTACGATCAAGTCTATAGGTGATGATCACATGTCACTCCTCCATTGTCGACAGGTCCACCAGCGGTCTGTACACCGGAGGATGCCGCCATCTCCTCACATGCCCCAGCGGACGGTGCCTATGGAGGAGAACAGCGAGCAGAGAGTCAACCAACTCTGAGGTACGTAAACACAGCTTAATTGGAAAATATTAGCAAATCGACATATGCCTGTATTAGTGTTTAAGCAAGGCCTAGATATGTGTGACGCAGTCCAAAATAATGCCATGTGGCCCCCTGAAATGGTGGCTGCCTCACCTGTAAAGTGGGACAAGGCGATATGAGGTAGCTGCACTGGCGTTGTACACCGTCGCGGTAGGCGGTCGAAGACCTCGGCGCAATCCTGCATTGGTTAACATTGGACCCTACGGGTCCCAGGAGCCAATGACGATGTACGCCGGCGGTGACAGTACGCACCGCCGCGGACGTGACCGCCATTTTCTCTCTGTTCAATCACTTGATACCTGATCTTCGACAGGAGAGGACCTACACTGCAAGTGCTGGTGTGACCTCAGTCTGGAAGAGACAATGGCTCGTGTGTCTGGGGAAAGGGCCGCTGCCTTCAGCACGGAGGAGTTGGAGAAACTAGTGGATGGGGGTCCTCCCACAGTACACGCTACTCTACAGTGCTCCGGACAAATAGGTAAGTACACTGTGAGCATGCTGTATGGGCAATGTCTGTGTGGAGTGGTGTGGATGAAAGATGGGGGGGGTGAGAATGAGGCGTGCATGAAACGACGGTGAGTGCATGTGCGTCATGACAAGGGTAGGGATGCGGGCCAATGAATGTGACGGTGCGGACGGTAATATCTTCTCCTTTTCCCCTGTACCATTCCTGTAGGTCAGCGCCCACCAGAAGAAGGACATTTGGCGTGCCATCGCCAAGGAAGTCCGGACCCTGGACCACTGACGGAGCACCCCCTGCTGGAAAAGATGGGAGGACATTCGCCGCTGGAGCAAGAAGACGGCGGAGGCCCAGCTGGGGATGGCCTCCCAACGTGGGAGGGGTGCCCGTCGCACCATGACCCCCCTGATGTTCAGGATCCTGGCGGTGGCGTACCCGGAGCTGAATGGGCGCTTGAAGGCATCACAGCAGCCACAAGGGGGTGAGTACACTCTCATTCTACTGATTCAGTGTGCATTGGAGGTGTCTGGGTGGGGGAGGTGGGCTGTGGGTTCCCTTAGGCCAGGGCGAGTTTAGTAGGCAAGGTCCCTTCTTAAGGCAGGCCCTGTGGCACCCCACCCCACCTGTGTACAGTGCCAACTACACCTAGTCAGGCTCCTGTGACATCCATGTGTGCAGCAATCGGGCATAGCCTTGTAACCCATGTCCCTGGGATTGATTAGGGAACTCCAAGTGCACGGCGTAGTGCAGGGGGCTTCTGTGTCTGTAGTGTCCACCAACGGTAGCGGAATTGCATGCACTCAACATGTCTTTCTTCTGTCTCCCCCCCCCCTTTTTGTGGTCTCCCTGTTCTTGTGTGCATTAGCATCATCAGGCGGAGGAGCAGTGGCACCGGAGCAGGAGGGAGCTGCATCCCACGTGGCCCTGGAGGGCGACACAACGGAGTCTGAATTCACCAGTGGGACGGAGGGCGAGGGGAGCTCCACGGCGGGGGCAGGAGCTGAGACCAGCGATATGAACTCCTCCTCTGATGGGAGCTCCCTTGTGGTGGCAGGCCCATCTGTGCCCCCCGCATCTACAGGTACAGCCGCCACCCCCCCTACCAGCACCGTCCTCCCAGCAGCCCCTCAGCGTGTGTCCCGTGCCCGCTCACCCAGGAGGGTGGGCATCTCCTTCGCCCCAGGCACTTCAGCCCCTGCCCCTGCCCCTGTCACCCCTGCTGCCCTCAGTAAGGAGGTCATTGACCTCCTCAGGCCCCTCACTGTTGGGCAGTCTACCATTTTGAATGCCATCCAGGGTGTAGAGAGGCAGTTGCAACAAACCAATGCATACCTGGAGGGCATTCATTCTGGTCAGGCAGCCCATCAGCAAGCTTTTCAGACTCTGGCCTCAGCACTGATGGCAGCCATTGTACCTGTCTCTAGCCTCCCCCCTCCAACTTCCTCCACCCAGACCCAAACCCCTGTACATCAGCCTATCCCAAGCACACCATCAGACCAGCATGCACACACCTCAACACACAAGGGAAGCTCTGGCAAACATAAGCACCACACATCCCACAGGCACTCACACAAGCATCATACACATGCAGACACACCAACATCCACTGACTCCACTATGTCCCCCTCCTCCACGTCTCCCTCCTCCCTCCCTGTCTTGTCTCCACTCACACCTGCATCACCAGCACACCCACCACCACAACCGGCTCACTTGCAGTCACCACCCCACTACCATTCACACATCCCCTGTGTCCTCTACCAGTGTGTCTGTGAGCCCTCCTCCCAAACTACACAAACGCAGCCACACACCCACCCAACAGCCATCCACCTCACGACAGCCTCCAGCCCATGCACCTTCACCCAAAGTCAGCAAACGTACACCTCCTACAACCACTACCTCTTCCTCCACTCCCAAACCCCCTCCATCTACCCATCCCAGTGTGTCCCAAAAACGTTTACTGTCCAACCTTGACCTCTTCCCCTCACCTCCCCCACCCCTTCAGTCTCCTAGGGACCGCCTCTCCAGGTCCCAACCAAGCACCTCAGCCACAACATCTGCGGAACCAGTGGTGCCAGTAGTAACCGGCTTCTGGAGTGCGCCAGGCAGCAGGGCAGCCAGTGTGGCAAGGAGCCAGAGCACGGACAGTCCCCCACCTGTAAAGCACAAAAAGTTGGCCAGTGCCTGGCGGGAGAGAGGAAAGAAATCAGCCACCAAAGCCGCTCCCAGGGGTACAGTTGGGAGTGTGGAGGCAACTGCGCCACCATCCGAGGTGGGGAAGGGGCACAGTAAAACCGGCAAGCCTGGGAAAATCTGCACGGCGGACAAGACCGCCACCAGCACCGCTGGCTAGGACACCGCCGCCACCAGCACCGCTGCCCATGACACCACCGCCACCAGCACCGCTGCCCAGGACACCACTGCCACCAGCACCGCTGCCCAGGACACCACCGCCACCAGCACCGCTGCCCAGGACACCGCCGCCACCAGCACCGCTGCCCAGGACACCACCGCCACCAGCACCGCTGCCCAGGACTCCGCCGCCACCAGCACTGCTGCACAGAACACGCCGCCACCAGCACCGCAGTCCAGTGAGCGCCAAAGATTCCGACGCTACTGAGGCCGCCATGAGCTGGATGAAGCACTCTGGGCACAATGCCCCCTCCAGAACCAGTGGAGAAAGACATCCACTACCTCAGTCCTTGGCAGGATGAAGCACTCTGGGCACAATGCCCCCTCCAGAACCAGTGGAGAAAGACATTCAATACCTCAGTCCTTGGCAGGATGAAGCACTCTGGGCACAATGCCCCCTCCAGAACCAGTGGAGAAAGACATTCACTACCTCAGTCCTTGGCAGGATGAAGCACTCTGGGCACAATGCCCCCTCCAGAACCAGTGGAGAAAGACATCCACTACCTCAGTCCTTGGCAGGATGAAGCACTCTGGGCACAATGCCCCCTCCAGAACCAGTGGAGAAAGACATCCACTACCTCAGTCCTTGGCAGGATGAAGCACACTGGGCACAATGCCCCCTCCAGAACCAGTGGAGAAAGACATCCACTACCTCAGTCCTTGGCAGGATGAAGCACTCTGGGCACAATGCCCCCTCCAGAACCAGTGGAGAAAGACATTCAATACCTCAGTCCTTGGCAGGATGAAGCACTCTGGGCACAATGCCCCCTCCAGAACCAGTGGAGAAAGACATCCACTACCTCAGTCCTTGGCAGGATGAAGCACACTGGGCACAATGCCCCCTCCAGAACCAGTGGAGAAAGACATCCACTACCTCAGTCCATGGCAGGATGAAGCACTCTGGGCACAATGCCCCCTCCAGAAACCAGTGGAGAATGTTATCCACTTGAGAGACTCATGGCAGCCATTGTCCCTGTCTCTAGCCTCCCCCCTCCAACTTCCTCCACCCAGACCCAAACCCCTGTACATCAGCCTATCCCAAGCACACCATCAGACCAGCATGCACACACCTCAGCACACAAGGGAAGCTCTGGCAAACATAAGCACCACACATCCCACAGGCACTCACGCAAGCATCATACACATGCAGACACACCAACATCCACTGCCTCCATGATGTCCCCCTCCTCCACATCTCCCTCCTCCCTCCCTGTCTCGTCTCCACTCACACCTGCATGCAGTACATCCTCAGCCACTACGTCCATCACCAGCACACCCACCACCACAACCCGCTCACGTGCAGTCACCACCCCGACTACCATTCACACATCCCCTGTGTCCACTACCGGTGTGTCTGTGAGCCCTCCTCCCAAACTACACAAACGCAGCCACACACCCACCCAACAGCCATCCACCTCACGACAGCCTCCAGCCCATGCACCTTCACCCAAAGTCAGCAAACGTACACCTCCTACAACCACTACCTCTTCCTCCACTCCCAAACCCCCTCCATCTACCCATCCCAGTGTGTCCCAAAAAACTTTTCCTGTCCAACCTTGACCTCTTCCCCTCACCTCCCCCACCCCTTCAGTCTCCTAGGGCCCGCCTCTCCAGGTCCCAACCCAGCACCTCAGCCACATCATCTGCGGAACCAGTGGTGCCAGTAGTAACCGGCTTCTGGAGTGCGCCAGGCAGCAGGGCAGCCAGTGTGGCAAGGAGCCAGAGCACGGACAGTCCCCCACCTGTAAAGCACAAAAAGTTGGCCAGTGCCTGGCGGGAGAGAGGAAAGAAATCAGCCACCAAAGCCGCTCCAAGGGGTACAGTTGGGAGTGTGGAGACAGCTCCGCCACCATCCAAGGTGGGGAAGGGGCACAGTAAAACCGGCAAGCTTGGGAAAATCTGCACGGCGGACAAGACCAGCACCAGCACCGCCAGCTAGGACACCGCCGCCACCAGCACAGCTGCCAAGGACACCACCGCCACCAGCACCGCTGCCCAGGACACCACTGCCACCAGCACCGCTGCCCAGGACACCACCGCCACCAGCACCGCTGCCCAGGACACCACCGCCACCAGCACCGCTGCCCAGGACACCGCCGCCACCAGCACCGTTGCCCAGGACACCACCGCCACCAGCACCTCTGCCCAGGACTCCGCCGCCACCAGCACCGCTGCCCAGGACACCGCTGGCACCAGCACCGCAGGCCAGTGAGCGCCAAAGATTCAGACGCTACTGAGGCCGCCACAAGTTAGATGAAGCACTCTGGGCACAATGCCCCCTCCAGAACCAGTGGAGAAAGACATCCACTACCTCAGTCCTTGGCAGGATGAAGCACTCTGGGCGCAATGCCCCCTCCAGAACCAGTGGAGAAGGACATCCACTACCTCAGTCCTTGGCAGGATGAAGCACACTGGGCGCAATGCCCCCTCCAGAACCAGTGGAGAAGGACATCCACTACCTCAGTCCTTGGCAGGATGAAGCACACTGGGCACAATGCCCCCTCCAGAACCAGTGGAGAAGGACATCCACTACCTCAGTCCTTGGCAGGATGAAGCACTCTGGGCACAATGCCCCCTCCAGAACCAGTGGAGAAGGACATCCACTACCTCAGTCCTTGGCAGGATGAAGCACACTGGGCACAATGCCCCCTCCAGAACCAGTGGAGAAAGACATCCACTACCTCAGTCCTTGGCAGGATGAAGCACTTTGGGCACAAAGCCCCCTCCAGAACCAGTGGAGAAAGACATCCACTACCTCAGTCCTTGGCAGGATGAAGTACTCTGGGCACAATGCCCCCTCCAGAAACCAGTGGAGAATGTTATCCACTTGAGAGACTGTGGCTTTGCACTCCCCAGGATTGAACAGTGGGCAAAACACCCCTGTAGAGACTTGAGAGACTGTGGCTTTGCACTCCTCAGGATTGAACAGTGGGCATGGAGCCCCCTTGTGGATCTGGCATCGTGCACTCATCCGGCTGAGGTGCCCCCCATTCCCTTCCCCCTGAGGTGCCTGTTTTATTTCTATCTGATGCCCCAGCAGTGTTCTCTCCGTCTTGTTCGAGTATTGAGTGTGGGCCTCGCCCATGGCTTTTGGGCCCTGTGGTCCATGGACTATGATAGTGGAATACCTTGGACTTGTATTCTTGGTGTATATATTTGTTTATAGTGTGAATATCTTTATATATGTTTATATTTTTGATTACTGTCTTTGGATATATTACAATCATTCGACTCATTTCCTTTTTTCCTTGCATTCTTCCAGGGGAGGTTGGGGGGTGTAGCTGTAATGTATCATGATGTATTAGTGTGTGTGTTGTCGTGGGTGAGGGTGGGAGTGTTGCATGTGTGTGTCACTGTTTTTTCCCTCCCCCTCCCCTGTGTCATAGGTGCAGTACTTACCGTGGTCTTCGCCGCCGGCGTTCGTGCTCCTGGTAGAGGAGCAGGAAGATAAAGGCTGGTAGAATCTGAAGTTCCGGTTCCATGGCGTCCTGGTTCCTCGTGTGAAGTGTAGAGGTGTCCGTTTCCCCTTCCAAGTCCTGTTTCCGCCGTGTTTTTGTTTGTGGTGAATCCGCCCCGGAAAAGGTGGCGGATTGGCCTGTTGTAATTCTGTGGGCGGTACATTATCCTCCGCCTGTCTGTTGGCAGTTACCGCTGCGGTGTTTGTACCGCCTTGGCGGTCGGAGTGTTAAAGTGGCTGTCTATGTTGGTGGTTTCCGCCACGGTCATTATTCCCTTTTTGTTTCCGACTGCCTGTTGGCGGTTTTACCGCCGCTTTAACACCGACCGCCAGGGTTGTAATGACCACCATAGTGTGCTCAGGGGGTAATGGTCCCTGTTCCAGAGGGAAGGGCAGTTTAGAAAATTCATGAAAATAATTTTTTAATTTTAGTATCCGCACAAATTTGTGCACGTCCACTGCCACATTAAAAAAAATCACCCACTTGTGTTGGACAAAAACCTAAACCCTTACTAAGGACATTTTGTTCCGATTCATTTAATGTGTAGTTGGAAAGATTGACTATTTGTACATCTCTGATGATGTCATTAGTATGCCCCACCTGATTACCTGGCATTCCGATTAGACCAGACGGTGATGGATGAGAAGGGCTACCACCATATCCTCTATGGCAGTAAGTTGGCGACTGGCGCACCGCTTGCAACTGTAATAGTGATCCCCATCAGGAGCAGACTACTGAGAGAAATAGAGTGGGAAAAAAGAGTGACAACAAAGACTCTTCTATGGTTGGGGACTAAACTGGATCCTGTCAACAGATTACGAAGCTTGATTGGTCTCTCTACCCTACAGGGTGTATGGGATGCACACAGCATATTTCCCTTTGAACACCTTAGGAAGGAATGTGACTTGGCACACACTCTAATGTTAAAATACCTACAGCATCACCACACATTGCAGGCCAAGATCCCCCCGGGGGAGGAGACCATTGAGTAATCCCCCCTAGAAAGGCAACTAATAAAGGGTCACATTACCACCAAGATTATCTTCCTAACATATGGTACGTTAATGACAAGCACACAGGGAGACCAGGGCAAACTATGGTCAGGCTGCCAGGTAGATGTAGAGGACATGGATGGTGATGACTAGAGAGATGCCCCGCAGTTCCCTCTAGAAGTGGCGATTCAGGCTTACTTCCTCCTGATCTAAATCAAAATACGGCATGGGGTATATTATACCAGAACGCTACTACAGAAAATACGCAGGGAAGGTGATGACCGGTGCCTATGGTCCTGTGGCCAGCAAGATTCCTTTATTCACACACTATTAGACTGCCCAACACTTCCACCATTCTGGACTGGGATATGGATTAGACTGGAAGCTGCACTGGGTGCATAGATAGAGGGACATGCACCCTTTGTGCTAATGGGAGTGTGGAGGGATTCAGATGTCCCATTGTACCAGAAGATTCTAGTTAATCTGGGTTTCTTATTAGAAAAAAAGAGAAATTATGTGGAAATGGGGAAGTGCATAACAAGCTCAGGTCCAGGACTCGGAGAAATAAATTAACACGTGCTAGCAAAAGAAAAACGGGTATATGAAGGCAGAGGATGCCCTAACAAATTTGGGAAAATATGGGACCACTGGTCCTCAGAAGGGCAATAGCAGAGGCCACTATAAGGATTGAAACGCAGAGTAAGTGGAGGCTGAAAGAATACTGAACCATGCCAAGGACCGGAAGGGACAGAGGGCCAATCCAAGACTACCCAGAGCAGCCATCCAATGTGCTGAAACCTACCCTATGGATAAAAGTGAAGACATTAAACCGGGGGGCTGCATTGTTTGGAAAATAATTGTTTAATCTTCTCTTTCGGCTCTTCTTTTGCTATT
Source organism: Pleurodeles waltl (assembly GCF_031143425.1). NCBI lineage: Eukaryota > Metazoa > Chordata > Amphibia > Caudata > Salamandridae > Pleurodeles > Pleurodeles waltl. The sequence goes on along the minus strand of NC_090450.1, from coordinate 534,344,180 downwards.
ATTGTAGTACATGCAAACGTAATAAAATACAACATAAAAAAACTATCAGATACATTGCTTCTATCATTACCTCATCCCCAAAAGACAAGTCGGGGCTACAGTACTGAGCATAAGCTTTTCCACAAGGAAACCATGGTACATATATTTATAAAATTACAAATATAAATTTACATTGCTGAAACAAAATACAATCCATCCTGAGGGGGGCTAACAATGATTATCACAGTGCAAATCTTCTATTCACACGGTTTGTCAGAGGTGGTTACCAACACCAAAACCCTTTTCCTCTACCATAAAGAGTGAGATTTGAATCAAGCCCTACGTGTTTTCATAGGGTTTGGACATGGTATTACATGAACTACGACTCTGAGACTAACAGACAGATTGAACCACTCATTCAGGGTTAAGAACTATAATTTGTTTAAATATTTTGAAAAATGATGGTGATTGTTACTTTTTGCACTTATTTGTTTATTTCAATGCTTTTTAAAGCACAATATATGGTGCAACTACATTGTATAAGTTTAGCCTAATTAAAAACCTCATGAAGCACATAAGATATTTTACATCTTTTGCTGTGATACAGAAGTAATATTACTGAGCTAACAAAGGAGGTGGAAAAATAATCGTGGCAGAACGTCCTCTTGATCATGACATGTCATGTTTGTATCAATGGAGTTTTATGATTTTTTTGGAACTGCAGTATCTTACTTACATTAAACAAATTTGTTCAAGAAGAACATTCCAAAAGTGTAGAGCTCAACCTGTGAATAAGTGGTGGTACACTATGGGGGTCATTATGAGTTTGGTGGACAGTCTTTACCATCTTCCGAAATTCCGACGGGGAGATTGCCGCCACACAGACTACCTCCCCTCCTGCCCCATTAAGAGTTTCCCGCTAGGCTAGCGGGCGGAAACTGAGGTTTCCGCCCACCAGCCTAGCAGGATACAGGCTACAGCATTGTCACCGGCAATCCTGTAGCCTGCAGGGTGCACCAGCACCCTTGCAATGTTCAGTGTCTGCAAAGCAGAAAGTAAACATTGCGATGGCGCTGGGCAGAGGGGCCCTGCACTGCCCATGCCAAGTACATGGGCAGTGTAGGGTCCCTCCTGTTGCCCCCTGCACCTGTTCTCCACCAGCCTTTTCATGGCAGAGTTACTGCCACGAAAAGGCTGGCAGAGAACAAAGTTGTAATCCCCAGGGCAGCGCTGCCCTGGTAGATTAGACTCTCCGCCACCTTCAGACTGCTGGGATCCAAGATCCTGGCAGTGCTGGCGGTCCTACCACCATGGTTTTAATGTTGTGGTCGGACTGCCGCATTGGCGTTGGCCCAGAACGCCACCGCGAGTGTGGGGGTCTATAGACTGCCACACTCGTAATGAGCCCCCGATATCTTGAAAGAAGCTAAGAATTGGGGGGTCATTCTGACCCTGGTGGTAAAAGGCTCCTACCGCCGGTCAGAAGACCGCCATCATACCGCCGCGGTAAACCGCCACGGTCATTCTGACCCACAACTGCCAACCCGCCAAAAACCCGACATCCACGGAAGGCCGCCTCATCAGCGGTCAGCGATAAACTGGAGATGACCAAACCTCCACCGTCACGCCAACACAAACACGCCCATGCCATCACGACCCACGAATCCACGCGGCGGTCTTTCAACCGCGGTATTCCATTGGCGGTACACACCGCCGCGCTCAAAATACACACACCCATACAAAACACAGCCACATTGGACAATTCCAAATACACGCACCTGATACACATACACACAACACTCCCACATACCCATCACCATATAAAACACACACCCACATCACCCACAAACCCCCACAAATCGAAATTCAGAGACAAGGCGCAATACACAGAGAGAGAGCACAGGAAACGCAAACCACAACACACACAGGAACCCAACATCATCACCCACACCACATCTACGAACACATCACCACACACCACCACTCACATCACCACAAACACCACCCCACACCTCATCCACACCACCCCATGGCACCTCAAAGACACCCCAGGTTCTCGGACCAAGAACTCAGGGTCATGGTGGAGGAAATAATAAGGGTAGAGCCCCAGCTCTTCGGCACACAGGTGCAGCACACCACAATAGCCAGGAAGGCGGAGCTATGGCAAAGGATCGTCGACAGGGTCAACGCTGTGGGACAGCATCCCAGAAATCGGGAAGACATCCGAAAGCGCTGGAACGACCTACGGGGGAAGGTGCGGTCGATGGTGTCAAGACACAACATAGCTGTGCAGAAGACTGGCGGCGGACCCCCACCCACTCCACCAGAATTCACAGCATGGGAGCAAGAGGTCTTGAACATCCTGCATCCTGAGGGCCTCGCTGGAGTAGGCGGAGGAATGGACTCTGGTAAGTCTCATCTCAACTACTTCACCCCCGCCAACCACCAGCATGCCAACCCACACCCCCCCCAACCACCAGCATGCCAACCCACACCCCCACCCTCACCCCCAACACACATCCTCCCTGCTAATGTCTCACCAGCACAACCCACCCGACCCAACACCAATCCCTGAATGCCAACACAAACCATGGACACCCATCACCTAAGCATGACCACTGCACATACCCATCCCCCCCCCACAAACCACCCTCACAACTCCTCCCACAAGGGAATGCCAGCACTGGGGGACAAGGGCACCCACAAATCGCACGCCATGGCACACACAGAAGCAATAACCATACTCTTTTACCCCTGCAGGGCCCGAACGCCAACACACCGGCCAGGAGGGTCCAGATTTGTCCATCCCACCCCCAGAACAGGCCCCCAGTGATGACAGCAGCTCTGTCGACCTAGAACCTGATGACCAGCCCGGACCATCGGGGACCTCTGGACAGTCGGTTCCCCACACACAGACACAGGCCACAGCAGACCCAACCCCCTCTGGGAATAGCAGCACAGCTCCCACCCAGCGGGCCCATGCCTCTGTCTCCAGGACAGGTCAAGCAGCGGTGTGTCTACCACTACAGGGCACCCAGGGTAACCCACCACCCCAACAACAACAGGGACCTGGGGGCAGTGGTAGTGGGCACACCGTCCAGGGGACAGAGGCCCAGGGAAACAGGGGAACTGGGAGGGCTGCTGTGCGACAGGGGGGGGACAGGCCCAGGGAACCGACTCTCCAAGAGGCCCTCACCACCATCATGGGAGCATACCACCACTCCCAGGAGACGATGGCGACGGTACTGGCCAGGTTCCAGGAGATCCAGGCACAGCAGGAGGAACGGTACATGGGGTTCAGAGACGAACTCAGGAACATTGGTTCCGCAATGGGGACCATCGTCCTGGCCCTCAACCAGATAGTCACCACATTGCGGGACCATGTGGCACCACAAAGGGCCCCTGTCACTAGCCAGGACCACAAACAGCCTACCACCTCTGCCGGCGCTAGTGGACAGGAGGCCCCCACACAACGACAGGCCACCAGAACCCCACCTCCTGCTGAAGATCAACCACCCGCAGGCGGAACCTGAGATCACACAAGAAGACAGAGTAGGATGCCAAGACCCCCGCCAGCATAAGATACCCCCTGATGTCATCCCACTGTCCCACATCGTCACCCTGTCAAACCTTAAACAGCTCCTGCTCCATCCTTCCACAGGCATATGGACAATGCACCTGTGAGACTGAGAACTGGACTCTGCCATGGACATTACTCCACCCCCACCCATCACCGTTTTACTATCATGGACCTATATGTAGCACTTAAAATAAATCACTAATTGCACTTCAAAAATCAGGAGTCTGCTTGTATTCTTATCAAATGTATAACACATAACGGTGCAATAATGTTCAGTTACATTGTGATGACAACATACCAATGTCAATAAGCATTAGTCCATGGGCAAACAAAGCAGAAGTCACGCAGTGGGTCATACAGCTCTGAAAAGGGAAGGGAAAGTCAAAAATCAGTTAAAAGGAACTGGGGGGAAACACAGAAAGTAGAGATGCAGGAGGCCAGAAGTAAATGTAAAATGGCGTGGGTGATTCTTACCTGTGTGCTACTGAAAATACTGTTGTATAACTGTGTCCCTGTTGTCCGTGTCGTCCCCGTCGTCTTCCTCCTCTTCACTCTCCACAGGCTCCACAGCTGCTACAACACCACCATCTGGACCATCCTCCTGCAGGAAAGGCACCTGGCGTCGCAATGCAAGATTGTGAAGCATACAGCAGGCCACGATGATATGACACACCTTCTTTGGTGAGTACATTAGGGATCCACCTGTCATATGCAGGCACCTAAACCTGGCCTTCAGGACCCCGAAGGTCCGTTCTATAATCCTCCTAGTTCGCCCATGGGCCTCATTGTACTGTTCCTCTGCCGTGGTCCGGGGATTCCTCACTGGGGTCAATAGCCAAGGCAGGTTGGGGTAACCAGAGTCACCTATTAGCCACACACGGTGTCTCTGTTGCTGTTCCATCACATAAGGGATGCTGCTATTTCGCATGACATACGCGTCATGCACTGACCCAGGGAACTTGGCATTTACATGGGAGATGTACTGGTCAGCCAAACAGACCACCTGGACATTCATCGAATGATAACTTTCTATTTCTGTACACCTGCTCATTGTCTTTTGGGGGGACTAAAGCCACATGGGTCCCATCAATGGCACCAATGATGTTGGGGATATGTCCAAGGGCATAGAAATCACCCTTCACAGTGGCCAAATCACCCTCCTCAGGGAAAAGAATGTATCTCCGCATGTATTTCATCAGGGCAGACAACACTCTGGACAAAACCTTAGAAAACATAGGCTGAGACATCCCTGATGACATGGCCACTGTTGTCTGAAAAGACCCGCTTGCCAAAAAATGGAGTACTGACAGAACCTGCACCAGAGGGGGAATTCCTGTGGGTTGGCGGATGGGGGACATCAGGTCTGGCTCCATCTGGGCACACAGTTCATGTATAGTGGCTCGGTCAAGTCGGTATCGAAGTATAATGTGTCGTTCTTCCATTGTCGACAGGTCCACCAGCGGTCGGTACACGGGAGGATTCATCCTTCTCCTCGCAAGTCCCAGCGGACGATGCCTAGGAAGGAGAACATGGAGTACAGAGTCAAGCAACCCACAGGTACGTTCACACAGCTTGCACAGTACACGAATCGCTATGCATTGAAAGGCTTGTATGAGTGGCAATGCAAGGCCTAGGCCTGTGTGACGCAGTAGGGATTAAGCCATGTGGGCCCTTGTAATGGCGGCTGCCTGACCTGAGAAGTGTGACAGTGGGATGTGAGGTCAACGCGCTGGCGTGGCACACCGTGGCGGTAGGCGGTCGAAGACCGCAGTGCGAAGGCGCATTGGTTAACATTGAACCCTATGGGTTTCAGTAGCCAATGACGATGTGCGCCGACGGTCGCGGTACGCACCGCCGCGGCACGCACCGCCGCGGGCGTGACCGCCATTTTCTATCTGCTTAATCACTCGAGACCTGATCATCCACAGGAGAGGACCTATACTGCAAGTGCTGCTGTGACCTCGGTCTGGAAGAGACAATGGCTGCTGCGACTGGGGAAAGGGCCCCTGCCTTCACTTCAGAAGAGTTGGAGAAACTTGTGGATGGGGTCCTGCCCCAGTATGCGCTACTCTACGGTCCTCCAGACCAACAGGTAAGTACACTGGGTGCACGTTGAATGGGCTATGCCTGGGTTGTGTATGGTGGATGTAAGATGGTGGGGTGGGGAGCGAATGAGGAGTGCAAGGCACGACAGATGAGAGCATGTGCCACATGGCAAGGTTGGGGAGGGGGGGGGCAATGACATCTAACATGCAGAAAAATTATGAAATTTCCTTTCCCACCCTGTACATGTCAAATAGGTCAGCGCCCATCAGAAAGTTGACATTTGGCGTGCCATCGCCAAGGAAGTCCGGGCCCTGGGGGTCCACAACAGACGGGGCACCCACTGCCGAAAGAGGTGGGAGGACATCCGCCGCGGGACCAGGAAGACCGCCGAGTCACTGCTGGGGATGGCCTCCCAACGTAGGAGGGGTGCCAGTCGTACCTTGACCCCCCTGATGTCCCGGATCCTGGTGGTGGCCTACCCCGATTTGGATGGGCGCGTGAGGACATCACAGCAGACACAAGGGGGTGAGTACCAGCACATTCTGCTATCTTTACGCGCAGTGGAGGTGTCTGGGTGGGGGAGGAGGGCTGTGGGTGACATTAGGCCAGGGCGCTTTCTGTAGTGTAGTCCCCTCCTTTAGGCATGGCCCTGTGCCCCCGCCCCCCACCTCTGTGGGGTGCCAAGTACAGCAATCCATGGTCCAGCATCACCCATGTGTGCATTTGTTGTCCATAGACCTGTAGGCCTAGTCACAAGTACTGAGTAGTGTACCCCGATTGCGCGGCGTAGTGCTGGAGGCTCCTGTGTCTGTCCTCTCCGACAACGGTGTTGACAATGCATGCACTCAACCTGTCTTTATTTCTCCCCCCACCCTTTTTCTTTATCTTCTTGTGCATGTGTGCATTAGCATCATCAGGCGGAGGAGAATTGGCATCGGAGCACGAGGGAGCTGCAACTCACAAGGCCCCGGTGGGCCATGCTACAGACACCGAGGTCACCAGTGATACGGAGGGCGAGGGGAGCTCCACAACGGGGACCCGTGGTGACACCAGCGACACCGACACGTCCTCGGAAGGGAGCTCCCTAGCGGTGGCGGAACATCCGTGCCCCCCGCCTCAACAGGTACAGCCGCCACCCAGGGCACCAGCTCCGCCCTCCCAGCAGCCCCTCAGCCTTCGCTCCGTGCCCGCTCGCCCAAGAAGGTGGGAATCTCCTTCGCCCCAGGCACCTCAGGCCCTGCCCCAGTCACCCCTGCTGCCCTCAGTGAGGAGGTCATTGACCTCCTACAGACCATCATTGTTGGGCAGTCTACCCTTTTGAATGCCTTCCAGGGGGTAGAGAGGGAGGTGCATCGGAGCAATGCATACCTGGAGGGCATTCATTCGGGTCAGGCTGCCCATCAACGATCGTTCAATGCTCTGGCCTCAGCACTGACGGCAGCCATTGTCCCTGTTTCCAGCCTCCCTCTTCTAACTGCCTCCACCCTCTCCCAGTCTCCTGTTCCTCAGCCTATCCCATCCACTCCATCAGACCAGCCTGCACACACCTCAACACCCAAGGGCAGCTCATCCAGACATAAGCACCACAGATCCCATAAGCATTCACCCAAGCAACATCCAGATGCAGACATGGCAACAGTCACTACCACCTCTGTGTCCCCCTCCTCCTCGTCTCCCTCCTCCCTCCCTGTGACGTCTCCACTCACACCTGCATGCACACCACCATCAGCCAGTACTTCCATCACCACCACACCCTCCAGTACAGTCCGCACACGAGCAGTCACCACCCCACTGCCATTTACACGTCCCCTGTGTCCTCTCCCACTGTGTCTGTCACCCCCTCTTCCAAAACACACAAACGCAGGCAGCCACCCACCCAACAGCCAACCACCTCATGACAGCCTACGTCACAAGCACCTGCACCCAAAGACAGCACACCTGACTCTCCTACAACCACATCCTCTTCCTCCACTCCCATAACCACTACACCTACCCGTCCTTGTCATTCCAAATTGATTTTCCTTTCCAACCTTGACCTCTTTCCAAGCACTGACCCACCCCCTCCATCTGGTAAGAGTCCTAAGAGCACCTCAGCCACCACCAGCCCTGTATCGAAGGCGACCATTGTGCACGGGTATTGGAGTCCACCTTTTCCTAGTGCAGATACATCGGCCAGCAGCAAGGGGACAGCCAGCCCACCCCCTGGGAAGAGAACCCGTAAGAACAAGGGCCGCTGCGAGAAGGCTGACACGGCTGCCACCAAGGAGCAAAGTCGTGGCCCGTCACCTGCCACAACATCAAGGGGAGGCAAGGGCCGGAGAGCCTCATCGAAGGAGGGCAAGGGCAGCAGGGCGGAGAAGTCAGCCAGAAGGGGCGCGGACCAGGAGGGCCCCACAAGCCCCATCCCGGGTGTGACAGAGGACACATACGGGCCCAGGACTCCGTCACAGGAGGGTCCAGCAACTGCACGGTCAGAGGGCGACTAAGCAGGGAGTCCTGGCCAGGTCTGGCTCCCTTGATAGACAAGACAGGCACCGCTGAACAGGGCCCCGCCGTGAAGACAGGCACCGCTGAACAGGGCCCCGCCGTGAAGACAGGCACCGCTGAAAAGGGCCCCGCCGTGAAGAAAGGCACCGCTGAACAGGGCCCCGCCGTGAAGACAGGCACCGCTGAACAGGGCCCCGCCGTGAAGACAGGCACTGCTGAACAGGGCCCCGCCGTGAAGACAGGCACCGCTGAACAGGGCCCCGCCGTGAAGAAAGGCACTGCTGAACAGGGCCCCGCCGTGAAGAAAGGCACCGCTGAACAGGGCCCGCCGGGAAGAAAGGCACCGCTGAACAGGGCCCCGCCGTGAAGACAGGCACCACTGAACAGGGCCCCGCCGTGAAGACAGGCACCGCTGAACAGGGCCCCGCCGTGAAGACAGGCACCGCTGAACAGGACCCAGCCGTGTAGACAGGCACCGCTGAACAGGGCCCTGCCGTGAAGACAGGCACCGCTGAACAGGGCCCCGCCGTCTCAAGCACCGCTCCGCTGGGCACTTCCTGTCAAGCACCGCACCGCTGGGCCCCGCCGTCTCAAGCACCGCTCCGCTGGGCACTTCCAGTCAAGCACCGCTCCGCTGGGCCCTTCCTGTCAAGCACCGCACCGCTGGGCCCTGCCGTCTCAAGCACCGCTCCGCTGGGCCCCGCCGTCTCAAGCACTGCTCCGCTGGGCACTTCCTGTCAAGCACCGCTCCGTTGGGCCCTTCCTGTCAAGCACCGCTCCGCTGGGCACTTCCTGTCAAGCACCGCTCCGCTTAGCCCCGCCGTCTCAAGCACCGCTCTGCTGGGCACTTCCTGTCAAGCACCGCTCCGCTGGGCCCTTCCTGTCAAGCACCGCTCCGCTGGGCACTTCCTGTCAAGCACCGCTCCGCTGGGCCCTTCCTGTCAAGCACCGCACCGTTGGGCACCGCCGTCTCAAGCACCGCTCCGCTGGGCACTTCCTGTCAAGCACCGCTCCGCTGGGCCCTTCCTGTCAAGCACCGCACCGCTGGGCCCTTCCTGTCAAGCACCGCACCGCTGGGCCCCGCTGTCTCAAGCACCGCACCGCTGGGCACTTCCTGTCTAGCACCGCTCGGCTGGGCCCTTCCTGTCAAGCACCGCTCCGCTGGGCCCTTCCTGTCAAGCACCGCACCGCTGGGCCCGCCGTCTCAAGCACCGCTCCGCTGGGCACTTCCTGTCAAGCACTGCTCCGCTGGGCACTTCCTGTCAAGCACCCCTCCGCTGAGCCCTTCCTGTCAAGCACCGCACCGCTGGGCCCCGCCGTCTGAAGCACCACTCCGCTGGGCCCCGCCGTCTCAAGCACCGCTCCGCTGGGCCCTTCCTGTCAAGCACCGCTCCGCTGGGCCCTTCCTGTCATGCTCCGCTGGCCCATTGACAGTGCCGGTTCTGTGTCGAGCTCGTGTTCACGCTGCACTCTGGACACCCTGCCTCCTCCATGACCAGTGGAGTCTGTAATCCACCTGATGGACTGTGGCTTTGCACTCCCCAGGATGGCACAGTGGGCAACCCACCCACGGTAGAGACTTGAGAGACTGTGGCTTTGCACTCCCCAGGATGGCACAGTGGGCATGGTGGCCCCTTCGTGGTTCTGGTGTTGTGGACTCATGTGGCTGAGGTGCCCCCCCTTCCCTTCCCCCTGAGGTGCCTGTAGTTTTGTCATCTGATGCCCCAGCAGTGTTCTCACCAACGGACTCAGGTCTCCTGTGTGGGCTTTGCCCATGTGTTTGGTGGACATTGGCCCACGGACTGTGGATATTTGACAAACTGGGCAGGACTTATTGACTATGTACATAGCTTTCGCACTGTTCATTATTTTTGCTTTGATATTTCATATCGATAATTCTCCATGACTTCAATGAACCTAATTTATACATAAATTTAAATTAACATTTTTATTATGTCTTTGCATTTTTCAGGGGGGTTTGAGGGGTGTCACTCAGTTGTTGCTCTGCATTGGTATGTTGATAGTTGGGGGGGGGGCGTATGTGTGTGCCCGTAAGCTTTCGTCCTCCCCCCTCCCCTATGTCGTAGGTGCAGTACTCACCGTTGTCTTCTGCGCCGGAGTTCGTACTTGTGGTAGATGAGCAGGTAGACAATACCTGGTAGGATGTTTAATTCGGGTTCCATGCTGTCCTCCGTCCTCGTGGAGTGTGTAGAGGTGAGCGTTTTCCCGTTCGTAGTCTGTTTCCGCCGTGTTTTTATCGGCGGGGCTCCCGCCCCGGAAAAGGTGGCGGATTGGTGAGTTGTGATAGTGTGGGCGGTACATTGTCTGCCGCCTGCCTGTTGGCGGTGACCGCCGCGCTGTTTGTCTGTCCCGCCATGGCAGTCGGAGTGTTAAAGTGGCGGGGTGTGTTGGCGGTTCCCGCCAGGGTCAGAATTCCTATTTTTTGACCGCCTGCCTGTTGGCGGGTTGGCCGCCGCTTTATCACCGACCGCCAGGGTCAGAATGACCCCCTTGATCAGCTAAGGAAAGATCCAGCTCAGGAGGTGAGTGATCATTCCAGGATGCCTTGTTTGTAGAGAAGGATTTGTGAAATGGGAATATAAAGTTTGACTTTTTCTTAGCCTTTATGAGCTGGGGAGATTTGATCCCAACTTCCTGGAACAAGTAATCAATTTTGCAGTTGTATTCTGTGGGTGTTGTGCCAAATTTATTTGGGAGAAAGTCTGATTTCTTGGGTGACTGTGAGACTGTTTTTGAAGAGGAGTATAGCACATTGGTTCTGCCCATTTAGTCCACCAGGATATTTTGCTTTTGGCTACCAAGTTTTGTACTTTTACTGTGGATGAGTCTCACTACTAAAGTCTCACGCACAGTAAATTCATGGTAATTGGACTGAGCATGTTTACTGTCTGTGTCCACCTTCTAAGATAAGGCTGCTGTGGCACAGTTAGGGTATGAGGCACTGGGCCGGTTACATGTGAACACGTATGCATATGTGCATGTGTGCAGGCTGTAAGTGTGAGGCTAATGTTGTGAGCAGCCTGGTAATTGTGTACTTTACAAGGGTTGATGCTATTGTGGAGTAGGCCTTATAATATTTGTCTATAACACTTTATTGACAGCGGTTATTGATAATAATGAACAAAGAAAGGCTATAATAATAATAAATGTATTTGAATTAGGTTATTGATTCCATTTGTCTTAATGATGAAACTTAACATATAGGGCCAGATGTAGGAAACTCTTTGCAACTCGCAAACGGCAAAAAATGCCGTTTGCGAGTCGCAAACCGGAGTTTCCTATACAGAAATGCATTTTGCGAGTCGGGACCGGGACCGACTCGCAAAATGCATTTCCGAATTGCAAATAGGAAGGGGTGTTCCTTTCCTATTTGCGATTCGCAGTGGTATGCAATTCCATTTGCGACCGCGTATGCAGTCGCAAATGGAGTCGCAGTTACCATCCACTTGAAGTGGATGGTAACCCACTCGCAAATTGGAAGGGGTCCCCATGGGACCCCTTCCCCTTTGTGAATGGACCACAAAATATTTTTTCAGGGCAGGTAGTGGTCCAAGGGACCACCACCAGCCCTGAAAAAATACCAAAACAAAAGGTTTCGGATTTTTTTTTAAGTGCAGCTCGTTTTCCTTTAAGGAAAACGGGCTACACTTAAAAAAAAAAAAACTGCTTTATTTATAAGCAGTCACGAACATGGAGGTCTGCTGACTACAGCAGGCCTCCATGTTAGCGAGTACACATAGTCGCTATGGGGCCGCAATTTGCGACCCACCTCATTAATATTAATGAGGTGGGTCTTTGCGACCCCATAGCGACTCGCAGACGGTGTCTGAGACACCGTTCTGCATTGCAAATTGCGAGTTGCAATTTGCAAGTCGGAAGGACTCGCAAATTGCAACTCGCAATTTGCAATATTGCTACATCTGGCCCTTAGTTATTCTTATTATTATGGCACCCTGACAAAACAAATAAGCCTGCCTTATATATTAATGTGGTGACCCCTTACAAAATTGGTAGGCTTACTATATAAATATTGACAACCCTTATATTGTGATTTAGCATCTGATATAGGTGGGACATAGTGTGATTATGGGGATCAAGACTGAGTAAGGGTGTGGTATGATATGAGAGTGTTACTAAACTTATTTCCTTCTACCTGATGTAAATATTTGTGAATAATGTGTGGTATTTTGTAGTGTGTGTGTAATAAAAGTACTTTTCAGTTTAAAAAATAAACATTGACTGGCCAATTAATTATTATTGGGTGTGTTTGTTGCGTGCCAGCAAATTGGGATTGCTAGCCCGCATCACCTTCTCTGAGGAGTGTGTACCAAGCCATTCAAAACGTATTCAAAACCAAGAGTGGTCTTCAAGCTCTTTCTTGAATATATTTATCTAGCGGAGATGAACAGACAAGGTCATTCCAGCTCTTTAGGTCAGAAGCTCTTCCTAACCAAGACTTCTACAGAGACAATTAAAATGTGTTCTTCCTTAAGGCATATGTATCAGAATTGAGGTGGCAGATATAGTTTGCTGTATCCTTATCTCTTCAAGAGCACTTACAAAGCAAGAACAGTGACATATAGGGGGTCATTATGACTTCGACGGACAGTTTACACCATCTGCCGAAGTCCCGACAGGCAGGTTGCCCCTAGTGCGGCCACCTTTCAGCTGGCCCCATTATGAGTTTTCTGCTGGGTCAGCGGGAAAAGGCCTACAACATTGACGCTGGCTCATAACAGAGCCGGCGGCAATGCTGTAGTGCATAGGGTGCACCAGCACCCATCCCAAAGTTCACTGTCTGCAAAGCAGACTGTGAACTTTGCAATGAGGCTGGTATCCCCTATACCCTGGGCAATTCAACAAATATTCATTATGAAAATGAAAAGAGAAACACTAATTAGTGCACACCAAAAACATGAAATATCTAAAAAAAAAAAAAGCAAACTCGACACAAAGGGGCTGATTAAGATCTTGGCGGCATTGCTGCCGAGACCGCTAAAATGGTGGGGGTGATGCTGCCATAAAGGTGGCATAATCACCCCCGTCATATTATGATGGTTTCACTGGGTTGACTGGCGGAAACATCGTATTAGGACATTTCTTCCGGTCAGGCTGGTGGAAACAGTGCAGCAGCATTGGCTTCAATGCCGTCGCATAGAAGCACCCCCGGAATGCGCACTGTCTGCAGAGCAGACAGTGCGCATTCTGAGGGTGCTGGCAGGGGGGCCCCTGTACTGCCCATGACATGGTCATGGACAGTGCAGGGGCCCCCTGTGGCCACCAGTACTGGCTTTCTGCAAGACTTTTCAAGGAGGTGCAGCCGACATGGAAAGGCTGGCGAAAAGTGAAGTTGTGATCAGCACGGCGGTGCTGAACTCAGCACCACCGTGGCTGACCACACCTTCGACCACCACCATCCTGTTAGGATCCCTGATCCCGGCAGATGCAGTGATCTCCTGGGGGTCTGACCGCCACCGTGAATTTGGTGGTCCTCGGAATGCCAAACTCGTAACCAGGCTCAAAGTAGCCAATAACAATAACAATTACCATAACATAAAATAGTCAATTAAAATATAAACCTTATTAAGTGAATACTACAAAAAGCACTTCACCTCACCATTCTTAGCAGAAAAAAAATAAGAACTACAGAATATCGACACTCTGCTGGACTGCACAAAGAAAAACTAGAAGGAAGATTTTAATAAAATAACAGCCCCCCTTAACAAGTAAGTTTAAAAATTACCTTAACTACAATCTAACATCATGAACTCAAAACTCAAATATATACATTAATTAGTCAACTTTCTGTTTTATTATATATATATCTATGTATATACATATATATATATATATATATATATATAGCTATAGATCAATCTCTAGACTCTATTGAATCACTACACAAAGTTCTGCACACCATAAAATCCTACTCCACACTTGTAAACCTGGACAAAAAAACTTTCAAAATAAGCAAAATACAACCAGTAACAAAAATAAAACAATCTCAATGCTTAAACTTAAACCTAGAAACCCATCACCGGCTGTAAAAATTGGGTTAGTTGTGCAAGATGTAAGGCCTGCGTATGTAACATGTTGACAATTTTCTACTTACTAAGAACCAAGCAGCCATTGTAGCACTTGATTCTGAAGGAGTACGGAAGCAGAGCAGTCCAAGGCCTACTCATGGAAGGTGTTGTTGTCAAGTAATCTCCTTCCGCTGACACGCAGTAACAATACTGGATAAATGACTATCCAGTCTCTGCTTTTTCTTTGGCAAAGAAAAGGTACATTTATTACACACACACTACTAAATACTAATCATTAATTTACAAATATATACATAAGACATATGAAAATACCTTTGGTGACATTCTGAAATTGCATTTGACCCCTAATGGGTCATCACTACCAAAATCACGATACCCTCCCCCACGTTTTCCAAATAAAACATCACAATATAAGGGTGTGTCATTATATATAAAGTATGGCTACGGGCTTTGTTAAGGGATCACCTCATTAAAATATAAGGAAAACCTAATGAATTTGTCAAAGAGTCATCACAACAATATATAAGGCAAGGCTATTGGTTTTGTTACGGGGTCACCACATGATGAGAACAATAATCAGATGTGCAAAATCACCATCCTATCACTGGTATCAGTAACCATGTTTAAACACAATCATTAGTGTTAATAAAAGCTTTGTTTACCAAAAGTAAGTGTTAGAAATATACTTTAACCCCTCGGGTGCCCTGGACCTAACGGTTACGTCCTGGGCAGCACTGCTTGGGTGCCCAGGCCCACACCGTTATGTCCAAGTAAGGGCCCTCGGGGAAGTGCTAGCGCTCCCCCCGGGGGCCTCGCACCCCCCTCCCCTAGGCAGGGATGGAATGGGAATCGCTTCCCCTTCCACCCCACCCCCGAACAGAGGAGAAATGTAAAAGCCTTTCTCCTCCGGTCACTTGGAGAGGGTGAGAGAGGCAGGAAAGGAGAGGAAAGTCCTTTCCTGTCCTTTCATGCCTCTCTCAGCATTTCTGCTGCCTGATCACGATGCGATCGGGCAGAAGAAATGCCACTAGACACCAGAGAAATGTTTTTATTTTTTATTATTGAACAAGGGGAGCGGCCCCTTGGGCAAGGGCCACTCCCCAGGGGGGCAATTTATTTTTAGGCCATTTCTGCCCCCCTGGGGGAAGATCAGCCTATTATAATTAGGCCGATCTGCTCCCAAGGGGGCAGAAACTGCTAGACACCAAGGGATAATTATTATTTTTTTTCTTTTTTTTTATATGTGGGGAGCGACCCCTTAGGCAAGATCTGCCTATTTTTATTAGGCCAATCTGCCCCCAAGGGGGGCAGAAACCACTAGACACCAGGGTTTTTTTTTTCGTCAGTTTCACGTGAGGGGAGCGACCCGTTAGGCAAGGGTTGCACCCCTGGGTTGGGCAAATTTGTTTGAGGCCATTTCTGTCCCCCCTTGGGGGCAGATTGGCCTATTGTAATTAGGCCGATCTGCCCCTAGGGGGGGCAGAAACCCTTACACACCAGGGATTTTTTTGTTTTGTTTTTGCTTATTTTATTTGTTTATTTGTGGGAAGCGATCCCTTAGGCAAGGGTCGCTCCCCTTGGGGGAAAATTGTCTTTAGGCTACTTCTGCCCACCTTGGGGGCATATCGGCCTATTGTTATTACACCAATCTGTCCCCAAGGAGGTCAGAAACCACTAGACACCAGGCATTTTTATTTTTTTGCGTCAATTTCACGCAAGGGGAAAAACCCCTTATGCAAGGGTCGTTCCCCGGGGGGGGGGGAGGGAATTTATTTTAGGACATTTCTGCCCCCCTTAGGGGCAGGTCAGCCTATTTCTATTAGGGTGATCTGCCCCCGGGGGGGCATAAACCACTTAGGCACCAGGGATTGGTGTGTGTGTATGTGTGTGTTTTGTTTGTGGGGGCAGCCCCTTGGGCAAGGGTCGCTCCTTATGGGGGCACATTGCTGTTGGCCATTTTGGAAGGCCCATCTGCCCCCAAGGGAGCAGAAAGCCCACCAGAGACCAGGGAAGATTTTGTTTTCAAAATATGAGGGTGGGGTATGGTCATACCCCCCCACCCCAAAGAAATGGGGCCAAAGTTGTTCTGCCCACCAGTGGGCAGATGGGGCAATTACCCCCGATCCACACCCCTTGGGAAGCAGAGAGTCTACTAGATGCCAAGGAATTTAAAAAAAACTAAAAATAGTGGGGCAGTGACAACCAACCAGTATGGGTCTGGTTATGCCCCCACCCCAACTGAAGGGGTAATAGTCTTTCAGCTCTCCCCGCACACTAAAACATCTTATCCCATGGCAAGCAAGAAGACATTTGATTATTTTGGGTTTTGGTTTTACATTTGGGCCATGAAAGCTTGGCTAACTCTCAAAATCGTCCCACTTGGAATGGTGAGGGCTGCGCTTTTTTGACTTTGGGATGCTGCCATGTAGAAAAATCCAAAAGACCTAGACACATCTGAAAACGAAACGTCTGGGTGAGTCACATACACCCCGCATCATTTTCTTACCCACAATGCCCTGCAAACCTCCAACTTTGCTGGAAATCACACATTTTTCCCACATTTTTGTGATGGAACATTCCGGAATCCGCCGGATTCCACAAAATTCCTACAACCCAGCATTCTCTCATCTATACCGATAAAAATTCTGCCCCACTTGTCAGTCTAGAAATGTTTTTTTTCAAACTTCCCTTTTGGACCCGCTTTGGTTCCCCCTCAATCTGAACATGTTTTTGGCTCTTCCCTGTCACAGGCACTTGGCCCACCTACACAAGTGAGGTATCATTTTTACCGGGAGACTGAGGGGAACGTTAGGTTGTAGGACATTTGTCCCGGTGCAGTGATCCCACACAGAAATGTGGGGAAAATATGTTTTTTTAAACTAAATTTGAGGTTTGCTGAGGATTCTGGGCAAGAAAACACTGGGGGATGCACACAAGTCACACCTCCCTGGACTCCCTTGGGTGTCTAGTTTTCAGAAATGTCTAGGTTTGGTAGGTTTCCCTGTATGGCTGCTGAGCCCAGGACCAAAAACACAGGTGCCCCCCACTGCAACGCACTAAAAACAGGTAATTTTGTATTTAATCATTTTGATGTGTCCAGATAGTGTTTTGGGGAATTTCCTTTCGTGAGCACTAGACCTACCCACACAAGTGAGGTACCATTTTTATCGGGAGACTTGGGGGAACGCTGGGTGGAAGGAAATTTGTGTCTCCTCTCAGATTCCAGAACGTTCTGTCACCGAAATGTGAGGAAAAAGTGTTTTTTGGCCAAATTTTGAGGCTTGCAAAGGATTCTGGGTAACAGAACCTGGTGAGAGCCCCACAAGTTAACCCATCCTGGATTCCCCTAGGCGTCTAGTTTTCACAAATGCACAGGTCTGGTAGGATTCCCTAGGTGCTGGCTGAGTTAGAGGCCAAATTCCACAGCTTGGCACTTTGCAAAAAACAGCTCTGTTTTCTTTGGGAAAATGTGATGTGTCCATGTTGTGTTTTGGGGCATTTCCTGTCGTGAGCACTAGGCCTACCTACACAAGTGAGGTACCATTTTTATCGGGAGACTTGGGGGAACACTGGGTGGAAGGAAATTTGTGGCTCCTCTCAGATTCCAGAACCTTCTGTCACTGAAATGTGAGGAAAAAGTGTTTGTTTGGCCAAATGTTGAGGTTTGCAAAGGGTTCTGGGTAACAGAACCTGGTGAGAGCCCCACAAGTCACCCCATCTTGGATTCCCCTAGGTGTCTAGTTTTAAAAATGCACAGGTGTGGTAGGTTTCCCTATGTGCCGTCTGAGCTAGAGATTAAAATCCACAGATAGGCACTTTCCAAAAAACACATCAGTTTTCAATGTAAAAATGTGATGTGTCCATGTTGCGTTTCCTGCCACGGGCGTTAGGCCTATCCACGAAAGTGAGGTACCATTTTTATTGGGAGACTTGGGGGAACACAGAATAGCAGAACAAGTGTTCTTGCCCCTTATCTTTCTCTACATTTTTTCCTTCCAAATGTAAGACAGTGTGTAAAAAAGACATCTATTTGAGAAACGTCCTGTAATTCAAATGCTAGTATGGGGACCCCAGAATTCTGAGATGTGAAAATAAACCACTGCTTCTCAACACCTTATCTTGTGCCCAATTTGGAAATACAAAGGTTTTCTTGATACCTATTTTTCACTCATTATATTTCACCAAATGAATTGCTGTATACCAGGTATAGAATGAAAACCTATTGCAAGGTGTAGCTCATTTATTGGCTCTGGGTACCTAGGGCTCATGGTAAACCTGCAAGCCCTATATATCCCCACAACCAGAAGAGTCCAGCAGACATAATGGTATATTGCTTTCACAAATCTGACACCGCAGGAAAAGTTACAGAGTAAAACGTGGAGAAAAAAAGCGGATTATTTTCAGCTCAATTTCAATATTTTTTAAATTCAGCTGTTATTTTCTTTAGTAAAACCTTGTAGGATCTACACAAATGATCCCTTGCTGAATTCAGAATTGTGTCTACATTTTAGAAATGTTTAGCTCTCCAGGATCTAGCATTGGTTTCACACCCATTTCTGTCACTAACTGTAAGGAGGCTAAACGCACAACAAATAGTAAACATAGGGTATGACCCAGTAAAATGCCAAAATTGTGTTGAAAATGTGGTTTTCTGATTCAAGTCTGACTGTTCCTGAAAGCTAAGAAGATGGTGATTTTAGCACCACAAACCCCTTGTTGATGCCATTTTCAGGGAAAAAACAACAAACCTCCTTCTGCAGACCTTTTTTCCCAATATTTTTAAATAAAACAATTATTTTGCTGTATTTTGGATACTTTCTTGGTCTGCTTCGGGGGAACCCACAAACTCTGGGTACCTCTAGAATCCCTAGGATGTTGGAAAAAAAAGGATGCAAATTTGGTGTGGGTAGCTTATGTGGACAAAAAGTTATGAGGGCCTAAGCACGAACTGCCCCAAATAGCCAAGAAACAGGCCTGGCACCTGAGGGGGATAAGGCCTGGCAGCAAAGGGGTTAACTAAAGTGCTGAAAATCAATATAACATGTGTGAATCTTTCTTTACACTCTTTGGCTACATAAAATGTAGGCATAGAACCAGCTACTACAGGTTGCAGTTCTGCTAAGCTTCTATACAAAAATGAGAATACCCATGAGCATTTTGGTTTGTGTTGGATTTTATGAAACAGATCCTTTGAGGGAAGATTTTTTTTTTCTGGTAATACATGTTTATTGATTTTTAGAAACATAGGCCTTCATTACGATTCTGGCGGTCAGCGTACCGCCGTAGTAGAGTTGGCAGACGCACTGGGAAGGTACCTGAGGAACACAGCCAAGTCACAATTTGGCCCGCCAGAGCAGCCATCTCCAGCCTGGTGGTCAGGCAGTATCCCACTACCTTATTACGAGGTTGCACACTGCCAGAATTTCCAGGGCGGAACCACCACCACCAAAAGCCTGGCGGAAACAAACAATATAAAAGGGAACACCTACCTTCAGAAACACAGGCACGTCCGTAGGTGCCATGGCACGTGAATTGCAACTCCTTCCAATCCTCTCCCTGGCCCTGCAACTCCCGGAGCAGCGACAGCGACCACAACACCAGCCTAGCACACACTGGAGGGAATTACGTTAGTACACACACATGACACAGGAAGCCATGCCCACACACATATGCAAACAAACACCCCAACACACACACACATACCCACCAATACCTACAAACACCACACATACAAGCCAGGACCAGGTAACAACGACAGCAATGGTGTAGTGCTGCAAAAATACAATATATTGCAAAAGTGTGCAATAACCAGTGAACATACAGGCCAAAGGGCCAGTCCAAAATCTATAGTGCCCCGAGCACAGTGGGCACAAGATGATGCCCCAACTTGACTCCTGACTGCAAAATGCAGGCCTCCACAGGGCAGGGGCATCAATGGGGAATGCAGGCACCTCAGCGGTGAGGGGCTCCTTGGGCTTGGAGGGGGGTCCTTCTGTCTGAGCCTGGAGGGGGGCTTCTTAGTGGTGCACTTAGATGGGGGGTCCCTGGGCTTGCCATTGGATGTGGGGGCTTAGCAAGGGGGGGGTTGTGCTTGGCCTTGGAAGTGGAATGAGTAGGCTTAGCCTGAGAAGAGGAGGGAGTGGGCTTGGGTTTGGCAGCAGAAGCAGTGGAAGTGACATGGGTGGAAGCGGCAGGTGGTGGAGGGGCATGGGCAGGGGCAGTGGCAGACTGGGATGCCAAAGGCAGGGGCATAGGAAGGGTATCAGGGCACTTGGGGGGAACAGAGACTGGGTCAGTGGTGGAGAACAGGGAAAACTCTTGGAGGAAAACATTTTTGGGGACACATAGGAGGACACTGGAAGGACGTTTGGGAGCGGAGGGAGTGGGTATGGTTGTGAGGTGTGTACGTGGATGTGCGATGGGTGCAGGTGCGTGGGTGTATGAAACGTGTGTGCTGGGGGACTGTTGGGTGGGTGAGTGTGTGCGTTTAGATGTACTGGGAGGAGGTGGGGAGGAGATGCAGTAAGATGGCGGGGGGAAGTGTGAGTGTATGTTGGGGTGGTGTCTGCAGGTATGGCAGATGTGCTGCATGTGGGTGTGTTGACAGTCGTGGTATCTGTGCCAATGGTGTATGGGGTGCATGAATGGGGGTCAGAAATTGACGGTGGCAGTGAGGGCACATGTGGCAGGATCAGTGACTGATGTGATGCTGACTGCAGGTGTGAGTGGTGTGTCGACTGTGAGATGGTTGGGAAGTCGGTGCAGGGTGTGGATGTCGTCATGTCTGCATGTGTCTGTTGAAAGTGTGCATGGCAGTGGTGGCAGCTGTGGTGCGTATGTCTGTCCTTGCGTACCGTGTCTGTTAATGTAAACGCATGTGGGTCAGTAGGTGTGCCTTTGATGAGTGAGGGGAAAGGGACTTGGGACTGGGAACAGGTAGCTGGAGGGGGGATGGAAGAAGAAGGGACACTGGCTGCCGTCAAGGAGGAGGCCAGAGCATGAAACAATCTCTGTAGGACAGACAAGGCACTGTGAATGCCTTCCAGGAACGCATTGCACAGTTGCATATAGAATGCCAGTCCCTGGATGCCAGTCACGATAGTTGTCTGCCCCACAGAGATGGACCTCAGGAGGTCAATAGCCTCCTCATTGAGGGCAGCAGGGCTGAATGGGGCAGGGGCAGAGGTGCTGTGGCAAAGGCAATGCCCACCCTCTTGGGTGAGTGGGCACGGGCAACTGGGTGGGGAGCTACAGGGAGGGCGGTGCTGGTAAGGATGGTGCTGGGGTGGTCCTAGATGGGTCTGCCACTGCCAGGAATCCACCATTGGAGAAGGAATCTGAAGATTTAGTGGTCGATCTGGTCTCCCCTGTGGCACTACCCTTGCCCTCCGTCCCACTGGTCCCCTCTGCTCCGCTGGTGTCAGCCTCCTGTGTCCCGTGGGGTGCAGCTTCCCTACTCGCCGGTGCCCCTTCTCCTTCACCAGATGATGCTGATGTACACAAAGACAGAGGAGGACAGGGAGAGAGAGAGAGAGACAGAGAGAGAGAGACAAGGTGCAATCGGTCAATGCCAGCACAACAGTCACACAGGGTAGAACATCTGCATTTAATGTCATGCCATGATACATTATGCCCACCTATGAACATCCTACAACTTGGGAACACCATGGGGGAAACTGCAACAACGCACATCTCAACTGCTGATGGTCTGACTGATGCAAACATCTACATAAGGAGTGCCATACCCGCCACACCTGCCCAGTACCTACCCACTACCCATGGCCATTGAGACAGGCATGCGAAGGACTGCACACCCAACAGGATCCTGTACAGCTAGTTGTCAGGCCACCTTGGCCATTGTTAAGAAGCACTGTCACCACTTGGTGCACCCACCCCACCGTACATTCAGTGCCTGCCAGCTGAATGAGGTCATGGATACACTCCTGGCACAGTGGTTGGCCAGGACCAATCACAATGCCCTGATACCCCAGCTCTAAGGATCCTGTTGCCATGTGCTGGCAAGCTGACCTAGCAAGTAGGTGGCCACAAAGCTTCTCAATTAAGGAGTCTGCCCGCTACCACTGACTGCATGGCATTACTTACACCTGTGATGTCAATCCTGCCCAGATGGACACAACCTATAGTGGACATCATTGTACCTAGCATCCACACCACAGCTACCCAATGGTGCCCACCTAAAGCCACCATGCCAACATATGTCACAAGTGAGAGTGAGTACTTACCCCCATGTGGCTGCTGTGCTGCCCTCAAACGCCCATCCACCTCAGGGTAGGGCACCACCTATATGCGGGCCATTGGGTGGGGTCAGGGTCTGACGGGCACCCTTCCCTCATTGGGAGGACATCCCCAGCTGGGCCTTTGCTGTTTTCCGGGCCCAGTGTCTCAGGTCCTCCCACCGCTTTCTGCAGTGGGTGGTCTGACGGACATGGACCCCCTGGGACCGCACTTGTTAGGTGATGGCACGCCAAATCCCCTTCTTCTGATGGGCGCTGACCTGCATGGGTGACACAGACAGAAGAATACAGTCATGTAGGGTGACATCCCTGGGACGGTAGTGGACAGCACACATCACACTACCACACCCACACATCGTCAGACAACATAGCCCTAGGCTCCTCACCCATGTCCATGCTCCATTCACCCTGCCAAGGCCCCCATCCCCATGCGCACAACTCACATACAGGACAATGACACTGGGCTCACCTGCTGCTCTGTTGCCCCATATAACTGTCCATACAGGGGCAGAACCCCGTCCACGAGCTGCTCCAACTCTTCCTGGGTGAAGGCAGGGGCCCTGTCTCCTGCAGGACGTGGCATCTTGGCTACCAGAGTCAGTTCACAGCAGCACAGGTAGTGGAGGTCTTCAGTGCACGAGGTTCAGGAGTCAAGTGAGCATGAGCACATGAAATGGCAGTCACAGCCGCCATGGACATCACTGTCAACGCCAGCGGCGATCACCATTGGCTCCTGTGTGAGACAATGGTGAGTTGCTTGGTGGTCATGACCGCCTACCGCCATGACATGTTACGCCAACGGGATGATCTCACTTCCACCTATCCCATGCATGCAGACAGGCGGCAACCATTTTACATTTACAATGTGTAATGTGTGTGAAATTTAGTGTGTCATACGTCTATACTTCACAACATTGTACCACCTCTGTCCTGTTCCCAGGTGCCATGCATGGTTAAGGATGAAGAATGCACCGGTGTACAGGTCCCTAGTCGACCTTGCCACACTGGAGGAGCGTCACATTATCCAGACCTATTGCCTGAACCGCGTAACCATCATGGAACTGGTGGCCCAGTTGGAGCCGGATCTATTGCCTGCCATTGGTCATCCCGATGCCATCCCTCCCACAGTACAGGTGTTGTCAGTCCCCCAATACCTTGCCTCAGACTCCTTCCAAGTCACAGTGGGCCTCGCAGCTGGGGTATCACAGCCCATGTTCAGCAACGTCCTGAGGGATGTACTTACTGTCTGCCCTGATTGAACATATGTCCAGCTACATCAGGTTCCCCCGGCGTTCAGAATTGCTCACTGTCAAAACTGCATTCTACCATGTGGCACACGTCCCACACGCGATTGGGGCCGTTGATGGCACCCACATTGCCCTGGTGCCACCCAAGAGGATTGAACAGGTGTACATAAATTGCAAAAACTTTCAATCACTCAATGTGGAGGTGGTGTGTCTCACGGACCAGTACATCTTCCAGGTCACAGCCAGGTACCCAGGCTCTGTGCATGATTTCTACATCCTGTGGAACAGCAGCATCCCACACATGATGGCTCCACTCCAGAGGGATCAGGCCTGCCTCATTGGTATGTACCCCATCATTATTGTGGCCCTCAGCTCTCTGCACCCTTGTGTCCCTGCCCTATTTCCCTCCCGGTCTTGACATGCCTCTTCCCTCTGTACACAGAGGTGACTCTCGCTATCCCAACCTGCCCTAGCTCATAACATTCGTGAGGCATCCAACCTCAGCTGCAGAGGACCGTTACAATGAGGCCCACGGTCGTACCAGATGGGTCATTGAGAGATGCTTCGGTCTGCTGAAGGCCCCAGGTTCCGGTGTTTGCATGGCTCCGGGGGTGCCCTGCTATACAACCCACAGAAGGTGTGCCAGACCATTGTGGCCTGCTGCATGCTCCAAAATCTGGCCCTGAGGCGGCACATCCCATTGCTGGATTCAGAGGATGGGGTAGTTGTGCCAGTGGCTGATGAAGGGGACATGGGGAGTGATGAAGAGGAGGTTGATGAGGATTCAGCTGACTCCAGGGAGGAGCTGATTCAACATTACTTCGGCTGAGATGTGGGTATGTGTAAACTGTGTGGTATGTGTCCTCTTCAACTGTCTGCCTTGTCCATGATGCCACCTGTTGTCTGTGACCACTGACGCTATTGGTTGCTGCTCAGACTCTGGGTGGGTTGGGCGGTGTCACATGTGCTCATGACTTAGGTAGTCACAGTGTACAGGTCAGGCCCATAGTCAGGCAGCTGTTGTGCTGGTGCACTGGTGCCATCGATGTGTATGTAGTATGTTCTCTGAGCTGCTAGTACAGGTGCTATGTTTGTGCCACACAGGGTTGTTGCATGTGGGCAGCATCTATCCTAGGATTCGACATTGGGTGGCAGTGCTAGATTGTTGTTGGTAGCAGTGGGTATGGGGTCAGGTCTGGCGCTAGGTTCAGTGCGGGTTGGACCATTGGGTTGGTATGTGTTGTTATTGTGTGTAAGTAATGGTCATATGGTTGTGGACCTGACTGGCATATCTGCAATGGATTCCTGTTCCTACAGTGCATTTGTGTGGAGTTGGCATCTGTGACGACTACAGTGATTGTTGTCCCTGTCTTGCTCTACTTTCAGGACAATGTTGTGGTGTTCTGTGGTCCCTGCTTGGCTTGTTGCCTCCATTGATACATATGTCCAGCCACTGCCTGCTACACGTCCATCCTCCCGGGATTTTGCTCTCCCCTCTGTCACCCTCCCATGTATGTGCAGTTGCACACGTATTGCCAGTTCCATGTGTACTCATGATAAATGAATAGGTAGGCATGAACTGTGCTCAATAGTTATTTATTTCGTATGTACAAGTTTAAGGGGTGATGAGTGGGGTCATGGCGGCGGAGATCATCAGAGAGGTGAGTCCAGCTGTCTGTAGTCTGGGTTCAGTGTGCTGGCTATGGGTAGACATGTTATGGGAGTGGACAGTCGACAGGGTGTCACAGTCACACAGAAGGGAGAATGTTCAGGAGAGGATCACTTCCTGCCGGTGGTCGTGGTCTGGCCATCATGTCCGGCTGTATGTCTAGTTGGACGTCCTTGCTTGCATGGGTGTTCCTCAGCTACAGGGGTCGGGATGCTGGTGTCCTGTGGCAGAGCTTCCATGCCACTGGCTGCCACTGACGTGGAGGGCTGTGATGAGATGTGGCCAGTGGTAGGGGCCTGCTGGTGGGTGGTGGACTCACAAATGACAGTGGTCAGGTCTCTGAGTACCCCTACTATGGAGGCCATGGTGGTATTGTGGGCCTGACACTGCTGCATGGCCTCCTGATGGTATTGCCCCTGCAGCCACTGGTTCTCCTGCACAGTAGCGAGTATTTGGGCCACTGTGTCCTGGGTGTGCTTGTACACACCCAGGACTTGGTTGAGGCCCTCCTGGGCAGTCAGTTGGTGTGGCTGTCTTGATCCTTGGCCCACGGTTCCCCTCCCACTTCCCCTGGGCCCTGTGCCTGTGCCCCTGGCACACTGTGCCCATTCCCAGTAGCAGCAGGGCCTTCATTGTCTAGGATGGGTGCCCTTGACTCTTCCACTGTACTAAGGGGCACACCTCTGATTGATGGGTCCCTGGGGCAGAGGTTTGGGATTCAGGGTCTGGCTGTGGTGTGGTTACCAAATGGATAGGGGCGTCCGGTGTGTCAAGGGTGGGTGTGCCATTGGTGTACTGTCCAGTAGCCACAGATGGTCCAGGCAAGTCGTCCTCATCCAGACATCCAGTGGGGCCTTCATCCTGAAGAGGGCTGTCTGAGCCAGGCATTCTCTGCAGGGGTACCTGTGCATGGATACGGTAGATGTAAGTTTTGATATGGAATGTTAATGGACTGGGCAGAAAAATGAAGTGACTAATAGACATGTGACAGACATTCTCTTCCTACAGGAAACAAAAATAGGAAGGCATTGACCAGAAGGAAATATGGCCCTCATTCTGACCCTGGCAGTCGGTGATAAAGCGGCGGCCAAGCCGCCAACAGGCCGGCGGTCTAAAATATGCAATTCTGACCCTGGCGGGAACCGCCAACACAGCCCGCCAACTTAACACTCCGACCGCCACGGCGGTACAAACAAACAGCGCGGCGGTTCCCGCCAACAGCCAGGCGGCAGACAATGTACCCCCCACCCTATTACGACCCACCAATCTGCCACCTTTTCCGGGGCGGGAGCACCGCCGATAAGAACACGGCGGAAACAGACTACGAACGGGAAAACGCTCACCTCTACGCACTCCACGCGAGATTCCGGCAGTATGGAACCAGAGTTGCAGGTCATCCCCGCACTCCTATTCCTGCTCATATACCAGGAGCACGCCCGGCGGCGCGGAAGACATCGGTGAGTACTGCACCTACGACACAGGGGAGGGAAAAGATTACCGGCACACACCCACCCACCCACACCCACTACAACACACACATCAATGCATTCCCACAGATCACTGTCACAACCCACAAACCACCCCCCTCCGAAATAATGCAAAGACCAAAATAAGAGATCATAAACGGGCAGATATATTGAAATATGTACACCAGTAATCCCAATAAATAAATAAACTATGTACAAAATATATACAGCTACTAAATGTAGTCCAACCACTGTCCGTGGATCACAGGGGTCCTGTGCAAAGGGGCAAGGCCCAGTCCCACGACAAGAACTCCACGGAGAGAACACTGCAGGGGCATCAGAAAGAAAATAGGACAGGCACCTCAGGGGGAAGGGAAGGGGGGGCACCTCAGCCACTTGAGTACACGACGCCAGATCCACGAGGGGACTCCATGACCACTGGCCCATCCTGGGGAGAGCAAAGCCACAGTCCATACAGTCCATACAGTGGGTGGCCTGCCCACTGGGCCATCCTGGGGAGAGCAAAGCCACAGTCCAAACAGTCCATACAGTGGGTGGCCTGCCCACTGGGCCATCCTGGGGAGAGCAAAGCCACAGTCCAAACAGTCCATACAGTGGGTGGCCTGCCCACTGGGCCATCCTGGGGAGAGCAAAGCCACAGTCCAAACAGTCCATACAGTGGGTGGCCTGCCCACTGGCCCATCCTGGGGAGAGCAAAGCCACAGTCCATACAGTCCATACAGTGGGTGGCCTGCCCACTGGGCCATCCTGGGGAGAGCAAAGCCACAGTCCAAACAGTCCATACAGTGGGTGGCCTGCCCACTGGGCCATCCTGGGGAGAGCAAAGCCACAGTCCAAACAGTCCATACAGTGGGTGGCCTGCCCACTGGGCCATCCTGGGGAGAGCAAAGCCACAGTCCAAACAGTCCATACAGTGGGTGGCCTGCCCACTGGCCCATCCTGGGGAGAGCAAAGCCACAGTCCATACAGTCCATACAGTGGGTGGCCTGCCCACTGGGCCATCCTGGGGAGAGCAAAGCCACAGTCCAAACAGTCCATACAGTGGGTGGCCTGCCCACTGGGCCATCCTGGGGAGAGCAAAGCCACAGTCCATACAGTCCATAACAGACCCCACTGCCACTGGAGGAGGCAAGTTGGCCAGAGGACATCCTGCAGCCCTGCCCGAGATAGATCCTGCCCTGCCACGTCTGCCAAAGGGCCAGCGGTTCTTGCCTTGAAGGGCCCAGTTCAGCGGTCCTGAGACGGCAGGGCCCAGTTCAGCGGTTCTTGAGACGGCGGGGCCCAGCGGAGCGGTGCTTGAGACTGCGGGGCCCAGTTCAGCGGTCCTTGCCCTGAAGGGCCCAGCGGAGCGGTTCTTGAGACGGCGGGGCCCAGTTCAGCGGTTCTTGAGACGGCGGGGCCCAGCGGAGCGGTTCTTGAGACGGCGGGGCCCAGCGGAGCGGTTCTTGAGACGGCGGGGCCCAGCGGAGCGGTGCTTGAGACTGCGGGGCCCTGCGGGGCCCAGCGGAGCGGTCCCTGCCCTGAAGGGCCCAGTTCAGCGGTGCTTGAGACTGCGGGGCCCAGTTCAGCGGTCCTTGCCCTGAAGGGCCCAGTTCAGCGGTTCTTGAGACGGCGGGGCCCAGTTCAGCGGTTCTTGAGACGGCGGGGCCCAGTTCAGCGGTCCTTGCCCTGAAGGGCCCAGTTCAGCGGTTCTTGAGACGGCGGCCGGTCTATGGCCAACTGCTAATTGCCTGGTGGTGCCCTCCTGGGCAGCGGGGATGGTGCTCCTTCACTGCCCACCTGGGCTGTGGGTGGTGGGGCCCTCCTGGCCAGCTGGGCTGGGTCCTCCCTGGGCAGCGGCTATGGGGGTGGTGGGCTCTCCCGGGGCAGCTGTGCCGGTTCCTCCCGGGGCAGCGGCTATGGGGGTTGTGGGCTCCTCCTGGGCAGCAGGCCTGCTGCCTGACCTCTCCGACTTGCTGCCCTTGCCCTCCTTAGTCGTGGGCCTGTGGCCCTTTCCTCCCTTTGGAGCTGTGGCTGGTGACTGTCTCTGGGTGGTGTCCGGGGGGGATGTAGAAGGCGGGCTCCTGCGGCGACCCTTCCGCCTTCTGCTCCTCTTCCCAGGGGGTGGGCTGGCTGTCCCCTTGCTGCTGGGCGAAGATCCAGACATGCGGGCTGGCGGGCTCCAATACCCCTGCACCCTTGTCAAGGGGGCTGCAGGGCTGGTGGTGGCTGAGGTGCTCTTCTTACCCCGACGAGAAGGAGGGGGGGGCTCAGGGTCAGGAAAGAAGTTAGTAGTGGCGAGGAAGAGCTTCTTGGGACAATGGAGAGTGGTAGGTACAGTGGGAATGGGAGTGGAGGGAGAGGATGTGGTTGTAGGTGAGTCACGTTTGCTGTCTTTGGGTGCAGGTGCAGGAGGGATAGGCTGTCGTGAGGTGGATGGCTGTTGGGTGGGTGGGTGGCTGCGTTTGTGTGGTGTGGAAGAGGGGGTGACAGACACAGTGGGAGAGGACACAGGGGACGTGTAAATGGCAGTGGGGGTGGTGACTGCACGTGTGCGGACTGGAGTGGAGGGTGTGCTGGTGATGGAAACACTGGCTGATGGTGAGGTGAATGGAGGTGTGAGTGTAGACGTCACAGGGAGGGAGGAGGGAGACGAGGAGGTGGGGGTCACAGAGGTGGTAGTGACTGTTGGCATGTCTGCATCGGAATGTTGCGTGTGTGAATGTCTGCGTGATCTGTGGTGCTTATGTTTGGATGAGCTTCTCTTGGGTGTTGAGGTGTGTGCAGGCTGGTCTGATGGTGTGGGTGGGACAGGCAGAGGAACAGGAGACTGGGAGGAGGGAGTTAGTAGAGGCAGGCAGGAGACAGGGACAATGGCTGCCGTCAGTGCTGAGGCCAGAGCCTGGAACGATCGCTGATGGGCAGCCTGACCCGAATGAATGCCCTCCAGGTACGCATTGCTGCGATGAACCTCCCTCTCCACCCCCTGGATGGCATTCAAAAGGGTAGTCTGCCCAACAATGAGCGTTCGGAGGAGGTCAATGACCTCCTCACTGAGGGCAGCGGGGGTAACAGGGGCAGGGCCTGAGGTGCCTGGGGCGAAGGAGATGCCCGGCTTCCTGGCAGAGCGGGCACGGGGCGAACGCTGAGGGGCTGCTGGGAGGGCGGAGATGGTGCGCTGGGTGGCGGCTGTACCTGTAATGGCGGGGGGCACGGATGGTGCCACCCCCGCAAGGGAGCCCCCTTCCGAGGACGTGTCCGTGTCGCTGCAGGGTCCAGTCGTCCCCGTTGTGGAGCTCCCCTCGCCCTCCGTCTCACTGGTCCAGTCTGACTCTGTGGCATGGCCCTCCTGGGCCATGTGAGATGCAGCTCCCTCCTGCCCCGATGCCACTTCTCCTCCGCCTGATGATGCTGATGCACACAAGCACAGAAAGACAAACAAAAAGGGGGGGGGAGAGAGAAATAAAGGGATATTGAGTACATGGATCTCCGGTACAGTTAGCGGACATGACAGACACAGATGCCCCCTGCACTAAGTTGCGCACTTGGGGTCCGCTACGCATTCCGTGGAACATGCCCTACACGCCTAGAGTTGACAACTGCACCCATGGATGACACGGCCCAGGGATGGCTGTACTGACAAACTACTGAGGGTGGTGGCTGGGGACACAGGGGCTTACGGGGGTGCCCAGCCTACAGATATCGCCCTGGCCTAGGGGGACCCCCAGCCCTCCTCCCCCACCCAGACACCTCCACTGCGCGACAACAGAGTAGATAATGCTTGTACTCACCCCCTTGTGTCTGCTGTGCTGCCCTCACGCGCCCATCCAATTCAGGGTAGGCCACCGCCAGGATCCGGAACATCAGGGGGCTCAGTTGACGGCAGGCACCCCGCCTACGTTGGGAGGCCATCCCCAGCAGAGACTCGGCGGTCTTCTTGGTCCCGCGGCGGATGTCCTCCCACCTCTTGCGGCAGTGGGTGCCCCGTCGATGGTGGACCCCCAGGGCCCGGACTTCCTTGGCGATGGCACGCCAAATCCCGATCTTCTCATGGGCGCGGACCTATGTGACACGTACAGGGAGGGAGAAATACCACGTTCAAGTTTCTCAGCATTTTCCTTTCCAGTGGCCCAACGCCCCCCATCCCCGCCAGGCCCCCCGCCATGCCCCCCGCCAGGCCCAACATGCCCCCCATCCCCGCCAGGCCCCCCGCCATGCCCCCCACCAGGCCCAACATGCCCCCCATCCCCGCCATGCCCCCCGCCAGGCCCAACATGCCCCCCATCCCCGCCAGGCCCCCCGCCATGCCCCCCGCCAGGCCCAACATGCCCCCCATCCCCGCCAGGCCCCCCGCCAGGCCCAACATGCCCCCCATCCCCGCCAGGCCCCCCGCCATGCCCCCCGCCAGGCCCAACATGCCCCCCATCCCCGCCAGGCCCCCCGCCAGGCCCCCCGCCAGGCCCCCCGCCAGGCCCAACATGCCCCCCATCCCCGCCAGGCCCCCCGCCAGGCCCCCAAGCCAGCCAGTGGCCCCAAATCCATATTGAATTAAACTCACTTGTTGGTCTGGAGGACCGTAGAGTAGCGCATACTGGGGGAGGACCCCATCCACAAGTTTCTCCAACTCCTCTCCAGTGAAGGCAGGGGCCCTTTCCCCAGGCGCAGCAGCCATTGTCCCTTCCAGACCGAGGTCACAGCAACACTTGCAGTATAGGTCCTCTCCTGTGAAAGTTCAAGTCGCAAGTGGATAAGTAGATAGAAAATGGCGGTCACGTCCGCGGCGGTGCGTACCGCGGCGGTGCGTCCCGCCACCGCCGGCGCCCTTCGCCATTGGCTCCTGAAACCCATAGGCTTCAATGTTAACCAATGCGGCTTCGCGCCGCGGTCTTCGCCCGCCGCCTGCCGCGGTGTGCCACGCCAGCGCATTGACCTCACATCCCATTGTCACACTTCACAGGTCAGGCAGCCGCCATTTCCAGGGCCCACATGGCTCAATTTCAACTGCGTCACACAGGCCTAGGCCTTGCATAGCCACTCAGACACGCCATTCACTGCATAGAGAATCGTATACTGTGCTAGCTGTGAGTACGTACCTGTGGGTTGCTTGACTGTGTGCTCCATGTTGTCCTTCCTAGGCACCGTCCGCTGGGTTGGGCGAGGAGACGGATGAATCCTCCCGTGTACCAACCGCTGGTGGACCTGTCGACAATGGAAGAACGCCACATTATCCTGACCTACCGTCTTAACCGTGCCACTATCCATGAACTGTGTGCCCAGCTGGAGCCCGACCTGATGTCCCCCATCCGCCAACCCACAGGGATTCCCCCTCTGGTGCAGGTCATGTCAGTACTCCATTTCTTGGCAAGTGGGTCATTTCAGACAACTGTGGGAATTGCTTCTGGGATGTCTCAGCCCATGTTTTCGAAGGTGTTATCCAGAGTGTTGTCTGCCCTGATGAAATCCGTGAGGAACTACATAATTTTCCCTGAGGTGGGCGAATTGGCTACAGTGAAGGGTGATTTCTACGCCCTTGGACATATTCCCAACGTAATTGGTGCCATTGATGGGACCCATGTGGCTTTGGTTCCCCCAAGAGACAGGGAGCAGGTGTACAGGAACAGAAAAAATTACCATTCAATGAACATCCAGGTGGTGTGTTTGGCTGACCAGTACATCTCGCATGTAAATGCCAAATTCCCAGGGTCAGTGCATGACGCCTACATCCTCAGGAATAGCAGCATCCCTTACGTGATGGAACAGCTACAGAGACACCGTGTATGGCTAGTGGGGGACTCTGGGTACCCCAACCTGTCGTGGCTACTGACCCCAGCAAGGAATCCCCGGACCAGGGCAGAGGAACGGTACAATGAGGCCCATGGGCGTACTAGGAGGGTGATCGAACGCACCTTTGGCCTCCTAAAGGCCAGGTTTCGGTGCCTGCATATGACAGGTG
This sequence comes from Pleurodeles waltl, assembly GCF_031143425.1. Classification (NCBI taxonomy): domain Eukaryota; kingdom Metazoa; phylum Chordata; class Amphibia; order Caudata; family Salamandridae; genus Pleurodeles; species Pleurodeles waltl. The sequence goes on along the minus strand of NC_090450.1, from coordinate 534,311,430 downwards.
GATCCCTAATGTACTCACCTAAGAAGGTGTGTCACATCATCGTGGCCTGCTGCATGCTTCACAACCTGGCTTTGCGCCGCCAGGTGCCTTTCCTGCAGGAGGATGGTCGAGACGGTGGTGTTGTGGCAGCGGTGGAACCTGAGGAGAGTGACGAGGAGGAAGACGACGGGGCTGAAACAGACAACAGGGACAGAATCATTGAACAGTACTTCCAATAGGACACAGGTAACATTTCAAAGATAATTTAGTAAATGTTAACTACTCTCCAGCATCTCTGCTGCCTGTCTATTTGCCCCAGTGTATGATGACTGAGTTTTGGCTTTTCCCTCCCTATTTCAGATCTGGGGTCCCCACTACGAGTCCTGTGCTTCGTTTCCCCATGGACTACAGCTTTGTGGCAGCTGTTTGTTGACTTCACCATGTACAAGGACATATTTGCACTGTCATGTCAATTACAATCTATTGAAATCACAGCCAGACTCCAGATATTTTGGTGCAAAATAGGTGTTTATTGAAGTGCTCAAAATGGGATGGGTGGTTTCAAGTGGGTGGGGGCTATGGTGAAGGAATGTCCATGGCAGAGTCCAGAGTAACAGTCACACAGGTGCATTGTCCAGAGGCCTGTGGAGAGATGGAGCATGGGCAGTTCAAGGATGGACAGGGTGACAATGTGGGACAGTGGGATGACATCAGGTGGTATCCATTGCTGGCGGGGGTCTTGACATCCTACTCTGTCTTCTTGCGAGATCTCAGGGCCCTCTTGCGGGGTGGTTCTTCTCCTGCAGGAGGTGGGGGTCTGGTGGGCTGCTGCTGTGCGGGGGCCTCCTGTCCACTAGCGCCGGCGGAGGTGGTTGGCTGTTCTTGGTCCAGGCTAGTGGCAGGGGCCCTTGGGTGTTGTTGAGTGTCCGCCCTGTTGTTGACGAGGTCCTGCAGCAGCCCTACCATGGTAACCAGGGTGGTGTTGATGGCTCTGATGTCCTCCCTGTACCCCCGATAGTGTTCCTCCTGCAGTACCTGGATCTCCTGGAACCGGGCCAGTACCGTCGCCATCGTCTCCTGGGAGCGGTTGTATGCTCCCATGATGGTGGTGAGGACCTCGTGGAGAGTGGGTTCCCTGGGCCTCTCCTCCCCCCCTGTCGCACAGCTGCCCTCTGAGTTCCCCTGTTTCCCTGGGCCTCTGCCCCCTGGCCGGTGTGCCCCCTACCACTGCCCCCAGGTCCCTGTTGTTGTTGGGGTGGTGGGTTATCCTGGGTGCCCTGTAGTGGTAGACACACCGCAGATTGACGCGCCCTGGAGACAGAGGCATGGGCCCGCTGGGTGGGAGCTGTGCTGGTGTTCCCAGAGGGGTTTGGGTCTGTAGTGGCCTGGGCCTGTGTGAGGGGAACCGACTGTCCAGAGGTCCCCGATGGTCCGGGCTGGTCATCGGTGTCCAGGTCGACAGAGCTGCTGTCATCGCTGACGGCCTCTTGGGTGGGGGGTGTGGAGAATTCTGGCCCCTCCGCCGCGGTGTGTTGACGGTCGGGTCCTGCAGGGGTATAGAGGTATGGTTATAGTTTCAATGTGTGGCATATGGGTGTATCTGTGGGTTCTCGTGTCCCCAAGTGCTGGCATTCGTGTGTGGGGGCTTTGGTGAGGGTGGCTTGTGGGGGGGATGTGTATATGCATTGGGCATGCTTTGGTGATGGGTGTCCATGCTTAGTGGACGCATGCAGGCCTAGGTTTTGGGATGTGTGGGTTGTGATGGTGAGACATTGGCGGGGAATAGGTGTGCTGGGGGTGGGGGTGAGGATGGTGGTGGGGGTGAGGATGGTGGTGGGGGTGAGGATGGTGGTGGGGGTGAGGGTGGGGGTGAGGATGGGGGTGGGGGTGAGGGTGGGGTTCGAGGATGGGGGTGAGGGTTGGGGTCTGATTTGGCATGCAGGTGGGGGGGAAGCAGTATTGAAGCTTCAACTTACCAGTATCCATTCCTCCGCCGACTCCTGCGAGGCCGTCAGGATGCAGGATGTTCAAGACTTCCTCCTCCCATGATGTGAATTGTGGGGGTTGAGGTGGGGGTCCTCCGCCAGTCTTCTGCACGGCGATGTTGTGCCTGGATACCATGGAACGCACCTTCCCCCGTAGGTCGTTCCATCGCTTCCTGATGTCTTCCCGATTTCTGGGGTGCTGTCCCACTGCGTTCACCCTGTCGACAATCCTCTGCCATAGCTCCGTCCTCCGGGCAATGCTGGTGTATTGTATCTGTGTGCCGAACAGCTGGGGCTCTACCCGAACGATTTCCTCCACCATGACCCTGAGTTCTTCGTCTGTGAAGCGGGGTTGTCTTTGGGGTGCCATGGGGTGGTGTGTATGATGTGTGGGGTGGAGTATGTGTATTTAAGTGAGTTGAGTGTGGTGGTGTGTGTTGTTTTGTGTGTGGATAGTGTGTGGGTGATGGTGTTGAGTGGCTGTGGCTGTTATTTTTTGGATGCTGGTGTCTCGCTCTTGCCTTCTTTACGAATTTTTTAGCGTAGGGGTTTGTGGGTGATGTGGGTGTGTGTTTTATATTGTATTGTGTGTGTGGGAGTGGTGTGTGTATGTGTATCAGGTGTGTGGGATTCAAATCGTCCAATGTGGCTGAGTTTTGTTCGTTTGTGTGTATTCTGACCGCGGCGGTGTGTCCCGCCAATGGAATACCGCGTTTGAATGACCGCCGCGTGGATTCGTGGGTCGTAATGGGATGGGCGTATTTCTGTTGGCGTGGCGGTGGAGGTTTGGTCACCTCCACCTTTCCGCCGACCGCTGGTCTGGCGGTCTGTTGTGGCGGTCGGATTTTCGGAGGTTTGCCTTCTGCGGGTCAGAATGACCGTGGCGGGTTTCCGCGACCGCGGCGGGATTATGGAGGATTTCTGACCGGCGGTAGGCGCCTTTTACCGCCGAGGTCAGAATGACCCCCTATGTGTTAGCAAGCCACTTTGGTTACACCACGGGCCCTAGGAGAGTAGCAGATAGATAAACTCTGCTCTCTGAGCAATCTACACACAGAACTACCACATGCATTCACTATTCTAGGTTCGGATTTCAATATGACACTAGATGCAGGTCTAGACCGAACTGATAACCCTGCCTCTGGCTGGGAAACTGCACTCCTTCACGCAAGCACTGG